>NC_138185.1:183306756-185706756 GCF_964194105.1 Spermophilus citellus
TTTTGAGAGAAAGAAAATGAGTATGCTAATATTCTATGGCAGGTGGCAATGCAGTTGAGAGTTCATGCTCTACACTATCAGCATGTTGAGTTTGGTGGAATTCAGCTCTGCCACATAATAGATGATATTTGGACAAGTTCCTTAATCTTTTTTAACCTCAGTTTCCCCACGTGAAATGGGAAAAATAAAAAAATATCTACTTCATAACATGCTTCATAACAGGAGAATTAAGAGATAATTCCGTAAACTGCTTAGCTGAGAACTTCCACATAGAGCACAATAATTGTTGGCTTTTAATAACAGTAATTATCCTCCTAAATAACAAAGTTAGCAAACTCATTGTAAGAGCAAATATTTTTATAAACTACAGGCTGAAAATGGAAAACTGCAGATTTCAATCATAATGAGTCTTCCCCAAAGAGATCTTTCAAGATTTCTTCTTGCCAAACAGGCTACATTCTTGATAGACTTTTGTTTTGTGATAATCTATCATCTCTAATGGTGATTTGATTAATATAATATTTATTAAAATACATTTATTTAATCAATGAATTTTTGCTATTGGTATTAATGTACTAAATTCTGGGCCCTCTCCTTTAAAAGGCATGCCAATAAGATGGAGTAGAATGAGGTAAGAGTAACATCATAGAGAAAGACCAGGAGCCAGGGCAGATGATAAACCACTGAAGAAACAAGATCCTCTAGCAACAAGACTTGAACAAGATCATCATCTTCAACATTTGAAATGTTGACCTGGAGAAGATACTTATTTGTTATGAGCCCACAAATAGGACTTGGGTCCTATCGGTTGAATACATAAGATGACAGATTCCAACTTAAAAAAAAAATTTTTTTTTGAAGGACCAAACATAGTTAGAGATGACATGAGCTGCATTCCTAAGTGGGGAGTTCCCTGTCACTGCTAGCGTTCTGATTGAGTTTGAACTCTACTTGTGGCCAGGCTCTGAACAGTGGGCTGAAGCCCCAAACTGGGAAGAGGTGACTTTTAACAAAACCTGAGAGTCTGGGTTTTAAATTTGGCATTTAAAGTAACTAGACTGCAGTGAATCAGACCCCCAAGGGAAGTAATTACATGGGCCCCTATTTCTATTCCTTGGTCTTACCTACCTGATCTTTGAGGTTCCCCGCATGTGTCTAGGTGTTGGGAGATATGTCTAAGAAGTGCTTAGGAGCCCAAGCTTTGGAAGACAGACATCTATGCAAATTTGAGCTCTGCTACATACTAGCAATGTGACATTGAAAAAGGGGCACTCCAGGGGCTGGGGACTTATCTCAGTTGGTAGAGGGCTTGCCTCGAATGCACAAGGCCTTGGCTTCAATCCTCAGCACCACCAAAAAAAGAAAAGGAAAGAAAAAGGGACACTCCCTCCCTGAAACTATAATGACAATAATATACAATACTTCAAGGGTATTGGAGATGATGATATAAAGCACTTTTAATATCTGGAGCAAAATAAAGAATTTTAACCATCACAACTACTAATTCACATTTTGAGTTATCTAAGTTGTTCATTGTGCAAGTATATCAACCTGTGCTGTCTAAACTCTATGGTCATGTATCCATGAAGCCCACAGATACCATTGGTAACTGGAACCATAAACTGTAATTTCTGTTGATCTGGAAGATCTCTAATCATGGAAAGATGGTTGCTAAATGGGCTTTGATCTACATGTTGTAGTCCTGTAAAAGGAAATTAGTGCCTTCAAAGGAGCTGAAATAACTCCATCAAAAGCCTCCTCTACCAAATATGTATACATACACCATCTTCCTTCACACAAGTGCCTCTTGGTCAAAGAGACCACAGATGCTTGTCTGTACTGGGAACTTTCATCCAATAAGTGTTAGAACATTATATTGTAAAACCTCTCAGCCACTGAGGGTTTTCAGGCCCATTCTGAGATGAGTGTACTCAGCAAAGTGGGCTATTTACCACAGTGACCTCTTTTTCTCCATTAATTTTGAGTTCTGAAGAATAGTTCTGAAATGTACTGGCTGACAAAATTATGCCAGTGCTACACCTGGAACTAGACAAAGGAACAAAAGAAATTAAAAATGCAAGGTCTATGTGGCTTGAGGCACTGTCCTGTTCCTGGTGGTGAAAGGGTGGGTAGAGATCAGCAGGCAAATGAGGATTTTGAGACTCCTCCCAAAGTCAAGGCAGCTCAGGAGCAGGCACCAAACACTGCAGGAACTATGCTGGAAAAAATCTCTGCCTGAAGGCAGCCTGACTCAGGGATCTGAAGAGAAAGGAAGAGTGATTTCCAGTGTGAAATGCCTACCCTTTGTCCTCATGGGCTATGCCATAGTACATGGGTCCCTACAGTGCTGATCCACCTAGGAGCCCACCTCCAGGACCCAGACTCCAACATTAAAAGAATTATTATGTGTGCACGTATCAGGTTAGGATGACTATGCTTTGAGCAAAAGTAACTTATATTTGGGCTGGGGATGTGGCTCAAGCGGTAGCGCGCTCGCCTGGCATGCGTGCGGCCCGGGTTCGATCCTCAGCACCACATACCAACAAAGATGTTGTGTCCGCCGAGAACTAAAAAATAAATATTAAAAATTCTCTCTCTCTCTCTCTCTCTCTCTCTCTCTCTCTCTCTCTCCTCTCTCACTCTCTCTTTAAAAAAAAAAAAAAAAAAAAAAAAGTAACTTATATTTGTATAAGCCTGACAGCCTTGAAAATGACCTGCACAACAGACATGCAGTCTTTATTAATATGTTAATTTTAAAATGAAGAAACTAAGATTGAAAGCATTTAAAGTCACACAGCTGATAAGTGGATAGAGCCTGGTTTTCAGCTCAGCTCTTTGGACCCCAAATCTCAAACATTTTCCTCCAAACAAACCAACTCTATGACAGGAGTATTCCCAAAGCAAATTCATACTACTAGGATTATCTACCTGCAATGCAAACAATCATCTCTAAGTTATTCAGACTTCATAAACATTCTTTTCATTAATACAGAGTACCCCATATAGCGAATCCCAATTGGCCAGCTTTCAGAGAAACACCTCACACAAGTCCATCCTTTCATTGATGAAACAGACTCAGGCAGGTAAAGAAGCACACCAGACTGTACCCAGAGAAGCAGTAACGGAGCTAGATATGGACTCAGACACTGCTAGAGTTCCAGAGAGTCTTTTGGTCTTTATATTTGAGGTCAGTTCCACAACAGATTCAACACAAAACACAAAACTTTTCTATGCTTGAGAAACCTCAGCATGCATGTTGGGGGGTTTTCCTGATCACCCTCTATTGGGCCTGTGTAAGTTCTTCAGGGTCTGTTTTGAAGGGTTTGAAGACCTATATGTTTGTATCTATCAGTATTTTACCTTCTGCTTTTTACCTTACTTTGAAAAGAATCATACATGCAAGAAACAGATTTAAATCATTAAATGATTTGAAATTCATAAGTTAAAATTCACTCTAATTCTATCCCCCAATATTAGGACCTCTGGTTACCACCTGATTTCTTTATAACTCTTATCCTGAGTAGGGAAGGACAGCAGCAGGCACAGTGGAAATTTAGGTTTTAGGGGGTGGATGTCACATTCTAATTATCAATAGATTACAAACTAACTTAACCATTATCAGTCAACCCTGAATATGCTTGAATAAATATTTTAGGCAATGAAATTGTTTGAGTTATCAAAACTATTAAAGAATCAATGGAAAGATGCATTACTTAGGAATTATTTTCACTAATAACCACTATACCTTTTCTCAGGTTAATTTTAACCTTTAGCTTCAATTTTTTGCTGTATATTATTGGCTCCCAATTCTTGGTCCCAAACCCAAGTCTATTAACTGGACATTTTTAATTAAAGCTTCTACCTGATCTTTTAAAAATGAAACCCATCACCTTTCCTCTCTAACTGCCCTAATAATCCTTGCTGTAATTATCTCAAAGATCAGTCCCACAACTTCTTCCAGGTAGCACATCCAGAACTGGCCCTTAGTTCTTTTCTTTCCTTCTCCTCCATTTTCAAGCACTAACCAAGCCCTTTTGCATTTGTCTCCTACATACCAAAACAAGGTCATTTCTCTTTACAGGGTCCTATTCACAGTTTAGGTAGGTGACCTCATCTATATCACTACAACATCCTTCTCCAAGACTGTCTGGTTCAGACCCATGTTCCTTCACTGTATCAGCCATATCATCATCAGAAATGGGCTTTCTAAAGGGAAGTCTAATCAGAGCATGCTACGGTTTTTCACCTAAAATATTTCCCAGAGGCCTATGTGTTAAAGGCTTTGTTCTCAGGCCATGGTGCTTTGAGAAATGCTGGAAACTTTAATGGTGCCTATTGGGAGGTTTTAGATCATTAGGGGGCATTTACCTCCAAGGGGAATGGAGGACCCTGGCCTCTTCTCTACTTTCTCTCTCTTTTGTGTCCCAGCCTTGAGGTAAGCAGCTTTGTTCCACCACATGCTCCTGACAGTGATGATCTGCCTTGCCACAGGCTCAAAAGCAATGGAGCCACTCAATCATTGACTGAAGCCTCTAAATCTGAGTCAAGCTAAATCATTCTCTATAAGTTGATTATATCAAGTTTTTGTGAAGGTAATGGGAAGCTGACTAACACAGATCACTACCCTGAAGATTCTCCCAGAACCACAACCAGACATATAAGGTGTATAGACCTGGCTCATACCTACATCCACAACTTCCCCCATCCCCATTCCTCCATGCCTATGGTTTTCCTGTCTCTGATCTTGAACATACTATTTTATCTCCTACTCTTACCTCCTTGGTTGACTTGTATGTGCCTTTCAGGACTTGCCACGACTTCAACTTGACCAACCACCATTGGAAAGTAGAGTACATTTTTATAAGCTGCAAAATTTTCTCTAATAAAGCTTTTGTTGTTTTGTTTTTTGTTAAAGTATGAACTCTCTTTCAGAATATACTTTGTATTTTAGAATTTCACTTCTAAAAATTACAAAAAGCTAATAAGACAAAAGAGTATGTACAGAGAAGTGGTTTTGTGCTGGTATCCTCACAGTTCAGGTCCCCAATATTCAAAACCACTTTAGGGAACAAGAAAGGATTAGGATGAACCGTGTCTACAGGCAATGAACATTCAACCCAACTCAGTCATATTTTCTCTCATTTAGTCTAAAAGCTCTGGAAACAAATGTAGCTTTCCCAAAAGAAGTTATTGTAACCATTTTCTATGTAGTCTTAAAACCTGATTAAAGGCTCTTTGTTAAGCCTTATCCCAGACTATTTTTAGCTGAGAAAAATATCAGTCCAAATAAGAAATGATCATGAGACTCTTCTCAGCAGCTCTCTTGCCCAAATGAACTTAAGTGTAGCACTTTCCTAACTAGAACAAAAATGAAAACTCAAGAACAGACTGGATCAGCTTCATCTATAAGACATCAGTTCAACCTGAGGTAATGGCATATTCTGCCATAAGTAGAAACATGTTTGCTTCTCTGATACAGGAAAGAAGCATATAGTATCTAGGCTTTGGGTCCCTTACTAGATGGATTAAATCAATCTGTGATCGTGACCAAAATAAAATGAAAAAGTCCTCTGAAAATAGTAACAGAGGAAAACACTTCATAGCGGGTCACAACATAAACTTTACAATTTAAACATCTGGGAAGGGGCCATAAAATACTATGATTTCTCCAGTAAAATCTCAGAAGATACACATAGACAAAGGCAACTTTTGAACTTTTTTTCCTATTTCAAGATGACCTATGGGGTCCTTGGTATCTGGATTCTGTGTACCGGTGGCCATGGTAACAGGGCTGGAAACTAGATACCTAGACTCCCTTGCAGCTGGGTATAGTCATGTGACTAATTTCCTACCAATGGAAGGTGAAAGAAGGGCTAAGCACCACTTCTAGATTGGGCCTTAAGACACTGGGTGTGTGTTCCTCCACATCTTTTCCTCCCCTCAGGCTGTTATCAAAGTAACTACAATTTAGCTTTGACCATGCAAATAATAAAAATAATAATGGTAGAGCAATTAAAGAGAAGGGCTCTTAGGACCCTAAATAAACCTGTGGAGCTGAGCCACCTTCAATGGGGCTGCTGTCTTGGAGCTGTTAAATGAAGGACAATAAAACTTCAGAGTTCTTTAACTACTATATTTTACAGTCTTTTGGTTACTATCACTTAGCTTTTTTCTTAATAATATATACCTATACAACTTTTCCCACTGCCACTCATCTTTCAAATCTAGCTTCTTCTCTGGAGCCTTTCTGAGATTCCATGGTGCATCTACCTATCCATCTTTTGAGTTACCACAGTCCTCTGTTCTCCTTGCTATTATAGCACTCTTCACACTTCATTTTAATAGTTTGTTTGCCCCCCACCACCTCCCCTAAAGAACTAATACTTAGAATTCTGAAGGCAGGAATTCATCATATGCTATCTTACACAATCCTTGGCACAAGTATGTGGCTTAATAATTCTAAAAGATTAAATCAAATTGGGAGCCACACAGAACTCCACAAATTGAATAAAAGTAAATAAGAGTTGTTGCTATACACATCCATCAGCTCACACTCAACAGTAGTCATGCTGCGTTACACTTTAGAAAAAATGTTCAGGTGTTCCAAGGGGCATGGCCTTTCTGATAGCAACAGAAGTAAACTATAATGGTTATATGTGTGATTCAAATGCATAAGGGTAAGGAAGACTGAAAAATAACTACAACTGAGTGGAGAAAAGATAAATCACCCTAAATAAATAAATGACAGCATTTAGTTTAGGTTGATCATTTTGTTATTAAAATTAATATGATTATTCGTGGCCATGGGTTACAGAAACTTTGGCCTCTTCCACAATGTCTTTTAAAAGAAATGGCAAAAATAAGTAATATTAATGTTGCTTCTGTCCAACCCCTGGCATGGATGCTAGCGATATTAATATTGGTTTGATCCAAGTACTACACTGAATTTCACTGTCTATAAAAAAATATTGCTTTAAATTCAAACAAAAGAAACATATGTTTGCAGCTGTATAAAAGAAAAGAAATGGTAATTAAGAAAATGTGAAGTAGATTATTAGAAGATATACCTTTGGATATATAAATATTTTCATCTGATTATTTTTTGTCTCCTAGACAAATAATTGGGGAATTTTTAAATTTTCCATCAATCTATTTTACAGTAACAACATATTTTTAAATTTGAATTGCTTTGAGATTATTAGCTGTAATTAGGCCTTTAAAAAATAGTTTATATTTAATGATCATGTACTGTATTAAGTGCTTTCCCCCCCCCCAAACTCTAGTAAGAGTTAATAGCATTTGTCATGTTGCTCTTTCTGTTTCAGGAAGAGAAGTAAACAGGTAAAATCACAAGTAATCTTGACACATGTATTCTATTCATTATAACAATTAAATTTACAGAGTTAGGCAAATGCTCTAGAGAATCTGCTTCCTCAAGTTTGATTTGGGTTGAAGCCAAAACATTTCAGCTTTGGTACTCAGGAGTATTATTTAGAAGATAAATTGCCTGATATCAGATTTTGGAAAAGGTAGAATTACCATCAAGTCTTGTTACACAACAATTCATTGGAGGGAACATACCCTGTATTATTCAGTTTTGCTTATCATAAAAAAGGATTACTACTAAGGAGAATTTAATTGGAATAAAATATCACTGAATTATAGTTTAGTGTAGCATTTCAATAATAAATAGACCACCTCCTTCTCCCTGGGGGAGGAAAAAGTGTTTTATTTTGAGGTTTTACTCTACCGCCGGTGTGTAATATATATTTAGAAATGTGCTCTTATCATAAATCTTTTAACACTAAAGTAGACTGTACCAACTAATAGGAGAGCTTCAGTATTGATCTTCCACTTCTTTTGAATGACAAAAACGGTTTCAACTTTCAGTGTGGCAATTTCTCAAAAATAAATTTGAGTGGAGGAGATTACATTCAACTAAAACTACATTATGAAGCAGCAGCAGCAAGGTAATATAAAGTACTTTTCTTGGGTATATTTGAGATCTGTACATATTTTCAGTTTCTTTCAAGGTCTTGATTCAACAAGATTTATTAGCACTGTCTTCTTTAAAGGCAAAAAATGGCTCTGTGTAAAAGTTTGTATTTTTGTCTCTACAACCCATTGCTGTACTCAACTGTCTGAAAACCACGACTGTGAATAAAAGGCTTTCTCTAAGTTGGTTAAGCTAAATTATCATTGAATGATAGCCAGCATTTACTCTTTTTGTAGAAAAACTCATAACAGAAATAGCAGGCCTTCAAATTGGGACTTTAAAATTGAAATGCTAAAAGTGTGATGGAGGATAAGACTAATGCAGAGGCCAAGTGCACAGTGGTCGTGTGAAGCAGCATGTTGAGAGTAAATACAGTAATGTGTGTAATTAAATAGGAAAAGGTAGAGAACAAGAAATATGTCTCCATTGTATTGCTATTTTGGCAAAGGTTTTATTTTGGCAATTCTTTTCTACATCAATTTGTATAGATAGCTCTTTTTTTACATATTCTTTTTTTTAAGAGAGAGAGAGAGAGAGAGAGAATTTTTTAATATTTATTTTTTAGTTTTCAGTGGACACAAAATCTTTGTTTGTATGTGGTGCTGAGGATCAAACCCGGGCCGCACGCATGCCAGGCGAGCGCGCTACTGCTTGAGCCACATCCCCAGCCCAAATAGCTCTATCTTAATAAAAATTTCACAAAATGTCCTAAAAATTCCTCATATACAGCCTGGTGAGCAGGCAAGTCCTTGCTGAACTGTGTGTGCCTCTCATCCTGGAGCACGTCCACATACCTACATGCTCCTAAACAGATGAGTCAACACCAGGATACAAACACCCATTTCCTCACCACTCTTTTCCTCACCATGTGTGATTTCCAGTTACTGTCCTTACACAAACCATCTAGTCAGAACAGTCTCACAGGTGCAATGAAGAAGCCTTAGAACATCAGGAAATGTTCTACATGGAAAAAATCATGAGAGGCTTCCATAATCAAAAGTATTCCAGGACACAATGCCCAAAGTTAAAGTGCTTCTAAAATATGTGGAAACATATGAGTATAGGACCTATCTTTGGTATATAGCTTCAGGTACCTTGGAATTTTTTGTTGGCCTTTAAAAGGTACTTTTCATATGCCTACAAAAAGAAAATGTAACATTCGGGAAAAGAATAAGACAGTTTGTTGGACTTCCAATATTCTAATTGAATGATTCACATTATACCCTACTGTGAAGTTATCATCATCATCACAAGCTACCAGGTCACAGAAAAGCCTTAATCCCAAGTTAACTATATGTCACTACGTTCAGAAACACTTCCTTTCATTCACCACTGGTACATTGCAATATGTACCAGTGAATTTATGAACATAATTTATCTGTAAACAACTGACCTGGATTTGTTCTGAAGAAGCACATTATTTTCATTAAGTGGATAAAATAATAAATAAATCATTAGAGACTATTAATAGATATTACATTTTAAAGATATTATTTGAGCACTGAAAAAAATCTGTGATAGCAGTTCTTTATATTTCAAGTTCTGCTATTCATAAAAGCTATTCATCTCCATTTCCACCCAGTAGGCTCTAGACTCATATGCAGCTGACGCCCTTCTAGTTTTAGTTCTGCCACTTAACTACCAGTGCAGCCTTGACAAACTCACTTACTTATTCTGTGTCTTAGTTTCTGAAATCAGGAACAGTAACAAGCCCTCACTGCCTGACAGGGTCATTAGAAGGTCAAAAGCTTGGGAAAAGAAATCACTGGAAAATGTACATTCTGTGCAAATGTGAAGGGTGATTATCAGTGTTATAATTACCTAAGTCTGCAACTAGAAGAGATGTTAAAGATAATCTCATTCACTAACCACACATTAGGGGTGTGAGAACCAAAGTGAGGAGAGGTTAGAAGACTTAGGTACAGCCACATACTCATTAGAGACAGGTCAGGTTAAGAACATCAGCTCATGGCTCTAATCTTCCTTCCTTCCTTGATTCCACACAACTCATGGAATGAAGTAATAAACCAAGTCATAGATGTATCAATGCTTCCTGTACTTGGATGTGTGTGTGATGTTAAAGCATCATTGGTGACACAATTGCTATTCTATGGATCATTTTATGGAGTATGTGTGCCCTTCCTTATTAAAAAAATTTTAATTTCAGGAACACTAACCAAATGTACATTAGAATGACTCATTTCATATATGATCGTTTTACAAAGTATCACAAAAATCTGTTGTGATCCTCACTTCATACCAAGACATTTGGAAAAATTCCACACCTACCCAGAATTTCTGGCATCTCTTTGATTTCTAGTCTGACAAAGTAAAGCAATCCAGCTAATTATACAGATACCTTATTAAAATACATAAAACTATCTATTAGTTCTTTAAAACAATAAGTTTATCCATTCAATAACCTCCTGAAAATTGACTAAAATGCAATTATAAGATTCTTCTACTCCCCCCAATTCAGTCATAGAGTGATCAAAATGAGGAATATCCCTGTAGGTTACTGACACTTCTAGTGAGTCACTATCCTAACAGCTTAACTCTGGGATCTTACTAACAAATCTACTTTAGCAGAAAACAAATATTTGTCAATTAGTCCTTCCTTGCACAAGACCTTATAATGTAGTACTTAAAAATGTTCCCACAAGAAAACAGTAAAGCATCATGTAGAAAAAAGTTTAATAGCTCACCAAACACAATTCTACTAAGGAAATAACTGAAATGTTTAAATATAACTTGTGTCTCTTTCCCCTTCTCTAGCAATCTAAACTTAGGCAGAGAAATTCCCAGGCCCCAGGCCCCTGCACACAGCCTGCACATGTACTGTGCCTGCTATTGAAAGTGTTTAATAATAGAGGAGCTTGCACTTTCATGTAATTCATAATTAGAATAAGACTACAACTGCATTATTTAAAATCAAGCCTTTGTTATCAGCACCAGTTTTAGACAGAAGCTGAGAATCATTTGTGAGCTGTGGCAGACCCAGACTGTTCAAAGCAATTGCTGTTCAGCATGAAAGCTGCAATGGAGGTCACGAAACAGGTCAGGAGGAAAGATAGTGTATCGATTTCACACCAGGAATAGAGGCAAAGCGAGGGCCCACTGTTGCTGCATGTGATGTATTTCACTTCAGTTTAAGGCACATTTCATTCCAGTCCAAGAGGGGGTGGGGAGCAAAGGGCAGTAGATTTCACACTGAATCATGATGAATTCTGGACTTGTGGATTCCAGTAAATATCTCCTTCCTGGCATTAAGTATTTCTGTAGCAGAGTGAATATAATGGAAATTAGGCCTCCAGTGGTAGCAAGCATGTACCTTAAAAAAAGGTAACCATGTGGTAGGAAGTTCACTTCCTCCATTGATTAAAATGCAATAACAGTAGACATAAAATGTAGGCAAGTGACCAGCTCTGCGAATGACCTCACAATGAGGGTCCTTTATACAGTCAGAGTGATGCTGCAGATCACTCAGTAAAAGAAGTTGATTAACAGAAACAAACCTTTCAAAAAAGAATTCTTGGGCATGGCCTCATCAGTAAATCTTTGATGTCACACACAGGATATTGATGATAGCCAAATATGTCATTTTGTGACCCTACACTGCACATGGTGTTTTCTTCTTCCTCATCTCTGAAAAGCCATCCATCCTCAGTAAGATAAAGGAACCAATTTATACCAAACTTCATCCTGACTGAAGTTGTCCTAAGACTACCTGTAAATGCCAACATTTGTTTCCAATAAATGCCAGTTATGACCATCAGCATTTATCTACCTTCAAATTTTTAGATCAGTTGGATGAAGTTAGGAAAAAATGAAATAGCTGATAGGATGTTTATAATTCTAAACAATTGGCAAGGGAGCAGCCTTGCTCTCTGTTCTTCCAATTGGATAAAAATGATTTTCCAGGGTGCACATTCAACATAACAGTAAAGCTAATTCCAAATGCTACCCAACTATTATGGAAAATAAATTGCTTTTTAATGATAACAGCATTGTCCCTTTAAATAATACTAATTTCATTACATATAGTGCACACGCACACCCACACACATTTCTGAATCCCTGGCTTTTCGTGTTTAAAAACATAAATATTTTCTCTTTCCTGAAAGCCAAGATTATATTAGAAATAGCAGAGGGACAGTCTGTTAAATTATTCATATCATTTCTCCACCTTATCATTATTTGTGTTAAACTGATCCAAGACATCCATGTAGGTCTTTCCATGGCTCCTTCTTCCTGTAAAACTCTTATTATTTTTAAGTAAGGAAATAAAGAGATGTCACAGAAATTAAGAGATGGCAACTGAAGAATATATCTTAGTAGATTTTTAAAAGATCATTTCACTCATTCCTAAGACTCCTTCCCTAAATGGGGAGGGGGTGGGACTGAGAGAAATGGCTTATTTCCTTTTCATCCTATAATAGAAAACAAGAAAAAGCTCAGATAGAAAAAAGTATTCAAATAAAGAAACAGCAGCAGGGCTGGGGTTGTGGCTCAGTGATTGAGCACTTGCCCAGCACATGGGAGGCCCTGGGTTCGATCCTCAGCACCTCATAAAGATAAATAAGTAAAATAAAGGTATTGTGTCCAACTACAATTAAAAGGAAGAAGAAGGAAAAGAAGAAGCAGCAGCAGTAGACTTTTTCCTGCAAAAGTGAAGCTGACAAGAAGAAACTACACAAGGTTAGGTGAAGTTAGAAACCAAGTGACAATGGGCTGGGATTGTGGCTCAATGGTAGAGCACTCCCCTAGCACGGGCGGGATCCGGGTTCGATCCTCAGCACCACATAAAAGTAAAGGCATTGTGTTGTGTCCATCTACACCTAAAAAGCAAATATACAAGAAAAAAACTGCCTCTAATTTCAAATTACTCTCATTTTAAATCCAAAGTATCAAGTTCTAAATTCACAGATATCTATATGGATAATCAATCCAACCAGACATTTAGAGGGACAATGAATTTAATAGAGGAAAACAACTGAGATAGGGTAATATAGAAATTTCATATTGAGCTATTTATGAAATTTGGATGACATTTTTCCTTTGAATGGTTCTAAGTCATCCACCCAACTTCCCTAGGCTTCATGAAATTTTTTTGTTACTGGAAATACATTTGTTTGAAAATCTTTAATACAGTAGGACTCATTTCTCAAACAAGTATTTTGACTTGGATAGCAATTCTGAAATGTCTAGCAAAGTCCCAGCTACCTATCTTTTATTTATTTATTTATTTTTAGCTACATATGGACACAATACCTTTATTTTGTTTATTCATTTTTATGTGATGATGAGGGTCAAACCCAGTGCCTCACATGTGCTAGACAAGCACTTGGCCACTGAGCCACAACACCAGCCCCCAGCTACCTATCTTAATACAATATCAATTCAGAAAAAATAAGTGACGTTTCAATATGTACTAGAACTCACAAATATGTTAACATTTTTTAAAACCTAATTAAGGTAGTTGGTTTGAATACTCACTCCCAAGATGCTAATTCCTTTTTTAAAAAAATATTTTTATTAGTGGTTGATGATTTTTTTTAATTTATTTGTATGTGGTGCTGAAAATTGAACCTAGTATGTCACACATGCTAGGCAAGCACTCTACCACTGAGCCACAACCCCAGCCTCCCCAAGATGCTAATTCTTGGCTTCTGTTTTTTAGAGTTTCCCTACTCAGCACAAGTAAATGTTAAAAGCACTAACTCTGGTATGTACAGGCATTCTTTTTTTTAATTTGTTCTAATTAGTTACACATGACAGTAGAATGGGTTTTGACATAAATAGAGTATAACTTCTTATTCTTCTGGTTGTATATGATGTATAGTTACATAGATTCTGTAATCATATATGCATATAAGGTATTATAATGTCAAATCAATGAGTGTATAGAGAGCCTACAGAATGGGAACAAATTTTTACCCTTCACACATCAGATAGAGCACTAATCTCTAGGGTATATAAAGAACTCAAAAAGCTAAACACCAAAAAAAAAAAAAACAAACAAATAACCCAATCACTAATGGGCCAAGGAACTGAACAGACCCTTCTCAGAAGATGATATACAATCAATCAGCAAATATATGAAAAAATGTTCATCATCTCTAGCAATTAGAGAAATACAAATAAAAACTACTCTAAAATGTCATCTCATTCCAGTGAGAATGGCAGCTATTAAGAATACAGGAGCTGGGGTTGTGGCTCAGAGGTAGAGAGCACTTACCTAGCATGTGTAAGGCCCTAGGTTAGATCCTCAGCACTTCATAAAATAAATAAATAAAATAAAGGCATTGTGTCCAACTACACCTAAAAAATAAATATTTAAAATAATAATAATAATAATGTCTGATTCATTCTACTCTCCTTCCTACCCCTATACCCCCTCCCTTCCCTTCACTCCCCTTTAATCCAAAGTACCACTATTCCAAAGTACAGCTTCAAATTTCATCCCCAGTCACCCCCACCCTCAATTGTGAATTAGCACCCTCATGTCAGAGGAAACATTTGGCCTTTGTTTCTTTGGGATTGGCTTATTTCACTTAGCATAATATTCTCCAGTTCCATCCTTTACTGGCAAATGCCATAATTTCATTCTTCTTTAAGACTGAGTAATAGTCCATTTTGTATATATACCACAATTTCTTTATCCATTCATCTATTGAAGGACACCTAGGTTGGTTCCATAGTTTAGCTATTATGAGTTGAGCTGCCATAAACATTGACATGGCTGCATCACTGTAGTATGCTGATTTTAAGTCCATTGGGCATAAACCAAGGATTGGAATAACTGGATCAAATGGTAGTTCCACTCTAAGTTTTCTAAGGAATCTCCACACTGCTTTCCAAAGTGGTCCCACAAGTTTGCAGTCCCACCATTCACATTCACCAGCAATGTATGAATGTATGTACATACATTCTAAACAAAAGCATAGCAGTTTGATTTCCATACAAAAAAAGTCCACGGCAAAAAAAGAGCATGCTAAGTTAGAAGTACAGCTTCAAATTGCATCCCTAGTTTATAAGCTAGTTTTGGCTTTTCTGCAGTGTGATCATTATGATGCCATGAAAAGATCCCCAAATTTGTATGCAGGTAGCTCTTTGATGGGTCTAAAGCAGAACAAGTCCATAGTGTATTCCTATGTAATTTGTGCTGAAATCATTTATCTTTCAGCACCCTTCAAAGAATCTCCTCTGATTTATCAGTAATGGTCTGATTAATTCATTCATCCCTTCCTTCCTTCCTTTCTCCTTCTCTCCCTTGTTTCCTGTTTTTTAATCTGGAAATAGACAAAATAATTTCCTTCCATGTAATATAACTATTAACACTAGAGGTCAATTTCCTATACAGAGAGCTTTATTTTACTTGATAAATCCTCAAGTTACTTTTAAAAAAAAATCTTCTTGAAGTGTGACTTGCCACAGTTATCACCCTGGAAAACTTACAGAGTTCAGAAATTCTGCTGCCTTTACAATCCCATCACCTTTTCCCATAGTCCCTTCAGGTGTCCAGTGCCCTCATTTTGGCCCAAGATCTTAATAGTAGTACCTACAAAAATACAAGCAGTGATGTTCCTTCTTCTTCACTAGTGGATTTCCTCCATCGCTTTTGATCAGTGTTCTCTATGAGCACCTGTTCTTATCAAACTGCCAGCAGTCATTATAATATACCTAATAATATACCTTTCTTCAGAGAACTGGCCAGAATTCACGAGCCCTAGGCTCCCTAACATTACTGAGGCCATTGCTAGAAATTTAAATAAGAATACAGCACCCTACCACACTCCAGCCCCCAGAATTCTGACACCTCTGCTTTCCAGAACTCTTTTCCTTAGATGCAGATTTTGGAAAAGATGAAGAATATCACTATGGGATGGCATGGGATCTCTCTGCCCAGATATTAGGCAAAGCCACTCTAAGGTTTATAGGTTGTGTACAGATTTTTTAAAGGGAGTGGCTTCCAGGGTGGTTTAAAAATAAGTTGGGAAAGCACAAGTCGGTACTTTGAAAATATATATCCTATGTCTATGTTCCTTCTTCATACCAAGAAACTGGTATCCCACATGGCAAGTTTGTGAGAGCCCTACATCCACCAAGAAATGACCAAGGACATCAGGAACTTCCATCTGGTAAAACGCGCCCATACCTGAAGCCCACGAGTGTGAGGCAGCCACTGAGGATAAAACATAAATGGTACAAAGAGATGACCTAGTGTCCGTAAAGAGTCTGTCTAGCCCTCAAACCACATCAGTAGCACAGATAATTCTAAAATATCCCTTGGCAATCTTTTTTGCAAAGTAATTGGGAAATGCTGCATCAAAAGATAAAAAGCATTTCAAGTTTCTGCATAATGTCTGTTATATATTTTCAAAGTACCGAATTAAAAAAAAAAAAGATGAAAACTAGTTCTGAAATAAACAACAAATATTTATTGAGCAGTACCTATCAGGCTATCAGGCACTTTGCTGGGACTTCAGGGGATTTGAAGATGTATAAAACTAAGCTTACAATTTAGTTGGGAGATCAGACATGTGCACAGTAGAGGTTAAGCTCTAATACAACACAAAAGTACTTGAAATGTCAAAAAACACCAGCAAGTATTTCCATCTCAGGGTGTGAGGCTTCTACTCCCCAAAGGCAAGTCCTAGCCCATCAAAATAGACAAAATCTCCCTCCAGGTAATCATAACCCAAGATAAAAACAAATCAAAGGGATCACTGTCAATTTGAAAATGCCCTCTAAAAGGTCCTTGATTTTTGTTTGCCCATTAAGCGAATATTATGTATGCATTAAATGGATCTTTTGCTAGGCTTCATTTACATGCAAAATTCACTAAATACATTCAGAAAATAAGACCAACTTTTTAAATGATGCCCTTTCATTACATGTCTGCAAAATATCAAAATAAGTGATCAGTTCAGTCACTAAAAAAAAAGAATTTCATCGGATCAATGTGATTGGCATTAAACACAGCAGGCAGACTAAAAGATTTTTTTTTCTATGAAACTGATTTCTTAAAAACTAACAAGATGATCTTAAAAGACAATAATGTTGTCTAAATAAAATTTTTCCAAAGAACTAGGATTACTAAGTGAGGTTCAGGGACAAAGAGCCCAATGGTTCTCTGTTACTGGTCTATGACCTCCCTGATCAAGTCATCATCCTCTTGACTCAGTTTTCTTTCATGAAATGAGACCCTGAGTAAGATGCTCTCTGGGGACCCTATAATCTGCAGTAGCACAAAGAATGAAAAATCCAGGTTACCAAATTAAATACAACTATTTTAGTATTCACAGTAAAAAAAAATACTCATACCAACCACTACTTTTTCTTTATTAAAATATATATGGGTGTGTATGTGTACATATACACATATTTAATCTGTATAATGTGTAAATGTAAATAGATTTACATTATAACTACCTAAAATAAAAACTACATACTAACTATTATATTTATGGTTAAATTCTAACTTTGAAGAATAATTTCTTATAGAACCAAAACCAACTTCATTCTTTTTTTTTTTTTTTTTTAAAGAGAGAGTGAGAGAGGAGAGAGTGAGAGAGGAGAGAGAGAGAATTTTCAATATTTATTTTTTAGTTCTCGGCGGACACAACATCTTTGTTGGTATGTGGTGCTGAGGATCGAACCCGGGCCGCACGCATGCCAGGCGAGCGCGCTACCGCTTGAGCCACATCCCCAGCCCCCAACTTCATTCTTATTTTCTGAGTATGTAGCAAGTGTACCAAAGTATAGATGAAGTTAATCACATTTTAATAGAATGAGCGCAAAAGACTCAAGATTTTATTTATAATATTTTATAACTTTTGTTTACAATATTTTAAGATAAAATGTTTTTATAATTCTAGACTGCTAATCCTACTTTATAAATACTACTATAATTGGACTGTTAATTTCATGTAATGCATATCTACATATCTAAATTATGTAATAACAACCTCAAAGTGAAAACAAATAATAAATAAACATTAACTCCCCCCCCAAGAAATGGCTGTGCATCCAAGTTAGAAGAAAAATCTCCATAAATTTAGCATAAAAAGTACAGTTATTCAAAAACATTATTTTTACTTATTCTCAGAGATTATCTAATTTATATAACTATCATCACTTCAATTTATAATTAATTATTTTTGATATGTTCTTTTCAATTAAGGTCTCTAAACATTAAATAAATGTAGTTGTATAGTATACATCAGGTCCAAAGGTTAATGGCCTGTGAACAATTGTGCCTATAACAACAATTTTGTTCTTAACATAACAATTAACTGCATGTTCTTAACACATCAAAAGAATATCAACACACCAACTCTCAGGGTAAAAGAGTAAACATAAGCAAAGCTTGACACTTGGCGGATGTCAGAATGTGATTGAGTGGTAACTGGTTTTGCTGTGGACTGTAAATATGGAAGGTATCATTATTATGTGATGTATGATAGCTCTTAGGAAGTGAGAGTGGTCATCAGTTAAACAAATGAACCATTGGGCAGAGAATAGATGTGACACTATGGGCATGATCTTCTAATTTTCTGATAGGCAATGGACATTTACTGGTTCACAGATTTTAACGAGGACATACACAATATGTAGTACATATCCATGTACAAACAGGTCTATATATTTATTTGAGTGAAATAAAGATATTAATATGTCATAACAGAAGATGTAAATTTTTCCTACTTTATATCAAAAATTTTTGAAATTGAAATTTTTCTGTCTACCTAAAGAGAATGGGTCAAATCACTGCTTAAGAGTTCCTATTTTTTTTTTTTTTTGAGAGTCTGTATTGGGATATCGAGATATTATTGTAAATGAGCTGAAACCACTTTGGGATTGTGAATGAAACAAATTATAATTTACAGTTTGAATTTAGTACCAATGAAAATTCTGACTTACAACTCCCCCTATGTATAATATAAGCTCATAAGATCAAAGTGAAACTTCTTCAAATTTGCTTTTGTTTAGGGTCCCCTGCAAGCAGACCATGAGATAAAGATTTGAGTTCAAATAATTTACTGGAAGTTAAGGAAACTCTGAAAGGATATTGGGGATGTGACACAGGGAAAAGAAAATAGTCAATAAGGATATGCAGTCAGTACTACCACTGTGGACCACTGGAGTGTAATCCCACTGAAATCAGGGAGCCACTGTAAACCACACATAAGGATAATCCCATCCAAGAGGTAAAGAAGCTGATGTACCTATAATCTATTATAAATTATCACAGTCTTTGGGGACTGAGTTAATTCCCTGGCAAGGGTTTCAGCAGCCAGAGAAAGCCCCAGACCAAGGATACTGTATAGCAATTAAAAATCAAGTTGTGCTCACTAATCACATAAACTATGGTGTTCTAATGCACTCAGAAGCTCCACAGAGAAACAACCTATGGACATGCTGCCACACTCTTGGACACTTTCATTTCCTTTTGCCTTGACTATTCTAAGTACCTTCTAACTGGTCTTCTCTCACAGTTCCTCTCTCCATTTCAATCTCTCCTATGCACCACTGCCAATTAATCTTTCCAAAAGATAGTTCCAAACTGTCATTGCTTTGCTCAGAACCTTCCAATGATTCTCCTTTATCTGCAGAACAATTAAGTCAAAATGTTTCAGTCTGGCTCTTTCTGTCCATAACATATACTCACTCTTCTTTTGCTGTGAGCTGTCACTATTCAACTGAACACACTTTCATCCTTGCTCACCTCCTACTCTTCATCTGGGACATCTAGACTTTATCACAGTCTATTTCCAAGGGTTCCTATACTTGTGTAAGGAGATGAGTCTTCTTCCTGCAGGTTTTCCTTACATGTGCCCTTTCTTTACTGACACAGCATCTGATTTCCTTCTTCACTTTATCATTCATTGGGCTAGAATTATATCTATTTGTATACAGTAATTATCTTTATTCACCTACGTTCTCATCTCTAAAATGAGATCAAGCTCTTAGTTTTAATCCCTATGCTACCACCATAACTAAAACAATGTGGGGTATATAATAGATGCTTAAAAATCAAATGATAAGTTGAAACTATGACTGCAGCAAGGTGCCATGTGTCATAAAAAGAGAACGGAACTTGAAGCCTGGACACCTAAGCTGCAGTCACAGCTAAGTGAATGACATTGGCATTCACTTAACCATTCAGTGTCTCAGTTGCTTCACCTATAAAACTGGATAATAAACTGCCCTTTGCTGCACATTTCATATAACTTGAAATCAAATAAATTAGCACCCATGAAGTAACTTTGAAATTTTCAGTGACAGAACATCACAGGTTATTTGTTTTATCACAGTGAGGTCCTGTCCTTCAGGTGATGACAGAGATGACATCAATTCACTGCTGAAATGCTGTGAGTAATTTTGCCAGTAATTGTCCTGAATATGCTTTCTAAATTTTGGCTCTCTTTAAAAATTAATACCTATACATATAAGCTGACTAGCTGGGAAAAAGTATCAGCATTTGAATTTAGTTTAGAACAGGATCAACTAGCCTCCTACGGAAACTGAATTAAGGATCCATACCTTATTAACAGCAGGCTTTAATGCAACAGGGTCAAATAGGGCTGTGTGTGTGTGTATGTGTGTGTGTGTGTGTTGTGTACTCAATAAACAAAAATGTCTACTGAAACAAAGAAGAAATTTACAGGACTCTCCTACTTGTCTATGGTACAAACAGATAATTTTCAAAGGCTATGCTTGTATACGTGTCTAGATAAAATACATGCATGTCCTCATCCTCCTCTTTCCTAAATGATATATCTTGACTTTACAGTATGCTCATACTCTGGCATTGACACACCCTTTAAATATTACTAAAAGGCTGCCTTTCTACAGTGTATTAAGCAGCTGCTTGCATATGAGTATCTTGTTGTCCAGAGTGACAGCTGTATTTTCGCCTGTTTTGACATTGAGTCTGATCTGGGTGAATAGCTCATATCCATTAAAGTGCTATTACAACACTGAATGACTGCCAGAATACTTCCTGATCAATTTTAAAAGCCAGCTAGCTGTCATCATCTAATCGCAACAGCAAAAAACAAATCTTTGGGGAATAAAATGAGATTTTTAAACATTTTTAAAGCAGTATATTAAATATAATCCCTAAAAACTATTTGAATAAGAATTATAAGCCACAGAAATGGGAAGGTGAAAATAATATTTTTTGCACTTTGAAAACCCTTACACTTGCATATTGGCAGGCAATCTCAAATACTCCTTAAATTTACCATTTCGGCAATCACTGAGTTTGAACTCCTGCCATTACATAACTTAATAAAGCAGCACTGAAAACAATCACCACAGAGTGCGATTGTGCTCACCATTAAATTTAGTTCTATAAAATTTAAGACTGAATTCAATCATCTTTCTGTCTTTGCTTCAATGGTTGAAATCCAAGTGTTCAGGTTTACTCTTTACTTTCCTCAACAGCCAGACAATATGCATATTTTTAAAGTTACAAGGCTGGCATTTTTAGATTTGCATTTATTTAGCATTGCCATAGGGAGGGAGAACTCACTGAAACCGTTAAGACCATGTGAATCAACAATTTAATTGGGGAAGTCTAATTCAAAATTGTAATTCTGCCATCATTATACCAACAATATCAACAAGTACATTGGCATAATCCATATGGAGGACAAATATTTAAAGTATGTAATCTGGCAATATAATTAATCGTCTGGGATGGTTTTCTCAATGGGTAGTGTTCAGGTCTTCTCATCCTGGTTTTGGCCTTCAATGTTTTCACGTGGCCATTACATCAGTAACACTATTTGGAGTGGGCCGTCTCAAGTGCAGACATGAAAAGACCCAATTTCATGACATCAGGAGGTTCAGTGATCATTCATTCCTTCGAGGATCTTGCACCATTGTGTCAGAGAATCTGAATAAAAGTCTAGAAATGCTAACTTCTCAACTCACATTTTATAGAGTATGATAAGAAGTGAACAATATATTCTAAAAACCCTTCAAATTTTAAGTCTCCTTAATAAAACAGAGCCATTAAGGAAATACTGGACTGATAAAAAAAAATTCACTATTCGTTTCTGGAGATTCAAGAGCTCTTCTAAAAGACTAGAACCTCTGCTACAAAGAGTCTTATCTACATTATTAGATGATCCCTTTCACTTTTGATCAAAATCTCCCTTCATTTTTACTTTAAAATTTTTTTCGCTTTTTAATCCATTTTTAAATATTAAAATTGATGTTATTCTAAGAAACGGACTCATCTTACTTCCTCACTTAAATAGTCAATGCTCCCATTGCGTATCAGGGAGACTCAGGCACCTCTGTGGGCACAACGTCCTCCAAAGTGCTGCTGTTGAACTCACCTCTGTTCCTGAGCTCCTCTGGCTCCCTCCGTCTGGCCTCTCCGATTTCTCCCACCACTCCAGGCCCTTCTTATGCTCTGCCTTTGCACATGGTTTGCTCCATGGTCAGCCCACCTTCAGATCTCTTCCACCTAATCCAACTCCTGATCTTTTTTTTTTCCCTTTTTCTTAATGTGTATGTTTTGCTTTATTTTAGTAAACTCTTTATTAATAACTTTAGGTTTACAAAAAAGTTTCAGAGATGTAAAGCAGTACTTCAAATTGTTCTAGTGATTGTCACTTTAGACTATAACCTTTTGTTTCTTTGTAGGATTTTTGATGTTATCAAATTGATTTTTAATTAGTGTATAATATTCAAATTGAGCAAGTTATGTTATGTGCATGTACAAATACACCACAATGAAACCCACTATTTTGTGTAATTATTAAACTCCTACTCTTTCTTTACAATATCTCCCCCATCACCTCCTCTGAGAAGTCTTCTTTGATTTTCCCAAGCAGATATATATTTCTTCCTTGTATCTGTCACTCAGGCCAGGAAGTAGGCATGACTATTTCACTTATTTATCTGTCTGCTTTGCTCATGGACATGAATACTGGTTCTGTTGAGAATAAAATAAATTCCACAAATAAATACCAAATAATAAAAATTATCTGACAAAGAGAATCCAGTATGAAAAGAAAACAGTAGCACCAGAATGGCAGGTTCACATCTATGTTTATTTTGTGTGGCCTTCTCTCAACTTGTTCTTTTTTTTTTTTTTTTCCACCAATGGGCAAGCTTTTCCCTTGTAAAGCAGAATTATCAAAATCTGTCAACGCTTAAAAACAGGAAATAGCTGAGGTTTAGACACAAAACAGAACACAAAAACTGAGAAGGTAGAAAAGTCAATGAATTTGAGAATGAACTGCAAAAAACACCTCAATGTTTTTTAAATTTGTATGTTATTTTTAAAGGTAAATGCTCATATTGATGAGTTACAAACATATCCTGCCACTTAGAGGCAAAGACTAAGTGTTCAAAAAATGAAGACTAAATAAGATTCACTATAGAGACTGAAGTGTAAGCTATGTGACAGTCCAAGGCAGGAGGTACTATTTACCCCAAGAAACTTAAGTTCATAAAAACAAAGTGACAGTTTATGAGTGACTGTGTGTTGCGTGACAGCAGACTACAGTACAAGGGATTGAAAACTCTCTGCCATATATGTATTCTTTTTCTTTCTTGAATTTGAAGATACTCTGAACAGAGAATCACGTGGTACATAAAAGAAGGTACCAGAAAAGGTCATAACTGAGGTCAGCTATTTGTGCCAATCCCCATTTCCTTTATATCCACTCCATTACTCTCAGCACAAGTTAGTTCGGCCTCCCCACATACTGTTAAAAATATGTATATTGCTTCTGGGAGATCTACTGCCCTTTGTAAATTCACGTATTAAAGGGTAGCATAGAAGGGAAAGGAATCTGTAATAGAGCCGTTTATAGCCAAGCACTAAATCATATAATACGGAAAACAAATGTAGATGACTTGGAGGGTGGGGGCAAATATATTACCTCTCCTCAATGAACATTCATAAAATAAAATGGGATCTCCAAGCTGCCAAAATTAAGTGGAGCTGGGCTACAAAAATATCAAAGAAAGAAGGAAGAGGGAAAAGGATAGGGAAGTGGAAGAGGAACAGAAGGAGGGAAAGGAGGGGAAGAGAAACCAATTTAACCCAATCTGAGTTAAGTAGTTAACTAGGTATTAAGCAAATTGGCATTATTTAAGGGAAATTCCTAACAGTTTTGAAACTCATTATACCCAATACTCATCTCCAAGGAGAGAGAGAGAGAGAGAGAGAGAGAGAGAGAGAGAGAGAGAGAGAGCGCGCGCGCGCGCAAGAGAAAAGCTTTAAAAAAAAAAACTAGAAAATCAGGATAAAAAATGAATAGACTGCAGCTTTTCCAGCTTTCCCAATGATTTCTATTCCTCCTGACTCAGTGCCCAAACACGTCTTTCTCTGAACTGCCTTGCTATTTTGCCAAAAGAGAAAACTTATTTTCCATCTATGTAAACTCCTAGAAGAGGAGGGAGCAGGAAGACTACTCAATTCAGCCCAAGAAAAATAGGGCCCTTGTTCATATCTCCAAGTGTCTGGCAGTGACCCAGTCCCCTGCCAACGTTGGTGGTCCAGGCTGCAGGCTATGATCTGACCCAGGAATTAGAAGCGTTTTGCTAACCTCCCTTCAGTGGGTCAGCTGGAGAAAATGATACACTTACCAGGCAGGAAGGAAGGGCATGAGCACATCACATTCAACACCAACCCCTTTCCCGGAGCTGGCAGGTCTTAGAGTCCCTGGAATTTAGCTACAAAGGATTAAGCCTTACTAGTTTCTGTAATGAGAGAACAACTTCAAAGATACAAGGAGGGGAAAGGGCAAAGAAAAGGACAAGGGGAAGGACAGGAACTGAATTCTGCATTCATGAAGCCAAATCTATTTTTATTTATGTGCAATGTTAATTTAAAACAATCCAAAAGGCATAATAGAGACCAGCCATATATTTATACTAGCTGTCAGAAGGACTAGTCTGCCGCAGCTAAGAGGAAGACTGTGGAAGGAGTGAACAAATTGGAAGCCAGAATATAAAGGACAATAAATCCACTGTAAGGAACAACTAAAATAAGGACAGGGAAGATAACAGATTTTGAATTCCCTAACTCTCCACAAAATGTAAAAAAAAAAAAAAAAAAAAAAAAAAAAGCCCAACAAGGAGAGTACCATGAACAGTGGGAAACCAAAGAAGGAGGAAATCATTCCCCTCCATTGTTGGTGAGCAGGCTTCTGTCCAAATGATTCACAGGGGCAGATGTTAAGTCAACAGCTCTGCGAGTCAGAAACTGTGGTAAAGACTGCAGACACAATGAAAAGGCATACAGGCTTCCTGCCCTCAGAAAGTTTATATTTTAAAGAAAAGGGACAGCTGATAAATTTATAATTACAATTGGGCAAAATAAGAGGCACAAAGACAGATCATAATCAAATTTAAGGTACCCGAGGAGATCAGCATCTAGGCTGAGACCTAAATAGGAGCCAGCCAGAGGACTGGTAGGGAGGCACTCCTGTGTTTGCATTCAATTACAGTCATCTGATGAAATAAATTATTTGAATTTGACATATACATCTTATTGCTATACCTAACATCAACATGGGACCTGGAATCTTGCTCATTATTGAGCAGTCAAGAGAAGACTGTAGGCTGATAATATCAGAGAAAGCCTTCGGTGAGGAAAGAGCAGGAGGTGAAGACCTATCTTATTTAAATAATTCCAGTATTTTGTCGTTTTCCTGTGTAACCTACCTGGAAACTCTCATGGAGTTTAAAATAGTTCAATGCCTGACCTGGCAGACTTCCTCTGACCAGTTTTTCCTATAATAACACCATATAGTTAATGCCTGGACCATATCTATATTTGGAAGTGGGGGAAGTTAGGCTTAAAGAACTAGCATGTATTGATCAACAACTGTGTGCTTTATGCTTGGAGTATAACATGCATTATAATATATTCAGTTCTTGCAAAAACCTCAACAAGAAACATCCTGATACCCCCCCACCTTTTTTTTAGATGAGTACACAAGACTCAGAAACTTAAATGTGTTTTATCAAACTTAAATGTGTTTTTACAGTCAGTAAAAAAATCCAAGACCGAAACCCTCATTTGTCTGATCCCAAAAGCCTGCTCAAAACCATTTAAGCCAGTTGCTCTCCACTTTCCAAATCTCAATGATCACTGCCAAGATAGCAGCCTCCTCTGTTCACCCCTCACCTCCTCCAACTCACAGGTGTGTCTTTGCTTGCTTGCACTCTCTCTCTCTCAAGCTTATTACTTTAAGATCTATAAAAACACACATGGTATTTTTATTAGTGGGCACAGATACACATTTCAAGAGTACCCTAAAATTTCAGAAATAACCAATAGGTTAAGAATAAAATAGTGTTGATGGGCTAAGGATAGAGCTCAGTGGTAGAGCATTTGCCACCATTTGCAAGACTCTGGGTTCAGTGCCCAGCACCATATGCATATACACACAGAGAGAAAATAAAATGCTTTTGAGATCACAGCTATGTGATGTATTTTTTTTAAAAAAATTTATCTGTAGATGAACACAATACCTTTATTTTATTTATTTATTTTTATGTGGTGCTGAGGATCGAACCCAGGGTCTTGCATGTGCGAGGCAAGCGCTCTACCGCTATCTGATGTATTTTAATGGCAAAACTATATGTGGTTTACTATTTAGATTATCATGACTCATTTAAGGATATTGTGTTCTATAATATTGAAAAAATTTCTCCACATTTAGTATTTTCCAATTACAAAAGGAATGTATTTCAGTATGAGAGAGTTTGAAAGCTACACGAGTATAATCAAAATAAAAGTTATCCATAATCCCAACAAATGTTCATTCCTAAACATTTTGGTTGGTATATTTTTATATTCTTGTGTACAATTGTCAACTAAGATTTAAACTGTGAATGATGTTTTGTAACCGGATTTTTTCATTTAACATAATATGGTTGGCATTTACATACAATCCCAGAGTAATCAAGAACATGATTCTCAATGAAAATCCTATGGTAGTCACTAACCACATATGATGAAACATGAAGACTCAAATGTATGTTAATATATTTTCCTGTCCAAGAGTCATATCAAGTCTGACAAAAAAAAAAATTAAAGTTTTTCGCCATTTTTTCACATTCTGAACACCTAAGGACAAAATATTTTTTTTTGTTTTTAATCTTTGCATTCCCAATTTTGTGACTGACACATAATAAATGTTCAATAGTTATTTGCTGAATTGATCTGAATGCCTGCCTATATAAGACCTACTGGATGCCAGGCAAGGCTACACAGGGTGGATTTCTCTGTTCTCCACAAATATATGCACAATAAAGTCTAAGCCTTCCATTTTAATATTATAAATGAACACAAAATAATATTCAAGACAAAAGTTTTATTTGTCACTATTTTATATTAAGACTAGAAAGAGATGTTTTCCCAAAACCCCAGACTACTGGAAGATTTAAAAATCTAATATGAAAAGGATATATTCTGAATACTCTTCCCATCTACTTTTCCAGTTCCACATTCAGGCTATTATAAAACTAGAGAATCAATCCACCTTTATAATGCATTTTTAGAATGTATTAGGAATGACAATAATTGTTAACAGCCTACACATCTATTTCCAGCAGCAGAAAGTATCAACACATGTATGAAAAAAGGTGATTCTGACTCAAACTCAAATTAGGAAATAAGATACATAGAAGAAATATGGAGATTAGGTCACACCTTCCAATGAAAAGAAATATTCATTCCAAAAGTAATGTCATGGGTCAGCTTTGAATCCAAGTGTAAGGTTAACATTTTGTCTCACTAGAAAAAAATGAATTTGACCTTGTAATATTTATATCACACAAAAACTACCACAGACAGATTTCTTTCTGAAAGCCTTCAGATTGCTTCTTGTCAAATCGTCTGTGTCAGAGATACGAAATGTGATCTTAACTAGTAGCCATATTTGGTGGTGACAACCCAAAACACAGGGCTGAGGAAGATTTTAGTGTGGGCTTTTTTTGTTTGTTTTGTTTTGTTTTGTTTTTGTTTTGTTTTGTTTTGTAATTTGTATTTGCCACTACTTTTGTTATGTCTGCTTGGAAGAGTACAAATGTCATTGAGGGCAGCCCTTGGGAAGAATTTCTTCTTCTTACAAAACTGTTAATAATCTTAGATTAATAATTTAAAAGTAGTAGATTCTATAAGCACTCAGAAAAGTGACATACAACTTTTGACTTAAATGTGGTAACTCACTACAAAGAACAGAGAACAAAAAGAAAGCATCAACACATGTATGAAAAAAGGTGATTCTGAAACATTTCTAAACATGAAAATGGCAGATAAACTATCATAAGTTTATTTTGATGAATATTGATAATAAATACATTCCTTATCCCTTATAAATTATGCAATGAATATAAAGAAGGAATGCATTGCAAAATTTATAGATGGGTACTAATTAAGGAATTAATTGAGAAAGTAACCACCAGGTACCATGGTGCATGCCTGTAATCCCAGTGGCTTGGGAGGCTGAGGCAGGAGGATTACAATTTCAAAGCCAGCTTCAGCAAAAGCAAAGCGCTAAGCAACTCAGTGAGACCCTGTCTCTAAATAAAATACAAAATAGGGCTGGGGATGTGGCTCAGTGGTCGATTCTCCCTGAATTCAATGCCCAGTACACCCCCAAAAAAAATTTTTGGGAAACTAACATTTTTCAAATCTCTAAAATATAAAATTTCTAGTAACTTTAATGGAACTGCCTTATAGCATGATATTTAAGAGACTTATATAGCTGAGCATGGTGGTGCATAAGCCTGTAAGCCCAGCAACTCAGGAGGCTAAGGCAGAAGGAAGATAAGTTTGAGGCCAACCTGGGCAACTTAGCAAGCCCCTGTCTTAAAATATATATATTTTTTAAGATTGAGTATGTAACTCAGTGTAGAGCATTTGCCTAACATGTGAAAGGACCTGGTGACCATCTCCAGTACCAGTGAAGAAATGTGAAGCTTGTACATACTTGTTACATTTTTCAAAGCATATGCTCCAATGTATTCTTCAAGATATGTTGTATTAATAGATGAATAAATAAAGAAAATGTGGTACATATACAGAATGGAATATTATTGAGCCATAAAGAAGAATGAAATTATGGTATTTGCCAGTTAATGAATGGAATTGTAGACTATCGTGCTAAGTAAAATAAGCCAATCCCAAACAACCAAAGTAGATGCTAACTCAGTTAGGGGGTGGGGTTCATTGGATTGGACAGGGTGGAGTGTTGGGAGCCATCCATGGGTTGTATGTAGACTATATCGTGCATCACAGCCTAACAAATAGGAGAGTCTGGGGTCTGGGAACTTCCAGTGGACACTTCCTCTGTGTAGGACTGCCCAGACACATCATGAGCCCTATTCAAGCTCTGCCCCAGGTCCCACAGAGCACCATAGGTGGGGTGACCTACTGTATCCGCACAGCCCCTCTGAGATGGGGATGACCTGCCAAGATGCCAATCAACCTGCTGACTGCAAGACATCAGGAAGCAAGACTCCACCCCTGAAACCTTACCCCTGCCTTTGATGTACCCCCTTAAATAAACCACAAGAGCCATTTTCTAATTGTCTAGCTCCAACTGCTGTGTGGACTGGATCTATCATGGGCTCCAACTTTTGAAGATATTTCTGACTTTGTCTTTTGTTCTTTACTAATTATTCTAGTTTTTAATTTCTTAGGAGGCTTATCCCTCTGAGCAGGCAAGAATTCCCTGGTAAGGTGCTGGCCACCCCGTGATAGTGGGGAATGGGAAAGATAGTAGAATGAATCAGACATAACTTTCCTATATTCATATATGAGTACACAACCAGTGTAACTCCACATTATGTACAACAAAAATGAGAAGTTATACTCTATGTATATGTGTCAAATACATTCCACTGTCACGTATATCTAAAAAGTACAAATTTAAAAATATGTTATATTACTTCATAATGTCTACCTTCATCATTTCCCCATAGACATAAGAAAGTTTATGCCTTACATGTTTAAAAGCAAAGTAAAGACACCCTTTAAAGGTCAAATATATGATTTTTTGGCATGCTATAAAATGTGGCAGGTGAAAATGCCTAAGGTTTTCTTGGATATAAGGAGGCTGATTCGTAGTGGGATAGGGAGGGGGAGCATGGGAGGAATGGATGAACTCTAGATAGGGCAGAGGGGTTGGAGGGGAAGGGAGGGGGCATGGGGTTATGTCATGATCATTATTCTCCAAAGTATAGGTACAAAGATATGAATTGGTGTGAATATACTATGTATACAACCAGAGATATATAAATTTGTGCTCTATATATGTAATAAGAATTGTAATGCATTCATTCCACTGTCATATATAAATTTAAAAAAATTAGAGATGCTTAAGCTTTAAAAAAAAATGTGGCAGGAGAGCAAGAGGCTCTAGATGACAGGTAGCCTATGGATCAGGTGGAAAATGTATGGGGCTCAGGTCGGACAGAGGTGGGTTCCAATGTCCTATCCTCTGTGATTGGCATACAGCATTACCCAACTTCTGGAAGTCTCCATTTAGTTTCCTATCAATGCACTGCAGATAGAGACGTCCACCTTGATATCCCATAAATCTATGAGATGGTCTTTATATGTGTAAAATAAGTGTTCTAAGTGGTAACAATATTGCTCTATCATCACTCTTGCTATAATTATTATTTTATCCCTTACTATGAGAACTTAATTGGAGAAAGCCTGTGACACTTCAATGACACAAAATATTGCATATTTTGTTATATTTATTACATAACTTTGTGTCAAATTAAGTATAGACTAAAAGTGTTAAAGGAAATCAGAAGAGAAAAGATAATGTTAGGGTACAATTGTGGATGACTTTAGTGAGAAGGGACTTGATCTTTGCTTTGAAAAACAAGTGGGATTTAGAAAGTCTACAAGTGCTAGAGCAGGGACTCATGGGAAAGGCATTTTTATGTGAAAACCTGATTGCTAAAACCCTGTATAGCTGAAATGAAATGGGTAAGCCCACTTTGACTCTTGGGCTATAATTTGCGACTCCTGATATATTAGAAATATACATATTTGGAGAAAGGAAGAAAACCACTTAGGCACTCGGGTAAGGGGATTAGTAAAAATAACCACCACTTACTGAGCAACTGCTATGTGCCAGTTACCCTTTGTGTCTCTACTTCCTCTAATAAGCATTTGAATGTTGGCTCTGATTTTCATGCTGCTGCTAGTTTGGATGCTCAGTACCAAGCCTGTGCCATGCACTTTCCCTAAGTGGCATCATCTACCCCCCACAATAACTCTGCAAGCCACATCACAACAAATGAGTTGAATAGAGTTAAATGGGAAAATGTTGGCCTTGGTATGGTAAAAGTAATCACTATCAACAGTTTTAGGCAGAACCAATATTTTAAAAAGATTGGTCTGGCAGAGCAGGATAGCTGGGAAGTCAATCCATTGCCCCTCATTCCCACACTGTCCAGAAAATGTGGGTCTAAGAAGCACTGTCAAAGTGGCAAAAATAAGGTGAAGAGAAATTATGACACACCCCCCAAAACTGGACATGATTTATTGTCCTTATAGCTCACCACCATTTATTAAGTGCTTAAAATGTGCCAAGCAACGTGTTAAATGGTTTTTGTTTGGTTTGGTGGGTTGGTTTCTTCAGTGCTAAGGATGGAACCCAGGGCCTCTTGTATGCTGTGCAAGTGCTCTTCCATGGAGCTACACCCCTAGCCTATATTTAAATGATTTTTACAGAAATTATTTCGTTTACTTATCATGGCATTACTCTGGTAGTTACCAGTATCATATAAATTTGCAGATGAGTCACCGACACCATCTACAAAACCTACAGTTTACATCACTTACCCTACACAGTGGGTCAGCAGTGGGTCTGGCCTTGAACCCAGATTTGTCTGATCCCAGAACCAGCACTCTTGGCCTCTTCACTGTGCTAGCTCTCCCACGGCAAGACTTACGATGACAAATATGGAATCTGATTGTAAAAATTAATTGATATTGACTTTCTTATTCTTCAGAATGTATCTCCTTAGAATCTAAAGTTTTGCTCTTTACTAGGTATTGTCAAGGCATATCCATTTTTTAAGCAAAGAATGCAAATTCCAATTGCCCTTCATCAATCATTTGAAAGGTATAACAATATAGATGAGACATTTTAAAATTTTGTCAAGAGATATAACATTTGTGAAGTTTTTCATAAAAATCAACCTATTTATGAAAATAATTATTGCTGCTTACCACTGGGTTCAGGTCTGTAGCAGACAGAAGAGAGAGATTCATATAAAGCCCAAGCAAAAGAAGTTTCCATACAGCAAAATCAAAAAGTTCATTTATTGAAACCAACAGCTTTAAATGGGGTTGTTTTGAAGACGCTGTTCATATCTATTCAAATAGACCCCAGCCCGACCAAAATGTTAATCTGTCACTCCTAACTGATCCTTTACAAAGCCTTAGACCACTGCTTACAAAAGGAATGTAGTTTATTACAGTTGTTGCACTCCAAATGAATATTGATTTCAATCTCAGAATGCTATGAAAGGACTTGCATCAATTACACAGTACATCAGAGTCATAATGCAAGTTACCTAGTTCCAATGATGCACACAGCAAATCAATCATTCATTTTCACACACCTTTGAAGAGACACCAGCCACTATGAGCTTCCTTTATCTAAACCTTAAAATAAGCCAAGCAGTGCAAAGCGGTGATGGAAAAGGAAACCAGCCCCGGTTTTTAAAAACCATAGGCTACTGTCAGAAAGCCATTATAATTACTCCCTTTCAAGTGGGCTGTGTGTTAATACAAATACAAATGAGGGGGTAAAAAAATGAAGCCTTAATGACAGCATTATGAGGGGAGGTTTCTCCTTTACATTATTTATTTATTCAATGGAAAATTATTTGGCAATTATGATAAAGCAACTAGAGGACAATGACTTTCCTTTGAATCACTAATTAAAATGCTGATTGCCTGTGGAGTGAGATGTGCAGTTATGGTCAAACAAGAACTTTCATTGTGCTAAACAGCTTGGGCTGGCCTGACACCTGGGTGGGGAGGGGAGAGGATGAATCAAGCCGACTTCGATACCAAAATCAGACTCATTTTTATTCAGGAAAATCCTAACATAATGTTAGAAATCTGGGCAAGATAATAGTGCAGCCAGGAATCTTAAGAGAAAGAAGAAAACGAAAGAGAAAAGGGGGAAGGAAGAAAGTTAGTCCTGATTCTCAATGAATAACCTTATGATCTAAGAATATTTGATAGTATACCAAGTAGTCTTCCATGGGAAAGTTACTTTCTTACAAGTCTGCATTTTCTATGTTCTTAGATTTTGCTATAAGCTACTTTTATATATACACAAACATCAAAGAAATGTCACCTTCTTAACTCAACATAAATGCTCTTTAAGCACAGATGATTTCTCTCCAATAATGGAAGAAATGTCTTACAATTAATTGTGAAGAGGAAATTGCCTTTCTTACAATGTAATGAATTCAGTGCTTTGAATTTTACTAAAAAATAATAATGTCTTTCCCAAAAATACTGAAATAGTCATGTTTCTAGAATGAAAAATATATTTCTTATATTTGTAGCTTGTTCTTCAAAAAATAATTAAATTCATAAAATTAAGGAAGAGTAGACACCTTAACCAGTAGCATTCACCATTAGAAAATACATTATTTTGAAAAATCCAGTCTCTCACAGAATGATAAATTCTTAGATTCAGAAGAGAATTGAGAGGTCAACTATCCTATCCAATTTGAAAATTCCCTCCAGAGTGTCTCTCAGAAGATGCTCATCACCTTCAAAGATAGACTGTCCCACTTCTGAATGGCTCTTTAGGTCAGCTAAAATGTAAAGGGGGTTAGGGTTGTGGCTCAGCGGTAGAGTGCTGGCCTAGCACTGCCAGGCCCTGGGTTCGATCCTCAGCACAATATAAAAAATAAATAAGAACATAAAGGTATTGTGTCAACCACAACTAAAAAAAATATGTATATATAAAAAACTGGCTTTCCTATAACTTCTATTCCTGGAACCCATTCTACCCCTGGAGCATCACAAGATAAATCTCTCCCTTTTCCAAATGACACCCTTCAAATAGTTTAAGATGCCTCTCATGTTTCCTTCAAAGTTTTCACTTTTCCAAAACTTATTAATTCTGACTTTTCCAGCTAGTCTTGATGTGACTTTATGCCCATTCTCCACAATCTGTTTCTCTTAACAAAAGATTGAAGAAAAACAGAAAGAACTATATCCTAAATGGGGTCAAATTATTCAAGTGTATTGGAACTAGTTTCTTTTTTTTAATTTCTATTTTTTAGAGCCATACATGACAATGCATCATATTCATCTGATAGTCAACTAAAACCTTTAGATCAATGTTATACAAATGATTTGTTTTAAAAAAGTACAAGCTTTATGAAATTACAAAATGCTTTAAGACTTCAATGTCTTTGTCCCTTTTTAACCCTAACAAAAATCCTTTCTTGTCCATTTGATGCTATTTGCTCTTTCTAAGCCTTAGTTTCCTCGTGTATAAAATGCTTAATCTGATAAATTCTAAATAGACACTAGCTGCCATTTATGGAGGATTTGCCAAGTGGTGGGAACCCTGAAAGGGCCCTACGTGTACCATGTGCAGGTAGATATCATCAGTTGAATCTTATGAATGAACAAGCTAAGGCATAGAGAGGTGTGGTAATTTGCTCAAGTTCTTCAGCTAGTGACAGGGCCAGGCTGCCTTTAACCACCACACTCTCAATGACCGTTCCTCTTAATTTCCTAACTTGTAAAACATAAACAGTTGGGACTATGATAAACTGTTAATCAGGATCAGATTAAAGCAGTGTTTCTTTAAAGACCAGTTCTCAGTTTGATTAATTTATCTTGGGAGGTTCATTTGCTCAAAACCCGTGAATCCCTCACCACACAGTACATGTCCCCACAAAGAGCCAGCAACCATGATAACATAAGGCGCTTTCTCAATTGGCTTGCACACTGAGATATACTATGCCTTGGGAATTCCCCTCATCTACAGATTTAGTCATCCTGGTTTTTTTAAAAAAGGACACGATATCAGCTTGGTATCCAAAGTGCTGTCAATCTACCCATTTCATAGTTCCCACCCCAGTATAAGCCTCACATTAGACAACTATAGGTTTTTTTGTTTTGAGTTTTTCCCCCCCAAAATATCAAGAAATTGTCTCATCTCTCCTCTTGCCTGTATTTTCCAGATTTCCAAGAGAAGTTCCACAATCCCAAATGAAAATCTCTTTAGTACCATGGGATGAATCTGTAGCAATTTAAAGCAGCAAGCTCATTTAAAATCTCTACACATACTTGAGATTTTCAGTTCTTTTAGTTACAGTTGTGCTGCCCTTTCCAATTTGAAAAACCATTATCCTTTACAGAGAAAATAGGAGTTAAATAGAATTTAGCGGTGTTTCTCTTTCTGTAGTCATCTTTTAACATGATACCATCTGTTCCAAACAATGCAAATCAGCAAATATTTCTGGAGTGCCTAGAATGTGCAAGTATTTTTATGAGAACAAAGGGAATACGAAGATGACACAGCATGCTTAAAACTCAGGAAGGAGGTGGGCAAAAGGCAGGAAGAGCAGTTACAAAGGCAGAAATGGTTAAGTATAATATAATAGAGAAATGACTACACAGAAGAGCAAACTGCTACAGGATCCTACAGAGAAGGGACCAATTAAGCAATAAGATAGTTCTTCTTCCCCCCCCCCATTTCTGTTTCCACACGTAACTTTAAATCTTTTTCTTTTATAGTTGTATATTTTACATGTGTAAACTGGCATGTGAAACTTTTTGGTCAACTACTCTTTTCTTTATTGAGGTAATCTATAATTGTCAGAATTTTGTTAGGAGAGCCTCCCACACCAATGGTCCATGCACATTCAATCACCTTTTCTCTCATTCATTCATTAAACAAACATTACTATGATAGCTAAATATTTTAAAGTCATAGTATTGTCCTACTGAGACAGGGGTCAGAAAGATGAGGGCTGATTATAGAAGAAAAGGAAATGGATTGCCAACATTTCCAGAGCACTTCCCTGCTCAACCAGTTGCTAACACCTTCAGGGAATCACACTTTCCAGTACAAGGAGTTGCTAATGATTACCCCCTGGGCTGCTCCTTCCTGCCCTTAGGCACATACTCAGGAAAGAAAGAGAAGGTGGGGAGGGAGAGGAAATCTGGGATCTATAAAAAAGCAAGACACACCTTCTCCAACCAACACTCAGCTCTGGGCCCCTTCTCTGCAGAGAAGTCTGCTATCTCTGTTCTATGTCTTTCTTAAATACAACTTGCTTTCTACTTGCCTCAGCATTTCTTGTGTGTTTAATCTTCAACAGGATCAAAGACCTGATCCTGATTTCCAAGACTGGTATCAATTTTGTATTTTTAGATTATTTACAATTGGCAAATACTGTAGAGCCACTGGCCTTGCATTTAAGGAGCTAAACCCTTTTTCTTTTTTAATTTGGATTTTTAAAAATTTGCTTCCTTCTGGACATGGTAATACACACTTGTAATCCCAGCTTCCCAGGAGGATGAGACAGGAAGATCACAAGTTCCAGGCCAGCCTGGGGCAACTTAGTAAGACCCTGTCTCAAAATAAAATAAAAAGGGTTTGGGATATAGTTCAGTGGTGGAGCATTTATTTGCCTAACATGAATGCAGCCCTGGATTAAATCCTCAATACTGGAAAAAAAATTTTTTTCTTTAATTATAAACCAAAAACTACTTCCTAAATTCTCAGATTACTAGACAGTTTTCACTTCACCAACAAATTTTCCCCTAATTTAAAATTAAATTAGGAGAAGCCAATCATTCCATTGTTTCCACAATCATTTAAGAGATTATTTTTTCAAGACAAATCATAATTTTTTTCATAATCTTGACAGACTTTATGTAGAGATGAAATTCTGCAACACTACTATATCTACCCCAATAACAGATTTAAAATCCCAACAATTAAAACATCATTCATCCTGATATGTGGCCAACAATTACTGCTGTTCAAACTCAAATGCTTTATACTTAAATATGTTTTTATATTTTTGGTATTTAAAAATATTACTTAGTATGTTTCCACTATCAAAGAGTTAGGTGTCCACTATTTAAACATTTGAAAATATAGAAAATCAGAAAGACAAAAAAAATCCTAAAATTTACTACCTGGAGGTAATTTAACAATTTTGGTATATTTCCTTCCTGAGTATATGTGAAGGTGTGTGTATGTGTGTGAAAAGACTAATATGTGTCTATGTATGCCAATGTATTTATTCTGTGTATGTATGTGTGTGTGAGTTCTGCAGTTTACTTGTGAAATATATAGTAAGTCATCACTGTATATTTTAAAATTCATTTCTTGTTGAAGAAAAGGTGTTTCCCCTTAGTCCAAGAGTTGCTTATACTCCTTATGCTCTAATTTAATTTTCTGCTTAATACCTATACTTTATCTTCTGCATACAAATATCCGACCATACTGACCCTATCCATACTATTACTGTTTTTCAGAGAATTTTTAGGACTTCCCTCATCCTTTTTCTTTATTAATTAAGTATCAAATTTGTGTTTTTATTATTTTATTTTCTTCTCTTTACCAGTCCCAAATTTCAATTTAAAGTTCCCTTGGCTGTAATGATGAGCCCTCTGTCAAGCTCATCCTTCCCAGTACTAAAAACTAGAAAAAATAGATTAAGACATTACTTATGTCAAAAACTGTAGAGACTTTCCCAGGCCCCTTTAACCATCTCACTTGTAAATACATAGACAAGAAGAACTCATCAATTCCTAGGTTCAAAGAGGTTTAACAGACCAGTCTCATCCATTCTAGGGTTCCTGCTCCAAGAATGTGGTGCATGTCTCCCAGTACTATTTCCACAGTATATATCGTCTCCTTCCACTTCCCAATAGAAACCACTGCAGTTTATGGAGACACCAAGGGAGATTCCACTAAGCCACCTGACACTGTGAACACTCTTTGTTCAGCACAGCAAGAACAGTGCCTTCTGGAAAGGGCCTGCCTGGTGCTGCAGGGACATCTCCAAGGGCCCAGCAGCTAGGCTGGGCGGATATGCCTCTCCTCTTTCCATGTGGAATAAGTTCCTAAACTCACCAACTCCTTGATGTTGATTTATAATTGCCTGCTGATGCTCTTTTCTTCTCAAAATATTTGCTCCATTCAGACTGCCCTAATCAAAAAATTAATCTATTTTATTGCACATAATATTTGCACATAAGATATAATGTAATGTTTTGATTCATGTATCTATGGAATAATGATCAACTCGGGAAAAAAACATGAAATATTTGTGAAAGAAAATAAAATGGAGTGGCTGTCAAGTCAGATATGAATTTATTATTATACATAGTATGTTAAACATTGAAGTGAATCAAATGCAAACACATTAACATATAAAGTTAAAATCTAAATAAAAAAGGAAAATTTGAAAAAAAACAAAGAATGAATGTTCAATCACCCAGGTATCTAAAACAAGCAAAACTTCTTTCCATAGTTTAACAAGTTTATTTACTAAAAAGAACAAATATGATTTATTATTTTAATATACCAAGATTTCATTATGTACCACTTAATCATTTAAGATATGTCACATATCACATTATAAAGGCAATATTAATAATGATCTTCTTATCAGTATATGATCATCATTTTAAGATTAGCTCAAAAGAATGGCATATAATATTTTATTACAATTGTGGCATTTCAATGGATTGTTTTAAATTGAGAACACTAATTACAAACATATCTCTAAAATTTAACAGGAACAAACAAGCAAATATTTATTTCTCTATAACTATTCTTTCTATTTTTTTAAAAAGATAGAGAGAGAGAAAGAGAGAGAGAGAGAGAATTTTAATATTTATTTATTTTTTAGTTTTCAGCGGACACAATATCTTTGTATGTGGTGCTAAGGATCAAACCAAGGCCGCACGCACGCCAGGCAACCGCACTACCGCTTGAGCCACATCCCCAGCCCAATTCTTTCTATTTTTTATTACTGAAAACATATTATGAAATACAGTCCTTAAATGTATAATATACTTTAGAAATAAAGAGTACAAATAATCCCTTGTCCTGTGTCTCTCTAAAATATGCAACTTAGTATCATTCCCCAAGTAACATGATAGTAGGGTACATTTAAATATTAGCTAAAAATTAACATTTTCCTCTCTTGTCTAATTTTTAAAAAAACGTTATGGGGGCTGGGGATGTGGCTCAAGCGATAGCGCTCTCGCCTGGCATGCATGCAGCCCGGGTTCGATCCTCAGCACCACATACAAACAAAGATGTTGTGTCCGCTAAAAACTAAAAAATAAATATTAAAAAAATTCTCTCTCTCTCTCTCATCTCATCTCTCTCTCTTTAAGAAAAAACAAAAACAAAAAACAAAAAAAACATGTATAAAAAGTCAACAAGATTATCACTAATTTTTTTAAATAGTTTTACTTCTGTAAGGTGGGATCCCAGGAAACTTTCCTTGTCTTTATACTTCTATATACTGTATGGAGTTTTATGAACATGTATTACATTTATAATTGAAAAAGGAAGATAATTAGAATATCCAAATTATGAAATTTGCCAGGCACAGTGGTGCATGCCTTTAATCTCAGCAACTCAGGAGGCTAAGGCAAGAGAAGCTTAAGTTCAAAGCAACTTAGTGAGGCCCTGAGCAATTTAGCAAGACTCTGTCTCAAAATAAAATAAATAAATAAATAAATAAATATTTTTTAAAATTACAAAAAAAAAAAAAAAAAACAGGACGAGGATGTGACTTAGTGGTTAGAGCTTCTGGGTTAAATCCCTGGTACCAAAAAAAAAAAAAAAATGTTTAAATGTTAAATTTACCTTTAAGCTCCTAATCTTAAATTTCAAATATTAAAATGAGCCAAAGCACATGACTCTGAATTCCATTTGAGATTTTTTTTTAATAGAAATGCTAAATCTGGCTAATTTTAAAATATTTACAGGGAATCTGCTTTAAATATTTGATATCTAGAGAAATAAGAAATCTACCAGGAATAAAGAGATACATTCATTCATTTATGATATAACAACAAACAGTTTCATTAGTCATATGAAGAAACCATCTAAGGGCTGGGGATGTGGCTCAAGTGGTAGCGTGCTCGCCTAGCAAGCGTGAGGCACTGGGTTCTATTCTCAGCACCACATAAAAATAAAATAAAGATATTGTGTCCACCTAAAAAAAAAAAGAAAAAGAAAAAGAAACCATCTAATCTGATCTGTGTGTGCTCATTAGGTATAGAGAACCTAACTGAAAATGCCATGCTTTTTTCAGTCTTCTATCCTTCACCGAATTAAGATATCTTTTCAGCAAGGGAACAGAAGTTCAGTGAAGTAGACTGTTAGGATCTGTTATCTTACAAGGTTTTAAACATTTTGAGTCAATGAACCTATCCATTCTCACTGTTTTCTCAGCCTCTAAGAACAGAGACTGATAACCATCATTCATACTACTAATCAACAAAATTAGGACTCTATGTTCTGTTTCATGCTTTGCCACTATTTATGTATAAATATGTTGATCAAAAGACAAGACTTCAAGACTAAAAGTGTTATGCATTTTTCCTGATAGAATTTAGTTGGAAGTTCTCACAGGTCCAAATTAGAAAAGAGAAACTCTCAACTAAAAGGAAGATTTCTATTATTTTCCAAAAAAACATTTAGTGAGTTATTAGTTCACATTAAACTTTAGCTACATTTCATTAAGATAGCATGCCTTCACTGCAATAATAACCCAACATTCAAGACTGAATATTTAGAGTAGGTTGCAACTAAAGACTTTGTTTCATGCAAGAAGAGGTCTTAATCATCTTCAACTCTCCACCCCAACTGAAGTTACTACCTAAGAAAAGAAAAATATTAAAATCTATACCAGGTAGATCATAAAACTCACAGTGTCCTCATATCATTAATAAAATTATAAGGGACAGGTCAATGCTCTATACAATTGTGGGTGTTCAATAGGGGACCATGGAATGGAAAGAGAAAAACAAGCAGAAGAAACATCTGGAAAGCCAGGCACAGTGGCCCACACCTATAATCCCAGCAATTCTAGAGGCTGAGGCAGGAGGACCTCAAATTCAAGGCCAGCATGGCCAACTTAGAAAGACCCTGTCTCAAAAAAAATGGCTGGTGCTGTACTGCAGGGGTAGAACATCCCTGAGTCCAATCCTTAGCACCTCAGTAAGTAGGTGGAAAAGTAAATAAATAATTAAATAAATAAATGAAAGTAAGGCAGGTGCAGCCTCAGGGCCATTCAACCTGGGCAGTATAGTTCCTACCTGTGGCATGTACAGGAATTCCGTGCAAGTTTTAAATGGGGGAAATGGGCCAATTTCTTAGGGGGAAAAGGGGAAATAAAAGAAAAGAAAAACTTTTGAGGAAAAAAAAAGTACATGACCCCAGGCTTTCTAACCTAGGAATCTAAATTTTTGTTTCATCTGTGCCACAAACATGGAACCTATTTTTCTCTGAAAGGCCACCACAACTTACCCAGCCTACAATGCATTACAGGTAACACAAATACCAAAATTAAGATGAAGAAGATGAGAAGAAGAAGAAGAGGAGGAGGAAGAAGAAGCAGCAGCAGCATAACTAGGTTATAATTAAGTTATTTCCTAGGCATAAGGAGGACATGCAGATTCAAGCTACTGGAAGAATAAGTAAGAAAAGCAGGGTTCTCATTTAGAAATTACTGGTTTCTTACAAATTATTTATAGACATATCTTAACATAAATCGGTTCAAAGTTAATCTAACAAAGAATTGGCTGTTCCATTTCTCACTTGGACTCTTGAGACTTAGGGATGTTGTTCCTTTTACAAAGCCACTGCCACTAAACCAAACACAATATACACGCAGTTATATTTCAACAAAGGTAAGAGGGCTTCTCAGATCTACTCCCTGGTCATGACCTACATCTTTAAGGCCTGAACCTAAGTAGAGAAGTTCATGCTAACCCTATGACATCACCATCATCCAGCAGAGGCAATGTAGAAGCAATTAGCTAAACTGCTTGTTTGATGACAAGATAACAACATTTTACTTATTGGACTCTAACAATATATTGTGTTCTTTTTGCCTGACATTATCTCACTGTCTCTCCTAATCCACACAGCCCAGTTATTAACTCCACTTTCTGAGGAAGTAACTGAATCACAGAAGTAATGCAAGGCATAGTAGAGATTATGTTTCTATCACCTTTGTTTTATGATGGAGGGAAATGATGCAGGGGGTTGTTATTTAAAGTCAGAGCCAGCACTAGACTAGGTGCCCGCTGAGCAAGCCTCGCCTTGGGAGGTTTGAAACTTTGGGGTTAGACAGCAATATTTACGTCCTGGGTTTAGCACTCACCAGCTGAGTGTTCTTGGGCAAGTTCTGTTACTTCTGTAAACCCAGATTGCTCCCTTTATATTGAGAAGGAAGAATGATACCATGGCCCTAGCTTTAGCCTCAATTCAAACTTTGCACTGAGTCCCAAATCAAGAACAGCTCTCTTACAGAGATGTCCCTCACCTGCCAGCCTCTGTTCCCTTATCTGCTTTTTATATTACTAGATTGTCAAATTGGCCTTTGAAAATGTGACATCTTAGGGTGTTATCTAATTTCTTCTTCCCCAATGAAGTGGGTTGCTCTTTCAGGAAAGGGACTGTCATTCACATTTCCTTTGTTATCACTTACCTTTTTAATATAGTGAAGGGTTCATAGTAGGTCTTCAACAAATACTTGCTAGATTGAAAAAAGAGCCTCTTCTCAGCTGTAAATAAGAGTCGTTCAGCTTTGCAATCTATCGTAGGTCTGGATTCACATGGTACATTAATTTATAACAGTCACATTTTAAAACAATGTGACTTCTAAATTAAGGTACACTGGCATCAGTTCCTCACAGATTTCTTTCTCTAGAGAAGGCAGCATATTGCAAAGTTTCTTTATCAAAGTGTGGCACTGGCACAGGTAAAAATTCCTAAGGCCAAACTGACCATAACATTGACATACAGCTCATAAATTACCAAGCACTATGGTTAGTCTACTACCTTTGCTAAGTTATTGAGTTTCTAAAACTTCATAATGTCCAAAGATTTTCTGTAGATCCAAGGCCTATGTAATAAATAAATCATATGCCCATTCTATTTGAGGTAAGAGTTTTTACCTAACATTCATTTCCTATAAACCCCTCAAAATTATAAAGACTGTAAATTTCACGTGCTATAATTTTAAACTTAAAAATTATAAGTCCTCATTCTTTATACTCTTTCAGAATATAAATGTCTGTCTAGCTTTTATTTTGCATGTCATTCTCTAATGAATTTTTTAAATTCATGGTTTCATATCCTCTTTGACCTTTGGCTAACACCCCTAAATCTAGTAGCTACCCGGCAACAATCACTTGTATGAGGTTGGTGTGTGTTCCCCTAGAGCTTTTTCATATAAATTCACAAACATATATTTATATCCACGGAGAATATGGATGCTCTTTTGTGATTTGTTTGTTTAGTATGAATATTGTGATACTGTTCTATAAGATGCTTGTTTATCCTGTAAGAAGTGGTATTAGGAAGAAATTTCCTTGTCAGTTTTAAAAAATACATGTGGCTCACTCTTTTTTAGCTATGCATATTTTCACAATTTTTTCACATATTTGTTTAACTAGTTTTCTATCAATGAACATTTAGGCCATTCTTCATTTTTTTTGTTACTACAAATAATATTTCAGGGATAATCCTTGCTAATGTTTCTCTATTATTTTCCATGGCATTTTATTAAGAATTATTTTATTAAGCATACATTCTAATTATATACACCCTCAATAAACAATATGATATAGGGTATTTTTTTATTGCTTAACTGGAATAAATTTAAATTCTGGCTTTTATCTATGCTAACAATAAATTTAGAGAGCTACCTTCACACTAAAACAGGAGTAAGCAAACTACTGACCACTGGCCAATCCTACTCATTGTTTATTATTATAAATAAAGTTTTATTGAAACAGCCACAAACATTCTTTACATATTATGACTACTCTTCTACTACAACAACAAAATTGAATTGTTGTGACAGAAACCATATGACTCACAAGGCCACAAATATTTACCATTTACCACAAATGTTTATGGACCCCTCCACTAGAACACAAAACATTCTTTCTCAAAAAAAATTTTTTTTCCTATTTCTCTAAAGTGCAAGTTAAAGGACCAGTGTATTTACATTTAAAGTATAAGACATGTAGTGGCACTTGTTTCTAAAAGGCAAAAAAAAAAAAAGTCCATCTCTGCTAAACAAAACAATATCTTTTTTGAGCTCCATGATCAAAACCAGGTAGTATTAAGCCACATCTGCCCTGGATCTTTCATAATTTTTGAAGATATTGAATGAATTAATTAAATTTAGGATTCTTCTTTAAATAGCAAGTTATCCCTCAGCCTGACAGGTGATTTAGGTCACCATTTTGAATAAAAATATGTTTTTATTATAGCTGAGTGGTATGTAGTAATATCTGAGATGAAACAAGATTATAGAATGAAATAACTAGTGAAAGTAAGCCAAGGTGAACTACAGTAGATGGGGTAGAGAGAGAAGTTGGGAGGGGAGGGGAGGGGGGATAGTAGGGGATAGGAAAGGTAGCAGAATACAACAATTACTAATAGGGCATTTTGTAAAATTGTGGATGTGTAACTGACGTGATTCTGCAATCTGCATTGGGGGTAAAATTGGGGGTTCATAACCCACTTCAATCTAATATATGAAATATGATATGTCAAGAGCTTTGTAATGTTGTGAACAACCAATAAAAAAAAAAAAAGAAGAAAAAAAAAAAAGAAGAAAGTAAGCCAAGGGGATAATGCTTCTTGGCTTCCCGGAACCCTTAGCATCTGGGATGGTTGTTCTAGACTACTAAAATCCTGGTTAGTTTTCACATTTGAAAGCACCTTTGATTAACACTTAAAAGGAGGTACTTATAATAGTAACTCTATTTATTTAAAATACTGAAAGCTATACAACATCCACAGCAAACTCTATTATTCTGTTGCCACTGACTGCAAAATTTATGTTAAGGTTGGTAAGTGGATAACAACAACAACAACAACAACAAAATCATCATTTGAGCTTAGTTACTCTATACTCATATACAATGAACTGGTACTTACAGAGTTAATTACTAATAGTTTCTACCACTTATTTAAAATAATAAAGGAGACTCAAAGCAGCATAGATGAATCCTAAATGTTTTGAACTCAATTTGCCAGGTTGTGCTACACTTGCACCGAAAGGGAACAGGGCTTCCAGCCATTGTCCTATGTAAGTGTTAAAGTTCTTTCAGCGTTTCTCATTATGAAATGTTTTACAAAGTATAAAGAAGGTCCCAATAGTTGTCCAAAGTAACAAATTCTCATTTTTCTCTCCTCTACAGAAAGAAAGAATAGAGAAATGAGTCCACTAGTTTTGTTTGATCAAAAACAATAGTAATACTAATTACTTCTCAATTATTTGCTGGTTTACAGTTAGCAGACTTCTTAGAAACCTTTCTGGTAACCTGTCTGCTTAGTCTCTTAGGTGACTGGGCCATAGTAACCCACAATTGCCCCTCTTCCTGGAAACTACCTTAAAAAAAATTAGTGCATAATTTGTTGGTGGTGCTGTTGTTGTATAGGGGGAAAAATGAGAAGAAGAAATAACTAATTTTTCCCTACCAAAGTTTGGGTCCAGGGTGGACACACAACCCAGTTTGCACAGAACAACCAGGTGTGCACCAGGTTGCCCTATTGTAATTATGAACATCCCTCTCCCTACCCCACAAAATGTCATAAGTTGAACTACAAATTCTGCATTTGATCTCACTAGGCTCAGGTCCATTCATTTTTTCCTCCTCCAGTATCTTCTTTCCACCTCTTCTTTGAGAGTCCTGATTAGGAAGGAAAATATTGAAGGAAAAGGAGGGAAAGCATTGGATTGGAAAAATCAACAGAGTCAGAAAAAAGAAGGACTCCAGAGATCCAGACAACTAGAGATGAGGAAAGTAGTGAATGATACAGAGTCTGGTTAGAGGTTTGGGGTCAAGGTCAGTTTCTCTCTGCCTTCTGGTAGGACGACTAGGTCAGGGAAAGGGAGTTACATGCTTCCATGTGTGGCTATGAGGGTGAGGGTTAGGGGCAGAGTTTCTGTGCAACGACTGTAGCCATAGTCATAAAGATAGTAGTCAGTACCCTTAGAACTGGTTAAGGAACAAACAGGAATATCCTTCTCCGGAGATCTAAAATGAGAGCAGAGACACTCAGTGCCATCATGGAAGCTGACATTTGAAAAACATAAAAATCTCTGAATCTCTAAGACCCAACAATCAATAAGTGTGCAGGAAACAGCTGGTTTATCAATTTTGAGAAGAGTTCCACAGCCTACACAGCTAGACCAACCCCCCTTCAAATCAGTCTGCCCCACCCTCTCCTATAAACTAAGATTCCCTCTGTTTTCTTTTCTTTTTTTTTAATTTTTTTTTTTTTAGAGAGAGAGAGGGGGGAGAGAGTGAGAGGAGAGAGAGAGAGAGAGAGAGAGAGAGAGAGAAAGAATCTTTTATTATTTATTTTTTAGTTATTGGCGGACACAACATCTTTGTTGGTATGTGGTGCTGAGGATCGAACCCGGGCCTCACGCAGGCCAGGCGAGCGCTCTACCGCTTGAGCCACATCCCCAGCCCCCCCTCTGTTTTCTGGCCCAGATGATTTCAGAGTAAGTTTTCTCCTTAGGGATGCCTTGCCTAGGTGGAAAACATTGTCTGGGTGAAGTACCAAATTTCTCAGGAGCTGGGGACTCAGCTCTCAAACCCACTTCTCATGCTGTTATCAGCAGAGTACTGGGCAGTTGAAGGACTATGACACTATGTGACTTGTGCTCTCAAGTAACCAAAACAGACACACTAAGTGATCACAAACAATACTACAAAGTATTATTATAGTTGTTGTATAGCTAACACTTATTGTTATCTATGTATCAGACTCTATTCTAAGCACTTCACATTTACTAATTCATACAATCTTCACAGGACCCTAAGAATGATGGTATTATCCCCATTATGCACATTAGAAAACTGAGGTTAAGCAATCTGCCCTGAGTCACATGGCAACAGGTAGCATAACCAGGATTCAAATCAGGATGATTAGGTTCCAGACCCTACACACTCAACCACTTTACTCCAAGTGACCCTCTGATACAAACTCTTCTGAGATTCCACAACAGGTGAGATCTTAAAACTAATTTTTGTTTTTTTTTTTTGTTTTTTTTTTTAAGAGAGAGAGAGAGAGAGAGAGAGAGAGAGAATTTTTAATATTTATTTTTTTTTTAGTTCTCGGCGGACACAACATCTTTGTTGGTATGTGGTGCTGAGGATCGAACCCGGACCGCACGCATGCCAGGCGAGCGCGCTACCGCTTGAGCCACATCCCCAGCCCTTAAAACTAATTTTTGATAGTTGACTTTTAGAAACCACTTTGTCACAAATTGCGGTAACCCCAGTGTATTCCAGCAAATCATACACACTATTCACTATTCTTTAATTTTTCCCTCTTGAAAATTAAAATGTAAAAAACAATGCTTTGTAGTTTCCCAAATTCTTATGAAGTAAATAATAATCTTAAATCTTTCCAATTGTTTCATAGCTTACACTATGAAAATCTTACTTGGATTTCTTCTAAACCAAAATAACCTGCCAAAATATTCAGGGAAGAAAGCTCATGATGGCGTTATATTCCTTTTTGAAAGCTTCATTTAGACACCTACCAGAGATCCCTTCGTGGACACAGAAAAATCTTAAACTGTCTCTATTTGATTGTGCTTGCCTAAGGCATTAAGTCCAATCCACCATGTCTCACCTCAGTAACTCGACACAGACTAGAAAATTCTTAGAGTCAGCTTCCCCAAGGGATTTGTTAAGTTTCACATGCATTTAGTGGTGCAGTTGCCCTGCTCAAATTGATAAACTTGTAGCTAAATTCTTTCTGCAGCAATGGGCTATTGGGCTTATGTTTTTTATCACCAAGAGAATAAATATCGCAAAAGAAGCTGTTGCTATGTGTTAATGTTGCCCATTAGTTTTTAGCATAATTGAGCTTACATTCCAATTTCTCAGTAACTGATAAGTATTTATTTTGTGGATGTGGTTAAAAGGTGAAAGGAATTAAAAAAGGGCTAATGCTGAAATATATTTGTAGCAAAAAAAAAAGAAAGAAAATGTTGATGTCTTAAAGTGAGCAACCAGATGAAACAAAAATTATGAATAAAATTATTACTTGTATGAAATCTCTCAAGTTGCTATGTTACATGTCTTTACAAGGGATTTTTTTTTCAATGTATCCACCCGTAAAAATGATCTAGCCTAACCCATTTACATTACACAGAGTTGCAAGGTCACAACAGAGTCAGGACTAGACCATTGGTCTTCTATCTCTACAAATCATATGATTCTGACAACTCTGATAAACATACACATCTGAGAGTCTCACTGCAATTGGAAACTGAAGGTATATTACAGTCATTCAAATCATCACTCATTCTCAATCTGTTAGTAACAGTATTTCGATACTATCAGAATTTGTGGGAGCCACTTCTCTCTTTGGTCTCCAAGGTCAGTAAGTGCTATCATTTATTTTACATACTATGTTCCTCAACTAGAAAGCCTTTCAGGAATCGTCTCGGGCTTTCACCTCTCCAATCCTATAGGACATAGAGCCACTGCATTATTTTTCCAAACAAAGTGGGCCTGTTGCTTTAACTCCATCTCTAACATGTTGTATTTGTCTGTTTACAATGTCTCAGGATTCTACACACAACTATAAACATTTTCTTCCCTGAGTAATTTTTGTTTCCTGTTCTCAGAAGCCATCAATGGCTCCCAATTGCCTCTTGAATCAAATGAAAACTCCCATCCAAATGATTATCTTCACACCTAAGTACCTTCATCTTCATTCAATACGTTTATTCAGCAAGTATTTGTTGAGTAATCACTTTGTGCCCAGTTAGATGCCAGGCTGTGTAGGAAATTATAAGATAGATGATATAGTTCCTGACCTTCTAGATCTTAACAATCAATTTGGAGAGACAAAACATGATCACATTAAACATTTTTATAGCAGGGAAAGGCTGCCCATGACCATGCACTCATAGGAGGGAGAGGAACACACAAGTCAAAGTTTATTGGGAGCCAGCGTATTTGTGTGATGCTGCCTGAGCTATTCATGAAGTGAGCTGAGCCTGCTCCAGAATGTGTGACAAAAGCACATTCTCCTGGGAAAGCCCATGCCTCCAGGGTGGGAATTAGCATCCTCTAAATTCAGAGACTAAAGTGACCAGTCTATCTGAAGTGGAGCCTTCTTGTGTTTTGTAGTCAGAAATGAGGCTAGGAAGGAGATGGAGACTGAATAACAGTGATTCTTTAAGTATATGCTGAGCAATTTGGAATTCATCCCTGCACAAAAGGGAGGAAAAGGGATTACCGAGTGAGAATACAGCAAGAAGAAAGTGATTATTTATCTAGTAGCAATATCCAGGGTGGAATTTTAGATAGGAAATTATTAAGCCATTGCAATTGTTATGAGATAAGGTCACTAACAAGAGCATGCATAAATGGAGGAAGAAAAGGAAGACAGACTGAAGAGACTTTCTGAAGGCACACTATTAATACATACATAAAGAAAAGACAGCCAGGGGCTGGGGATGTGGCTCAAGTGGTAGCGTGCTCACCTGGCATGCATGAGGCACTGGGTTCGATCCTCAGCACCACATAAAAATAAAATAAAGTTATAAAAAAACTGTCCTACAAATGTGAAATAAATTTTTAAAAAAAGAAAAGAAAAGACAGCCAGGCATAGGGGCACATGCCTGTAATCTCAGCAACTCTGAAGTCTGAGGCAGGAGGACTGCAAGTTCAAGGCCAGCCTCAGCAATGTAGCAAGACTGTCTCAGAATAAAAATATATAAAGGGCTGGTAATGTGGCTCAGTGGTTAAGTGCTCCTGGATTCAATTCGAAGAAGAAGAGGAGGAGGAGGAAGAAGAGGAAGAGGAGGAGGAGGAGGAAGAGAAGAAAGAGGAAGAGGAAACAGACAAACCTGAAGGATTGCAGTACATAAGGTAATATAAGAAGAAATTTTCAATAAAAAAAAATAACATAATAAAGCAAGGAAAGGAGGGAATGGTGAGTCTGAAGTGTCAGCAGGGTAGATTGAAGAGACTAGCCTAAACTTCAGATAGGAAACGGGAATGTGCTCCAGATTTGTAAGATATTAGCATAGACGTGATAGCAAGAGACTGCTATGCATTTCCAAAAGCTCATGACTTTTTCCTGTTGAGCACCCACCTCCATTACCTTTTCCAGGCTCTTGCCTGGAGTCACAGCCAGGTGGAATGTGGGCAGGTTTACTTCTAAACTAGGCCCATATGTACTCCCACATATTATCCTCTGTTGTCTGTCCCTTTCACCAGGTGAATGAAAAAGGAACCTACAGGAAGACTCCTAGAACCTAGGATTTGGCTGGACAAAATCTGGATCCTTAAATAAATGCACAGAATAGAAACCCATACATGTGGAGAATCCCACTGAATCTGATAGAAAAGATATAACTTTTGGTTGTATTAAGTCACTGTTATTTAGAATTGTTTGTGCAGCAGTCAGCCTATGCTAATATGGTTGGCTTTCCAGAAGAAATCCATGTCCTACAAAAATCCAACTGTTAAAGCAAACCTTATGGTCATCTACACCTTATTCAATGCCCACTCTCTGTTTTTTTGTTTTGTTTTGGTTTTTGGGGTTTTTTTTTTTTTCATTTCATTCTACTTTCTAGAGTGATTTCCACCACTATAAGCCTTGTCCTTCCTTCTTAATATTTTTGCATAAGATTTACATCCTGCGTTAAAGGAGCTTCTGATTTACCCCAGCTGACAATAGTCACTGCAATCATTTTCCCAACCCCACAGCACTTGTGCAAATATCTCTATCCATCTGTAACTGGTTATGACTATGTTTTTATGTTTATTTTATCTGTTATCATGTATCTCCATTTATATTTGTTCCATTAGATTATAAACTCAATATGAACAAAGATTGTGTTTCCTATTTCCTTTGTAATTTCCTACATGCCTCATATATTGCCCTACACTGTCAGTGCTTCATAAACTCAACTAATTGAAGTTCAAACTTCTACTCATATACTTGCACCAGATGTGTAACCACTCACAAAATCTGTGCCTACAACATAAATGCATGCACAGTTTTTCAGTGGCACCCTTGTTTATCCACTGTCATCAGGGAACAAGCTGGCCCACAGAGTTAATCTTGGCAATCAAATATAATGCAGCAGGGAGGAACACAGTGGCTCAACAACACAGCATGCTTAGCTGGCATCCTTGCCTAAAAAGCTCTTTAGTAAATCACACTTTGACAATAGTCATTAAAATAGGTCTCTACTAGACATCTGGTAGCAAACAAGTTTAAACTGGTTAATATCAGTTTGCATTTGTCAGACATAGGCAACAATTGATAAAAATATTTTAATCAGAGGCTTTTGACACTCCAGATATCATTAATCTTTTTTGCCCACAAGTTCTTAAGACTTAACTCACTAACCATGGTACCCATGCCCCTCAGGTCACCAGGAGATGGAGGGGCTCCCTTCTTCTTTATACTAGGTCATTTTGTATAAATGTCAATTACAGCATTTATCACACTGTGTGGTAATGATAAGCTTTTCTACCTGCTTCACCCCAACCCACTGCAAACACCTTGGGAACAAGGACTGAATCTCTGACTTCTGCAAATCCCTAATGCCTGTGTAGCACTGTAGCCTCCTAAGTTATATTATTTGTGATAAGCTTTTATTATAAGAAATAGAAACCCAAGCTAAACAAATGTGAAGGAAAAGAAAAAGAAACCACATAACAATAAGGATAACTGGAACTAGGAAAAATACATCCCCAATAGATTTTCCTGCCCAAATACATCATTTTGGAGGATCTTTACCAAAGGTAAAAAGCTTTAATTAAAATTGTTTCCCTTCCAAAATACAAAAGAAAATAACTAGAAAACTATATGTGTAATTATTGGAAATAAAAATACTTCAGGAGGGGAATATGCACTCTGGATAATCATTTACAAAATGTAACTGTGCTATACAATTAGTATAACATTTATAATAAACCTCATCTAATTCCTCATGTATGCATATCAAGAAGTAAGGTATAGGGGCTGGGGCTGGGGCTCAGCGGTAGAGTGCATGCCTCGCATGTGTGAGGCACTGGGTTCAATCCTCAGCACCACATAAAAAAATAAATAAAGATATTTTTTTAAAAAGTAAGGTATAGCAAAGTTCAACTGGACTTTTTTAACACCAGAGTCAGTAATTATAATCAAAAAATTATAATCAAATTATTATCTAAAAAACAAAATTACTATTTAAAAGCAATTGAGTTTTCACTATTTTCCACGGTGGTCACCATCCCAAAGGAAGACAGCACGATGAGGGGAGAGGCAGAAGCACCAGTACCAGAGCAGTGTGACACAGGCAGTGATCTGGTGTAGGAAAGCAAGAAAGTTGGAAGAATGCTATTGCCTGCCATGTGGCAAGAATAGGGGATATTTCACAGAACAGCTGGCACATCTGTCCTTTGTCAAAGAATGCGGTTGGATTGAACTTTACCCAGAAAGGAGACAGGAAGAACCGCATGAGCCAAAGCAAAGAATGATAAAATATATAGTGTATTTAGGGAAAAAAAAATCTCCCTAAATTTGGGAAAAGATTATGGGGGAAGTATTAGCAGATCATGAAACAGGAAATGAGGTCTCAGCCTGTGAAAGGTCTTCTAGGAAGCTGGGGAAGCTGGAAGTACACTCTGTACACAAGGGGGAGCCAGTGCAAGTTTGTTGTTGATTTTTTGTTTGTTTGTTTTTGTTTGTTTCCTCCAATTGAGGTGAAATTCCCATCATATAAAATCAATCATCCTAATGTGAACAATTTTGTGGCATTTCTGAATGAGATATTCAACCACTGCCTTAATCTGGTTCCAAAGTATTTTCATTACCCCAAAAAAGAAACTCTGCACCTATTTAAGTAGAAGCTCCCAATCCTTTGCTTTCCCTGTAACCTGACAACCACCAACCTCTTTTGTTTCTATGACTTTACCCATTCTAAATATTTCATAGAAGGGGGTCATATAATATGTGACATTTTGTATCTGGACCTTTTACTCAGCATAACATTTTCTTTTTTTTTATTATTTTTTTTATTTTTTTATTTTATTGTTGGTTGTTCAAAACATTACATAGTTCTTAATATACCATATTTCACAGATTGATTCAAGTGGGTTATGAACTCCCATTTTTACCCCGTATACAGATTGCTGTGTCACATCAGTTACATTTCCATTGATTTACAAATTGCCTTTCTAGTGACTGATGGAGGGGACAGTGGAGAATGGGATAGACAGCATAAAATTTTCAAGGTTCATCCACATGGGTGTATCAGTACTGCATTTCTTTTTATGACTGAATAATATTCTACTGTGTTCATATAACACGATTTCTTTATCTACTCATCTGATGGCATCTGGACATTTTTTTCACCTTTTTTTGTGTGTGAATTGTGCTGCTATGAGCATGCAAGTCTGTGTACTTTTCTCTGTACCCATTTTCAAATCTTTCAGATTATAACTAAAAGTGAAATTGCTGGTCACATAAAAAAAATCTATATTGAGCTTTCTGAAAAACTACAAAATCACTGTCCACTGTGTCTGAATCCTTTTACATTCCTACCAGTATAAATTTTGAAGCAGGAAAGAATGAGTCAGTTAAGAGGCCATTCTGGTGGTATACACAAAAGATGGTGGTGCCTGAGCCAGGACTAGGCAGTGGGAAACATGGGAGGGCAGAATAAAGAGCACACAGAGGAAGGAATACCATGGAAGGAAGACTCAGATGTGACTCTTAGGCTTTGAGCTTGAGAAACTGGATAGATAGTTCCTTCAACCATGAACTAGGTTATATAGAGCAAGAAAACCTGAGAAAGGAAGGATTTGGGAGATCCCAGCAGCTCCCAAAGACATTAAATGGGTCATTAGAAATTCTGGTCATGGGATGAGGTTGATTTTTACTGTAAGTCCAGGGGTGGTTAAGAAAGAGGGGTTAGTCTAGTCAAGGACATATGCAGAACAAGTCGTTCAGAGAGGGATTTAGAGAAGAGAACCAACGAAAGCAGTTTGGAGGACACTCACTCAGTACGATGTGAACCAAGACCCTGAGATTAAAAACAGAGGGGATGGGGAAGTGGACTAAGAGAGCAAGAGCCAAAACTAAGATTTAAAAATTCTTTACTGGTACTTCATCCAGAAAGGCTGGACCCTAATTCACGGTTAGTTTCTCCTGAGCAAAAACGCTCAACAGATCTATATGGCATATTTCATACACCATTGTTTTTTATTCTACAGGAGCTCTGTGTGGCATTATTTACACTTTGTAAATGACAACCAGATGTTTGGAAAAATCCACTTTCCCAAAACACAGAGCTGGTGTCAGCAGTAGGATTTGAACCCAGGTTCCTTCCTATGGGCTGAGTGGGCCCAGCTTCAGTTTCTCCCTGAAACAGTCCTCTTTCCTCTCTTCCTTAAAACATTTTCTAAGGGTTGTTTCCTTAATAAAATACAATAATGGTTCCAAAGACAGAACCCTGATTCTAGGAATTCAAAGTATTTAAGTATTTAAAACATAAGAACTAGAATGACTATCCAATTTTTAAAATTTAAAATTCCAACAGCAAGCACTTGTTTTGCAAACTTTATCAAAGACTTTATGTAGCTTCTCATTATATGAAATCATTTTTGTCCACTTAAATTAACAGTTTTAATAGAGAAAAAATATTTTCTGCTCCAATGTGTAATTGACAAGGGTTTAATATAGTTTTGATGTATTATATTTTGTCTTTTGCTGAAAGATAAGTATAAGTAGTATTAACCTAGCTTAACTTTTGTTAACAGGTATTAATTTAATATATAGGAAGTTAGTTTGGAAGTATCTCTTCTAACAGAATCATACCATGTACCAGGGAATGCCACAAGCATTTACAGTTTTTCTCAATAGTGTGTATTTAATACAAATATAAATGCTTGCATGTTTAGAGTACTCATGGAATTCATAGTACAGTATTTCAAACAAAATAATAAATAACTTCCTAACCCACTCCATCATCCATACTTGCTTCCTTTTCCTTCCCCACAAAGTACCAGGCTCCATCCCCTTTCAAATTGTAAAAGTCAAAGGAGGATATATCTGCTAAATTGCTGGTACCTCTTCCCTAGGGTAGAAGGTAATTAATTTGACTTAAAATCCTCCTCTTCAGCAGGAAGAAAAGATTAACTTTAAACAGAGACATGAGATGGGAGGAAAGGGAGAGAAAAGGGAAATTGCATGGAAATGAAGGGAGACCCTCATTGCTATACAAAATTACATATAAGAGGTTGTGAGGGGAATGGGAAAATAAACAAGGAGAGAAATGAATTACAGTAGATGGGGTAGAGAGAGAAGATGTGAGGGAAGGGGAGGGGGGATAGTAGGGGATAGGAAAGGTAGCAGAATACAACAATTACTAATAGGGCATTATGTAAAATTGTGGATGTGTAACCGACGTGATTCTGCAATCTGCATTTGGGGTAAAATTGGGAGTTCATAACCCACTTAAATCTAATGTATGAAATATGATATGTCAAGAGCTTTGTAATGTTGTGAACAACCAATAAAAAATAAATAAATAAATAAATAAATAAATAAAATCCTCCTCTTCAAATTTCTTCTGGGCTATGATAAGCTAAGATCCTGTTTATGTAAATAAAAGTGCTTAATTAAACAGAGTATGTGATAATGCCAAAAAGAACTGGAAAGATTTTCATGGTACCATTTCACTGTTAAAATTTGACTGTATCTAATGGAGCTTCCATGAAGATATATCTGTTCCTTAAAAGGTAACAATATTTAATTTCCTAAAACTTTTATTTCATTTTCCAAAACTAACTTTGCCTCAAGTTAAAAATTAAGTTCTATAAAAATTTATAAGAGAGAATGGTTAATTTAGTGGGAAATAAAGGCCACAGTCTGTCAGTGAAGCCCAGTAAGGTGGGAAAAAAACCCTTAGTTGACCTAAAGCAAAAATATAAAGAGGTTACAAAATGATTCTTTTATCACTATGACACTATTATCAAATTCAATATATATTTGGGGTATAAAATCTCTTAGCTTGGTGCATTTGCTTATTTATAATCACCTCTTAAATTTCTTACCACCTTAAATCATCTGACCCTACACAAAGCAAGGAATTTGATTCCATTTCCTCTAGAATTCCTCACCTTCTTGGGCCCCCCAACCCTGTTCTTCAGTTGCCTCCTTGAAAGTTCAGTTTATTTTCTTCTTGGAGTCTATTATTTCTCCTACTCTCAAACCTCCAAGATGGGCCAGTCAAACCTATGCTCACTTCTCTGTGCTGTCACATACACTCCAACTTTTTAAGGGCCTATAGACATTTTTTTAACACACGATGATGTCAATTCAAATGCAATAGAACTATGATTTTCCTTGCCAAACCAGCTCCATATCTTAATCTTCCTTTTTTTGATTATTAACAACACCATTATTCTAGTTATGCAAAACTTTGGAGTCATCTTTGACTCATTTCTCTCCTTCATCCTGAATTTAATTTTTTTCCTTATAATTTTTTTTCAATACAGATAATGTTTAGTGTCTTCATGTGAACGTATAAAATAGCTTATGCTCAGATATGTGGTACAGAAAACATAGTCAGTATGTTCCCTGGTTCCCTACTTTCTGCCATATAGTACTTCTAAAGCAACAGTTAAATATAGCAACTTATCTGCCAGATAATCTCATGTCAGACTTTATGATAGATTCTAAGGCCAGGGATAAGCAAGTTCAGTCATTGCTGATCATCCCCAACTACTTCAGTTCCAGACATTGCCTATATCTGATTGCTGAACAGTGGCATTCTCCAAACACCTGGAGATTAAACCAACCTATGAAATTTCTGCCAAAATAATAATATATCAGAGTATAAATAGGCAAAGTCATTTGAAAGAAACAGAATGAAGCTAGATGTGGTGGCCTTGCCTGTATTCCCACAGAGGCTGAGGCAGGAGGATTACAAGTCTGAAACTATCCTGGGCAACTTAGACCCTGTCTCAAAATGAAAATTAAATTTAAAAGTCTGGGAATATGGCTCAGTGCTGGAGCTTTTGTCTAGCATGCATGAGGTCCTGCGAATCCCCAGAACAGCAAAACAAAACAAAAAACCAGAATGGTTTCTAAGCCATCAAGATTTGAACATTATTTGATGACCTAAAGAAAGAACATGACACTCACAAAGTCTCCTTAACTAAAAGTACTGCTTAGAAAATGAGAGTCACAGAGACAAACACTGGGTGTGCCCTTTTTCACTCACTATCCCACACAGGAGCAGCCTTGGAGGTCCTTGTGCTACTGAACAGTCCACAGGCAGCTGGCCACACTGGGCTGTTACAGTTTGGTCATCCAACTCCCCTATTCTAACTCCATGCTCTGTGGGCCCCTTCTGAGTATGATCCAGCTCTCTGTGCTGGAAAAGAATATTTGATAAGACAAGTATTCAATCTGTGACTGTGTTTCTCATTGTAAATGAGTGCTTTGGCATTCTGGTTTTATTAGCCTCATGAATATGGTTAATGTGAGTCTGCCTGAGAGAGATGGATCTGCCTTCAGTGCTGACAATGTCAGACTAGAGGATTGGCTAAACTAAGTAACAGACACTGTGTTACAGATAGCATCAAACCAAAAGGCAGTGAACACCTTAGTATAAGGCATAAAGGGAGATGCAGCAGTATTTTTGACCTCTCCCTGAATGATATTTGGAAGAACTGAAAGGAAAGGATAACATTAACAATCCAAATTGCTTGGAACCGTGAGTTATGATACGAACAATGTAAATTAAGCAATGGAAAATAATTGTCATTCATATTTTTTGTCTTCCAGTCATTAACTGAATAGTGTGAATTATTTTTGCAGCTTTCCAGAGCCACAGGAAAGAATTCTACCTATATTCGGTCTCTACTTCCATTACAAGGATAAAAACAAGGGATCTCCAGTACCATGTAGAGCTTCAAAGGAAGGTCCTGCTAGTGTTACTGAGGAAATCAGGTCAGACAGGCAGCAAGCTAAAGACACTAAGGCATGTTTTGCCAAAGGCCAAGCATTCCTCCAACTGAGAATCTGCATGCTTCCAAAGCAAAGACCTCCACGTAGTCTTGGAGGGGACATTTTCCCTACTGTCTAGATTATACGTACATGGAATTTGACTCTGCTAGACTTATAGCCCAATTAACATGTGGGCTTTCTGAGGAAGCATCAAGAACATCAACCTTTATTACAAAATGGTCACAAATATTCCTCTATAGGGTCATATGGAACCCTCCTGTACCTTGCTCATTGATTTCTGACCAGCCTTCATTAATAAACCTCACCAAGAACAAATTTTGAATCCAAATGGATGAATCCTCCAATTACTTTAATAAACTACACTCTCTTATAGTTTTCAAGTCTTTTCTCAGTCATTGTTTTTCTAGTTACTGAATTCATTCACTGGTAGCTTTCTATTGTTCTTAGAACATTCCAAAAATAAGTAATGAGGGGAAGTGGAAGGCGGTGGCACTTACATTAATTAGCTCTAAGTACAATCATGTACAGCCACATTAACTTGTTTGGAAATTTTTAAGCAACAAAGAAATTGTTCCTGCTATTTATTCTTTTAGTTTTATAATAATCGGAATGCTGGTTTTAATAATTAGAATGTATGATTTTAAAATAATAATAGCACGTCAATAATAGTCATTTAAAATGTAATGAACTGATGGCTAATCTACACATTTATTCAATCATTCAATAGCATTTGTTTACCACATACATTCAATTATTTTCATATTTAGGATTAGTCTGCAAATGCTTGGGTTTCTGACATTTCTCTTTTTAATGTAAGGCCTCAGTCTCAAAACAGGCCTTAGCATCTTCTGGCACAAATCTCTGCCTTTTCTCTATTTACTGTTTCAGGGAACAGAAGCACAATCCACTGAGTCAGAAACCTTTGCATATCATGGCTCCTTCCTTCTTCCTCACCCCTCATATCCCAATAGCTAATTTGTGTAGACTTGCCTCTTGTTATGTATCAAGTCCATCCCCACACACACTACTTGGACCAGGGTACCACCTTCAGCCTGGAGGACCGAATGAAGTAGCCTCACACTGGCATCTCCTCCCTTTTGTCCCACCTTCTTCCTCTCTCCACTTCACCAACAGAGTTAGCTTTCTAAAATTAAAATCTAGAACTAATTCAATCTCTCTTGTAACTCTTTCAGTTTAATTCAACTCATAACACTGTAATGGGAAGTAGAAAATAAGAAGCAAAATCTACTGCATGAAATACAAGTTTTAATGACTTCATTAAATATTGCTTTCCAGCCTCAATTCCTATCCTATGACCACAATGCATCCCGTCACTACAGCCTATATCAAATTCTCTATGATTTTCTGCCTCTGTGCCTGAAACGTCTGTCTCCATTTTATCTACCTCTCTAGTTCTTTCTCATCCTTCAAGACTCAAAGGGTTCCATTGCCTTGAAGCCTGAGTTCAATCACTTCTGGGCCTCTACAATAAATCTAGTGCCCCAACCCTATGCCTCCAGAATATCCAGTACTTATCTGTTCCCCAGCATGCATCATGTTGCAATTGTTGCTTTGCTCATGTTTGTCTTCCCTCCTGCCCCTCCTCACATTTGGCCTGACAGGTTCCAGATGTGAGGTGCCACATCTAGTTCATCTGTGGTCTTTAGCACCCTGCCCAGTGGCTGCTGTATAGCAGGCACTCAATCAGTGTGCCGAACCACTCGATGATGGGAAAGATTCCTACAGGAGTTGTGCCATGGGTTTCAAACTGGAGGTACAGAATAAATAAATGAAGAGGAAAATACAAATTGAAAAGCCTTTTTGAGGAAGAGATTTCAAGAGATTAAGGAAAGAAAAGTTTTGGAAAACAGGAATCAAGTGACAGGATGGTGTGGCAGTGAAGACAACAAAAGAAACTCATTTGTCTTGTTTACTTGGTTTCCACTGTGTTTGCTACTCTGGTTGATGACACACAAAGGTGACATATGCTACTGGTGGTATAAAACCAGATTTGCCCTCCAGAATCCTCATAAGAAAGGTGTCAGATAAATAGGATATTTTCTTTCTTTTTAAACAATAATAGACCAGTTGAAGGCTTACATCTTCATCGTGTTTATGGATTAGTCAGGTTCTTACTCATTACTGTACTTAATCATTGTTAACATAAGGGGTGTGTCTGTTTCTAAAGGGCTGTCATAAACTAAAAGGAATTACTTTTTATAAATTTTTTCATTTTTATGGAGAAGAGGAAAATTAGAGAAAAATTGACTCTTCTTTGACAAAGCTTTTCTGTAGACATGTAGCAAAGGCAGTCTTCTGGAGTAAAAATAATCATCTTTTTAATTACATGATCATCAGATTATGCCAAATGTTCACCTAGGAGGGCTTCATTCTGTTTTTCCCAAAGTATCCTAAATGTTAAAAACCACTATAAAATGTCTAAATGCTTTATAATGTATCTACAAAAACTACAAGAACATACTTTTAGGGAAATTAATTAACGGGAAAATCCACTAGAAGTCAAGTCAAAGAGGCAATAACCCCTGAGGAGTAACTGTCTCCAATCCATAGTTCAGCTGGGAAACATATTTAGAAGCATATCAAAGTTACTTGCTTTATCCGCTACATCTATAAAGTTTTCCCATTTTGTTCTAATATTAAAGTGACTATGTTCTCGTCCCCATGGGTATGGTCCTGAGACACAGAGCACAAGGGAGAGACGAGTCCCATTCCATTGTTTTCTTGTCATTTCTAATGCTCCATTTCCAGGAAGCACATATAAAAAGCTGACAGAAGTTGCCTTTTTGCTTGCCTCTGCCAGTTCCAAGACTTCAGTTAGGTGAGCAAATCCTCCCTTCTCACCAACCTTCCCACTCCAAGGGACAGCACACTGAACTGCCACAGGACTGGGTCCCGGCGTTCACTGGCCTTGCCCGTGTATGTGAACCAGCCATCTCCCTTCTCTGGTTCTCTTTCCCTCCGTGTTTAATGTTTTTCCTTCCCATGCAGGCAGAAATCCTTTGATCCATTAATGCTTTTCTTGATGTAAAGACCTTTCCCATCTATTACATAATGGTTCATTTTCAAGCCATAATTCAATGGAGAACTGTAGTACACAGATATTATCATTCTTAAACATAGAAGCAATACGTCACCAAATCAATGATTTCTTAACTATGATTTGAATATTTTACATATTAGCACTTTGACATATTTTATTGAAACTGTACTTGTTAAAATCTTTTCCAGAACTCCCATTTTTCTTCTATTGATATAGAACAGGAAAAATTAATAACAATAATTAACTTTACCTGTGTATTTATAGTTTAAAAGGGGGGGGAAGCATGTTTCTCTCATATATTGAACTATGGACAAAATATTTAGTTGCTATTTTAATTAACATGCATTTTATCCAAGTACAGAAATTTGTATGAAACTGTTCCAAATTGAGTCACGGTAAAGCCTAAAAAGAGCAAAAGGCAATTTAAAGTATTTTTGACATCATTCATTTAATATGTCTTGTAAATTCATAAAATTATAGCATCTAAAAACAAAGATTTAGTATTGAAATTTACAATTTTGTGATTTTTTTTAAACAAAATTTACAACTATACTATCTTGCTGTTGTTACTGTCATAAATTACTATCACTTGTTTTATAACAACAGCACTTTTTTGTTTGTGGAAAAATGCTGTATCACTAATGTTTCAAGTCTGATTACAGTTTTGGGTCTGTCTCTAGTCACGGGAAATAACAAAACTTTTGTAAAGGTCTGAATCCAACTCCCCACTCTCAGGGATCATCCTTAATTTTTAAATCTATCCTGAAAAATGTAACATTTTTCAAGCAGCTGATGCTTTAAACACGCTGGACTAGACTGAGCATTCCTTCGTCCTGATGTCATGCACCAGCGTTTGTCTCAGAAGACATCTTTTGTAGTTGCAACCAAAAGGCAAAAGAAATCAGAGCTGTGAACAGGGAGAGAGAGGGAAAGAAGGAAAAATGCTTAGACCAATTCACTCCAAAGAATTCGGACACAAACCTGTATGATTTTAGTCACTCAACATGCACACTTTAAAATAATGCCTTCCGACTTTTCTAAGGTATTGTGTGTATTTTCACACTATTGGTTTTAAAACTACTCTCTGCTTTATGGTAATGTGTCACAGGGAAGTTAGCTATAGTTTCATGAAAGACGTTTTCATCCCTGACTGGCATCTTCTCAATAGCTGGGGCCCAGGCACACCGCGCTCTTCCCGGCAAGGCCCTCTGCACCGAACACAGTGCAGCATTCATAAGTATTCTCAGCACCGCGGGGCAGCTCACAGAAAAGCTTCTCCAGCCTAATGGGTTACATCACTGAAAAGTCTTCCATTGGCCTAGGTGAAAAACATGAATGCATGCCTCATTCATTTCTCCACCTTAAAAAAAAATCAAGTAAAATCATATCCACCCTAAAGCAAGACTTACATTCACACAGCCCAGCTCCATCAAATCTAGAACTGAACCTTATGCAATGGTACTAACTTGCTTAACCACCACTCACCTTCAAAATGATTTTTACAACCTGTGCCACTATTAAAAATACCCAGAAAGCTACCAAAAATAACTTCAATTTTTAATGGAATAATCTTTGATTGGTGCTAGCATTGCCTTTAAACTTAGGTCGCATTTTAAAAATATACTTGAGGTGCAGCCATAGAAACAAAAAACTCACCCTTTCCACTGACATCAACACCATAAACCAATGTGCACAGAGATTTCCACTTCTCCTTTTCCCATACTTTTCCTGATGGTCAAAAGAAATCAGTAGCATCCAACACTTTTCAGAATGTGCCAAATATCTATGATTCTTTGGAAGGTAGGCACCCACTAGTGTGTCTAAAATATTTTAAATTGAAGAGAACACACTTTTCCCTCATTAGAACATGCCTTTTAAGGCTAACCCATAGTTAATGTCTTGAGAACATTTCCACCTTTTTCTCAAAACACAGGTTCAAGTGTGAATACAAGTAATACTTGGAGGGAAAAATAAAACCCATTGCTCATATTCTGTACTCTAACTCATACAAATGAAAGAAATGAAACTGGAGCTGAAGCTCTCTGGCTGTGCTTTTAAAAATGATGCCAAATGTCCAAAACTACAGCTGCACACAGACGTTCCAAAAGGCATGTAGTGTTCTGCACAGAGAGCATGGAATCCTTACAGTGGCATCCATGTGGACTCATGGGGTTGCTGTGACAATGGCAGCAGCTCCATGTCCTTACTGCTGTCTGTCTGAATGACAAGGGAAGCCATGTCAATTATGAAGAACCGTGGACTTTATGACTAATGACTCACTCAAAGCCATTTATATCCTTGATCGTGTAAATCCATCCTCGCTCACCAACCCATGACATGATAGAACTTTATAGCTTCTTCTAAGCCATTTCCTTGCATTATAGGGGACTCGGGCTGCTATCATCCGTGTTCAAAATCTGCCTAAACATCCTTGTGAAATGCTCACAGAAATCAACTCTGTACTCCTATGCAGCTAAGAACTTTTTTCTGCTTTCTTTTCCTTTCTTAAAAGTTTGTTAATTTTTGTTTGTTTGTTTGTTTTATAAACATAATCCCTAACTGGCAACATGAAAAAAAAATTCTTCCCCAAAAAGTCTACACTGAGAATTCCAAAAGAAGCTGAATTCTAAAAGAAACTGAATGCCTTTACTAAACATAACATATCTCTTTGGCATTAGATAAACTCTATAGAATACAAGCATAAATATTAATTCCTGAAATAGCAGAAGTTCCAATTTGCATAGGAATGGCCTAACATCAACAAGGCAGACTTTTTTAATAACCAAAGGTCTCCTCGTTGTGTTTTTTGTGTAATGTAGATTTTTGTGTCCTGTAGATTTCTGATTTTGCAAAAATGCTCTAGAATATGCAGCCTTTAGAATGTGTAGCCATATTCACGCAAGCCCTACTTAATTGAAAAAAAAAAAGAAAGAAAAGAAACACTGAGATACATAAAGGCCACTGTTACCAAGCTCATCAACAGATAATATTAAGTGCAATATTTCTCTGCTCTCCATTTTTTTATCAATATATATTAGTTGATTATCTGATTATAAGTATATCTTGTTGAGACAGGATTCTTACATGTCATACTAGATACCCCCATAAATATCTAGTAATTAGCTTTACCATGATTTAAACTCCCATTATGAGAGAATAGATATAATTTGGCCCTCAAATTCTTTACACATTATACCCAAGACTTCATGGTTTGCAAGATAGACATCAAGTCAGAAAATGCCCCTTCCTGCAAGCATCTTAGCAATTAATTCAGATTTTGAACTGTAGAACATAGAAATGACTAACTAGAACTACAGATTGGGTGGTCATTCCTCCACACACTCTTTTAGAAGACAGGGCAAAAATTCACAGAATATTCACATGACTAAGGATAATCAACGTCAACCATTTCCACCCTCCAAAAGAAAATGGAGCTTCTGTTAAGAATGAACAATAAGGACATTATTTTGGTTCCATTGTGTTTTTTTGAAGGAGTTCCCATCTCTAAAAAGTACACACAAAAGCAACAGTATTCCAGCTATCCCAGAATTATTCAATTCACTGATGATGCTATTGTAAAGATTTATGTAAATATAAAAAGGCAATTAAAAACTGCTTTAAATATTATTTCCTCTCAAAACACAGCACAAGAAAGGCTTATAGGGAACTGAAACATAAATAGTTGGGGAATTATTCAACCAAGATGGTCACATCTCCAAAGATCAATGAAACAAAATATTGATAAAAGAATTCTAGATCTGTTACAGTTGACCACTTTTCTTTCTTTTTCTTTTTTACTTAATGCTTTTTGATATTTTCATATCATAAAAGCCCTTAAAAAGTTTGTATAAATACATCATCCTAATCCAATGAAAGATACTTGTAGAGCAGTATGAGGAAGAATCCTTACTCCACTTAGAACTCCATACAAAATTCTAAGATGTAGCAGGGATTAAAACCAAACAAAAATAAGATTGAGCCATCATAATATAGGTTATGGATATATCTAAAAAGTAGGTAACTCATTTCCAGAGCATGAGACAACATATAATATGTTATTGCTGAACCTAGTCAGTTAGGCTTCATTTAAAAACCATGTTGCATTAAACAATTTCTCCTCTGAATGAGTTTTTCTGTACAACACTTAATAATTCTATTTCATTCAATAAGTTTTTACAAGTTCTATAAATATAGCACTGCATCACTAATTTATAGTCACTATTAGAGGAGGAAACCCAGCACATATCATGTAGTTTCAACTGAATATTTAAATTTACAGCATTTGATTAAGACTTTGGGAATGAATACTAGTATATTTTTTCACTTTTTAAAAGGGAAACTTTGTGATTTTGGAAGAATAAAATCTGCAATCCAAGATAAACTGTTCATCTCAAAAAATAATGATTTGATGTGAGTTACCCCCCGTATTGGGAATACAAGCAGACTTTAATAAATTATACAACAATATAAAGCACACAAAGACACAATTAGGAATTTGAACTCAAGGGCACTTGATCACTGAGTCACATCGCCAGCCCTATTTTGTATTTTATTTAGAGACAGGGTCTCACTGAGTTGCTTGGTGCTGTGCTTTTGCTGAGGCTGGCTCTGAACTCATGATCCTCCTGCCTCAGCCTCCAGAGCCACTATGATTACAGGCATGGACCATCATGCCCAGCAATAAAATTGTTTTTATAGTCTAAAGAAAATATAAAATTTCACTTTCTTTTTGTTTTTTATCTTACATTTAGCAGTAAAATTCCCATTGCCCTATTCATATAATGTAATGGATAGAAGCAAGCAATTGTGCAGAATTTAAGTGTGTGGGATTCAGGAACTAAGTGGATTTAAGAAGGTAGAGGTGCTCTCAAAAACTGCCAAACCTTAAGCATATATAACAGAAATAAGAAAAGGAAGGTAAGGGGGTAAGTGTCCTAACGAGTACAGATAGAGATTATTTTAGGGGGCATCTTATTTTGAAATTTCAGATGTTGGTGATTTGTCTGAGAGAGGAAACCACTAGGCAGTTAGATAAAATAGAAAGATAAAGGAGAAACCAAGGTGAGGGATGGGGAGAAGAGATGAAATGGAATAGGACATCAGCAGAGGCCTGCTACGCGACACTTTAGGAAAAAAAATATCTCAGGAGAAAATGCAAAGGAATGAGAAAATGACCTCGACTTATTGAACTTGTGCGATGGAGAGCTGGGCCCATGTTGGCTTTGCCCATCAGGACAGTGTGCAGTTGGAGTTCCACAGCCCTGTGCCAGAAGGTGAAGATGGACACCTACCGCTGCAAGAACATCTGACAGACATCTACAGGACACCTTAGGAAGATCCATTTGGCTTGACAAAGTAGCTCATCAGAGATTTTCTTTTTTCTTTTTTTGTTTTTGTTTTTGTGGTGCCAAGGGTCAAACCCAGATCTGTGCATGTTAGACAAGCACTGTACCACTGAGCTATATTCCCAGCCCAAGATTTACTTTTAAATAGTAAACTTTCTGAGTATTTTTCTAATCAATTATTTTTCAGTAAGAATAAAAACTGAATGTAAAAATTTTAATAAAAAAATGCGATTTAAAAAGTTATTCAGCCAAACTTTTATGGCCAGAGACACCCTGTGCTTACTATGCACCCTGTTAAGAATAATTAAATGGCTGCCACATTTTACCCCAGAGGTGGATTCATTTCATTTCCATATTGGACTCAAAGATCACTTTCCATAAAGTAGTCTCAAGATGCATGCTCCGTTTACAAAGGTTCTTCAGATGAAAGATGTTTTTGCAAATGCAAAATATGAATTATTGTCATCATCATCATTTTTATTGTCCTAGGCATGTGAATGGATTTTGCATCTGGTGGCTCTAAGGTTTTACCACAGCAGGGTGGCTGGGTTAAAATCTAAATTCCTGAAGCAATACTGTAATACTTTGAACCATAGTGACATCCAAGAGGGATAATGACTTTCTGATGAAGTGAGCAGCTCCGCCATGGTAAGAGGAGAAATGCCAAACCTGAACCTGGTGCAAACTCACTGCTAACTCCTGACAGAAAGTGGATAATAAATGGCTGCAGGCTTTCTTAGTTCTTCTGTGTGATCACCTAACAGCAAGAACCACTGCAGGTCACAATGAAGAGCCTAACAATTTGAAAGAGGGGTGTGTGTGTGCGTGTGCGTGTGTGTGTGTGTGTGTGTGTGTGTGTGTGTAGCTAAAATATTAAATTGAAATACTATTTTCTAAATACCTTCCACAACATAAGTGGCCTGTATCATCTTTCAAGACAGAGTATCAGTTTATTTCAAATTTAGAGATACTGGCCTCGATTCAAATTCATGGCAGTTATAGAAACCAATGTTCCGTGCCTTGATTCAGGTGGCAAGCATTAAATCTTTTTCCGGCTGTCATGCAACAACAACTTTAATACAAATTAGCACTGCCAAACTCAGTTTCCTGGGCTCAGAGGTCCTTGATGCTAGTCCGTGAATTTTATTCAGACTTGCACATGAACTGTGTTCTCTTTTGAAATGGTAGCATCCGAGAAGAAAAACCTAAACAAAATACAATTTAATTACTCCCAATTCAGCAGTCTAATTTATAACTCACTACCAAAAAAAATTAATATTCCCTTTTCTGTTATTTTGATTAATGGAAAATTTAATCATTATAGCATATGTAGAATGTTCTTCAATGCAAATTCCATTTCTATAATGGAAATCCTCCTTTTTAAGCTGTTAACATTGAATAGAAACCTGTCAATCAATACTAATTCAAAATACAGTACTTGTGTTAGTACCTTTTGGTTCTGAGTCAAATCTTCCAATGCTTACAACCCTAGGAACAACGGACCAAAATAAGAGAGCTACCTCTCTTCCCTGAATAGGCAAGCCAAATTGACATGAACCTGACACTCCAAACAACTTTGGAAGGATTTCCAGCTAATGAAGGTCTGATAGAGAAGCATTATTTCAAATGAGGCTAGTATTATTCTTATACCTTAAATTGGTTTTTAATTAAGACACCCCAAGGAAAAACAGTAATCTGGTAGGTAGTTTTAGCTTCTAGGTTTCTAGATATGTGTGATATGTTCAAATCATGATCCTCTGACAAAATTTTGACACTCACAGAAACATCAGCTAGCTGACTGAGAATTGACATAATAATAGATCATTTCCTTGGTTTAAAAAAAGTTTTTGACAAATCAATTGGCCTGTTCCTAAAAACAACTGATCTCCTAGTCAAGTAAGTGCTTTTACTTAATAATCACTTCAAAACATACAAAATGGGCAATGTAACACAAAAAGAATCTCATTCCAAATGTTAAGCAAATAATTCTTTTTGTGATCTTAAAAGTCTAGGGCTGGGGATGTGGCTCAAGCAGTAGCGCGCTCGCCTGGCAAGCGCAGGGCACTGGGTTCGATCCTCAGCACCACATAAAAGTAAAATAAAGATGTTGTGTCCACCGAAAACTAGAAAATAAATATTAAAAAATTATATCTCTCTCTCTCTCTCTCTCTCAAAAAAAAATCTAGGATTCAATAGTTTTAATCTGAAAATTTTAAGAAGGAAAAAATGGTCTGAAAATTTTAAAAGAGAGGTTTTGGGAAATTTAATTCCTTTGAACATTTATTCCACTACAATGTATTTAAATCCCTAAACAGAGCAAATTAAGGCTATCCTAACTTGCAGCCCTCAGGCCCAAAGAGAGAGATGTCACAATAATGGCCCACACATGTGCATGGTCCTTCTAAAAGGCCTTAGAGACTAAAGTAATGGAATATGGCATGAGACAGACACTGTTTATGACTACTTATGGTGACCTTAATCTGAGACCTTTACTCCATGAGCCCTGAAATTCTGAACTACAAAATGAAAACAACAGTACCTGACCCAAGGATTTTCACAAGGATTTAATGAGATAACATATTTAATTTGGTGACACATATGAAATACACTAATAATTATTAGTTCTGAATCTTATTGAAATTTCACAATAATCAGTGATGTGGACAACAGTGTCTCGATTTTACAGAATAAGACTGAGAGAGCTCAATTAGTTTGAGGGCTCATAGATTTTAAGTGACAGAGCCAGGAGTTATTTTTTAAGAGACAAATGGCAGTAAGTAGAATAATAAAATTATTAGTATAGAACATTTATTTGAATGCTTACAATGTGGCAGGCACTACACTAAGCTTTTTAAAATACCACCCAATTTAATCCTCATAAAGACTCTGAGATTCACACTATTATCCCCATTTTATATATAAGGAAAACTGAGTGTCAGAATAGTTAAACAACTTAAATCACTCAACAATTATTTTTTGAGTCTTTACAATGTCCCAAACATGGAGTACACAAACACAAAAGGACAGACAGGATTCCTCACCTCTCAACATTTAAAAAATCACACCTAAACACTCTTTAAAAACTGTGACCTTTGGGGCTGGGGCTGGGGCTCAGTGGTAGAGCACTTGCCTAGCATGCGTGAGGCACTAGGTTCGATTCTCAGCACCACATAAAAATAAATGAATAAAATAGAGGTCCATCAACATCATATATATATATATATATATATATATATATAAAACAGCAACCCAGTAACCTTAGAGACTGAGGAAAACATCAGCCTAAAGCTCAATACATTATTACCTGACAGTTTATATGAAGGGGAAAAAATCACCAGTTGGAAACCTCTCTCATTAATCTATGCAATGTTTTTCTAGAACACAAAACAATTCTCATTTCCACTGTACAGAGGAGTAAACTGAGATTATAAAGTATGTATCTGAATGCTGTTGGATCTATGGACTGAAAACAGGTTCTGAAAGGGGAACACATGCATGGCACATGCCTGTAAACCCAGCAACTCTGGAAGTTGAGGCAGAGGGATCACAAGTTTGAGGACAGCCTCAGCCACTTAGGCCCTGTTTCAAAAGAAAAAACAAAGAGGACTGAAGATGCAGCTCTGTGTTACATGCCCCTGGGTTCAATCCCCAGCACACTCTCCCAAAAAAGGTGGGGGCACAATGTTTCTGGGGGAATAGACCCTAGACACCTAGTGGTCCCAAGTGCCAGAGACCCTGAGGAGACTGAATTATTCTCCTTCCTCCGAGCTCCCTAGGAGTTCCCGGGTCCACGAAGACCAAAGATCTGCTAAGATTTACACACGCACTAACCTCCTACCCCTTTCCAACTCCTGTGCCTGAAACAGAACCTTCTAACCAGAGCCACCATTTTGCAGAACTCTAGGGCGCTCCACTCACAGAAGGTACACAACAAATATTGCTCTTCAAGTTGTACACCTATGGGCCAGCTCCCTGCTGTGAGTTTGGGCTTTTCCTTGTAGGTAGGGTGGGTGGTGTTTCTTTTCCCATAGTTGTCAGTCTCTATCCCAAATCCCAATCTTACAAAAGAGCCAGGTCCCAGTCAAAGCATGAAGGCATATATTAAGAAGCAGGGGACTTCACACCACCCAAGAACACAGCCTCTGGCATCTGGACCAGCTTCTTCAGCTTACTAGCTCAGTGTCTCTGAGCCAGTTTCATCACATCCTTAAGCCTCCATTTCCTCATCCATAAGATGGATAATAACAACAGCACCCAACTCTGTTTTTATAAAGATTAAATGAGATAATAAAGTGACCAGAATAGTGCCTAACACATGTGTGCTCCATCAATATTACTAGTAGTTATATTTATTATCATTTTAACTCAAATTATGTTAATCCTCTCCTATTTGCCAAGATACTGAGAAATATCAGGAGAAAAATAGCATTAAAATAAGAATGGGGGGGGGCTGGGGATTGAACCCAGGGCCCCATGTACTCTAAGCATGTATTCTATATCACAGAACTACACCTCAACCCCTAGAAATGAACTTTTAAAATGAGAAACCAAATTGGGTTTTAGAACTTCATATATTACGTGGCTACTAAAACACTGACAATAAATGACTGAAGCTTTTCAAACCAGCAATTTTATGTTTTCTTCTCCTTTATTGGCAATTCAACTGAAGAAATAATTGTGTATGAGAGAGACACAGAGAAAGAGCAACAAGACAGAGAGACAGAGAAAGACTGTGTCAGAGACAAAACTTAAAAGAAAGCAATAATGGCCCCAGGCCTAGAAACACTGACTAGACGAACTGAAAAATCTCTGGCTATCACAATCTATTTTAAAGAATAAAAAATATGAGGAAGCAAAATTAATGGACTATATTCATAATCATGGTTAAAATTATGGTAGTTAGTTGTTGTAATCTAAAAAAAGAATATCTTTTAAAATATGAAGTTATGCAATGAAAACAGTTTTCTTTTAGCTTGAATAGATATGCTTTATAGGAAAGGGTCCTCTGTGAACAGAAGAGAAGGGATTAAATGAAGGCTTTAAGACAAAGGATGAGGTAAGTCTCCAGAAAACCCACCTTATTCATATCCACTGATAAGTGGCACCAAGTCACCAAGCACTACTAGGAACTGTAGTGACAGACAGAACCCACAAGACCTAAGTTACCTTGATTCTTTTCTTCTAATGTCTCAATAGGGGTTTGTTTAAATAATAGTATCTGATCAAAAACTAACCTTAGTACACATATTTCAACCTGACAGAAACTGCAAAGTCCTTTCCTCCTCTCAATCTTTTGCTATGCTCTGTGTGTATGCATATCTAATAAAGAAGCCTTGAGTAATGTCAATATCTAAATGAAAAACAATTAAGGAACAATAAACTCTTGCACACAGTTGGAAAGGGGTATGGATTTTGGAGTTGTTAATCATTTTAAGTAGTGATCTCCAAACTTCTTTGATCATGCACCACTCTCATTAAAGCATTTTCTAAAACAGACCTTTAATATGTATGTACCACTCTATTTCTAAAATATAAACATATACAACTGTATTAAAATACCATGTACATTACAAAACACAAACATGAAATAAGTTTTAAAAGGCAAAGTTAAAAAAAATGAATGTAATCAGAAGTTACATTATTTTCTTCCTAAACCAAAGTAAGTCCTTATGCAGATCATCAGAAATACACGCATCCCTGTTTTTCAAGGTCAGAAGTATCCGAGACGCACAGAGACCTAGCATGGGAGACTTTACTACCATTCCAACCTCACTTACTGTGTGCATGGGTTTCTTGAAGTGTATTCCAGGAGCTGCCTCCATCAGAATCATTTGGATTACCTTTAAATTCTCAGTCCCCACTCTTACCTAACTTCATAAATCAGTAGGACCCTAAGCTTGGTATCTATCAAGCTCCCCAAAAGATCTTTATGCACATTAATATACCAATCACAGGTGTTAATTGCTTTTGTTCCTTCTTGGTTGTGGTCCCCAAGGATGCCAGAAAAAGAAAAAGTCTAAGGTTGAAGTGGTTCATACAAAACACACAGACACACACAGACACCACTACCACCAACAACAAAAACAACAAAGCACTAAAGAAAAAGATCACCTTTAGGAGGTAGAAGTACTGTAAAAACTGCCGAGCTGTTTGTTGTTGCTTTGTTTTACTAACTATAGCAAGTACCAATCCTCTCACCATCTGTTGTATTTGTAGTCTTCCTTTCATAAAAAGGACTTCACATTTCTCGACTAAAATTTTTTAAAATTAAAAAAATGATGTAATACTAATTTAATAAGAAATTGGAACATCGATGTTCATAGCAGCACAATTCACAATTGCTAGACTGTGGAATCAACCCAGATGCCCTTCAATAGATGAATGGATAAAAAAAATGTGGCATTTATACACCATGGAGTATTACACAGCACTAAAAAATGACAAAATCACGGAATTTGCAGGGAAATGGATGGCACTAGAGCAGATTATGCTTAGTGAAGCTAGCCAATCCCTAAAAAACAAATACCAAATGTCTTCTTTGATATAATGAGAGCGACTAAGAACAGAACAGGGAGGAAGAGCAGGAAGAAAAGATTAACATTAAACAGAGACTTGAGGTGGGAGGGAAAGGGAGAAAAAAAGGGAAATCACATGGAAATGGAGGGAGACCCTCATTGTTATACAAAATTACATATAAGAGGTTATGAGGGGAATGGGACAACAAACATGGAGGGAAATGAATTACAGTAGATGGGGTAGAGAGAGAAGATGGGAGGGAAGGGGAGGGGGGATAGTAGAGGATAGGAAAGGTAGCAGAATACAACAGTCACTAATATGGCAGTATGTAAAAATGTGATGTGTAACCGATGTGATTCTGCAATCTGTATTTGGGGTAAAAATGGGAGTTCATAACCCACTTGATTCTAATGTATGAAATATGATATGTCAAGAGCTTTGTAATGTTGGGAACAACCAATAAAAAAAAATAAAACATAGACATAGCCAGGCATGGTGGTATATGCCTGTAATCCCAGAAACTTGGGAGGCTGTGGCAGAAAGATTGCAAGTTCAAAGCCAACCTCAGCAATTTAACAAGGCCCTTAGCAACTTAGTGGGACTCTGTCTCAAAATTAAAAAAAAAAAAAAAAAAAGAAAAGAAATTGGAAGCACCCTTTGCTCTACCACAGTGGTCTAATGATTTAAAGATAACAAAGATGATTGATTATTTGTAAATTTCTACTGATATTATTAAAAAAAGACCATGATCATTTGAAAGAAGCAACAGAAACAAGTTTCTTCTAGAAATTTTAAAAACCCACCCATCCTTCCCCAAATAAGACCAGTAATCATCCAGATGTTAATGCCAGTTCTCTAGGCTGATGGTATTAAAAGTCTTGATCTGGAGAGAAATGGTTCTTTATTCTGATACCCTCATCTATTACAAGTCTTTAATCATTCTAGTGCTTGTTGCAGACATTTATGTTATATTTTTGCTAGAGTGATACAGCAAAAAACTATTCTACCAATAGCATCCTCTTGCACACACAAGTTTAAAGAACATGATTGATTACCTACTAAATTCTGACAGATTACTTTATTGATCAGATACTCTTTCTATATTTATTCTCATTAGTAACACTAAAGAGAGCCTTGTTTAGTTTGTTCTTTTGTGTTTGTATTTTGATTTTGCCTGGTTTTTTTTTTTTTAACATCTCTCTTATAGACTTTGGATGATACCATGATAATGATGGTTACATGATCTTGTTCTGACCAATGAGAAGCAAGTAGGAGTTAGATTGCCATTTCTGGGACAGTTTCTGCTTTTCTGATAAAAATCTTAAAGTTTTTTTCTTCTTCTTCTCTCTCTCTCTTTTTTGTTTTTGTTTTTGTTTGTTTGGTTATTTTTCCCTCTACTTGCCCCATGTTTCTGCCTTGAAAACTGACATGATGGACCTGGGAAAACACTGGAAAAGAAGCCAAGAGAACACAGGAACACGTCTACTCTGTCTTTGACTGCTAAACCAACATCAACACTCATCTACCTTTAGGCTTCTAATCATGTGGGGGAAAAATAATCTTTTTTTTATACCACTGTTGACCAGTTTTTCTCTTTTATGGAATGGGGGAAAAAAGTGTACCTTACTAATATGTACAGTTGTCCCCTCAGTATTTGTAGAGGATTTATTCCAGAATTCCTTACAGATACCAAAATCCATAAATGTTCAAGTCCACTATATAAAATGACATAACACAGGCATATAACCTATGTACACTCACCTGTATACTTTAAATTATGTCTATATTACTTATAATACCTAATCCGTATAAGTGCTATGTAAATAGTCATTATACTGTACTGTTTAGGGAATAACGGCAAAGAAAAAGGTCTGCATGTGTTCAGTATAGACAGGATTTTTAAAAAAATGCTCTGGGGCTGAGGAGTGGCTCAGTGGTAGAGCACTTGCCTAGCATGTGTGAGGCACTGGTTTTGATTCTCAGCACCATATATAAATAAATGAATAAAATAAAGGTCTATCAACATCTTAAAAAATACTTTAAAAAAGAATTTTAAAAAATGTTCTCAATCCATGGTTGAATCCATGCAGAACCATAGATCTGGACTCCACAGTGCTCAGATATACAGGATGATTATATCATCTTTTTCTTATTGCATTTCCAAATTCAAATTTCACCAACACCTGAATTATTCTTACTCTTCTGATCTACAAAAGCACTTCGTGTGTATGTTAGCTGCAGCCCCCATCATGTTCTCATATGTAATTATTACCACCATTCCCCATGGAAGGGGTACTCCCTGAAGGGGAGGTGCCAGTTCATTCACCTTTGGCCCCGCAGAGCCCTCAGTACAGTGCCTGGCAATTATAGGTGTTCAATTAAATACTTATTGAGAAAATTAATGATAAAAGTAACCTCCTTTGTCACTTAGATGACTATAATAAAATTCACAAATCTCCCCATGCAAATGGCCCCAGGTAGTGTTTTTTTTATATATATTTATTGTATGACAATTCCATCAACTCATTCCTCAGTGTTAACTGACCACTTCATATGTGTGAAGAAAAATACTATGTGCCAACAGAACAAAAATCCATTTTGTAGTTGACTTCAAATAATTTATAGAAAATTAAATTTTACAGAGAAAATAAAAATATATTCACTGAAGTTATATTCTGGGACTAAATTAGATGTCAGCACTTGAAATAGTCATTTAATCTAGGTATCCCTGCCATAGAAATGGCATTCAACAATCATCATATACTTGTGGAACTATGAACAGATTTTCATTTACAGGCAAATCCAAATTTATGAACAAATGAAATTCTAAAAGTAAATTTTTACATGAAACTTAGAACACTTTTTCAAACAAATAACATTTCCGATTGTGGTTAGGTATCTGATCAGGCCCAGATGCCTGTTTAACCTTAATGTGGTAAAATCATGGACCAAGTATTCCCAGCATGAGTAACAAGTCCGTGAAAAAGGAAGTTAAAATATTTTCAGCTTTCAGAGAACATCAACCATATTCTATTCCACTCCTTGTTTGGGTTTGGAGGTAAGGCAAAAACTTCAAACAGATGAATATGTCCTCAGAATGCTTTATTTAGTTTGCTCTTTCCTAGAAGATACCTACCTGAATGTGGTATTTTTTATTCAAATCTTAATCACCCTCTTCCCTATATCACAGAAGGATTCCTCAGCACCTTCACCAAATGCATTCCCTGTCCTACTCTAACACCCCAAGAAAATCTCAATTAATGGAGAATAAGGGAGAAGGCAATGTGATCAAACTAATCTGCAAAAATACCTTCCAGTACATCCTAACATTAAAAAGAGATGGGTATTCTAGGTGCAGGCCAGCAGCAGTTTTGTAGTGTGGAGAGTGGGGTAAGTAAATGGCCTGAGCTGACATGCAAGGGTGCAGCTCTGTCCTCATCTTCCCATCACTTCCAAACGTTTTCCACTCCTCAATTCACAGTTCTCAATGACCCTTCTAAAAACATTTCTTGTTCAACAAAGAAACATGAAGGATCAGCTCTGTGGCAAAGTGTTTCTTTTCTTCACTTTCCTTCAGCAGGTTCCACAGCAGACACAGCCAGGATTTTAATAAGGGAGAGAGCAATGGGTGAGCAGGGGCAACCTGCTGGATTTATTATGGGTCATTTGGAATTTGGCAACCATCTGTACTTACAGGGTTGAAGACTTTAATTAAAACAAAAACGTGATTACAAGGAATTTAATTTAACTGTTCTTTTATGCTACAGACTTTAGCAAAGGCTCTGTGTGTGTGTGTGTGTGTGTGTGTGTGTGTGTGTGTATTTTTCATTGAGCAAATTTGGTCTTTAGGAATCTTCAAATATAATGACAGACATAAATTATTTAAAAATTTTTTAAACTAAGAAAAGCCTTATTGCTTAATTAGGCTTAACAGGGTACTAAAACATTAAATTTATTTGCTTTTAACCAGCATTATTCTGGCAGATTTTTTACTTCAAGGATATGTCCAGCTGACCAAGAATCCCATTGATAGAAAAGAGCAAGACTTGAATAAAAGTTATATACAAGATTAAAATATTTCAAAGTGATTTGATAAGAAACATAATAATTTGGGTCCTTCATGATGAATAATATAGAAACCATAATCATGGATTTTGTTGAAATATGAACAAACAGCAGAAAGAGTACATTCCAAGAGGTTTTTATGGATTTTAGTCATCAACTGAGAAGACAAAATATATTTTTAAAAAAGTTTAAATGTGATCGAAAATGGAGTTCACAAAATATTCCATTTTCTATTTGGCCCGCTAAAAGTTACAAGTATCATCTTAAAAGTTATTTACCTTTACTTGCATATGTAGGCATTTTCAATAAATATCATCTCAGGGAACTGAAAATAACATTATACATAACATATAATTTTCATTCTATTTCTTAAATCTTATCCATTTAATTAAAAGAATCTTCAATGAAAGCTAATTTTATGTTAGAGATGATGCACAATTGGTAAGACTACAAACAAAAATACAGAAATCATTTTCTCAAGAGTTCAACCCTGGTTACCATGGGCAGAAGAGCACACATTTCCAGGTGGCCATTTCTGATATGGTAATCATTTCTAATAATATCTGTCTTACTCGGTGAAGGAGCTTTGGGCTGAATTTTATTCCCCCAAAAGACAAGCTGAAGTCCTAACCATCAGTAACTCTGAAAGTATAACATGAGGTCACAGAGGTAAGCCCTAGTCCAGTAAGGCCAGTATATTTATAGAATGAAGAAATTTGTACATGGACACGCACATGCGTATGCACAGGGAGAATGTCATGTGAACATGAAGGCAGAGACTGCTGATGCATCAACAAGCAAAGTCTTGCCCAAAGTTGCCAACATATCTCCAAAAACTAAGAGAGTAGCATGAAATGGTTTCTCCCTCACAGCCTGAGAAGGAACCAAACCTGCTGATACTCCAATCTTGGACTTCTAGACTCTAGAATGATGAGACAATAAAGCTGTGTTGGTTAAGCTATCTGCTATGTGTTATTCTGTTAAAACAGCCCTAAGAAATACAATGGAAATTGCTTTAAAAGGTACATAAAGGTGGTGTGGACCTTTCTGAATGTACATTTTCATTAACAAAACAAGGAAAAACTAATACTTCTGTAGAAGAAAACAACATGAAACTGTACAAAAAAAAATGGGGTAGTGGGGGGACTCAAACACTGAGTCACATCCCCATCCATATTTTATATTTTATTTAGAGGCAGGGTTTCACTGAGTTGCTTAGCACCTTGCTTTTGCTAAGGCTGGCTTTGAACTCATGATCCTCCTGCCTTAGCCTTCTGAGCCACTGGGATTAGAGGCATGTGTCATTGCATCCAGCCAAAATTTTTTTTAAATGGACATATATGCTATGTCCCTGGGTTAGAAAATGAATCAAGTCACAGAACTTGAGGATAACAGAAGCAACTGAAGCAGCAACAAAACTGTAAGAACAAACACATTGCCTTTCCAAAAGAACTGAGAATTTTAGACATTAATTTAATTAATTTCTAACCCAGGATAAATTTATTAAAACAATCAAAATCAAGTTCAGTTGCTTTACCACTAACAATTTTTTATTCTTTTTAATCCTGTTTTATAATTCCCTTCTGGTTTTAAAATCATTTTTATTAATGTCCAAGTGTCTTAATGTGCTTTAATTTTTTTCTCCCAACTATTACAAATACTTCTAATAGTTTATTTCCTTATTCATCCTCTAAGTGGGTTTCTCTTTTCTCAATTAGCCTCTATTATAGTTTAGGTATGAGGTATCCCCCCAAACATTCATGTGTGAGACAAGAATTTTCAGAGGTGAAATGATTAGGATTATGGGACATTTAATTTAAACACGGAATTAATCCACTGATATGGATTAACAAAGTGGAAACTCTATGCAGACAGGGTGTGGCTGGAGGTACTTTACTGGGGACATGCCTTTGGGTTTATATCTTGTCCTTGGTAAGTGGATCTATCTATCTCTATCTCTCTCTCTCCCCCCCCCCCATCCCCCCTTACTGATTGCCATGTCCTGAGCTGATTTCCTCAGCAGACCCTTCTGCCATGATGTTCTGCCTCACCTCTGGCCTACAGCTATGGAGTTGGCAGACCACGGATTGAACCTCTCAAAACATGAGCCCAAATAAACTTTTCCTCCTCTGTATTATTCTTGTCAGGTCTTTTGGTCACAGTAATGAAAAAGCTGACTAAAAGGTCTTCATTGTTTTCATTTATTAGTAACATATCTTTCTTTTTTACTTATTTGGTTAACAGAGGCAATCCTACCTCACATTCTTTTTTAAATTATGGCAGAGCCCTAAAAATTATTGTTAATTGCATCATTTTAAAAGAAATATTTCTGAAGGTGAACATTTATTTGTGTACTCCTCTACAAATTCCACTACCTTCCTACTTTTCTTACAGATAAGAAAGCTGAAGTTCAGAAGTGGCACAATGGACATATGAATGCAGTACCTATAGTTCTTCCTTCATAAAAACTTACTTTTCAGGGGCTGGGATTTTGGCTCAGCAGTAGAGCACTCACCTAGCATGTGCGAGGCCCTGGGTTCAATCCTCAGCACCACAGAAAGAAAGAAAGAAAGAAAGAAAGAAAGAAAGAAAGAAAGAAAGAAAGAAAGAAAGAAAGAAGAAAGAAAGAAAGAAAGAAAGAAAGAAAGAAAGAAAGAAAGAAAGAAAGAAAGAAAGAAAGAAAGAAAGAAAATAAATAAGGGTATTGTGTCCAACTACAACTAAAAATTTTTTAAAAACTTCCTTTTCAGTCTGATATATTGTGTCCAACTACAACTAAAAATTTTTTAAAAACTTCCTTTTCAGTCTGATATAACAAATTCCATCTAAACCTGCAAAATCATTTCAAAAATATTATCCAATACTACCCATGTATAAGGCAGGAAGAGAATTTGGCATAGACTTTTTTTAATGATGATTTTTGTGGTACAATATGGGCAATATATCTTCATAAAAACTTAGGGACTTCGGGCTAGAGTTGTAGCTCAGTGATAGAGCTATACCACCTGCCTAGCATGTGGGAGGCTCTGGGTTCAATTCTGAGCACTTCATATAAATAAAATAAAGGTCTATTGACAACTAAAAAAAAAAAAAATTTTTTTTAAATTTTGAGATTTGGGCTGGGGGTGTAGTCAAAACAGATACAAGGCCCTGGGTTCATCCATCAATAAAATATAAAAATAAACACTTTGGGACTTTATTGGCACAACTGTTTCCTAAAGAAATACTTGGCAGTGGTCAGTCCCCAGGATGGTTCCTAACAATCCCCACCTGCTAGTACTTCACACCCTGGTGTAGTCCCCACCCCCAAAGGACCAGGACTGGTCTCTGGCCAACAGAATATGGAATGGCACACCTCTCCCGCCCCCCACCCCCACCCCCTTTCTCTGAGTCAATTGCCATCTTGAGGACACCCAGGTGGCCTATATGGAGAGGCCTAGAAGGTGGTGAATTGTGACAACTAGGCAAGAGCCACAGGGAACACCAGGATTGTCAGCAACTAATGAGCTGAGTCATCTTAGAATGAGATATTCCAGCCTCAGCATTTGGTTTCATCCTCCTGAGAGACCCTGAAGAGAAACAACAAAGTAGGCACTCCAAAATTCCTGCGCTTCAGAAACCAGACTAGCTAATAAAATGCTGTTGTGACACTAGGGCAAAGGACAGGTAGCTGATTATCAAAGAAAAGGAAATGGGTTGCTAACAGCCTACCTCCTATGGTACTTCCCCCAGCTCAACTGTGGCTAACATCTTGGAGGGGGGGGGGGGGTTCACTTTCTAACACAAGCAATCACCCCCTTGGGCTGCTCTTTCCTGCCTTTGGGCACATTCTCAGGAAAGAGAGGCTGGGGAGTCTATAAAAAAAAAAAAAAAAGAAAAAGCAAGACACACCCCTCCCTCAGGCACCAGCTCTGGGTGCAGGCTTCTCTCTAGAAGAAGTCTGCTACTCTGTTTTGTCTCCTATATAGGGTGTTTAATCTTTCACACAGGGGACCAAGGACCAGATCCTGATTTCCAAGACAGTATCAGTTGTATGAGGATGTTAGTTATGAAAAGTAATGTGGTTTAAAGTGTGGAAATGTACCATGATTAAATTATATTACTGGATTTAGGAAACAAGTGATCCATAATTATATTCCAAGTATAATGATAAATTAATTGATATTATATAATTAGATACATACGTAATAGCTTAGATCATTGGATTTTAATGACAATAGTTCAAATAAAAATATTTTATATACATTTACATTGTACAGCAGGTATATTAAGAATTTTAAAAAATATTCTGTTGGACTTTCCAAACTGCCATTTATATATGTTTCTCTAATTATACCTTTTCCAATATACAAACTTTCTCTGGCAGAAAAAAATAAGTTACCTGATTTATAACAGATGTGTTCATTACATCTTCAGAATTTCCTCTATTCATATGGAATTTTAAATGTCTTCATTAAAGTATTTCATTCTCTAATAGAACATATTATACGTAAATATGTAGCAATTGGATATTTTGTAAAAACTTAAAAGAATGGTTAAAATAAGGCAGGGATGCTGGGTGCAATGGTGTGTACCTATGGTCCCAGCCACACCAGAGGCTGAGGCAGGAAGATTGCTTGATCCCAAGAGTTCAAAGCTAGCCTGAATTGTAACAGAGCAAGATCCATACTCAAAAAAAAAAAAAAAAAAAAAGTTGTGTGTAGGGTGGTAGAGGGAGTTCAGTACATTTGACATAAAGAACATGGTGGATCAGACAAGAATCTGGGACCTGGAGTCCAGGACACCTGGGCTAGAATCCTAGCTATAACATTTGCTAGCTGCAGATTGGCAATTTACTTAACCTCTCCATACCCAGCATCTTCATTTATAAAGTGACTCTAATAACACCTACCACATAGGACTGAATAAGAAATGAAGGATACATGAAACATTCTTAGCACAGAGTCTAAAATACAGTAAACATTAAATCAATTAATGTTTATCATTTTTAGCACAGTATAAAATGGAACAAAGAGCCAAAGGAGATTTTCCAGTGGAGACAATACTGTTTTGGATATTATTAAGTCATTTCATCCATATTCTGACCATTGTTGTAACTGTGATAACTTTGAAATTTTCATTTTAGTAAAGGTAATGTTAATTTTCTTTGAATACTATTAAGGAAGAATAGACAGTGAAAAACTGAGTCTTCCATTAATTAATGGTGTTTCAAACCTCCCAAACCACGGCTTCTCCCCAGACTATTTTTCTCTTTTTTCCTGTAACAATAACAAAAGTCCATAATATTAAAGGTCAGGGATATTTGTGCCATGAAATTATCATATTACTGGGTACTTATAGAGAACTTTAGATTCTATAAAAGCACTTTCCCATGCATTATCTTACTGAATCATTACTAAGTTCTAGTTGAATACTGAATATTAATTTCAAATGTAAAATTAATTTAAATGTAAAATGGAAAGCTTGATTCTGCCTAACTTCAAAGTCGCTCATGCACTAATAACTGTTTCTGTCTCCTGGATTATTCATCTGGATGAAAAGAGTACAAAATGGCTGGAAGCTGGGAGCAGGTCAGTAAGCATGTAGGGAGGCTGCAGTCTACCCTCCTGTGTCAACTAAGTTATACCCACTCCACCCACTCCCCTCTCAGCACTTTGAGAAGTACCAGGAGAACCTCCTTTTAAAAAAGATGAGAACCTAGTTTCCAAAAAGTGTCACTTGTCTATTTTTCCCCATGAATTGCCTTGGAACAGCCTGATCCATTATCTTTTTTAGCAGCTCATTATTTCAATTTAATGTCCTTATCTGCTGTCTTCCACTTGGCAAAACTCCTCTTATCAAATGTTACTCTGTATTTAAAATCTGAAAAGTAGCTAATATGGGACCTATTACAGCAAACACAGAAAAGACCCTATTTTGCCATTATGTATTTGCATTCTGAACTGCTTAAACTTCTTAAGCAATTTCTTTGACCTCAGAAAGTATACTTTTATCATTAGATTCTATCTAGACTTTCTTCAGGGTCATCAGCTACCACTACGGGGTAGTACTCATGTAAACAATGAAGACCTTTCAGAAAGGAAGGAAATAAAGGGATCTTGAAATAGATGGAAATAAGCATTTCTGTGGTATGAATTCCCAAACTTTAGTATTTTCTTATATTTCATATAGTGTTCGTAACCTATCTCTTGTTGATACCTGCATTTTAAACAATGCCACTTATAGGCACAGTCTCTTCTTTTTAGGACAATATTTTTTCATCATTTTTTTAAGGTTTGTTCATGGTTTGCCTAGCTCCACATCTGATGGAAATACTTTATACTTGCAGGTAACTGGGAGTGTTTAATAGTTTCAAAATTCATTTTTAATAACAAATAATTTTAAAACTCTTTTTGTTTTTCAATTTAAACCAGTTTTTAATCAATCAACTAATTTTTAGTATCCTCCTCTACAGGTAGGAGGAAATTCTTCAAAATTATCCCATTGCTCTCCTGTCCTCTACCTCCATTTAAAACAGTAATGCCCTAAACTGGAATACAGATACAATTCCTCACCAGTATCAAGAAGCAACATGGCACTGTACTGAAATATCTGTTAATTCCCCTTCCTTTTTTCCTAATTGTTCCTTTGGACTCCATAACTGAAAATTTATTGGAGGGTCTTATATTTGTGCTTAATTATTTACTTAGGAGAATTTGAACTTATGTAACAACGTATCAGATGCTACTGTGTATTTGAACTTCTGAGACATTCCCTTCATTTTCTTACCTTTTATTTAGCACTAAAATGTAGCTTTATAAAAAGAATTTAAATAAACGTATAACTGATTGGTAGAGTTCTTAACCTCCTAAATGACTCAGGTCCTCACCCATAACATGGGCGTTTCCTCAGAAGTTACTGTGGGAATCTAATGAGGTAAAGTGTGCAAAGCTCTCAGGACAGCGCCTGAGCTCACTGCATGTTGAATTCATGATGACCAAGAAGGTGAGGAAGGAGGGGGTGGAGGAGGAGGAAGAGGAGGGTGTGACCCTGCAGGCTATCACACAGTACTCACACTATCAATGACCAAGAGGCCTCCTCAACCAGAGAGATGGAGCCATTTATCACAACACGTTCTGCAGACTGTGTGTGAAAGAAAGCAGAACCAATAAAGGATGGCAGCACTACCATCGTATGAATTCGCCTTCTTCAAAGAATTGTTATTAGGTTTCAAATAAGGTTCAAATTTTGCTTTGAGTTTTAAATATTTGTTTTTGTAATGGGAATAGTCACAAAATATTTTTAAGTTTAAAAATGTTTATTTCAAGAACTGCCATGAAATTACCATTTACGTGGGGAATTAAGCAGCACAAACATTTCTCTAAATACTTCCAGAGGTTAGTGAACATGTTTAAACACATATGCTGGAGGAAACAAAATAACCCAAACACTCAGCCTGCTCTCAGAGTCCTGGTGACTCAATGAGGCTGTTCCAGTGCAGCTTTCTGTTTCCCACTGTTTCTTAAATGACCACCACTAGGTTTTACGTGATGTCTTTGCTTTTTCCTAATTCCACATTCAACTCATAAGTGTACATGAAATATGAGCAAAACTTATGGAGAAGAAATTATTTCAATCTATAGTAAGAGACCCAATTAATGGTTAAAAAACAAATTTATGACTACATTTGACTAATCAGTAATGAGAAAATTCCATGTTTATTATTTCTGAAGCAATAAAAGCTATTATAATGTACAGAATAGCAGTGCCTTTTAAAAAGGGTCCTTGATTTGACCTTCCACAGTGACATTCTTGGTGATATGTCTACTATGCTCCCTCAGCCAACTCCCTTCAGGGCACAGAAAGAAATGTGTCTCTCTAGTCTCCATTTTCATTTGTACTTATTCTTTTCATAGTAAAGCCTGATTTTACTTTTATTCTTCTCCTATTTCAACAAACATTCAAGGATATAAAGATACAATAAGCTGTGGCTTCTCCATGGCTACTACAATAAATATTATCTTTCCTGCTTCTCTCCCAAACTTAGTACATGAATTTGGCACTGACTGTAAAGAATATTTAAGTCAATGAAAACCACTATATAAGAAAAACATAAAAGTTAAAAAAAAAAAAAAACTTTTGGATGACCTTCCTTCTAAAGTTCTAGATGTCTGACTACCATCTTATAATCAATATATTTCCCTGAATATGAATTTGAATGTGAAGTTCCCTGATCCATACTTTCTTTAAAAAAAAAAAAAAAAAAAAAACTTGACCCATACTTGGACGTTGGAAGGATGGGAAGTTATAGACTCTACCTAACTAAACAATTACTCCACAACAACAACAAAAAATATAAATGGAAACTCACCTAAAACCTTACATATGTTGAGTCTCTTCATAGCATTCACAAAATATTTATGATAGTCTATACAAGCAAACTGACCTCAGTCGGCACATGCCTTCCATCTGGAGTATACATAAAGGAATACAGATATTATCACTGTACTACATGAATACATAGCATTGGATAAATTCAGCAAATATGGGTTTCCCCTCCATAAACCTGCAAACCCTTGGGAACCTCAACGCAGAGCAGTGATGCTGTTATAGAGGAAACAAGCATATATGACTCAAACCGGCAGGTAAGCATGTTCACAGAGCTCGAAGCACTGAAAGGCTCCACTCCTTTACCCTCACCGTCACCAGGTACATTTATGTCCATCAGAACCTCCAACACATGTGCATAAGCTAGAGAAGACTTCATCAAAGAAAAGAAGTTTTAAAAGGGCAAAATGACAACAGAATTAAGTATTTACTCATTTAAATGTAAACATAATTCTAAAGGGTTAGCTTATTTTAATTATCTAATATTACTAGACAGGAGGTCATGACTCCTCTTTCGAATTTTTACTTGAAGACCAATTAAAATGTGTATGTACAGCCAGGAGTGGTGGCTCGCACTTGTAAATCCCAGCAGCTCAGGAGGCTGAGGCAGGAGAATTGCAAGTTTGAAGCCAGGCTCAGCAACTTGGCGAGGCACTTAGCAACTCAGGGAGGCCCTGTCTCTAAATAAAATATTTTAAAAAGGGCTGGGGATGTGGCTCAGTGGTTAAGTGCCCCTGGGTTCAATCCTCAGTACCAAAAATTAAAAAATTAAAAAATAAAAAAGTGTGCATGAACATATGCGCGCACGCGCGCGCGCGCACACACACACACACACACACACACACACATATTAAATACCAAGTATCCCTTAGCAAAAATCAGAGCTGGTCTAGGATTAAAGGTTTGTGGTTTCTGGAGCATAAAAAGAAAGCAAAAGTTTAGGAATAAAATCTTGGAGCAGAAGTAAAAGAGTGCAAAGATCATTCAAAAATAAGTAAGTAGTGTGTCTAAAAACCAGGAAGTCAAAAGAGAAATTAGAAAGATGGGACAGATTTCAGGGTAAGGGAAGACAAGAGTTATATGTGTCATAGTTTCGCAGAGCAAGATAACATACCACCATCAATACTTTGGCATAAGCCTATTCAGAAGCTAGTTTATTTTCTAGATTATGTATTTTCTTTCTCATGTACTCATTTATTTTTATCCACTTATTCATTTGACACGTAATATGCTGAGCACATACCATGTGCCAAGTAGTGTGCTGTTCAGTGGGGCCTCTGTAAGTAGCTGTGGAAGATACACAGCTGTACATATGGATTTAGAAACCACGGGAGAGAGATGCTGGTTGAAAATGAGCAGTTACAGTGTTGTCAGTTCTTCAGGAAGCCCAGAGTCCTGGAGGGAGTACAGAATGGCATGAGAAGAAAACCAAGAGAGAACCATAGATATCAACAGAGAACTGAGGGAAACACCAGAAAAGCATAGTAGCAGATCTGTGGAGGAAACAAAGTATCTCAAAAAGGACCAAGAGTGTCCAATGCTGCTAAGAGATCATGGAAGAAAAAGACCAGAAGTGTCTTTTGGCAATGAGTGTCCTCAGGTTTGGAGATACACAAGGAAGCTACATGCTCCTCACCAAGGAAAAGCTGAAGGCAGTGATGGGCTCATGGGCTTAGGGGAGAGTATTAAAATTTCTGGAAGCATTCAGTTTGGAGGGAAGGGGAGATTCACTGTAAAGAATTTATAAGATAAGGAAAAAAATCAAGGTAGAGAATAGATTGTTACAGGCTTAAAACACACACACACAACAACAACAACAACAACAATAAACAAGACTTTAGGTGGCAATTTAAAATGGAAAGGCCCAAATTAAAAGGAAATGGATGAAGTATACTAAAGGAAGTGCAGAGTGAGTACAGCAAAGAAAAGTGGTTAAAATCCAAGAGCTAAACTGGAATTTTTCTGTACTGAGTTGGAATAGGGGATAGTGAATGTAACTACAATGTTTCAAAGGCCAGAGTTCCTACCTGAGTGCTAGAGAATGTCCTTATCTATGAAACTGAGAAAATGGGAACTTCCATAAACCTATGATGCTCACAGGGATTTTACCACCCAATTCAGGATTAAGAGGTGCAGGATCCCAAACTGAGAGACAAAATCAGTCCAAAGGATAGGAGAGTAGCTCAGTTAAATAAAACTGAAAAGAACAAAAAAAAGAAAGAATGAAAGAAAGAAAGAAAGAAAAATCTCATCATTCAAAATGTCTAAGAGAATAGACAAATGCAAAAATAAAAATCTGGACTAGAAAATAAATGCTTATAATAAGAAATATTTAAAGATATCAAAGATGAATTACAAATTAACACTTCAAATGGTTAGAAAGTTTAAGATAATGTGGTAAAGTATTTGCCACTGTTTGACACATAAGAGTATGATAAACAGTGATTATTCAAATATTATTTTTAAAACAGGAAAACATGCATCTGCACAAATTTTCCAGGAAGAAGGGCATAGTATGGATATGGCAAATGTTTTTTAGGAAGAGAACAATCTTCCCACATACATACTGGGAATAGAAGAACGTTTCATCTGAAGTTGGGAAGTCAGAGCAGATCTGCACAAATTAACTAAAAACACTGTCATGCTAAGGCTTAGGAAATAGCCATTCACAGTTATATTTGTTTCTGGAACTTGGTGGTCTCTTTGGGAAAACTGAAAGTTTTTGTCCATTAAAATGGATAAAATGTTTTAATATTAACACTAAATATAATTTCTAACTGTGTTATTGGGTAGAGATCTGTTTGCCCAGTATGTATGTTGGGGGACGGGCATGTTTTGGGTATGCATCGAACAGATTTAGGTACATATGTCAGTATTTTGGTTGTAATTTTGGTTTCACAAAATTGTGTTTCCTTGTCTGTATCTACCAATAAATTGGCAGTTAAAGTTTATTGCAAAAATTATTCAAGACACGTTAATGCCTGAATAAAGCTAATACGCATTGAAGACGAAATTCAGTGTCTACAGATTATAAACTTTGGAGAAAGTAAGCAATGTCCAGAGTAAAGAGAGAAAAGAATAAGTATATTTGAACTACTGATCCACTCTTTCCCTGGAGTTATTAATTATTTCATTTCTTTTTACATATTAAGTTCAGATAAGTTTATCAAGTTTTAGCCCTCTACTAATTTATATGATGAAAGTAACCATATTCACCACCATTAATCAATCAGGGTGAAGAGCTAAATTAATCACAGCTATTCAGCTTGCCCTTATAAGAGATTTTATGTGCAAAGATTTTTCTTCTAGGTACTATGTACACAAGAACATGTGATAGCTGAACTGCATCACCAGAGGAGAAAGACCTGGAAAAATGTCAGCTCTCTTTGCAACCTGTTCTATTTTATGACTGAATTTCTCAATTTTGGTCTAATCAACTTAAATTATTATAGGTACAATTTTGTGAAATATAAAATTAATGGAATTCAAATTTTATGGAATTATAATTGACTATAAAATGGGTTTAATATGATCCTAATTGGAAATATAGTAGTTCATTGTTCCAGAATTCATCTATTTGGTGGTATCATTTAGAGGGTTTTTTTTAAAAAAAAAACTATCAAAGATATATTTGATTCTAATTAATTTTCTTGATTTCTTGCTTAATAGAGAGATGCATCTTGAACTTAAAACTATTATCTGCACAGTTACAAAGTATAATCCTCAGGGAATCTATAACGGACAATGTAAATAATTCAGCCTTGAAACCTAGGAGACCCTAGGAACTACTCAGCATTAGTAAAAGATATATAATTACAAACTTCCCACCCCCCTGTCTTTCTCTCTCTAGATTTGAGATCATGGGTTATGCTGAGGATGGTTGGAGATCTGACTGGTGGGAATTTCTGGGATGAAACATAAATAGGAAATAGGCAAAATTAAATCTGGAATTCATTCATCCTTTTATTAATTTTGTCCTCAGAGTGTACTTCAGCATTCGGCACGCAAAAGGGACACCAACGTGTTCCCTTTCAAAGAGGTAATGATTTATATAGAAAGACAAGTATAGAAGAAAACTATAATTTCTTGCTATGAACTTGCGATCCTCCTGCCTCGACCTCCCAAGCCACTGAGATTCCAGGTGTGCGCCACCGTACCCAGTTACAATTTATTCCTTCACTATCCATAATTTTGGTTAATGGTCCTTTCTGCTGGTATGAATACTTATAACAATAGATTTCAGTGGAAAACTGTGATCTGCTTCTCAGCACATTCCCCTGAGTATCTCTTCATGAGTATCTTACAGTTTGATATCTTGGCATGGTCTCCACACATTTGACTGGCATTTATGCAAGTAGTTCCATTCAGAGAAAAATTGTGTTGTGTATCCTAGAAAGAACATTTGGGTCCAACCCATTAATAAATAATGGGTTTCATTACTTATTATATATGCTTTGATAATTAATTTGCATTAAATTATATTGATATACATATATAATTGTATCAGATTGAGATAAAAATTGGGCCACAAGACTTGAAAAGGGAAAAACAGAATGCCAAATCATTGACCATGAAGTGACTACCTAATTTTATAATTGGATCTGAGCTGACCAAAAATCACCAGTTATTTTAACCAAGAGTTTCAAGTGAGCTACATCAACAAATTATTATTTATAACAAGTGCAATGCTATGCAAAAAGTAGGAATACATTATGACAAAAAGACTGACCATGCCACCAAAACTCATGAAAAATATGTCTCTTCTCCGGTGAGTAGTCTATAAAAACTATGCAGGAAATAAACTGGGTGTGGTGGCAAACAGTGGCGAATGCCTGTAATCCCAGCAGCTTGGGAGGCTGAGACAGGAGGATCTCAAGTTCAAAGCCAGCCTCAGCAATGGTGAGGCACTAAGCAACTCAGTGAGACCCTCTCTCTAAAAAAAATACAAAAATAGGACTGTGGATGTGGCTCAGTGGTTAAGTACCCCTGAGTTCAATCCCAAGTATCAAAAAAAAAATTTTTTTAAACTATGCAGGAAATAGAAATCACAGACTGTAACTTGCTAACAAACACATCATAACTTCCTAATAACAATCTTTTAATGTTGTACCTTAGCATTATGCTAGGTGTGATTTCCAAACATTTGCTTGGTCTATTTATGTTATAATTAAAATTGTTAGCTTGAGAGTTAGTTATTATAAACTCAGAAGATAAGGAAGGTGATGATTTAGTATAATTTCAGTTGCAAAAAGACTATCCTACAAGTTCATGAGTAGTATTGAAAAGCAACATATAAAAGCAGAGTCAGAGAATCAGCTGGCCCCATATTGGCATGAAGAGGTACAAAGAAGAGAAAAACAATATGATGCAGAAAAGTAATGTGGGAAAGTAGAGAATTCCCTGAAGAAGGAATGAAGAGAAAAAGAACTCAGAAGGAAGCCAGTATGATAAAATGATTTCATCATCATTAATGCAGACACAGGCTAGTTTCAAATCTTTACCAGATATTGTCTCATCATAAAATGGCAATATTAACAGAGCCCGCTCTTTTGAGTTATGGAGAAATTTAAATGATGTGATACAAACACATAAAGCAAACTTTCAACAAGTTAAAGTTTATGGATAAATACACCAAACCAGGAAAAGCAGGCTTACAAAACAGAACAAACATCTACTATGATAAAATATGCCATGAAAATATGAATATATCAACCCATCTCCCATTGAATCAGTGAAACCTATATAAGCTTGATGTTCTGTATAATATGATTCATGCTTAAGCAATTTGGGCACCATTACATGTTTGGAACTTCAGTCATTTTCTGTCTTAATAGTTTACTTCACATTTTTTTTTTTTTTAGGTTCAAAGAAGCTCTAAACTATAGGACTACTAGATCCTCTCATCCCTCTATAATAATGTTGACATGTAGTGGCTTGGAGTGTCAACAAACAAGAATCGATTGGTTTCCCAAATTTCTGCATATTGTGCAGGCAAAATACTAACCATCTTTGTTATAAACTGTCTTTGTAAGGGTCTGTATATAGAGAAGAGCCTTGGATAACAAAGATACTATTTCCCCCCAAAGCAAAAGGAAGACATGTTTACTGCCCATCATGAAAGATTCAGGTTCCCTGAGCTCAGAGTTCCTCCTGTAACCAACTACTGTAAATGTGAATGTCATTTGGCCTTCTTCACGTCATCCTGTGGAAACTGGGGCTCAGAGAATTGACTTAAATGCTGATAATCTCGCTACTACTAATGCTATAATAAATTGCCCTTTATCTCTGACCCAGCATCCTTTAAAATTATAGCAAACTAACCTGTTAACTTGCAAGTAGGATAAAAATCTCAGAGACTTCTACAATTCTTCACACAGAAAGTAAGGGAAAATATAATCACTCAAATAAACAACAGGTAAAATAGTATCAACATGCCACTTCAGGAGACTTTTGGATCCCCTGAAGTCCTTCACTGACCACTGTAACACAAATGAACTGTAAGACAGGAGAAACCACACTCAGTCAGAGCCTACCGAAAGTTTTTGTGATCATGCATGAACCTAATACTGCTGACAATGGATAATGGATATAAAATATAACTAGATGTCTGTCCTTGGAATAAGACTTGGGAAATGAAAACAACTGCAGAAGGTGGAGAGGGACTGAAATCTAATTTTGTTTGGCTCAACTCAACTCTAAAAACTTCTTTTTTACAAAGAACACTACAACCATCTATATATGCCAAATATAAACTGTTTCAGAGTGAGCAGATATTTCCAACTTTGGGATCAATACATATTAGTCAATTCTAAATTTGTTGACTTGGTGGTAGATTATTGCCATGTTGAGAAACCATTAATTAGGAAAATAGTTACCAATGAAAATATATACAACACATTTATTTAACCCAACTCATGTTATTTACCCACTTTTCTCCTGAGTAATGTTATAAAACTAATTTAAAAAAAAAAAAAAAAAAAAAAAAAAAAACAATGTCACTCTGAGACACTGGTTCCAGAAAAGGTGTGTCCAGGTACTGACTAACGCATCTATAGATGTGTGCAGCATAGTAAGAAAAGCTCACATGACAGGTTCTCCATGTTCTTTCTATTCATTTTAAAATGTGCTAGTATAGCTTCTTTAGAAATTGAAGGTAAGAGGGGCTGGGGGTACAGCTCAGTTGGTAGAGTGCTTGCCTTCTTTCTATGCACAAAGCCCCAAGTTCAACTGCCAGCACCACAAAAAAAAAAAAAAAAAAAATGAAGGTAAGGGTGACTTCTAAGCAGGAATTTTTCTAATCAGTTAATCCCCTAACACATAGCCAAAATTAGCTTTGAAAAACAGGATTTTGATGAATGAAGAGGATGAATGATTTTGATGAGTGAAAGCATCTATGGAAGTATAGTCCACATTAAAACATTTAAAATATTTTCCTAAGTACTCATAATTGAAAAACAGATAATCACTTTTTGAGGAATTGAATATTTCTTCAGGGAAAAATATTTTATCAGTAGTATTCAATTATCATTGACAAGGGCATAATATAGGTACAGGGGAAAATATTCTTAATTTACATATAATACACAGAATGTATGTATAGATAATCTACATTTAGAGAGAAATTAGGCAAACAAGTTAATTATCTCATAGGAATATACTTGCATTTCCCATTAAGTATCATTAATTGGAAATTTCCAAGAAAACAACAAACAAGTGATTAAATGGTACATCTATTTAAAAAGTCATTAATCCACTGTAAGTAAAAAATTTTATCTAATCACAAATCTTTAGATCTGTCTACACTACAAACATTAAATCAATTCACCTTTACAAGTGAAAGAGTAGAATTAGAAAAAGGGTCTTTTGAAAAACAAGGTTAAAAAGAAATTTAAAAAACTGTTGTAATGCAGAAATGTATTCTTCTATAAATGTTTTAGAATACACAAAATTTTCAGAGATTAGTTACCACTAAGCACTTGCCTGTCTATCAAATACTCTTCTTCTGAGTATATCATCTAATCTTCAACTATTTCCAGATATCTTCTATCAGAACTGAATTGTACCAACAAATGTATTTATCTCTAAAAACTTTTAGCATATTTCTTCAGTACTACACTGAGTCATATGCATAACATGTCACTTTAAAATATAACTTAATGTCTTCTACTCTCCCATTGCTTCCACACATTCCTCTGGACATTTTCCATCAAACTTCCTTTCAAAGATGCTCTCAGAAAAGAAAAAAAAAATAAACATACATATTTTATTGACTGAAATCGATATGGCAAACATCATAGTTGATCTGAAACTTTTAAGTATTTCATAAATAAGAACTATTTGTAAATGTTAATGACATTAGAAAAACACTGTATACTTCAACTCATTATTTTATGTTATATATTCAGGTAATCGTGTAATCATAGATTTCTATAGTTGGGAGTATTAGAAGCTCAATATACAAATGAAGAAACTGAGGCACTGAAAGGTTAAAGGACCTGTGTAGAGTACAGTTTCCTATAAAGATAACGGAAGACTGACACTGCTGCCCAGGATTGATGTCATTCCATGCTTCTGTATCAGTTCCCAAAGACTGATAGCCAATGGAAATTCATAACTTATTTACCCTGACAACCTCAATATCCCTGGGCTTTGTCACTCATATACAGTTATCATTGAGTAACGAAACCCTTCTTGCTTTTTGCCTGTCCATTGTTGAAAAAAGAAAAGATTGACACACTTTGGTACATCTTGATTTGGGGGGCTTTCTACTGACTTCTGCCCTGATGTATTTTATTGGTAGTTTAAATATCCTGATTCAGCAGTGATATATAGCATTGCTGTTATGGCTATCTTTTAAAAAATACAAAGCCACATTAGTTAGAGCATGGTGCCCTAAACATGATGTGCCAATCATGTTTCAGCTGTTGTGCAGCCACATCAACACAGCACAGAGTCGGGCCTCAGGAAATTCTTAACATTCTGAAGAGAAATACAAAGATGTGGAAATATTTTTTCTATTTGCTAAGAGTGTTCTACCTTGCTAGTAGTTGTATCAATTCTGAAATTGATTCTAAAACACAGATATACTTAACTTTGCAGTTAAAAGTTTCTCTATACTAATGGGAAGTGATTTGTTTTATTTTTTAAATGATACTGATTTTCCTGCTCTAAAAACTAAAACAACAAAAAAATACTGCATGAGACTAAACCATATGGATGAAACCACATGCTGGAGCAGTACAGGTTGTGGGAAAATATGCCTTCATGATGTCTTCTGCTATCTGTGCTGCTAACTATAACTCTTGCATATATAATTCTATTATACTTTTATAATTCAGGGTTTTGAAAATGCTTTTGAACCACTAATATATTTTCCTGGTTAAAATTCTTTGAGATGTTCTTAACAAGAGTCTTAGATAATGAATTTGGGCAAACTCTGGAACAGTCTTTACAGTATTATCATTCTCATTAATTTTCAGAACTACCCACTGTGTTGAGATGATTGTCATGGGCCTAAGACTTCAATTTGGCTAAATATTTTTGCATATATTTCAACATATAAGTAACTAACAGATGTTTAAATGTTAAGTTCATATGGAAGATATGGTTAAATGTGTTTAATCTTTTGATTTCTTTGCCACACTAATTCTTATTATACCATTTCTTTATGTTTTACACAATTTTCTCTATAATTTGTTCTACAATGGACCAATAATTACAAAAATCCCTTCAAAAGAAAACAATCCTTTAAAACACTTTGGAATTTAAGCCATTTGTGCATAGATAGCATTTAACATTTCTAGCATCACTACTTTTTAAAGAATACCATAAATAGGAACTCTGACATTTTATTTTATATATAATATGATATACAGCATAAGACTATACTTTTCCTTTTCTTCTTTCCTTAATTTCCTTTTTTAATAGAAAGAGTAGTTTCCATTTATATTCTTATTTGTCTTTAGCAACCTGATATATGATACTGCCCTGACCTGCCAGGGGGAAAAAATAGATAGGAAACGAAAGCCAATTTTACTTTAAGAGAGTTAATGCAGTACACAGTTCCATACTTTTATCCAGTGTATTCTTTTTTTTCTTTGCCTTTTTTGGTTATCTCTGAAGACTCCTTCTGTTTCTATTGTTTCATCCTTTAGCATTCACATATCAGAGCAATAAGTATTTCATTACTGGTTTATCTGTCCAGAGGCTTGAGAAGCGGTAACAATTAACCCTCCCTTCACAGTGATTGATACAGGCTTTGCTTTCAATTTGTTCCACTACACAGATCATGAAATTCTGAATGCAATCATCCTCATTGACCTACACTTTCAAACACACAGCTACAATGAGACGAAAGTAATTATTAAAAGGAACACAGGACCACTGAGATCTGAAACAAAGTCTTTTAAAAATCTGTTAGATGACCTTCTGGTAAAATTGGCAAGTTTTGATGCTCAAGAAAATGATAGCTCTGTGTCCCTGTCTGGAAATATTCGATGCAAGTTGATCAATGTATATTATGGTGATTGCACTGGGTACAATATGTACGTAGAAAATGTATCAAACCATTCTAGAACTGCTACTAATAAACTGTTCACGTTGTAGCTTAAATCGCAGAATTTTTTCCCCCAAAGAATATTAAACTTCCTGATTTGTGTAAAAAAGTGAAAAGCTTGACCATAGCAGAGAATCCAGACTGGAAAAGCAACAGTCACTCTCAAGGAAGAGCTGCATACCTGAGCTCCACATTTTCTCTCTCCCCTCCCTTTAGATGAAGATTCATGGTAAGAAATGAATACATTTTTCACAAAGTCTGAAAAATAGCTTCAAATAAATATTAATCTACTGCAATCGATATATATGAGGAATGGAGAGGAGCTGGTAGAAGAGTGGTGACTACAGAACTATATTAAAACAAGGGTTACAGTTAAAGAAAATCAGGGTAGAAAGCAAGACAGCAGGCCTGAGGCTCTAATCACAGAACAGAGTGATGGAGATGAACCAATACTGCATGGATTAGCAATGAATTATTTTGAACTGTAATCATATGCCTGCATAGAAGAGAGGCAAAAACTAACCATTACTCATAAACTGATCTGCTGATTGAGAGACAGAGAAAGAGAGAAATTCATATGCTATACTAATTCAGAATAATGAAAACCTGAAGATGTGGTTACACTTCAAGTAACATTTTATTTTTAATGTCTGCTACTTACTACATAATATGGAGTATTTAGAGTATAAACTGTGAAGTGCTTTGATTCAAACAGTATTAAGCCAATCATTTTTGAAAGATCGGGATGTGATATAACTAGTCCTCTCACACCATTCTCTTTTTTGCCCACTAAAACCATTTTTGGATAACTTTGACACCCCCCCATATAAAAAAATCTTTAAAGTATTTAGTTATAAAGGAGAAGTAGCACTCAGAGAATTAACTCCTTTTGGAGAATCTGAAAAATTCATATCAAATGAAGATCCAATTGTTAGAACTAATTTTGTTAGGGGAAAAAAAATCAAAACTGCTGGTAGCAAGAGATTCCTGAGATTCTTATGAACAGACTGTTTAAATGAAGAGCACTTTAATCAGTAGAGGAATCCTCACGTTTCTAATGTCTTGCTGTGCATTCTGCAGGTTATAGTAGCAGCTGGTAGAGGTCATATATCTTTTGTGAGCATCCCAAAAAGGCTCACTGCCAGACTGTTAAATTATGAATAAGCAATGAACAAAAGAATGCAGATACGGTGGTGACAAGATAATCCAAGCAAATTTATCTATGACAAATTTCACAGGATTAACAAATTACATTTACACAGAACAATAAAAATGTGCAAAAAAATGATGAGCCTACTTTTCCTTACAGCATTAGGAAAACAAAAAAAAGTCACCAACCCACTGCATATATTTAAATTTAACTCTATCTAAAGCAAGACATTTATAATACATTCAAGATATCTTTGTAACATTTTCACACCTTAGGTAGACACAGACAAACACGGTATACCTGGTATACACTTTATATGTAATTTGTGCGGTATGGAATGCATATATGTGTGTATATGGCTTATATATAAACCATATATATCATGTATGAAAACCTTATACAAAACAATCCCATTCATATATATGAATAAAATGCATGTGTTCAGAGTAGATTCTGAGGAATAAATATTTTTTATAGGGAAAATGCACCCTCAATCAGTGTAATACATACTATCTACTAAAATATCCTTATGCATTGATGTCTCCATTTTCCTGGACCAGAGAGAGAGAAAGGTTCTGCAACCAATCACTCCATTTAGCCCCACCAAAATATTTCAATCTCTCAGAGTAATGTGCTTCTGAATAAAGTTTAAAACTAGCACCCTCTCCTATAGTGTTACAGCAGAAAGGAAATTTCAGAGATTTGAGGAAGAGGATGTTAATTACAGCTATATTCACATACAAATGACCCTTCACTCAATATTAAATTTTTCTTTATAATAAAATTTTTATGAATCTTTTTACAAATCTCACAAATGAAAAACCTGTAGTCTATCACATGTAATGAGATATTACTGAAATGACCTATGATTCTTTAAAGTAGCCTTAAAATGCTATATGGCACTACATTTCAAAATATGCAAAATAAAGATTTGGTAAGTTTTAATGTTTTATACTAGCTACCCAAGTCAGAGTTCCTTAATTCTGCCATTAGTGTGTTGATGATAATAAAATACTGTAATCAGATGTAATTTCAAGATGATCTGACTGCTGTTTTAAATTTTGTAGCCTTTTTAGTTACACTTTCTATTGACTTTTGTGGGGTTTTTTTAGTAAAACATCTCTTTAAATGAGTTATTACCAATTCATTTTATCGATTTTTATCAAGTTTTTATGTAAAAAAAATTTGCTGAATGTGGAAGTGAATATCTAATTAAGATACACAAACAAAATATTCAGCCTTTTCAACCACAAATACCCAAACACTGCTTATCTAGTCCTTTCAAGTCCTGAAATTTCTACTAAACTTTTTTTAAAGAAGCTACTTGGTTAACTTTACAACCAAAAATGTAAAGATAAACAGGACATGCTTATCTACTACTGCAAATATAGCATACAGTCTGCAATGAGCAGTCATTGGGTCAGATGCTACAAAGTTTCCTAAAGAATAATTTTTGTCAAAGAACTGTTACATACCTAATCAAGCCCTTTGGTTCCTGGCATGGAGAAATAAAAATATTACCAAAGACATTCTCTTCTTGAAGATGTATGATATGTGTATGTATGTTGTGTGCATAGACAAAATAATGACCTACTACTGTGTATTTATGGTGGCCCATTATTAACATATTATATTTTTAACTAAAGGAGTTAGCATGTGTAAACACCTTAAACTATGCAAAACCCTTAGAAGAATACTTGTGTATTAGCATATAGTGGTATATAAATGCTTGCTGAGTTATTATAATGCCTGATAATTTGGCCAGAGGCCAACTTGTACAATACATTTCAAAAGAATACCCAGAAACACAGCTAGGCACTAAAGTGTGTTATTCAGAAAGTTCTGTGGGACTGTGTCTACCTACTCAGTGACAAAACCACTACAAAACAAAAATCCTCAACTGTAGTTTCCAGCAGCATGCTGTGAGGATATGCTATGTGTGCAAGAGGGCCTTGAGTACTCTGTGTGCTATGACCAAAGGTATGTATCTACAGCAAACTGATTCTTCTAAACCATTCAGCTAAAAACCTGCCCTAAAGTACATATCACTGCAGAGCTTGCCCACATAACTATTGGAATGTTACAGGGAGAATAAAACATACTTTAAATAATTGATTCCTCCTATAGCTTTATAAACTATGTTTCTGAAGTTCTCCAAACATCCAATGAGGGACCAAAAGAGAGGAAAGATATAGTTCATTATCTACAACTTAACCATTCTTGCCACCATTGGAATTGTCTGTGATTAGCTCAGAAATTTCTGACTCTGGAAAGTCCAAAACTCCAAGTCCCTCCATACTACTGTCAAGATGCATTTCTACAAAGATGACAGTGCCCAATTCCACATCAGCCATAAATCTGAACTCAATCTCCAACTCTACCACTTTCCTTGGGAATACTAAGCCTCTTATTTCCTTATCCATATGAGGAGACCAATAAGAAAACTGCTAGGAAGTACAAATACAGGGTGAAACACAGTGTCCAATGAATGATTTTTATTATCCTACACGACCTCTTTTTAAATCCCATCAAAACATCTTTTCTAACATTTGCTATAATTCTACTTATATTTAAATAGCATCTTTTCACTGTCTTTCCTCCAAGAACTTCTAATCACTCTATTGTTATTAATTACCATATTTTACAAATGGGACACCTGTCCTCCCAGAACACTAAATTTTCAGAAGTAAATAAAGATAGAGAACCTTATAGTTTTATGAATCTGTGCTACTCACTCTTAGAAAAGGGTATTTTATGACAGTATCATGTTTTGCATGTCCAATGTAAGAGCCATTCAATAATCAGAACAACTGCTCTTACAGGGTATATTATTCAGCACTACCCCAAACACAAGTCACTATGGTCCGTGGTAAAGGTCCAATAAATAAAGCTGAATGGAAGAAACAATCAATAATTGCAGTCTAGGGCCAGAAGCACTGTGGGTCATAGTAACATGGGATTTTCATCTTGCTTCTCATGATTTTGTATACAAGACCACAAGTATTCCAATTAATTCACCAACATGTTTTACAAGTGTACACTGAAGACAACTTCACATGTCTCTTCAATCTTGCCACTGCCCTAGTCATTTCAGATACAGTAGCAGTCACTTCATTCCGACTAAGCCACATCCTATTTATTCACTGTAGTATTACTAATATTACTACAAATTATTCTAACTATGTAAGGTTCTATCAAACTTAATAGTGCAAATATCCTATTCACACTAATGAGGCCCAGCGCAGTAAAAATACCATTCAGTTACAGTTGGTTTATTACACTGCCCAGTGAGGGGAGGAAAAAAAAAGCCACTATTTACTGTGAAAATACTAACATCATTAAATGGAGATAACTGAACTTTCCTATAGATTCTAGAAGTTTTAACCTAATCATAAGTTTAAATAATTATAAGTTTAAACCAATTATATGCATTCCCTTATATGCAACGTAGAAAAAGCAGCCATATAACCATAGCATGGAGAGGGTGGCTAGTCCTGCTGCTCTCATGCGTTTTTGGTTTTCTTTAAATTTAGTAGCATTATGCATAAGAAACGATTACAAGAATTATAAAAAATAAAAATACACTAAGGTTTACACTGGGGTCATTATTAATTACTTTGGGGTCATTTGAAGAAGTTTTTAAGGGAAAACATTATGGGAATTATATATAGAAGCTTTTGTAATATATTCCCATAAACAAATATGAAGATCTACACCTTAAACAAGATTGAAGCTATTCTTCTAATTCTTGCAAGTGTTGCTTCACAGAAGCCTGTGTGTATGTATGTATGTGTGTGTGTGTGTGCATGTGTGCGTACGTACATGCATGCACACACATGCACACACACAGTCTTTTGTCATAGAGAATCTCACTACAAAACAGGACATCCTGGACAGCAGATCTTGCTTCAAACAGATGTGATTTTAACATGCTAGTGGGCCTCAGACTAAAATCTGGGGCAGGGAAAAAGAGTTGAAGGGATCATAGAAATTCTGGCATGCCTACAAAATAACTCTGTTATAGGGGTAACCATTGTAGAAAACTGCAGGGGAATTTCAAAATTCATATTACTACAACTATCAAATTGTTCTCATTTGTGGATTGTATTTAAAGGGCAATGTAATTCTCTGAATTCATTATTGATAAAGATGTTAAATATATATATAACTTTTAATCAAATATGGAAGTTCTATTTTTAAGATCACATATAGACACAAGGACCAAAACTTTACTCATAATAACACTAAGTGCTATAAAGACCTTTTATAACTTTTTCTTCAATCAAATAATGTTGAAATCCAGTTTGCTCATTATATCAAATCCAATCTAGTGACTGGCATATTGTACACTTGGAGTAGTTAAACATTTCTTAATTCATAAATCAGAAAGTGGAAATCTGAAAGGATGCTGTGATGTGGGAGGGTCCTACATAATAAAGGTCATTATAAGTTCTGACTCTGGAGCTGTACTATCTAATATCCTCTCTGTTGGAATCTATGATATGCCCATGCATTACAGTTCTTGTTGACAGTCTGTTGCCTTGGAAATATTTCATTATTTCAGTTTTTCCATTTGTAGACCCTTGGCCTTGTGATATGAAGGCCATCCTATTTCATATTTTCGATTATCATTTAAGCAATCTTGTGGAGCTATTTATATATATAAGCAAGTGTTAGACAATGCATATCATCATTTATCACTGTTTAAGCTTATACTGTAGAAAGAAATACCTCCAAAAAAGTCTCCACCACCACCTTTCACTTTCAGCCAAAACCATGTGCTAGTGAAATATGCTTTGCAAACCAGCATGGGCACATCACATGCTTGACACTTCTCTCTAATTTTCTTGGTTATATATCCACACAGTGGAACAACTCGGTGGCAGTGCTATATAATTTGCAGCCCACTGGAGTTTAAAGAAAATCAAACAAGTTTACACAAACAAGGTTTTTAACTTGTTCTTTCAGGTTCTAAAGAAGCATTTGGTGTATGTATAATTCAGAGAAATTTCAGGAATACTAAATAGCATCCAAAGACATTATCAAGAATGAGCTTCTTTGTAAACATTATAAGGAAATGATTTTTTTGGACTGTATTATTATATGCAGGCCATGAACTTCATAAATAAACAAAGACAATTCAACAAGTTACATTTTTTCTCTATAAGTTTTGAATATGGGTATATTTGAAAAGTAGTAAATAATCAAGTGCCCATAAACACCTTTGCGAAATCAAAGGTTTGGAAACCACTTTTTAAATAAATGGGAAGATACAATTTAAAATATATCCACAGAAAGTCATCTTTTATAAACATATCTGTGGTTTCACTGTGGTTGCAAAGAATATTAACTAGCAAGTTCTAGGCACAAAGTGCAAACAAAGGTGGAATGACTCTACTTAGTTGAAGAAAATACTATGAAAAACAACCCCCTCCTGAACAAACCATCTGACTTCCCATTTCTCATTACAAAGCCAAATCAACTTACATGTGTAATGTTTATACTTAAAGACTAAGAGCATTTAAAATCCTGATAACAAAGTAAATCCTTGGGACACAAAACAACTGTTTGGATAATGGACCAAGTTTGTGGTTATTACTGTTTGTAACAGTTTAGAACCCTTTCTTCCTCTCCTCTATAATGTTCCTTCTATACTCTATCCCCTTATTACTCCTCCCTCTCCCCATAGGTTAAACTTTTTCAGATCCAACCTTTAAAATGACAGCATCCAAGCTGAACAAGAAGATGCTATTAAAGGGCATTAAATTAAATACAGTATATCCTCCTACAACTTCAATCAGAATTTCAGACCAAGTGTTATTTAGTTCAGCTCTCAAGTGGAGCAGAATAACAAATCGCACACTTTGATTTACCTTCTTCGAATGCCAAATGGAGACAGGTGATAAAGAACGCACTCATGCACAGGCTATGAAGTTTCCCCTAGAAATTAATTCTATCTTCGAGATTCCTATCTCAGAGAAATTCCCAAAATGGCACACAAATAGGCCTCTGCTAGAGAGATTACTGGGGCCATCCCAGTAAATACATTTACTACCAACACAACTGGGAAAGAAGGAAAGAGGAAAAGAAGGAACAGAGGCTGGGAGGAAGAAAGAGGGAAAGGGGAAAGGAAATCCATTTTAACCTTCTGATTTCAAAAAGTATTCACTATCATGTTAATGTAATTATCAAAAGCCTTGCAGGATACCCTTAGAAATAATTTTTCTACCTATAAGAATAAAGTATTTAGTATGTGAATTCTTCCTGAAACACTAATACTTAAGGATAAAATGTTCGTTATTAGCTATCATAAGATGTCAGATCTGGGGAGTAATCGTTAATGTGTATAGCATTTAACATCTTTAATTATCTAGAGTTTAGAATTAGTCAATTATGTATCTTCTTAAAAATATTTCCTTAATCCTGATAATTTTGCTGTCCCTATTATATGAAAAAAAAGCAATAATACAATAGAAGCTTTTTACAGCCTGAGTGTCTCCCTATTTTTTCTGGATGTATGTTGTATCAAAACCTATGTTGCATCAAAAACAAAACTGCCTGTTATAGTTAAATTCTTCAATTAAACACTTCCCTCGGCCTCTTTTCAAATTTCCCTAAGCCTGTGAGGAAAGTAAATGTCCATGCTTGGGGGCTCGGGGTGCATTTCCCTGATTGTATTTGTTTTCCTTATGAATCAGTGGGTAACATTTCATTGAGCCTTTCCTCTTCGGAACCAGAGATACTCACTTTGCTCAAGCCGATATGCTATATGCAATTAATGTCATTAACGCTGTCAATTAATAGCAAATAGGATTCCAAACAAAGTAGGCTAGGTGGACAGCAGGAGGGGAAACTACGTTGAGGGTGGGGGGGCGGGATGCTTAGTTACTCTAACAATGCTGTTCACGTAGGACGATTAGAGAGATTTTGAACACAAACTCCTTTTCCCTTTGGCTCTACTAGTTTAAGTAACTTCAAACAGACAGGCTCGACTGAGCCCCTTGCCTGGATATGCAATTCTCACCAGGAACTTTTTAAAACACAGATCCCCAAACAGTAACTAACGGGGCATAGATGCTCCAACTGCTGGCACATTTTGGGTCTCGCTGTTTGTTTGCTTATTTGGATTTAAGGGGTTTCTTCTTATTTATTTACTTTTTTCTGGGAGGGGACGGAGACGAGGGAAGGATGAGAGCAGAGGGCAGAGCAAGAGACCCACAAGTTGCCAGGGCTGAGGGCGCAGCCCGGGCGGCGGGGAGGCGGCGGCGCGCCTCGCTCCGCCCGGCCCGGCCTAGCTGCTCCGAGCGGAGACGGCCCCTCCGCGACACATTCCGGGCCTGGCGCGAGCTCAGCGCTCCCCGCCCCCGGCCTCCTCCTCCTCCTCTTCTCCTCCTCCTCCCCCTTCTTGCCTGCCTTCCCTCCCCCTCCCCAGCCTCATTCCCTTCCTAGAGAGCAGCTGCCAAGGGACCTGCGGCGGCCCCGGGGATCCCCCGGCCCCCCACCCTCACCGCTGCTTCCCGTCACACAGCAGCGCCTTCTCTTTTTTGTTTCTCTTTTTCTTTTGCCCATTTTCTTTTTCTTTCTTTTCTTTTTTTTTTTCATTTTCTGTTTTCTTTCTTTTTTTTTTTTTTTTCAGCGAGTCACTCTATTCGCCGAGCCGAGGAGGTGCGACTGCTCCGAGAGCCTGGCGCCGCTGCCGCCACCGCCAGAGCCCGCTCGCTGCCGCAGCCGCCGCCGGGCGGACAATGCGCGCGGGGACCGCGGGCGAGCGCTTAGCCGCAAGCCCCCAGACGAGGTCCCCGCGGGCTCGCGGCCCAGGAGGCGGGCTGCGGAGCGGGCCCCGCCACCTCGGCGGCGGCGGCGGAGGCGGCGGCGGCGGCGGCGGGAGCAGCAGCCCCGGCGGCAGGTTCAATAAACAGAAAAGTGTTACCGTTCTCGCCTGGAAGGATCCTGCTGAAAGCTGGGCTTGGTGGGCGCCATCTTCCTGCTATTTTTTTTCCTCTCTTACTTTTTGCCTCTCTCCCCCCTCCCGGGGTGGGGGGCGTGGGGAGGGCGGGGGGTGTGCGTGTGCGTGGGGTGGCGGGAGTGAGTGCGGGCGTGCGCGGCGCTCAGCTGCTGCCCGGCGGGCGGCGGCCGTGGCCGTGGCCGTGGCGGTGGCCGCCTCGGCGGCGGCGGCGGCGGCGGCGGCGGCGGCCGTGCTGCTGAGGCAGGGCAGCTACGGAAAAGTAGTGGGGCCGGAGCCTCGCCGGCGGCCGGCCGTCCCCTCGCGCCACCGGTGCTCCCAGCCGCAGGTCGCCGCCTCCTCCGCCGCCTGCGCCTTCTCCTCCCCCTGCTCGCCGGGCGCCGCCGTCCATGCGCCGCAGAGCGCCCGCGGCCCGGGCCGCTCCGGCTCCCGAGACATGCCCAGCTCGGAGACAGGCGACCGGTGGAGGCGGCGGAGGAGGAGGGGGAGGTGGTGGCGGGGGGGAGGCGGCCGCGCGGCCCCGCGGGCTGCCCGGCCCAGGGCCCCGCCGCCTCCGGGTTCTCACCCTAGTGCGCCGCCACACACACACACACACACACACACACACACACACACACACACAGTCACCCCACCACCACCACCCAGAGCTGGCCGGGTGACAGGTGGGGCACACACTCTCCCGGCGGGGGGCGGCCGGGGCCTAGGCTGGGAGGGACAGGGAGGGGGAGGACACGCAGGGGGTTCCCAGCTTGACCGCTGTGAAAGTATTTCTGGGCATTTTCCAGCTGCTTTGCTCCAGAGCGCTCTCTCGCACGCAGACACACACACCCCTTTCTCTCTCTCTCTCTCTCTCTCTCTCTCTCTCTCTCTCTCTCTCTCTGTCTCTTTTAGGGGGACTGGAAAGCTCGGCTGCTGGCGCAACAACGCCACTCAGTTGCAGTTTCAAACACTTCCCTTCTCTGGAGTACCGCAGCCAGGAGGAAGGAAAGAAAGACGAGAACTGGGAGGCCACGGGAGTGAGCTGGGGCAGGACAGGGTCCCGGGCGCACCTTTGGAAGCAGCGGGAATAAACATGGGGCAGGGATTTGGGCTTGTGCTGGCCCGGGCTAGCGGCCGGGATAGTCCTGTGGGCCCGCGCAGCTGCAACACAGGCACCTAGTGGCTCTGGCGTTTTCAACAGAGTCCCCAAAGCCAGAGTATCCGCATTATTCAAGCACGTACAAATATGCAGACCCCAGGGTTTACAGGTGAATCCCCAGTGGTTAAAACGCAATTACATAAAACGCTTTTCCCGACTCAGGTCCCAGTACCTGAGACCAGACTGCTTGCCTCTGGGGATCTAACCGGGCCGCCTCCCCATTTTACAGCTCAGCAAGGCCTAGAGAAAGAGCGACTCAGTGAATGGTCCAGCGCTGGAATCCTGTTACCTGGGTAGACCCTAGTCAGTGCGTTTTCTCCGCTAAGCCACTCTGCAGCAGGAGAGCAGTTTTCTACGCAGAGACTTGGGTCAGTCACATGTCAACCAGGCATAAAGAAAGGACTCCCAAAGCTTTTCCACTTTTAATGAATGAAAGAGCCTGATAGAAAACACCAGTCCTATGCGAGGTTTTGCATTTTGCTTTTTAAACTTTAGGAAAAATAAATAGAAGACCTGAAAAGGAGGCCCCTGTGATCCTAACATTCAGTGAAGTAGGGCTGGAACTTGGAAACTTCCATCTAAAGCATAAGTGTTTTTTTTTTTTTTGGGGGGGGGGCAGAGGTGTTTAATTTGCATGATGATGTTTGAGTTCTCTTTGGAGTACACTCTACAGGTAGGAGAAAATGAGAATGATTGAGAAATGAACTGGAATAGAGACTGTTGTCTACAAGATACAAAGTGACTGGTAGAGAAGGGGGAAAGTTGCCAGTTGGAAGCTCTGGCTCCAGGACAGCCGTCTAGGGCATTTCTGCCCCAAGATGACAAATGAGAGAAGCTTGTGTTCTCCCAACAAGCAGGCTCCTTTGCATGAAAACGCCCCACTCCTGTCACTCTCTTATAGACTCCTCAAAAGTACTTAAAATATTTTTAGAGTGTGTGAAATGATGTGTCACCATTCACTTTAGCATACACATCCAAGTCTGGAGGTAGTAACTAAGTCTGACCCTCAGAGTTGCTGAAGCCTGACAGATAGTTGGTGGCCCACAATGCTGGCTCAGACCTTACCTCAAATACCTGCCAATAATCTTCTTGCCCCACATGACTCGTCTGCCCCAAATTTAACTAAAATTAAAGACAGTAACAGGTGTCATCATATCTGAGTAACACCACAAAAGAAAGCTACATTTTTTACATCATCTTCCCTTCTGTCAATATAAGAAAACATAAAAAGGGAGGGAGGGAATAATACGTCTCAAAAGCTAGAATTTAGAGGTGATTATTTTTTATCTTTAGAACTATAGTGGAACTCAAATGTTTGACAAGAAGCCCAAATTCAAAGACAAAAAGGTGGAGGGCTCCAGAGCAGTATGGAGATGGCAGGGACCATGGGGAACTGCCACTGGATGCTTCTAACTTGAAGAAAAAAAAATGCCCCAAGATAATCTTTTTTAAGGACAACACCAACACTCAGAGCAAACCTAAAGGCTAAAAATTCATAACTTCCCCCTATGCCCAATTTTATATCTTTTAGTTTAGCTCAAGTTCCCCAGAGGTCCCTGAAATCTTCTAAAGGCCATCTGACATTTCTGACCCTTGACTCCCTACTTCACAAACCACACTATTGTGACTATTGCCTGCACTTCCTAGTTAAAGTGATCACCAAATTCTATTGTCATTTAAATGTTTTATAAATGACAAAAAATACCTGATCATGAAAAGGAAAAATCTAATTCTTTTCCAGTCCTTCATGTTTGAAAGACTCCCACATCTTTTGTATTAAAGGTTCTTGTCATCACTGAAGTAAAACAGGCTAAAATAATTTAAGTCAAAAATCACCTTGTCAAGGAATAGCCCCTTTTTGAAATATTTTTAAGATTCCTTTTAAAACTTCTGACAATAAGCAGAACATATAATGAAGTCTTCTTTAGAATATTTGCATTACTGGGCATGAACTTGGAAAACACTCAATGTGTTATGCAAAATCTGCTCTGGTCACTGGGCCCTTGGTTAGAAGGCACAAAATATGGCAATGATAGATTATCTTAACCTTTTCAGTTTAAATACTGTTGGTTCAAATCAAAGGTTCTCAAATCAATGAAGTTTCAAATACAAGGTAAAAATAGGAACTGTTATTTGAATTATGCATTGTGTATATTTTAAGTTAAATGCCATTGGCAAATCTCTCAGATGTTTAATCGTGTGCAATCTGGGAAACACAAATATTTAATTTCACACTTTCATGTGCTCTTTTTTCTTCCATCTTCAGTAAAATTGAACCCCACAAATGGAGAGCTTACTTTTCTTATTACATTGTTAGTTTTTCTCAGCGCATTTTTATGGATTACATTTTCAATAAAATCTTGAACCATCCAAAGTTGTCCTTATGGAAAAACTTTAGAGTTCTAGGGCTGGTGGTGGAGGTCATTTTCTTTCTCTCTCTCTCTCTCTCTCTCTCTCTCTCTCTCTCTCTCTCTCTCTTTTCCTAATTGAATCAAAGAATGTTTACTATCTCAATGTCACATCCATATTTTTTAAAATCTACCAATATGTTTAGCAGAAATGCAAACAAGTATTACTTTAAAACTTCCATCCAACCACCTAGCCTAACTTTGTAAAATTAGTTTCCTAAATTGTATCTCGGAATTTTATCCATTTGCATTATAATGCATTTAAGATGAATACTTAACAGCGCCTAAGACACTCGGATTTCATGCTGTATTTCCCTGTAGTAACAGGTGACATGATAACACTGTTATGTAGAAATGCAAGTCTACCGATACACGTGAAAATCGGTCCTATTCTGTTTGGAAACAAATGATCAATCAGCCTCCGGTGATCAATTGCCCTCCTGGTTGTTGGTCAGCGCCGATCCGCACCCGGCAAAGGCATTGAGAAAATTCTGCTGGAAGGGGAACAAGGATCCCAAACTTTGCAAAAGCACCTTGTGCGGCGTCTCAGACTTCGCTGCAACTCCTTGGCTACTCGGGACTGAGGTTCTAGGTTGGGGGCTAGACAGAGGGCAAAGGATGATTTCACTTCGCCAGTGCACTGGAGTGCTTTTCAGTTCGGACTATGATTTTTTTTTTTCCTTCCTTCTCTATAGAACGAGAAGAAGGCAAAGTGAGCCCTGGTGGTGTGCATGTGTGTTATAAGGCACAAAACAGGAGCAAAGTGAGTCCCACCCCAGCACCCCGGGGCGGGGGCACTATCCCAGCTCAGGCGGGACTACTCACCGCTGCTGGTAGGATGTGATGCCCTGGACGTTCTGCGGGGTACCGTTGGCGGCGGCGCCGGCCCTCCCCATGCCCGCGCCGGCCGGCACCCCTGCGGCCGCCCCGCCGGCCGCCGCGGCCGTCACCTGCACGCTGAAATCCGGAAAAATTCGGATCATCGCCGCGACTTCGGACCCCGGGTGCTACGACTCTGGGCTGGGGCTGGCGGGGGTTCGGGCTTGGGCTCGGGCGGCGGCGGCAGCAGCAGCGCGAGCAGCGGCGGCGGCAGCAGCGGAGCCAGGCACCAGCCTGCAATCCCATTAGTGAGCCGCGGCCACTGTGCGCGGCGGAGAGGCGCTTTGATGTGCGCGCAGCGGACTGGGGGGGCCGCGAGCGCGAGGAGGAGGTGCGGGGGGCGTGCGAGGGACTTGCAAACAGCAAAACGTGTCAGGGTGGGGCCTTTTTCCCTTTTGGGGGGCAGTGGTGCTCCCCCCTCTTTCCAGGATGTTGCTCTCACTGGCTGCTCAGGCTGCGCCGCGCGAGCCCAGCTGAGGGAAGAAGGGGAGGGGGTAGCGGAGGAAGGATGCACCGGGAGGCTTGGCTAGGACTTGGCCGGTGCAAGGGAATGACGGGCAGTGGAGAGTGCATTTCTTTCCCGCCCCTCTACACACACACACACACACACACACACACACACACTCGCCGCGCACTTCCGACCCAAAGTGCTAGACTGAGGCGCGCTCTCTCCCTCCTTTCTCTAGAGAAATAGCCACCATCTAGGCAGGCTCGCGCCTCCGGTGGCTTCCAGCAACCTGGACTCCAGACTGCATGTGTAGGAATGGGGGCGCAGAGCCTCCCCTCCTAGCCCGGGCCGCTCTTTGCCAGTCTTCTGCACACTATGCAGCGCAAGCCTTGCCAGGCGCAAGTTGGGCTCCTGGAGAACTTGATACTTATCAGGGAGAGATGGTGTGCGAAGGTGGAGGGAAAAGAAGCCGCTTTTGTGCAATGAAGAGTTTGTTCCCTTTATAAGAAAGGACTCTTCCCGCTCCTAGTGGGCGGGCGGGTTGATTCTGGGCAAACTCGTGAGGTGGGTACTGTAGGACCTGCTAGCGGGATCCGAGAGTGCCCTGATGACCCACCTCCACAGGCCCCTTTCCACCGATGAAACGAATAAATTAGCAGCCACAATTGAGAAGAACTCTGCAAATTCCAACCACCAGGGAAACAAAAAGAGAAAGCACGTGCATTTATTTCCTCGCGTCTCACAGTTACTTCTCCACATTGTTGCAGCAATCCTTAGGGGATGAGGAGGGATTCTTTATGGGTTGGGTACTCCTTCTTAAGTGATAACTTGCACTCCTTTCACTCGGCTAAGGGATGTGACAGTGGAAGTTTCTTCCACACACCCCCCCACCCCCGGCCTTGGATCCCTGTTGCCCCACTTCCTCCTCTTTCTTCCGGCTAGAGAGCGGGAGCGAAGTTGCAAGCAGTGGGTGCAGCCCCTAAGGGATGCAAGGCTCAGGAGTCCTACCCCTTGGGCTCCCACACTCCCTGCCTGGTCTTGCTATTGCTGCCGGCGGTTTCCCCTTCTCCTACTCTTCTCCTTTCCACTCCCCGCACGCCAAAGCCCCGGCACCACAGCCTGGGGAGGAGTGGTCGCCGCACCCTCAGCTCAAACCCAAGTTGGGCTCAGCGAAGCGTGGTGACCGCTGCCGCGCCGCCCGGGCCCTCGGCCAATAGCGCCTCGCCAGGCGAGACACCTGCTTAACCCTTTGAGCCTGGGGCGCAGCCGGCCCGCCGGGGGCCAGAGGGGCAGAATGGATTGGCCAGAAGTCGCCAAGCCAGAGAGTAGCAGAGGCCGCTCAGCCCAGCGTCTCTGCACACGGTCAAGGGGCCAGGAGTCTGCCCTTGCTGCACACTCAGGCGCCCCCTCCCACCCTGATGGCTCTGGAAAAGAGCCAAGCAGCACAAAGGCGAGTCCTCGCCCCAGTGGCGTCCCACGCCTGCCAGGGCAACCTCTGAGCTTCCCTAACCCAAGTCAGTTTCCGGAGGAGCCGCCCGCGCCCAGCAGCCACAAGGAGACAGAGGGAGGGAGCCTCAGCTCTCGCTGGCCGGGCCCACGGCGCAGCTGCGTTTCCATTTTCCTCTCAAAGAAAATGCTTTGGACGGCAGATAATACCAGGAGATATGAAACTGCTTCGTCCCCCACGTGTTGCACGTAAAAAGAATCGTAATGAGCATCTGTGTCTTGTGCGGAGGATCCCACGAGTTAGTTGAAGACCTGAGCGAGGTCCTGACTCCCTCCTTAAGGTCATTTTCTAGCTTAACAGGGATACTTGTTGAGAAGCCAAACGCGGGGTTCTTGGAGCCCGGGCTGGGACCGTGGGGGGCGGAGCGAGGTGGGTGGAAAGCCGCCTTGAAAGGATCATAAAAGTGAGTCGTGGTCCCATGCGGAGCACGCAACGACTAGGTGTCGCGGGCTGACTTGGATCTCTGCGCTCTCGCCCCACCGCCTCTCATCCTCAGGGCTGGATCCGAAGAAATTTCAAATAACACTCTTCAGCCCTGGGAAGGCTTTCCAGTTGAAAGAAATGGAGTTCATGCCCATTCTAGACAGGTATCATAGGCCAAAGGAAGCCTAGTAAATGCCTGATGAATGAAGCTAAAAACTAACTCCTATGTGGGCTTTCTATAAAACACCATTTGTCTGAATTATTAGCCCATTTCTGGGGTGGTGCTGTGCCTGCCACTGATGTCTACACCAACCACTTGATGGAGGGCTTCCAGCAAGTGGCTCCTGCCTCCTTGTGACTCCAATACTGTAATATACTATTTCAGGCCAGATCCTGTTGATTCAGAGGCAGCTAAAATGTACCAAGTGAGGGGGAAAGGGAGAGAAAACTCTCCTTGGCCAAAAGAGCAGAATTTTTAGAACTTTAGTTTCCCTTTTAAAGTCTTTCTACAAATCAACAGTAAGATAGATTTATGAATAAAGAATATCACTTCTTTAATTGTTTCAATCCAACACTATAACTAGAAGAAGCCAGTAATTACATTTTATTACTACATATTTTACATAATAGTTAGTCAGCAAATGTGTGATCCTGTTTCCCTTCCCATTTGGAGGGTAATTTTTACCTGGAAAACCAAAGGACAAAATTGTCTCATTAGAAAGAAAATGTGAGATTTGCTGTTGGACATTTATTTACAATGAAGCCTCTTCAATTATACTATTAAAGAGTTAAATGAGCACATTCAACATCAAAGTTCTAAGCTTTCAATTATCCATTTTTAAAGGAATTGATAGGACTCCTACTCTCCAGATCCTTCTTTCCTAAAACAGAAACACACAATATACTTAAAGAAGACTTGCACTATAGGTTACCTTAGAATGCATATGTAAGTCTGTTGTAGTATGCACAAGAAACAAATTCCTTATTGGAAATGCTTATCTCCATGTTCATTTAGGACCTTAAGCAAAATATAAGTTTATTCTCTCATTAGTAATTCAGATTCATTACTCTCTTTCTTCAGTTAAAATCTTTACATGCTGGCAGCTGTTTTGAAATATTTTGAAAGTTGCTTTGGCGTTCACCCAACCAAAAGGGCTCCAGTTAACACTGAACTGTATACTTTCTCATTATATATCCTCCCCCACCCAAATTTACATATTAGTGTATGTAGACACATAGATAAGAACTGTATGTTTTAACCCTGAATATATACATATGATATGCACAGCTATCACAATCACAGATTTACATTTTTAGCCTTGTACAACTGTGCCTAATGTCCATATGAATAAAATACTTATTCTGGAGAAATTTATTTCCATTTACTTACATGCTTTGATTCTGAATTTTTACTATTTGCTGTCAGAAACTGTCAATGATAGGTTAGGAGAGAAGGAGGCTACAAAGCTTGATTATATCTATTTTTTGTTTTACTTTGGTTATATATTTATAAAATATAAAATAATCTACAGAGATTAGGATAAGATAAGGCAAAACAGGAAATAAATGGCATAAAAATGCAATATGCAATGAATAAAGGTAAGAAATGCTTTACTCAGAAATGTTGGATGTTTTTATAGAAGTGATCATGTCGCAATTAGAGATTTTTTTCCTGTAAAGAAACTTACATGATAATATGCACCAATCTGGAGACCACTTTAGTAAGAGCCATGAGCTAGTATTACGGTCCCACCATACATTTGAAGGAGATTTTACATTCTGTAGAGGGGTTAAATATTTGATTTAACCAATTTTCCATCTTCACTCCTCAATCCAAATTGAATTCAAGCTCTTCCTGCTAAATTTTCCATGCTATTAATATATTCTCCAGTTCATTTAAAAGAAAAACAATAATGTCAGGGAAGGGAAGAATAACATAAACTTAGCAATATAGCCTTTCTCAATGATCTAGCAGGAAAACTAAAAGAATATTCAATGAATCATTATTTATAATATATGCATGACCATATATAATATATAAGAAGAGTTCCGAGGATTTTTTTCATCTTAATACTACATGTATCAAGCACTAAAATAAACTATTATGCCAAACTAATTCTCAGAGGACTTTATAAATATATAGCTAGGGGAAAAAAAACGACATTTGGTTAGAAGAAAATCCTTTAGCTACTTTTTAAAAAATTCAGAGGCAGGCAGTAGGGGAGGAAGAATTGTTTAGAAAAATTAGTGTGATGGGGGAGAGTTCTCAGAAATCCATATTTTTTTCTTAAAATATTCACACATTACAGCACATATTATTCCAAAGCACGTACAAATCAATAGAATCTAAGATAAACTTAAAAATAAAATAACACTCAACATATTTAATAGAAGAATTTGACTTTAAGCAACAATCTTTTGCTTTTGTTTAATTCCTTGTGGTACGGTATTTTATTTTGAAGTTGAAATAGTTCTAATTTTTAAGGAAATAGTTTTAAATCTACCTGTGATTATAAAGAAGTCCCAATTGCTGGTTCTAGTTTTGTTTCTTCTATTATCATCAGCATAATTGGAACTTGCATGGAACCTCTACTTGCCCCACAGATTCAGCAACCCATGGTAGTTTTTGTTTCAGTGAATATTATATACAGTATTAACTTAAACTCTTGTTCCTATTTGACTTAACTGCTCCAGGTAAGCATTCATATAACCAATGAACTCCTTCTTCACTGAAGTTTCTCATTGATTGTAAAATTATTAATTCAGTAACTGATTGATTGAATGAGTAGTTAATTGCTTTGGATTGAAATTTTCTTCCAAAATGAAAACAACCATACTAGATGAGTTTTTACATGAATTTTTCATTTTCAGAAGGGTAGGATATTGTATAAAGCTAATCACACAGAAAATCAAACGAGTAGTTTTATTAAGCTCCATGCTGAGTCAACCATTCTGTTTTTATTAAACTGTTATGTCCCTTCACCTAGAGGGATGGTTCTCAGACTTCACTATGCATCAGAATTACAAAAAAAAAGAGCTTATTAAAACGCAAATTTCTGTGCCTTACTTCCATAGGACCTTATTCCATAAATCTGGGGCCAGGCAATCATTTTCATTTCTAACATGTTCCTGGGTTGTGTTAATACAGTTAGCTCAGGTACCTTATTTGACAACCACTGACCTAGTGTGTTTATAACAGAAGATCCTGACTTTGATACACATTGAGTGGTCAAGGACAAGTTATTTAAGCTTTCTTGGCTTCAGAAACCTGATATTAATTAATTAACTAATTAATTTTTAAAGATATTTAAAATTTTTTTTTAGTTGTAGAAGGACACAATACCTTTATTTTATTTATTTTTATGTGGTGTTGAGGGTCAAACCCTGTGCTTCACACATGCTAGGTGAGCACTCTACCACAGAGCCACAACCCCAGCCCCTGGTATTAAGTTAGTCCAGGAAAAATGAACTTGTCCTATGTGTAGGAATTCAGACATAGTTCCTTTCTTTAGGGAGCCAAGAGTTTATAAGCAGAGGTAGACATGTAAGGAAACTAACAACAATTATCCCAAGTGCAACAATTAATTTGTGTAAAAAACACAAAAGTGGCATGGGGGTAGGGAAGCTAAAGAAAATGAGAAGAAGTAGTAAAACACGGCCAAGCGCACAGGGTGAGAATCCTGCATTCTGGCTTGTATACGGTTCTACCATATATATAAGCTGAGTGACTCCAATTTATTTACTTTCTCTAAGTCCCAGTTCTTTTATTTGTGAAATTAGTAAGACAGTTCTCAAAGGATTGTTGTAAAAATTAATTGCTATGAAGTGTGCAAAGTGCTTAGTAAGTGCTTGACCCATGTTAATTATTCAATGAATGGTGGTCATTCCCATCAGAGCAATTTCTATGTTCTCTTGAGGTCTCTTGGGTGGAGATGGAACATTATTTGATTACCTAGATAAGTTATGAAATATCTTTGCATTATATTTATAAATGTTGACACGCCTAAACAGTTCTTTATTCTAAGCTGTATAACTACACACCTAAAATCAAAGTAAAGAAAGACACCACATAAAATTACTGCAAGTGCTCCAGAAAGTTAGGAGTACTTTTCTGGAGATTTCAAGTTCTGCTTCACACAAAGGGCAGTAAACTTCTGACATCAATCATGTATAGGAAGTGTAGAGGCATAAAATAAAAGAGTTTCAAAAAATGTAAATTCTGATATCAGATCCCTCCTGTATTGGCAATTATTGGAAACAAGGTTTCTTGCATTTTTTTTGTGTGTGAATCTTTTAAATCAATGAGAGTAAGAATAACTGTAATTTTTCATTAAAGTATCATTTGATGCAGTGAATCACAAACATTTTTGTCTCCAAGTCATCTTTTTAAAACATTATTCAAGCCACTAAAAATATCTGGATTATTTGTATCACATTTATAAATATTTACTCTATTCAAAGTTAAGACATATATATAAGAACTCTTTGTTAGTCCATTTAAAAATGACCAATTTTTCTCAGTACCACTTGTTGAAGGGGCTATCTTTTCTCCAATGCATGTTTTTGGCACCTTTGTCTAATATAAGATAATTATAATTTTGTGGGTTAGTCTCTGTGTCCTGTATTCTGTACCATTGGTCTAACAGTCTGTTTTGTGCCAATACCATGCTGTTTTTGTTACTATTGCTCTGTAGTATAGTTTAAATTCTGGTATAGTGATGCCACCTGCTTCACTCTTCCTGCTAAGGATAGCTTTAGCTATTCTAGGTCTCTTATTTTTCCAGATGAATTTCATGATTGCTTTTTCTATTTCTATGAGGAATGCCATTGGGATTTTGATTGGAATTCCATTAAATCTGTATAGTGCTTTTGGAAGTATGGTCATTTTTATAATATTAATTCTGTCTATCCAAGAGCAAGGTAGATCTTTCCATCTTCTAAGGTCTTCTTTGATTTCTTTCTTTAGGATTCTGTAGTTTTCATTCTATAGATCTTTAACCTCTTTCATTAAGTTGATTCCCAAGTATTTTATTTATTTATTTATTTATTTATTTATTTATTTATTTATTTTAGGTTATTGTAAATGGGGTAGTTTTCCTCATTTCATTCTCAGATGATTTGTCACTGATATACAGAAATGCCTTTGATTTATGGGTATTGATTTTTATATCCTGCTACTTTGCTGAATTCATTTACTAGTTCTAGAAGTTTTCTGGTGGAGCTTTTTGGGACTTCTAGGTATAGGATCATATCATCAGCAAATAGTGTTAATTTAAGTTCTTCTTTTCCTATACATATTCCTTTAATTTCTTTCATCTGTCTAATTTCTCTGGCCAGTGTTTCAAGAACTATGTTGAATAGAAGTGGTGAAATAGGGCATCCTTGTCTTGTTCCAGTTTTTAGAGGGAATGTGTTTTAATTTTTCTCCATTTAGAATGATGTTGGCCTGAGGCTTAGCATAGATAATCTTTACGATGTTGAGATATGTTCCTGTTATCTCTAGTTTTTCTAAACTGGAAATCCATATGCAACAAAATGAAATTAAATCCTTCTCTCTCACCATGCACAAAACTCAACTCAAAGTGGATCAAGGACTTAGGAATTAAAGCAGAGACTCTGCATCTAATAGAAGAAAAAGTAGACCCTAATCTTCATCATGTGGGATTAGGCCCAAACTTCTGTAATAAGACTTCTATAGTGCAAGAATTAAAACCAAGAATCAATAAATGGGATGGGTTCAAACTAAAAGTTTCTTCTCAGCAAAAGAAACAATCTGTGAGGTGAACAGAAAGCCTACATCCTGAGGGCAAATTTTTACCCCTCACACATCAGATAGAGCACTAATCTCTAGGTATATAAAGAACTCAAAAATCTAAGCACCAAAAAAATATAAATAACCCAATCAATAAATGGGCCAGGGACCTGAATAGACACTTCTCAGAAGATATACAATCAATCAAATATATGAAAAAATGTTCATCATCTCTAGCAATTAGAGAAATGCAAATCAAAACTACTCTAAGATATCATCTCACTCCAGTCAGAATGGCAGCTATTATGAAGATAAACAACAATAAGTGTTGGTGAGGATGTGGGGAAAAAGGCACACGCATACACTGCTTGTGGGACTGCAAATTGTTGTAGCCGTTATGGAAAGCTTTATGGAGATTCCTTGGAAATTTTGTAATGGAACCACCATTTGACCCAGCTATCCCTCTCCTTGATGTATACCCAACAGACTTAAAAACAGCATGCTACAGGGACACAGCCATATCAATGTTTATAGCAGCACAATTCACAATAGCTAAACTGTGGAGCCAACCTAGATGCCCTTCAGTAGATGAATAGATTTTTTTAAAAGTGGCATATATACACAATGGAATTTTACTCAACAATAAAAGAGAATAAAATCATGGCATTTTGCAGGTAAATGAATGGCACTGGAGAAGATAATGCTAAGTGAAGTTAGCCAATCCCCAAAAAACAAATGTCGAGTGTTTTCTCTGATATAAGGTGACTGACTCATAGGGGGGTAGGGAGAGGGAGCATGGGAAGAATAGACAAACTCTAGATAGAGCAGAGGGGTGGGAGGGGAAGGAAGGGGGCAGGGGGTTAGCAATGATAGTGGAATGTGATGGACATCATTATCCAAAATACATGTATGAAGACACGAATTGGTGTCAACATAATTTATATACAACCAGAGATATAAAAAATTGTGCTGTATATGTGTAATAAGAATTATAATGCATTCTGCTGTCATTTATTTTTTTAAAAAATCAATAAAAAATAAATAAAATAAAAAATAAAAATGACCAATAAAATTCATTACATATCAACAATGTTTTAATAACTATTAATTAATTTTATTCAAAAAAATAGAAGAGAAATATTGTTTCTTTTTTTTTTTTTGGTTCTCTTCAATATAGCTTAGAAGACAATCAGATTCTTCTATCTCTTCTGCATTCAATCTGTTATGAAGTTAGGAAAGAGGTGAGAAAAATTTTAACAACCTTCAGATAATTGTGAATTGTGAAAATTCTTCTTTGCTACTATACCAAAACTCAATAAGAATAGTTTCTTCAAACTTAGTAGTAACATGAAAATTGAAATCATACTAAGAAATTTTCATACTATGGCCATTAAAATTCATTGATCTGTAGATTTTTTCACCCATGTGTGATTTTTTAAAAAATATTTATCTTTTAGTTGTAGGTTGACACAATATCTTTATTTCATTTTTGTGTGATGCTGAGGATCAAATCCAGTGCCTCCTGCATGTTAGGCAAGCACTCTACCACTGAGCCACAACCCCAGCCCTCCATGTGTGATTTTATATCATTATGCATTGATAATTTTCAAAATATTGACTAACTGGGCTATGAACCTCCTCTAAATATTCATACATTTTATTATGTAATATCAACAAATCATATCTGTACCAATCTGATCTATAAGTATTTAAGCACTAGGAATCTGCCATGCTCACAGTGGCAGCTGAAAGTTTCTTAAAATTCTAATTTTCACTTGAAAACTCAAAATATTATTGGCAACCAAATATTGTCAGTTGTTATCTTTGGAGTGACAGACACATTTTATTCATTTTCAAGAAATTTGGGAGATGTCAAACACCCAAGGCTGAATAACCATAACTTTTCAGTTATTCTTTCAAGAATAAGTATCATTCCATGAAAAAAAAAAAAGTGGCCAATTCAGTTAGCAATGCCAACAATTGATTGTACAAGTGATCTTTCAGAGACACTCATTGTAATCAGGTATGCAACAAAAGTGCTTCGCGTGTACTTCCCAGTTCATCACAAAGAACATTTTAAAGATGTGTGCTTGAGTGTCTAGATTTAATAAAATTAATATTTTTGCTGCTTTATCAAGGACATAGGAAAGTAATCTGGCAACCTTTACTGTCAGTGAGTGACAGGGGAGAACACAGTGACAACTAGTATAGTTTGGTCCTTCTATCTTGATTCCTGCTAATTTCTTATCAGGTTGGTTGGTTGGTTGGTTTTCTTGGTGTTTGTTTGTTTGTTTGTTTTTGGTACTAGGGAGTGAATCCAGGGGCACTCAACCACTGAGCCACATCCCCAGCTCTTTTTAATATTTCATTTAGCAACAGGGACTCACTGAGTTGTTTAGGACCTTGCTAAGTTGCTGAGGGTGGCTCTGAACTTGCAATCCTCCTGCCTCAGCCTCTTGTGCCACTGGGATTACAGGCATGCTCCATCGCACCCAACTTCCCCAGCAGTTTTACATGCCATTGTTTTCATAACATCAGTGCAAATGTCCGCAGTGAAAAAGGCAAATAATGTCTTAATATTATTACAAAATAATTTTGACCTCCTGGATACTGAAAGGATCCTCAGCCCACACTTTGAGGCCCAAGTTCTTATTATTATGCAATTCTCATGTTGTTATTATGACAACTAAATAAAATGTCTAGACTCTCTTTCTTGCTATTTTTCAAAGAATGAAAATATCCTTTGCTATTTTGTGTTGTTTTACTATCAAATCACGAGTGGGTTATTACCCATATTGTACTTAGGATTTCAATTTTAAATAAAACTCAGGTATAAGTGCTTTGTTTTTTATAATATCACTTAGGAAATGGTATAGTTGTTTTTAAAATATTTTTTAGTTGTCAATGACCTTAATTTTATTTATTTATATGTGGTGCTGAGGATCAAACCCAGTGCCTCACATATGCTAGGTAAGCTCTGTACCACTGAGTCACCATCCCAACCCCAGGAAGCGGTACAATTTTGAACAAATTATTTAAAATACTTAATGTTGGAAGTGCTGGCGAGGATGTGGGGAAAAGGGTACACTTGTATATTGCTGGTGGGACTGCAAATTGGTGCGGCCAATTTGGAAAGCAGTAAGGAGATTCCTGGGAAAGCTGGGAATTGAACCACCATTTGACCCAGCTATTGCCCTTCTTGGACTATTCCCTAAAGACCTTAAAAGATCGTACTATAGGGATACTGCTACATCGATGTTCATAGCAGCACAATTCACAATAACTAGACTGTGGAACCAACCTAGATGCCCTTCAATAGAAGAATGGATAAAAAAAAAATGTGGTATTTATACACAATGGAGTATTACTCAGCACTAAAAAATGACAAAATCATGGCATTTGCAGGGAAATGGATGGCATTAGAGCAGATTATGCTAAGCGAAGCTAGCCAATCCCTAAAATCAAATGCCAAATGTCTTCTTTGATATAAGGAGAGCAACTAAGAACATAGCAGGGAGGAAGAGCATGAGAAAAAGATTAACATTAAACAGGGACGAAAGGTGGGAGGGAAAGGGAGAGAGAAGGGAAATTGCATGGAAATGGAAGGAGACCCTCATTGTTATACAAAATTACATATAAGAGGATGTGAGGGGAAAGGGGGAAAAAACAAGAGAGAGAAATGAATTACAGTAGATGGGGTAGAGAGAGAAGATGGGAGGGGAGGGGAGGGGGGATAGTAGAGGATAGGAAAGGTAGCAGAATACAACAGACACTAGTATGGCAATATGTAGAAACGTGGATGTGTAACCGATGTGATTCTGCAATCTGTATACGGGGTAAAAATGGGAGTTCATAACCCACTTGAATCAAATGTATGAAATATGATATGTCAAGAGCTTTGTAATGTTTTGAACAACTAATTAAAAAAATAAACATTTAGAACAAAAAAATTAAAAAATAAATAAAATCTACTTAATCTCATATTTAAAAAAATGAATAAAATACTTAATGTTGCGCTGGGGTTGTGGCTCAGTGGTAGAGTGCTTGCCTAGCACATGTAAGTCACTGGGTTTCATCCTCAGCACCACATAAAGATAAATAAATCATAAAACATACACAAATAAATAAAAGTATTGTGTCCACATACAACTGAAATTCTTTTGAAATTAAAAAAAAATAAAATACTTAATGTTGAAGATCTGGGGTCAGGAACTTAATTTTTTCTCAATACTCAGAGAAGGGGACGGGAATACAGAAATCAATATGATATTCCAGAAAGAGGGAAAGATGAAACACATAAGGAGGTAAAGTTCTATGTTGGAAAGAAGTTTTCCATCAGTCAGTACTGAAGAGTACCTCTGAGTTTCTGGCCTCCATTACTTAGGATATATTTTAGCAGGACAAGATGAACACTTTCTAGGAATTCAGATGAGAAATTTTGGCGCTGGGGGATCTGTTGGAGTCAATGTTCCCTAAATTTACAATTAGTATAGACCTGCTCTTTAATCATGTCCTGTCAATGACCTGAGCAAAACATCACAACACTGTTCTCAAAGTGTGTGATCTTTCTGACATGGTCTTCACAGGCAGCCACAAGTAGTTTCCTTATTGTTTATCACTATTCTCAAGCAAGAGGACTTCAAAGTCTTCTTCAGAATAGGAGAACAAACTGAATTGCAATGTAAAGTATCTTTGCCTTTTCAAAATAAAAAGGGGGAAATCTGTAATTTAAGTATTTACAATAATTAATTTTATTTAAGTACCCTGGACAGCTGCTCAAGATACCGACCAAATAGGCAGAGAGTAACTCAATCGTTTGAAGTTGGAGTATGGCTTGTTATTAGTGATTCATAATCAAAAGGAAATCTCAAAGAGAGTATAAGCCACTGAAGAATTAATCACCCAATATATAAATTAATATAATCTTATCCAATAATTATATCCTGTCAGATATACTCTTGATGAGTTCTAGAAGCAGCAGCTTGCTGGCTGATTTATTTCTAGAGAACACTTTTCAGTGTTTGTATCAAGAGGAAATAAGAAAGGTATTTATCAGATAAATGTTATCTTTGTGTCTTTGCACAAAACCAAGACACAAACAAACAGTTTTAATTATACTTATTTTGACTGAGAAATAATCCTTCCTAAAAACGGATTTGTGTGGTCATAGTCAATAAAAACTATGCACTTGAGGAAGAGTCACTGAGAATTATAACATTATATGCATGAGGGAAGACATCTAAATAAATTGTTCAAATTTAAAACTTTTGCCAAACTCATTTTATTTGATTTGGAAGAGTGACACAATGCATTTTCACTTGGAAATTTTCTTTAAGATCTTGGCTTATTATGATTTCCTCCTGCTTAACTTTTCTAAAAAGAAATATTAAATAGCATAGAAGTAAAATGTACCATATATCAAATCACCTTAGATTCATATGACATAAACACAAGTTAGTAGTTGCTTACATAAGATAAAAGTTTATTTCTTAATCATACAAATGTTTAGCAGACATATTACTCTATATCAAAGAACCTGGGTTCCACAATGTCAGGGGTGTTGAAATAATCTCTATAGTCCAAGATGATAAGCTACTACATCCAATTTATAAGTAGCAGAATAGAAGTACCATGACTGAGGGACAGAAGGGTATGTGGGTTCTCTTTATGAACATGCTTTAGAAGTGGCACATAGTTCCTTCACATGTCTTTGGTCAACACTTAGTCATCTGACCACAAATGGCTGCAAGATATGCTGGGATATGAAGTCTATGTTATAGTCAAGTGACAAGATAAAAATCAAGAGTGCTAGTATTGTAGAAGGGAATCATTCAATGTAAAAAAAAAATCCACTTGAAACTAAAAGACAAGCAGAGATCCAATTAATCTGAAACTAAAATATTGGAAGTAACTCTTTATTGAAGCTAATGAAAATTAAGTTCAACAGTATTTACTTGAAATCTAGTAATAACCAAATTCAGAGGTGTTCATTCACCTATGGAACACATAAAGATGCCTTTCTGATTTTTCAGTGAAACCAAGGGGAAGGAATATAGGCGTGAAATGTGGTGACATTTTTCCTTTTGTTAAAAGGAAGGAGGTGACAAATTTCTAAGAACTCCAATCTAATAAATTTTGTATTGTGAGGTATAATTTTCATTTGATTTATGACATGGAACTTAAGCCAAGCAAATATACAAATATTATTTATTCCATTGTAATGTGGGCATCTATTTTTTATTTGGCCCATGTTCAGAATATGAAGGAAAGAGTTCAAGGATCAAAATTATCTCATCACCATATCAATACTTTATGGTCTTTAGAGGAAGGACTCCATGATGCTCAACATACCTTTGACTGTGGATAAGGCTACAGGCCTTCAACAGCTTAAAAATAAGAGAATTTCTGATGATGATCTTAGATGTCTATACTCACAGCCCAGTTCTGCACAAAGGTCCAATTCTGCCTACAGGTGATCCTGCTCCCCCTACTGTTCTCCAATAAAGACCCTCCTGCCTTCAACTTGAGTGTATTTTAAACTTTGATCTAAACTCCAGGTTTCTTTTCAAACACATTTTGATGTTTCGCTCGCTGTTCTTAGCATTTGTAAAGCACAGGAATGTTATAAAAATGAAACAGATATTGCTGCATGCCGTGGTGCACACTGGTAATCCCAGGACTTTGGGAGGCTGAGGCAAGAGTCTCAGCAACTTACTGAGACCCTGCTTCAAAATAAAAGATAAAAAGATATGGGGACGTAGCTCATTGGAAAGTACCCATGGGTTCAATCTCCAGAGCACCCTGCCAAAAATCCCCCAAAGTTACAGATATTTTCCTACACAGTATTTTAGGGGTCAGTAGAGAGAAACTTGAATTAGAACACTTGGACTTTAATACTATCCAGGGATGTGGGATGAATTATCTAACTTCTAAAAGAAGATTTCCTTTCATTGATTCATGAATTCGTCTGAACAAACACTCTGTGAGCAACTACCATATGCCAAGTATTCTTTTAAGCAGCAGAGCTATATCAGGGTAAAAGAAACATAGGGAGCTCTCCCTAGATGTAAGAAGAGGCAGCAATGAACAAATATCCCTAAAAGGTCGGAAAAGACAACCTCATAGGGTGGCTATTCTAGTGAAATAAGGTAAAAACAATATAAAGTATTTAGCATGGTGCTTAGCATACAAACATAATTCTAGTAGGAGCTACTATTAATAGCATTACATGGATTTGAGTAGTCATTATGGTAGTGTGCAAATGTAGTCTCACATGTTCACAAGGTTGAGGCAAGATGATCGCATGAGCCCAGGAGGTTGAAGCCCAACTGGACAAAATAGTGAAATCCTGTCTGGAAAAGAAATAAAAAGAAAGAACAAAGAAAGAAAGAAAGGTTGATTTTAAGTTTATAATAATAGTCCGAAATAGTATGGCTCATCTGCATTGAAAGTTTTGTTCCTTTGGTCATTTCTCTATTTTGTAAAAATAAAAAATGTAAAATCCCTAATTCCAATTCTTGCATTATCTAGTGGAAAATAATACCACATTTAACACAATTTTTATCTCCTCCTCTTCATTGCCTTTGACTTTGCATCATAAAAAATATTTTTAAAAAATATGGCCATAGGAAGTATATAGGAGAGAGTCAGGGAGGGTAGGAAATGGGAGGTAGATATGATCAAAGTATACTGTGTGCATGTATGAATATGCTACAATGAAACCCATTATTCTGTGTAACTAATATGTGCTAATAAAAAAATGCCCACAAACAACTAAAGATGTTAAAATGTGTAAAGAAATGAAAATGAAAAATTAATGTCTCTTCATCATGCGCTACTGTTAGGCATTACCAGACATACATTCTCTCTCTCTTTTCTTTTTTAAGAGAGAGAGAGAGAGAGAGAGAGAGAGAGAGAGAGAGAGAGAGAGAGAGAGAGAATTTTATTTATTTTTTAGTTTTTCAGCAGACACAACATCTTTGTTTGTATGTGGTGCTGAGGATTGAACCTGGGCCGCATGCATGCCAGGCGAGCGCGATACCGCTTGAGCCACATCCCCAGCCCCAGCCCCATCCTCATCACAAGCTATATTAAATCCAGGTGGAAGATTCCATCAATTGCCACAGACTCAAGTGCATGAATGGAACAACTAAAGAGTTCTCAACATAGCTTTTCTTTTTCAGTTTCCAGCTACTGCTCTACAAATAATTGTATTTCCAAATATTTTTCTGGTAAGAAACAAAGGAAGAAAACACCATCAACTAGAATGAGAAGATAATTGAGAGTTTTTATATCTTAAAAATGGTTTATCCTCAAATAAAGCAGGCTTTTTTTCACCTTCTGTTTTTCAGTTCATTTAGTCCTGATATAAAACAATCATAGCATTTCCAATTCGATTAGTAATGCTCATAGAAATTTCAGTCTTTTTTTTTTCTTTTTTTTTGTACTGGGGATTGAACCCAGGGGAGCTCAACCACTGAGCAACACCCCAACCCTTTTTATTTTGAGACAGGGTCTCTCTAAGATGCTTAGAGCTTTGCTAAGTTGAGGAGGCTGGGTTTGAACTCTCTATCTTCCTGCCTCAGTGTTCCAAATGACTGGGATTACAGATGAATGCCACCATGCCTGCTGTTCCCCCCCCCCACCTATTGTGTAATGATAGCAATGGTATAGAACAGTAGGGTCCTCAGACCAGCACCACCATTTTCAATGGGGTTATTAAAAATGGAAATTCTCTGCAGCTACCTATTGAGTAGAAAACGAGGATGGGTCCAATTGATCTGTGTTTTGAAATACTCTCCAGGTGATTATGATATAGTAAAAAGTTCTAGAGCTGTAGGTATGGATAAGTATTGATAACCAACAAACAGTGCTACAGACCATTATAATTTTACTTTCTCTAAGGCAAGATCTTCCCTAGCCAACAACATTTATGTCATTGGTTTCTTCCCATATAAACAGAAAACAGAGCACTCCTTTAAAGATTCAACATTTGGGGAACTTCTAAGTGTCACCAATTTTGGAGCTACACTCCTAGTAAAACTAAAGCAAACATTTCAAAGACAACCAACATCCAGTTTTCTTTCCAAATTCTTTTGCTTCTAACAGGGTAGGGAATGTATTGCAAAGAGCCACGTACAAAAGAGCAACCCAAAGACAGGGTGAATAGAGAGCGTCACAATCACGCTTTAGAGGCTCAGTTTCCTACCTGGAGGGTCTGAAAGAACGGGTCCTGTTCCATATGTAGAAGGCCAGGGAGCAGGATTGGTTTGTTAAGGCTGTCACCGAGATTAGAGCTTCCCGAAGCTCCTGTCCTAACATCAAGTCAATTTCTTGCTAAACTCATTCTCATTTTAAATGGGAAAAAGATTAGACTGTTGAGTGCTTGGGGAAAAATATAAAACTGGCTGGTAGGCAAGCTTTCCTTTTTAAAAGAAAAATTCTCTTAGCCTTCTGAACTCAACGATAGCTTAATAAAAGCAACGGAAAAGACTAAAACCAGGGGGAAAAAATAAGAAGACAAGAAAAAAGGAAACCAGATCCCCTTTAAAATCAGTGTTCATTAAATGCTAGGGAAAGAAAATGCCTTCAAAGTTCTTACAGAGATACTGTTGGGACAGAGGAAGAGACTAACAAACACTTCAAAACAGTAACTGAGTTTTCCACTTCAGAATATCACAGGAAAAATATGCTTAGCCTTAAAAGTAGCCTTATTTCTCACATGTACGATGGCCCTTTTTTTTGTGGTATGAATGCCAGGCTCACCATCAAATTGGAAGCTCCTCTGATGAAGACCTGTTGCAAGATATGAAGAGGGCAAAGAAAACAACAGTTTACTTTTTTTAACAAAGGTAAAAGGTAGAATTAGAAAGGGTTCCTGAAGGGTTGAGGCTGTAGCTCAGTGGTAGAGTGCTTGCCTAGCATGTGTGAGGCATTGGGTTCAAACCTCACTGTGACAAAAAATAAATAAAAATAAAATAAAGGCATTATGTCCCTCTACAACAAAAAATAAATAAATTTTTTAAAAAGGGCTCCTGAAGGTGGATTTTTGTCACCTAGCCTGTTCACCACAAAGCTATGGCTTGCACTATAATTTTGAGAAATGAGACTAAGTGAAAGTTTCTGGGGTTGCTGATGTACTTGAATGAGGTCCTCGTGAACAACTGCCATGAGCTAAGCTGGAGGAAAGTTCAAATAATTTTGAAGCAGGTGGGCAAGGTAAGCTTTCAGCCCCAAACCTTCATTTCATCAAGTTATTTAGTTGGTTATCATGACTGAAATTGAATGCTAAGGTGAAGATAATGCAAGAGGTTTTAGGGAGGAGGGAGAAGCTAGTAATGTCTACAACAGAGAAAAGAAAGGAAGCAAGTTTTGGTGAAGATAGCCTCTAAAACAGGATGTAGATCTGAGATTTATGGAAAGAAAGCAGGGAGGAAGCAGAACTGGACAGGGAGAGTTGCAAACTGTGGCACAGTTTAATTGTGCACTTAAGAATTCTGTATTGGGTAGAAGTGGCCAGCCTGGTTGTCCTACCATGCTCAGCCATTGCTTGAGGACCGTCAGGGAGGAGTGTGGCTTTAGTTCAAAAGTTGTAGCACACTTGGAAGGTACTGCCACTGGAGATGGTCAGGTTTCTGCATCCTTCACAGCTGAACAGGAAACCTATACAGCGTTCCTCCATGGTGGACACAGACCACACTGTGCCATGGAATCCACTTCTCCAGGATTCCAGGGACTGCCTGCCTGTACCTAAGAAGAATGACAGCTTTTCTTGCAGCTCAGCTGATATTCTGTATTTCCACTCTCCACTTTACTTGTTCCCATTTATCCTTTCTACTGGTCTTGGTGGCTTTTCCAAAAGTATAAAATTCTCTGCAGCAGATGGCTTAGTCTTATTTCAAAACCCTAGGGATCTATACTGAGATACTTCAATAGGGGTTTGCCATAAACTCCAGGGCCTCACATGTGCAAGGCAAGCGCTCTACCACTGAGCCACAACCCCAGCCCTGCCATTATATCTTTTACAACCAGTGACATCACAGAACAAAAATCATAGTTCTGCCTGGTCATTTGGTTGAAGCAGCAGCAGACCTGCTTACACATGCAGTCTGGTCCTTGCCCCTGGTGTTTGGATTGCAGCAGCATTCCTAGGGATAGACCAAAAGAAACTTGCCAGGAATCGTACAGGTGGTCCAAATCTCTTAGGACTATACTATGGCAGAGACAACAGAGCCCTCGGGCAAAAATGTGAATATAAATTGTTGCCCATACCATACAGATGTGGACTCTTTCTGTCTCCCTTGCTTGCTTAGAATAGAAAGTAACACATTTGCTAAATCAAAGGTACATATCATGTACCTGAATTCCTTGCCAAATAAGTCCTATATTCCAAGAGATTATCTCTAAGTCTGTCATCTGGTCCTGTGTTCTGGCCCTCTTTGTCAAATACTCTAAAATCCCAATCCTAGGGGTACTTTCCCAGCTTCTGCTAGTAGATTCTGGCCAACCATTGTAGCTTTCTTTAGCATCAGGCCCAGCACAGGTTGGTTAATGCCATCACCATGGAAGCCAGAAGTGGTAGAGTTAAATAAATCCTGAGGGGAAGAAGTCCCTGCAGTATTCTTCTGCATGGAGAGATTTCTAGCTTTCAACAGGGATGGGTGGGTTCCCTACATATTCTGTGAAAGTCCAGAGGAGCCCAAATCTTTAGGTATACCCACTCAGACTCTCAGAACAGTTTTCTTGATTTTTCCAATGAGTGTTCTAACCATCAGACCCATGTCCACTGGGCATTCCATTCATCATCCAAAGCTCTGTATTTCTAAGTCCTGAGAATGGTTTTTGGCTTTTTCTCCTTTCCCACTGCAGAAGATAAAGACTGTTTTTTAAGCTGCCAAAGAGGCCCCCGGGGCTTAGCACTTAGTTTTCAGTTTACTAACTCCCCTTAGCTTTTCATTATCCTTCTGCAGGATTCTAAATCAAGCTAATAACAGCAAGCCAAATTCACTGTCCTTGTGTGCATTGTTTACCACCCATCTCTGACTCAGCACTTTTCAAAGTCTTGAGTAACTGTAGCAACCAGGGTGATCTCCTCCATTACAGCATCAAATTAGGCCACCTCCTTTGAAAGTTTTAGCAATGGAGTCACCCCCTTGTGCCAGAATCTACATCTGTTCTGTTTACCACCCACAATGGGTTCCTCATTGCCAGATGAATGCTGAATGATCCAAGCCTTAAAGCCCGTCTTCTTGTCAGATTGGGTCCTGGTAGGCAGACACTCAGAGTTAGGAATGTGCACAATTAGAGGGGAGGGTTAGTACCTGTGAAAGATAAAGGGCAAGGCAGCAGGACTGAACAAGAAAGGCTTTCAGATTGAGATGTGGATCTGAGAGTCTGAATGGAAAGTGGGAGAAGGCAAATTAGGAAAGCACAACTACTCTGCAAACCCAGTAGAGTCCTGACCAACTCAGTGGGAATCTTCGAGTCCAAGATTGCCCATAGAGAAGTCCAGCACTGGGCAAAATGGACCAGGCCCTAGAATTCCACCATGTCAGTCACTGGGAGGTAGCTATGTGGAAAGCAGGTGCCTTGACTCAAGTGCTATGATCCTGAAATCACTATAGCTGGAACCTGGCTACTAGCCACTTGTAATATGAATATTGCACTTCCATAGCTGACCTTCACAGATTTTTCCCGTGAACATATAATTATTTCTTCTCATTTCAAAACCCAGTAATAGCTTTGCTAGGAGATACAGAGATGAGTAAATGTGGTTTGGAATTTTCAAGAAGCTGGAAGATAGGGGGGAAACCATTCATGTCACAAAGGAGTGACCCAAAGTACAAAGGTGCCAGAGCCATCCATTTGCCTTGTATTGGAAACAGAAATTCTGTTTTCTTTTGGGGAGCAGCCCCTTTGAGTTCACATGGAAACGCCTCCCTGTGTTCACTCATCCCATTCAGCTCCTAGAGAGGGGGTAACTCAGACCTGGCCACTCAAGGCTTGTGTTGGAAATACTGTGTGCTCTTTTACCTGCTGGTGTTGCTTGTGAGGATGAGGTAAGCCTGGAGTTACCAGAGAACACCACGTGCGTGGACAGAGCCTGCCTGAGACTGCAGCCAAGTCACAGGGAAGTAGAGCTGAGGGAAAGAACTTGAGAAACTGGATTTTGATGACACCTTTGGAGCCCTTGGAGCCCGCCAGACTTCAAAATCTAGGTCTACAACTTTCAGTTATGTGAGCAAATAAAGTGTCATTTTGACTTTAGGCTATTTAGGATCAGTTTACTGTCAACTCTTGATACAAAACTGGTAGAGGAAAGGCTGAGTCTAGAACAGTCATATGTTTTAAGGCACACTTCTCTACAACAGCACCCCAAAGAAGCACCATTGAATACTGGAATTTGCCTTCAGTCCAGCCTGTCCCTCTAAAAGAGTCCATGAAGGTTGACTCTTCTAAAGTCACAAGCCACTTGATAAAGCACATTTTGTTAAGTCTGTGGGTTTAGGCCACAGTTGTTTTCACTGTGATACTATGTGTCCCTCGAAAACAAGATGAAGATTACATGCTGTTTAAATTCACAGAACTCAGAGAAACTGAAAAAAAATTAATTTATAAACAATAGCAGTCAGCTAATGCTAATTTAGTATTTAATGCCAGTAATCCTGGATAATGTGGCTATTGAAGAATAGTTACTAACGTGGGCTTCTTACTATAATTTAGCATTACTTAAGAACAAAATCAAAATATGCACTTTTGAACAAAGTGTGGAAAAAGTCTAATCCTTATTAATTTTTCTTTTTGTGACTAGCCTGAAAATGTTCCTTCCTTTTGTTCAGCACCTTTTAATTCTTTATAACTTATTCTGGAATGTCGTGAGAGGAAAATAGTTTCAGAAAATTAAAATTAACTTTTTCTAATGCATTGTTATTTACTTCACCATTGCAAAGAACTTCAAAGCGACTTTTTGCCTTGAGACTTGTTTTTATGATGTATTCTTATGGCACCTTTTTTTTTTTAATTAGCCTTTTTAGATTTTAAAGGTTAGTTAAAACAAAACCAAATTCTTAAATGATGGCTGTGTCCACATAGAATACCTAAAGAAAGAGATGAAGATTTTTACATTTAAGAGTAATTAATTTTTTAAAAATATTTTTTGGATTTTTTAAGAAAAGGGCTTATGAACCATTTGGGGACTTTATATTTAAGGGAATATTTATTTGAGGGCTTTGATTTGTTTTACATAAACATTATATTCTTAAAATTAGTCCTAATTTTAAAATTGGATTTTTTTCCCATACCATGTTTTTGGGTATTTTCCAGAAATTTCTAAAAGCAACATTATGATCAATCCCATTCTCATCATCCCATAATTAGTTTAGTAGCTCAGTTTTACAGACCAAATTTGAAAAGAAGCAATGAAGAGAATTCATACCTTTGTCCACGTAACATTTGGCAGTTCTGGACTTTTACTTTTTTTTTTTTTTTTGGTAGTAGAAATTGAACCCAGGGGTGCTTAACCACTGAGCTTCATCCTCAGCCCTTTTTAAATATATATTTTATTTATAGATAGGGTCTCACTCAGTTGCTTAGGATCTCACTAAGTTGCCAAGACTGACTTTGAACTTATGATCCTCCTGCCTTAGCCTCCCAAGACACTGGGATTACAGATGTGCATGATTGTGCCCAGCTTGGGCCTCTACTTTCTAAGATAAATTGTTTATAATCTTCAGTTCAAAACTTGTTGTTTATTCTCAGGGTGTCACAGGCAAATCTTCACATTCTTGACATCACAATTACAAAAAAAATGGTGTTTAGTATGTATAAAAAAGAACAGTCATTGCAAACATCTAGTTAAAAGATTAATGGCAAGAAAAACAAAGAAACAAAATTTGAGCATATGAATAAGGCAGGAGAGTAGTATTTTGGTATTTCACTACCAAGGAAAACCTGTTTTTGCCTCCTCAGTGTCAATGAATTCTTCTACACATTTGAGAAATATTCACTGAGCATTTATGTTTAGCACAGAGGAAATGGAGATGAAGTGACCCTATTCCAGCCCAGAGGAGTGTGAAGAAGTAGGGAAGACAGACAGACACATAAACAAATGACTATGGGAGAAACAGTGCAGTAGAACTTTGTGATGATTTATGTGAAAACAGAGATGAAAAGATGATATTACTTGGGCAAATCAAAGGGAAGCCAAAAGAAGCCTTTGTGAAGGAGATCAGTAGGATTGTAACAGTTGTAGAAGAATAGGGCATTCAAGGCCAGCATTTCCCAGTAGGTGTGTGGGAGTAGGTGCATCTCCTGCAGAGAATGGAGTTTTGTCAGAGAGCAAACAGGGTTTGTGGTGGAGCATGGAGGTGAAGAAGCAAAGCATAAAGAGCCACCGGAACTTATACTCATGTTGGCAGGGGAGGCAGGTCAGAATTTTAAGACCTTGAATTCAAAGTCATGAAGTTTGGGTTTATCTAATTGTATACAGAGAGCCATCAAAGGTCTTTTCATTTTAGCAAGATTGTGGTACAATCATCTCATGACATAGAAAGATAAAGTCTACCAGATGTGGATAGATTGGTGAGAAAAGAGACTAGAGCTATGAACCTCTTTAGAAAACTGTTCCAGGAGAAGGAATGGCGATGTGTACCTGAATAGCAGGAACAGCAGTGGAGTGAAGGAGACAGGAATGCCACTTGGATCAAAGTGTGGAGGTTGGTGGTGTTGACTGGGGGAAAAGATGAGGAATAGCTCGTTGATGAGAGCTGGAAAGGGGACAGGAAGGAAATGTTAGGTTTGGAACATGTCAGGTTCAGGTGCCTGTGGTTATCTGGGAATAACTGTCCATAATATGGATCCAGAGCTGCTCGGGAGTGTCCATCTGCTGAACCTGGCTATAGAACACCTTTAGCAGACAGAAGAAGACTCAAGTCTATGTTAGCGATAAACCACAGAAAGTTGCATTTTCATCTTAATGGTCTCCTGGGGGGGGCTACAGATGAATGAGAAAATATTTTTGAGTTCATGTATCTCTTATTTCACTGTTGTAGAATAGGAGTTCAGAGAAAGCAAGTGACTTAACTCATCCCCACAGCTGGTTGGTTGTAATACCCATAAGAGAATCCATATCTCCAGGTATCAGCTGTTGTGTGGGACAACTCTCAATACCTACTGGCAGGATTATAAACGGGTACAACCATGTTGGAAAATTGGTATCATCCAATAAATCCAAACACGTGTATACATTCCAATAGTCCAGTCTTTCCTCTATAATTCTCCATACACAAGAGAAAGACATACATCTATTAACTGAGAGTCATGCATGAGAATATTCATAGTAACACTATTCATACGACATCCTGCCAAGAGGGAATTTCCCCCAAACCCATCCACGATAAATTAATTAATTAATTAAGGCATATTCACCATAAAATGAGAATGAGTTGGGCATAGTAGTGCATACCTATAATCCCAGAAGCTTGGCAGGCTGAGGCAGGAGGATCACAAGTTCAAGGCCAGCCTCAGCAACTTAGTACAGTCCTAAGCAACTCAGCAAGGCCCTGTCTCAAAATAAAATATAAAGATATAAAGGGTTGTAGCTCAGTGATAGAACACATGCCTAGTATGTGTGAGGCACTGGGTTCAGTTCTCAGCATTGCATATAAATAAATAAAATACAGGTCCATTGACAACTAAAAAAAAAATAATAAAACATAAAAATAGGCTGAGTGTGGTTCAGTGGTTAAGCATCCCCGGATTCAACCTCTGGTACCAAAAAAAAAAAAAAAGTTATTTAAAAAATTTCATAATGTCTAACACATGTTTAGCATTGTCTCTGAGTAAAATTTATTTCTGTATATACTTACACATTTGCCTACACATTCTAAGCATCCATCTATTCTCCATAGCAGCATACCTATCTGATTAGTCAGTCCTCTCTATAATATAGATGGTTTGTTGTAAGGTGGAAACATCTGGGTTTTTCCTTGCTGGCTGTGACTGGCAATGTTTCCTACTGGATACTCAGGGCCTTGCACATGGAACTTTCTTGCTAAACATCAGCTAAGGGACAATGAAATATTTGTCCCTGAACATAAAATAATAATAATAATAATCAAGTAGGTTCTTGAATGAGTTGGCAAGTAAATCATTTTTTTTTAGAGTGAGAGAGAGGAGAGAGAGAGAGAGAGAGAGAATTTTTTAATATTTATTTCTTAGTTCTCGGCGGACACAACATCTTTGTTGGTATGTGGTGCTGAGGATCGAACCCGGGCCACATGCATGCCAGGCGAGCGCGCTACCGCTTGAGCCACATCCCCAGCCCCAGTAAATCATTTTTAAAAAAAGAGTTGATTTGAAAGTTTTATATATACCCAAGCTCTGATTCTCTTATATATTGTTTCATTTCCATCATAATCTATTATAATATAGAAAAATAATGTTGATTCTATTATAAATGGTACTTCCTAATTATTATCACGTGATAGAAGTGTGTCCTATGGATAGAGGGCTACCATGCTAAAAGTAACAGGTAGTTTTATCAATTAAAACATTGATGTAGAAAACCAATACTTAAAATTGTATTGTTTTAAAATGTACCATTGTCACAGGTTTAAAGACATGAAAACTTTTGGGGGAAAGTTGCCAAATTTTTTCACATAATGAATATTTGTCATGATGTTTAAAAAAAGACTCAAGTTTTAAATTTTTCTGTGATATTGAACATTATTTCAACTTTAGTTTGTATAAAATTAAAGGACTAAGATTAGAAACTATTATTTGTTAAGCTTGAAAGAATACTTAACATTTGTTAAATGAATTGAATATAATAGTCCCCAAATCTTCTAATTCTCTAGTCCATTTTCTTTGTCCAATTGAAAATAAAAACAATTCTAGATCTAAAATCCCATGATTAACTTCCCATACGACTTTGTATTTACAAACCATCTCCTTTTTTCTTGAGACAGTATCTTGCTATGTTGCCCGGGGTTGTCCTTGAACCCCTGGACTCAAGGAATTCTGCTGCCTGAACCTCCTTGAATAGAGTTTATATTAACCTTTTTTTTTTTTTTTTTTGGCAGGCTTAGGGTATGGCATACCAGGAATTCAACTCTGGAGCACTCAACCACTGAGACACATCCCCAGCCCTTTTTTGTATTTTATTTAGAGACAGGATCTTACTGAGTTGCTGAGCACCTGACCATTGCTGAGGTTGGCTTTTGAACTCACAAAAAAATTCTTCTGCTTCAGCCTCCTGAACCACTGGGCTTACAGGTGTGCGCCACTGAGCCTGGCCTTTTTCTTCCCTTAAGTAGTGTTTTCTGTCACACAGTGGTAGGGGGCTGATAATGGGTGTAACTTATTTTGGGAATCCTACTTCAGTGATGCTATTGTGAAATAAAGGCTTGAAACAAAAACAAAACAAAATAACAAAATGTTCCTGAAGGTCTTGGACAGTGAGGTGAGTAAGAGAAGGGGAGAAGACAGGAGGAGGCAGGGACGACACTGCGATGTCCTTCATAATCAGGAGCCGGTGGCGGTCGGTCACTAGAAGCAGGCCAGGAGCTGGGACTGCAGGTGTACCACCTTGCGGGCTATAAACTATCTCTAGGTAAGGGGACCCTTCCCAAATACACCAGTTCAAGTTTCTTGCGGGACTTAAATGATTTAATTACAACATGTTCAAAAGAGAGCAGACAATGGTGACAGAGGTATTTGCATAACAGCCCACTGAAAGGAAAACTAATGGGAGAAAGTCATGATGTGTGAATTATTTGCTTGAAAAGAGTTTTAATATGGTCCCTTCTCATTAGCCAAGTGGTTTCCTCATGAATGGGTATCACAGAAGTATTGAAGGACATATTCTGTTACTTAATTTTCCTTGTGTTTAGTGGCCAATGGAATGGTCGGGGTGGGGGGGGGCACATTTTCAACAACCTGGATTTATAGGTAACTAGACATGGCTTTATATTTATCTCAAAGAACTCTTTTGATCACCTGCCTATAAGTGGGATCCAGCTCCTGGTTAGTGAGGAGATTGCAGGGTTATCCCTATCTCCTCTCATCCTCTCCCCTTCTCTTCACCCGGCTCACTGCCAAGGGCTTCAGAAGCATTTTGTGTATCTGTTTGTTTTGTTTTATTTTTGTCTGAAGCCTTTATTTCACAACAGTATCACTGAATTAGGATTCCCAAAATAAGTAACACCCCTGCCGTTGTGTGATAGAAAACACCACTTAAAAGGTTAATGTAAAAATTATAGCTTTTACAAAAACAAACCACTAATTTTCAGTTTTAAAGGAAATGTGGAAGAGAAATGAAAGTCTTAGTTAATAGAAGATTGCAGTGTTAAAGAACAAAGTGAATAGTAGTTGAAAGTTGAAAGTCAAATCACCATCGGCACTAGAAAGCCATGGCAAAATAAAGGTTAAAAAAGGTGACAGATGTGCTGAGTAAAAAAACGATCTTAGAAACAAGCTTCCCTTGAATGTGAAATGGAAGAATCCAGAGTTGGGATTGCCAACTGTTTACAAAGAAAAGATTATTCAGAAGAACTACGTGACTTAAACAATAACAGCTTTCAGATTCTTCTGGGAAGATTGGTAGATAATATGAAATTTAAACTAACATTTGGACTTTGTCCATTTTGTGCACAGTGAAGACATTTTTGGCATGCTATTTAAAATATTTTCATATCAGTTTATCATTCCAAAATATAGTGAAAACACACTCTACAGTTACATTCTGTGGCATGAAAAAAAGTAATGTCAGAGGCAGAGGCCACATTACCTTATATAGAAATAAATAATTCCCTGTATCCAATTTACACTAATTTGCACCTTCTTATGCATGTAAGGTACAATTCCAAGAAATTCTTTGTCAGAGAAAAATCATCATGTAAACTTGGGCAAATTACTTAATCTCTTTAGTATAATTCAGTTCCTAGTCTAAAAAACAGAGACAATAGTAGTAAACATTTCCTTTAGTTAATGTGAGGATTGAATGGACTGATACCTACAGACCACTTAGGGCAGTCAAAAATAAAGAGGAATACACACACACACACACACACACACACACACATACACGAGATAATCCTTACTGTTTATAAAATAATTGTCTATTAAAACATTTGAAACTGCTAGAAAAAAAATGAATATGTGACAAAGACCATATGAGGACTGCAAAGACTAAAATATTTACAATCTGGCCCTTTACAGAAGTATTCACCAAGGTCTGCTCTAAATGGTAATCTTGACTACAATAGAGATGTTTATTCAGTGTAAGTGAATAATATAAATGGAATGTCAGCAATATTTAGATTTTCTCTGGGGCTACATAGCATTTACTAAGATTAAAAATTGATTATATAACTAAATTACGATTTCTTGTATAAGTTCAAATGTTACCAAAATATTTATCAAAGGAGAGCTTTCTAAAGTATCTCTGACATCTGATGCCAGGGAATTGTTAGTTAGGGTTTTTGTGCTTTGTTTTGAAGCTGGGCCTATGAACACAACCACCAGGAGCTAGCAGAGATGCATGGATACTTCAAGGGTCTTATTGTGAAATTAACCTTATTAAAGACTACAGTGATGCACAACTCCAGGGGGCACCAGTTACACCACGTTACATGAGAAGGAATTATGCCTTCTCATATAACAATATGAATCCCTCTGAGTTGTGCAAAAACAACTGTACCGACTTTAGTTCCTTTCTTAATTGGCACTAAGTTGGCAAATAAGGAAATAATTCAGATGATATATTTTTGTTTTAATAGACTATTTGACAATCTCAGCCTTGATATCTTCTTGTCAAGAAAGAGAAATATAGCTTGGATATTCACACGATAATTTGAGTACATTGAATAATTTTTTTCCGAAGATTTAAAGATCATTGACTGATGGAGGCCAGATGGTTGGAGGAGGCTGCCAACTGGATGGAGGAGGAGTGGTCTACTGTGAAACAATTACTTTGGCTGGGAAATTCAACATAGTTTTAATCTATGATCTAAGAGAGGACATAGAAGCTATGCTTATCAAATTTACATATGACATAAATTGGGAAGTTAGAGGATAGTAAATATAGTTTCAAGAAAAAAATTTAACACTGAACCAAAACTAAAAAAAAAACCACACACTAGAAATTGATCTTTAGCAATCAAGGAACTCTCTAAACCATGGCTTTCTCAATATGTATAATTCGTTGTTGAACCTAAATGTATTTTGGCTTCATAAGACTCAGGGAGTCTTAAAAAAGACTGAATAAGTATGATTATCCAGTAATTATAGTTATCCTTAAATATTTGACTCTTTTCTTTACTATGTAAGTTTAATACATTGTTTCCCAAAGATAAAATTGTGAGATAGAATTTAACTTATGTTTAAAAACAGATATGGTCCATAGATGTCTTTTATTTGACTGCCCTCCTCCATTGTGTGTCAGTGAACATTTGAATTAATTGCTTACACTGAAAATCCCCAAGATTTCATGAACATATCTGGATCTTTGGCTTCTCTGGAGTAACAGGAAGATCCACTGCACTGGCCCCTTTCTTGCACAATAGCTCTCATTCTCCTAAGGCCAGATCTGCACCCTCATGCCATCACATTCCTCTCCATTCCCTATAGTGGTTCTACCTGGTCTGATTACTAATTTATCTACATGTCCTGAACCTAGGCATTTGACTTAGTGTGACTCCTATAAAGTAAAATGATGAAGACATTTTGAATATATGGAATCTTTCTCCAAATGTGTTGGGTTGTTTTAAGAGGTGCTCAACTTCCCTCCCATCATGGAAGGAAGCATCCTTGAAAGTATATGATATGGGTATAGGCCTGACCAATGTTTTTCAAATTTCTTTTTAAAAGAAAGAGACGAGCAGTTTGCTTGCTCAATGTTTACTCTGATTCTTATACAGTCATAAATATAAAACCTGTGAGTTAAATTCTTATGTTTTTGTTCTGATTTAAATGAATTCCAAGCAAATATTTAAATTCCAAAATTATTGCTGTCAAACAGCTCTTTAAAGACTTTAAAATGTCTTTTCATATATTGAGTGTTTACGATGTGTAGACACAGGCTATATTTATGATATTTCATCATCTTTGTAGTTTGGACGAACATTTTGGCACTGGGCATAGCTGGAACCATAAATTTAGGGATGATTCCCATGGTCCAAAATTCCTATGAAGCTAGGTCATGCACAACCAACATTCAGAGAAGAAAAAGAAGATGATCCTAGTTATACCAGTTTATTCCACTGGTAAATTCGAGAGTCCTGGTTATATTTGAGATGCAGATGCACACATGTAGATTCCTTTTTCAAATGAGACACTCTGACCCACTGAAATGAAGTCAAAGGATATGTGTAGTACGTACTGAATGAGGGCCACCACTGTTTGGACAAAAAAAAAAAAAAAAGAGGGGGAGGGTATGTAAGATTAAGTCCTTGCTCCTTAGGAATGCACTCACTTGTTAAAGATAAGTCACTAACACAAGAGATAATTAAAAAATAATAAAAGTAGTACCTAGTCAAATATACCACAGACTACACATACAGTAGGCATTTGGAGAAGGGACAGAGGAGCACAAAACTGTGGCAATTTGTAGAGGATGAATAGAATGTCATTCAAAGAATAATCCAAAGGAGGGGAAAAGATACACAGAGTAACAGTTACAGCATGTGCTAAGAAACATACTCCTCCTACATCAGGCAGAAAGTGAAGCATGTGTGAGCAGGCATGTGAGAAGCCTGATCATGGAGGTACTGAATGGTGTTTAAGACTGGATCCTTGAGCATTCCTTTAATTATTGGTGAAAGGATAAAATGAAGTAATGAACATGACAGCATGCTGAAGGCCACTAAGAAGGCTGGAGCTCTGACTAAAGTGGAGTAGGAGAAAGACTCTGCCAAGAGGAGACAGAAAGGAAAACACGATTTATTTCTAACGATGAATGCTCTCTAGGTAGCCATAGGTTGGTGTAGTAAGATGATGACAAATCAAAGAAGTGCTGTTTCCAGTATGAGGAGCTGTGAGCATGCTGGTGTGCTGATGGAGATAGCTGAATAATGAGCTCACAGTAGAGCCTGTTGCATTTTGTTTGATATCATGTCTTTAAAGAGTAGAACTAGCCCTCCGAGGAGAAGGGCTCATTTTTCTTAAAGATGGAAGCCATGAAAGAGCTTAGATAAAGCTACAAATAGGTAGGTGGATGTAAGAGAAGTTGAGAGGGGCTTGTTTCTTAATGTAATTTTTTTTTTTCAGTGAAGGAGGAGGCAAGGACATCTACTACTGAGAGTGAATATATAAGACCAGGGAGAGAAGGGTAGGGAATGTGGAAAAGGCAGGCAAAGAATGCACTCATTTAGGGATTCAAAAATCTATAAATAAAATAAGGTTACTATTTAAGCAGAGATGAAAGAACATGGATTTGTAGCTGAGTCCAGCATCATGGTTTTGAGAATCTTTCTCAGCAATCTTTGATAATAATCAAATAATAATTTTTTAAAAAGCAAGTAGGCAGCAGGTGAAAGAGGCATAAGATTTTAGGGTGATATCTCATGCATGATTGACCTGCTAGTTCTTATCAAGGAGTCCAGCCTAGTGAAGGAAGTGAAGCAAATCCACTTGCCAGGATAAGGGCCAGGAAGAAGGGGAGCATTGGCAGACACCGTGGAACAAGAAGAGCCAAGGGGATGAGGAAGGAGACAGGTTGTGTACCAAGAGAAGAATAATACTAAATTCCTGCATTCCGAATTTTCAAGTGTGGGAAGCGCTGGGTGATTGTGTCACCACAGATGTGGCTGTGCTAGGGACAACTGACACGGAGTGAGGAAGATGAGATGAGATGTGAGGCCAAGAAAATAGAGGCTGAGCACAGGCTGTTGAGGAAGATGGAGGCTTTAGCGCCACCATCAATGAGAAGGTTGGAACAGCATCTTGGTGGCTGGAAACTGAGATGAGGGTGAGAGCAGTTTAAGGAGTTGTCATAGATTCCAGAAGAGGATTATTGACTGGGAAAAGTTAGGACAACAGTGGACCAGATGCAGCAGCGATCTAGGAATTAGTTGCCCCAGTATACAACACTTTGTGTGCCTCTCTTCAAATCATCTTGGGTGCCTCCTTATTGCTCGAGTTGCTTTAGCAAGCAGCTTCACACAAATGGAATCTGATACCATCGCAGCTTGACCACACAGCTCTTATCTTCTGCCCCAGGCTTTCCTGACCACGCAATGTGGCACTCCAACATGCAATCTAAACCTGGAGGGAGTTAACCCTGATTGGGATAGCACTAGACTGACCAGCGCTGGGGAACCGATGTTCCCTTCTTCCCTCCCTTGGGTAAATAATTCTGAGGTGCTTTCTATGAGGCTCTTTGGAGCACTCCAGATGTGTTGCTCTTCAGTTGTGCACAGCAGTAATGAGAGTGGTAGCAGAGCTTGGTACTGGCTTTCCCTTCTTCCTGGCTTTACTTCTCCCAATTCCCTACCCTATTCCCTGTGGTTGCTTCTTAAAATACACTACCTGAATGCAGGTGCTTGTTGTAGACCTGCTCTCTGGGAGGAACCTAAGACTCTTATCTGTGAGTGGGAGCCCCTGAGTAATAAGGAAAGATTTCATGATCAAGTGAAAGCCAGGTTTTAATTTAGTTGAAGAAGAAGAATCCTTGAAAAAGAGGAGTTTCTGACAAAACACAAATTTCAAAAGAATCCTCCTGGATTGGTGGCAGGTCATAGCAAGAGCAGGGCTGATAGAGATGAAAGCATAGGAGGAAAATGAGGAAGGTTAAATATGAATCATGTACATTAAGCCAGCTCCCGTTCCAGAAAATAAATATACTAATAAGCATGAGCGGCACGTTTTAGACAGTTGGATTTATTGCTGGAGCTTTGCGTTTGCCTTTATCTTCATTTGTTTTGCCCTGGGCAGAACATCAGACAGTCTAGCCTTGCTGTGTATTTCCTTTTCTTGCCAACATGCTGATGTCACCCTGTATCCAGCCCTTAACGTCACTTCAATTCACATTCATGTCTTTTGTCTTTTTCCTTGGTGTCTAATTTACTATAGTTTCATTGAACTTCCTTTTCTTTGAGTAGGACACATGGTCAACTCATATAAAATGTCAAGAAACCATATATATGCATCATAACAACATGGAGTTATGTCCTTCAGAGGAAAAATTGAAATATACATTTACATGTGATTAAATAATTTAAATAAATACCTGTGTATTTTTAAAGAGCACACAATTCTGACAGTACTAGATAGATGTTTCACATTCAACTGAACTTTGAATTGTTATTGCTGAGAAAGAATTTATATACGAGACACATTCAGTTTGGAATCATAGAAAACAGAGATCAAAAGAGAACATTCTTTTTTTTTATAATTTCTTTTTTTTATTGGTTGTTCAAAACATTACATAGTTCTTGATATATCATATTTCACACTTTGATTCAAGTGGGTTATGAACTCCCATTTTTACCCCGTATACAGATTGCAGAGTCACATCAGTTACACTTCCACTGATTTACATATTGACATACTCATGTCTGTTGTATTCTGCTGCCTTTCCTATCCTCTACTATCCCCCCTCCCCTCCCCTCCCCTCTTCTCTCTCTACCCCCTCTACTGTAATTCATTTCTCCCCCTTGTATTATTTTTCCCTTTCCCCTCACTTCCTCTTGTATATAATTTTGTATAACCCTAAGGGTCTCCTTCCATTTCCAAGCAATTTCCCTTCTCTCTCCCTGTCCCTCCCACCTCTCATCCCTGTTTAATGTTAGTCATCTTCTCATGCTCTTCTTCCCTACTCTGTTCTTAGTTACTCTCCTTATATCAAAGAAGACATTTGGCATTTGTTTTTTAGGGATTGGCTAGCTTCACTTAGCATAATCTGCTCTAATGCCATCCATTTCCCTCCAAATTCTATAATTTTGTCATTTTTTAATGCAGAGTAATACTCCATTGTGTATAAATGCCACATTTTTTTATCCATTCGTCTATTGAAGGGCATTAGGTTGCTTCCACAGTCTTCCTATTGTGAATTGTACTGCTATGAACATTGATGTAGCAGTGTCCCTGTAAGTCATTACCACCCCACTTCCTGTCAGTCATCTACACTACTGTTGCTCTTACTCAGCCTAATCTTAAATTCCCTTCACATATGGCCTCTTCAGTAATTATTCCACATGTAATATTACTGATAAAACTATTGCTGGTCACTGTAGGTCTGTTGCCCATGGCAATACTAGGCCTGATATTTCTCATGCAAAGTTTTGATTACTTAATTTCATCGCCCTCTTTTCTTACCTGTCCACATTTATGCACATCAGAGTCATCTTACTCTCACAGTTATCTTAATTAGTACACACAGCTTTTAGAATTCATTTTCTGTATCCAGGCTTTCTTCAATTATTTCTGCTGTTTGTTTTTAAATTCCTTTTACTTTACCTTTCACATCTCATTGATAAAGTTTTAGAAGATATTTTTTCTTAAATATAATTCGTCATCCAATCATCCTAGCTAGTGGTGTCTGCTTATGGATTTAAAAGCACAATTCAACAAAATGCAATCCCTAAACTCCAATAGACTTTAATCCATAGAAACAGTTTGGTTAGGCATCCTCCCTCCTCTCTTGAACATCTAAACTCTCCAAAAGCTACTTCATTGTAGTAGTATTAGTAATAAAGACTAAAATGTGTTTATGAAACATGTATCAGCAGATGCTTACTAAGCCCCATGTAAAATAAGCTAGTTTAGTGGTCTGTCACTGGGAGGTTGAAATCTTAAGATATTCTATCTATCTATCTATCTATCTATCTATCTATCTATCTATCCCCCCCCACACACACACACCTAGTTAAAAGAAAATTGTATTTTACTGGTATTATTTATATGAAAAGTGTAAGATAGTAGACATGGGCTGTTTTCTATGACCAACATATTGATTTTTTTCTTCCGAGGATGGAATCATCCCCACCCCATAGTTTATGGGACTTAGTTAGAACTGACCTGACCATATGTCTCCCAAGCCACACGAACACATGCTGACATACACTCTCACATACTCATTCATTTGGTGTTTGGCTGGGGGTGGAGGATAGACCTGACTCTGGCCTGGTCATTCAGAGTACTGTACCCATGGCCATGGAAATTGGTTTGGGGATGGGAATATGATACTATTCAGTCCAATGAGACTCAGTAATGGAATTTTTATAAGAGAGCATATCAACAGATAACTATTGGTTGCCATCTTGCCAACTATTAGAATTCCTAAAGGAAATGACTTGCTGGAAAACACTCCTAAAAGATGGAGAGAGAAATCAGGCCCTGGCAACATCCCTTGAAAGCTGGCCAACAGTCCTACTTTGAAACCAGGTCTACCTCTGTACTTTTCAGTTCTGAGAGTTTGTTATATATTTTAGCTTTTCTTGAAACAAGTTTGATTTAGGTTCCTATCATGCAGCTAAAAGAGTCCTTACTAATGTATGTAGTTTGCCAAATAACAAATTTGACCAGTCCGTTAGAGCAATCTTTTGCATGCCAGTGCTTCTCAAAGTGAGAGTTGCATAGTGATCTTTTCAGAATCACCCGGCATGCTTGAGAAATGTAGATTTTTCTGTAGTACCCCCCAAACTTCATCAGAATCTATAAAGGTGAGGCTCTCATGTTTGACAAGCTACCTCTGGTGATTTTATGCACGGGAAATTTTGAAAAACACTCCTGAAGTCATGACTTTAGATTATATCACCTCAGATCAAGCTGTTTTTTAAATCAAATTGACCCTTAGGTTCAGTCAAACAGCAATTCTTTTCAAATAATTGATCATCAGATTTTAAAATGTCAGCATTGATGTAGCTAGAAAACAGAGTAAACACTTCAGGGCATATGTGAAGGAACTGTAATGGGAACTGTGGTGTTTAAATGACTGTGGAGTTCCTATCACCTCTTACTGTAGTCTAAGTGGCATTGGAAGACAGAGCCTTCCACCAGGGACAAGGCTGGGCAACATTTGCAGGTAAAGAAGAAGGGATAAAGTAAGTTTACCTTGAAAAGGTGCAGAGTCAAGGCAGACCACGCTGAAGACGTGTGGCTATTGTACCTTTGTTCTTTCAGCTGTGGAATGAACTTTACACCTCTCCAATATGGTATTAATTTCCCACACTTGAATAATTCCTCATTTCCCAAAGAGCACGAGTACAAGGAAAATCCTTCATTTTCGAGGACCCGCTGGACTCCTTTACTTCTTTGGACCTTTTTAAATCCATTTAACTACAGATGTATTTAATTAGGTAAATCTTTGGACAGGACACCTTGCAATTCAAGGAATTCACTTCCCAGTCAGTTTCAGAGGAGATGGAGTTTGTGGAGCAAAAACATGAATCTGTCAACTGTTCAGTAGATAAATACATTGTAGTGTAAACTCAGTTAAAAAAAAAAAAAGGAAATACATAGTAATACACTTAACCAGACTGATGAATCTATAAAACATTAGGCTAAGTGAAATAATTAAAACACAGTAGGGTACATACCATGTGACTTCTGCATGCAACTCTAAAACGGCAAACACACAAGGGACAGTAGATCAGCAGTTGCTTGGAGCTGTGAAGCAGGAGACGGCTTCTGCTACACAGGGGCACAGGAAGCTTTTCAGGATGATGGAATCATTCTATATCTTGATTGTGGGGAAGGTTATAGGACTTTATATAATCATCAAAGCTTATCAAATTGTATATCTCAAGTGGCTGAATTTTTTTGTATGTGAATCATACCTCAGTAAAACTATTATTGAACAGAGAAGTTTAGATGGAGTGGAAACAGATTTTACCAGAGCAGGAAAACTAAGACACACACACACAAAAACAGTTTGAGAGAGGGATGGGTTGAGGTCTAGGGACAGTGTGGGGCCTGAGGATGCAGGCAGGTCTCAGCAAAGGGAGTAAGTACCCTGTGGTCCAAACTGGAAACTCTGGTTTGGGCTGTGACCTTCCTCACTCTGTCCTGTCTGCTGTTGCCTGAACAAAGTGCACAGAGCTAAAACAGGGTCCAAGTTCTACCTGAAGAATGAGGCCTTTGGAGACTGAAACACGGAGAACTAGGCTGGAATAGAAGGAAATGACACAGAGTGACCACCCCCCCCCCCAGGGCGGGCAGCTGTGGCATGCAGCTAGGAGATGTCTTGGGAAGGAGAGGATACTCTCTAGTCTAATGGATATTTATCTAGAGGCCAATGACCTTGTGTGGTAGGTTAGTGCCCTTGGAATTATTCTAAAGATGTCAACAGGTTATTTGCTCTAGAAACTAAGTTCCAAGTCACTCCCAGGTAACAAAGTGCAGGATGCTAGTAAACATGCATTGAGTTAGAAAGTCATTCTCTGGGGGGAAAAAGCTTTGTAAAAGAGAAAAAATCGCTTCAGAAAAATAGAGAGCATTTAACAAGCAAGCTTGATTACAGCTGTTTTACCTTCCAGTGAGAATGGAAGGATTTTTTTTTTTTTTTTTTTTGAGAGTGCTTTCCCATAAATATCCTGTCCACATGCTGAGAGAACAAATGAGAATGGTAGAATTCGGTCCGTTTTGTGAACCCCTTAAAAATAAGAGGACGCCCCCATCAGCAGTGTTTTATGAGCAAGAGGATGCCTTTGTGCTGCCAAATGGGATAAGGTTTTATTTAAACCCTAATTTTCTCTTTCACTCGTTTGCTGTCATAAACCAAATGAAATTTGGCTTTTAAAAAAAGTGGTAACTCATGTGAAGAAACAATTAGAGGGATTATTAAAAATCCATAAATTATATTAAATTTATAAAAAGCTCTTAGTGCCAATAAATAAGTCATGTCCTTATCTAGACACATTCAAACTGGGCATCCATAAAAAAAAAAAAAAGCACAAGGAAATGAAAAGTTCAAATGGAAGAAGAATCACTAGATGAATTACTTCATCCTAAATGTTGCAATTGGCTTCTTTTACAGGAACAATTTTTTTTCCAGAGGTGATAAACGCAGAACCTCATCAATCTAGCTCTTTACCCTTGGCGGATACTTGTCTTTCTATATGCATTTTTTTTTTCTCTTTGGCTCCAGACACAAAACAGAGTATCATTGTGATCCAGGATTTGTTTGAAGAGATTTCATCTGGAAAGAAGTCAAGCAGGGCACTAGCAGGGGAGCTTTTACAGATTATGACCTGTAATCTGGTTAATACTCTGAAACACAAAGATCCGAATGTGGGGATAAGGTTACTTCATGTGGCCATGTGCCTCACCTCCCCCATCCCCTAGGAAGTCATCCCAGAGAGCTGAGAAGGACCCGGCTTGTGCATGCTGGCAGGCTAAAGGGGAAGATAATATAGCTATAATGCATATATTCCAAATCTAGCACAGGATAATTACCCAATAACAGTACTCACTTATTCTGCTATTATTGCCAAAGGAGTCAATTTAGGATTTATATCTATGATCCTTGGTAAAGAGAGGGTATAGGGGTTGAGTATAAGTGAGGCTTTATTTCTACTCCAATATTTAGGCTAATCCCTAAAATTTTACTTTTTTACTAAAAGGTTGTAAAAAACCAATGTTTAACTTTACATATTCATTTGCAGACCAGTAAATTTTAATTCATCCTCTTTTAGAAACCATCTGCTGAAAGTAAATCTTCATAGAATCTAAGTTAAATTGTGAATATACTTAAACACAAAGAAGTTTCTAGAAGATATGAAATGATATATTTTCTCTACCCAAAATAAAAGATTAAAGTTTATTTTCCTATTTGAATGTTTTTTTTTTAGGTTGTGTTTTTTTAATGGCCACTTAAAGTCCCGAGACATTATTTCTGTTTGAAAAATAATAACTGCTTTTGTGCAGATTAGTTTTCCAACACATCCATGTGCATACCCATGCCTGTGAGCAGAAGGCTTAGGCATCTCAGTGGTGAGTCCCCAAGTAATAAATACTATACTTAAGAACAATTTATATGCAGAACAAGTTATCAGAGGAAGCAAACCCCAAGCCCCTAGTTCCTATGGGCATCATCTCTTTGTTCCCAGTAATATATGGGGAGCAACTCATTTAAAGGAATACTTTAGCTTGCAAACATAATAACAGAGACACTGACCCTTGATACTATCTATCCACCTGCTCTTTGAAGGAGTCGTTGACTTTGAATCTGTTCCCTCTCATACTGATCCATCAAGGCAGAGAGAAGTGTGAGAAGTTTGTTGCTATTGTAATTGTATTACAGTTCTTGATTTACTATGAGTGAAGATTTTGCAGACTAATTGGGGTACTGAGTTGCATTTCTAACAATATTTCCCAAGAAAAAGTAAATTCCAACAAATTTCAGACATTTGATTAATATATTAACTCTTAGAAATAATCCACTCATAAATCAGGAGCTTCTGGGATGATTTTTGTGAGATTGACTATTTGCCATTTGGGTTGAGAAACTGAAGTTAGGCTAAGTGACTTCCACAAAAGTTTCAGAGAACAAAAAGGATGAGATGTACCCAGACACATATCCTATACAAATCTGTATTCATCTCATTCATCCTACAGACTTTTTTTTTTTTTGGTTGTTGTTCATATATAAAATTACTTGTCAAAAAATAAATGAGCCAATCTTTGTTTCAAGTGAAATTTTAAATATGAACATTAAAAAAAAATCCTTTTGGGTAGTGAAATCAGTAGATTTAACTCTTAATCCTTTCATGGCTCCACAGAAAGGGAGGGAAAGTTCTAATATTCCTTTTATATCTCATGGTGTTCAAATAAACCTCTTCTTAAAAACTGTTTTGCATGTTTTGTACTTAAAAATTAGAGAAGAAAAAGCAAATGGAAACAGGGCGTTTCAATCTGATGACAAATGGGTGACTCTGGCACTCAGGAAGTTTCTTTGCCCTATTTTCTTCTGTAGATCCTGCTCCTCAATGCATTTTCACATGGAAAATTTTTAAAATAGATTTATTTTAGTAGGGAAACAACAGAACAAAATTTAAGATACCATTAATATAGTTCGGGGACAGAGCAAAGTGTTAATGCAGAAGGAGCATACATTAGAGAACATGTGACCTTTCTCAGGATGAACTTCCCACATAAATCCTCTCCTTCCTCTGGAGGTGGCAAGACAAATACCTACACTGTCAAACTCAGAAGGCTTTTGATATGGGGCCTGGGACAAGTGGTACAGTTTTTAATACCATTTTCCTCATTTGTAAAATGAGGATAATGATATCTTCTTGCTCTTTAATACTATGAAAACTAAGAATTAAAAATTTAAAAGTAGCCCCAGTTTCACAGAGATACACTGAAAAAATCAGACTTTAAATTTGAAGATCACTAGGCCATTTGGTTGTGACTTTTAAATGCCTGAGGAGGGGAGAATTAATTCTTTTGAATATCCAAAGCTTTTATTCCCCACCCCTTTTAATCAACAAGCTTATTAAGTTGGACTATTTATAGCATACTCAGAAGCCCACCATATATTTCCACATACATTATTTCATCTGATGTCCACAGGAGGTCTTTGAAGTAGTAGTGATTTTCCTTCCTTCCTTCCTTCCTTCCTTCCTTCCTTCCTTCCTTCCTTCCTTCCTTCCTTCCTTTTTCTTTTTTTTTTCCCCCATGAGGAAACCAGAGGAGAAGCTAATGACTCACCTGAGCCTCATGACCTGGAAGCAACAGGGGTCCGCCTTGAACCTATGTCTGCTGGGTCAAACTGTCATGGAGCCTGTGCAGGCTCCAGGCAGGCACAGCCAGCTCCTCATCAGGGAGAAGGCTTTGCTTTTCTTTATCCCTTTCATTTTCAGAGCTGCACTAAAACCCACCAGAATAATGGGATGAATTCTCAGAAAGGGACACATATATGGGCCCATCTCAAGTAGAATGCAGATTCAATACAGACAGCTGCAGAGTTTCATATAGTTCAACGAAGAAATGCTAATCATTAGTCCTGTACTTTATTTGTTCCAATTTTGTTTCCTCTAACAATCAAATGGGGGATGGGATCAGGAGGGAGTGAACAAGAGAGAAATGCCAGTAATCATGGTGAGTAACAGTCTTAGGGGTAAAGTGACAGCTCAAGGCTTTATTGTTGTCATAAAAGTGGTGCAGTTTTAGGGCTTTAAGATGAGCAAATCTCTGGGGTCTATGCCCACTGTGGTTCTAATAGCATTAGAAAGGGTGAGTTGGTATAAACAATAACAAGATTTATGTTAGTGCAAACTGCTGACTATTGACTCTGATTTTGAAGAGAGGAGAAAAGAGAAAGTGAAACTAGACCAAATTCCTGTTATGTCCCTATTTATGGGAAAGTGAGAAACTTGACCAGTTCTAGTAGACATCAACAATGGGAAGGCAAGCAACTGATTCTGTGCCTTAAGATTAGTCAATAGAAATCAAATGGAATAGAGACAACAAAAAAAGCTGTGGTGTGGCTGTTTGGAACTGAAGATTCCTAATAGCAAAGAGGAGCTGACCAAGTGGTCAGACTGGGATAATTGTATACTCAGAAAAACAAAGATTTTGAAATCCTACTTTGTGAAACAGAACATCTAACCTGAAGTGTTCACCTGTAGAAAAGGAAACTCAAAACACCCTTTTATTCATAACTTGTCTCTCAGTTGGAAGCAAAAGACCTAAATTTAACTGGATGTGAATTTAAGTCATATTAATATATGAGGGAGGTCACCTACCACCTTTTCCCACTTAGTCAATAAAAAGGACCCTGAGCTGATTCTTCTCTTTTCCATTTATTATCAGTGAGAAGAGATACTTTTCTACTCTGAGGAAACTTCCCGTTGGCTTTGTGATTATTATTGAGCTACCGCAAACATCTTGGTTTCACCAGTTTATATTAACAATTTCATTAACTTAGCTATGTATTTTCAGCAACCAAGAAATCTTCCTAATTATACTCTTTTATATGGGAAGTCCAGCTTCTTAAAAACCACTACGCGATTACAAAAACAAACATATAGTAAAGGAGTCTTCAGCCACAGGAGGGAATTTAACCAAAGTACCATTGATCTTAATAAAAAGAAAATCAAGCTTAAAATAGAGAATTGAATACTTTGAGCACAAGATCTGCTCCCATAATCTAGGAATTTTATGACCTCCCTAAAGGAAAGAGTATGTGGTCTGTTAAATCTGATCATAAAATATCTCCTTGAGGCCTTAAAATGTAATGTGTTGGATGTTCAATCCATCCAGTATGGGCCAATTGTGAAGCTAAGATGTCAGCCACCTGTTCCCAAACAGTCTTCTGGTGTTATTGCCAGTCTATAGCCTTCAGGAAAAGGGTGGAAACTATAAAGCTGAGAAATAGTACAATTATTTGGATAGAAATATACTTTCATTATATAGTAATTAAGTATACTTGAATCTCATATCTATGTGCCTACTTTTCTATATGATACCTAAAAGAACAAAGATTGAACTCTTAGGTGGTTCCTGATGAAGCATATATTAGTTAAGAAGCAGCATTTTCTTTTTGTTTTGCATATTAGCACATTGCATGACTTTATATAAGAATTTATTAATGTAGCAAATAAAAATTAAGTCAACATGATCTTTTCTTAAAGAACACATGGGGTGAAAACTTTTTAAAAATTTGGTAATCTTAGACAAGTTCAGTGCAGTTAAACCCAGCAATTTGGGGGTGATCTTGTGGCTAAAGCAAAAAAAAAATCACAATATTAGAGTGCTATTTTTATATTTACTTGTACAGCTATGTAAATTAAGTAATTCATCTTAATTTTTTATTGCCTTTGAGATGCATTAGAATCAAGTAGTCAGCAATTATTTCTGTCTCAGAAGGAAAAAATCATTACCCTAGGTAAGCCACTGATTCATTACTGAGAGTTCATCCCCACCAAAGAACACTTTGGTAGGCCAATTCTAGGGATGCATTTTGTAAAAAGATAAACTCGATGGCTTTGGATTAGGAGCTCATGCTCGAGAAATAGAATAATAGCAAGTTGGTAGCTTTTGAGTAAGATAATGAGCCATCCTATGCCACTTGGAAAGCTGGGATGCTCTGGCAGAGAACTCTCTGACATATGCAGTGTCACACTGAACAAAGCAGTGTTTCAATACATGAGTCTTGTGAGAACAGAGACCAATAACCAGAGGGCACTTTGGCTTATTTCTTTGCAAATATATTTTTTTTAAAATACATAGTAGAAACCAGGAACCTAATCTTGAGGCCCTTATGATGGGGAGGGCATGATAGGGGTTGAAGGAGGTGAGTATACTTAGAATTTCATAAGTCAAGTCACTTATAAAGGTATATGAAGTAGAGAACAAGTTCACAAAAACCCAGAAACTGATGATTTGCAGAAAAGACACACTCTCTAAAGCAATTGAACAAGGAGAAAAAGGGCAAGAAAGAGATACTTCATAAAGCCAGGCCTAAACTAATGCTTTTTGCCCTACACCTTCACATTTACACTTAACCTAAAAAGATTAAAATATCATAATAATTCTGAGATTTCTGGCTCTCAAGATTTCCATTATGACACATCAATAAAGCAAGGCAAGGTGACTGAGGAAGAACGGCCGGCTTTCATTTCCTGCTCATTTGAAGGTCACTTTTGGAGATAAAGATTATATTTTTGCAGAACCAGAGGATACACGAACATTTCTAGAAACTTGTAACATCAGATGTTCTGAACGAGCAAAGGAAAATGAATGATCCTATTAAGATACTTCTGACCATAAATCAGAGGTGTTAAGCTCTGACTGGCTAACTTCAGCTTCCCATTTGACTCATTTGAAAATGGAACTGATGTGAATATAGATTGGGGAAAGATGCTCAGTACCATTAGAGGTGGCTCATAAGCTACTACTCACGAATCTCAGATTGAAATACAATGTGCCTAGCACCCAGGGACAAATATTTGCATCCTTTCATTGTTAAGTGACTCTGTACAAGCAGCAGAAAAATGGGTGTCATGCTTGTAATACAAAAGAACTGCTTGTGTTAAAACGCACAGGCTCTCAGGGAGGAGTGGTGAGCAATTTACTAATGACTGACACTTGGAAAGGGTGATTTTGTTTTCAAGCTCACCCCTCTCCTATTTGCAAAAGCATCTATTTCTTGACATGTGCTGGTGTTACAAACCCCTTTCTCTAACATTTTTAGTGATATTTTGCTTCAACCCTTTAATGGAGCAACCTTTTAACAAAGAGGATATGGATCCCTTTTCTGCTATTTTTCTGAGTTCTTAGTTTCTAGGAACTTTCCCCAGGCAAAATGATGAAGTTCTGCAACTCACCCGTGGGCAAGTGATTTAACCCTTCAGAGTCTCTGCTTTTTCATCGGCAAAATGAATCTAAAATAATTCTCATCCCACAGAGTAGCTCTGAGGCATCGAATTGGATTTGTTAAAGTATATAAAAAAAAATCTGGCCCCAAATAGTAGCTAACAAATGTTATCTACTAAAAGGGTGCTATAGGTAAAGATAAACCTCGACAACAAAAATCTCTAAAATTAAGTGATGCAAGTGAATCTTTTTCAGTACTTAAAACGTTGAATGCATTAACCTTCTATTTTCTAGTACTCCATACAGTGGCATATGATAGATAATTATGTTTGCCTTGTGACTATGGCTTTAAATGACTTCTATCATTGCAAATAGATCAATGGTCAATTGAAGGGGGAAAAACATCAAAATGGCTTAAGAAATATTGTCAGCAAGCATCTGAGATTGAGGCAAGTGTTAGGGAGCTTGGTGGATGCCTGAACTGCCTCTCTTCTGCACTGGGTGTGGTCACCATGCACCATGTGCCATTTATCAACATGACTCAGAGGAGAACATTACAAACAGCTGTTTAAGGATTGCATCAATATCACTTACTCTCAAATGTGAACTAGTGACACATATACTGTTTCTGCAAAGAAAAGAGACACCCAAGTCATGATCTTTAAAAGAAGCAAATTACTATCTTATATATTCTAGCATAACTCACGGCCATTACAATAGGGAAATCACTCCTCACTAGGACTCCTAAAGCTCAGGAAATAATGCCAAGAATTAACAAATGGGTTGACATCAAATTAAAAAGCTTCTGCACAGGAAAAGAAACAAGAATGTAAGAGGAAACCTATAGAATGGAGATTTTATTTACTAGTTATTCTTCTGACAGAGGATTAATATCCAGAATATATAAAGTACCCACCAAAAAACCTTGAAATAACCCAATTAATAAATGGGCAAATGAACTAAACAAACACTTCTCCAAAGAAGAAATAAGAAATGAGCAAGAAATATATGAAAAAGTGGGGCTGGTGCTGCAGCAGTGGTAGAGCACTTGCCTAGCATGTGTGAAGCACTGGGTTCGATCCTTAGCACCACATAAAAATAAATAAAATAAAGGCATTCTATCCATCTACATCTATAAAAAAGTATGTTTTTAAAAGAGATATATGAAAAAGTGTTCAATACCTTTAGAAATTATAGAAATGCAAATCAAAACAACACTGAGATTTTTTATCTCACTCCAGTTGGAACAGCAGCCATTAAGAATACAATCAATAAAAAGTTCTGGGGTCAATGTGAGGGAAAAGGAACACTTTCACACTGCTTCTGAGATTGTAAATTAGTACAAACACTATAGAATCAGTATGGAAATCCCTCAAAATACTAAGATGGAACTACCATATGACCCAGATATACCACTCCTTGATATTTATCCTAAATAATAAAGTCATCATGGCTAGGGTTGTAGCTCAATGGTAGAGTGCTTGCCTAGGATGGATGAGGCCCTGGGTTCCATCTTCAGCACCACATAAAAACAAATAAACAACAACAAACAAATAAATAAAATAAAAGTTAAATTCTTTTTAAAAAAGAATTAAGTCATCATACTATAGTTTGATGCATGCATAAACATGCATACCCATGTTTATAGCAACACAATTAATTTTCAATAGCCAAACCATGAGAGGTATCCATCAACAGATAAATGGACAAAGGAAATGTGATATATAAACACAATTGATTTTTATTCAGTCTTAAAGAATAAAATATGTCAGAAAATCAAGGGCTGTATGTTTCTTCTCATATATGGAAGCTAGAGAGGAAAAAGGAAAATAAGTGGTGGTGGGGGGAAATTTCATGAAAATAGAAGGGAGACCATCGAGGAAAGGAACCAAGGGAAGGGAGGAGAGGAAGGGAGGGGAAAATATTGGGGAACAACATTGACCAAATTATATTGTCATATCGGGGTCACGGGCATGTGTGAAAATGTAACAACAAATCCCACTATTACATATAATTATAATACACCAATAAAAATATTAAAAAAAAGAATTTTGGAAAATGAAAAAAAGCCAATTACAGAATTCATATATGAAGGGAATTTTATGGCTAATTATATTTTTTTTAAAATCCTGGGGCTGGGGTTATGGCTCAGCAGTAGAGTGCTCGCCTCACAGGTACAAGGCCCTGGGTTCGATCCTCAAAACCACATAAAAATAAATAAATAAATAAAGTTATTGTGTCCAATTACAGCTACAAAAAAATAAATAAATATTTTTTAAAAATCCTAAGAAAGCGCCTGCTTTCTGGTGCCATGTTCTGAGTAGCTTTCCTCTACTCTGCCCTTCCACCTTGATGTTCTGCCTCACCTTGGGCCAGAGCAACAGAGTTGGTCATCTATGGACTGAAACCTCTGAAATGTGAGCACAAAATGAACTTTTTCTTTTCTATAGTTGTTCTTGTCGAGTCTTTAGGTCATGATAGTGAAAAAGCTGACTAAAACAGAAATTGGCACAGACAAGTGGAGTCCTTGCTATGCTGTGGTTCAGAAGCTTTGGGAGCATTTTGGAATTTGGGGGAGGAATTTTAAAAGTTTAAACATACAATCTGGGAAAGCTTTAGAATGGAGTAGAGCTTAATGGTTGATTCTCCAGGGAGTTCAAAAGAGCAAAATCCCCTAGGACAGTAAATACTGGGCTCATAAGGTTTCAGAGGAAGAAGAGTTTTGCAAACTGGACTAGAGACCATTCATGCGACATTCTGGCAAAGAAGTTGTCTACATTTTCCCCATGTTCTGAGACTTTGAGAGGCTGAATTTAGAGGCCATGTACTAATTAATCTGGTGGAAGAAACTGAGGCAGCACAGCAGTCAGGTGGTACATGGGTATGCCTGGCAGCTTTTAGCCAATTTTATTGTGATAATCAGGAGCAGAAAGCAAAGTAGAAAGATTTGGAAAACTTGGAGTTTGGCCAGAAAAGTGCTAATGAAACTGTGGTTACACAAAGTATGGTTGTTAAAGATATCACAGCCATTAGATATTACTTTGAACAGAGACAATAGGAAAGATGACTCAAGTTCATCTCAAGAATTGGCAAAACCACACCCATTTAGGCTCAAAGGGTGTAAAAGTAAAAAATCTCTTTGAGAAGAGAATGGGAACACTCTGCTTGCACAGGAGGACCTAGAAAGTTGTTTTACTACGCTCAACTGCCCAGGTACTCAGAGGCTCCCTAGAGGCTTGGCTACTGCTTAAGATGGTGGCAGACTTTGGCATCAACCATAAGTTGCTGGTTCTGCAGGGATGCAGGATGCTGAAGTTGGGGTCATGGATGCTTCCACAAAGATTTCAAAAGAAGGCCTGGGAGGCCAGGCAAAGTGTAGCAGGATCAGAGTTCCTGTGGGTTGCCCCTGAGAGAGCTATATATGAAGTAGTGAGAAGGAAAGCTAGAGTGGAGACCCCTAAGGTTAAGAGATACCAGTATCATGGAACATCTGCCAAGGAAAGCTGCAGGAATTGAGCAGAAACAAGTCGAGAGAGAAGCCTCATGGGCTGTAACCAGCAAGGCCATGGCAGCAAAACTACACAAATCCCTTGAAGAGAACATTACATGTGCTCCAGGGAGCCACAGGACTTGTTGGCCCAGGTGGCTTTCAGTCTTGTTTGATCCCATCCCTTCTTTCTGTGCCACTATCTCTCCCTTGTAAAATGGAAATGCTTATTCTGTGCCTTTATATATTTTGATATATGTAACTTGCTTTTTGCTTTTTATATAAGGGGAAAATATCTAAGGATTTGTCTTGAGTCTCAGAGGAACTCTGGACTTGGACTTTTGGATAATGCTGGAATGCTTGAACCATTAAGACTATGGGGACCCTTGAAAATTGATACATGTATTTTGTATTGTGAGATGGGCATGAGGTTTTGTGGTCCAGGGACAGAATGTTAGGGTTTAGATATGAGGTGTCCCCCAAAAGCTCATATGTGAGAAAATGCATGAAAGTTCAGGAGTGAAATGATTTGTTTAATCTAATTGGTACATTAATCCATTGACAGAGATTAATTAGGTGGCAACTGAAGGCAGGTAGAGTTTGACTGGAAGAGGCAGTCACTAGGGGTATGCCTTTGGGGTTTATATTTTGTCTCTGGTGAATGGAACACACACATACAAACACACACATATTCATTCTCTCTCTCTCTCTCTCTCTCTCTCTCTCGTTGCCATGTCCTAAGCTGCTTTCCTCCTTCTCCTGTGATGTTCTGCATCATCTTGGGGCCAGAGTGATGGGGACAGCTGATTATAGATTGAGACCTCTGAAAAAGTGGGCACAAAACTTTTCCTCCAAAAAAAAAAAAAAAAAACCTCCCCAAGCCAGACACACACACACACACCCCTAAGAAAAAGGATCTAGGCAGTTTCTTAAACTGCAAGTAGTTGAGAAATAAAACTAAATGTTTTTCCATACTTAAATTTTGAATTATAAACTATAGTCTTTTAATGCTAACACATAAACAAAGAAGAAAAATTACTATAGTTTTTTAATAAAGGATTTTTGACAAGTCTATAAAATTCTAAAAGAAACACTTCAGATTAAGCAAGACCTCATTGAAAATCCACAGTGAGTATGCACTGAGTTTTTTTTTTTTAGTAAATAAATGATCAAAACATTATGTTATAGAATCCAGAATCTCTGTTTCTATCTCCCAAGAAATTCCTTGAGAGGATACTCTAATTATGTTTTGACATGGTTTTTGGTGCTTGTAGGGATGACTTTTGCACCTCAGTACAAATATTATAGTTTGTAAGACTTTGAGAGTTATTTGTCTCTTTGTTCAGGGGCATCCCAAGATTTTCTTTCTCTCTTTTCACAATACTAGGTTTCCTTCATTCAGGGTGGAAAATTAAACTAACAAAATTATCAAATATTTCTCATAAATTCTGAAACTGTACACAAATATAACTTGGTATAGGTATTAAAAATCACAAAATGTTTTAAAGCTAGCCTTCCTAACTTACCATGTATGCAAATATTTTCAGAGTTTTCCAAAGTTTATTTTAAAAAAAATGGAAGAAGAGAGTATTATTTCTTATCTTTATCATGTTCACATACTCCAAGTACAACGTTTACAGTTTCCCACATTCATCTATTCATTTAAGTGTTTATTCCACAATATTCTCTACCCTGTGGGCTTTAGCATCTAGTATGGGAAAGAGACATTAAGAAAAATGTCCTATAAGATGAATAATTATGAACCATGATAAGTTTACTTTTAAAAATGGATTGGGAGCTATAAAAACATAGAACAAGAAAACTGATCTAATGGTGGATCAGGGGAGACTTCCCTGAGGTGGAAATTGGACTGAGGTGTGATTACTGCTGGTCAAATGCTGCTTCATCCACTTAGTTCTCAAGATTGTGAAGAATTATTCTATTTGAAGTGAGTAGAAAGAAGTCTAGTGTAGCTGGAGACTTTGGAGCAATATTTCCCAATGCTGGTGGAATACGGGGAACTCTAAAAGAATCCAGGGGCCTGAGACTCCTCCCCAGAAAGTCAGATATGCTCATTATTCAAGAGTCTGGAATTTTTTGAATGTTCCCTTGTTAATTCTAATGTGTAGCAAAAATTGAAAATTAGTGCTGGGGAGTTAGGGTAATGTAGTGGAAGAGTGTATTGGAGGGAAGTGGCACATGTGATGATCAGAAAGCAGAGGGACACTAACCCCAGCTAACCAAATATATTCCCCAAAGGCACACCCCCCCCCCCCCCCCGTTGTCCCACCTCTTCCATCCACACCTGACCCACCTTCAGTTGTCACTCAGTTAATCCCTATCGGGAGATTAATTCACTGATTGGGTTAAGGCTTTTATAACCCAACCGTGTCACCTATGAATGTTCTTGCATCATTTCACACATGAGCTTTTAGGGGCACCTCACATACAAACTATATCAGGTACCTCAGGGGCCCATGTGCTCTTGGCCCCCAACCCGTGACACTATTGGAAGGTGGTGGTACTTTAAGAGGCAGAGACCACTGGAAGGTGTTTTTGTGATTGGGGCAGGTCCTTGAAGGGGATATTTGTATCTTCACCCCTTCCTCTTTCTCGCTTGTGTTCTGGCCACAAAGTAAGTGGTTTTGCACATGCTGCTGCCATGATGTGCTACTTTGCATGTGTCCTTTCAGTTCTATAATTTTTTTGTTGCTTCAAGTGTTTGAAGCTCACTAATGAGCTACTCGTATGTTTGTGTTATTAATATCTCCATTTATTACTGATAATATCCCTGTTCTGAAATCAATTTCTTTGATATCAATAAATATTCCAGATTTCTTGTTTTGTTTTTTCATATTATTTTTATCTCTTTTAATCTTTTCTTCAACATTTGAAGTGATTTTTTTTGTAGATGCCAATTAGTTTAGTCTTGTTTTATCATTCAGTGTGAAAAATTAATGCCTTTTAATTTCTTGTTCAGACCATTTATACTTAATGATTATTGATATTATGGTTTTAAATGTTTCATCTTGTACTTATTTTCTACTTGTCTGATCGCATCTCTTGGCATCTATCTTCTTATGGGCCTTAGGCCTCTGAAAGCCTGCAACAATAACTTTACTTTGTGATTTTTGTTTGTTTGTTTGTTTTTTCTGTTTTTGGTCCATAAAGATATTTATTTGCATATTGGAAGGTTGTATCACTCAATGGGTTTTTCTATATTTAAATGTTTTAAATCTTTTAATATTTTCTGTTTCATTGTTGTATATTTGCAGCTTATAATAAACTGCAAAATGCTAACTCAGAGTAGCATCTTGGTAGGAAGTACTCTGATTTGATTTCTGTGTGGAGAATGATTAGAAGGGAGAAAAGATAGCTCAAGAGAAAGCAGAAGAACAGAAAGAAGGCTATTGCGATAGTCAAACTAAGAGGCGATAGTGGCTTGGAGCAGGGAGGTGTTCTAGTTATTTATTATGACTTAACATCTTTCCTATATGTAGTGGGAAAAACAACAATTTTATTTTGTTCACAGATTCAAGTCAGAGCTTCGAAAAGGGCACATGGAGGGGAGTTTTGCTTCTGCTGCCCCATGTCTAGGATCTCATTCAGGAAAACTCAAATGACTGCGGTGGAGGAATGGTGGAGGAATGGCTGGGGGCAGAAGGAATTTGGAGCTTTCCCGTTCACATGTCCCCTGCCTGCCCTCAGGTGATTCAAAACCTGGCTCAGCTAGGGCTGTCCACTGGAACTACATATAACTATACACAGCTTGGTGTCCTCACAGCACAAAGGCCTCAGTAGTGTTGTGTTGTTCACATAGCCACGTGGGGCTCCGAGGACAAGTGTTCTGTGACCTAGGCAGAAGCTGCAGTATCTCTGACAACCCAGCCTCTAAGTCACATAGCATCACTTCTGAATTTTGTTTGTGAAGCAGTTATAAGCCCCTCAGATTCCAGGGAGGAGATAGATTTCCCTCCTCAGGATAATACCATTTACATTTGTGCATATACACCTACATGCCATATTTGTGCTCCCAGTGTCTGAGCTAAAATGTCTATTGTGTGCCAAAATATTTTAGGTTGATGAATTGCCCTATATTAAAAAGTAATATAATTTGAAATTTTGATGGGAAAGCAGATCCAGATATTCAAATTTGCAGGGAGGACAGTTTTTCATTGAAATATATAAAGAAGCTTTTATAAAATACCAAAATATGGTCTTTTCTCTTGAACAGAAGTGCCACAATAAAGGATATAAACACACTTGAAAAATATGTAACTTGTCTACTTATTTCTACATTAGAACATGTGCTATGTGCTTAATTATTAAATGTGTGCTATGTGCCCTGTCCTGAGTTGAGTTTTCACACTGAGGTTTATTGATATCAATTCCCACCCACAGGGATCTTGGAGTCTGGTAGGGAAGATCAACATGCAAAACATCAATATCCCAAAGGAGAGCTGTTGTAAGGAGACACATACTATGTGCTGTGCAGGTGTAAGACACTCATACACTCCAAAGGACTGTGCCATCATGCCTGACAGGATGAGCAGTGGTTTCCCCAGGAAACCAGCAGGTGCTACAGGCAAGGGAAGAGCTACAGGTGAAAAGGAAAGATTAGGAAGGTGTGTGAGAGGCACGTTCAGAGAAGTACAGGGGTTCTTTCTGTGTAAAGTCAGATTTAGACAGCTTTTCCAGTCTACAGAGGTAAGACCAAGTTGTTCCTGACAGATTATGGTATTATGATACCCTTCTGGTACTTTATTCTGAAGACACCAAGGAGGCTAGTCCCACCTCTTGTTCTGATAGTTAAGGATTGGAAGGAATCAGACCCTGCAGTTATTCAGAGAAGGGTTTTAAAACCAGTTTACAGGATTTTTTTTTTTTTTTTTACTAAATGTTGGACTTTAAAAACAAAACAAAACAAAACTTTCAAGTGAGAGTATCAGATCCAGGTTTACTCTTGTCAACCACATTTAACAAAAGTATTTCTAGAGACAATGCAGAAATTGTGCTTAGTATCAGTCAAACATTGCTATAGCTTCATCGAGTGACTAGAAGTTTTAATTGTAAATTTTGAAGAAGCACCTAATATCTTATAATTTGGCTTTCCTTAACATCTGCTAAATATGTTAGATTGCATATAAGTCAAATTTACATATGTTACTAATATATAAACAATGTTAGGAGAGCTTCAAGAAACATGTATTTGAGGTCTCTTTTAGAAATGATGAGAAAAGTAAATTGTGCTGGAGGTACACACTAAAGAACTTGGTGTGTTCAGGAAACACCATTTTTATTCATTAGAGGAGGAGCTATTGAAGACCTTATTCTTACAAATAATCCTAAATTCAAAAGGGAAATTTCAGTTTTACTCAGTGTCTTAAATCCATTTGGGTTTCTGTAACAAAATGCCAGAAACTGGGAAGTTTATAAACAATAAAAATATATTTCTCACAATTCTGGAGGCTGGGCAGTCTAAAATGGAGGCAGCAGCAGCTTCAGTGGCTGGCAGGAGCTCTCTGGTTCCCTGAAGGCGTCCTCCATCCTCCCAACTTCCGGCTGAAGGACTCCCACAGGCCTCTCTCATAGAGGCACTAATCCCACTGGGGAGGGCTTTGCCCTCAGGACCTAATCACCCTGCAAGGCCCCACCTGGTAACACTTTTGCGTGGGCAGCTAGGATTTTAACATAGGGATTTGTCGGGGAGTCAAAAACATAGACATAGCACTCACTCGGTGTTATTTTTGAAAAAGCAACAATGACAATTTGATCCAGATTTGATTAATACTTTTCTTCTCATCAGCAAAAAAAGAAAGATGATGATCTGAATTTTTCTGTAAGTCAGATTCCGTTTTCTGAAGTTGAGGCTGCACGGCTTTCTGAGAGAAACATCCTTTTCCACACGGAACATTCATCAGTGTCATGTTTCGCAGTCATCACTCTGAGTTTCTGTAAAGTTTCAGAAATCTCCCTTTTTTCCTATCCAAGCAGCATAAATAACATGGATGGTGTTTCCACTGTGAAATGACCTGGTGGTAATGGGGCTAATTTCCCCTTACAGGTCTAACTGATTCTCAGGCAATGCCACCCAAAGACTTTCATGTCCACATCCAGGAACAGAAAGACTGGAGGGAGGTTTCCAGGATGGCTTTGGTGGCCTTCCTGGCAGCCGAACACAGCAAAAGTGGTATTGAAAGGGTGGAGGTTCTGGGATTTTGTCAGTGTCTATGATAAACAATAGTTTCAAAGCATCCAAAATTGTCAAAAGTTCTTATTATCAGCTACAAGTTAGCATTTTGAGATGAGTGAGGCATACGTCCTTTGGAAGACTATGTTTTTTGAGCTTGTTTGTAGCAAGATCTATCCTAGATGGTAGTAGGTTCAGAGCTGACGCTACCTGGGTACCATGCCTACATTTGCTCTTTTAAATCCAGATTTGAGGGTGTTCCAGACATTAGGCCCAACAGTAGCTATATTGTTACGAGTCTAGCACCTGATCTTTGGGTAAATTTCCCTATTCAGATGTTAGTTTTCCTCTAGAAACTCCAGATTAGTTTTAATAAAAACTCTAGAAAGAAAATAGAAAGATGAGGCCCAATCTCTCCTTTATTGACTATTTTAAGTTCTTAATGAAGAACAAGCTATGAGGTTCCCAGATGAAAATCTAAGAAGTGTGATTTTAGGCAGATAGTAGGCAGGGACAGGTGGGGTTGCTGAGGGTAAAGTGAGCTCATTGGAGAGTGAGAATGAGAACTTAAAACAGAATGAAAACTTGAAACACTCAAAAAGTTTTTAGGAGATTTGTTTCAGGCAGCAAGGGGAAACCCCAAGAAAGATGGATATATAGGCTTTGAATCAGATTGATTTAGTCTGGTTTTATCATGTGGAGCTCATTTGTAAAGTCCATCAAGTGGTGCTAATTAATAGTCAATTGTGGGTTAGTTCAAGTTGAGCCTTGAAACCTTTGGAAGGCAGCCTCCAAGGTGGCCCCCTAGGATCCTGGCGTCCTAGGAATCATGTCTTCGCAGTCTCTTCCCACGTTGAATCATAGCTGGTCTATGACCAATAGAATATAGCAGAGGTGACTCTGTGTGACTTCCTAGACTAGGTCACAAAGGACAATGAGGTTTCTACCTTGATCTCTTAGATCATTCTTTCTAGAATAAGCTAGGAGGATGTCATGGACATACTGGAGCACCCCTGTGGAGAGACACAGGTGAAGAGAAACTGAGGCCTCCCACCAGTAGCCAGCACCCACTGTCAGCCATGTGCGTGAGCCCCCTTCAGAAGTGGATCCTCCAGTCTCAGCAAAGTCTTCAGAAGACAGCTATTCAATCAGTGTCTAAAAGAACCTCTTTGGAAACCCTGAAGCACAACTACCAGTGAAGCCAGAATTAGACAGGCAGATAGGCAAGGGCAGGATCCAGAGAAGGGAGGAATTGAAATGTTAGTTCCTTCAGAGCGCTTCCTCCACTCTTATCCAGGTAACTTGTCCAGGCTCCATCCTATCGCTAAAGTAATCTGTCCCAGGAATTGCCCCTCCCTACAGGGAGTTATAAAAGTTGTTAATTAATATGTCTTGCGCTGCTCCCTCTGGCCCTTCCCCCTCCATCTGCTTCTCACCTTTTGGCCACCCCACCTGACATCTCCTGGAAGCCAGCAGGAAAACAAAGGTAGCGCAGGACATACAAACACCCTCACTTCTTAGGATACCAGGACACCAGCTATGGCCTCCTTCTCCCTCCTGGGAGAAGTCTTTGTTACCCCTTTTTAAATGAAACCCTGCTTTATATGTTTGCTTCTCTAATGTTATACTTCAGCATGTGAGGGAGCAGAACTCATCACTGCTAATGGGCGGTATCACCACGACACCAAAGGGATCCTGAATTACTGATTCACCAAAACAATCAACAAATTTCATGGTTGTTCTAAGACATTCAGTTTTATAGTAATTTGTTATAGAACAATAGTTGCTGAGCTTCATTTTCCTACTTTCCATCTAATTTCTACAGGACACTCTAGATGCCTCAAAGGTACCTAAACTTGGAAGCTAAGCCCCCCTCAGGGATTGTCTCCCTGTGCACAGTGGGTTGCTCAGGAAGTCTCTTCCTTGACTCTCTTTTTTGCCTCCCCAGAGGGTAGGTTGGCCAATTGATTGCATTCTGGCCTGTGGAATGTGGAAGGTGGTGTGACTTCAAACCTACCCCATGAAACTTCTAATATGTGCCCTCCCACGCTCTTGTCCAATTCTGTCTGAATGTAACCTCTGAAGCTGTGTGTTAAAGATGGCATTTCCACTGGGCCCATGTCCCTGAAAGATGTGTGGAGCAATGTGAACTGTCATGTAAGCAAGAAATGACTGCACAGAAGCCACTAAGCTTTGGGATCCATTGGTCAAGTAAAGCCAGCTAATTCTAATCTACTCAGTGAATCCCATATTCCAGATTCTTTCTGGAATCTTTCCCTGGGTTCATCTCAGTGCTAAAACAAAACAACCCAAAAAATCTTTCCTATAAATATCTACTATTTCTTTGAAGATAAGTTCTTCCATAAATCTAAACAAATCTAATGTGCTCAACAGATGGGTCTGGATTAAGATTTGAGCCCTATATAATAGTATTTTGCAATTTAACAAGATCTGGTGGCAGATACACATTTAAAAAGCAATGCCAAAGAATTTCAGGCACTTCAGCAAGCTCCTGAGATAGATTTTAGGGGACAGAATGGTTTTGAGTGACTTCAATCATAGCACCAGGGAAACTTCCTGCCCTTGTAGGATGTTGAAACTGTGAGAAATAGAAAGTCCAGTGGTCCATTTTCAGAATATAGTATTTAGTCTTAAATGTAAAATTTAAATACAAGAAAGGCAGCTAGAGGGGAAAGCAGAATGGAAAGTTACAAGCAGTTAACACTGAGATGTAAAAATTCACAGCCCCTTGCCAAACAGGGGAGAGGGAAGGGAGAGGGAGGGCAGAAAGAGGGGAGGGGGAGGGGAGAGGGAGGGGCCTGACCAACTACATACTTGCCCAAAGGGGCCTTCCTGCCACAACAGAACAAAGGGGTGGGAACAACTAAAGGACTATTTCTTTAAATAATCACAGGAGAAAGTAAACCTAGGAGGATGTTGGGGAAGATTGTGTAACCCATGGTACTTGGCCAAGGAAGAACTACAGGAGGGACCTTGCATCTAGGAGACAAAATGCTGACTGTAAACATTCTGTGTGGCCTGCTCCCCAGACATCCAATCTTGTAAGATGGTCAGTAAAGCTTTGCTTTTTGCTATGCCTTGTGTCTCTGAATCCACACCTTGGGTTTGGACAGGTGAATGTGTTTTTAGCAGTCCTGAATTGTAATCTGACTGACCCCGGATAGAAGAGGTTTATCTGGAAGTTTGGTGTGACACCACACCCTAAAGGGTTTGCACTTCCAGAGCCTAGTCTTTGGCCTCGTTTCTCATATATAGTTATGAATGAGCATTAAAAAAAAATTTAGTTGTAGATGGACACAATGCTTTATTTTGTTTGTTTATTTTTATGTGGTGCTGGGGATCGAACCCAGGGCCTCCCACATGCTAGGCAAATGCTCCACCACTGAGCCACAACCCCAGCCCATGACTGAGCATTTTTATCCTCAAATGTTTTCCATGTCCCTTAGACACCATCAAGAGAAGAGGCCAAATATCGTGATCTGAGGCTTTGTCACACACTAAGATATTAAGGGAGGTTTCTGTAGTTCTTGAAGAAAGACATCTTAGGTTTTTTTTTGTGTGTGTATGTGTGTGTGTTTAGATTGCTGTTGCACATTAAATACACTACATTTACACATATACACATATATACGTGTGTGTTTGTATATATATATATATATATATATATATATATATACACAAACACACATATATACGTGTGTGTGTTTGTATATATATATATATATACAAACACACATATATATTAATGAATGGAAATGAAAGAGAAAGGAAGGAAGAAATAAAACTTCCACACAGTGTTGGCTATCCCTGAAAGGTCATGCCAGCTGAGAAAAATTATACCAGAATTTTACCTTGCTGCTTTCCCCTCATGGCATCTACATATTTCCCACGGCTTCTCTGACCATAGAGGAGTGACTGGAGAATATGTCACACTCTAGCTTATTAACTTTTGCAAGTGACAACAGAGCAGAGTAAGAATGTCTTTAGGTCAATTATAATATGAAAACATTTCTCCAACAGTGGTGTCTTAGCCTGTGTCCCCCAGAAAGTAGGGTCTGGGGCAAAAATCCTATGTACAATTCCTTTCTCAAGAAGCGCAATCCCGCTGGGCATGGTGGCACATGCCTGTAATCCCAGCCGCTCGGGAAGCTGAGGCAGGAGGATGGTGAGTTCAAAGCCAGCCTCAGCAAAAGTGAGGCGCTAAGCAAGTCAGTGAGACCCTGTCTCTAAATAAAATACAAAATAGGGCTGGGATGTGGCTCAGAGGTTGAGTGCCTCAGAGTTCAATACCCAGTACCAAAAATGAGCAAAAAACAAACCAAAACAAAGTTCAATCCCTGGGAAGCAGAGGCGAGGAACAAGCGGCGTGAAGCAGGGTAGATGGGAGAAGGCTTGATCCAGGGGTTTCATCACCCATTGGCCAAAGATTTTTCCCATAAGGTGTCAACTCCTTTAAATTCCCAGGTTGTAGTTGGGTGGGAACATAGGTGGGGACAGGGTACTATAGATTCATTTGTGTTTTCCATAATGTATTTAAATGGAATCAAAGTATAAGTGGGTTTTGGGGGGGGGGGGCGGTTGTACTGAGGATTGAACTCCAGGTGCCTTTTACCATTCAGCTGCATCCCCAGGCCTTTTAATTTTTAATTTTTTAAAATTTTGAGACAGGGTTCCTTTAAGTTGCTGAGGCTGGTCTCCAATTTGTGTTCCTCCTGCCTCAGCCTCCCAAGTCTCAGAGATTACAGGCAAGTGCCAAGGCTCCCTCCTGGCAGTCTATGCTTTCTTGTTTGCTTCTTCACCTGCCCCCCAACTCAGAATAATTATTTAAGTCCCCTGTATTGTTGCATGTATTAGTATTTGTCATGGAAACCCCTAAGGTAGCTTCCAATAGGTCCTGCCCTTTTCTAACCTCCAACGTGACTTGCTTCAAATCAACAGAATGTGGCAAAGGTGGTAGGATGCCAGGCTGCTACTTATTTCACTTTTTCCTTGCTGTTGGATTTAGATTGTTAATTCACCTAGAATTTATTTTGAATTATGATGTGAAATGAGGTTCTATAATTTAAAATAGCTCATAAGTAGTCCTAACAAATTTGATTTCATTTCCTTATCATTTTACGGTACCAGTTTTATCATATATTAGATTCTTAAATCTAGAACAGATTCTGGATGAGGTAGGACTAAAACTGAAAACCAATGAGTGAAAAAAATCACAAAGAATATATAATGAGGAAAAATCAAAAGATAAAAGATGGGGCTGGGGTTGTGGCTCAGTGGTAGAGCGCTTGCCTAGCCTGTGTGAGGCCCTGGGTGGGATCCCCAGCACTACATAAAAATACATACATAAATAAATTAAAGGTCCATTGACAACTAAAAAAAATTTAAAAAGATAAAAAGAAATTAATGGTGAAGTTTTGGCATCATGGAAATGGGGAAAGATTTGTTTACTGATTATAAACTTCTTATAGTAGTCCATGTAAAGAAATTTACAAAAACAAAGAGATTGAAGAAAACACAATAAATAGAAAGATACCTTGTGTTCACGGATTAGAAAAATTAAATTGTTAAAATGTCCAGATTATGCAAGGCAATCTGTAGATTCAATGCAATCTCTAAAAAAAATTCTAACAGTATTCTTCACAGAAATAACAAAAACAATCCTAACATTCATATGGAACCACAAAAGACTCCAAATAGCCAAAGAAATTGGGAGAAAAGAAAAAAGCTTGAGGCATCACACTAATTTCAAAAAATACCTTAATATACAAAGTTGTAGTAGTCAAAGCAGTATGTACTGCCATAAAGACAGACACACAGACCAATGGAACAGAGAGCCCAGAAATAAATCCACACGTTCCTGGTTGACTGATCTTCAACAAGTGCCAAGGCAAACAAGAGGGAAAGAACAGTGGCTTCAGTAAGTGCTGCTGGGAAGCTGGATTGGCACACCAAGAAAGAAACCGGACTCATCCCCACCACAGCTAATAATCAACTTAACATGGATTAACACTGAAACATAAGACTGGAAACTGTAAAACTACTAGAAGAAAAACATAGGGAGAAAGCTTCTTGCATTGGTCTGAGCAATTATTTTTTGGATATGATCCCCAAAACACAGGTGACTAAAGCAAAAATAGACATGGGATTGCAGCACACTAAGGAGCTTCTTGGAAGCAAAGAGAACAATCAACAGAGAGAAGAGACAACATACAGGAAGGAAGAAAATATTTTGAAGCCATCAATTTGATAAGGAGCTAAGATCCAAACTATGTTGATTTAAAAACAAAACCATGGGCTGGGGATGTGGCTCAAGCGGTAGCACACTCGCCTGGCATGCGTGCCGCCCGGGTTCGATCCTCAGCACCACATACCAACAAAGATGTTGTGTCCGCCGAGAACTAAAAAATAAATATTAAAAATTCTCTCTCTCTCTCTCTCTCTCTCTCTCTCACTCTCTCTTTAAAAAAATAAAAAAATAAAAAAATAAAAACAAAACCAAAACCAAAAAAAAAAAAAACCTTCAACTCAATAGCAATAAAATGAAATGACTAGATTTAAATGTAGGCAAAGGGTCTGTATAAATATTTATTGAAAGAAGACATACAAATGGCCAACATATACATGAAAAAATACTCAATGACAAATAGCAGGCTTTGTCTGAATGTGAAGTCCCAAACTAAAAATTTATTTTAAATATTTTTTTAGTTGTAGTTGGACACAATACATTTATTTTATTTATTTAATTTTATGTTGTGCTGAGAATCGAACCCAGCACCTCACATGTGCCAGGCAAGTGCTCTACCACTGAGCCACAACCCCAGCCCCCCAAACTAAAATTTAATATACCCTCACTATTGCCTCCAGCAACAAAATCCTTCCATCAGTATCCTAATCACACTGGCTTTGCCTTCTATTTCAAGTTTCCTGTGTTCTTTCTTTGGGATCCTTTCCCCCGAGGATAAGGACTTGTCTGTCTTGTTTAGTAAGCTGACCCCCAAACCCAGAAAAATACCTGGCACATCATGAGTGTCCAATTAATGCTAGCTGAGTAGATGGGTATGTGGATTGATGGATGAATGCTACTGTGGTAAGGGCAGGAAATGATGGTGGCTTGAACTTTTGCCAAAGAAAGGGGAGAAAGTAGGATTTATTTATTTTGCATATAGAATCACTAGGACTTAGTGAAAGGATTGAAAATGGGACGTGAAGGAACATTATTAACCACAGTTGACTCCCAGAATTCTGGCTGGAGGAACCTGTATATCTTCACAAGTGTTTAGTGTTTAGCATCCAGGCTAACACATAGTAGGTGTCCCCTAAATGGTTGTTAAGTTAGTGATTGATCTGACCTTAAACTTTAATACATTAAAAGTATTAAAAGCTATGAAACTGAGAAGTACCTGTATGTATTCTGGCTCCCCTTTTCCCAAATCTGCCCACCCTCATGACCCTTGATGCTCACATTCTGTTCTGGGTGGCTGAGCTATGGAGGCAGAGGCTGCCCAGTGGCCACATGCTGTACCTTGCTGGCCTGGGGAGAGACACAGGAGTGTGATTGCCATTGCTCATTGAACCTGTGTTTTCAACCAGTTGCTATAAAGGTAAGCAGTTTGCAGTTTCTCACCCTCTTCCCTGGAGAACAATGAAGAACACTGATTTGGAAAAAAAAATGTGGCAAATTTTCAGATTAATTATTGGAACAGTATCTGAACCATGAAAAATTCAGTTTCCGAATGAGGATTAAAAAAGAGCATACAGCACTAATTGTCATAGAGTCCTTGCTACATTTTATGTATTTTTCATTTTGTAAAAGCAGTGATTCATTTAAAAGAAAAATTTGAACGGCAATTTCAGCAAAAAGTTAAATTAATACAGACACTAGCTCAGACTCGACATGAGTGATGCTGGCAGGTTACGTGCAGCTCTTATTCCCAGGGACAGCACCCATAGCAAGGCCACCTCTGGATTTCCTTGCTCCTAAAGCCGTTTGTTAGAATGTGAACCCTGATGTGTCCTTGCCCCTGAAATTCATTACGTGGGCTTCAAAGGCCTGCTGACCCTCCAATTAACCAAGTTTCCTTGCCTGATTTCTTAAGAAAGGGACAAAGATATTTGAATGCAGCAGTATCTTGCACAATATGGAGTCTTGATCATTTTTCCTTTCTCAATGATTTTACAAATAATGATGTGGAGAGTGGAGAGAAGAAAACCACTACAGCATGTAGCCACCAATCATCTCTTATTGTTTTCAAAGAATGGGCATGTGTCATTCTACACTTTGGGTCAAAAGAAATTTTTAAAAACCCGCTAGAGTCAAATGCACTCATATGTAGAAAAGTTTCATTTTTAGAATTAACACAATCATGCTATCTTTTCCTAACTGGCCCTGTCACATCAAGTCTGCATTGCCTGCCATGATTTCGGAATGCCATGGGCCTGATATCCTTTCCCTGCTCCTCTATGGCCCCCGCACTCTTTGGTTCTATAAACTCCAGGTGGCTGGCAGGACAGGGAAGGTAAGTGAGGCATTGGAAGAGAGGGCCTTGACTTTAAACATTGGCTCAGCCTCGTCATCACTGTTGGACAGGAAAATGACCATCTTCATCTGCAGAATGGGCTTATGATTAACTAACTCACAAGGTGAGTGTCCGAGATGGTACCTGTGTTAGCGAAAGTATGTATGAAGCCCCTGCTGTGAATGAGTGATCCTAGTTGTCAGGAACCTAAATCCTCAAGCACCCTGATTTGCTGATTTTTCAGTGGAACTATTTTTCCTTGAGTTCTGCATTGTGAAATTCTCTCTTATGTTCCATTTATTACACACTTGTTTCTCATTTATAAGTTCATAAGTGTGAGACACAAGCTCACCTGCCCAAGCCCAAAGAATGGACTAAGAGATACAAGGTTCACCAAAAAAGTGAAGCTTTACTATAATGATGGTCTTGCAAGATCCAGTGCCTGGTGTTCAGGGACCCCCAGTTCCGGCACAACCAGTGTTTTATCCCCTAGAGTGCAAGATCCCTCTCCCAGTTCCTCACTGGCTGACTACTATGGGGTGCCCAATCTTCCAGAACCTCACCTAGGTTTTACTGTCTCCTATCAGCTTATTTACAACCTTTAGTTGTCCCCACCTTCCTTTGTTCTCTTGTGGCCAGACAGTCCCCTTGGATGGTACATATAGTTTATCTCTGTTGGTCAGGTCAGATCCCTTCCTTCTCACCTCCTGTTTATCGGGGGGCAGTGGATTTTTGCATTCTGGTGTTAACTGCTTGTAACTTTTCATTCTGCTCTCCCTTCCAGCTGCCTTTCCAACATCCCAAGTCATTTTATATTTCAAGCTAAATACTGTATTTTGAAAATGGACCATAGAACTTTGTATTTCTCAGAATAAGTATGAACTGTAGTCTATGATTTTCAGATCAAACAGCTCTGGAAATCTCCCTGCCTCTTAGAAGACTATGTCAAATTGCCTTTTGGTATAAAAAAAAATTCCAGGCATGCTTTATTTAAATATGTAAATGCATATTTTAGTATTAGCATAAATTTATTGAGTACTAATATGGTGTTAGCACTAGAAGACCAAGATAAAGACCACTAGGAATCTGTATCCTAATAGTTGATATAGCAGTGGGCAAAGTATTCCAAACAAATACTCTAATAAACTTGTTCATAATTTAGATGTGGAATATTCAGCTTATTATCTCTATTGTGGGAGGCCATAAAATATCTGAGGAGTCACAGAAAAAGAAAAGTGTATTTAGTAAAAACTCCACTTTATGTAAGTTTAGAACTTCCTGGACAGTATAATATATACCATTTTTATGTACAGCACCCAAAACAGTTGGATCCTCAGTTATTTCTAGAAATAAAAGTCCCATTTTTACCTGTGACTCAGTTTTCATGGTCTCTGAACTTTGAAGTCATAATTAATTTTTGTAATCACAAATATTCTGAGAAGACATTACAGCCTGTGCCTGGTTCTCTGTGGGAGTTCTGAGACAGAGCATTTGTCAACCAGGAACTTCAACTAGGATCTCCAGCCCCTTTTCCATCAAAAGTTCTAATGCTTTCGCCTAGTGAACTTTCAGCCAGAGCTACTGTCAACAGAAACAGAAAAAGAATGCCAGGACCCAAGGCCTTTCAACACAACCGCTGCAGCAGGGAGAATTTAGGAATGCAGAGATAGAAGGCTAGGCCACAGCCAGGAGCATGTAGGAAGCCTGTTCTTCAAGCAAGTTATACAGCTACAGAGGGGAGCCAGAATGTCTGCAAGGTCCACTCACAACCTTACAACAGGAAGAGTCCCAGCATGCTCTGTGAGTGTCATTAAAAGCCCACTGAGGCAAGTGACCTTAGAATACTATCCTGAAAATCCCCAGAAACAGTTATGCAATTAATAATAATTAAGGGCCTACTGTGTGCAAAAGCTCTAGACATAATCTCACATTTTGCATGACCTTGGTTCCACTTTTATTCTCCTCAAGAGATTCCACCAGAAAATCTTCTTGTTAGGCAGAGAAAAGTGCTCTGTTTGTCATTTCTGTACTGAAGAGCTTCCATCAACCTTGAATTATAGGAAAAGTCTCCTGTACTCAGCTATTGTTTGCATCATCATCATCATCATTATTCCAGGCTCCTGAAAGGGAGCCGAGCGTGCTTCTTTTAATGCCAACTGTGATTTGCATGTTCATAGAAGGTTTGAAGTTTCAGAAATTAAATGTCGGGGTGTAAAATTTTCTTGAAGGAAGAAAGTATGATTGCATCAAACTTTCAAAGTACAATCAAAGTCTAAAGGAAATATAATTATTATTGTCGGTTTATCACCTCAAACATGTTGTTGTAAATGTCATTATATCAGATGAGTTTGGTAACAGGTTTTCCATTTTGCACTTTATTTGACAAGGTGATTCATTGTTTAGTGCAGTTTAAGATGTCAGTCCTTCTGGAAGGAATTGAGCTGAGCTGATGTGCATAAGAACATTCTTCCATCAAAGTATATGATTAAAGAAGGGTTAGACTCCTGAAATATTGTTTCCAAACTTGCTTTGAATAAGAGTGGTTTCTTTGTGGAGATATAATTTATCACAGTTTGTTCCATCTGGGAAAGTGTGCAAAGACTCGACACGCTGTCTGGGGGTACTTTGTGCAGCTTTAAGCCTGGGTGAGAGAATCCTACTTTGGATAAATTCCTCTATCGTGGGAGCCTATCGAGTAATTGCAGTTGTGCTTTTTGTTTTGTTTCAAATAAAGTATCTCACAATGAACAAGGAGAGCAGAGAAAACTGCTTTCCCCACCTTTTGTTGCACACCATATGTTGGATTACTGTGTGTTGTGTGTGTTGGTCATCCAGTACTAAACACTTCCCAACAAAGCACCCGGCTTTTGGGTCCTGGAAGGAAGCCAGGGCCTTCTTTTTGCCATGTTGATGATGCCATGACCATTTCCTTTTTCTCTTTGTTAATTTTTTGTATTGAAATTTTAAATAAGAATATAGATCTTGGTAATGAAGACTCCTTTTATTTTAGTTGTCAATGGACCTTTATTTTATTTATTTATATGCAGTGCTGAGAACCGAACCCAGTGCCTCACACATGCCAGGCAAGTGTGCAACCACTGAGCCTCAGCCCTAGCCCTGTAGACTACTTTTTAAATATACGTACTTACAAAATGCCAGGAAATGGGATAACTCGTGGATTACCTCTCACATTCAAAGCAATCTTGTAAATTATTTGCATCTGCACTCTAAAATGAGGGAGCCGAGGCTCTGAAATGCTTACTGGTTTGCCTAAGACATGCTGACCACAATGGCAGAGCTGAAATTCCAAGTGAGGCTCTGTGACTCCAATACCAGAGCTCTTTTCTTTCCCGTGGTTGGTATGTGTCTCCACAACACATGAACTTACCCTCTTTTTTTATAAGCAGTTTGGCCTGTAGATTTTACTGCTGTCCTAGATGATACCTGTCGTATATACATAGTAACTTTTAAAATTCTATTTGATATCTGACTGTTGTTAATGTCTTATGTTAGGTGATATGGTGCACAACACATTCAAGCTATAAAATTCTTTTCTTCCTTTCACCCCAGTGGAATATATGCTGATTTCAACAAAGGTTAAAATGTCCCAGGCCTTTTACAGGGAAATTAGTTGTAAAGGAACTCCCTAATATCTTCCAAGTGGCATTTAAAAATTTTGGCCAAGTAGAGGTTGTCACATGAAAAAAAATTCTGTACTTAAATTGAACAGTCTTTTTTTTTTTTATGAGAGATGCAATGACCAGTATTTGAGAATATAAAATAATAGTGAAGTATTTATGCAGTTGCCATTAAAAAATGACAAGTTTGTCAGAGCTAAATAATGTCTTCTTGTGATGAAAGCAGACGTAGGCTTGATACTTATGTGGGATCAAGGCTAAGATCTTGTCAAGCCCCCTCAGTCCAGGGTAATTTGCAGGACTCTCCATCCTGTTGTGGCCCTCAGCTTGAAGTAGGAGTCCACACACTAGATTTGAATATACTTAAAATCTCAAGCATTCCAAACTAGGCGAAGAGTTTGTCATTTCTGTTACTGTACAAGAAATTTTGAAACTTGTGATTTGTATGTGTGTCTGAACATAGGGTTTAAGAATTATTATTGTTATTGGTTTTCAACAAATAAAACCATCTCTGACTAAGAGGGCTTGTTTTCATTTCTTTGAAATTTTTAAAATATAAATCTGTATGCACATAGTATCTACCTACACATACTTACCAACAAATGCACACCTTATGGTTTTAAATTTCTTAACAGAATTGAAATAGCCATAAAACAGTCCATAAATAACTTATTGCTCAGCCAATAATAGAGGATTGTATCATGGTTTAGATCTTGGTCTCTGGTGCCTAGCTTCAGATCCAGTTTTAACCCCATTATTTCTTACCCCTTAGGCAAGTTTTGAAATATCTGTTCCTCAGTTTCCCCATTTTCAAGTAGTACCTAATTCATAGGCTTATCTGAATTCATATGTATAAAGCACCTAGAAGAGTGTTTGGACACACAATAACCACTATCTATTAAACTGCTGGTTTAATAAATGAAGTTTTTTCTAGAAGCAATATGCTCACAATAAATTATGAAAAAATATGTTTAGGAGCATATTTTGAGAAGCATTAACTCTTTTTTGTAATTTTACTTGGTTCTTCTGAGGAGATGGTTGATAACATTTGAAGATAAAAAGTCCCTCTTAAAGTGAACTGGCATCTACACTAGGGTAACTACAGGAAAAACCAGAATTCTGTACACAGTGCAAGTCAGCGGGACCATTATTATTCTGTTCTCAGTAGGTGATAGTGATCAGAGACTCAATCTGCTTGAATCTAAGACTGGCCTTGGATAAGTTAGTAAATATCTCTGATGAGACTCAAATCAGATAACATTTGTTAAACACTATTAACCCAATAAGAGCGATGATCTATATTGATATTGATAATTTTGTTATTCAAGTCTTTGCTCATTTAATTTTCTCATCTCCTTATTAAGAATAAATGGAAGTGGTATCAATTGATTCCACTTATGTTGGAAAAATACATGAAAACAATGGTGACCTATGGTAAGAACTGAGGAAGCCCCTGCGTTCACATCGGTGGTAGCCAGGTTGTTGTAGCATGATTTGTCAGGTTTTGATTTGCTGTATTCTAAAAATATGTAGAGAAATCACCCTAAGTTTGTAGGGCTTGGGGCTGAGGACCCCCAGCGAATTTGTTTGCCCTCAGGTAGCAACTCCCCTGGTAGCTGGTGCCAGGGACCTCTGTTGTCAGCACTGGTGGGAGCGATAGCCGGGGGTTCTGCGCTGCTAGTCCCATGTCACTCCTGATTCCCTGGGTCTGGCTATCGTGCTCGGTTGGCTTTTACCTCTGTGAGTTCAGGTGGGCCGACTAGTTATTTCAGCGGGATCATTAGTGCTGAGTCACGAGAAGCAGGCGAACTGGAGCTAGAATGCAGCCAATCCGGGCTCGGTGTGTTCTGAGGGGCAGACTGTTCGCCCGGGATCCCCTTCATCTCAACAGTGCCTAGTGGTCCTGAGCGAGCAGTATTTTGACAGTTTACTTCTCCCTATGCCCACGCAGCTGAAGGGGTTAGAGACTTGATCTCTCCGCGTCCGCCGCCATGTTGGATCACTTAGATTTTAAATTGTCACTCATCTTATCAGCTGTTCCATTTTACTCAGCAGCTCACTCGCGTGGTGAAGAGTCTGCTCTAAGGTGCTCTGTGGGAAGCGGCGGCAGCAAAAACAATTCTAAGCAGGAAGTGTGAATCAGGTGGTATGGCAATACCAGATTTCAAACTATATTACAGAGCAATAGTAATAAAAACAGCATGGTACTGGTACCAAAACAGGCGGGTGGACCAATGGTACAGAATAGAGGACACAGAGACTAATCCACAAAGCTACAACTATCTTATATTTGATAAAGGGGCTAAAAACATGCAATGGAGGAAGGATAGCATCTTCAACAAATGGTGTTGGGAAAACTGGAAATCCATATGCAACAAAATGAAACTGAATCCCCTCCTCTCGCCATGCACAAAAGTCAACTCAAAGTGGATCAAGGAGCTAGATATCAAATCAGAGACTCTCCATCTGATAGAAGAAAAAGTCGGTTCCAATCTACATATTGTGGGGTCCGGCTCCAAATTCCTTAATAGGACGCCCATAGCACAAGAGTTAATAACAAGAATCAACAAATGGGACTTACTTAAACTGAAAAGTTTTTTCTCAGCAAGAGAAACAATAAGAGAGGTAAATAGGGAGCCTACATCCTGGGAACAAATTTTTACTCCTCACACTTCAGATAGAGCCCTAATATCCAGAGTATACAAAGAACTCAAAAAATTAAACAATAAGAAAACAAATAACCCAATCAACAAATGGGCCAAGGACATGAACAAACACTTCACAGAGGAGGACATACAATCAATCAACAAGTACATGAAAAAATGCTCACCATCTCTAGCAGTCAAGGAAATGCAAATCAAAACCACCCTAAGATACCACCTCACCCCAGTAAGATTGGCAGCCATGATGAAGTCAAACAACAATGTGTGCTGGCGAGGATGTGGGGAAAAGGGTACTCTTGTACACTGCTGGTGGGACTGCAAATTGGTGCAGCCAACTTGGAAAGCAGTATGGAGATTCCTGGGAAAGCTGGGAATGGAACCACCATTTGACCCAGCTTCCCTGAAGAACTTAAAAGAGCACACTACAGGGATACTGCCACATCGATGTTCATAGCAGCACAATTCACAATTGCTAGACTGTGGAATCAACCCAGATGCCCTTCAATAGATGAATGGATAAAAAAAAAATGTGGCATCTATACACCATGGAGTATTACGCAGCACTAAAAAATGACAAAATCATGGAATTTGCAGGGAAATGGATGGCACTAGAGCAGATTATGCTCAGTGAAGCTAGCCAATCCCTAAAAAACAAATACCAAATGTCTTCTTTGATATAATGAGAGCACTAAGAACAGAGCAGGGAGGAAGAGCAGGAAGAAAAGATTAAGATTAAACAGAGACATGAGGTAGGAGGGAAAGGGAGAAAAAAGGGAAATTGCATGGAAATGGAAGGAGACCCTCATTGTTATACAAAATTACATATAAGAGGTTGTGAGGGGAATGGGATAACAAACATGGAGGGAAATGAATTACAGTAGATGGGGTAGAGAGAGAAGATGGGAGGGATGGGGAGGGGGGATAGTAGAGGATAGGAAAGGTAGCAGAATACAACAGTCACTAATATGGCAGTATGTAAAAATGTGGATGTGTAACCGATGTGATTCTGCAATCTGTATTTGGGGTAAAAATGGGAGTTCATAACCCACTTGATTCTAATGTTTGAAATATGATATGTCAAGAGCTTTGTAATGTTGTGAACAACCAATAAAAAAAAGAGAGAAATCACAGTGAATTTAGAAACCCTAAAAATAAAATAAAATATTAAAAAATAGGAAAACAGTCCTGAGGAAAAGGATTTGTATTATTTACATGAGACCAACAAGTGATTAGCTCAAAGCTTCTTCAAAAGATAGTTTTCATGAGAATGTTGACTTTCATCTATGAGAAGATAAAGGAGCTGATTTTAGATAGTAGACAGCAAGTCAGATGACATAAGGACTTCTGTTTGTGAGTGAGTTCCCACAGCAGGACATTTCTCAACAGATAAGGTGCGATCACCACCTCTAGAAATATTTAAACAAAGGATAAGCAACGACTGTCCATGATGGTTAGTGTGATTAAATCTTATTTCTGGGCATAAAAATGACCTGATAATCACTTTCGACTCCAAGGTTCTATTTTTTACACCATTGACCAGAGCTTCCTCATTAAGTTCTACAGTATACCAGAGTACAGAGCTGAGGTTGGACCCTTAGATCCCACCATGGACTCCACAGTCAGCAAGAGCAACCTCCTCCTCCATTCTCTCCAGGGGGAGTGTGAACTGTGAAGTAAAAATCTAGGGAATTATTCACTTGGTTGTGTAATGTACTGAAAAAGAGATGGTATCTAAATTAAAAAAAAAAAAAAACATGTTATGGATCAATTCTGGAGGCCCAGAGCAACTCCTTGATACATATGTGGGAGCCAGACGGATTTGAGAAAATTAAGGAACTTACAGCTTTCATTATTCAGTCTAGTGAGGTATTCTTTGGATTTTACCCCCAAAAGAATACTACAGAAATTCAAAAGAAACATTGCAATGACTTGGTCATTGGTAACAAGGTCTTTTGCAATAGGATTCCAAATTTCCTTAGCGAGAAAGTCTAAACAACCTTTTAAATTAAAGGACATAGATCACATTCATCTTGTTCTTGAATTTTCATCTCTTTCTTCTGTGTCTCCAAACTATTTAGTTATGAATTTTATATTTGATCACAACCAAAGAAGGAACTATTAAACCATTTATTCAATCATCCCACATTCATTCTTTTAAATAGTAAATATTCAGAAAATGCATATACTGTTTAAAGCTTTGGTAGATCCAGTAAAACATAAAGCTAATTCAACCTATAAGATATATGCAAAAATCACTATAATGCCAAAGCATATATAAGAAGAGACATAAGGATAGGTTAAGAAAATAAATTTTGGAAAATTGGGAGATGAGAAATCAGCATGCAGCATATATTTCTAAATACAAAATGTAGCCTCTCAGGAGCATTTTAAGAGGTTTAATGGAAAAGTCTTATTGATTTATTATTGGTCATTAAATCCATAAAGAGGACTAAGTGTATGATTTCAACATAGATTTGAGGTTTATATTTCTTTCTTGAGCCATTACTGTTGGCCAACATGGCACAAATTAACATGGATAGGAAAGGCCGCCTTCTTGACAGATGAAATGCCTATTTTAAATGGCACAAAACAGGGCTGCATCCCAACTGCACTTCTTTTAATTTTATAACTGAACAAATTGGTTGTCATCTGGTGACCTGGCCTCCGTGGGACAAGCACCTCTCATGTGTCGAATTGCATTACTATCTGGTTGCAGAGTTGCTTTGACAAGAAAGCCAACCTGTTGGCCAACTTCTGTCAGGAAAAGCTGTAACTATTAGTTCTACTAAAACCGAAATGATCCGTTTTGGCCGGTATGCTTTGGTGTCCAGAGAGATATCAAACTAGTCTGCTTAGCTGGCCATATTTAGTTTCTAGTGGGTCACAGTTTATGACTTATGTGGTTAATCCTTGGGATGTAGTTGATCTCCAAATTAAACACTGTACAGGAATCCTGATAAGGATCTTCTGTGGTCAGCAAAGACCTTTATATTTATATTTCTTATTCTCAGATAAATTCTTTATCACAAGAAAACATCTTTGTCATCTATTCATAAGATTTTTTTAAAATCAGCAATGTAGACCATCTTTAAGTACAACTGGACAGTAATCTCAATTTTGAATCGTCTATTCTTTTTCTGTCAAAAGCCTAACCAAGACTGTATGGGAGCCACCAGTCACTCATCTTTAAGTTCTCCCAAATACAACTATATCATGTCCTCAGTTGTTATGTATGTTTATTATAAGAAATAATTCTATGTGGACTTCTTTTTTGTTTAAGATTTAAATAATATCTGTTATGCCCTTCAGTGGTCTGTAAATAAAGAACTATAAGGCAGACGTTACTTCCTTTATTAGAAAATATTCTCTTTGATCATGTTTTCTTTACCTAGATTGCTAAGCTTAGAGTGAATTTTTATATTTGCTTGGTTTCAGAATTTTTCCTTGGTCTGAATTTTCATATAGTTATTCCTTTTACCATTTTATTTCTTGCCTCATGTGTCTCTTATTATATCAATAACTTCCAAACTTTAATTGTGATTTTTTTGTTGTTGTAAGCTGTGTCACAGCATACATCACTTTTGGAAGAGGGGAGTCAATAAACACACATGAAAAATATAATCTCTTCAACATGGATCGAGTACCAGATCAGGTACTGCCTTGAGAAATGTCTCAGAAGGCCTGGCCAATGCAAAATAATAACCTCGGATATTTGTTCCACAGATTTGTACCTTCTACTCCAAATCTATTGAATCAAAATCAAGGCGGAGACAGGAGTCTTTATTTTCACTGGTTCCTCAAATGAGTCTTGTGCAAAATAGACCATGCACCATTGACCTAGCATAATTCTCTAGTTGATCCATATGTGTGACTATATCTCCCCAAGTTTGTAAGCTGCCCTGAGAAGGATGGGCCCTATGTTACACCAGCATTATCTGCAGCTCCATCAGAGCATAAATTTAGATATTCATAAAGGACTCCATTGGATATGGTATCAAAGAGTCTGAAAAATTATTGGCTGAGGCAAAGTAGTAAGCACTGGGAGTGACCCCAAAATGAATAGAGAGGAAATTATTGCTTTGGGCCATGTGTGAGTCTTGGGAGTCCTGGCATCAGATGTCAGTGGGAACAGAAGGTACTTATGCAGAATTTCAAATTGTGAGGAAGTGTTATAGTTTATATGGTGTCCTCCAAAAGCTCATGTGTGAAACAATGCAAGAAGTTTTGGAGAAATGATTGGGTCACAGCCTTAATCTAATCAGTGAATTAATCCCTGATGAAATTAACTGAGTGGTACCTGGAGGCAACGTAGGGTGTGGTTGGAGGAAATGGTTCATTGGGGGAGTAGCTATGGGGTATATATTTGCATCTGGTGAGTGGAGACCCTTCTCTTTCTGCTTCCTGATCACCATGTGAGCCACTTCCCTCTGCCATACTCTTTTGCCATGTTGTTCTGTCTCACCTCGAGCCCCTAGGAGTGCAGCTGACTGTGTATGGACTGAGGCTTCTGAAACCATGAGCCCTCAAATAAACTTTTCCTCCTATACAATTGTTCTGGTTAGATATTTTAGTTACATCAGCTATTTAGCTAAAACAGGAAGGGGCGACCAGTGCCTTTTCAATCACATTTGGAAGATGAGAGAAACAGAGGGAGATATCAGAGATACCCCAAATTTGAATCTTGAACAAATGGGGAAAAAACATTAATGCCATTATCTGAGATAGGATATGGTATAAAAGAGTGTGAAAAAATTATATATTTGGCTTCAGAGTATGAGGGCCTGAGGAAAGTGCCAGTTGGAAGGACGGTTGGATAAAAGGACTTATACCAAGACTCACCAACAAAAGTCAAGCTTTAGAGACAAAGTGTTGGAAAAATGACATACCTAGAAGTGAGTTGAAATTTTGGGAGTAAAGAAATAACTTGGGAACTGTAGAGTGAAAAGACAGGAAAGCTTTGAAGGCAACCTGAAAGAAGACGTGCAGTAGAGAGGGGAGGAGGAAGCCGGGTGTGTTAAAAGGTAGGAGTGAAAAGAGAATTTCAGATTTCAGAAATCAGAAGAAAAGTGACTTTTAAGAAGAGTGTCAACCACCCAAAGCTTTTTTTTGCTACCTGGTAGGATTCAAACATCCTAAAGAATTATAGTTGTGCAATTTCAATAGAGTAGAAGGGGCAGAGAAAAGATGACCGAGAAAGAATGAATGGGAGGGACACAGCTACTATAAAGCTTGTGAGAAGTCTGATAAGGAAGAATAGTGATGTGATGGGGAAGGAGAGTGAGGGCATTTGGTGCCACTTGAAAAAGGAGGAAAATGTGTCTCTTGCTGAGGGTGCACCTATTCCCACGTGAGTGCTGATGTGACTTGGCCAGTTGAAGACTGAGTGGATTTCACCCTAAATGACTAACCCAGCAGGGAGTTTTTGTGCATTGAGCAAAAGAGAAACTTTTAATTATTTATTTATTTGTTCATTAATTTTTCATTTTTTTTTCTGTACCAGGGACTGAACTTTAGGGGTGCTCTACCACCGAGCTACATACCCAGCCCTTTTTTCATTTTTTATTTTGATTCAGGGTCTTGGTAAATTGCCAAAACTGACCTTGAACTTGTGATCCTCCTGCCTCAGCCTTCAGAGTTGCTGGGATAACAGGCGTGCACCACTATCTCTGGTTGAGAGAAAGGTTTTTCATGACAATAAATACTTAAGCACATTTCTAGGCCTAGGAAATTTTTCTAGTTGTTGAAACAGGTGAGGTGGCAAGAAATGTATGTATTTAAGAGACAAGAGAATAAGGAAAATCAAACAGAAGCATGAAAAGCTGGATTCAAAACACAGTTGCCCTTAGACAATGAGCAGAGCAGAAATGGCCACTTATGCCAACACCTTACCTGAAATTTTTTTTCTCATGTCATTAATTCTTTTGTATAATACAGGCATGTAATGGAATCTAAATCTCCTTTTGTAGTTTTGAAAGAACCTCAAAAGTTATTTCAGTGAGTGTCATATAGTTAAAAAAAAGACTGGAGAAAATCTCTATGAACTAATTTGCAGTGATTTCTAGGGATATTAAATTTTAAAAATCAAAGGCAAAAGATACACAAAGTATGATAACTGTTGGGCTAGAAAGAAGAGAAGATAAGAAAATATCTATATATATGCTTCTTATTACAGAGAGAAACTGGGAGAATAAGCCAGAAGACAGTGGATTTGCATACTTCCAAGAGCTGAAAGGAAAAGGGATGAGAAGGAAGGAGAAGGAAGTGATCAGTTTCGGGGTATATTTTTTTGAATGGTTTCAACTTGGAAAGCAGGTTAATTATTCTACAGGTTAGAAAAATGAAATTAGGCCAATAAGAAAGGAAAGGAAGAAAAAATAGACTAAATTGAAAAGAACTGAAATAAATGAACTTATTTTTAACTATTTTGAATGAATGACATAACTGTATTGAAGGGAAGAAATATTGAAGGGAAGAGAGGAAGGGAGGGGGGAGGAAGTACAAAACAAATTCATGTAAGGAATCACGTTGAAACAGTTTAAGCACACACTTCAGTACTGAGCTGGGTGGGACATGTGGGAAAGGGAGGATGGGCTAGGGAAAAATTACAAATGCATCCTGAGCTCTTTTATGTTAGGTTGTTTATTGTAATGCTTCTAATACAATTCTAATACCATTTTAAATGTATTTTATTTAACAAATGAGTAAAGAGGTTGATATTGTCAGTGTCCAGGATTTTCATGGTGGAAGAAGAGAAATACAAATACAGAATTAAAAAAGAATCCTAAGAGAATGGTTTGAAATCAGATACTGATATAAAGTCTTGATTTCTAAAATAAGGTATGTGCAGGTATAGTCACATTTGTGTGTGTGTATGAATGTGCCTTTGTGAATATATACTTGTGTGTATGTACGTATACATGTATGGGTACAAACATTTCCTTGCTCTGTTGACTGAAAGGGTCCAAAAGCAAACACCTCAGTAGCAATAAGTATATCTAGCACTCAGATCTTGTTCTTTAATCCTCAAAGAATCAAGGCTTCTCAGAGAAGTGGCTGATCCAAGGGCTGGGATATGGAGCTTCGAGTATAGCTCAGCACTTGCCTTGCCTGAGAGGCCCTGTATTTGATCCCCAGCAACACACACACACACACACACACACACACACACACACATTTGCTCAAGGGCTGGAACCACATAAGTGTAAGAGAAGACTAGAATACTTTTTATATTAAAAAGTAAGGAGTTGCTTAAAAGATGTTAAAAGAATAGTAGAGCCAGATTGAAGAGGGCTCCCACTGGCTCCAATTGGGACAACTTGAGCAAATTAAATAAGAAGAGCCATGTATTATAAACAATTGGGGACAAAAGGAATTCATGAGTTCAGGTCTAAGGTAAACAGTTAGGGATGGAGGGGAGGATCTTATTTACTGTGAAATAACACCGATGACCAACCGATTATATGAAAAGAATGTTAAAGTTAGAAAATAATGCCAGGCATGGTGGCGCACGCCTGTAATCCCAGTGCCCTGGGAGGCTGAGACAGGAGGATCACAAGTGCAAAGCCAGCCTCAGCAAAAGTGAGGCACTAAGCAACTCAGTAAGACCCTGTCTCTAAATGAAATATAAAATAGGTCTGGGCATGTGATTCAGTAGTCGAATATCCCTGAATTAAAAAAAAAAAAAAATCCCCAGTACTCCCCCACCAAAAAAATTAGAAAATAATAATTTTACAACCATCTTGGTAAAGATTAATTAGATAAGAATTATCAAAGGATAGCCAAGCACTGCACATGCCTATAATCTCAGTGACTTGGGTGGCTGGCAAGTTCAAAGTCAGTCTCAGCAATTTAGTGAGGCCCCAAGCAACTTAGTGAGACTCTTTCTCAAAATAAAACAGGCTGGGGATGTGGGTCAGTGGTTAAACACCCCTAGGTTCAATTCCTGCTCCCCAAATATATATATCGATAAATGCTAAAGAGAAAATTTTGAAGAGAGGCAGAATATTTGCATAATTTTAAAGTGCTTTTTCCATAAAGTGACTAAAATTAACATCTGTAGTAGGAGACCTATGGACATTGTGTTTCTCCCGATAAGGTATATACCCTGAGAAAGAATATCAACTATGTGACTTTTCTATTGAGAATGCATAATTTCAATCTAATCACAAGGAACAAATTGGAAAAACACAAAATAAGGAACAATTTATTTAAAAAGGTGAGGCTTATTCTTCAAAATTATAAATGTCAAAAAAAGACAAATAAAAAGCTGGGAAAATAGTTCCAGATTTTTAAGGAAGCCCAACGAGATGTGATACCTAAATTCAATACCTAAATCATATACTGAAGGAAAAAAAATGCTACAAAATATAACAGGAAAAATGACAAAACTGGAAAGATAAATTAGAAAAAGACATTGTATCTTATAATATATGGACATTTATGAAGTTGATAACTGTAATTATGGTTATGTAAGAGAATATAGCTATTTCCCCATTAGGAAACATACAATGTAGTAATTTGGGATAAAAGACCATGATGTATGTGACTCGCTTTCAACTAATTCAGAGAAATAAAAACCAAATAGAGAGAGAGAAAGGGGGGGGGGGAGAGGGGAAGCATATGGGATGAAATAGTAATAATCAGTGAATCCAGCTTTATTTTTATATTATCCCACAAATCTGAAATTATTTTTAAATGTGAAAAAATGGTCACCAGTTGTTACTCTAAATGTCTATAGTTGCTGTGTGGCCAGTGGTAAAATCCAACAAACGTAGTCTAGGAAAACCTCTTGAAGATAATGAAAAATTTTGAGGTAAAATGTTTTGCAAACTGAGACCTCAGTATTTACTCTTAAATCTAGAATACCCTGGAGGAGAATAGGCCCATGTAAAGAAAAATCACATATAGGATCCTAGAAATCATAGCAAAACTCACGTTTTTATCTCATTAAATTGAAATTAATTGATATTTTATAGGATTGTCTCCCCTACTACCTTTTTCAGAAATGAAATAAAACACATGGATGGGAAGTCACATATTTTAAAGCATTCCTCAAGCAAAATGTAATGATAAAATGTATGTTCCCACTAGAACATTAATCTCGTCCTTCATAATTAACTATTGCATTTTTCTTTCATCAGGCTCTGACCTTTAAGGTGTTCCTGTTGTGTGTGTTTTTAATGCCTAACTTTTCTGGAAAATGTGCAGAGGTCATAATGAGGCATAATTATATACAGTATATAATTTTCTTTGGCCTTTTTCAAGTGCTAATTTAGCTATCATTTCTTCCTATAGAATTTTTATAAGAACTACTTTTTAAAATGAAAATTCTTTCCTTAGTTTTGGCATTAGTTATATATTCAATAAGTATTTAATACAGATAGGAAACTTAACAACATATATATGAATGTTAAGTGAATACTGTATGATAAATTCTTATTTATCTGGATGGAAAATAAACTTTAAAATTAGCCCTTTCCTTCTGCATACACTGGTTAATAAGAAGGGTCTGTTTTTAATCATTCTGAATCAATCAGAACTTGTATCTTTTTTTAAAAAAAAAATACCATTAAAGCTTGTTTCACTCTTATATAAAATACCTCAACTTGTAAATGAATAATAATTTTACTTTTAAAAGGTATTTAAAATATAGGGGCTGGAGTTGTGGCTCAGTGGTAGAGCCCTCACCTGGCATGTGTGAGATCCTGGAGTTGATCCTCAGCACCACATAAAAATAAATAAATAAAATAAAGGCATTGTGCCCAACTACAACTAAAAAATAAATATATTTTTTTAAAAAAAAGATATTTAAAAATATACTTTGCTTGGAAAGACATCATTTGGTATATTAGAAGAGAATATCTAGAAATTTATAATGCTGATAGAAGTATTTAGAAGAGGCAAATTGTGAACATGCAAAAATGGAATTGTTTTTTGAAAGTTAAGAAGTTTTTACTTTATGAAACCTTGCCATTAAGCATCATTAGTCATTTGACATCAGCAGGGATGAGAGCATAAATATGAAGACTGATTTGATATTTACACCATTCTAATAACAAGATAAATTTCGCCAACTTGGTTTTGTATTTTAAAAGACACTTTAAAATAAATGAAACATATTTGCAAGCAAGCAAACCACACAGAAGGAATTATTATTTGTTTTGAATTTCTGACTTAGTGTAAGTAACTTGATCAACTAATAGAACCAGACTAATTCTATAAACCTCTGAGTATATTTTATAAACCAGTGGATAGGGAATATTAGGATTTAAAGAGGATCTTAAGCATTTTTATGTTCCTAATGCCTTCAATCATTTTAAGTCCTTGAATAAATTTTGCTGAATAATACTTTCTTTCTGTAATGTTCCATTTGTTTATAGGGTTTGGATTTTTTTTTTTTTAGTGGTAAGTTAAGTGTACATAAAGACACAGTATATTTATTATGTCATGCATTTATAAATTTGTATTAAATTAACAAAGACCACTATTATATGTCCTCATGATAGGAGAAAATTCCAAATTTCACTCTGGAGATTCTGCCAAACTTTCCCACATAAAATGAAATAAAGAAGGGCAAAACAACAATGGCACAATCTATAAAGTTCATAAGCATGACAGCTTAAATGGTAGAAACACAAGGATTTTGTCTACACCTGGAAAATCTTGATGTTCTGACTCCATAGTTAACAAGGGCAAAGTTACCTAGGCCAGATCATTGGGACTGGCCATTTTTCCATTGTAAATGAGGAGAAACTCTATGGCATTTTACATTTGCATTTTGAATTCACTTTTTTTTTTTTTTTCTGAAGAACATACTCACCAGAAAACTTTGAGTGTTTTGTAGTTGAAGATCATCTGGGTCTGTCTATACAGGAGTTGTATGAAGTTGATCCTGTTGTTCTTTGGGAGCCTTTTCTCATATTTTGGGGTACCTCATTTCAAGCAAGAAAGTGTAAAATTCAGATTCAGTGGTTCTCAAACATGATGTTTAACATTTGTAACCAAAATAATAAAATGCTAAAGTGTTTTGGGTTTTTTTTTTTTTTTTTTTTTTTTTTGTACTAGGGATTGAACTCAGAAGCACTCGACCACTGAGCCACATCCCCAGCCCTATTTTGTATTTTATTTAAAGACAGGGTCTCACTGAGTTGCTTAGGGCCTTGCTTTTGCTGGGACTGACTTTGAACCCGTGATCCTCCTGCCTCAGCCTCCCAAACTGCTGGGATTACAGGCATGTGCCACCATGCCTGGCCAGAAGAATTCACTTTTTTGTTGTTGTTGTTTAAGTATGAATTAGATGGGCTTCAAAGTTACCCTTAGTGCAATGTCATTCCAATCCTCTACATTGATACCCTCCTTGAGCAGGAGAGAGGGAAGCTAAGATTGTTCATACAGGAAATTTCTTATTTATACTTGACAAAAGCCTGGAAATGTCTCTCCTATGTCTGTATCTCACAGAAATTCATATGTTGAAACCTAATCCCCACTGTGGGTGATGAAGTCATGAGGGGGGCTCTCATGAATGCTATTAGCACCCGTATAAGACACCTGCGGGGGCTTGTTCATCAATGCCCTTCAACCATGAGAGCACATAGCAAGTTGGCATCAACCAGAGAACTGCCCTCACCAGACACTAAATCTTCTGTTGATTTGATCTTGGACTTCTCAGCTTTCACACTTTAACATATACATTTGCTTTGTTTAAAAATTGCCTAAAGTTTTTTTGTTATAATAGCCCAAATGTATTTAACACAAGTCTCACACATGTGAACACCTCCCAAGTTTTGTGTACTGTGATGGAAAAGAACCTGATAAAGTTGCATTATGCAACTGATTTGCTTCAAAACACAAGGACAAATAAAATCTGCATAATTTCTGCTATGGTGAGAGTCCATTAATCAAGGGTCAGAATAGTCCCAAAGTATTGGTCAAAAATGCCTTTGGTAAAGAAACCTATTGTGGACCTGACCAGCACAAATCACTATTATTTTATTCTGGACACACAAATATGTGGCAAGTCTCAAATTAAAAGATTATTATCATATGGAAGGTATGTGGTTGTTTTTAAAGAGGGAGCTAAAGCCTTAATATGGCTAGGTATGCAGCAGTGAGGGGGGCAGTGCTGTCACAGGTAAACCAAGAGAAAAGCAAAAAAGGATCATTTCCATTGAAGATCTTTTATCCAACAAGAATTTCCACCTAGGGGCATAGCAAGGTCGGTGTTGAATACTTATTTCCTTGGTACATTTAGATTTGTATTTATGACCAGCAGTCAGGAAATGAAGGTATATCATATACAATCTTTCGATCATTTTACTTTTTAGGGAGTTGAAAAATAAAACTTAAAAAGTTGACTGTGAAATGGCCTGGTTTAATTCCTTGGCCTGCCTTAGGAGAGCATTCAGAGAAAAGATTCCAATTTTTGCTGTACTGACATGAACTTAGGTTGTATCAATTTTTCTGATGGTTTTGATTGAGCTAATTAGTATCTAATTGACTAACCCACCAAAACAATCAGTTACAGGAGCTGGGAGTGTGGCTCAGTGGTAGAGCACTTACCTAGCATATGTGAGGCACTGGGTTTGATCCTCAGATCCACATAAAAATAAATAAAATAAAGGTATTGTGTCCATCTATAATTTTAAAAAATGGTTATAGTTAAGGAACTAAATTTAAATCTTTAAACTATGCATGGGGAGAGATCTTTAGTTTATGAAACAAGGCATACTATTTTTCTAAAGTAATAGGAACTAAGAATGCAATAAAATCTAGAAAAGAAAAAAAATTATTCCAGTTCTTCTATGTTATATTGACTTTATAAATAGAAATCTATCTAACTTTAAGAAAATGGTGTCAGAAATTAGAACAATACGTACCAGGTCAGAAAACTTTCTACAGTGAGCCAGACAGTAAATATTTTAGGCTTTACAGACATATAGTTTTTTGTTGCAACTACATAATGCTGTAGTTACAGTGTAAAAGCAGCCCTATGTAAACTAATGGGTGACCTTGTTCCAATAAAACTTTAGACATCAAAATGTGTATTCCTTTTTATTTCTGCATGCCATGAAATATACTTTTGAGTTTTTAACCACTTAAAAATGTAAGAATCATTCTTAGTTCACATGTCAAAGAAAAATAGGCAGGGGACTAGGAGACTGGGTGTGGTGGCATACATGTATAATCCCAGTGACTGAGGCAGGAGGATTGAAAGTTTTGAATCAGTCTTGGTAATTTAGAGAGACCCTGTCTCAAATAAAAAATAAAAGGGCTGGGATGTAGCTCAGTGGCAGAGTGCCCCCGGGTTCAATACTCAGTACAAACAAAACAAAACAATACTAGTAAACTAGATTTGGCCTTTGGGCCTAAGTTTTCTGATCCTTGCCTGGGACTAACAGAGCATGAGTTGTAACAATAAACTGTGAACTTTGAGACACATCAAGAATGTCAGTGTTTATTCACTCCAATTACAGAGTTGAACACATCATCACCTAGGTACCATACTTGACATAAAAGTTCATCCTGAGGGGCTGGGGATATAGCTCAGTTGGTAGAGTGCTTACCTTGCATGCACACAGGCCCTGGGCTCAATCCTCAGCACCAAAAAAAAAAAAAAAAAAAAAAAAAAATCATCCTGAGTTTAATAAAGAGGTTCCATGCAAATTGTGCATCATTCCATAAAACTGGCGTGGACTCTTCAATAATGTCAATTTTATGAAAGATAAAAGAATAAAATTTGAGACTAAGTTGTTTAATATTAAGAAGACACAAAACCTTTAATATGTGATCTGTTTTGGAGCCTGGATTAAAACAACTGAAAATGAATATTATTTGGGCATTTGGAGAAATTTCAATATGGATTATCAGACAATATTATTGTATCAATATTATATTTCTTGAGTGTGAAGATAAAATTGTAGACTTGTAGAAAATTGCCCTTGTTCTCATATGATATATGTTGAAGTCTTCACAGATTTGTGTGTGTGTGTGTGCGCGCGCAGAGAAAGAGAAAGGAGGTAAATACTACTACCAAATAGTAACAATAAATGAACCTGAGTGATGAGTGTGCAAATGTCACTGTAATAGTCTTTCAACTTTTCTATAGGTTTGAAATTATTCAAGATTAAAAACTGGAAAAATTAAAATAGGAAAAAAGAGATAAAGCAGTAAATTTAGTTGGTTCAAATGATATCTGTAATAGAAAAATCATGATACTTGAAAAAATCACTTATTCTTTAAAATTCCAAGATAATTCCAATTTCATTTGGACATTAAAGCCATTTTACTTGTAAGAAATAGCTGGGTCATTTCATTCTGTATTGATATTTTCACCTACTTTGTTCCAAGAAATTATAGAACAGATAAGACCTAAACTGGATGAGACAAACATAACAAAGTCATCAAACTTAGGTTAGCTCTAAATTTAGACTGTTTTCTTGTTGTTGTCTAAAATGCATATTTACTCAGGATCCAGAAATCTGAAAAACACTTTCTTTTCTATAATTAAGACCACTGTACTTCTTCTAAAAGTCAGATCTAAATGGTTTTGTATACTACTTTGCTCATCAGATTTTTGAAAATGTAAAAAAAAAAAAAAAACCAAAAAAAAACTTGATGAGAAACAAAGTAAATGGGGTCATCATTTAATTTGGAGAAAAGTCATAATCATTTCACTCAAGGATATGAAAGTCTCTTTCAAAAGAAAGTCTGTAAACCCTTTGGAGATGGAGACCATGTGTTAGTTACCTTTGTGTACCTGCTGCCAAACACAGTGCCTCATAAAAGTAGCCATTTGAAGCGTGTGGGTTGAATGACTGAATGACTAAATGGATGAATAAGTGGAAGAGGACCCTGTTTTATATGGATACAGGGACCCTGTTTTATATGGATACAGGTTGTGTTTGTTCAATGTAAAGAAAAGATTCAAGATGACTCCAGCACTGGACTGGGCCACTGAAGGAAATAGTGGATTCTTATTTATTCACTTATTTGTTTATTTATTGAAATTTACAATAATAGAATAAACATATATCTTGAATATATTTTTAGAGAAAACTTAGCACTTAAATGTTCAGATAGTTTTCTACATGTATGATGATGAAGACAGTTCCTTGATTTCAAGGATTCTGTCTGTTAACATTCAGTCAGGTTGAAATAAATCTGAAAATCATGACATATGAAGGGCAGTTGGAGGAATAGTGGTTGGGAGAGAATGAGTAACTGGCCTCAATTATGTTCAGGGTTGCCATGAGAAATAGGGAGCAGATACTCTAAGCTGCCCCAGGACCAGTAAGCAAAATTAAAGACAGGGCAGGGGGGAATGTACACACTTTAGCAACCAAAGAAAGAACATTCTAACAAAGAGACATACCCATCCCTAAAACAGTTTGCCTTAACAGATAACAAACCACTGTCCCTGGAAGATATACAGGCAGAATTTGTGTGGCTGTTTTTAAGGGTAACTGGGGAGACAGCATCTATGCAGGATGTAAAATTGAGGCTCCTCCATCTCTTCCAACCAGAAAAGGCATTGTTCAATAAGCCTAAAAGTCAATCTAAAAATTTGGTGTTAATACTAAACAGATGATCAGTAAATACTTTGAACAACTCAAGGTCTTTTATGAGCATGTAAATAGAACACCATGGTCAATTCATTCTTTGAAGGTTTTATCAATAGATGCAGACTTGACATTAGTTACTACCCAGGAAAAATTTAGGTTTTCTCAGAATGTAAAATAATACCATATTCCAACAGAGGTCCAAAATACTCGTAGGTATTTCAAAGACTCTAGGATTTGTTCTTTCTCTCCATCCCAGGCCACTATCCCTGTGTACTCTATCATGTCTCAAATCTAGCTTATTTACTATAGCTGCCTCCTAACTAGACAATCATCTCTAATCTCTTTCCTCTGTAATCCTTTTGAATATAGCAACTAGATGTCTGCCTAACACCTCTTTGGAACAAATGACTACCTATTCAAAAGCCTACAATGATTCACTCAGAATTATGTATGGAAAAGATTAAAAGTGGACATAAAATACAAATATTTATTGAAGTGGGAGAATTACAAATAAGTAGTGTTCTTGGTGCAGTGCTAATAAAGTTCTGATTATAAATAAAATCAGGTGAAATCCAAAGGATCTACAAGGTTTCCTTACCTCCTAGGATATTTCACACAAAAGCTCCGATTTAACTTTTTAGAAGACCCTTCATTAAATCCTCCCAATAGGCCTTTTCTTCTATTATCCTTGCAATAAAGCTCCACTATTTTCTTGTCTTTCTGCTCTCTCTTTATCCTGTTTCTTCCTCTGTGTCCCTCATTGCTACATCTTCACTTGTGCCTCTTTCACTATTTGCTCTCTTCCTCACCTCCAGGACAACTACTGAATGTTGTCTGGATGTTCACTTTGTCTCTACCCTAGGTAAGCTTCCTCAGGGCAGGGCCTAGTCTGTTTGTTCATAGTTGCATTCCCTGAATCTAGAATAGTGCCTTGCAGATAAAAGGTATTAATGGATTATGTGTTAAATGAATGATTGTCATTTCTGTGACTACATGAACCCATAACATTTTTCCCTTCCTGAAATATGATATAAATTGATTATATATTGTGTGATTTTATATTGCATTATACCTTTTTCTAGTTGTGTACATGTTTTAATGTAGTTCTCTCAAAATGAAGCGATATGTCATCCATGTTTCCTAATTTGATATTCCAATTTAAGAAAATTTTATTGAATACCTACTGTGTGTCAGGCACTTTAGTAGGAATTATTAAATAAATTAAAAACTGCATTTAACAAGCATTAGTAAAGGCCAAATGGAATACTTCTCTGCTGATTTCTTTTACACAAAATAAATATACCTGAAATCTATAGTTTAAATAAAAATAATAGTCAAATTTTCTATACTTTTCTGCCATCTTTCTATCAAATCCACTTGAAAGAATTATTTAAAATAAATTAGACATACAAGATATCCTGAAATCCAACATTAAACCATTAATGATATGTGGAAATAAAATTAGTATACATTTTTATTGGTTTAGGGGAACTGGCCTTTCATCATTTTTTGTTTCAAGCTCTTTATAGTGGCCAGAAAGATTTTGAAAATTGTGTAGGTTTCATGTCTAGTCTGTAATTCAAGTAATTTTATGCCTTCTATGCAATCTGGATGTTTTGGAAGCTGCTACATGTTATATTTTTCAGAACCAGATGAAACAATTTGGTAAAGAACACAGGTAGAAGAGATCACTAATTTTCCTTTTCCCCCAATAAACTATTTTTATTATGCCAATTTTAATTACCATGCAATCTAATGGATTTAAGGCTTATATTTTCCACATCACTAGACATCACAAACATGAAAGCATTTTATACTGTCATTATACATCAATGTTTGTACTTGGTTATACATATATACAGAAATTATTCACACATCTTAACCTTGCTATTTCCTCCTTTCAAACTAACATAATTTTACCATGAAAGCAGCTTTTAAATAAATGGTATAAGAAATACAGCAAGGCACACTTTTTTAAAAAAAAACATTTTTTTCTCATTACCACCTCAAGAAGCATAAAAAACAAAAATGTTGTACATAATTGAATAGTAGAGTATCACCAGTTTGTAATATACAACACTGTTATAGCTGTGTCTTGAAGTGCTGCATAGATTATTATTAAAATGAAATAAATAGAATGGTGCTTTTAAAAATTACTTAATTTTGACCAATGTTTCTTCTCTATGCTACAATCAAATCAAATTTTGATGTTTTGGGTAAACCTGTTTCAATAAACATAGGCATCATATCATTAAAAAAAAATCCAGATTGAAACATGAAATTGGTCAAGTACTGGCAGGGATGTCATTCCAGACGGTGAATTTAATGGACCATCAATTTGGTGAACTGCAGAACTTCAAAGAGTGGATAGAGAGGGAAGGAGGCAAACAGAAAAGTCTCACTGGAGAGAGAGGGTTGGTAGAGGTAGCTTGGGACAGGAATCCATGGGAGAACAAGCAGCTTTGCTGAACTTCAAAGACGATCACCTAAAGAGAACCAGTGCACACATCCAGATCACAAGGCTCATGTGGACAAACTGCATTCAGAAGAAAGATTCATCTTGGGAAAGTCAATGTGACAAAAGGCAGTGACAACATGATGGAACCAGAGATCAGCCCAAGGCAGGAGGATGAGGCCAGCCCTGAGTTGCAGCCAGACTATCTACAAGAAAGAAGAAAGTGACAAGAGAAGGTTTCAGAAATGTTTTTCATTTGCAAAACAAAGCCCTTTGAGGAATCACTGAAGGTTGCCATTTGGGGACTACCCGATAATGCTCTGAAATAAAATAATGATTTTAACAGCCCAAGGTTCACATTACTTATAAAAAAACACTTTGATATAGATGTGAGAAATGCATTTGTTTTTAAAAAATGACATGATTAAGAAAACTCAAGTTTGACCTTTTTTCTGGATCATCCACTCTTTTGCAGGTGAACTCAGTTTTAAATACTCATGATTGCTTCAAATCTGTATGAAAATGTGAGGCAGCAGTTACTAAGTGATTCAGCAAAGTATTACCAATGATTTGGAGACTGAGAGCATGGGCTCTCGGGTTTAACCCTTCCTTCAGTGACTTTATGTGTGATATTGAACAATGTCAATATTATATAGAGGTGAAATATTTATAACATTGTGATAATCCTAAATGTTTTAGCCTCTTGTCTATAAAAGGCTAAAATTAGGATTTCTAACTCAAATATAACACATTTAATTTAAGATACTAACAGCATTGTAGAAATGAAACCGATTCAATTATTTTTGTACATCTGATGGCTGATGCAAATTTGTTCTAACAGATTGGAACAGATCAAATGTGAGGAACATCGAAATTCCAGGTTTAGGTGGTAACAGGATGCAGTTACTTTAGGTCTACTTTAGGTCCTTGGACCAGCTCTAAAATAAAGCAGGCTTTTGCTTGTCTGAGTTTAAACTAAGTTCTAAAGTCTGATATTAGTTGTTTACTGCCCCTCTAAAACTAACATGCTCATTCTCTGTCTTGTTCTTGCCTTCTATTTTCTACGATCTTGAAACTTTTATGAGAGCCAGAAAAACTTTTAACAAAAAAGTGGTTTGGCTGAAGCCACAGGAAGTTGGGGACAGATAAAAAGTTAACAGGAACAGGGAAGACAAACAGACAGGAACAGATGGGACAGGATTTGGTGCAGTAAAATAATCAGTAACTCAAGCAAGCACAGTACATTGTTCAAACGCTGAGGACATGACTCATCTGAAATTGGCTACTGAGTAGGGAATCCTTAGGTGAGGCAAATCTCGTCTTACTAAAAGCTGGCATTTAAATTCTTTCTGGATAATCAATTCTTTCAAGTTGGCCTACTTGGAAACAGACCAAACTGGCTAAGGCACAAATTTGGTGTGTGTGTGTGTGTGTGTGTGTGTGTGTGTGTGTGTGAGAGAGAGAGAGAGAGAGAGAGAGAGAGAGAGAGAGAAAGAGAGAGAGAAAGGCTATGTCAAATAAAATCTTTGTTATTTACCATGGCAGGGCTAGTTATTCAGAAGTTCTAGGTAATTGAAAATCATATCCAGCAGAACCTTGATTTATTAAAGCGATTTTAAAGGTAAATCTGATAAGATTATACTTATATTGTCTAGTGAAAAAGTAATACACAATCCCCAAAGACAGTTTCTTAAACTGTTTGACCAGCTTTGGGAAATATCAAACACTTAGCGTCAACCCAATTAAAAGAATGAGAATCTGTGCTGTGTACATTAGGAATGTTTGCTCTTACAGCTTTCTCAGTTTTTAAAAACTGAGCAACAGCATTTTTAACTGTATATATAAGCTGAGTATGCATAACTACAAATAATTTCCTAAAATCTAAAATCTATAAGCTACCAAGTATCACATTTACAGACCAATAAAGTAGAAAAGACAATAAAACTAAAAGTGCTAAAGGAATATACGTATTGTAAGTAAATACAGCTCCCTGCCCCATCTTCAAAACACATGCGTGCACAAAAACACACAGGCATACACAGATGTACACATACAAAATCCCTAAACCACCAGAACCAAAAAGAAAAAAAAGTACATACTGGCTGCATGAGATGAGTTAAATTTTTATACCACAGGGTTTATCCAGCCTGAAGTTTAGGGTTAAACCATTCATCAAAGATCAGAGGCTTATGATGAGGATTATGAAGAAATAACTGTCAGAATACAGCAAAAAGATTAGTGCAAAGTACATCTCTTAGGCAGGTCCTAGGAGGCACTCTAGACATACATTATGTGCTTTCCTCCAAATTAGGCAGAAAGAGCTGGATCTATCCAGTTACCTTGCCTTTGATGTGATTTGCTGTAACTGACCTCTCTATTTTTATAGAAACATGACACATAAATGAAAATAGTGAAAAGCACAGCAGTGTGCCTGGAAATCAGTGCAAATGTACACTGTTAGATCACGTTAAAGCTTCTCAAACAGTTTCAGTGGGTTTTTAATTAGAACACAGTAAATAAAAACCTTTTCAAAGATTTTTGGAAAAAAAAAATTGTGTTTCTGTTACAGACTGTATTCTAAGTTGTATCTCTTCTGGATGGAATTATAACCATTTATTTCTGATCATTTCATCAGAATTTATTTTTTTTTACTTTAAATCAAAATTTATACCTGGGGAGAAAAACCCAGCAAATTGAATTTAGTTAATTTTAGAGTCTAGAAAGAAAGAGTACCCAAAGTGGTGATTTTCAAATGGCTTTAAAAAACAGAGTTTTTTCTCTTGCTTTTTTGAATCTTATAGAAAGAACAATAACAACAAAAAAAGCTCCTATAGTCATGAAACCTCATATTTCTCAAATATCTTCATTATGTATTCCTCACATTAAATTCTGAAAGCTGGTCAGTATTTTCAGATTAAATAATGTGTCCTGGTTGACAGCACTTTAACAACATATGAATATTGACATCCAAGTACCTAATGCTAATGATGGGAAAAATTCGGGCCTCCAGATGTTTTGTCCACATGAACTAAAAACACCAACACCTGAATAGGACCAGTAAACTGAGCTATTCAAATTGCTCTAGACTGATAACAAGTCACTTGGGGGCGATGTAAGTTCTGCAGAAGTAAAATTTGGCTGCTTCTGCTTGTGCCCAAGATAGGGCCATTGTGGGGGCTCAACAAAATATTGCTGACTGGCAGGTAGGCAGACTGGCAGATATCTGTTCCTGCTTCGTATGTGTGAGGACTACACAGATCCATCAGCACATTCACTTTCCTCAAGCCTAGAGATGGAGCAGCTCATCATTTACATTTCATTTCAATTCTATGTCTATGTAAGGCAGAGAAGAAACTCCCAGAGGATTGAAAAGGGAGTGAGTGTCCCAGAGGCTTCTCCAGTGCCAGTTTCTCCTGCTCTGGATCTCAGCATGACTGGTGACTCAAGGGTCACAGTCACATGATGTCATGCTCAGAGTGGTGTTGCTTTCAAGCCTTTATCCCCATTTAGCAAACAAAAATCAGCCAGGCTCTACCAACCCTTCTGCAAGGTTGGCAGAACCCACAGTACAATCGGTTTTAATAGAACTTGTTTTGAAGCCACTTATAGAATTGCAGTTACTCTCCCTTAATGGTCAGTTTTACTGCATACGGATAGAGAATGTGATTATAGGGTGGACACGACTTGCAGAAAATACATTTCTCTCCCCTATCTTTGTTCTCGCTTGCAGCCAATTGTAAATAGAGTCTGAAATACAGAAAATTAGTTGAGCTATATTAGTAAGTAGGATGCTTTTCTTCAGTTTTGCATATTGAGTTTATTTTTAGGGTATATATATGGTATAGATTCCCCCCTCTCTCCCCATTTCTAGCAGCTCTACACAGAATCACACATTTTAATGAGCTTAGGGCACAGGTGTTGCAGGAAAAAAAAATAATGATGTTTGCCATTCATCTTTCAAATTAAATAATGTGTTTTTAAATAGTAACTTTTTTCATAATACATTATGGGAACAACATTTATCTGTCACATTTTAAAAGATGTATTTGTAATAAATGTAAATTACTTTTAGAAAATCAGTAATTAGGCTCATCAAAAAATAAACAATCTGCCACAAAAAAGATAATCTTTAGCATAGTTAAGTATAATAACTGTTATTTGAATAAGTTAACAAATTAGGGTAGATTGCTTCTGTAATTCATTTCCTATAGCACGAGTTTAGGTTACAGCATTAGGCTTCTGGAGTAGGGGGTGGAGATGGCATTAGGCACTCATACTTTGGTGAAATATGACTCTCACATTTGAAAATTTTCTTCTTTAAACTTGATTGAGAAAGCATATTCATCATTGGGGCTTCGAAATGGGAAATAACAGAATCTTTGTGTCACTTTTAGAGATACATCATCATCTCAGAATTATCAATCAATAGCTGTCTTATTAAATATGAAGAGTGGAATGACTTTCTTAAAAAAATTTGATGGAAATCAGCCTGTCACCTTCAGGCAAAATTCAAAAATTCTGTTTTTATCAAGACGCCATTAACTTGTCACGTATTCTCTCTGCATTTGCTTTCTGTGCCTATTCTCAATCTGTGTGTGGATAAATAAGAGCCTCTTCTTTAACATCAACGTCCTCTCCTGTTTGAATTCGCAGACACGGCCATGATTAGAAGCTGTGACAGCACAGCCTTCTACTAGGGAAGCAAATGTGATGATAGCTCCATTAGAGGGAAGCATAAGAGGGAGGCCCCAGGTAGGAGCTTCAGCCCTTAGCCTGCTCACTGCCTAAGTTCAGTCACTGGAGGGAAGCGGCAGCTGTGAACAGGGAGTCCAAGTTGGGGGGTGATACATTTTGATGATGGGGTATAACTGAAATTTGGATAACTTTTTTTGAGGTCCTAAACTGCTCAGCTACTTCCTCAAATTTTGTATTTTTCTTGCCAGAAAGATGGAATAAAGATAATGTCACTAAAAATGTCAAATCTTCACTATTCTCCCCCTTTTTCTTCAGTTACTTTCATTGTTGGAATTATTCCTTGTCCCTAACTGCCTCATTCAGATAAATATCTGCCATGACTGGTCATTCTGACTAGCCTTTTCTTCTATTACGATTTGTTGTTGCCCACTCATATTTTAAACATATAAATGGAACGAGGACTGATACATACCTTTCTATGAGATGATTTTCATGCTCGGGGAGGGCACTACATTCTATCTATGCATATTTGTATGTCGTTCTTCATGAAAGTTTAGAAGATTTTCTCTGCAGGTTAGGGCCTTGGGGCTGGGATGCAATGCAGTCTTGTCTTTGGGCTTATTCACCTTCAAGGACAGGTCTTGAACTTTAGATTTGGCTGAAGCAGCATCACGTTCTGGCATTCCGGACTCACCTGGTTTTCCTGAACTCTCCTTTTTACCACCTAGCCTTGAAGGACTAATCGCTGAGCTTTCTGCATAGCCAGTGGATGTTTGGGGAAAATCACATACTTCCTTTCCAGAGTCGGCTCCTTTCTGCTGGGGAAGACTTGAAAAAGCCACTGTGTCTGCATCAGCCACGAAGGGAGAAACATCACTGAACTCAGAACAGCTTGCTGTTGTTTGTACTGGCACCGCAGCTTCACTGGGAACTGCAGATTCATTCGGAGAAGGACTAGAGAAATAGGGCTCCTCTCCTTCAGGGTCATCCTCAACACAGGCCTCAAAGAAGCATTCGATGTCCTCTTTGTCATCTAAGCCAGAGTCGATAGCATCTAGTGGCAATGGAGTGTTGCTCTTCTCTTCTACGTAATTGGTGACCTCCCCACAATCACTGTCATGAGATGAAAGAGACAAGTAGGAATAAAAGTCCCCTTTTCTCAGCTGGATGGGCCGGTGAGAATGTTCTAACACCTTCTCCTTGATTTGAGTTAATGAAGTGGGAGCAGCCTCCTCGTTTTCAGGTTGAGATTTACTTTTTAGGGCAGTGGAAGCCATGTCAATGATTTCCTTAACAAAGTCATGTACTGAACAATCTTCAGCATCTTTCTGATGGAAAACATCTGGCTCACAGTGGCAACAGGAAGTGTTGTCGCTGATAGAGGCATTTTCCTTTGTTTCATTTTGTTCAAGTGCTAGGCAACAACTAGCAGATTTTCCAGCCTCACTTGGTGCATCATTAGATGAAGATTCCAGTACATCACAGTCTTGTCTGTCGTTAACTCTGGTTTCTGAAGCCAGTTCTGGGCAAGACTTCTCAAGGGGAATGCAATCAGCAGCTTGATTTTCAAAATGGTGGCGATTTGGACATTTCTTTGGAGGGTGTCTGCCATTTGGGGGAACAAATTCTTTTCTACCAATATCTGAATCCTCTGAACCATCCACAAATGCTTTACACTTACAGTGCTCACTTTCTGAAGACTTTTTCCCATCTGAACCAAGATTTTCTGGTTCCTTTGAAGTCCCATTCACTTCATCCTTTTGCCTTTCTGGAGTACTTTCAATATTGCCATTTTCCATGTCAGCCACATACGGATCTTTACTAACTTTGAAAATATTTTTCTTATTTTCACCCTTTGTCCCTAACTCATGTGTATGAGATGAATTCTTAGCATTTCCATTATTTTCAGGGAGACATTTTATGGAGCCATTTAGAAGGGCCTCAATGTTTAGGGTATCAGAGGGATTAGTTGTTTCACCTCTGCTTACATCTTTACTGCCCTTTATATCATCACTGAGATTGCACCGTTTCTTATCTTTTGTCAAGGAAAATTTTGGCCTAATCCAGGTCTGCAATTCATTCTTTATATAATCCAGCCCTGACATCAGGTTGCATTCTTCATAAATTTCATCATCTGTGGCAATACTGGAGTCATCATCTTCATCTTTGATGCACAGTTCTTCTTCAGTCAAGGTGAGTGTAGAGCTGGAGAGGAGATCACTGTCATCTTCATCGTCAGTGCAAGCAGAGGTACAAGAAACGTTAACGATCATGCTGACATTCACGTCGCTTTCATCAGCCACAGAATGATTCAGGCGCTTCCTGAAGGATGCATTTGATTCCGGGATCTTGTTCTTGTGTAACACAATATCCTCTGAGCAAAGAGAGACTTCATCACTGCTACTAAGTTCTGTAAGAGATGCCGCTGAGTCTTCATTGATAGAAGATGCTATGTCTAATGACATCTGGCCAGCAAAGGACATCTTTTGGGAACTGCTCTGGAGAGTGATATCAGAAACGCTTCGTTTTATCTTTTGCTCTGAGGGACTCTGAATATTCTCCAAACGATTCAGGAGATCTAATGTCCTTTTACTTAGTTCACCAACTGAGCCACTGCTCACACTTAGGTCCCCAGAGCTGTGACAGCTAAAAAGATCTTCATTGCTTTTATAGGATGTCAACCAACTTTCTAAAGAAGTGCTTCTCTGGAGGCTGTCACTACCATTTTTAAAGATGCCCAATCCAAATAAATCACCCCCTGGAGAAAGGGACTCAATAGATGAACTACGAGATAAAAGGGAGAGCTGTTTGGCATTCTGAATGCCAGTAAATGTCTTCTCTATATCGCCACTTTTATATGAATTACGACCCATTTCATGGGGTGCACTTGCCAAAATCCTTTCATGGGGAGGTGCATCTGGTTGCAACTCTGAAGCTTGATGTTTAGATTTGCAGGATTTTTTATCAAAATAAAAACCACGAAGAAGGGGATCCTCCACATGTGCCTTTTCACTTTGTGATTGTTTCATTATCATTGGTAATTTGAGTTTTGAGCCTTGGAGGTACGAGTAATCATAAAATGTAAACACATCATGTTTTCCTTGTAATTCTTCTCCCAAACAATCAGGGGTATGTTTGGTAACACTGTTTAAGTCTCCAACTTTTCCATTTACACAACTCACTGGTGAAACGGATGAGTGAGAGCTATTTGGGAGCTTATTGCATTCCTCCTCATCTTTAAATTTTTGCTTTAACATGTTAACTGCGTCTCCCACTTGTGTGTCCAGATGTTCGGTTTCAGGGTTACTTGGGGACCTATCTCCCACATTGAGCAAGTACATTTCAGAGTTGGTAGTCACTTCAGTGTCTCCTTCACTGACGATTCCACTCTCACTGCCAGAATTCTGGCTCATGTCTCCACTGTGGCATGGGCAGGGCTTCATCAAGTTGGAACTACCTAAAAGATCTGGCAAAGATTTGGTAGATGAAAATGAAGAGTCTTTACTGAGACTCTTAGTTAAAATACTAGGCTGAGTCATGCCAGTAAACTTTGGATTGTTTTTTAGAAATGGTATGTGGCTGTCATCATAGAGTTCAACATTGTGGAGGCTATATACTTGGTAAATGTGTGGGCTGGGGGGTGCAGTGATATTTGAGGCATACTGAGATCCCCCATGGTCTCCTGCCTCCTCCTCATAACCAGGGTCCTCACTACTTGTCTCTTCAAGCTTCGATGAAGGCATGACAGATTGGGGTTCTTGATCAAGGTCATTTGATTCTTCATTTAAACTAATTAACTTGTTGCTTATATCTGTTTCATCCCATTCCAAAGCATCTTCACTCATTCCGTTTAGGTCCATCAAGCCAGGATCAATCACATTCAAAGTCTCCTGTGTAGGAAGAGAGGGAGAAAAAAGAAGAATTAGGGAATATAAATAGGAAGATTTTACCCATTTGAAATCTCTTGGAAGAGTCAAAAAACTGCCTGAAGCATGGATTTGAAAGATAGCAAAACTATCACCTCTGCTTCTCTCTGGAATAACATCCCCAAATTACTGAAATAGGTTTTTCTATCAATAGTAATTTGTCACTGAAGGCAATAACATATATTAAAATGTTAAGATTATTAGAGTCAAATTGTAATTTATGGAATTAATCATTTCCTATTGATTCTTCTACATTTTAAATCTTGGATTAAGTGAAGATAAAACTGTCAGGTAGATGAAAGTAAAAAGAGCACAGTCTATGATATCTGCTCAGGTACATTCACCCTCATATTATTTTAGTTTCCAAGCCCAAAGTGGGATACCTGCAGTCACACATGGCAAATTCCCTTTACCTCTATTTCTGGGTTCTCTACTTGACGTGGTTTTTGCCTACAGAGCTAGTTATAGCCACCATAGAGGTCCATTTATGGACCTGAGGCTTTTGACTGTCCATCCCTTTCCCTTCCTTCCCTTTCAGGGCTATATGCCTCTTTAGAACTTGGCACTGCTCCCAATCAGACCCAAGGTGAACAACAATAACTGGTTTCCTCACACGTTTCCATGAACCCTAAGTGTTCTAGGGAAGCTCCTTGATCACAGTTTTCTCAGTCCCTCTTTCTTCAGTCTGTCTTTATGGCGGAGATTCCACTTCTGTCCTTGTTCTGATCTCACTATGGTCAGTCCTGACCTCTATTTCTTATAGGCAAGACTTTCCCCTTCCTGCCCATTTTCAGCCCCAGAATAATAACCTCTGAAGACTTTCTTGACTCCCAAGGATGCAGAAGCCCAGATCTCCTTACCCTGCTCTCTGTCACCCCATTTGGGATAAATTTTGATCTTCCCTTGAACTTCTTGGTTTTGCCCCTTCTTAGGTAGAACTTGATGCATTCTGGGATACAGTAGCTGGACAGGCTCCTGGATCTTGATCAGATTCCTTCACCATCTTTACTTGCTATCCAGCTCTCTGGATATGCTAGAGCCAAGAAGGATGATAGATGTGTACTACAGGCCCTGATAGGCTCACCCACAGAACAAAACACAAAATGAACTTAGCACTTTAGTCTCTGCTCATGCTGGGTAGCCAGGCAAATGAGCTTGGCTCTAGAACTAGCAGACTAGTTGAAGGGCTAATTTTGCTGCTTACCAGCAGTGTGATTTTGGGCAAGTTACTTAACCTTTATGAGCACGTCTCATTCCCTGTAAAATGGACATAGGATCATCTATCTTTTAAATGAGTGTTAAGTGAGCTAACGATTGTGGAGTCAGTCAACATTAGATAGCTAAAATTCTTAATAAATGGAGAATGCAGAATTGCTCTAGACTGGCCTTGAGTCAAGTCATAAAGTGTTCTCCCTGCCTCCTCATTCTCTGATTCTTACCATTCCTTCCAATTTGTTATTAAAACCACAAAGAATTCATGCATAATAGAGAGAGGTGTCATGCCTGTAACAGACCAGCATTTTTGCATTACCAGTCAGAATTATTTTAACTGTCTGATTAAAAAATAGGCCATGATGCTTTTATTCCTCAGTTAGTGGGAAGAAAGCTTCACCTGCAGCACATTAGCAGAATTTTCCTGAGCCCTTAACCCTTCCTGAAACTGTTGGAGGATACCACACAAACACATTAAGTATAAATACCTATTAGCACTTTATTATACTGGATATGTAGGAGATTGTCTGTATAGCACGCTTAAGTTTAAAGGAGTCCAGTTACAAAGTAAACATTATAAGGGATATTTAAAAAATTTCGAACAGAAATGTTTCCTGCTGCCAGTGTTACAGCAGTTAATCTAGTACACTGGCAGTCATCATAGTCACTTACATGTGGAGTACATTCACTGTGATAAATTTTTATTAGAATTCCTGTTTATTCTTTGCTTGATGATAAAGGGAAGTACTAATGACCAGTTTGCATGGCTAATGAATGTTAAAATCTTCAGTTGTAGGAACAATCAATCAGTCTAATCAAATAGTATATTAATTTCAAATACCTTAGCTGACACTGTACTCTGATAGAGCTAATAAATAATTGAACTAGTCTTTCAAAGGAGCTCTCTTTGTAACTCTCAGTTGACTTTAAAGTTTAGCAGCAAAGATTTTCATGAGGGTCCCAAATCTTAGGGCTCATGTAGATATACAGGGATCATGCCATCCGGATGTGTTGGGAGTAGAACCTAAGTGTTGCCTGCAACTCAGACTGGTGTTCCATGACACAGTCACGTTCAAATGCTGCCTTTATGGCTTTAGAAATTCAAGCCTAAGAAAGTACAAAACTGGGGCTGGGGATGTGGCTCAAGCGGTAGCGCGCTCGCCTGGCGTGCGTGCGGCCCGGGTTCGATCCTCAGCACCACATACCAACAAAGATGTTGTGTCCGCCGAGAACTAAAAAATAAATATTAAAAATTCTCTCTCTCTCTCTCTCTCTCTCTCTCTCTCTCTAAAAAAAACAAAAAGAGAGAAAGTACAAAACTTATAGCAGCACCTGAAGGAACAAATCTTTTGCTCAATAAAATAGCTGGAGTGAAAAATTTGCATATAATGTAATTTTTTCCCCTTAACTCTCTTGTCCTATAAACCTCTTAATTTCTTGTGATTTCTAACATTTTTTGGTAAGTCAATTCCAGGGAATATGTGACAGGATCCATTAGGAAATGAGTCATATTAGACTTTGAATTTTTTCCATATTAAAGAAGTGCTACTTACTCTGCTCTCTCTCACTCCCTTCTTGTTTTGTATTAAATTCTGTCAGCCTTTTTTAGTAAAATCTCCATTTCCTCAGGATTTAATTTAAACCATAAAACATAGCCCTGGGGTAAGAAAGTGGGAAAAATTTCCAAGAGGAAGGACACTGGGATATTTATATAGCTAAGAAATTTGCCTTTAGAAAAACAAATGCATATACAGAGATGTAACTGATGGGATGATGGGAAATTATTTGGTCAAATGCTGTCTTTGATGATAGCCCAATACACACAATAATGCTCAAACTAAGTAAGCATCTGCTTCATTGTTGTTTCCCTAGACAAAATGCTTAGAACTTTTTTTTTATTCTTCTTCTTCTTCTTCTTCTTTTTTTTTTTTTTTGCAGTACTAGGGATTTATCCCAGAGGCACTTATCACTGAGCTACAGTCCCCGCCCGTCTTATTTTATTTTTAATTTTAGACATGGTCTTGCTAAGTTGCTGAGGCTGGCCTCAAACTTGCAATCCTCCTGCCTCAGCTTCCCAAGAACCTGGTAAAGAGGTATGAGTCTGGTAGAAGGGGCATGAGTCCCCATGCCTAGCTCTTGCTTGGTACTTTTTAGAAAAGGTACTAATGATACTGTCTGTGATTAAGTGATGAGTCCAAATGGAGTTGGATTAAAAATCTGAATATCTGAATGAAGTCAAAAGAAGGTGATTAGTAAATGAAATTCCACTGGAATTAATTGTGCAACTCAAATTGAGCAATACATATACTACTTATGGTAACTTTGAAATGATAGTATAGAACTCTATTTTTAGAGTTCTATACTCTATTAAGAAAAATAATAGAGGAATTATTGGGAATAATAATCATTAATATTATTAATAATATCATGAATAATAAATTATAAACTCTAAATTAATTCATGCAAGGATCTGTCATTTATAAACTTGCTTTAGATACAGAATTTTGTTTAAAACCAGGGTATTATATAAATAATCACACACACACACACACACAATTCTGCAGATATGTTCAAGAAATAAATAAAATTAATTGGTGCTATTTATTATTTTTATTCTTGAAAGCAGGTTATTTCTAGAAATACAATGTATATCAAGAAAGGAACCAAAAGTGGCTAGAGAAATGATAACAATGATGATGATGATGAAAGAACCAAGATTCCAGTTGAAGTAAGTGATATACATCTGAATTGGCATCCTCTATAGCTTTATGGCTTTAATTGAGTTATATATTCAAGGATTTCGTTTTCAAGAATTTCTTAAAATTTTAGGTTTAAGGGTTGGTGTTTATAAGAAATAAGAAACATAACCTACAGAGTGGTAATGAAGAAACCTGACATTCTATAAAACAACAACCAACAGATCTGATACAGCAACCTCTGGATGTCTTCGATTTCCTTTAAAAAGTAGTGCCTCTTGAAAGACTTTTCCTAAAAAAAATCTCAAGAAGATTAGGCTGAACTGAATATTTTAGTAAAACTTCTGGTACTGGGAGTAGGCAAAATCTTTAGGAGGTCTTGTGATTTGTATCGTCCCATTTATTCCAGATTCAGGATATTTTGTTCAGCTTTTTCACTGCTGTGACCAAAAGACCTGACAAAAACAACAAAGATGAAGGAAAATTTATCTGGGTTTCACAGTGTCAGAGGTCCCAGTCCATAGATGGCTGACTCCTTGCTCTAGGCTAAAAGTGAGGCAGAACATCATGACCAAAGGGCGTGGCAGAGGGAAGCAGCAGAGGACATAATCATCAGAAAGCAAAGAACTCCACTCACCAGGGACAAATCATAACCCCCAAAGGCACACCCCCGGGACCCAAGACCTCCAGCCCTCCCCACTGTTGATGTGAATTCACACCATCCCATTAATTCACACCAATGGATCAACATACTGATTAGGTTAAAGCTGCCATAATCCAATCATTTTACCTCTAAACTTTCTTGCATTGTCTTATGCACAAACTTTTGGGGGACACCTCTTATCTAAGCCATAACACAGGATTTAATGAGCAGTACTACAAAATCTGGTAGGGGGTATTTATCTGTAGAAAAGAGGAATATGAAAAAAAAAGCAAAATTAACTATAACTAATAAAGATATACTTGCTTACTCTATGGTGAAAAGCAGAATACATGGAGATTTGATGCACAATGGAGAAAATCATATAAAGATCAGATTGAGGAAATCAATCTAAATGAGAAAAATTCCCAAATTCATGTATTTACTCTGCTTTTTTTTTTTTAATTCTGCAATATTCTTTTTAACCCCTACCCCAAACCAATACCTAAAGTGTCTGAGCATTGGATGCATAATTAGTTTCCTAAATTGGATTTTACCAAACAAAATCACAAACAACAATCATAAACAGCTAGTCCTCAGAAAGACAGCTTTTAAAAGAATCCTGAATGTGTCATATTCTGTCTCTTATTGAGCGGAGAATGGACTCAGAGTTAGCAAGAAAAATACTGAAGGGGAAAAAAAGCAAAATGTTCACTCTTTATCAGCCACTTTGGGGTTGGATGTAGAAACTAAAACAAATCTGGGTTTGAATTCTGAGTCCCCTTACCCCATGTTAACTGTGGACAAGTTAATGAACTGATATAAACCTAATTTCAGCACAGTGTGTCTATTTTACAGACTATTAGGAGCTTTAAATAAGGAAATATAAAATCCCATAGGGTGGGCCTGGCACACAGTAGGGGCATAATGACTCACAGCTATCCTGTGTTGAAACATCCTATATTTCCTGTGTTGAACTGAGAGGAAGATAGCATGGTTGAATGGTTAAAAATCATAACCGTTTTTGTATCAAGACATGTGGTTTGGTTGACTAATCTCTTTGGTACAACCACATGCATGGGATTCAATAAAATAAATATTAATTAGGTCCTTTACACACACTGTGCTATACTTGGGGGTGGGGTCTGCTTTTGTCTTGCATGCCCTAATTGGTTTATCCTACAGGAATAACCAAGCCAGAAAGGCACCAGCCCAACTCTCAGTAAGGCCCATAGCTCAAGGACTTTCTATTTCCTGAAAATAATCTTTTTTTAAAAAAGGCAGGTCTATTGTCTGTGAAATTCTATCACAACTGACACATTAGAGCAATCAAATACTGCTCACTATCTATCAGATTGACAATAATGTTAAAGTAACTTGTCTCAGCTCAGAAAATGCTTTGAAAGTCTATCTCACACTAATGATCAAAAACTGTTCTAGTGAATGCTCTTTTTCAATAACAAAGCTGATCAGAAACTCAAAACAGACAAGTAAAATCCAAAGTCATCTCACAAATCTTACTAAAATGAGTACTGACATAGACATATTTCCTAGTCTTGACTACATAGATAATTCTGAAATAGTTGAAAATGAAAAATCCATTAGATGTTGTTCTAATGGTAAAAATTGCCTTTCTTCTCAGTAGGGACTAGGGACAAAGAGAGTTCAATGATGGAAAGCAGGGGTTTTCTTTCCATAAATAAACTTCACAGGGGCAGGGGCTTTTGTCTTCTCTCCCTTATAACCCTAGTACCTAAAACAGTGCCTGAGATAAAGCAGGTTGTCAAAATTTTTTTTTACTAAGTGAACTGAAGGAAGACTTGCCCAGGGTCTCATGAATTGTTGAAGGGAGCTGAGGAAAGCTCCTGAAGTTAAACTGTGCTGTGCTGAGGGATATCTGACTTTTAAGCTGGTGCTCTCTCTCAGTTATAAAATTTAAAGAGCTCGGTTATAAATTCTAAGAGCCTTGAAAACTTGCTCAGTGAAAGACGCAACATCATACACAGTCATCCCTCAGTGTCCATGGAATATTTGTTCCAGGATATCCACATCCTCAAGATAACAAAACCAGTGGTTTCTTACATAAAATGGTACAATATTTTTATATAATTGATCGTATACTCCAGAAAACTTTTTAAATATTCTAATACTTTAAGTAATACCTTAATACATATCATTGTTACATTGTGTTATTTAGGAAATAATTACAAGGAAAAAATCTGCCCATGTTCAGTACAGATGTAATTTTTTTCAATTTTTTTTTTTTGTTTTTTTTTTTTGTTTTTGGCACTGGGGATTGAACCCAGGGGCACTCAACCACTGAGCCACATTTTTAGCCCTTTTTTGTATTTTATTTAGAAAAAATAAAATACATTTTAATTTTATTTAGAGACAGGGTCTCTCTGAGTTCCTAGGGCCTTGCTAAGTTGCTGAAGCTGGCTTTGAACTCAAGATCCTCATACCTCGGGCGCTAAGCCTCTGGGATTACAGGTTTATGCCACTGTGCCTGGCTCTTTCAAATATTTCTTATGGATGGTTGGTTGACTCTATAGATGGATATGAAGGGTTAACTGTATTGCCTGATTGCATTTATAACCAGATCTGGTAAATAATCTGAAATAGTTAATTTCAGAAAATAACCAGAAAAGATAAATCCATAGGGACAAAATGAAGATAGGTGGTTGCAAGGGGCTGTCAGGAGGAATGGGAAGTGACTACTTAATAGGTATGTGGTTTCCTTTTGGGATATTGACAATATTTTCCAGGTGGTAGTGAGATAGGAATTTGGAGAAACAGAAAAAGACAGACTGAGTCTTAAAAGAGAAGCACCCACGAACTGTTGGCATGCAAAACAAGCATTGCTGAGCAAAAAGACCTGCTTCCTTGACCCACGCCCTTGCCAGCAAAAAGTAACACATAGGCAATGTGTAAGTGCTGGAGAAACTGGAGTAACTCTGTGCTGACTCCTCTAGTCCAGCCCCTGGTTATTGTCCTTCTATAATCATTAACACTCCAGACTAAGGGGTTGCTGTCTCTCTATCTCGGGATGGTCTGCATTCTCCCTTAGATGTATATTTTTTACTTCACCCCAGAAGACATCTCTCCCTTGAGAAAGCCTGCATTCTCCCTTGAATGTGTGTCTGCTTTCCTCAATAAATCTGTGTGTCTGACTAGCTCATGCTGAAATCCTTTTCCATTCCTTATGCCAAGGATCCCACTTGTTCTGAGCTGAGGTCCCCCTCTCAGGAACTCCTCTGGCAGTGGGTACAATGTTGTGAATGTACCAAACCCACTGAATTACTTAAAGTTATTAATTTTGTGGGAATTAAAGAACTACTGAATTAAAAAAAAATCATTTGTAACCTTAGAGATGGCTGGTCCTAGATGTTGGCACCCGAGGAAATGAGTATAGAAGTATTAGAGAGCAGCCCGAAGGAGTTCAGGACCCATGGCAAAATTGCAATTAAGACTGGCAGCATGTGCCTACCAAGGTTGTTTACCACCTTTCTTGTCCTCTAGCACCAGTCTTGGAAGGAGAATGGAAATATAGAAACATGAAGGTCACAGATGTATTGGAAACTCTTCAATACATTCTGTCAATTATTCTAATACCTTTTCCTTCAACACCAGGCACAGTAGCCCATTCAAACTATATTTATTTAACAATCAACTCCTCACAAAAATGCTGTTTTATACTCTTGATTTGATTTTGTTTGTGAAAAACAGGTTGCTGAGAGCTTTAATGTTCTATAAGTAGAGGGATCCTCAGGCTATAGGAAGGAATTTCACAGAAGAAAGCAGAATACACAAAATATAAACACTTTTTCTTCCTTTCCTATAACTTCAGTTTCATTGAAGGGTCTGCCCTAGTGAAGCACTATTTTGATTAAGAAGCTATGGTATAATAAGAAATATATTTGGACTTTGGTCTTTACCCAAGTTTCCTACACAGAGCTCTTAAAACCCTTGGAATTTACTGATAGGAATGTCTTTTGTTATTCACAAAGAGCCACTTTTGATTACACCGGAGTTTATGCTAATGAGGTAATTTAGGTAGGGCCCCTAGGTAGCCTCACAGGCTGGGGCTGGCCACCAGAAAGACCAAGTGATTAGAGGGCTGGAACTTTCAGCTCCACTTACAGGGTCTCTAGAGAGAAGGATTGGGCTGGATATGAAAAACCTTCAAAAAATTCTTGAAGAATGAAATTTGATGAGCTTTCAGGTTGCTGAACTCCTAGAGGTGTTGGAAGGGTGGTACACCTGAGGAGGCAAAACTTTAATCCCCTCACCCTGAGCACCTTCTCCATCTGGTGATTCCTGTGTTGTATCTTTTCATAATAATTTGTAAATGTAAATAAAGCCTTGCCCTAAGCTTTGTGAGCCATTTTAGCAAATTATTGAGCCCAAGGAGGAATGGTAGGGATTAAAAGTCCTACCAGAAGCAGAGAATGGTAAGATTGGCATCTGAGGTGGGGGAAGTCTTGTAGGACTGAGCCCTTTACCTTGAGGGATCTGACACTGACTCCACCTAGATAATTTGAGAACTGGGTTACATGGTAGGACATCTGGCTGGTATGCAGGAAGTAGAGAGTTGCTCAGTATGGAGAAAACCTATACATTTGCTCTCAGAAATGTGTGTAGGGAAACAGTGTTTTTTGGTTTTTTGTTGTTGTTGTTGTTTTTGTTGTTGTTTTTTTTTTGTTGTTTTTGTTTTTTAAAGAGAGAGAGAGAGGAGAGAGAGAGAGAGAATTTTCCAACATTTATTTTCTAGTTCTCGGCGGACACAACATCTTTGTTTGTATGTGGTGCTGAGGATCGAACCCGGGCCGCACGCATGCCAGGCGAGCGCGCTACCGCTTGAGCCACATCCCCAGCCCTGTTGTTGTTGTTTTTTAAAGAAGCAATCTATTGAGTAATATAATAAGTGGACTGGGGTTGTGGCTCAGCTGTAGAGCACTCGCTTAGCATGTGTGAGGCCCTGGGTTTGATCCTCAGCACCACATATAAATAAATAAAATAAACATATAAAAATAATGAGTGTCAATAAGTTAATGACATTTAGATACTTCATAGTCGCTAAACAATTCTTAGAAACTTTGCTTTGGTGTTGGTGGTATTAAAGCTAGGTGACAGCAAATGACCAAGTTTTCTCTTAAGCTAATTGTTGTATAAATCATTTTCTCCCTTCCTCTCCCCCCACGGCCTGCCTCTATATGTGTGTCTGTATATATATATATATATATATATATTTTTTTTTTTCCTTTTTCTTTTTTCTTTGAGTTAGGGTCTCACTATGGTCCTCTTTTGCCCACATTAGGCTCAAGGGATCCCTTTGCCTTAATCTCCCAAGCAGCTGGGACTACAAGTACAGGCATGCAACATGTACCCAGTTCACATTATTCATATTCCTTAAACACATGCTGTAGGAAAAAGTTTTTTTCCATCTCTGAATGCTTTACTAGAAAAACAATTTACTTCCACTGGCAAATAATTATTTTATCTTGACTATTGTTTTATATGTAAACAACTAAAATTTTTATTATCTTCAGAACAGCCTAACTAGGAAAACTGTTGTTTCCTTTTTTCAGTCACTATTCTGTGGAATTTTCCTCCTGAATTTCAAGAAGTTCCTAAATTTTTAGTTATATAAAAATAATTTTTTATTAAAATTTAGGAAGAAGTTTTTACACAAAAGGAACTTCTCTTTCTGACCTCTACAGTACTATGCAGAACTGAAACATATAAAAAAAAAAAGTTCAAAAGAAAAAATAAACCTCAATGAGGTTGTAAAAAGCCCAACTGCAATAAAATGGTATTTTCTTCTCTCCACCACAGGGTAAATCTATCTGGGTGACAATGACAGACCTACATGCCAGTTGCATGATTTCCCCCTCTAATGGTAACATCTAGCTTCAGTTTTCTAGATTTGTTCTAGCTTTTTGGTGTTTGCTTTCTAACTGTCAGGAATTGAGATAACATTTGAGTTTTGTGCCACTGGATGTAGTTTTCATACCTCTGCCTTAGGGAGATGTATACTCTTCTTGTTCCTTTATGACAGTGATTTTACATTAATAAAAACGTACATTTCCCTCAATATAAGGAACTGAACCCAGGGCCTTGCAAATGCTAGGCAAGCACTACCACTGAGATACATTTAAAAATACTTTTAAAATACATTTTAAAATTGTATTTTGAGACATGGTCTCGTTAAGTTGCCCCATGCTGGCCTTGAATCCTCCTGCCTCAGTTCTTTATGGGTAATTGGGATTATAGGTATGTAACACCGTGCCTGGCAACACCTACAGGTTTTTTTTGTTTTTTGTTTTTTTTTAATTTTTAGTTGTAGATGGACACAATGACTTTGTTTTATTTACTTTTTATGTGGTGCCAAGAATCTAACCCAGTGCCTCACATGTGCTAGGCAAGTGCTCTACCACTGAGCCACAACCCCCGCCCCCATATCTTCAGTTTTTAAAACCTAAAAAACATTGGTAGTAAAGAGGAGATGAGGAATCATATAAACAAGTGAATTTTTCTAACACATGGGCTTTTCTTTGAGATAGAATTAAGGTCTCAACTTTCAATCTGTTTTGTAAGAACATAAAATTCACGTTATAATCCTCAGGTAGCCTCAGGTACAACAAGAGTATTGTCAACATGCCAAGGTCTGCTTGAAAAGCACACATCAAATAACAGAGCTCACCCATGTCCAGGATCCATGCCCTTTACAAAGTACCCACTGGAGTTCCCCTTAAACTGCAGTTTTGCTTTCTGTGGTTTCAGTTACTCAAGGTCAACTGTGGTCTGAAAGTATTAAATGGAAAATTCCAGAAAGATAATTCATAGGACTTGAATTGCATACCTTCATGAGTAGCAATGAAATCTTGCTTTGCTTTGCCCCATTCTGCCTTGGACATGATTCATCTATTTGTCTAGTGTATCTATTCTGCATATGCTTACTCTCCTAATTACTTAGAAGACATCCCCATTATCAGATCTACTGCTATGGTATGGCAGTGTTGTGTTCAAGTAATCCTTATTTTACTGAAGAACAGCCCACAGCATAAGAGCAGTGATGATGACAATTTGAATTTACCAAAGGAAAGCCAAAAAATACTTAAAGTGAAAAGCTGAAAGTTTTCAATGTAACATGGAAAGAAAAAAAATAGATGGTGATGTTGCTGAGATTTACAGTAAGAATGAATCTTCTGTGAAATTGTAAAGAAGTAAAAAGAAGTTTGTGCTACTTTTGCTTTCAAACCTCAAACTTCATTGAGTGACAAATTGCTTAGTAAAGATGGAAAAGATACTAGGGGTGGGCTGGGGGTCTTAGAATATATTCTCAGGAGATGACAGGAGAATTTTATATCTATTCATTCTCAAGGATTACATACATCAAGAACCAACATTGTATCATTATGGCTTTTAATTGTTAACTCCTCTCAGATAAACAAGGTGTGGTTTTTGCTGTTGTTTTTAAATTTTAAGTCTTATGATTACAACTCATCATTCAGACAAAACAAAAAGAATAAAGTGTTGACTAACTTGGATTAGGAAATTATGAGTGACCCTAAATGGCATGCACTGGATTGGTATTTTTGTTGTTGTTGTTGATCTTTCTCATGCCAATCACTATGCTTTTCTCACATTTATCATCTGATTCGCCCAAGTTTATCTGATTAATAGGCAGGTCAGCTATGATTCATTTTCTTGAGATGGTTTAACCCTTTATTTTATTTCATTTGATTTATATCACTGTTTGAATAGCCTCTCATAAAGATAACTGCTTTTAGACTCAGAGGGGAACTAAAGAGTCTCAGAATTGCTGGGATACCTCCCTTGAGCTGTCACTGCTCCCATCACAAAAATGACTAGAGAGTTTACAAGCTACAACTGATGCTTAGAAGGTTGCCTGAAATTTCAGGATGAATTTTGCTAGGAGGTAATAAATGTTTTTGAAGTAGGTTTCCACAAGATTTTTCCTATCCTAGAATCCTTAGACATATTGAAAATGTAGAATCCTGGGGGATTTTCTTTTTGAGATCTCATGGGAAAATACTAAGTATTCTAAAATGCCATTAAATTAAAACTTCATCTTGACTGGAATAGAAACTCTGATCCTGGGCTCTCATGGAGACTCTTGTTAGTTTTAAATGTCAGGACCTTAATTCAAATTGTAACCCAAATCATAGATTTCTAAATAAAAGAAATGTAAATCTCAACCTAAAGAAAAATGATATCAAAATGTAAGTTCATTTTGTAAATTAAAAAAAAGAAAACATTAGAAGTTCATGGTTACTTTAATCCTTTAAAACCCTTTGTAATGTAAAAATTAGCTCAAAATAATGATGAACTCTAAACTCTTTGGATATGGGTCCTTAAATTGGCAACTAAGAGAATATGCTCAATTTATAGGGCAGAGAGGCAAGACACTGAGCAGCCAGGGAAGCTAATTACCTGGGCCAAACCTGAATTTACTACCCTAGACACTTCACAATGGTAGCATTTGTGACTGATATCTCTGCTTTGTTTGCATTCAGTGCAGTGTAACATACTTTGTACTATGTAAGGTTTTTTTTTTTTCCCTTCTTCTTCTTCTTAATAAATAGAAAGTAATCAGGGAAATAGACTACTAGACGACCTCTACCTCTTACCAACCAACAATATTTTTTTAAAGGCCTCTCTGTAAGACATTCTCTGGTAAATAAATGTCTTTGCTGCTCTTAGGGAGCACAAGGATCCTCCGATAAATAGAGATCCCTTATGTTTACCTTCAGATAGTTTCCATATTAAGCTGACAAAGGCTTTATTTTTTTTCTTCAAATATTAAAGACCCCCCCACACCAAATTAATCATTTTCCTTCATTATTTAGTAAAGTATTTGATGAGCTGTGACTCCATAAACTTTAGGAACTCATTTATTATGTTGCCTGATCAGACCTTGCATTTATTTACACAGTGTACCCATAAAACCCAGCTTTCATTAGTGCTGGGGAGGAACAGTCCTGCTTCCTTTGCTGGGGAAGGTGAAGCTGGAGAAGATAATTAACCATGAAACAATAAGGAGGCTTGCTGGGTAAGCAGTAGTGTGAAAACAGTTACTCCTCACAAAAGAGGGGAAATTAGCTTGCTGGATAAAAAAGGAAGTGTCAGATTGAAGACTGAAAGGCCTGCCAACAGAAGTAGATAGCTCTATGCATCATTAATGAAATTTTTTAACACTTAAACGCCACAGCTGTCCACATTTAAATGCATGTAAATGCCATGTGTTTCCAGAGATTAATATGCATGTTAAAATATTTTTTTCTTCCTTAAACTTCTAGATGTTGTCTCTGTTTCATTTCACCTACTTTCTTTCTAAGAATAAAAATGTACCAGCTTTCTCAGCATTGTGTCCTCATTTCCAAAGCCCACGTACATGATACATCCTGGAGATGGGCAGCATGCTCATTATATTTTAACAAACACATTATTTTACATTCATAATACTGATATTTTAGTAAACAGAAAGTTTGTTTTGATTTTGCTGCTTCACAGAGTGAAGACTTATGATGTGCGTTTCCTTTCAAAACTTCCTCCTGGAGCATTAGTGTTCCCTGAAGCAGCCCCATTTTGGCAGAAATTCAGTTCTGTGCAGTGCCAAAAGAAATAGAATAAACAAACACTGCTCCATGCAGCTGGTGAGATAATTTACATATTACTGCACACCAAACATGAAGACCTGAATATGGATTAGAGCTACGGTGATGACACAAATGTCATATAGATAAAGAGAAACAAAATCCAACACATCATTGTTTATTTTACCACTGCTACTGTATGAATGCTGCCCAGAAAGGAAAAAAAAAAAAAAAAAAGAGAGAGAGAGAGAGAGAGAGAGAGAGAGAGAGGGAATTGCTTTTTGAAAATTGGAATCCTTTCCGTATTTGAAGTGGAGTTCTTTCAGACAGTAATACAAGAAAAGAAAGAAGCAAAAAGGCATAGGTTATTTTGGATCCCTGAATCTTCCCACTTTTGCCTTGTCAGTTAAAGCAATTTTAAAGTGCATAAATTTGGATGAGAAGGGCCAGGGATAACTGGCCATAGTTATCACACAGGGATAACTTTTAAAATACAAAGATACCTGAATTCCTATCTAGCCCCTTCTCCACCCTTGATAATTTCATTTGAACATTGAGCTCTTTGAGAATGAGGTTCTTGGTTAGGGGGTTGGAATAGACAGTGTAGGTCCATTAAAGTTCCTTGAGGAGATGCCATTCAGTGGGCAGGACCTACCTAGAGTTCTCAGCTAACATGTCTTCTCTCCTCATTCCTGCACATGCAGGTTACACAAAACAGTTGACCCTTCCTGACCTCAGCTAGATACAGATACAGGGAAGAAGGGACACCTCTCTGGGTACTTACTGGGGATGAAAAGAGCATATAAAGAGATAAGAAAGTTAACACGTAATGATGATGGTGATAGGGTGGAGAATAAAGAGAAAGTTCTCCACCAAATTATTTTAGCCCCCACCAAATTAAAAATTCTTTATCCCAGATAAGACAATTTGATGTTTTACATTCAGAACTACTTTTGAAGTTGGATTGTTTTAAAAGCCTTTAGCCCTTTAGTCTTTAGGAGTGATTGTCATGAGTACTCCTGATTAACTGTGAAAACAAAGAAAAATTAAGGCCATGTGGGTGAATCTAATTAACTGAATATCACTAAATTTTAATAATCAAGGAATTTTCTCTAAAATTTAGGGGAAAAAAACATTGGAGAAGAATTTAGAGAGTAGGTGCTATTTTACAGGTGAAGAAGAGACTACTTTTTTCTATAGTATTTGAAAAGTCACTCTGATTTGGACATTGAAAATGGTCTCTGTTTCTACAGCTCAACCTCAAAGAATGGAATTATATTGCAGCAAGAAAACATAGATGAGATACACAAGAAGGATTTGCTATTTAAAAGTCAATTAAACCTTCTCATTGATTATCATGAAACATTTTGAAACTCTATCTAGGGACTTAAAAAAAAAATAGAAGGAACAATAATGTGTTCAATATAATCCTACATATCACTTCCAAACCAGACTTCCTAAAATAAATTCGTTCATTATATTACTTCTCTTGTTAAACCAAACCAAACTTCACCCCACCCATCCACCCCGCCCATACATACACAAAACTTTCAGTGTATCTCTTATCTTAATTATCTGGGCTGGCTTTTAAGGCATTCCATAAATTGGTCAAATAAAATGACTGAAATTCAATTCATAGTGCTCCCCTGAAGCTCACCGACAGTATAGCAACTGCCTCATGAATGGTCCCTTTTCTTTTTGTCACTATGCCTTTGTTCATAGTAGGCATTCAATAAATATTTTTGAATGAATGAATGTGGTTTCTAATAGCCCTCACCCAAATTTCTTAAAAGTCAGTCATAGATTCCTCTTAAGATTTTTTGGTTACAGGGTCTTCAGAGGTCTTTGTCTCATTTGATTTGACAATGTGATAGAACTACATAATTTAGCACTTTCATTGGTTTATTTGTTCAGTAAATATTCACTGAATACTTAGTACATGCCCAAGCACTGAACATATACAAAGACGAATCAAGCACATCTCATCTCTAAAGGATATTGCAGTTTTGTTATTAGCTTTGAAATTTGTGCCATCGCTTTCATCCCAGACAGATTTTGGCACACTTACTGTCTCATCTATGTTAGTATTATCTTACTATCATAGCCTGTGAATTCCTTGAGAGTGAAGATAATGTCTAGTATTATGTCTTTGCAGGCAAATCCTAGAATGATACTGAGTAATTAGCAGGTACTCATGGGACATTTTTTGATTATTTGCCTATAGGTTTAGTTTCTTCTAATCCATAACTCAATGGAATCATACAAAAAGTGATCTATGAAAATAAAAGAATACAAAAACCAATACATACTTGCAGAATCAGCAATGATACATTGATGGTATTATGGTCATGGGAAGAATATTTAATCTATTTTAAAATAGTTTCAGTTTTTCAGATCCTGGACCTATGGACTTACCTGTACTATTTTAAATTGCTACTTTCTTCTATGTAAAAATTACCTTATCAATTTTGATATTTTAGTTTAAGCCCCCGAATGACTGAAACATAGTGTATTTCCTTTGATAGTCACTAAATGCTGTCGTTTATATAATAAGAAATGATAAACATAATTCAAAGGAAACAACTGACCTAAATATTAGACCTGAATAAAAAAAAAATCAGCAGTAAATTTGATCTTCCTACAACAGGGTAAGAAAATTATTTGACCCCATGGCATTTTCACTTAAATGTTTTCAATCAAAATTTAAATGTGACTATTGCTTCATGATCAGCAGGTTGATACTGAGGTTTAATACCTCTTATTTCTGGACCAGTGCTTCCCAACATTTTTCAAGTCATGACACATAGGAAATGCTAATAGACTTGCACACTGAGAAGAAAGGAAGAGAGTTCATTGCAGAAGGCCATGAGACTGGACTCCTTCTAGTTCCTCTGCCTCACCTAAGGGTGTCAATATCTTAGCCCATGTCTAACTAACTCAAGGGACATGACTGGGCAGTTCTGCACAAGATAACTATACTTAGAGGTTTCTTTGGTAAAAGTATGGATATATGAGAAGGTGTAGAGGTAGATCAACAAAGACTAAATGATATAAAAAGAAAAATTAAGAAAATAGAAGACCAAAGAAAGTTATTATGGGCTTTTCCAACAACCTCATTTATTCAATAAATATGTATTCAGAAAATTTATGTATTCAACACATTTACTGACTACTAGGTACCAAGTGAAAACAGATAAGGTTTACTCTTAGGATCTACTGAATCAGAGTATAATCTGACAGGATATTGAAGGTAGATCTGAGTTATTCTAGGATGTCAGGAAAAGTTTACCTGAGGCAATGCCTTTTGATTTGATTTCTGAAGGATAATAAGAATTTTCTGGGAGGGAACTCAGAATATGGATGAATGGTGAATGCAGAAGGAATGAGGCTCTAAGGCAGGAAGAGGCATGACATTTGAAGGCCTCACAGCAAACAGAGGGTCTGGCCTGCAGAAAAATGGGAAATGTGCCTGGAAATAAACCCCAAGGAATCAAGCAAGGTGAGATAATCAATTTGTGCCATCTCTTTCATCCCAGTATTTTTAAAAGATTGTAGAGTATTTTTAAAAGATTGTAGAGACCTCAGGGTAGAGAACACACTGGAGAAGGGCAAGAGTTGGTGTGAAGAAAGCAACTGCAGTGGTACAAGTAAGAATATGCATAATAACATTTATTGAATACTTTTTTGGGCTAGGAAATATCCTAAACACGTTTCACATATTAAATAATTTATAAGAGACTCAGCTTGGACTAAGGTGGTGATAATGTACTTTTGGAGAAAAACTGATTTAAGAGCTCTTCATAAAGTAAAATCAACCAGACCTAATGATGAGCTGGATGGAACGATACTGATTAAAGAGTCAAGGATGACCAATGTGCTTTGGTTTAACAAAACTGAAGAAATTTTAGTATATTTCCTTGAGATTCAGAATACTAGAAAAGGATCAGTTTGTCAAGGAAGATTAGTAGTTTCTTTTGAACACAATGAGCTTGAACTGTCTTGGGGAGTTCTCAGGAGAGCTGTACTGCTATATATATATATATATATATGCCTGGAGTTCTTGAAGCTATGGGTGGGGTGAGAGAGCCTAGAGAGAAAGAATGAGATGAAAAGAGCGTCCAGAGTGGAAGGCTAAGTAGAAGGTGATGAATAAAGAAAGACAACAGATCACTGTGAACAAGAGTAGTCAGAGAGACAGAGAACTGGGAGGAGGAGGTATCTGAGCTGAACTCTAAGGGTTAGGCAGGAGCTTCAGAGCTATTTTCCCATAGGAATTTTTTAAACCTAGAAGCATGTAAAGAAGATAATAAAAGGCATTCTTAATAACCCCTGGAAATATTTTATTTACTCCCTACAGGTTTACACATTTTATAAAATCATGACTAAAATTATGCATATATTATATGATCAGCATTGCATAAATGTCCTGTTTTTTTACTGTATGTTGAATCCAATTTTTTAATTCATAAAATATTTCTGACAGCCATGATAGTAATGATTTTAAATATTCTTCAAAATTTTCTTATAATGCATATTGTTAGAAATTCATATTTTTTCCCTAACTTTATAGGGGTTTAAAAATAAAATAAAGTAGGCATTTTCACATGAATAGCTCATATTATTTGCTGAGGACAAATTTAAGAAAGACAGATATTAGGCCAAAGATTGGGAATACTTTCCAGGATACTGATAAATAGCTATACCAGTTTTATACCAGTTTTCAATCCACTCACCTCTCTAACACTGGAATTTGTCATTAAGTTTCCTTCTTTTAGATGGATTAAAAAATAGCAACTCACAAACTATGTTACTTTTTATTTCTTCCATTACTAGTTATAGTACATATTTATTCATAGTTTAGTAACCATTTATATTTATTACTTTGTACATCACTGGGTCATATCTTTTGTCCATTTTTTTCTTCTATTTAGAATTAACTGGATAGATGAGCTATTGTTGGTGGAAAAGCTTTATACTTCAGAGTAAGATCAGTCTATGGAGGTTTGAGAGTTTATGAATTTGACTTACAAGCAAAACAGAACTATAACATATTCTTTGATGAGTGGGATAAAATAATTAAAATAGTGCTTCAGTCATTTGAGCCAGATAGTTGTGTGCAGAGTAGACCGGAAGAAGTACTTGGAGATAAACATACTAGCATTTAGCCTAGCCATCAGGTGATTCTGACAAAGGGAAAGAAAGTCTAACTGTTGTGAATATCCAGAATACTCATCATATGAAAGGGCCACTTTTTAGTGAAAAAGCCTTTATTACAGCCCTATCCCACCTGAGGAAAGACATTTCTTTGACTTCAATCCCTCTAGTCTTCCTGTCTTAACAAAACAGGTGGCAAACTAAGAGATACTTTTGAAGATGTCTTCCCCATTCCTTATCATCACACCAACAGTGCTTCAGTATAATAGTGTATAAGAGCTGAAAGAGATAAAAGATATTGAGCAAAAGTTCTTAGGAAACCCCAAAGACAATAAAAGAGACAAAAACAAAAAAAAAGGAAAAGAAATTTGAAGCTCAGCATAAAATAATCATATTTAGAGTGAACATGAAATACAGCTTGATTCATACGCAGATTAATATAAAACTCACTTGAGGCCTATTTATCTCATTTTCTTTTGCCTGGTTTCTATTACCTGATCATCATGCCTAGTTTTTAACAACAACAACAAAGTTTCTACACATGCTAAAAGGCAAGGAAAAAAAATCCAAAAAACCATAATCTAAAGAGATAAAGTAAGCATCAGAACCAGATTCAATATGACATAGATTTTGAAACTATCAGAAAGTTTTAAGTAGATGATTAATATATTAAGAACTCTAATAGTGAAAGTAGAGAACATTTTAAAATGGATGGGTAAAGTAAACAGAGATATGGAACCTTTAAGAATAAATAAAAAAGGAAATGCTAAAAATAAAAATCAAGGTTAAAGAAGCAAAGAATGTCTATAATGGGCTCATCAGTGAATCTGAAGAAAGGTCAATAAAAATTCCTAATAAATGCAAAAAGAAACAAAGTGATAAAAATAAGTAAAACATCTAATAAATGTGGGACAATTTCAAAAGGTATAACATGTGTAATTAGAATACCAGAAAGAGAAGAAACAGTGGGTCCAAAGAATTATTTGAAGTGAAATGGTCAAGAATATTCCAAAATTAATGTCAGACATCAAATCACACAGCCAGGAAGCAGGATAAATACCCAAAAATCTATACCTAGGCATATTATATACAAACTGCAGAAAATCAAAACAGAGAAAATTTTATGTCTTAGAGCAAAATTTAGAGGATAAAAATTACAAGGGACTTTTCATCAGAAAACATGCAAAGCAAGGAGAGATTAGGTGAAATATTTTATCAGAAGAAAAATCTACTAACTTATAATTCTATATTCAACATTATACTTCAGAAATGAGACAGAAATAAAAATTTCTTTTAGACAAACAAAAAGTAGGGGAATTCACTCCCAGCAGTACTGCCTGGCAAGAAATATTAAAAGTTATTTAGGGAGAAGGAAATGATACAGGTTAGAAACTTACATCCATATAAAGGTAAAGTGTTGAAAAAGAAACATATCAAAGTAAAATAAAATATTTTATTTTTCTTTTTTGGAGGGTACAGGGGATTGAACTCAGGGGCACTCAAATACTAATCCATATCTCCAGCCCTTTTTTGTATCTTATTTAGAGGCAAGGTTTCACTGAGTTGTTTAGTGACTTGCTTTTGTTGAAGCTGGCTTTGAACTTGTGATCCTCGTGCCTCAGCCTCCCAAGCCACTAGTATATCAGGCATGTGCCACTAAGCCTGGATCATTTTTCTTATTCTTAATTGACTTAAAGGGTAACTTTGTTTAAAGTAATAATAGTAACAATATATTAGGTAGTTATACTATATGAAATTTTTTTAATATACTAAATTAAATGAATGATAGCAATAACATAAAGTCTGGGAAAGAGGAATTGAGAATATTCTGTTTTAAATAGCTTTCTCTTTAAGTGTGAAGTAGTATAATAGCATTTCTAAGGTAGACTTGAATTAGTTTAAAACACATATTGCAAATTCAAAGGCAACTTGAGATTTTTTTAAAAAGATATATAATTGGTATGTTAAAAGAAGAAACAAAAATGAAGTCATACATGCTCAGTTAAAATCAAAGAAAGAAGAAAAAGGAGAAAAAGAAAGATCAAATACAATGAATAGAAAATAGTTACAAATATGACAGGTATTAGTCCAACTATATTAATAAAATGTAAACTTTAAATATAAATGGTTTAAATAATTCAATTAAAACATAAAGTTTCTTAAAGTAGATTCAAAAACAAGGCTCAACTATATGTTATCTACAGAAACTCACTTTAAAACAAAGATTCAGTCAAGAAATTAAAAAGATAGAGAAAGATATATAATGCTAACCCTAATCTAAAGAAAGCTGGGGTAGTTATATTAATTTCAGAAAAAGCAGATTCAAAGCAAGGAAAAATCAAGAAAAAAAAAATAGGGATTTACACAATATTAAAGAGGTCAGTTCTTATTGACATACACTTCTGACATGTATACACCTAACAACAAAACATCAAAACATGTGAGGCAAATATTGATAGAAAAACTGAAAGGAGAAATGGAAAATCCATTGTAGCTATCTATTTCAATGTCCCTCTTTCAGTAAATGATAGATCAAGCAGGCCCCAAATTTGTAAGAATATAGTTGACCTGAAGAGCACTATCAATCAACATGATCTAATTGACACTTACAGAATACTTCACCCAACAACAGCAGAATATACATTCCTTCTCAGGCTTGCAACAAACATTGAAAACACATCACAATTGTGGCCATAAACACACCTTAACAAGCTTAAAAGAATAGAAATTATGCAGTGTATGTTCTTGGACCATAATGGAATTAAAACTAGAAATGACAGAAAGATAGTTGGGATATCCCCAAATATCTAAATAACACATAACTTAAAGAAGAAGTCTCGAGAGAAATTTAAAGATGTTTTAAACTAAATAAAACTTAAAATACAATTTATTAAGGTTGGTGGGATTCAGTGAAAGTAGTGCTTAGAGAGAGAGGAAAGCATTAATTTATATAATTAAAAATAAATACTAGGAGATTAAAAAAATCGTTAATCTAACCTGCCATTTAGGAAATTAAGAAGAACAATTTAAGACTAAATCAAGCAGTAGAAAAAATAAAATAAAATAAAATAAAAATTAGAGCAGAAATCAATGAAATGGAAAACAAGAGAGTAACAGAGAAAAATCAACTAATTAACCAGTACCAAGAGAGAAGTGTCCAGGATTAATTCAACTGGTTTAGCTTAGGTCCATTCTTGCTGAAAAGGATAAAGATGAGGATGGATGGTCAGGTCAACCACTGAACCCATCACTTAAGATAGAAATTCATCATTTAGTCACTTCTCTATCATTTGTTCATGCATTTATTATTAAATATTAACTGCCTGCTAGACCCAGGTAATATATTATATCTAGATAATTACAAAGATAGGTAGGTCTTTGGTTGCTACAACATAAATAATAATAGCAGCTAACATTTATTGACTATCTGATAGCAGCTATTTAAAGAACTTTTTACACAGTAATTATTTAAACCTTATATAATCTACGTGATAGGTAGTATTGTTATCTCTATCTTCCATATGAAGAAATGAGGCTAGAAACATTAAATAATTTGCCATGGTCACACAGCTACTAAGTAGGAGAGTGTGACCAAGCTCTTAGTGACCATATTCTATTGCAGTCGTCATGGAAATTTCCTTGAAAAATCTTCTCTATTTACTGGAAATCCTCACATTAGGAATATCTTGTATTTGTCATCAAGCACTTCAACTGTAATTTAAACTCATTTCTTCCTTTTTTGGCTATGGTAAGTAGAAGGAGTAGGGAGGACTTGTAGATCTCATATAATTTACTGTAAGGTATTTGAAGAACAGCAATAAGGGATTTATAAAGGAAAAACAAAATTATTGAAAACTACTGTTAAAAGAGCTTTTTGGTATTGAAGCTTGGCTAGAAATCCTCTAAAGAAGAGAGCTGTTTTTGACATGTATAAAGATTTTTTTTTAACAACCATCTCTCTTGTAAGTAATTAAGTACAAGTAATTACATAATTACTTGATTATGTAGCAGCACTAAAATTTTACAGGAGGTTTTTCACTTAAACTCTCGCCTTATAAAAATAATTGCCACAGTCAAAATTATTTTCTAAATGCAGTAATTCTTTCTGCTTCTAATTTTTTGAGGGGGGTGATGGTGGAATCTAGGTCTATTTTTGTTTAGCAAACCGAGCCAGAGAAATGTGTAATTTAATAATGTGTCACTGTGTTCAGACAGTGACTTAAAAACTTAAAATGAATCCTCAAGTTATGATGGTAAGAAACTAGATGGGGAATGAAATTTATAAGCCAGGGTTGCATACTAGAGGATTTCTTCAGTCATAAATTTCTAAAATCAACAGTTAGATTAGGATGAGAATTCTATTACCTTAGCCAAAAAAATAACATTTAGAATATTTAGTTTTTCAAAATATCGGCACGTTATAAGATTGAGAGAGAGGAGAGGTATTAGATATAAAGGAAACTCACAAAACATCACTTTGAGTAATCTTTGCTTATAAGCAAGAGGCTTGGGTAACATAATGTGTGGGGTTCCCCCTCCTTTTATTTCATTCTTTCTTTCTTTCCTTTTTTAAAGTGAGCTGTCTCATCATTGCAAATTTTCTCAAGTTCTTAGAACTCTAATTAAAATGTGGTAATTGGTTATGTTACCTCAATTACCATGATGCATGGACATTGATGCAAAGTGACACCAATTGAATCCCTTGGGTGTTTTACCCTGGGGCCATCCCATTTATCCTGGCCTTATTATTTTCAATTATGTGGCTAGATGGGTTGCATACTTTCAAGGCCAATAAATGTGTAAGGTTTTTCTGGACACAAGGTTCTGTTTTCAATGCAGACCTCTGGAGTGTCAAGCAAAAAGGAAAAAAAAAATGGGAAGAAAAAAATCCTAAAACCCTAAATTCGCTAAGGTTCAAAGGCATGATTGCCAAAATAAAGGTATTCCAAATAAATCCAGACTATATCTGTTTAAAATAGTTGTTTAAAAAGCAAGAATGATTTATTCACTACTCCTCCTAACAAAATAGTGGTGGACCACTCAGAGTCCTCATGAAACTTAAAAGGGTGAGGATACAGATTCAAAAATTTTCTTCATCATCAGATAAAGGTTTAAGTCTCTAATAGAGCTAAGCAGAGAGGTGCAGCATACTTTTCAGATGTATATTATGAGAAATCTGTCCTCACGAAAGTAAGATGCTATGGTTTAGATATAAATTTTATAAATTGCATCTCAGTAAACTCATGTGATAGACAATGTAGGAATGTTCAGAAATAAAATGATTATATTAAGAGAGCTGTAATCTAATGGGTGGCCATTTGATGGATTAATAATTTGAATGTTTATTTGGTGGTAACTCTAGGCAGATGAGGCAAGGCTGGAGGAAGTAGGTCACTGGGAGTATAGCTTTGGGATTTAGATTTTGTCCTTTGCATTCATATTCATTCTCCACCCCCAACCCCCACCTCAGCTTCCTAGGTGCCATGAACTAAGCAGCTTTCCTCTGCAAAGCCCTTCTGCCATGATGTTCTGCCTCATTTCTGACTGAGTAATGGAGTCAGCTGACCATGGACTGAACCTCTGAAACTTTGAACCTCAAATAAACTCTTCCTCCTCAAAGTTGTTCCTGTCAGGTATTTGATCACAGCAATGGAAAGCTGGCTAACACATAAAAGTACTGTGAAATGATTATTCAGTATTCTGAATAAATTATTTTCTACTGGGGACACTAATGGAATTTGTGGGAAAATTTGTCTGTTTATAGGCTTGTTCCACTCATTTTTTTTTTTTAAAGAGAGAGTGAGAGAGGGGAGAGAGAGAGAGAGAGAGAGAGAGAGAGAGAGAGAGAGAGAGAGAATTTTTTTTTGTATTTCTTTTTATTTATTTATTTTTTAAAAATACACAACTATGGAATGCATCACAATTCTTATTACACATATAGAGCACAATTTTTCATATATTTGTGTATAAAGTATGTTCATGCCAATTCATGTCTTTATACATGTACTTTGGGGTTTTTTTGCATTATAATTCTTATTACACATATATACCATGATTTTTCATATCTCTGTTTGTATATAAAGTAGGTTGACACCCAATTCGAGTCTTCATACATGTACTTTGGATAATGATGTCCATCACATTCCACCATACTTGCTAATCCCCTGTTCCCTCCCTTAACCTCCCACCCCTCTGCCCTATCTAGAATTCATCTATTCTTTCCATGTTCTCCCTCCCCACCCGACTATGAGTCAGCCTCCTTATATCAGAGAAAACATTCAGCATTTGTTTTTTGGGGATTGGCTAACTTCACTTAGCATTATCTTCTCCAACACCATCCATTTACCTGCAAATGCCATTATTTTATTCTCTCTTTTTTTTAAAATTATTTTATTGTTGGTTGTTCAAAACATTACATAGTTCTTAATATACCATATTTCACAGATTGATTCAAGTGGGTTATGAACTCCCATTTTTACCCCGTATACAGATTGCTGTGTCACATCAGTTACATTTCCATTGATTTACAAATTGCCTTTCTAGTGACTGATGTATTCTGCTGTCTATCCCATTCTCCACTGTCCCCTCTCCCCTCCTCTCCCCTCCCCTCCCCTTCTCTCTCTCCATCCCCTCTACTATAAATCGTTTCTTCCACTTATATAATTTTTCTCCTACTCCTCCTTTCCTCTTATATGTAATTGTGTATAACCCTGAGGCTCACCTTCCAATTCCATGCAATTTCCCTTAACTCTCACTTTCCCTCCCGCCTATCATCCCTGTTTAATGTTATTCTTCTTCTCCAGCTCTTCGTCTCTACCCTGTCCTTGGTTACTCCCCTTATATCAAAGAAGACATTTGACATTTGTTTTTTAAGGATTGGCTAGCTTCACTTAGCATAATCTGCTCTAATGCCATCCATTTCCCTCCAAATTCTATGATTTTGTCATTTCTTATTGCAGAGTAATACTCCATTGTGTATAAATGCCACATTTTTTAATCCATTCATCTATTGAAGGGCTTCTAGGTTGGTTCCACAATCTTGCTATCGTGAATTGTGCTGCTATGAACATCGATATAGCAGTGTCCCTGTAGCATGCTCTTGTTAGGTCTTTAGGGAATAGACCTAGAAGGGGAATAGCTGAGTCAAATGGTGGTTCCATTCCCAGCTTTCCAAGAAAAGACCCAGAATAGCAAAAACAATGCTAAGCAGGAAGTGTGAATCAGGCGGTATAGCGATACCAGACTTCAAACTATACTACAGAGCAATAGTAACAAAAACAGCATGGTACTGGTACCAAAACAGGCGAGTGGACCAATGGTACAGAATAGAAGACACAGTAACCAATCCGCAAAACTACAACTATCTTATATTTGATAAAGGGGCTAAAAGCATGCAATGGAGGAAGGATAGCATCTTCAACAAATGGTGCTGGGAAAACTGAAAATCCATTTGCATCAAAATGAAACTGAATCCCTTTCTCTCGCCATGCACAAAAGTTAACTCAAAATGGATCAAGGAGCTCGATATTAAATCAGAGACATGGCGTCTGATAGAAGAAAAAGTCGGCTATGATCTACATACTGTGGGGTCAGGCCCCAAATTCCTCAATAGGACACCCATAGCGCAAGAGTTAACAACCAGAATCAACAAATGGGACTTACTCAAACTAAAAAGTTTTCTCTCAACAAAAGAAACAATAAGAGAGATAAACAGGGAGCCTACATCCTGGGAACAAATCTTTACCCCACACACTTCAGATAGAGCCCTAATATCCAGAGTATACAAAGAACTCAAAAAATTAGATAATAAGATAACAAATAACCCAATCAACAAATGGGCCAAGGACCTGAACAGACACTTCTCAGAGGAGGACATACAATCAATCAACAAGTACATGAAAAAATGCTCAACATCGCTAGCAGTCAGAGAAATGCAAATCAAAACCACCCTAAGATACCATCTCACTCCAGTAAGATTGGCAGCCATTAAGAAGTCCAACAAGAACAAGTGCTGGCGAGGATGCGGGGAAATGGGTACACTTGTTCATTGTTGGTGGGACTGCAAAATGGTGCAGCCAATTTGGAAAGCAGTATGGAGATTTCTCAGAATTTTTTAATATTTATTTATTTTTTTTTTTAGTTTTTGGCGGACACAACATCTTTCTTTGTATGTGGTACTGAGGATCGAACCCGGGCCGCACGCATGCCAGGTGAGCACGCTACCGCTTGAGCCACAACCCCAGCCCCTTGTTTCACTCATTTTTGTTATCTCCTCAGACCTACCCATTCAATGTCAGTGATATCCTCAGTGGTTATGAATACCCTTTGTACATTCTCCTCAAATATGTAGGAAAAAATTATGGCATTATCTGGGAACACCACCAATAAATATAATGTGAAACTTTCTCAAACCAGTTTAATTTTATGAGAATAATCCTGTGCCTTCACCAGCTTTTTTTTTTTTTTTAATTTTCAGATTGCAGAAAACTAAAAGAAAATTTGTCATTTGCCTATCTCCAAATAGGTAGAGCACTGAATTGGGAAAATTGTGAAAGAAAGAAGGTATACTTACAAAGATCTTCTAAACCTGGCAGAGCTGGAATTATTTATGGCAGAACCCCAGGCTATTCCCAGTCAATACCCAAAGAGCCTTATGTTCGCAACACTTTGAATGTACTTTTTCAACTGAGCCTCATCCATATTTTAACTGATAGATAATTTTTTCCTTCATTTTTGTCTTTGTATTCAAGACAGTTCTAAAAGCAAATTCAAGAGAGTTTTACCTAGAATTCATTCTATTATTTAAAAAATACTTTTGAAATAAAAAATATTGAATGATGATATATAAAGACCTTATTTAAAGCATTTCATCCATAAAAAACATTTTAAAATCTAAACTTTACTAATAACTTATTCAAACTTTTTATTTGAAGTTTAAGTTTTAATTTCAATTCTTTAAAAACAAAAACAAAAAACCAACACTTTCCTTCTAGCTTTACTTTTAACTCAATGATTTCTCTTTGTTTGGTTTGAAACTTTTCCAAACAATATCCAAACTTAATTCCATCCATGAATGTCTTCTGATGAATCCAACCATTTATATAAGAACTGATGGATGAATGTGGAGGGGAGTAGTGGCTGTATTTTCAAATGATGTTCCCTGAGTACTGTCTAGCCCTAGTCTTCAGACAACATGCATGAATTCTTAGAACTGATCAACTAATAGAAAATAACCTATTAACAGAAATTACTGTGCTATCATTTCATTACATAATTCTTCTTGAGTTCAATTAAAAAAGAAAACTCAGGTAGTTTCTAATAAAAAAGGAAAAATAATAGTAGAAGTCAGTATCACAGAATATAATAACCAACCAAAGAAGTCTTAGGTAGAAGAAGGTCAAGGAATGTTATCAATAAATCTTTAAGAAAAAAAAAATAAATAAATCTTTAAGAGAAAAAAGGGCTTGAAGTTCTAGAATAGATATACCTGGATCCAGGTATATTTATTATAGTATAACTAGTACTAGCAGTATGACCAGGGTAATTTATTTAATCTTTCATCAGCAGTTGTAAAGAAAATTAAGTAAGAAAAGTGGTCATAGTGACTAGGATATGTTATATGCCTAATAATATTCACAACACAACAGCCCTATTCCCTTGGTGATGACACTTGCAATATACTACCTGGCTTTTTACAGGGATCCTTGCTAAAATATTTTTAAAAAACCAAAATTAGTATAAAAATAGAAAAATACTGAGAAACATATTTTCTCACACTGTATGACACCCTCCTGTGTTAGCAATGTTGTGGGTTCCCCTGAGGGAATTAGTCTATACTAGACTGAACCTGTCCAGAGAGAGAGAGGTTTATTGAGATGACATTTGAAACAATAAATTTGATTTGTGGTATATACAAATCACTGCTGTAAAACTGGTCTTACTACAAATCCCACGAATGTCAGGAGTTTCTGTGAAGCATGTGTGTATTTAATAACTAAGAAGCCCCATGTAGTTAGAGGAAATGCTTAAATAAGTGTCAGTGAGTTATCAGTGATCATCCAGCACACATAACAGACCAAATCCTCTCTTATTTTCTCTAGCATTTTGAAAGAGAAAATGTAGTTCTCTTTCTTGATGTTCTTACAAGAACTTACTGATTTTCCTTGAACATTTAGATATAGGTTAATTTTGGGTAGCTAAAAATTCTTTATATATCAAATGGCAATAAAGGAATTTAATCCATAATTTCCTAAACTATATGGAAAAGTGGAATCATCTAATTTCCAAATCCAGTTGGCTTAATTTGTATTTATAAAAAGTTTTGTTCATTTATTTAGTTTAAAGGTAGTTGCTGGGTATCTTAATGGCAAAACACTTGCCTAGCGTGTGAAAACCCTGGGTTCTGTCCCTAGAAAGGCAAAACAAAACAAAATCAAACCTGAAGACTTCATCTTAGAGAGGAAGTTTAGTATATTCATTTAAAACTGGAATTCCTAGGTTCAAATCCCAAATCAATTACAAACTAACAGATAACTTTGGACAAGTTACTGACTTTTTTTTTTTTTTTTGCCTCAATTTTTTCTTGTGCAAAATTGAAAGGATAAAAATAGTATACATATTTTGTGGTATTTTAAGAATGTTAAGTGACTCAGCATATCAGTTACTTAAAACAGTGCCTGATACACATCAAATGCTATGTGAGAGCTATAGTTACTGTGTTTGGCTTTTCAGGAAAAGAATTCCCATTTTCATTGATTTACTCTAAGGCAAGGATACCCACTGCCAGGTTTCAAGGTAGTCAATCAATCCCTTTGTAATTGATATTCTGAATATGCTCATGTAAAATTCTGAATGTGTTCATGTGTTTTTAAAACAGCTTTATTAGGGTATAATCTGTATAAAATAAACTACATATATAAGATATACAATTTTGTTTTGATAATATGAACACAGTCATGAAAATTGTACCCTATGATTCATTTCTAATTTTTTAAAACATTTTACATGAAGGTCAAAGCTCACAACTTGAGAATATAGATACTCAGTTGTTCCAGGATCATTTATCATTTTCTCCATGAATTGCCTTTGCACCTTTGTAAAAAACCAATTGATCACTTGTGCTTATTTTCTGGAATATCCGTTCTGTTCCATTGATTTATTTGTTGACTTTGGCACCAAGGCCACACTCTTGAATATTGTAGTTAATTGTAAGTCTTGATATTAGGAGGTGTAAGTCCTCTAACTTTACTGATCTGTATCAAAAGTGTTTTGGCTATTCTAGGTTCACTGTATTTCCAGATGAATTTTATATTCAGCTTACAAATTTCTGCCCCCCAAAATCGTCAGAATTTCTATTGGGATTTCATTGACTATATAGATAAATTTGGTGAGAAGTGATCTCTTATTGATGTCTTCTGATTCATCAATACTTTTAGATTATCATTAATTGAATTATCATTTAATTTCTTCCAACAATATTTTGTTGCATTTTTCTACACATTTCTTTGGTTAGATGTATCTCTAAGCATTTCATAGTTTTGCTGCTATTGTAAATAGTATTGTTTTCAATTTCAGCTTCTGATTTTTCATCAAGTAGTACATAGAATAAAACTAATATTCATATATCAGTGTAAAGTTGATGGAAATGGTAAAAATATATGTCCTTGTTTTGTTCCTGAAAACACTCAGTCTTTTAATTCTTAGGTTTCTGAGAGACTATATGAGGAAGGATATAGATTTTTGTCAAGTGCTTTTGCAGCTCACATTAGGATAATTACATGATTTTCATTTCTAAGTCTCTAAATATAGCAAGTTACATTTTTTCACACTTATATATTGTTAATTTCATGTGATAAAATTTTAAGAATCTTTTTATTTATATTAATTAGGAATTTCAGTCAGTCTTTAGTATTCTTGTATTGTCTTTGTCTGGTTTATGGTATGTAGGTAATATTTGCCCAAAGAATGAGAATGGAAAATATTTCTTCTTTCCAGTTTTCTGGAAGACTTTGCATAACATTAGTATTTCTTCCCTTAAACATTTGGTATAATCCATCTAAAGGGCCATCTGTCCCTGGAGTTTTCTTTATGGAAGATTTTAAACTAATAGTTCAATTTATTTAGTAGTTACAAAGTTATTCATAATATTCCCTTTATATTCTTTAAATATTAGTAGAAACTGCAGTGATGCCTGTTTCTTATTCCCAATGTTGATAATTTGTTTCTTCTCTCTTTTTCCCCTTAATCAGTCTGACTGGAGGATTATCAATTATATTAATCTTGTTTTTAAAATACAACTTTTCATTTTGATTTTTTCCTTTATTGATTTTCTATTTTATATTTCAGTGATTTCTGTTCAGATCCTTTTTATTTCCTTTCTTCTACTTTGAGTTAAATTTGTTTTTCCTTTTGTAGTTTTGAAAGATTAAAGCTAAGATCAATGTTTTGATGGCATTCCACATCAAAATGTATGTGCCTGGGGCTGGGGATGTGGCTTAAGCAGTAATGTGCTCGCCTGACATGCGTGGGGCACTGGGTTCGATCCTCAGCACCACATAAAAATAAAAGATGTTGTGTCCACCGAAAACTAAAAAATAAATATTAAAAAATTCTCTCTCTCTCTTTAAAAAAAAATGTATGTGCTTTTTCTATTTCTATTCAGTTAAAAATACAGTTGGTACACCATAGCCATGGGTTTGGAATCAACTGCATATCAAACATACTGAAAAAAACTGCAACTGCAGACTTTTTTTATTGTCATCATTCCCTAAATGATACAGAATAAGAATATTTATATACATTTGCATTGTGTTAAGTATTACAAGTAATCTAGAGATGGTTTAAAATATTTAGGAGGATGTGCATGGGTTATATGCAAATACTATGCTATTTTAAATATTTTTAAATTTATTTTTAATTGACACATAATAATGTACTTCCATACTATTTCATATGAGGGTTTTGACCATCTTCAGAGTTATAGGATTGGGGGTCCTGGAAACAACTCTCTACCCTACCAATGAGGGTGACTTCATAATTTACCTTTCAAAATTTTGACCACTGTACTATATAAGTGTGTTATTTATTTCCCATATATTTGAGAACTTTTCATACATATTTTATTATTTATTTCTAAACTAATTCTATTATGGTTAAAGAACATACTTTGAGGTTATAAGTTCTTTTAAATTTAAGACTTGTTCCTTGACGCAGAAGAGTCAGTTTTGGTGCATGTTCTGTGTGCACTTAAAAAGAACGTTTATTTTGCTGTTGTGGGATGACGTGTCTTATTAATTAACTTTTTAATTTTTATTTTACATATTTAAGATGTGCAAAATGATATTTTGATATGCATATACATAATGAAGTGATTAATACAATCAAGCAAATTTATATATCCATCATTTTATATAGTTACCTTTCTTTGTGCACATAGGGAGGAGAGTACCTAAAATCTATCCTCTTAATAAACTTCTAGTATATAATAGAATATCATTAAGTACAGTCTTCATGTTATACACTGAATCTCTGGATTATTCATTCTACTATAACTCATACTTGGTATTTGACCCACAACTTCCATTTCCCTTCTTCCCCCATCCCAACCCCTGATAACCAACTTTCTATTCTGTTTCTACATTTTGTTTTAAGATCCCCTGTATAAGTGCAATCATATAGTAATATTCTTTCCATGTCCTCCAGGATTCTCCATGGTATTGTAAATGGCAGAATCCCCTTTTTTAAACGCTGAATATTACACTCACAATTTCTTTTTCCATTCATCCATCAATGGATACTGTCACTTTTTTCACTATCTTGGCTATGGTAAACAATGATGCAATGGACAGGGGAATACAGATGTCTTAATGAGGTAGTGACTTAATTTCTTTTGTATATAAATCAGAAGAGGTATTGCTAGATCACATAGTAACTGTATTTTCTTAATAAACTTCTAGTATATAATACAATATCATTAAATATAGTCTTCATGTTATACACTAAATCTCTAGATTATTCATTCTACCATAACTGAAACTTGGTATTTGACCCACAATTAGGAACTTCCCACAGTGGCTGCACCGATCTATTTTCCCACCAATGGTAAACAGGTTCCCTTTTTCCATATCATCACCAACACTTGTTAGCTACCTTTTGGATAAAAAGACTTAGTTGAAGTGTTTTAATTAGGTCAAGTTGGTTTATAACATTATCCAAATCTTTTATGTTTTTACTGATTTTCTGATCTATCAATTACTGGGAAATGGTATTGGAATCTCTGCCCTAATTTGTATCTTTTTCCTGTCTCTACTCAGGTGTATTAGCTTTTGCATGGTGCATTTGTAAGGTCTGTTTTAGATGTTTAATAATGTCATATTCTCTTGATTAACTGGAACTTTTCACATTAATAAATGTTATTTATACCTTATGATGTACTTTGCTCTGAAATCTGTTTATTATTAATATAGTCACTCTGACTCTATTTCAATTAGTATAAGCTTAGCATATTTTTTCATCCCTTTTTTAAAAATCTATTTTGTCTTTATGTTTAATATGGGCAACATATAGTTAAATCTTAAGTTTTTTTTTCTTGATCTAATAAATTACTTTCTTTGGGCTTTTAGTTCATTGTACATTTCTGTTTAATAGGACTATTGCTATAGCATTTAAATCTTTCATCTTGTGCAAATATACGTGTGTGTGTGTGTGTGTGTGTGTGTGTGTATTGCTTGTTACGTCATCATTGTTTTTTCTTTAACTCGGGATTGAACCTAAGGGCACTTAACCACTGAGCCCAGCCCTAGCCCCCCTTTTAAAAAATATTTTATTTACTGACAGGGTCTCACTGAGTTGGTAAACCCTCACTAAGTTGCTGAGGCTGGCTTTGAATTTACAATCCTCCTGCCTCAGCCTCCCGAGCTGCTGGGATTACAGGCATGAGCTGCAGCATCTGACATTACATCTGTTCTTTATTTTCTTTTTCCTCCTCTTTCCTGGATTGAGATTTTTTACAAAATGATTTACTTAATTTCCTTTGACTACTTTTTATAGTTTTTTATTATAGTTTTAAAGGGCTATAGTGTTCTTTTTATCTTATCACAGTCTACTTTTTAAGGATATTATACCACATCACATAGAATAAAAGCCATACAAAGCTCAGTACCATTTCTTGCTTCCTGACCTTTGTGATATTGTTGTCATATATTTTATTCCTAAATGCTATAAATCCTATAATTAACTGTTATTATCTTGATTTCAACAGCCTATTACTATTTAAAGAGATCTAAATAACATGATTTGATTTTTTTTCTCACTAATCCACATGCTTACCATTTCCATTGTTCTTTATTCCTTTGTGCATATCCAGGTTTCCATCAGATATCATTTTTTATTTTTATTTTTTGTTTGCTTAAGGACTTCCCTTAAAAAGTCTCATAATATGAATTTGGTGTGATGAGTACTTTAAGCTTTTAATATTTAAATACTCTTTTTTCCTTCTTTTTTGAATGATATTTTCTATGTGTGTTTAATCCTGGGTTAAGTTATTTCCTTCTAATATTTTAAAGATGATGCTCCTGCACTTACATAATTTCTGATAAGAAGTCTGCTATTCTGCTTCTTCTTATTCTGTAAGTAATGGATATTTTTTTTTCTTCTGGATGCTTTTAAGATATTCTCTTTATCTCTGGTTTTAATCAACTTGATTATAATGCCTTCTGATGTATTTTCTAAATGTTTATTGTGCTTAAAGTTTGTTGAGGTTCTTGGATTTGTGAATTTATAGTTTTCATCAAATTTGGAAATTCTGGCCACTTTTTCTTCAAAAATTATTTTTCTCTTCCTCCTTTGTCTTAGAGATGCTAACTGTACACATATTTGACTAAAGTTTTCTCACAGCTCACTAATGCTGTTTTTTTGTTTCTTTTTGGATAGTTTCTATTGCTATATTTTTAGGCTTATGAATTATTTCTTCTGGAATCCTGGGTATTTTGTTTGCTTGTTTATTTTGTACTGGGAATTGAACTCAGGAGCCCTCTACCACTGAGCTACATCCCAAGCCTTTTTACTTTTTATTTTGAGACAGGGTCTCATTACGTTGCTGAGGCTAGACTCAAACTTGCAATCCTCCTGACCTAGCCTTTTAAAAAAATTTTTTTTTGGTTGTAGATGGACAAAATACCTATATTTTATTTATTTATTTTTATGTGGTGATGAGGACCAAACCCAGTGCCTCACACGTGCTAGGCGAGTGTTCTACCACTGAGCCAAAAACCCAGCCCTTGCCTCAGTCTTTCAAGTAGTTATTATAGGTGTGTACCCCTCCATGGACTCCAGTGTATTTTTTAATTTAAGCAATTGTAGTTTTAATCCTTATTTTAGGTAGGTATCTTCAATGTTTTTAGCTATGATGCTTAATATTTATTTAGTATTTAGTATTTAGTCTAATTTTCTAGCATCTTAAATACATGGAACCAAAGTATGACTTTTAATGTTCTTATCTACTAGTTCTATCATTTCTGAATCCATTTATTTTGATGGATATTTTTCTCTTCATCAGCTGAATTTTCCTATTTTTGTTTGCATGCCTGGTAGCATTTGATCAGATGCCAGATATTAAATTTTATGTTGTTGGATACTGCATATTTGTACTGCTATAAATATTCTTGAGCTTTGTCCTGGGATATGATTAAGTTTTTTTAAAAAAATGTTTGATCCTTTCTAGTCTTGCTTTTGGGAAAGACCACAGCAGTATTTAGTCTAATTTTACTCAATTATTGAAGCAAAATCCTCCTTAATACTCTATCACATGCTCTGTGACTTTCTTATGACTGAAAGGAAAGAGAAGTATTCCTGGCTTTGTAGAAGCTTTGAAGAACAATCCATAGATTGTTCTTTCTAATCCTTTCTGGTGGCTACTTCTGCTAAAGACTCAAGAGGATCCATTCTGTAAATATTTATCAAACACCTAGTATGTGCAAGGAAATCACAGGCCCTGAATATAGGAAACAGAAGTTGGTATCAGTCCTCTCCATTCTTCTGTCCCTTTTTTTGAGTTACCTTCAACCACCATTTTTTTTTTTAAGCACAGAAGAACTTATGTACTATCTTCACTAACCAAATAATATACATATTCAGCAAGGGGGAGTCTTTTTCTGCAACTTGTATCTACCTCTACATAGTAGCCTGAGTCTCTAAGAAGTAGCTCCCATTTCTCAAAGCTAAAACTTGCCTATACTGTAGAAGTAGGATAAAAATACCTACATTTAACAACCAATAAAAAAAAAATACCTACATTTGGTCTGGAGAAATCTGGTCTGGCATCCCTTATTATATGATTTCAAAACAGTACTTAAAGGAAACCAGTTTGTGTCTTTAAACCAGTTTGAATGCTTCCTAATGTTAGAACTTTCCCTACTGCAGCTAGATTTTGCCCAAACTTCTTTCACCAATATCAAACTTACAGGCTTCAAAGTTCAGAAAAAAAAAATGGTAACCTCTTGCCCTTCCATATACTCTCAAATAGGAAAAAAAAAAATAAAGAAAAAGAAAAACATGTCAGTTAAATAGCTTCACAGCAAACAGGTCATTTCAAAAAAAGACATCCAATTATGTAGACTCTGATTACTGGTAATAATTTGGAAGTCTTAAGAAATTTAACAATTTCAGCTCAAAACAATTAAACAGAATTATTGAAGAGAAAATCACCCTTAGACTCAACATGGCTTCAGATGCAAAAGATCAAGAAGGTTTACTGATTCTGTGTCCTTCTGTTTAGAGTCCCTAATGCTAAACATCTGAAACTTAATATCAAAGCAAATACTGCTTTGTTAAAATTAGGATGCATAGGAAGAAGATATTTTTCAATGACAATATTTTTTTTTTAAGAGAGAGTGAGAGAGGGGAGAGAGAGAGAGAGAGAGAGAGAGAGAGAGAGAGAGAGAGAGAGAGAGAGAGAGAGAGAGAGAATTTTTAATATTTATTTTTTAGTTCTCGGCGGACACAACATCTTTGTTGGTATGTGGTGCTGAGGATCGAACCCGGGTCGCACGCATGCAAGGCGAGCGCGCTACCGCTTGAGCCACATCCCCAGCCCCGACAATATTTTTATATTTGATTTTTCAGTTTTGAATCCTGAACTTTCCAAAGACATAGAACTGAAAATATAAACATATAAGGAAAACTTTCCTATGTACATATATGTATATATTTTTGTTTATATAAGTCAAATATGAGAGTTGGCCCTTCAACTAATAGCCATTGATTTTGAGGGCATTTGGGGAATACAATCTTTTTATCAATAAATTCTTTCTCATAAGAATAAGGCTTTCTGGACAATACATTTTGTATTATAGTAAAGCAACTTCTAGTCTTCTCTATTTCCTTCATCTAGCAACAGCTTGAACCTGTACTCAATTTGGAAAATCCTTAAAAGGAATGACTATCCCCATCGTGATCATGACATTAAAACTTGCCAGTTCTCAGCAATTTAACTCTATCAGAACAAGCTCCAAGTAGAAACAGTGGGGGAAATTCATGTACAAGTAGATGGTATTAACTCATATGATATAAGGGAAAGGTAAACAATATACATTATTTCACTGCATTATCTGCCACGCATATAGGTTGCTCCATAGACTGAGAATGTTAAGCCACCTCCTAGCAAAATACTCATGGGCCGTGTTGGAGTGGTGGCTCAGCAGTAGAGCATGTGCAAGGACCTGGGTTTGATCCTCAGCACCACATAAAAAAAAAATAAATAAATAAAGGTATTGTGTTCAGCTACAACTAAAAAATAAATGTACTCATGGGGCATTTTACAATTAATGAATATCTTTGGTGAAGGAATGATTGAAAGAATTCAAGGCTTAGGTGGTAAGGTAAAGTGAAATCTCCATTTGATTTTTTAAAAAGAAAAAGACAATGAGGTGAGCAGTTTGACCATTTGGAGTGCCTGCACTCTGTGTCCTATTATAAACTAAAATAAAGGGGGAAAAGGGCAATGAGATACCCTAAAAGGCATCTCAGTAAGACAAGTAACTCTTGTGTTATGACAAATGGAGTTTCACTAGTGGGTAGCGACACCTTTAGTTAGCAAAATCACTTGTAAGACAAATACATTTTCCAAGCTCTGGGAAAATTATTTTTTGTCTGAAACAAAAACAAAACAAGGGACAATTACACACACAAAAAAAAAAAAAAAAAAGAAAAGAAAAATTCACTCACAGATTCCTTTCCCATCTTCTTTTGTAGTCGAGTTTGCCACTGGACGGCTTGCATAACAATGGCTTCCCATCTTCTTTCAAGATTTACAATGATTAGCTGCATGGGCTGGTGGTCTGCGTTCAGATTGCAGGTCTCACGGTCATCCAGTAGATGCTGGCATAATCGAAGAATGGAGGCCACCCCTCGACGTCTCTGCTTTATTTCACGACAGAGGGACTGCAACACAGAATTGTTACAATCTATGAACTGAACGGTTATAGGGCGGAGTTCCCTAAAACATGAAACATTCCCTTCCACCATTATTTTGAATTGTAATTATATGCTAGTTACAAACAACAGGACAAGAAGAAGGGCCCTGAGGTCTCTATAGATAGCTAACTAATGCTAGAGAAATTAGCTTCATTCCTTTTTCACTTATTTCTTCCCTTTTTCACTTATTTCTACCTTTAAAATGTAGGTTCCCACCTTGAAACCTAGGTAGTTAACAATTTCTAATCTAATGAAATAAATCATTTAGGGCATATGAATGCTAAACAGATTGACATGCTTTTTCAAGGTCAAAGAAACACAAAAAATTGAAATATACTCCAAAATAAAATGGAATTTTTCCAAATTTATTTCTAGATTCTTTGAAAAGAACAAGTTCAGTTTTTTACTGTCTGAGAATGAATTGAATAAGGTTGCAAAGAATTTTTATATATAAAAGCTATTATCTGAAAAAAAAGATAAGCAGTATTTCTCTTCCAAAGCTTGATTAACAAAGCAATAATGTTCTGAAAACAGAAATTAAGATACTGGATTATTACTGCACTATTTGTTAGTTGCTGTGTTTCTTTTAATAGACATCACACTATTTAAGAAGGATATGCATGCATCAAAATAGCATTTTGCCCCCAGAAGCATTTGTATTACTGCAGTGACCCTAAGCTGAACAATTCAAGCAAAATAGTGGGTACACATGTCTAAAAATATTATATCCTTTCTTTGCCTACGGATAGTGTGTAAGTGATATTCTAATTCAAAGCCTTCAGGAGAAATGATGATTATATCCACAAACATCACTGAATTACTAATCTCCCTCTACTGCCACAATTGGACTGTTCTAACAGTTAACAGATTGCTTATTAATCAACAAGGGTAAACAAGACAATGCAATTTCATTTAGTGTGAGAGTTTTAATGCCTGAAAGTATTTGTGCTTAAAATGTTAATCTAGATAAGGCTTCATTAGAAGAAGTCTTAAAATGATTAAGTGCAGTTCATTGAAATGTGCATGGAGTAGGGGTAGTAGATCAGCAGGTGGACATTTCATACAGATGTTCCACTTATTGATATAATGCATGCTATAGCCATTTAAATGACCGTAACTCAGTAATAGCTGGAATTCTATTATTTCTTTAATGAGAGAACCCTGTACCTTTAATATTTCTGAATTTTAAATAAGGTGAATGACAAATTCCCAAACCTCTATTTATGGCAAAATATGACTAGGAATTTTATTATTCAATTTATACCAGTGCAGCAGTTTCAGTTTTGTTTCCTGGGCTTACCCTTATTTATTTTCCTAGGGTTCATTACTATTTTCCTATATAGCTCCTGATACAACAACCAGGTCTGACAAATTTCTTTACTGATACTATTCATTAGTTCATTGCTGATTGAGGGGAACTCCTAGATATTCAAGGATAAAACTTGAGAGCCCTTTAAAGCAACAAGAATTGTTTCCATCTCCTCCTCCAATTCTGCCAGCTGTCCTTTCTTGATCCACATGCATATTCTCTCTCTCTCTCTCTTTGACACATACACAGACACACACACACCACACACACACACACACACACACACACACCCCTACACATCCTATACACTCTTACTCAACAACAACTGTTGAGCAGTCCAAACTACAAAGTCCACTGAATACTTGTCAATTTTTGGCCCAATACTGAATGGTTCAACATAATATTATCACCAATTGAAACTGGTTCAAATGCTTCCTAAGGAAATGCACACTAAGAATTCTGTTTTTTGGGGGGCTAGGATTGTGGCTCAGCGGTAGAGCGCTGGTCTAGCACGTGTGAGGCCCTGGGTTCAATTTTCAGCACCACATAAAATAAATAAATAAAATAAAGGTATTGTGTCAACTACTTCTAAAAAACAAATGTTTTTAAAAAAGGAATTTTGTTTTTTGTTTTGTGGTTAATTTATTAAAAGAAAGGGCTACAAAAACCAAAAGATGATTTGTGTCATAGTCCTAGATTTTTAAAACCACTGTTTGAAGTTACACTAGAATAGTAATTACATTTCTCAAGTAAACAAAAAGTCCCCAAGTTCTTAGTCTAAGGAAAATTTGCAATTAATGGCACTAAAGGTATGTATGGATGACTCCATAATAAGTAAGGCACAGTCCATACAAGATAGTATCTGCAAAATGCCCTTATGGGCTTCATTCACCCTCACAGGTATTTTCAAAGCTCTAAAACAGGACTCCTGAGGTTGGTATGGGAAATTTTTATAAATATCATTGGCCATATTTTTTGTAAGTGTCTATAATATATCTAATATCTAAATATCCAGAAAAGCTTCACCCCCTTATCTTAATGCACATGAATTAAGATGAAATGGTGGTTTAAAAATGTAAAAGCAGTTACTATTGATATTCACTACCTGATTTTTCAACCTTCACAATTCTACATTTTTCTTACTTTAAATATCTAAAGGGCTTAGTCTACATTCTGGATTAATAATTTATTCTATATGTACACTCTTCAAAAGGAGAGGAAAATTGAGAATTTTACATGGCAAACATTTCAGTACTTTTTTAAAATAGGAGATATATCTGGTAAAATAACATTCTTCTACATAAATGTGTTTCCATGACAACATTAAAATATACATATTTATTTATAATCACAAACACATACTAAATAAAATCAGTGGATCTGCTGGCAACATTTCTCAGAATCAGTAGTTTACATTATTTCCATGATAAACTATGCACAGAGAAATGATAAATATAACTACATAGGAATAAATGATTATTATGACTATTTTTGTCTTATATTTCAGAGAACTGTACTTTTAAATAGAAACCCAAGCCAGGCAATCTAAGTAAGGCACAGAAATATGACAAACTTATCCTTACCTCTCTCTTCTCTGCTACACTGACCTCCTCAAATATGTACTGTACCTTCAATGCTAGGTACTCATTCAGGAATGAAGGTTTCAAAAATGAACAAGCTACTGCTGCTCCTTTCCTCAAGGAGCTGAAAGTCTACTGGAAGTTAACTATACAGATAAGTATAACCATACAAATGAGTATAAAACAAAGAGGGAAGGAAGTCTGTGCAGGTTAATATTGGAGAAACTAATGAAATCTTCAAGGAAATGGTGGAAACCAGAAAATCCAAGATAAAAGATGGGTGATAGTAGTTACAGGGATAGAAGACCTAGAGACATGTGAATGTGGCAAACAAGTCTGAACTAGTACCTTTGGGTGTTTAATAGTTGGGGAAAATGAGAACGAAATGGATGAAAAGGGAGTTATAGCATAGAGAAGTTTGGAATGCCTTCCATTATTACTAATTTTTAAGCATTTTCCTTAATATCTAATGAGGTCATGGCTGGTTCCTGTGCATGGTCATATTGCCCTCCTGGAGAAGTATAAGACAAGAAGAGGTACAGGAAATTCAAAAGAAAGAGAAGCATAACTAATATCAATATGTCAAAGAAAAGTATTCCAAATGCTTTAATATTTAGTTGTCATTTGGTAATTTTTTGGCAATTTCTTCCTGCAAGGCTACCTTTGTTAGTATAGAGGATTGTCTCAGAAACCCAATTGTTAGAGTGCAGTTTGATGTGCCACTTTTAAATTTCTTTTCTTTTTTTAAAATATTTTTTTAGTTGTAGATGGACACTATATATATATATATATATATATATATATATATATATATATATATATATAATTTTTTTTTAATGTGGTGCTGAGGATCAAACCCAGTACCTATCACATGCCAGACGACTGCACCACCACTGAGCCACAACCCCAGCCCCCCACCACACTTTTAAATTTCTAATGACCAATTATATTTACTTCTGTTTCTACTAATTTTCATCATGTTTCCAAAAAGGCAGATTTGCTATAAAAATGAGAAGCATTAAAAAAAAAATAAAAATTCTTATGTTTGTTTTTCCTTTACAAAGAACAGATTTACAACACTCTAAACATTTTTCCCCCCTTGGGGAGGGATCATATTATGAAAGAGTTGCTAACAGGGAAAAGATTTTTGTTTTACATCTATAGGCTGTCAATTTGGTTTCTAATTCACCAATGGCAATTTACAAGGGTTTTGTTTTGGTTTACCTCCTGACATCCCTGGTCAACTTTCCAAATGTTGAAATCATTCATATACTGAACCAAATAGACAAAATCATTTCTGGCACTGGCTTCAGTATGATGTCATTGAAGGTAAGACTTTCAATGCTGCTACTTTATTCTTCACAATATCTCAAATGTATGGCAAATGCTAATGTTTTACATAGAAATATTACATTTACTTGTATGTACATGTACTTGATATTGAACAAATGCCATCTACTTCATATGATGATGTAAACAAACTTACAATAAAAATATTACTATAAGTAGATGAAGAACTGTTAAAATATTACACATACATAAATAAAATGTGAGAACCAAATAGAGGAAAGAGAGATTAAGAGAAAAACAATATTTCAAAAACACCAAAACTTGGGGGGGGGGGTTGTGGTTCAGTGGTACAACAATTACCTTGCACATGTGAGGTACTAAGTACAATCCTCAGTACCTCAGTACTAAGTATAGTACCTCAGTACACACAAAAATAAATAAATAAAAATACTGTGTCCATCTACAACTGAAAATATTTTTTAAAACACCAAAACTCAATATATGTTAAAAACAAATTCTAAGAAATTTGTCTCCAATATCATAATTTTATTCAACATTAATTTAATATTATTAGATAGGTCAATATAAACAAAGTAATAGAACTTCAGATAATCTGAAAATTGAAACAGAAACTATGAAGCAATTCCATTTATAAAGGCAAATATTACTTCTAGATTGATCACTTATTTACCAATACCTATTTTTTAAATTCATTCTTTCTAGATATACATGGCAATAGAGTGTGTTTTGACATATTACACATACATAGAATAAGTATGACTTGTTCCAATTAGGATGATTTTGGTTGTATATGATGTGGAATTACTTTGGTCATGTGTTAATATATAAGGATAGGAAAGATATGTCCAATTCATTCTACTGTCTTTTCTATTCCCATCCTCCCTCCCTTCCCTTCATTCCCCTTTTTTATGATATGAGCAGTTGCTTTCTCTTTGTCTGCTACCTGTAGCCAGATTTTCTAGAGGAGAGGTCCTCAGAGTCTTATTCCCAGGTCCCAGGGGTATTAGCATCACCCAGGAATTGTTAGAACTGCAAATTCTCTGGGGCCATACCATATCTTCTGAATCAGGAACTTTGGGATGAGGCCCAGTGAGGTACAGTTTAACAAGTACTACATGTGATTTCACTGCATGCCAAAATTTGAGAAGACAAGTCTACAGGGAATAGAGAAATTAGTTTTCAGATCTTGTCAAGTAGATTTTTTACAAGTATAAACAGAAGGTATAAATTCTGATTCTAAAATCAAACTGGTAGCCAAGAGTCGAAGGACAATGATAATTAGTGATCACTCTTTTTCTTATTGTCATCAAATGACCAAAATATAAATAAATGAATGAATCAGTGCAATAGTTTGGATCTTGAATGTTCCCCCAGATACTTCTGGGAGGTGGTGGAGCCTTTAGGAAGTGGGCCTAGTGGGAGGTCTTTAGGTCATTTGGGGAATGCCCCTGAAGGGAATTGTGGGACTTTTCCTAGTTGTCTCTTTGCTTCCTGTCTAGAAGGTTTGTGGTTTCGCTCCACCACTCACTAGCACCCTGGTGTGCTGCCTCCTTACAGGTCCAAAACAATGGGCCAACCTGTCATGGACTAGAAATTCCAAAACTGAGTCAAAACAAACCTCTCTTAAGTTGGTTATCTCATGTATATAACTTGTTGTGTCAAAAAGCTAACTAATATAATCAGTGAATAGATCTTTTCATCCAACCTTATCTTTATGTTATTAATATTTTCTTGATGATATCCAAAAATTTCAGTGAAATTATAATTGAACCTGTGTTAAATTGTTTGCAACCAATATTTGGAGCTTCTACTCCTATTTTTACCAAATGTCATTTACTAGTTAATGCCTCTAATAATACGACATTGTGCTAAATTAAATAGAAGCCCTGCTAACAGAACGTTTACACAATAAAACAGAATGATGAAGATTCCTAGGAAAGTAAAAGAGATCAGGTGCATATAATGTTGATACCTGCAGTCATGGTCCAATAAGAATATAGAACAAGTGGGGAAAATGAGAGGCTATACTGGTACCCTATGCAATTTCAGAAGATGCTTTTGACTGGTTGATTCCAGATCATTATTTGGGGGGGCAAGGTTAGCAATAGTCATATGCAGGATATTTCTTATAGCAATAAGCATTTTTTGAGTATAAATTATTTGCCATACACTGTACTTTTCATTACAGGATTAACGTTAGTGGATGAGAGGTATATAATAAGAAGTATTACCTGTTCTTAAGATCTTATAATCTGACTGGAAAGAGAACATGCTGATTCCTTAGCGTGAGATAAATAAATGCAAAGCAAAGGTTATTGATAAAACAACTCATCAGGTTGAAATAGGTTTAAAATAAGGTAAGGGAGGGGAAAATTATTTGTGAATAGTATGACCATGATCCAAGTTTAAGGTGCAACTGATATATATACTATATTATGGCAATTTACTTAGAGAATAAGAAAGTCCATTACTAGCTGCAGTATATAGATTAGGATTCACAGAATTAAAACTAGGCTTGGAAGATGCTGAAGATTGGAAAGGAGGAGGGAAGCAAATATAGGCATTACAGATTAGAGTATGCACAGAAGAAAAGGTCAAGAAATCTTAATTTTTGTAACATTTTAACATGGAAGTTCAAGTGGGTATGATGATAATCATTGTTAAATCATTCATTCATTCATCTAAATGTACTTATTGAGTGCCTCCTACATGCCAGGCACTGTTCTCAGTGATAGGAATATAGCAGTGTGCAAGGTACACAAGATTTCTTATTCATAAAACTTACATTTTCATGTATGCAGGTGAGAGAAGCTAGAAATAAAACATAAATAAATATTTTAAAATATCAGATAGTGTCAAGAGCTATAAAATAAATTGGGTGATACAATAGAAGTAGATGGGAAGTTACTTTAGACTGGGTCTTCAATAAAGCTTCTCTGAAGAGGTAACATACAATAACAAGTTCAGATGGAGAAACAAAATGTGACCTACTGTTCTGATGCTGTAATAGTTTAGATAAAATAATGTTTATAAAGTAAAAGCTAATATATTTCATTAAAGTCTTATTTTAAAATTAAATATAGAGTGCTATGATTAAAATTTAATGCTTATCAATAAAATAAATTAAGTTTAAATATTATTAGTGCAATTAAGTCAAGAAACAATAGTCTTTATTTAAAAATGGTTCTGGGACAACTGGATATCCACATGTAAAGGAATGAATTGGACCCCGACTTTGTACCACATGTAAAACTAATTCAAGATGAATCATAGACCAAAATATGAGAGCTAGAACTATAAAAATCTTAGAAGAAAACAGAGGAGTAGGTGTTCATTACCTTGAGTTAGTCAATGTTTTCCCAGAATGACAGGAAAAGTAGAAATGACTTTTGACTTCTTAGATAAAATACCAAAGTACAAGCAATTTTTGGACTTCTTAAAACTTCTACATTTCAAATGACTCCATCAAAAAAGTGAAAGGACAACTCACAAAATGGAAAGAGATTTTTCAACATTACATACCTGATTAAAGATTTATATCCAAAATATATTTAAAAATTCTTACAATAAAAGTAGTCTTTTAAATGACCAAAGTATTTCAGTAGACATTTCTTTAAAGACATAAAATGGCCAATAAACACATAAAAAGATACTCAACATCATTAGCCATCAGTAAAATGCAAATATAAAATAACTTGATAGCACTATGTTTCTACTAAGTTGTCTAAAATTAAAAAAAAAATAATAAGTGTTGATCATACTAGAGAATTTGGAACTCACATACATTGCAGATGGAATTGTAAAATGGTGTAGTTACTTTAGAAAACAGTATGACATTTTGTCCAAAATTTGAACACAGACTTACTCTATGATCCAGCAACTTTACTCCTAGGTAAGTATTCATGAGAACTGAAAACACTTGATCACATAAAAGTCTGTACAAAAATATTTATAATAGCATTATTCATAATAGCTCAAAAGTATAAACAATCCAAACATCCATCAATCAATGGGTGAATAAACAAAACATAGCATATTCATATAACAAAATATTATTTGACAATAAAAAGGCATGAAATATCAATACATACTACAACATGGATAGACCTTGCGAACATTATGGTAAGTGAAAAAAGCTACACACAAAAGGTCATATAATACCTGTCTTTATTTATATGAAATGTCCAAAACAGGATAATGGATAGAAACAAAGTAGAACAGTGGTTACCAAGGGCTTCAGTAAAGGTAAAATAGGGAGTAACTGTTAATGGGTAAAGAGTTTCTTGTAGAGGTGGTGAAAATGTTTTGAAATCAGATTCTGTAGTATGTGAATCATACTTCAACAAAATTGTTAATTTGAAAAAAGTTCTATTTCTTCATCAATCATGTAACTGATTTTATAATCAGAAAACTTATTATTCTCCTAGGGTATTATGTATGCTTGTGTTACTAGTGATACCAGTCATCATGGTTCTGACACCATGGGTTAGTGCAAGGATTAATAGACTTACAAATATAAACTTAGAGCTTTTCTCCCGCTTTTTCAACTTCTCTTCCAGACCCAGTCTTCTTTGTGAACTTTTGTATTTGTTTTATGTTATTTGTAGAAGTAGAACAGCTATATTAAGAATTGCACTTCATTATTATATAGTAGAATATCTACTTTTCATGTTATTCTAGGAAAATGCTGTCTAACTCAAAGTAATGAACACTTCTCTGTTTTCTTCTAAGATTTTTATAGTTCTAGCTCTCACATTTTGGTCTATGATTCATCTTGAGTTTGTTTTACAGGTGGCACAAAGTTAGGGTCCAATTCATTCCTTTATATCTGGATATCCAGTTGTCCCAGCATCATTTCTTGTAAAGACTATTCTTTCCTGACTTGATTATACCAAGTAATGATTATAAAATCCATTGGGATAGAATCATTAATACAAACCTACATATCTTAGTCAAATGGTCAGACATTCTCCTATATGACAATAATATATTGCATTTTTTAATATAGCTGTCCTACTTCTAGAATTATAATGAAACATACACAGAAAAAATACACAAAGAAGACTGGGTCTGGAAGAGTAGTTGAAACAAATGTGGAAAATGAAGAATGTTAATTAAATGAAATTATTTCAGTGAAGAATTTCATACATAATCATTTACATCTTATAAAACTGTACTCTATTGCATTATTGGTGTCAGTACAAAAATGGGAGACCTGACATATTGGATGTACTTCATGTACTTTACCAAAGATTACAAATTGATTACACCTATCTGAACCAATACAAGACAAAAACAATGCTATCTTCAACTATTTCATCAAGGCTTGCTTGAAAGCAAAAGCCAACAACCATTGAAATTTATCAATTTCTATAGTATTATTCTTAATAGAATTTTCCTAGTTATTTTCACTAAGCCCCGATATTAATGATTAACATATTTTTGTATATGTGTGCCATGAATTTTTAGGTACTTGTATGTATTTACTCATTTAATCTCCACAACAACACATGCACACACATATGCTCACGTGCACACACACATACACACACACACACACACACACACACACACATATATAGAAAGGGGAACAAAGGGATTATGATTTAGTTTACAAATGAGGAAATGACGATGAGGGGAAGTTAAATAACTGATCAGAAGTAAAGCAACTAATAAACAGCAAGGCAGGATTTTTAACACAGGAAGCCCAAATTCAAAGCTGATTCATAAAAACTGATACACAGTTTTCTTTTCATAAGAAATATGAAGAACTTGTAAGATGTCTACATTTTCAGACTAACTGGATCCTGACTTCAACTATATGTGGATACAGTCATAAAGTTATTGTTCCCAAGAAAGCCAACAACCTCTTCTTGTAAACCTTTCAGAAATCCAATCTTCTAAACGGTACTCTAGGTCTTCAAATACACAAGAATTAGTAATACGCACAATACTTAAATCCAGGGTGGCTACGAAAGCATGGATGGAAAAAAATATAAATCATTAATTAAATAAGCATGTATGGTATACCTATTATAATGGGTACAATTCAAAGTGCTTAAGATACATCAGTGTACAAAACAGGCAAAAATCTTCTTTCAAGGGCCTAATATTCTAATAGATAGAGGAAGTATTATCTCTTGAGAAAGGTATAAATTATAGGAATAATAAAGGAGAGATTAAACAAAGGTAGAAAGTGTTCATTAGGCAAATGATTAACATTTCTAGCAATGGGTCAGCAGCTCTTTTGGTCCTGAGAACACCATTCTCAAGTAAATTATGTGCTTAACTATATGTAGTGTATAAAGTGTTGAAATAAGAATTTCCACCCTAGAATTGTGAAGAAGTAATTATTCAAAACAGACAAAAAACTCATATTTCAAATTAAGTATGAATGATGACTTGTATATATTTTTTTTAAAAAATGGCAAATGACATCTGGGTATTTTAACTGATTCCAACCTTGAAAAACAATGTCAGCCAATACAGAGATACAGTTCAGTTGCAAACTCTGGGACTTAATCTATATTGAAGCTAAATATTCTATAAGCATGCAGTGAAGTGCAAAAAATAGCAATTGAAAAATGACATGATTAAATGGCACGACATGCAATCATTTGCTCTCAATTATATCAATGTATCTTCTTCATTTCTAGGAGTCAGGCAGAAATATTGTTTTTTAAATGCCTCTATTAAATTGTTCACCAATAATAAAATAGATGAGAGTCCTAATAAGCTCATTTACATAACATATATCATACAGTACAAAACTATTCTCTCCAAACAGTTTTGCTCATAGATTTGTCTCCTGGTTGTCATGAGTCTTTGCTACATTAGCAGATTTTAAAAGCATAATACTGCCTTCAGGACCATTTGTAGAAAAATGTTTATGAAACTTTTCTAGTTAACCCTTGGCAGGATCCTTATTGCTAATTATGGAAAAAGTATTGATATAATATCTTGGCTGTCACATTCTATTATGGTGATGGTAGAAGCAGAATCTAGGTCTGACATTTTGGAAATATCATCTAATTGCAAGTCAGAAACAGAGAATGACAGTTTTAAGTAGATTATAACTTCTTTCAAAATAGCAAACTGGTTTGCTTAATATAAAAGCTAGATTTTAAAAATAGTATTAAAGCTTCCTGAATTGGTTCACCAAGCACATCTCTATCAGTTCATTGGAAAAGAGCTGGGTTGTGTGTCAAAACAGTTTGAAACTGTACATGACAGTATAAGTCCAGATTCAAGCACTGAATTATTTCTTATAACCATTTAGAATCAAAATATTTCCAGTGAATATTTTTATTTTTAAGAAAAATCACTTACCCTCTGTTCATTCACCTTGTCAGCAGAAAAGAAAAGGTCAAATACAGTGCAGTCACCTTCCAGGACTCTGAAAAACCAGTCCTTTGACCTAGAAAAATATTCTACTTCTTCTTGCAATCTAGTATACTCACCAATCAATCTGAATCACTAAAGGTCACCAGGAATATTAATTAATACTGTAAATTCTTGGAGACCCTTCAATAAGTGATGTCATCCAGGGAAAGATAATTATTATTTTATAAATATTCATGTTTATGTTTAATAGCATGTATTTTCATCTGATAGAAAAATATGTAGTAAATTTTCATATGGTGTGACACTACATCATGTATAACCGTAGAAATGTAAAATTGTGTACAATGAATCAAAATGCATTCTGCTGTCATATATGCTTAATTAAAACTATGTATATAGTAATTTACTGTATACATACATGTATATAAGGGAGCATTTCTACAACTTTTAGCTTTTTTTTTTTGGTTTAGGATAATATAAATATACAAGAAGCATTCTAAAAATGCAGATCCCGTGTTATTTCTTGAAAACTGTTGTTTTATCCCTATGTGGCACTCTTTAATTTCTTTGTTATTTTCTCTATACTAGGTTAAGTACTTTTAAATATGTTTGTTTTTAAGAATCAAACTCAGTGGCTGTGTGCTTAGTTCATATTCACATGTAATTAGTAATATGTTATATACTTCCTTTTCTAAATTAAAAACACTATTAAAATTCCAGACATACAAAACAATATGAAGATTAAGTTACTCTAAAGAAAACTGTAATAGCTTACAGATTGCTTGTATCATTACTAAAATGCTGGTACCTATTATGGAGTCTCCCTGGAATAAAGAATGTACTTTTGGCAATAATCTTTTAAAAACATGTCCATTATGTTAAGATGCTAAACTAGTCTGCAATTTCAAAAAGGTAACTTTTAGCAACAAGGGGAAAAGGGTGCTGGATTTAAATGCAACTTAGCCATTATACTACAAAATACTTTTTTAAAAACTCCCACAATCACTCTTTTCATAAGCAAATAAGATATTAATTGTAATTTATTTTCATCTATTATATTTACAATACCCACTGAGGTTTCCTCTCATTGATTCCATGGGAATCATTTCAAAGTAATTCTTAGGAATGGATAAAGATGATTTCTTTCCTCTAGATTATCTGTTGGTCCCAGCTACCTGAAATCACCTTTGTTTTTAGTGGATCTTAAGTATTCACTGGCCAGAACAAAGGATATCCAGGACAGACTGGAGGAAAGGAAAGAAAGAATTCTGTATGACAACATACAGTGCACTACGGTACCCATTTTATAAAATTTATAAGAAAGGGCTTATCCTAATGACCATATCTGGAGAATGAAATAGCATAAGAAGGAAAACTAGAGAATATAGGAGCCAGGGTGAACCAAGAGGAATTTCCAAGGATAAGGTGAAACACACAGCCAACCTGACTCATGACGAAAAATAGACTAACTAATTTCATGAGTTGCTCCACCATACTGCATGGTGTTTTTTTCACTCTCATCTGCCTATAGTTGGCTATACTTCACCACACTCCTCTTATCAAGTCCTGTGTTTCTAGACTTGTCTCTGGCTTCTTTTTATTTCCTATGAATACACTCCTAAACTCATCACAAAGCTCAGTCTTACTTGAAGCAGAAGAGTTAAGAACTAATATTTTAGAGAAGTATTCCTATGATTCTAGAACCATACAGATGGAAAAATGGGCTTCAGAAACTCTAGGAATATATAAAGAATATGGGAAGAGAGTCAGACTTTGGGAATACAATTTCTAAAGAGGAGGAAAATGATGCCAGGGAGAAAAAGTCAACATTCAGAAAAAAAAATCCTTTCTTTAGTAGTCATTTAATACTCCTGATCTAGAAGGAGCAGAGGCTTAGACAGCTTTATAAACTTTATACTCTTCATTTTATTTTCATAGCATGTAAAATAAATAGGATGACTTCTTGTGAGTTTGGACCACTGGGGATTTGTTTCTTAGCCCTTTCCTTTGCATTTGCAGTGGAAGCCAGAGCATCTTGCCTTCTTTTCACAGTCTTTCAGTATTCCCCCGGATGTAGTAATACTAACCAGACTCTACTATGTTAGGTAGAAAAGAGATGGTGACTAAATATTAGTCAACTGGTAAATTGCTAGAATGATTATTTAGCTTAAAGCAACATTTGTGAAAAAGAAATGTAAGAACTTCATTCTTCATCTCATAGCTAAAACCAAGTGGAGGTCCAGGAACATTTTCTTAAATAAAGCCAATTCTCCTCCTCTTCTGGGAAGAGATACCACATCTCCTGCCTGTTGTTTCCCCATCCCCTCGAAAAAACTGAATACTTGGGGGATAGTTCTTTTGTTCAACCTATGTAACATTTTGTCAGCAAGACAGACGATGTAAGCTAATCACACAGGTGTTTCAGTTTATATTTGAGAAGCAACTTGGAATAAGAAACTACAATTTAGGATATTCTCTTAGTTTGGCAATAACTAGTTGTGTGATAGCAAGTAAATGATATAACTTCTTTGTTTCCTTAGAATCCTCTTTTTAAAATTCAATGATCCTTTGGCCTCTAACATCTTCTGGCATCAAATACTGCATAACCTTCTACTAGTTCAGGAAAAATATCATATTGTGGTCTGAGATGGACTTTTTTTTTCTTCTTGATACTGAGGATTGAACTTGGGGCACTCTACCACTGACCTACATCTTCGGCCCCTTTTATATGTTATTTTGAGACAGGGTAATCTACTACCTCAGTCTTCTAAGTAGTTGGGATTAAAGGTGTATGCCACCACTCCCATCCTGAAATGGACTTTAAAAAAATTATAAAATAAAATTCAAATACCTCTAGAATAAGTTACAAGGTGACTCTCATCTTTTCTTATGAACTTCTAGGGTGTGTCAGAATATTAATTTCATTTTTATGTCTTTGTCATTTTAATTTATTTTCCATTTTGCTGACTTTAACTGTGGTCACCTGCTTTAACTGGATAAGTATGAGTTGCAGTCATCTCAATGAAACAACCTTGCTTGGTTTCAGATTCTACTCATGTCATGGTTATGTTCTAACATCTTCAAAGTCTCACCAAATAACTTTATAGTGAGAATCATACAAGGAAGTGAAGCAAGCACACATGACTGAAAATTTAACTTCCATTGCTGTGTCAGTAAAATTTTGAAGTCTGTTGCACCTGAATTTTATTGAAGATGAAGACGTCATAACTGAATAGATACTCACTGCTGGTCTTGATGGTGGTCTTTACTGACAGATAAAGGAATGAATGAACTATCCCTCCAATTCCTAAAAGTCATTTCTCCTGGTCATTTTTAGAAAAGGAGGATGGCAGAAGGGGAAAGAGGAACTTGACTGGGCTTCTCAAAGGAGCTTTCAATATAAGACCTGTCAGTCTCATTTTACATTTATCCACAGGGCATTAAATTTAAAAAAGAAAGAAAAATCTCCTTGGGGAAGAGAATGTGGTATTCTAAATGTACAGTGTATAATTTAGGATTTAATCAACAGTTTAGAGCATCAGTGAAATTCAGAGAGATAAGTTAGGCTATTTTTTTTTCCAGATGGGAATAATGATTTATGCCTCCACCCTATCTTAGAGAGGTTTTGGGAGGATTAATGAGCTAATGTCTGTAAAGCTCTTTAAGCTCCTCATATGGAGGTGCAACATAAACACAAGGTGAAAAATGATAGCAAACTCTATACTCAATTGAGTTCCCAAGGGTAAAGCCCCTGGAAATGAGAAGCTGTTGCAGGTCAAAATGGTAAATACGTGAGTTCCAATGCCAGAGGAGCAGTGGTTTGTTGTCATATATATTTTTAAATCTGTTTAAAATAGTCCTTAGTAGTCATAATAAAGCATTTCAACATTTCCTTCTTATCACAGTATTCCTCATGATGATCATTTTTATTTCTATTTGTCAAATGAGACAAGATTATTATCTATATTTTACAGGGAAAATTGGAATTTGGAAATTGCAAAGACATCAGTGACAATCCTGCACAAGAAATCACTGGCTTGGTAACATTGGATTGTGGCTTTGATTGGGATTCCGAAGATGCAGGCTGCCATCTGGCTCTGCTTGTTTTGTCCTGGGTGAGTCATTTAATTTATCAGACACCTAGTTTCTTTCTCTTTCAAATAAGGAGGCTGAGCTAGTTAGATGATCTCAGGTTTCATTCAAGATGAAATTCTACAACCTGCTTTGTACTTTAGTATCTAGTAATGTCAAGGCATTGTCTAAATATTATGAAGGACAAGCAAAAATTTTTTTGATAGGATACATAATCTGTTGATAGGATACATAGATGCATATTTTTGCATGCCTGAATGAAATAAATAAGCATACAAACAATACAGGAATTTCTTTAATTACTTACCTCCAGCACTCCACACATACACATAGTGTTCCGTTCCTTGCCCCAATTTCACTTCAGATTTCAATTTAGAAGTCACTTACTCTAGGAATTTCCTCATCTCTCCCCATGAGAATATATATGATGTCCCTCCCCAAGAATGTTCTATATATATATTCACTCCTGTCAAATCACATGCTGCATCCTGTGTTCTACTTTAGATTGTGTGTTTCTTGGAAGTCATCTATGAATGGTTCACCACAGTATCCTTGGTACCCAGAATGATGCTTGAAAAATGTGTTTGCCTTAAAAAAAAAAAAAAGGTGTCAAATAAGTGAAAAATATCTCTACCCACATTCCCAGAATAATCGAACTGGTTCTTCCTTCTAAACACCAAAATCCCTTCATCCTTATACACCTTCTATTAGTTTTAATGCCTCTGTTGAATATTCTCCTTTCATTCACAGGGAAGTGGAGGTGAAATAGAGGCAATAGCTATCATTCCAGGGAGAGAGGGGTTCTTTGTTGAATGAGACCCAGGAGGGTCTCCTCCCTCTTCCACACTCATATCAGCAAAACAGTTACCAAGTCCTGCCATCTCTAACCCTGAGGCCTCTTTTACATCTAGCCCCCATGAAAGGATGGCAGCAAGATGGTAAAACAGGGAATTTCCAGTGCTTGTCTTCTTACAGACCTTCACAAGAGCTACAAAAAACAGGTGAGCGATTACGGCACCTGGGCATTGCAAAGAAATAAGACATTGAAGAGGGGAGTGAGGTTTCAATTTCACCTTTCCAGCATTACTCCTCCCCCAAATCTAGGCAGGACATCACAGAGAGATACTGTCTATTAAGGAGGAGAGTAAAACAAGCTGCTGACTATCTGAGACTCCAGTGTCAGGCCAGGTCCCAGTATCCCCACAGGTTCTGCCACACTAGCCTCTGTAGTCCCAGCATACAGATGTTACTAATGGATCCAAATAACAGACTGACACCTCTCACCCCAATCTCCAGGTCAGCACCTAAGGCCCCAGTTTTGTCTAGCCCTAGGCCAGTCCCTGTGACCCTAGGATTTAGGCCAACACACTTCAGAAGACCAAAGGTCCAAGTCCATGCCAGTAGACCATAACTCCGGAGCAACCCCCATGAACTCAGCCTCCAGGCCCATTCTAGCACTGGGATGACTGGTGTGGCCCTGGATTCTAGACCAGACTTAGAGAACCAGTCTCTAGGCTGGCCTCCCATGGATCAAGGTTCCAGGTCAGCACACATAGTCCTGGGCTAGAATCTGCTGACCCATACTCCAGACAAGCCCTCTGGATACAGACTCTAGGCTGATGCTAATGGCCTTAGGTTCCAGTGGACCCAGGTTCCAGATACTCCCTAGCAGAATCAGGGTCCAGGTCTGCCCCTGTATACTCCATCACTGCTCTGGCTGCTACATACTCTGGCTCCAGAACTACCTCTATGAACCCAAGTTATAGGCCAGCTCTAGGAACAAGTTCTCCCCATAGATTCAAGCACTGGGAAAGCCCCTACACGTAGTCTCAAGACCTGTGGAACACCAGGCTCACCTCAGTGGACCCAGTTTCAGGCCTGACTTTATCTCATATATCCATGCTCTAGGTCAGCCCGCCCATGGATCCTACCAGATGTCCAACTCAGGAATCTTAAGGCCAACTGACAGGTAAAGGACTTCTACTGATGAAGTCAGTCTGTAGAGATGAATAGGTGCCTATTTCTTCAAATGTATAGGCACCAATGCATGACCACAAGGATAATCAAGAAAACATGAATGACACTACCAAATGGACAAAATAAAACATGGGTAACTGATCCTAAATAGTGGAGAGTTGTGAGTAGCCTGGCAAAGAATTCAAAATAACCATCTTAAATAAATTTGGTGAATGTAAAAGGCCACAGAGAGACAACTAACAAATATAGAGAATATACAAATCAAACAAGAGTTCAAAAAAGAGATATAATAAAGAATCAAGCAGAACAAAACTCAATTCTAAGTAGAGCAAAGACTTAGACACTAGAACAGAGAACCTGTGCCTAATAGAAGCAAAAATAGTCCCAAATCTCCACCATGTTGGCTTAGAAACTGACTCCCTTAACAAGACACCTAAAGCACAAGAAGTAAAATCAAAAATCAGTAAATGGGATGGAATCAAACTAAAAATCTTCTTCAAAGCAAAGGAAACAATCAATTATGTGAAAACAGAGTCTAGAGAATGGGACAAAATTTTTACCACATGTACCTCAGATAGAGCATTAATCTGAGCATTAATACATCTACGATATATAAAGAAATCAAAAAAACTTAACACCAAAAAACCCCAAATAACCCAATCAATAAATGGGCAAAGGAACTGAACAGACACTTTATAGAAGAAATACAATTGATCAACAAATATATGAAAAAATGTTCAACATCTCTATCAGTTACAGAAATGCAAATAAAAACTACACTGAGATTCCATCTCACTTCAATCAGAATGGCAATTATCAAGAATTCAAGCAACAATAAATGTTGGCAAGCATGTGGGGAAAAGGTACACTCACACCTTGCTGGTGGCACTGAAAATTGGTGCAACTGTTCTGGAAAGCAGTATGGAGATTCCCCTCAGAAAACTAGGAATGGAACCACATTTTGGCCCAGTTATCCGACTCCTCAGTTTATACCCAAAGGACTTAAAATCAGCTTACAACAGTGATGCAGCCACATCAATGTTTATAGCAACTTAATTCACAATAGCTAAACTATGGAACCAACCTAGGTACTCTTCAACAGATGAATGGATAAAGAAAACGTGGTAAATATACACAACAGACTATTTATTACTCATCCTTAAAGAAGAATAAAATTATGGCATTTGCAGGCAAATGGATGGAGCTTGAGAATATCATACTAAGTGAAATAAGCAAATCCCAAAGACTCAAAGTCTGAATGTTTCCTCTGATATGTGGATGCTAATTCACAATAAGGGGGTGGAGCTAGGGAAAAATAGAGGTACTTTGATTAGACAGAGGGACTGAAGGGAGGGGAGAGGGTATGGAGGTAGAAAGATAGAAGAATGAATCAGACATCATTACCTTGTGTGCCTATATGATTACATGACCAGTGTAATTACACCATGTATAACCAGAAGAAAGAGAAGTTATACTCCATATGTATATAGTGTGTCAAAATGCATTATGATGTAATGGGTAACTAATTACAACAAATAAAAAGATAAAAGAATCAAGTAGATATTATGGAGCTAAAGAACACCAGAACTGTGCTGAAAATTTCTACAGAATGCTTCATTAGCAGATTTGATCAAACAGAAAAAAAAATCGATGAGATCAAAGATTGATTATTTGAGAATTACCTAATCAAAGACATAAAAAGAAAAGAGAAAGGAAAAAAATGAAGAAAATCTATAGAATTATGGTAATCATCAAGTGAACTAATATAAACATATAAATCTCAGAAGAAGCAGAGGAAGGGGAAGACATTTATCTAAAGAAATGATTACATAAAAATCCCCAAATCTAGCAGCTGGGGTTGTGACTCAGTGATAGAGCACTTCCCTAGTTTGTGTGAGGTACTGGGTTCAAGTCTCAGCACCACATAAAAAATAAATAAAATAAATGCACTGTGTCCACCTACAATTAAAAAAAAATCTCCAAATCTGGAAAGGGTCATAAACATCCAAATCCATGAATCCCAAAGAACCCCTAAGACACAGAAAGTATCAAAAGTCAGAGAATTTTTGAAAGCAGCAAGAAAAAAGCCACTTATCACATGAATCAAACTATCAGCAGAATTCTCTTGTAGAAAAAACTTTGCTGTCAGAAGAAAATGGAGAGATATATTGAATGTCTCAAAAGGAAAAAAGAAAAAAATTAGACAAAAAGGAGCTTTCAATCAAGAATACTATATATGGTAAGAATTTCCTTCAAAAATAAAGGAAAGATAAGAATTTTCCTAGAACAAAAGCTGTAGGAGTTCATCATCACTAGACCTACCTTACATGAAATGCTAAAAGGAATTCTTCAAGTAAAAATGAAAGGATGCTAACAAAGGGAAAACATATGAAAGTATAAACTTCTTTGTAAAGAATATAGTCCAATTCGGAATATCCTACTGCTATAGTGATGCATAAATCACTAAAGTGTTAATAATACTATAATAGTTTGATAATAGATGATATTTAAAAGATATAAGTTGTGACATTAATAACAAAATATGGGAGGAGAAGTTAAAATGTACTGTTTTTTATGCAACCAAAGTTGTTATCAGCTTAAAAATAGATTGTTATGTTTTATACAGCTTCATGGTAATCATGAAGGAAAAAAAGCCTACAGTAGACACATAAAAGAGAAAGAGAAAGTAATCAATGCATACCACTACAAAAAAGTAATCAAATCACAAAGGAAGACAGTAAGAGACAAAGGATCAAAGAAATTACAAACCAGTAAAAATTTAAAAAAAAATTGCTTAGTAAGCCCTTACCTATGAATCATTACTTTAAATGTAAATGGATCAAATTATCCAATCAAAAGATAAAGAATAACTGAATGGGTTCAGAAAAACAAATCCAACTATTTGTTGTCCAAAGAGAACTCACTTTGGCTTTAAAGACACACAAAAGCTGGAAATGAAGGGATGGAAAAATATAGTCCATGCAAATACTAACCAGAAGGGAGCAAGTGTGGCTATATTTATTTCAAACAAAATAGACTAAGTAAAAAAACTGCTACAAGAGACAAAGATTATTTATAACGATGGTAAATACATCAAGAGTACATAATAATTGTAAGTACCTAAATATATAAAGTAAATATTAACAGAAATGAAAGATAAAATAGCAATACAATAATAGTTGCAGGGGCTGGGGTTGTAACTCAGAGCACTCATCTACCATGCATGGGACACTGGGTTCAATCCTCAGCACCACATAAGAGCAAAATAAAGATATTGTGTCCACCTACAACTAGAAAATTTAAAAAAGAAATGATAGTTGCAGACTTTAATACTTCCACTTTTAACAATGGATTGATCATCCCAGACAGAAAATCAATCCATGGACTTAAACAACATTATAAGCCAAATGGATCTAATAGACATATCCAGGAAATTCTACTCAAGAGCAACAGCATACACATTTTTTTCAAGCACACAGAAAAATTCTCCAGGACAGATCATATGTTAGACCACAAAACAAATATCAACAAATTCCAGAAGATTGGACTTATATAAAATGTTTCTTTTTAACATAATTTTATGAAAAATAGAGATCAATAACAGGAAGAAAAGTGGAAAACTCATAAATATGTGGAAATTAACACACTCCTGAACGACTAGTGGGTCAAGGAAAAAAATCAAATGAGAAATTTAAAAAAAACATAAAAAATGAAAGTGGAAAGACAATATACCATAACTTGTGAGATGCAGCCAAAATAATTCTAATAGAGATGTTTATAAACACCTACAACACCTACATTAAGAAGAAAGATCTCAAGTAAGTCATCTAATTTTGTACTTTAAGTAATAAGGAAAAAAACTAACTAAATCTTAAGTCATCAAAAAAAGAAAGAAAGAGAGAGAAAGAAAGAAAGAAAGAAAGAAAGAAAGAAAGAAAGAAAGAAAGAAAGAAAGAAAGAAAGAAAGAAAGAAAAAAAACCAGGGCAGAAATAAATGAAATAGACACTAGAAAAACAATACAAAGGATCAATGACACTAAGTTGGTTTTTCAAAAAGATTTTAAAAATTGACAAATATTTAGCTGGAGTAAGAAAAAAACATCTGAATAAGATGAAAAAAGGGGATATCACAACTGTCATTGCAAAAATACAAAGGATTATAAGAAACTACTTGAACAATTATATGCCAAAAATTGGATAACCTGGAAAAAATGGATAAATTCCTGAGACATACAACATACCAATACTGAATCATAAAGAAGAAAAGAAAATCTGAACAGAATAATAGAGATAGAGTCAATATTCAAAATATGGAGATAGAGTCAATATTCAAAAACCTCCCCAAAAGAAAAGAAGAATCTTTTCATGCTTGCATTATACTAAACATTCAATGGATGAAATCCAATAATTCTGAAACTCTTCTAAAGAACTGGAGAGGAGAAAACACTTCCAAACTTACTTATGAGATCAGAATTATTCTCATACCAAAAAGCCAGACAGGGGCACTATAAGAAAACTATAAGCCAATATCCCTGATAAATGTAGATATAAAAATCCTCAACAAAATACTATAAAACTAAATTCAATAACACATTAAAGGGATCATACACTGTGATAAAAAGGAATTTATCCCTGGGATATAAGAATAGCTCAACATATGCAAATCAGTAAATGTTACAGAATCAAGGATAATGGTGATACCACATGGCCATCTCAGAAGAAGCAGAAAAAACATTTGACAAGATTCACCATCCTTTCATAATAAGAAATCTCAATAAATTATGTATATATGGACTGACTGGTTTTCAAAATAATAAAGGCCATATATGATAAGCCCACAGCTAACATCATATTCAACTTCCCCAAAAAGCATGAATAAGTTCAAGATGCCCTCTCGCCACTTCTCCTTGACAAAGAAATTAGCAGGAAAAAGATATAAAAAGGCATATTAACTAGAAAGGAAGAGATTAAAATATCTAAATTTGAGAATGACAAAAACCCTATATACAAAACCCCCAACTCTACTAAAGAAATGTTGGAAGTAATAAATGAATCCAGAAAAGTGCAAGATACAAAGACCACCAAGTAAAATCAATGAACTATTCAAAAGGGAAATCAATAAACAATTCCATTTATAACAACATTTAAAAAAAAACTTAAAGAATAAATTAAACAAAAATGAAAGATCTGTATATAGAAAACAATCAAACATTGATGAAAGAAACTGAAGACATACAAAAAATGGAAACGTACCCCATTTTTATGGATTAGAAGTAATATTATTAAGTGTCCATAGTACCCAAAAGAATCTACAATTTCAAAAAAATTCCTATAAATTTTCTAAAGGCATTTTTTTCACATAAGTAGAACAAAAATCCAAAAATTATATGAAACTTCAAAAGACTTCCATATTGCCAAAGCAATCTTGGGCAAAAAGAACAAAGCTGGAGGCATCACAACCTGATTAAAAAATAAACACTACATATCTAGGCTGGGTGTGGTGGCATATACCTATAATCCCAGAAAATTTCGAGGTTGAGGGTGGGGGATCACAAATTGAGCACAGCCTGGGGAACCAATCTAAAAATAAAAAATTAAAAGGCCTGGTGATATAGTTCAGTGATAGAGTGCCCCAGGTCCACAAGCAATCAATCAAACATAAGTTAATCGACAAATTTTTAAAAAAGAAAGAAAATAAACACTACAAAACTATGGTAATTACAACATCATGATACTGGCATAAATGCATGCATATAGTCCAATGGAACAGTAAAGAAAATCCAGAAATAAATCCAAATGTTCATGGTGAGTTGGTTTTTGACAAGTGTGGCAAGAACATACCATGGGGAAAAATAGTTCTGATTTAAGAAAAAATGGATAGCCATATGCAGAATGAAATGATCCCTTTTCTTATCCTATATGCAAAAATAACTCAAAGTAGATTATAGACTTAAACGTAAAACCTGAAACTGAAGAACCACTAGAGCAAAATAGGGGACAAGCTTCTTTACATAAGTCTGGACAATAATTTTTTGCCTATCATTTCCAAAAGCATAAGAAACAAAATAAACAAAGAAAAAAAAGACAAATGGGATCACATGACAAAAAACTGCACAGCGAAAGGAACAACTGAGAGAATACCTAAAGAATAGAAGGAAATACTTGTGTACCATACATCTGATAAGGGGTTAATATCCAAAGTATATAATGAATTCAACTCAATGACAAGAAAACAAATAACATAATTAAAAAATGGCAAGGAACGTGAATAGATTTTCCCAAAAGAAGACAAACACACGGCCAAAATATATATGAAAAAATGCTCAATATCACAAATCATCAGGAAAATACAAATCAAAGCCATGATGAGGTAACAAGTGTTGGCAAGGACATGGAGAAAAGGGAACATCTGTACATTATTGATGGGAATAGAAATCAGTATACCATTATGAAAAACAGTATGACAATTCCTCAAAAATTAAAAAGAATGACTATATGATCCAGCAGTCCTGCTTTGGGGTATACATTCTAATAAAATAAAATCAGCACATCAAACAGGTATCTATGTTCCCATGGTTAGTGCAACATTATTTACAATAATGATAGACAATCAATCTAATGGATAGATGGATGAATAGATAAAGAAAAAGTGGTAAATATATACATACAACAGAATACTATTTAGTCTTTAAAAATAAGGAAATCCTGCCATTTATAACAATACAAACAAATCTGTAAGACATCATACCAAGAGAAATAAGCTAGGCACAGAAACAAACAAACAAAAATTACTGTAGGAGCTCAGTTACACTAGAGTCTGAAAAAGACAAACTTAGAGAAGCAAAGAATAGAATTATGGTTGTTAGGGGCTGGGAAAAGGGATCAATCAATTTTTAAAAAAGAAAGAAAAGAAACACTACAAAGCTACAGTAATTACAATATCATGGTACTGGCATAAATGCATGCATATCATCCAGTGGAACAGTAAAGAAAAAACAGAAATAAATCCATATAGATTGGTTAAAGGCTATAGAGTTTCAGTTTTAAAGATGAAAAATGATAACTATGTGAGATGATGAATGTTGGTTTGACTTAGTCACATTATAATATATGCATATATTAAAATATCACATTGAACACAATAAATATATACAATTCTTATTTTTCAGTTAAACTTTAATAAAGATGGGTGGGGGAGTAATCCTGCCTCCTCCTCCCTACTATAATTGAACTATTTCAAGCCTCCACAATATAGTGTCACTTAAATTACAGAATAATAACTTCCTAATGGGTCTTTCCCTTTAAAGGATTGGCACAGGCTCTTTAAGCCTACTCTCTTGCTTAGGAATACTGAAGATATCCCTAATTAATGAGCAAACTGTAGGTTCCTTGTCCTGCATTCAGTCTCACCCAATTCTGCAGTTGGTTACAATATGCATCAGTATCAATATATAATATGTATAAGTATCAGTATACTCCATGAATATGGTCTATACTTTCTTATCCCTGAATTTCAAACTAAAGAAAATCTACATCTTCCGTTTCTTGTCTTAGACTGAGATATTTGTACAGGGGACAATTTGTATAATCTCAAAGAGGAATTATTTTTTAAAAAAATATTTATTTTTAAATTTTTAGGTGGGTACAATATTTTTATTTTATGTGGTTCTGAGGATCGAACCCAGTGCCCCACAGGTGCTAGGCGAGCATTCTACCACTTGTGCCACAACCCCAGCCCCAAGAGGACCTATTTTAATACTCAGTCCTGAATAACAAAAACTCTTAAGAATAAGTAAATGTGGGTACATATTCAAAGGAGATGGAATCTTTATACCAAAAGGATACTTTCCATTCCCATGTTTATTAAGCAGCAGTATTCACAATAGCTAAAATATGTAATCAATCTAATTGCCCTTCAGTGGATCAATGGATAAGGAAAATTTAGTATAGTCATACAATGGAACATTATTCAGTCATTAAAAAAGAATGAAATCCTGTCATTTGCAGCATCATGGATGGAACTGGAAGTCATTATGTTACCTGAAGGGATTCAGACACAGAAAGACAAAGACTACATGCATTTACTCATTTGTGGAAACTAGGAAGCCAATCTTGGAGAAGAATGGGATGGAACAGTAGTCACTAAAGACTAGAAAGGGGAGGGTGTTAGGGGAATGGAAGAAAGTTCAATAAGGGGCACCAAAACACAAAGTATAGTAATTGCTTCTGGATCTTTTTTAGCCCAGTAGGATAACTATTGGTTAAAAAAAAAATACATGGTATATTTTTAAATGACTAGAAAAGTATGAAATTCCCAACACATAAAAATAAATAATGGTTGAAGTGATTACCCTGATTTATTACTCTAATTTGATTATTACACATTGTATACATGTATTGAATTACCACAAAATACCCCTAAAAGATGTATAATTATGTCTCAATAAATACTATATGCTTTAAAGAAAAAAATAAGTAGAAAAAAATGAAACAAACATATCAACAAAAGTAGTTGAAAAGGGGGCCCAATTTGAAGACTCACAGCAATAGACCCATTTTTAAATGAATTGATGCAGAAAAAAAAAAACCTTCGAAAAAATTTTTAAAAAACCTTTTAGTTGTAGATGGACAAAATACCTTTATTTTACTTATTTATTTTTATGTGGTACTTCACATGTGCTAGCCAAGCACTCTACCACTGAGCTGTACCCCCAGCCCCAGAAAACCTTAGAAAACTTTACTTCATTTCTTGAAATTATGCGCAAGAATATCACATTCATGGCACTAAGGGCACTTTTGTAGATGAAACAATTAAGATCAGTAAAGACTATATAAAGACAAAAATAATTAAAAATTGAAATTGGGGGGCTGGAGTTGTAGCTCAGCAGTAGAGCACTTGCCTCATACATATGAGGCACTGGGTTCCATTCCTAGCACCACATATAAATAAGCAAATAAAATAAAGGTCCATCAACAACTAAAAAAAAAAAAAAAAAGAAAGAAAATTGAAATTAGGATGGGGGTATAGCTTAATGGTAGAACTTTGCCAAACATGTGTAAGGCCCTGGGTTCAATCCCCAATTCAGAGAAGAAAAGGAAAACAAAGAAAGGGAAACAAATAACAATTTCAATAAAAACTTCAATAAAAACTTTAAAATCATCAAGTTGCAAAAGCAAAAAAGAAACTTGAGGATTCTACAAGAACTCCCTAAAATAGTGAAAATAAAAATAGTTTTTTTTAAAGTGGAAGCAATATGTAGAGCATAGGACTTTCAAAAAGAGCAATCAAATATATGAAAAAGTTGTGATAATCAAAGAATGTATGATAATCTGAAGATGTATTTCAGTTTTCAAAACCCATTACGAGTTGCCATGTTACTAGCAACAACAACAACAAAAAAAACAGTTCTATACAAATGAAAAATAAAATGTACCTTGACTATAAATCTCAAAAAAAATCAATTATCAGGTTTTGTTTTGTTTTGTTTTTGGTAGGAGGGATTGAACCCATGTGTCTTAAACACTGAGCCACACCCTCAAACTTTTTTATGTTTTATTTACAGCAGAGTCTTGCTGAGTTGTGTAGGGCTTCTCTAAGTTGCTGAGGCTAGCTATTAACTTACAATCCTCCTGCCTTAGGCTCCCAAACTGCTGGGATTGTAGGCATGTGCCACTGTATTCGGCCCATTATCAGTTTTGAAGCCATAAAATTTTACTTCCTCTAGCAAAATTTTATATTTAATAAGCTATTATATGTACAGTAAAGTAAAATACATTTTCAGATATGAAAGGGTTTGGAAAATATAGTGGAAATGTACTAAGAATGCACACATACACACACACATATATATAATATATAATACATACACATATATAATATTACATATATATATGTATGTGTATATATATATATATAATTTTTTTTTTTTTAAGTACAGGGGATTGAGCCCAGGGGCCTCCAACTTGCAATCCTCTTGCCTTAGTCTCCTAAGTAGTTGGGATTACAGGTGTGAGCCACCATACCCAGCAGAATAAAAAATATTTTAATGGAAAATCATGGTATTAAAAAAACTGAAATTGAGCAATGAAAAATACTTTTATGAAGAATCAACTCTGAATTACTTTTATTTTATTTTATTTTTATTTATTTATTTTTTTAGTTTTTGGCGGACACAACATCTTTGTTGGTATGTGGTGCTGAGGATCGAACCGGGGCCGCAAGCATGCCAGGCGAGCCTGCTACCGCTTGAGCCACATCCCCAGCCCCATGAATTACTTTTAATATTCTTATAAAACATGTGAATGTTAAAAAATTCTTGAGCAAGAAAAGTACATAATTGTATTAGTAAAATAACAATACTAGCCAACAATTAAATCCAAAATTATTTCAGAAAATGGAGAAAGAGGGCAAAAGTTACAGAAAGAAAACCAAGTTCAATTTTTCATTTTAAAAGGGGATTCAGTAAGTGGCTGATTTATTCTTTTTTTAAAAAAAAAGAGAGAGAGAGAATTTTTTTTTTAAAGAGAGAGTGAGAGAGGAGAGAGAGAGAGAGAGGAGAGAGAGATTTTTTTTTAATATTTATTTTTTAGTTCTCGGCGGACACAACATCTTTGTTGGTATGTGGTGCTGAGGATCGAACCCGGGCCGCACGCATGCCAGGCGAGCGCGCTACCGCTTGAGCCACATCCCCAGCCCAGAGAGAAAATTTTTTAATATTTATTTTTTAGTTTTTGGTGGACACAACATCTTTATTTTATTTTTATGTGGTGCTGAGGATCGAACCCAGTGCCCCGCGCATGCCAGGCGAGTGCGTTACCATAACTTGAGCCACATCCCCAGCCCGCTGATTCATTCTTTATGTTATAAATAAGGCAAAAATTTTAAACAAGACTTCCAATTCCCTAGATTGAAAATGAACAAAACAAAACTCCTTATAGCAAAATATTTTTAAAAACCGCAGTGTAATCTCCCTGTGTTGCTAACATCCAAGCCTAGTGCCTTTTGCATGGTAGGTATCCAGTAAATATTTATTAAATGAATAAATGAGTGAATTCGAAGAGATAAGATCTTCTAATCTTAATGAATAAAAAAAGTATAAATGGGCTCAATCTTATTAAATGATACAAACTTTTAGATTTGATTATAATACAATTTACAAGAAAATCACCTAAAATAATGATGGCGAAAATCTATAACAAAAGGACAGGCAAGGATACTCTGATAAATTTTATGAAGGACTTCAAGTCACCTAAGAAAAAAGAAAGTAATAGTGGCCTAGGGTTTCTCCTTAGTTTTGTTAGATTTAAATCCTTTGACTCTTTAGCCTGTCATTGATTTTAAAAAAGAACTTTCTGTCTCCCATTTTTTACAGATTTGTACATTGCTTGTCATCATGGCAACTGGCTGTTTATTGGAGTATTTCGTTGTATTTAAAAAATGACTCAATCAAACAAGTTCTTACTGATTTATAAACCATTAAAATATATTCATGCTATCTGTGGTGCCATGCAGACTGGAATTCATAACTAGGAAGACTTTCTTTTTCCATTTTAGGCTAGCATCTGTATTCAAATATATTATAATGTTGGAAAGGAAATGGGTATAAAAAGAAAACTTGCTACCATGGTGCCCAAGGCAACAACATTGCAACTTTGGTTCAAAAGATACTTTTTCTCCTTTTGAAGCATCATTTTCAATGAAGTAAACATGGATGCTGGGATACAGAATTGGCTGGATCCAATAGAAATTTGTGCCAAACTAAAAGTATTGTTTAGAGGAATCAAATGGCATCTATAATCGAATAAATCTACCAATGGACAAAGATGGCTATTACCAAAACCAGAATGTGAGAATCAGAGGGAATCTAGAAACAAAACCAAAATTAACAAATAAAAATTTACAAATAAAGAAGACTAGGCAGAGGTAAATTATTTGCCAGAGATTACACAATTGAAAGTCCTAGACTATAATATTATCAACTAACAGAACCTGTTGAAAGTACTCAATAAGTACTATCAACTGATCAATTATAAATACATGATGCTGAAAAGTCACAGAAGCTGACTGATAATTCAATATGAGCATGAAAAATTAGTCTTGTTTGTCTCTTTAATTGAAGATTAAATGTGTGTGTGTGTGTGTGTGTGTGTGTGTGTGTGTGTGTGTGTAGAGCAATGATCTTGGAGACATATGAAGATGTAAAAATAGTTTACAAAAGGTTAGAGAGACAGAAGGTGGGGAAGAAAATGGGCTCCACTTTAAAATGGTTTGCCACCTTACTCAAAATCTGAAAAGTAGCCCCAAATGTGGAGAATTGCCCTTTATTTGAGATCTGGTTTTCTGTACCTAATAAAGAGCTGTCCCTTCCACAAGTCAAAGTGCAATCTTGAGAAGTGTACTAACTACCTCCTTTTTCCCTCTAGTCTTCAGAGAGAAAACAATTCTCTTGTGGTTTTACCTAGATAGCAATAGGTCAATGATCCAATTAATAGATAATTCAGTTCCTATAAATTATATAACTCACCTAACGTAATTGAAACTCCAAGGGATTTGCTGTATCTATTTACTACAACTCTTCCATATTAAACATAAATGCCTAAAAAACATGTATGAGTTCATGCTTTAGTAATTATAATGATGGCAGCTAAAATATATTGAGCTCTTACTAGGCAGGCCCTATTTAAAAAAGTTTTCATATATATTATCACATTTAACACTTACAACTACTCTTTAAGGTATTTTATTATGTTTATTGTTGAGATATAAAATCTGGGGCTTTAAGAAAGAAAAAAGGCAGAGCCAGCATAACCTAAGCATTCTGGGAACCCACATGCTTAAACCTCTACACTGTGGTGGATCAGATTCACTGCTCCAGTCCTATATTTGCTAAAGCAGAGAACACGGGAACAACTTTGCAATTCTGTTCTAATTTTGTCCTTATCTGAGTTTATTAAAAAGAAAATTACACTGAAGTCATGTTAAGAGATCACTTAAGAATAGAAACATTCATCACTCTGGTTTCTGAGCCATTGTCTGATTTTTAAGGCAATGAAGAAAGAATATGTGAGTTCTCCTTTTCTTATTTCTAGATTAGAATGGCAGTCTTTGACTTCCATAAATCTGGCTTATCCAATAACAACAATACAAATGATGCACATAAATTGAGCACACACTTGTATCTTTGTATTTTTGCATCTTCAAATTAGGGCAGAACTACCCACTTCAAAGGAATATCATTCAGCATCTTTTCCTCACAGAAGGTGTGATTAGAAAGGATTTGGCCTTTATTCCATTTTCTTTTACGTTAGAAAACTGCTCTGGAACTGCCTATAAAAATTTCCTTTGGGTCTTTCCACCACCCTCAGGCAGTAACATGAATAGGATTTATTTAAATATAACATTGAATTTCAACCTTAACCCAGCCAATTTTTTTAGAAGTCAGTTCTGGATTATATCCAATTATTTCCAAGGATATATTAGGTGACAATTTTTTTTTATGTGTGGGGGTGGAAATCTGATAAGAGTTTTTTTTAAATGAATATACATAGTTTTCTTTTGATTAGCATGTATGGTTAGTAAAATAGTTTCTTAAAATTTATCTAAGACCTATATAAAGGAAAATCATCTAATGTCTGTTAATTTTGAGTGTTTTACATGCTTTGGTTATAACCAGATTACATTACAGTAATTCTTTGTTTGCAGCTTTGCTAATAGCATCATTAAAAATTTTGTAATGTCTCCAGGATAGAGTAGCATAGGTAATTCAGGCACCTGTAAGAACCATGGCTACTTTTCTCATGTATCAAAATTTCCAAAGTATTCTCTCCTGTCTTTCAATCTAATCTACTTTAAAATGTAAATTTTGGTGCTACGTGAAGTGGAATTATTTATTATGCCAATGAGATAGGTTATAGTGGATATGGGAAATTTTCCCTAAATATCATAATTACCTTGGCCTTGTTTTTATTTTTACAAATTATGCATTGAGATTTTAGGAAATATTTCTTAAAGCATGGACTGTGGTTAGGGGTTTAATTTCTCTATTTTACAAAATTATGTTAGTGGTATTTCTTTGTAAAGTAATTACTTGGTAATACTGTACATTTCATAGTCAATGTGAATCCTTTTCAAGGCTCTACTCTGTAAATTTGATTTAAAAGATTTATAACATTGACTCAATGACTTCCTTTAGCCAGCTGTCAAGTATTCAGAAATGGGAAGGAACAATGGAGTATGTTACCAGCTAATGTATTTTTTTCTTTCCAGAAATAGAACTTTGACCAAGGGAATATCACGTTTACAAAAGTAGTGATCAATTGTGGAATGATTTATAGGTCTGGATATTAGTTCTATCATCTACTGACTGTATGAGGTTGAGCAACTTACTTCAATTTCCCTTCTTCAGTTTTTACTCTGTAAGTAGGAGATAATAATACCACCTGCCTCAGGATGGTGATGAGGATTAAACAAACAAATACAGGTAAAACATTTAGAAACTGTGCCTCATACCTTAAGAGCACTCAGTCAGTATTTGTTGTGGTTACAGTTACTAAAAGAATGCTTCATCTTCCTACTGCAATTCTAGTGTAGTCTCCATTTTTAAAAGGAGGTACAGATAGCAGCCATTTACCCATTTATAATAAATTTTGTAATCTAGAACAGGGTCAGGAAACTATGGCCTGTGGGTCAAACCTACCCACTGCCTGCTTTTAAAATAGTTTTATAAATTAACTTCATTGAATACGGCTATATCTACTCATGTGCATATTGTCTGTAGCTGCTTTTGCATTAAGATGGCAGAGTTGAGTAACTGCAATGGAGATCATATTATATGGTCTTTCATGGAAAATGTTTGTCAACTCCTGGTTTAGAATAAAACAAAGTTTTAGTGTTTCTTTGAAAGGTCATCAAATGACAGAGTGGGAGATTATTTGAATTTATACCAGAATGCCATTTTTTTCACTCTCTGTTTTTAGTTGTCATGTGGATTCAAACAAGTTCCATTTATTTTCCACAATTCAAGCTCTTCATTCATAAAAACATGTAAATACACATAAGAGAAGGAGATCATAATTTTTAACTTATATAATTATGGTACATGTTAAGTATAACAACATGGAAAAGAGTATATGGTCAAATTTAAATTTCGAAGCAAATCTGGGGCATTAATCACTGACAGGGTTACCAAATCTATCCCACTCATTCACCTTCTTCATGACAGGATCTTATGACAGGTCTAAACTTGCCTTTCTCAGGCTGGTTCTGGGTCCAGGCTAGCACTGTGGACTTTTGCAGTTATAGTGACAGATAATTTTGTCCCAATTTAGAGCCTTTAGAATAATGAGTTTGGTTTTGGGATGCAAGGACACATGATTAAGTAATTATATTCTTTTCTCTCCGAAGGGTCATCATTAAAAAGCAGTGATTTCTAGCCAATGGCATTGAAGCTGCTCACACACAGCTCTACAGTGCCCTTTGCCAGCTGGCCTCATTATATCCTGCTCTCCTGCATTTTGTTGTCATCGTGTTCACTTCTTGCCAATTTTGCATTTCTGTCCCAGGGCTTCACACCTTTATGTTTCTCCTCCGTTGCTGGGCTTCAACTCTTTTTTTTTTGGATAGAATTTTCTCGTGTCTAATTCCACATGTACCATACTTACTGCTTTAATGAAAAAGGAAACGATCCACAGTTGCTTTTCCTTTTCCAAAAACTTAAGATCCTGATCTTTAGTCCTATCCCAGATCAAGCTATGAATATGAAATGCAGTTCTGTCTACAATGTGAAGGGCTTTCCTTTTGGTCTGAAGCACTCTCTTTCCTGTTCTTCTGGATAGTGCACTGTGATTTGTCTATCATTGCTCTCAGAGTCATATAAAGGAATTCAGTTGTCTTAAAAGCCTGAGGTTTTTAGATGGAGAACCACAAAGTTAAAGCTTATGGATAATGTCTGCCCTCTTCTGTGTGACCAATGACGGAAAGAAATGTGGGAACCCACAGGAAGAGTCAGAGCACAGCAGTTTTCAAACATAAAGGTTCTATAACAACTCTCATATTTGAATTATTTTATCACTGAGAAAGGCAGAGGGTATCTGCTTTTTGGATTTATGGCAAATAAAAAGTTTTCATTCTGTATATGCTTGTTACCAATTATGATTTTGACAGGTTATAGACATATTACATTGTTATTATTTATTATACATATTTGGTTTCACTCTTTCAATGAATGTGGTAAGACAGAGAACACTTGATTAATCATATACAAAGAAAAGTAACTAGAAATATTTAAAATTCTCACTATAAAAGACATTTATAAACATGTATAAATTTTTCTTTAAAAACAAGAAAATGCTATGCTAGACCCCTTTAACTATCTGATCAAACTCCTCAACCTCAACTTTAGAAAGGAAATAGAGCTTTAAGGTTATAAAGAAAAATCATCAGTATTTTTAGGGCTTTATCACCTCAAAAAGTTTGAAAAGTTTCGATTTAAAAAATTACAGAAAAAAGAAGTTTGCACTGACATAGAATAAAAATTCAAGCCCAAACCACAACTATCTTCCCAACCCCCAAATATCTTCAGTAGCTAAAGCTAATTTGCTACTCTGGCCAAACTGCTAAAGGCAGTGACTGATAAATCTGCCATAAAGAAACAATGAAACCTAGTTCTGTTCCAGTTTTCTCTCTGAGTCATCTGATATAGAAGGATACTCAGTGAATATCAATAAATACTAATTTTGCATAGTGGTTCAGAAAATGGACTTTAGAGTCTTATTACTGGACTTAAAATGCCAATTCTATCATGCATTAAAGGTGACCCTGGGTACAGAAGACTTAGCCTTCCTGTGCCTTTGTTGCATATGAAAAATCAGGATCTAAATAGCAGTCCTATGTTGCTATTAGGATTAAATGAGATACATGTATCATACTCAACAACATGAATAAATATTGGCATTATTTAGTAAATGAAAAAATTCTGAAAGACAATTTATAGCAAGACTATCTTTTTAGAAATTGAAAAATAACTGAAATAAAAATACACTTTCCTATAAAAGGGAAGGAAGAGAATAATCAATATGGGGTTCAGAATTACGATAAACTTAGGGGAAGAAAGCAGTGGATGGAATGGGGATGAAGAACCATATGATTATGTATACATTATTTTTAAAGTCCTAACTTTTTAGAATAGGAGATTCTCTGTGATAATTGTATTATTTTAAAATAGCTAAATAAAGTGAGATATAAAAGCAGTTTAATGAATAATGACACTGAAAACAAGAATGCTCCACGGTAAAAATACATGTCTTTGAAGAAGAGAATAGAATGGCAAAACCATGTGATGGTCTCTACTGTAGTTTAGAAATAAAACATCTATGATTATTTTCAGTTACAAAAATGCACTTGGTAAATAATGAATTAGGTGTAGTGACTATTCCCCTAGTGGCTAGAGAGTGGTAGTGCAACTTTAGCAAAAGAGTAGAATGCCCCCCACCTCCACCTATCTCCTTCTCTCTTTGCTTCTGAAGTTCTTTCAAATTTTTACTGGGACCTCACTAAAAATAATGTTGTCACTATACAAAGTCAAAGTATAAAGCTAATGTCCTGTGGAAAAAAACGACAAAATTAATGTGGAGCCTTTCATGCTTCTACCTATAGTAATAGCAAGTAACAGCAAATGGTCTATATGTAAAACATAAAACATAAGTAGATAGGTTGATCAATAATGGTCGGAACAAACTTCTTGTTGTGTACAATTATTATATAACACTTTTGGGTGGGAAAAGTAAAAAGTGACAAATTGTGTGGGTACTAATAGGTTTTAGACTATAAAACCCACTTGTCTTGTGAAGATGTTTTCACTTTTCAGTTTGATCTTGTCAACTAAACAGCAGAAGAGGAGGTTTCCAACCAAGACAACATATAAATGTGTAATGTAGACAATTTATTGGGAAATATTGTGGCCTTACTTTGAGAGTGCCTCCTCTTGGGTTCCACCATGAAGCAAGATGAGCCTGCCTATATGGCAAAAGGAAGGTGAACCACAGGGGACTAAATTCTCTAACAGATTGCTGGGTGGGGTGAGATGAATAAAACCTGATCCTGGAAGGTTTTGAGAAGAAACGGTTGCTTGGTCCCAAGAAGTTCTTTGTTTCTTAGCTGTCCTGTTTCTCTTAATACCTTTCACACTAGAAAGTTTCTTGCCACAAAATTCAAATTCTACAACCCCAAAGCCTCAGGCTGATACCAGCCAGAACACAAATAATTACAACCTTTTCAGGAGGGTTCAAGCAGTATGAACAAGCTAGGACTATATGATTAAACATTCAAATGTTAAACTGCTTTTGAATAGATACTGTGTAAAGAATAGAAACAAACCAGGGGAAATGCTTCTCCATGGACATGAACATGAAAACAGCTGTGTTGCTAAGGAAAGTATTATCCTACAATAGAATATACTATAATGTAGGAACCTCTTTTACTTTATTTCTGCCCTCCATAGTTGACTCTTCCATATGTAAAAATTATGTTTCTTTTTGTCAGCATTAATGGCCTTAAATTAAATCAGGTGCTTTGATCAGACCAATTTATAAAACTATTTTTAGTCAAGTTATTTATAGAACGTTTAGGTCTACCTTTCAAAGTCCCTAAGTAATCTTTGGGTGTTTGCTGATCTGCTTTTAATTTACCAGAGTCTTCCCTCAATAGGAAATGCATAAAACACACAAGTAGCAGAGACTTTTCTACAATGTGTATTTGATATGCTTGATGTTCATCTTTATACGCATATAGACATTAGCATATAAGAAATGTGGAAGGCATCTATAAATTCAAGAAAACATTTAAGCAAACAGTGATCCATAGATACATGGGCATAATACTTTATGTAGTTGATAAATATTTCATCTCTACCATAAAGAAAGCTTTTTATCAACTTTGATTGTTTTTTTATTACCTTAAAGTATTGCAGTTGTTTCTCAGCATTCATTGTTCCTTCCTTTTCTTGTCTCAGGCAGGAATTGAAGATGAAAAGCTCTGTATCTCTTAGCCACCCTTTCAGTTCTTTGATCCTGACCTCCAGCTGCCTTACCAGGCTTCCGCTTTCAGGAGAAAGCAGGTCACGTGAACCCGACCCACTGTGCCCTGCCATTGTGTCCTGGATCTTCTCTCCTAGGGTTTTCTAATGTATCAGATTCAAAAACAAAAACAAAACAAAACAAAACAAACATCAACAACAAAAACAAAATCATGTATTAGCTCAGGTGCAAAAAAAAAAAAAAAAAAATCATTAACAAGAGCTACATTGAAGTGTCCAGTAGTACCTTCCACCTCACTACTGATAATTAGTTTAGGCCAGCTTGCTATCCTATTTGGGATTCAAATTCTCAGACAGTGTGCATTTTTCTGACTGCCAGTGGATGCTTAAGAAAACCTCATCCACTTATACCTTCCTTTTTAACAGAAAGGAGATTTAGTCCAAAACTTCACTATGGTCATAATATAAATTCATTTGAATATTCATGACAAGAATTTATAGTAAAAAGTTCTCTACATATCCTGTTCAAGAGATAGAAGTCAGAGTTTAATCAATATATGAAAGAGGCCAAGAGTAGATTGTGCAGAGAATTAAGTTCCTTCTTTTGTTTTGTGAAGTACAATTTCCCAAACAATATGACAGAGGACATTTAAAAAGAAGTAGACTCCTTGGTGCTGATGTTGATTTTTACTTGACTGGGAAATTGTTCAACCCCACAATTCTTCCCATTTAGCATTTTGCATGCTAGATGCTGTACTGTATGTGTTAAAATAATGCCCAACTCACTCTGCTAGAAGCCTACTTAGATTAACAACTATGACATGAAGGTGCCTTGGAACTGGTTCTCTTTTCTTTCTTTCTTTCTCCCTCCTTTGGTGGAAAGCACTCTCTTTGTAGAATTAATAGGATTTAATCAATAATGATAAATTAAACCTACAAAAGTAGCTTTAAAACACAAATAAAATTAAATCAACAAATATTCATCGGCTGTGTAGTGTTCTGTAAATAGTATTTTTAGGAGATTGTAACAGAAAAATAGTCTTTCTTGGCAACACCCTTATATTTTCATGGTGCAAATATTGATAATTTGAAGACCCTCAGTGGAATCCAGATTTAGCTATTGTTTTTATGCTGTAACAAAAGTAGCAGCAGGAGGTGAAATCAATGCCCTTGGAGGGTAGGGTCACAAAAAAGAATTTATTGCCACTTTTTTGTTCTGGAACAGTTTGCAATCATAAATTCTTCATAAACAGAATACTTCAGAGAATGGTCCGTCTTCATAAATATACGACAGAGGACATCAATTTCATTTAATTCACAATTTGTGTCAGCACAGCAGATGCCAATGCCTGCCTTGATAGGGTTGTTTAATATGCAATTGAGACAGAGTAATATGCAGCACAGGGGACAAAATTTCACAGATTAAACTGTACGCACCACTGACATTTCATTCTAATGTATTTCCATTCCACACTGTTCACCTTAGATGAAAGTAATATTAAAAACCATATCCCTCTATTTTACTATTGTTAGAAGTTAAAATCCTTGTCTTTAATTTTTTTCATGCCAATTAAAATGTAATCAAGCCAATTAAAAGAGTATGCCTGGGTAGTGTTAGTGTAGCACAGGTTTTGTATTATAAAATCTTTCCTTCATTCTACTCTTCCCCTCAAATCACTGCAAAATGGTGTATTGTATTTGAATGATATTTTTATCAAAAATCACAACCATTTTAAGGCATCTGATCCATAAAAGATAGTTGAACAATCTTTTTTTTTTCTCTTCAATATGATGCTGATTTAAAATTTTTGTGGTGGAAGCAATATAAACGACATACTCTGAACAGTTTTCTAAAAAATGTTAGTTATGTATCAAATTAGCAAAAGATATATTAAAATGCAATGTCAACAGACTATCAGTTTATTGATGAAGCAAATAAAGTTGCTGTTGTTATCTATTTAATAAACAACCTTTTAAAATGTCATATAGACTAACCGAATTTCTCATGTCTGAGATCAGTGAATCCTATAAAATTTAGTAGGTTCTGACTTACATCACCATAAGTGGAAGACATTAATTACTATTAAAAGGCAATGTAACAATAGATTAGAGTAAGAACTTTTAACATTTTAAGTTACTTCGCACAACTGCAGAGTGTAGAGAATTTAGATGAGAACCAAGGACTTAAAGTTGCAGTTTTTTAATCACCTAGATTAAGCCTGACATAAACTCAACACTGGCATTTCTCCAAGTCATCAAGGTACATGGAATGCTTCTAATTCAAAATATTTTTGGAGTATTATTTCTTCAAAAATAATTTTAAAGAGGCAGAAAAACGGAAGGCATGAAAAATTAGCCTCCATAACTGACACCACCCATACTTAGCTGTTCAAATTAATCATTTAGGTAATTGACAAATTTAGCTTACCCTTGATTTGAAGTGAAGGCAATTTAGGGGAGAAGCTGATGGAAAAAATACAGGTTTACTTCTCTCTCTGCTGTCTTCCAACAAAAGGACAGCACTGTCTCCTGCACAGTGCCACCCTGGTCTCTGGGTAACAGAATCTCGAGATTACCTTTTTGCCAGATTCTTGCATCTCAGTTTTTGGCTGAGACCCAGCCCATCATTGCGTGAAATGAATTACATGAAACTTTTTTCTTTTCTTTTCTTTTCTTTTTTTTTTTTTTTTTGCTTTTGTTAAAAGTGAGCTGGAAATTGAGGCACAAAACAGAGGCTGATTTAATTCTGCATTTCAGATTTGGGTCAAATTTGCATCTTTGTTTTGGTGCTTTAGTGGGACTTGAAAGCTGTAGTGACAACTCCACTTTTCATCTTAAGGGTACAGTAAATAGTTAAACAGTAGATGTCTCTAACATGTACCTTCAGAATAAATTCTATTAACATTCACTCAAGCATGACAGTCAGTGTATATCAGATATACTGTATTATAGTTGACTTGGTGCATACCCATAATACATGGCATATTTTACTTACTTTTTATGTATTAAAGAACCAAAATTATTAAAATCTGAGAGGAGACAAGCTCAGAATTTAAAAAAAAAAATCAACGGAAGAGGAAAAGCAGTGTTTTCCACATAATAGCATGAATAGCTTGTTTGAAATGTAGGTAGTGAATTGAAAGAGAGAGATATTTGTGCCTCAAATTAGAAATCAGACAGATAGAGTACTCCACTACACAAAAAATGTACACATAACCTACAAACAGTAATAAAAATGCAAATACCCCAAGCAGTTCCCATTTTTCATTAATTGAATCCACTTTTTCAAGGAGATCATTTGGTAGTAAAACGCCACCTTTCTTCAAAGCTTCAACCTTACTAAGCAGCTCCGTCTTTTTCAGGTGCCTGATGGACATTTCCACACTATATCGCTAAAATGAAAAGAAAGAAAGAGATATCATTAGGGAGAGAGGTGTTCTTAGAAAAATCTTTTGAGCAAAGTATGTAATACTTATGGGTGTGAAAGTTTTTATTTCCAATACAATTTGTAAGGATAATGAACTTAAACTAAGTACCTTGAGTGGTTGAGGAATATTGCTAGAAACAGTTAAAATATATATTATGCACATATACACAAATATCTAATTTATGTATTGAGTTGACAAAGATTTATGTCTTTTTAAATCAAGTTTATATATGCATTTGATCTTTAATTGAAAGCATACCAAACGGGAAAATATCCAGTCTTGTAGGATTTAACATTACAGTTAATTTTGATCAATATTTGGCTCCAGAGGGCTGCCTGTCTCATGTGTCCCCAAAATAAGTCTCAGTGGTTTAAATAAAATTATCAATGAAAATTATGTGACTTCTTTCTTATAAGTTGCCTGAGTTCTCAATTAACATTCTGTTTCCATTTTTCTTTTACTTAAAATCTCTATGTGGGCTTAGGGAAGAGGTTCAAATAGAGAGGAAAAAGATCAATGTTTGAGGAATAATTACAAACTATACCTCTTTATTGGTCATTGTAAAGTGTTTCCAAAAATTACAGTTGATTACAGAATCCTCTTCCTCAATATACTCCATATTCTACAAACTGTGAAGTGATCTCTCTTAAAAGATGTTTTGAGGGAAATAATGTAAGAGCTATTTAATGTGACAGTTACTATAGTGATTCTCTTGAAATAACTATACTTGTATAACTTCATAGTTAGAAAGTCTTATGGATAGCTATAAATAACTATGGCTATATTTTTAAAATATATATGTAAAAATACCTTGGAGTAGAAAAATTATATTCTCTTTAAAATATTAAACATACTTTACATTTTTAGAATATTTTAAAAATATAATGGCAATTCCAAAACTTCTTTCTTTGAAACACCAAAGTTATGTCACTGAGTTCCATGGTAGCACTACTCTTTTTCCCCAATTGAGCAAGTTTGCCCTAAGGTAAGCACCCTTATCAGATCTAATATGAAACATTTTTGTCTGGGCAAAGTAGCATTAATCAGTGAGTTCAAAACATACCCAAGCACTTGGGTAATTTTATTTACCTTGGAAACATGATATTATATAAAATCCTAAACTAAAATACAATTGGAAGCAGCTTAAAGGAAAAGAGGGTATGAAATTACTGTTTCAGTTAATAGATTTTCAGCATTTGCGTGCATATGTTTGCATACTTTTAGTTTCATATTTTAATCTTTCATTTATACTAAACATGCACATCATTTGTATTATGTAAACTTCTCCAAATGTTAGTCATTTGTGGATCACAGAACAAAATGTTTTAAATGAGGTGATTTAAAGCATTTCATATTATTAATGAATGTTGATCAGGATGTCAGAGTATCCAAAATTACATGAATATGCATAGTGAAGAAAATCAAGGGTTGCTTTAGAGCGCTTTCAGAATTTGGCCTGTGATACATGGGAAACCCTGATTGCATTTTGTAATGACAGGCAATTACCAGGACCACGTTACTTTAATACAGAAAACATACTGTCCACTCGAGTTTTGGGGACTCAATACTCAATAAGTATTCTAGAAACCCAGATAGCGATTTATTTGTCAGAATGATAACCGAAGAAGAGGCCAATATGCTTTATGTAATCAGATTCCCATGTAAAGATTTACATAACTAATTTGGTAAGACCTTGACATAATGTTGGGGGAACCAGTATTTCAGGGAGGCAGAAAAGTCCTGTTCAAATCTTTTACTTATGCCACAAGTATTAATTGACAGAGGGAGTCCTCTGGCTATGACACCTGGCAGTGGCCTCTACCATTTATCATTTTTACTTGTGACAACTCATTTCTCTTTAGCCCAACTCTGTATACCTCCTACACAGCAAATTTGTCAAGAAAGAAAACAGTTTAGATGTATCCCACAAAAATCATATTTTTATAGTAATAAAAATATAAAACGCAAGTAATTGCCAGATGCAGTGAAACATGCCTATAATCCCAGCTCCTTGGGAGGCTGAAGTGGGAGGATCACAAGTTTAAGGCCATTGTATTGTTAATTGGACATTGTATTACATTGGCCATGTATTGTTAATTGGACATAGATTACATTATCTTTAATATAAATCATAATACAAATATTAAAAATGAACTGCAAATTCCCTAATAGGGAAATTTAGAGAGGCCCTGTCTCCAAATAAAAAAGGGCCAGGGATGTATCTAAGTGGTAGAGTACCCTGGTTCAATCCCCAGTACCAGAAAAAAAAAGTAATTAATTTGAAATGGGTTATAAGTAGTTACATCAGTATCTTCTAAAATGATTATTATATTTAAAAAATATTATCTTTATGTATGCTCTTGTCCCTATGTAGCCTACTACATAAATAGCCCGATGAAAGAGATAATAGATGGACAATGTCTTCAAACTATAAAATCTAAAAGAATCTAGCTAATGGTTAGATATATTGGTATATGTATAAAAGAATTTCATGTAATTTAAGGTGAAAATATTTATATTTTTAATTTATGAAGCACTCTAAATATTGGATTTGATAAGATTTAGGGTCTTAAGCTGTATGTGTAATAATACCAGGAGGGTTATATTTTTGTTGACGATAGTATGTTTTTATTCTTCTCTACCATCTTTTCAGAAGCATTAGAGGGGGAGCAATGACAGCCAGCTCTATCTGTTCTCAGTCATGATATCAAGTAGGGCTACTTTATCCTGTGGTGGAAAGATAATTTAATCTTCATATTCATTCCACCCACAGCAGTAAGTGAGCAGAGGCTGCCCCATTGTGTCCTGTAGTCTGGGGATGTTATGATATAGACTACTCTTCAATAGCCAAAAATGAGATTAGCAAAGTTAAAGTCAGATGGCTTTTCTTGAGTGCTAAGGTAAATAAGCATCCAGTATTTAATTTCCCCATAGCACCTGCTGTGGGCCTCTCTGTCTAGTCAAAAATAAAATATACTCTATTGAAAGGGCATATTTACATTATTAAGTGTATTTGCTTGGCCAATTCAATTTTGACTAATGAATCCTCCTAATAGATTTGTGAATGATCTAAATTAAAGACACAGGACACTACTATCCTAAATGCTAATCCAGTATATATAACTATAAAAAAATTTTTTAAAGAGTTAAAAAATAACCAGAAATAGTATTTCACTGTCCTAGCTATGAATTAAAGAAGTTTTTAGGAAATTCTTACTGAAGAGTTTCCTTTTTACAGGCACAAATGATAAACTGAATTATAAAACAAAGCCAGCAAAAACAGGGATTTCTGAAATAAACATACTTAGAAATGCATGCAGACTTGATTGAGATAACTTTTTTGACAGTTATGCTAAAGGCTTTTTTTCCCCCCCTCTAAAACCTTTTTTTTTTTTTTTTTTTTTGTTAAAAATCACACCGAAAATTCTGCCCAAATGGAGACTGGAACAATGCCTTGAAACAGTGTTAATTGTCACCATGGAAACCAGAAGAATAAGCCATTTTGAAACTGGTATAGAAGGCACACATTGAGCAACTCAAGCATTTTTCTGCCTCCCTCAATGTTAAAGAACAAGATGCCTTGTCACTGTGAGGTCAGAGAAAGAAAGCATCATGAAAGGGTTGTAGATGCTCACTGTCTAGTAAATAAAAAAATAAAAAATAAACTATATACAGCTAATGTATAAGACTCTACCAGTGAATCTTTTTGAAATAGAAAGATCATCAAAAGATGGCCAGGATTGGGGGATGGCTCCCACCTAAGCAAAACTTCAGGGCTATATTATGTGAACCTTGCCCCCAAAGCTCCCTGGGAATTCTGCTGTTGTAATAAAACTTCAGAAGAGGAAAGAAAAAAGGCAGCATGATGGAATTCAAAATAATGCTCTAAAAGCACACAGAGAGATTAAGACATCCATTGTAAGACTTTTGTATGGTGCTTCTGTTGGTTATGCTGAAAAGAGACCAGACATTGCTGAGCAGAGAGTGAAGCTCTGGTTACAAGAAACACAAGAATTAAACCAAATCATTTTCTTGATTATTAGAATAGGACTGTCAAATTCTGTGTCATCAGGGTTCGAGTATTTATATCATGTAATATATTACTTTTAACTGGCTTCATGTGACTTTATATTAGAAGAGTTAAAACAAGAAAAATGATCTATAAAAATATCAAATTTGAATATCTTTCCTGGTGCAATTTAACACTTCAAATACCTGAATGTTTGGCATGATCACCTTTCCCATATACACATGATAGGCAGATAGATGGAGAAAATACACTGAGAAAATAAAATATCTTAGTCTACTGACAAGACAGCACATGCACAGAACATATGAAACACAAAACTACTGGCAAAATTATGGGTGAAATGTGCATTTTTTTGCACAAAAATGCAAGGATGTGTCTATGACTCTCACATTGTGTTCTCTGGCTAGTGTTTGCCCTTCTCATTGGAGGCTTCATGGTGGCCCCTCAGCAAGTCCATGCCTAATGCCATTCAGTGATGAACAAAGAGTCTTTTTATATGAAAGTCCAGGGTCCACAGCTCAGCTGTACTGCTAGAGGCCAGTGTTGCCTTTGCAGCAGCTCTTGTGCTGCCTCCTTTTTCTGAAGACCAATGTCCAGCATCTCACAAAGCATGTGATGCTTCACAACGAGTCAGGATCACCAACACTTGGGGAAGATGTTCAAAATTGAAGAAGAGGGTTCAGGCCAAGACAAATAATAGTTGTCATTTCTTACAAACGACTTGTATTTTACCATTAGCATTTATGGCAAATAATTGCACAGAGAAATTATAAAGACTCCTACAATTGTCCTTGTAAATTAATAATAGGCTTTCTTGATTGGGATAAATTTGCTGCTGAACCTTTGGAAAAATTAAAAAGTGCAATGTCATTTAAAATTGCCAGAACTCGCACAGCAAATTACATCTGAGGTTAAGAATTGAGTTTCCCCCCCTCTTCTAGCTTATTCCATTTGCATGATCTGGAAATCACATTACATTGGCCATGTATTGTTAATTGGACATAGATTGCATTATCTTTAATATAAATCAAACTACAAATATTAAAATGAATTGCAAATTCCCTAATAGAAGATCATAAAACAATCTTTTTAAAAGTATCTCCCATTAATAATTTAATTCTAATTATATCACTCAGGAAACTTAAGTAGGAGATCTGGCAACTTATTTCTCCAATCATTTCTTTTACATAACAAATATCTAAGCCTTTTAAAATAAATATAGCTGGAGGAAAATTTTTCATTATAAAATAAAAATAAAAGCACAAGCCTGAAAACTTTTAATGTCAATTTCATGTAAAGTACTACATAAGAACAGCAAGCCTGCCTATCTCTTCCCTTACCAGCACATGTCAAGGATGAGAAAAAACACATCCTATATAGGAAAGATTCATGAAGTTTAAGAAATATTGTGATTATACCCTCTAAAATTACAAAATTGATCATTATTATTCTATTTATTTTTTAAAAAGCTTCTTTAGCCCCTTAGATATTTCCAGAAATTTGATATCTTTCTGAAGCCTCTGCATGGCCTTTAATGAGTTTATATTAAATATTTAATACTGTTTAGGGCATATCCACTACTACCAAAAACAGTTATATTCCCAGCAGTCCCACTGTTTCAGGCAGAGGACTTGATTGATCCTCCTAGCCTGAATTGAGTAGAATGAAAAGAAGCAGTTGGAAAATAGCTGCAATCATTTAATGCAGATGACCTCTGACAGCCTCGCAGCTCTTCTATCTGAACAGAAATTTGCATGGGGTCTCTGTGCAGAGGAACAATGTAACCTAAATGGTAGACAATCTTTATTCTAATGAAGTGGGTGTCAAGGTCAATGTAAAACTGCAATGATAAATGGTCCACCACTAGGCAAGAGAAGTTGCATAGGCATTGTAGTGCTTTCACGTTAATTGAAGACTGAAATGCACTGCGTGAAAAGCACAAGCCTCTCTTTTCACCATAATGTGTTAACGTGCCAGTGCTGAAATGATTTCTTCAAGATGTTTGCCTGTTGACATGTATCTTATTGCAAAAATAACACAAATGTAGAATTATGGCCAAAATGGACATTTTTAGAATTTTGCATTTTCCTGGTACAGAATCACAAAAATTAATTAAAGTGTCCCCCAAACAACATCCTGACACCTAATGTAATTCCTTTGATCCCTTTTTCTTTTCTTTTTCTATTTAGACCTATCTTTAATTAGTTTCAACCAAGCAACCTTTTATAGAACCTTCATTGGGTACTTTCATGCTGAGCTAACTGTAAAAGAGGACAGAAGAGAATCATTTAAATATTATTTTTCTCCCTCAGTTTTCAGCTTAGTCTGCAGTTAAGATCTTCAGGTGTTGTTTGTTTTAAATGAAAATACAATGAAAAGCCCATGGTTTGTAAAAGAAAATAACTATTTTCTACCGAGGAAACTAGAAAACCATAATCTGGTCACTTGACATTGACAAAATGACTGTACAGCAATAATTACACCATTTCTTCAGTTGATCTAGCAATTTTGTGGCATTCAATATTTTTCAGCCCATAAAAATAAGGATAGTAAGCTGCTTTTAAAAAATCCTGATCTACTTAAGCCTGTAAAGGGGACACTGTTTGCTAATACACTCATTAGCAGCCAAGCACTTTAACTTCATCAATTAAACAGGAAATGGAGTTGCACCATTAGTTTCACAATTTGCTAAAATACTGATAAGAGCATATTACTAACCATTTGAGAAACATTTCCAGGCTCAACTCATAATAGGTTATAACTGAATGCATTTTTATGGTTGCCTTTTTTTTTTTCTGATTCCGGTAAACTCTGTGATATTCCAACAATTAGCTTCTTAACTCCAAATAGATTTTAATAATACAATTACAGTTTTACTAGTCAAGAATGTAGTCTGCAGTCTTGGCACCTAGAAGGTTATTAGTATACATTTGTGTAAAATAAATGATATTGCTAGTTTGTAACTCTGATGTAAAAACAAACTGTCTCAAATAGAAATCAACAATTACTGAAATGGTAATTCAGAGGGAAAAAAATCATACCATGAAGGAGGATAGTGAAAAAGAAAAAAAAAAGTTACTGATGAAACTGTTTAAAAAACTGTACAGCTTCATCTGTGTGTGATTTGTCAGGTCTGAAGCTTTGACGTGCCCAAGGGGCAGACCCCAGCGGGGAGTAGGCTGCCGAGCTAAATAGCTGTGAAAGAAGTCTTAATGTAGGATGGAATTCAAACTAACCTTGACATGACCTCGGGAAAAATATGCAAAAAGTAAAATGAATGCTCTCTGCAAGATACATCCTAATTTTGTGGTGGAGCTGGTTAGTTTTACAAACATATCTGAGACCTTAAAAAGAAAAACAGAAAGCTAGTAAAAGAAGAAAACTTTAGAATTCAGGCAAAAAAAAAAAAAAATGTAAGCAAGCATGATGTGTTACTGTGAAGGCATGTGAACCGTTTGGAAGGAATCCAAATAAAAACCCACACTGAACAATATTGTTGTCAGCCTGTCTATTCAGAAAAATTGTTTTTTTTTTTTAAAGGTTGAATATAAATGACACAAAGCCAAGATTACATCACTGCATTACAAAGTCTGTTGTGGCTTTTAGCTGAACAAGCCCAATGGATCTATTGGTTTAGGACAGTAATTCAGTAAGGAGGTTTTAATGTGTTTTTTTTTTCCCCAGAGTCAATAAAAATAGTGGAATTTGAGGAAGAAACATCCATGTGCTTTGTAGTCTATTTCTTGCTTTTGATCTGTATTCTATAAGCAAAACTCCAGTTTTCATTGATGCATTTAGTCCTGATTTGACTCTATTATAAATTTTGCCTGTTTTGAAGTGATCAGCTTAGTAGGAAGGCATTTGCTTTAGTTCCCTGGACAAGAACTGGCTAACTCACTGGATATATGGAAATTTTAATTGAGTGTCAACTTGTGTAGAAATTCAATCCTATTACCTTCTCAATGCAATTTTGTAGCAATACCAGTTATTTACTACACTACTAACCAGATTTTAAACATAATTAAGTTGCTAGCAACATAAACCCAAAATCTAATGACTTAAATCCCTATAGCAAGGATATGAATTCATGGATCAGGTGTATGTACTTCCATTAGATTTCATAAGCATAAAGTGAGCAGAGGGATGCAATACCTTAAAAGCTTAAAAGTGCAGGGATTTTTGCTGAAAACCTGTTGAACAACCATAAGTAAAGATCACTGTTTAATGATATGTTATGCTATAACAGGTCTCTTCTTTGGTCCAGTCTTATTCAGTATCTTAGATAAGGAAAACATGCATGCAGTATGTTGATCAAATTGACAGATTATACTAATCTCATTGATTAATAAAGAGTAATAAATAATTTAGATCATAAACTCAATTATCTATAGGTACTTATATGCTAATAAACTGGTTTTCTGGAAGAAGAAAAAAGAAAGACAATGTCCTAATCTGTAGTGTTTGCCAATTTCCCTGGTATAAATACTCCCACAATGGCAAGTTCCAAGAAAGCAGTGGTTGTTACTACTAGCAAAATCCAACACACTACTACCCAGCAGGTAATGTAAAAGAGATGAGTGGGGTAAGCCTAAGTCCTTTTCTGTTGAGAGCTGCCACATAGGAGCTGAGCGCCCCCTAGCTTCAAGTGATGGAAACGTGGAGACTGGCTTCCCTGCGTGCGGAAATACCTAGCTCCACATCTCTGCTGAGCAGAGGAGCAAAGCTTTGGGAGTGGACATTACCCAATGGAGTGGGCTGCCTTCTTGTTCCTTTGTAATACTACCCCTTACCTTTTGTGGATAGAAGGTTCCATCAAACATCCCCTTGTGTGCCCCCTATAAAAGTAAAGAATTCGAGTGGTTCACTCTCTTTTTCCAACGGAACCCCAAGGTCGAGAGTCGTCACTGGAACCCTAATAAAAAAGGTATTTTCTGTCTGTCCATGTAATTATTTTGTTGCAACCCAGATTCTCCTGGGATGACCCTGAATGATTTGGTTGTGTATCATGACACTCTTCCCTCATCATATTCTCACTATTGCTTAGTATCACGGAAAAGGAGAACTACTTTCTCTATTGAAGAAAAAACAGTGCATAAATGTGATTATTATTGATATTTGATGTAATGACAAGAGATATAAGTGGGGAGAGTGATCTGTGGTGGATAGGAGAACATACACTCCATCTAAAAGGACAAATGTTATTCAGTTATGCCAATTATTATCACATGAGATTATAGCTTCAATGTGGTTTCAGTATGACTAGGTGTGTTTTTTAAGTTAAGCCAAAATACAACTTTTTATGTGAAATCTGTTTATATTTTGCATTAAAACTTCTTAAAATTATACAAGCCAAACTATGCCTCTGACTTGGATGTGAATCCATAGGCAAATACTTCATATTGTCTATGTCAGATGATAATAGTAGACTCTAAAGGGAACAAAAGATGATGGCATAATAAATTAAATCTAAGAAGGAGAAATGGCAAATGTCAAGCCTTACAGAATTAATAACCACCCTCAACCCATCCTTCCCTCACCAAAAAGATAAACATGTAACAACTACATAAAGGACACAGGTAATTAGGCTTCAATTGCCTTTAGGTTCACTATGAATCAATAAACAATGGAAAGTATATGTAAAAAGGGGGGGGGCTAAATTGAGACAAATACAAGGTCAAGATGATGCATTAAATGTCCAAAGGAAGCCCCTTATGCAATGGGAAAGCTATTGAAGAAGCTAGATCTATTCAGACAGAAGACATGTTAGCTGGCTGAATATTTAGAGGACTTTCACATAAAAAATATTAATTTGTTCCATTTGGTCTTAAGAGATTGGACTAGGGATCAAAGGCCAAAGCATGAGTAAGAACACAGCATGGGAGAGACAGTGAGTTCCCATTCACCAGAGGTATGCAGGCAGAGACCAGAAGTATACTTGGCTGAGATATTTTATGGAATAATAAGGCACTGAATGAGAACTGGCTGGAAAATGGAGTCTAAAGTTCCTCTCTGTTTTAGAAAGTTGAGCTTCTTTGGGTTCATATCTACTAGATCAACCACAGCAATCATTTTATTTGATGTAGAAGAAATGTCAAGATCAAAACCCACCAAATAAAGATGTCACTTGTTTGAACAAGATGCAGATATAAGATTCTAATGCAGGAAACCTGGGAGAAAACAATGGTGCAATGGATAGAACCACATAAAATGTAAACTATACAATTTAAGCCCAAGATATAGAGAACCAAAATAAAGGGCAAGGTTAACTAAAAATTCTGAAACAATTTTCAATATATCATACTTTACTGGAGCATTTAATTGGATTTGAGGTATTTAATGAAAAATTTCAAGTTCTTTTATTTGATAAATATATAATAGGAGCCTTCTACTATAGAACTTAGGAAGTTAGATCCTTATTTCAGCAAGGTCCTTCCTGAGATTTTTTTCAAAGACATACTCTTCCAAATGCCATTCTCAAAAATTTCCTTCCACCAATATAGACCTTTCTCCAACAGATATCTAATAAATGCATTATAACCATTGATACCAGCAGCATGGGCATAATGGACTTTCTCTTCCAGGCTATGAAACTTTGTGGTTGTGCTACGCTACATTCCAAATCTATACTTCTTGATAAGTTTTCTGTGCATTCCAATGCACTTCAGTGATGATGTAGCTCATTGCCATAATACATCATGACTGCTCTAATTATGGTTTTATTATGATGCACCATATCAGAGCTGTTAGAATGTCTTGTCAGCACATAGTGAGAATAGTTATGCAATTACATAATATCTGTTAGAGTATGCAACTTAGGGTGGAAAAAAAGACATGGGGAGTAGAAATAAATGTAATAAAAATCAGTTTTCTCCTTTTAAAAAGGTTCCAATTTGGGGCTGGGATTATAGCTCAGTGGGAGAGCACTTGCCTGGCACATGTAAGGCACTGGGTTCAATACTCAGCACCACATAAAAAACAAACAAACAAACAAATAAATAAATAAAAATGTATTGTGTCCATCTACAACTGAAAAAACATATTTTTAAAAAGTTTCCAATTTAAAATAGCATCCTGTGTTTTCTATCCCCCTCTCTAAACAAATACCTCCAGACACATTTATTTTTGTTTCTTTGGGAACTATATAATTTAATGAGTCTCTGAAATCAAGCAAAATAAGAATTAAAATGGAAAATTCTAGACTTTAGCTATTCTCTATATGTAGTAAAAGAATTTAGCTAGTACATGCTATCAGAAATCCAGAAATTTAAGAGTAGTAAATTAAAGTTCAGCAAAGGTTTATCATTATCAAACTTCAACACTGCATTCTGTATTCACTGCATTGACCTCCTGTGTAGACATTACACTTCTTGCTTCATCCACTAAGACTTGACTGACTAGCCAAATTTTATTAAATAAACTATGAGGATAAAATGAGATAAAGTACTGATAACTTTATTTCCTTCCCTAAACTCTGACTATAAATATTCCCTTGACTTTAGTCTATCTGCCAAAAATCTACCCAAATATAAAAACAGAAATCTTGTTATTTGTCTTATAAATTTGAAGAATGAACTCTCAAAGCATGAAGGCCATGTCTTCTTTGGCTGACCATGAAGTATTCCGAATATTTGAGGGTTTCAGAAAACACTAATCCAATCAATGGTTTCTCAAACTAAGTAATACATGACTGCTATTTGTTTTAACATACAATCACAGGAGAATTTATATATCAAAGCTAACCCATATCTTTATAGCTGAATTATAGGCCTGTTCAATGCAAGTATTTATAATGGAAATGCTGATGAAGCCTAAACTATGGATGGGAACATTGTGCAGCAGCAGCCATTTCAAATATAGATATATTTTTAGCATTAGGAGGCACCAAGTTTGTTTAAATCTGGATTTTTTTTTTCTACAATTGCAAGTAATGTTAATAGCACACTGTAAATGTTAAGGCTAAGTGTGCAATGTCAAAATAGATTGGATCTCTCTGAAAATTGGAAATTCAGGCTTTTCAAACATAATCCAGATGTTTGGCTTTTATTCAGATTTCAAGAAAGAGGGAACTAATATGATATAAAATTCATACATGCATATTTCATTAGTGCCTTTTGTATCGCTGAATTAAACATTCTGAAACGTGCTTTTCCCAAATCATGCAGAGTTTTAAACCAAAGCAGTTGCCAAGATGTTGTGCACCTCAAAAAGAATGCCAAAAAGGCCAAATTAATTTCATAAGGAAAAGACTCTATATTTCTTATGCTGACTTTGTTGATAATGTTTCCTCAGAGAGAATATCTTGCTTTCTCTTTAAGAAAAGAGAGAAAAATCAGAACACTGCACCCATCGTAGTTCATCAAAAATATATTGCTGCAGAATATAGTGACTTTCAAAATCTATGTGAACCAGTGGCCTGAATGAAGGCTGGAAGTTCATATTTTCATCATCAAACACTATATTTTCAAGTTTATCACAAATGGGTATTCCCCAGGGACTAAGGACACCAGCAATGAGAAGCTGTACTGGGAATTCACCACATGATGGTAGGTGTTAAGACACTGCTGATTAAAGCTTTTCTAGGGTTCCTGCTCCCAAAATACAAAAGTCATCATACCCTTCACATTGTAACTTTGTGTGTGTGTGTGTGTGTGTGTGTGTGTGTGTGTGTTTTAGCTTTTCAAAGGTTTTCCCATCTATAATCCATTCCTCCCACCCATTTTTCCCCCCTGGTGCTAGAGATGGAATCCAGGGCCTCATGCATGCTAGACAAATGCTCTTGTCTACATCTCTAGCCCTTCTCATCTGTAATTCTAATAGATCCATTATGTCGTGGAGTTTTAGTGGTCATTGCCCAATCCCTGCATAAATATTTGATGTTTTAGGTAACTTTTTGAGGGTATCTTTGGTGCCTTCATTTTAGATGAGGACAAATATGGTTCAGAATTAGATTATAAAACACTGCAACAACAGGACTCTGTAAGGTCAAGAACCATGTATTATTCACCCCTTACCTACTCTAACTCTGAGCACTATGGCATAGATGTAGAAGACAGATGGAAAATATTTATTCATTTGAATTTCTCCCCAAAGAGTAGTCAGGTGGACTTATATCAGCTGTTGCAACATATATGCCAGGCATAGTGTCAGCACACAGAAATGAGGAGAGTATGATTGCCCTATCTTTGAACTTTATTGTCTACAAAAACTTATTTGATAAAACATCCAATACAGAAATATTCTCAATTTTCAGATACAAACTAAGAACAAACTTAATTGCTTCCCATAGCCAGGAATGGTTAACATGCACATGAAAAGCTTTTATAAAATGCATGGCAGAAAAGAGAAAGGTGACAGCAATTCACCTTAAATCTTTAAAAATTTAAGGGCACCTTTTATGAGGTAGTGTTTTCTTATAGAAAGAATATTTAATCAGGAATGCAAAAGTCTAGGTCTAATTTCCAGTTCAACGCCAGTTTGCTATAGACTTTCAAATCTTCTGATCTAGTTCCCTTTTTGTTTCTTCTGGGTGTCTGTTCATATTTGCCCTGAAGAGATTTTAAGAAAATAAATTTGAGAGACTTCAGGTTTTAAGCTTTACATGCTATTATTTCAGCCTCAGAAAGCTTGTTTGTCATTGCAATGGATTTTTTTTTCTCTTAAGGGAAGCTTATGATGAAAGTCAGTAATATAACTTCCATCTTATGATTAAAAATTGTACATAGAAGCTAGGTGACTCACCCAAAGTCAGTAAGATAGTGCTAAAACACAGAAATACAATTTCAGAGGGAATTTCATCTTAGTTTGCTAGGTCATATTATTGCTCTTGAAAAGGTATCTTTAGATCTCAGTCCAGAATCTAATAAAATTGGTAGACCCTAGGAATATAATGTACATATAGGGTCAAGAATGTCATTCAAAATTATTTTGGAGTGGCCAAACACAGTTAAGAACCCCAACATTGTGGCCTCCATGGCCAGATTCATTTTGGCATAGGTTCAGCCTCTAAAACTTCATACATTTTGAATAGCATGAGGCTGTTTCTAAAAGGGCAAACAGAAGAGTTCTCACTGATAGTCATGCCTGTCACTCAGAATAAAAATGGCTCACAGCTTAAAGAAGTTCTAGGGTATAGGTGGGAATTTCTTAGTATATATTAAGACCCAAAGCAGCAAATCTTGATTATGATAATCATGTTGAGCACATTTCCAGCTATGTAAGGGAATCTGCCATAACATTCAAGAAAATTTGTTAGAACAGTTCTACCAAAGACAAGAAGAATGTGTATATGTGTGCACATGTGTGTGTGTGTATGAGTGTGTGTCCAATCACAAGAGACAGAGTGATAAAAGTAAGGAGGAGGAAGAAGTGAAGATTTGGAGAACAAAATAAAGAAGATGCACAGACAATGAAGAGAAAGTAGCAAGTGAGGAAAGTTAGAAACGTTTAGTCAGAGGAACCATTACCGGTCTACAGAGAATAAGTCATAAAAATTACATAAAAATAAATAGCATTGTAAAAACAGAAAGAATCACAGCTAAAAAGAAGGTCTTCAGTGAATGACTTCCCTGAAATAAATGGATGAAAACATATAATATATTGTCTTAAAATATAAGGGCTAAAAAAATTCATCAAAAGGAGACTGGAGCTGGGCCTGGTGGTACGTGCCTATAGGAGGGTATAGCAGAAAAATCACCAGTTTGAGGCCAGAGTGGGCAATGTAGTAAGACTCTATCTCAAAAATAAAATAAAAAGGGATGTGAATGTGGATCAGTGGTAGAGTGTTTGCTAGCTTGTAAGAGGTACTGAGTTCAATCTCTAGCACTGAGAGGACCCCCCCCCCCCGCCCACACACACACACACACACACACACACACACACACACACACGGCGGGGGGGGGTTGATTGGAAATAAAAAAAAAACAGAAGCACAAAGATGTGGTCATTTAAAACAACCTACAGCCACAATAAAAGATAACTATTCAAGAAATAGGTACTAAAACTTGTGACATCAAGGATTTTCCTCAGTACCGTTGAGAGGAAACCCCTCCATCAAGTTCCATCAATCCTGTATTGTTTTTCCTGCCTTTGTTCCCTTGGTGGCTTGCCACATAATCCAAGGGAAGTCATATTATATTTCCATAGTAATTCCATCTGCAAAACAGGAACAAAACCATACTTGCCATTTATCAACCATAGATATTTTAAGAATCATTATGTTTGTAAAAAATTTCATGTCTACGTGAAGTGCACCACTAAGAAAAAGTCTTCAGTTTTAGTACACCTGACTTTTGTAATAAGATTTGTTGGGCTGTTACTCATTTGCAAGTAAAACCAATTTCTCATTGGTTTTCATTTTTCTATCTTACAATACTGTGTTCTAATTATTGTCTGGCCACATTAGAGAGTAAAATAAATCACATCCAAGTGGAGTCACTGGAAAGGTAGACATTATATAAATGTTCAATTCCCATCTTCTAGAAAATACAAAGTTTTACTCTCTCTCTTTTTATTTTTACCCTTAATGAAGAAAGGAGAGAACATATTGATATCACCTAGTAATAGTACTTCTTAAAAGCTACACAGAGATAACCACTCACTTCTAAAACTGCAGTGGCAGGAAAGGACCATGCCCATCATTTTAATTTGTCAGTCAACAAGACTGACAATAAATAAATAAATACCTAGATACATATTATACATGTTTAAATTTTGCTTGCCTTGCTTACCAGTTATGCCTTCACAATGCCTTAGTTGCTCACCTAGGGATAATATTAATACTTCATAAGGCTGCTATCCTTGATGAGCTAATATATGCAAAGATCTTAGAACAATGCCTGTTACATAATAAGCATCACATACAGGGCTGGGGTTGTAGCTGAGTGGTAGAGCGCTTGCCTAGCACGTGTGAAACACTGGGTTCGATCCTTAGCACCACATAAAAATAAATAAAATAAAGGTATTATGTCCATAAAAAAATAAGCATCACATACAAACATTGGTTCAAACTTGATCCAAATGTTGCATGCTAAGAAAATATGACTTTGGCATTATTTTTCTCATCTCTTTTATGGCACAAGTTTGTATAACTATCTTCACTGAATGAAACACTGAATTTGGGAACCAATAATCAATAGAATGAAAAAAGACATTGAACATTACAATTTGTCACTGGTTTTATTCTTTTCTCTTGTGTGTCTTACTGGTTTTGGTAAAGTCCCAGGACTATGTCAAACTAATTTCCAGATCTAAGGTTTTCTTCTGATATTGCATTCTTCTGCAAAATGCCTACCTCTATTTTACCTATGTATTTCACTTCTATCCAACAAGGTCCAATTCATGTCTCATTGCTTACATAGAGACTTTCTTAATAAGATTAGCACTTAATTTTTATACATGCAAATATGTGTCTTTACTATTAGTTCATGTTATTTTCTAAATGGATTATAATAAATCACTTAAAGAAGAGGATAATCTTTTTATTTGGTTTTCTTTCCATAGCATACTCCATACAATATCTAACAAATTTTTACTGCTGCATCATCATATGGTTACCAATGAGACAATGACATTTTCTACTCTTTAAATATGGAAATATTAAACTGAAATTCATAATATATGTATTAGTACACATGAACCTAGAGTAATTTTCAATATATAGATACAGATAGATCAAATAAAGGAATGAAGGTAAGAAATGTTTTTGTGCTTAGGCATACAAAAATTGATGCAAATTATACAAATTATTTTTTGGGTTTGATACCAATTAATGCAGTTTGTAAAGGAGAAAAACTTGCAATCAATTTTTTCCCAAGCAAATAAGACCCTTCAATCATACAGCTCTCCAGAGAAGTAGCTCCAGTAGGGAATTGGGGATTAGAGTGACTGCCTGTCACTAGTCTCCCAGGGTAGACTTTTAATTCAAATGTGAACCTATTTTTTTTACAGCTTTATTGAAATACAATTCAGATATCATAAAATTCCTCCACATTAAATGTACAACACAATGGTTTTTAGTTCACAGAGTTGTGCAACCATCACCACAATCAATTTTAGAACATTTTCATCATCCCCCAAAAGAAATCCCATAATCATTTCTAGTCTTTCCCAATTTATTTCCTCCTTCCACACTCATCCTCCCTCACCCAACCCCCTCAATTACTTACCTACTTTCTTTCTCTATATATTAGCCTATTCTGAACATTAAAAAATTCATCCTAACTACATATATATATATGTGTGTGTGTGTGTGTGTGTGTGTGTGTGTGTGTGTGTGTATTATATCCTTTGACCAACATTAAACCATAGCACCCTCCCCTCTAATAACTTAAGTCTCTAATAACCACCATTCTATTCTCTACTTCTATGAGATCAACTGTTTAAGATTCCACATATGAGTGAGATCATGTGGTATTTGTGTTTCTGTGTCTAGCTTATTTCACTTCATATCATATTCTTCAGGTTCATTTATTATCCTGTTGCAAATTATAAATTTTTGTTCTTTTATGGCTCAATAGTATTCCACTGCACTGGAATGCTACTGTATGCATTGAAAAAATATATATATTCTCTATCTTCTTTATCTATTCATCTGTTAATGGGCACTCAGAATAATTAGGTAAGAGGAAGAAATAAAAGCATCTAATTCGGAAAGGAGGAAGATAAAAATTGTCCCTATTTGCAGATAGCATGATCTTATATAGAGAAAATCCCTAAGATTCTACCAAAATTAAAATTATAGAATACAAAATCAACACATAAAAATCAGTAGCATTTCTATATATTAATGGCAACTAAAAAAAGAAATAAAGAAAACAACACCATTTACAATGGCTACAAAAAATAAGATACTTAGAAATACATTTAACCAAGGAGGTAAAAAATCTCTACACTGAAAATGTTAACATCAGTGAAAGAAACTGAAGAATGAACACATGAACACTCTCTCTCTCTCTCTCTCTCTCTCTCTCTCTCTCATGAAAGATACCCCACTTTCATGGATTGGAAAAGTAAATATTATTAAAATGTCTATAGTATCTCAAACAATATACAAATTCAATTCAATCCCTATCAAAATACCAATGACATTCTTCACAGAAAAAGAAAAAAACCCCATAAATTTATATGAAAACATAGAAGACCACGTACGGCAAAAACTATCTGAAACAAAAAGAACAAAGGGAGAGGTATCACACTACATGTTTTTAAAATATACTATAAAGCTATAGTAAGCCAAAACAGCACAGTATTAATATAAAAGAAGAGCCACAGACTAATGGAACAGAATAGACAGCCCAGAAATAAACTCACATGTTTACAGCCAAATGATTTTTTGATAAACCATGGGGAAAGGACAGTCTCTTCAGTAAATGGTTCTGAGAAACTGGATATCTATGTACATGATTAAGAACCTTATCTCTTACCATATTTAAAAATAACTCAAAATGGATTAAAGACTTAAGATCTAACACTATAAAACTACTAGAAAACATAGGAGATACTTTTTTTTCAGGGGGAGGAGCATTACTGGGGATTGAATCCAGGGCCTTGTGAATGCTAGGCAGTCATTCTACCACTGAGCTACATCCCTAGCCCTAAGACAAGCATTTTTGGCATTAGTCTGGGCAATGATTTTTAGGTATGACCTTACATGCAAAAACAATAAAAGCACAAATAGATAACTGGATTTTATCAAGCTACAAAAGCTTCTGCATAGCAAAGAAAAAAATCAACAGAGTGATGAGACAATCTACAGAATGAGAGAAAAATCTGCATGCTACACTTCTGACAAGAGGTTAATATAAAAAATATGTAAGAAACCCAAACAGCTCCATAGCAAAAATATAAAAATCTTGATTGTAAAACAGGCAAGAATCCTGAATAGACATTTCTTAAAAGAAGATATAAAAGTGAACAAAATGCATATGAAAAAAAAGTTTAATATCTCTAAGCATCAGAGAAATCCAAATCAAAAACACAATGAAATCACTTCACTCTAGTTAGAATGGCCATTATAAAAAAGACAAAAGATAAGTGTTGGCAAGAATGTGGAGAACAAGGAATCTTCACACACTGTTGGTGGAAATGTGAATAAATACAGATTGGAAAAAAAAGTATGGTGGCTCCTCGAAAAATTAAAAAGAATATTGCCAGATGAATGGATAAAAAAAGTGACATCTATACACAATGGAGTATTATGCAGCACTAAGAAATGACAAAATCATAGAATTTGCAGGGAAATGGATGGCATTAGAGCAGATTATGCTAAGTGAAGCTAGCCAAGCCCTAAAAAACAAATGCCAAATGTCTTCTTTGATATAAAGAGAGCAACTAAGAACAGAACAGGAAGGAAGAGCATGAGGAAAAGACTAACAGTAAACAAAGACGAATGGGGGGAGAGAAAGGGAGAGAGAAGGGAAAGCATTTGGAAATGGTAGGAGACCTTCAATGATACACAAAATTATAAGAGGTTATGAGGGGCAAGGGGGAGGGGGGAAAAGGGGAGAGAATTGAACAACAGCAGAGGAGGTAGAGAGGGAAGATGGGAGGGGAGGGGAGGGGGGATAGTAGGGGATAGGAAAGGTAGCAGAATACAACAGTCACTAATATGCCATTTGCTAGGAACCACAAGCAAATATACGATGTATGGCACCTTTGGTTGTAAAGTGACGCCAGCTAGCCACTGAGATGATTATGTTAAGATTTACATTCATATGGAAATTGGACTCCCGCTGTTCACCTTGGCCTGCTACCGGACTCATGTTACGGGACTCATGGAGAGTTCCCATTGGTTGGGGAAGGATAGTAGGAGGGAATTCCGGGGGAGGTCCGGGGGGACCCCCGGTTCCGGGGAACGCGCGGTTCCGGTGGAGGCCCGCGTGGGAGGACCGGGTTTTGCTTGCCAGCGCCTACAGAGTATTGGCGGCTTTTTCAAAATAAAGTTTTGTTCCTGCTTGAGTGGCTCGTGATTCTGTGCCCAGCCAAGACTGCGGCACCATTATGTAATAATGTGAGTATGTAACAGTTGTGATTCTGCAATCTGTATTTGGGGTAAAAATGGGAGTTCAAAACCCAATTGAGTCTAATGTATGAAAGATGATATATCATGAGCTCTGTAATGTTTTGAACAATCAATAAAAAAAAAAAGAAAAAGAAAATTGCCATGTGATCCATCAATCCCACTACTGGGTATATTCAAAGGAAATGAAATCAGTATGTTGAAGAGATTATTTGCACTTTCATGTTTAGTAAGCACTATTCACCATAGCTAAAAAAAGGGAAATACTTAAGTAAGCCTGTTCTTTACCAAAATGCTTTAAGAAGTACTTAGATCCTTTCCTCATAAATAGTTAAATTATTTTAGCTGTATTCACTATGACATTCAATGTAACAATTCAGATATAACCTAGTGATGTACGTACTGCAACAGAAGTAGAAGGTAAGAACACTTAGCTCCTCTAATATGTGTATCATCGGTAAAGAGAGACCCTAAACACCATATCACTGAATACCCCTTTTCTGTTCTCAAAAACCTAGCCAAGTTAAGGCAACAATGACAGCAAGCTTGGGCTAGAAAGTCCAGATCCATATTATGTTGAAAGACACTGGCTTTCTCTTATGCACACTGGGAACAAAGGTAGGGGTTATCTATGGATGGCTACTTTATTGCATGTACACCAGGACAGTTGCTCCTTAACATGCTGGTCATACAAGCAAACAAAGCAAGCTAATGCTGATGATGTCACTGATTCTGCAGCCTAGCCCCTTCTGAGTGGGGACAGGGGTGGAAAAGATACATGTGGAAAGGATACATGTCACTTGTTGGGCCAGCAGCCATGGTACAAAATACTGTGTGGGAGACAAGGCACTTACAAAGCACCATGAGTGACAGAGGTGCTATCTGCCCAACCTATAGTCATGGAACTCTTGGAGCAGTCACTGATTTCTTATAAGTTTCCCCTAATAAATCTTGTGTTTCCCATGCTGACTCTAGACACTTTCATTGGCTTTCCTGCAACCAACCCTCCTGCCCTGGCACAACAGGGCTGTGGATGTGACAATATGAAATGACCAGTTTTCAGTGGAAATATAGATAAATATATCTGTTCTATTCTGTGAGAAAAAAATGAGGAGTATTTGTTAAATTTGCCTATAGGAAAAAGGTAGAGAAATTAAAGAGTGTGGAAAATCAAACATTAAAGAAAAAGCTAAATTTCTATGACACATTTAGGAAAAGACACATTGTACAGGATCCAATTGAATAGTTATCTACCACTGAATAAAAGTAAAACATAAAGAAAAGTATCTAAGATGCTTCAGAAAAAAATATGTATGATACTACCTGAAATGAACAAAAAACAGTGTGGCATTTAAAAATTATACTTGTTATGGTAGTTTAAAAAATATTATATTTATCCCTAAGTTTGTAGTATTTGAAATTGTGCTCCTAAAATGCTGATTTTGCCAGATTGCTAATAGGTAAATTAAAGCAATTTTTGGTAGTTTTCAGGAAAGAGAGAATGCTGAAATTGAGAGGACCTTAAAGCCACTCATTCCATCCTCCCCATTTCACATATGAAGAAAATGAGACCTGATAAGATAGTCATTGTCCAAAGGAATCTTGCATTCTTCTCCAGCGCTTTATCACATGGCTTCTCTACACTGGTCTTTAGCAAAGCTTAAAAATAAACTTGAAGAAACTTCAAAAGGAGATCTATAGAATAAAATATAAACTGGGCACGGCACGGAGATGAGGTCCATCCATTCCCTTCAAGAGTGATAACCAAGATTCTTTTTTAAAAAAACTTCTTTGGTGTATGTGTATGTGTGAGTACACATTTAAATATATTTTTATTTTTACTGTTTTAATGGTTTCCAGCTCTGATAGATAATGTATTTTCTAAAAATTGTCAGTGTGAATTTATTTTTGTTTCAGGACCAAATATGAAATGTATGGTTCATAAATCGATTTCAGAACAGACGAGAGCCACCAATGAAGATCTATAATAACATAGTGACAGCGAAACTTGCAAGAAGTGTATCAGATCCACTTTCTATTTTCTTTGGGTCCCACAAGCACAACAGAGTATAGGAGGCCACCTGGTGGTGAAATGAAACAATTAACCATTTACTATTACATTGAAAATCAAGAAAACAAGGAGAGTTTTAGTTGTTACAAAAGGAAAATTAGAACCCTAGGCAAAAGAATGATAGTCAACAGGTATTGCTGAAATATGGCAGACAGAAAAATAATTGGAAAATCATTCAAGTCTGAAGAATCATGTATATTGCTAAAGTGTTGCCATAGTAGTTATTATTTATATGTAGGGATTAGTAAACTTTTTCTGTGAAGTTCCAGGTAATAAATAATTTAGGTATGTTGGCCACATGATTATTGTTCAAACTACAGTTCTGTCATCGTACTGTAAAAGCAGCCATAACTACATAAATGAATGTGTGTATTTAGAATGTGTGTTTCTAAATAAAACTTTATTTAAAAAATAGGCTGTGGGCTGGATTTGACCTGCAGGGTATGGTGTATCAATGACTGATTTTATATTAAGTACTGAGCACATGCAATTTACCAAACACCAGGTGAATCCCTTATATACATTACCTCACTGAATTTTTTTTTGGGGGGTAGGGGGGTGCCAGGATTCAACTCAGGGGCACTTGACCACTGAGCCATATCCCCAACCCTATTTTTATTTTATTTAGAGATAGGGTCTCACTGAGTTGATTAGAACCTCGCTTTTGTTGAGGTTGGTTTGGAACTCATGATCCTCCTGCCTCAGCCTCCCGAAGTGCTGGGATTGCAAGTGTGTGCCACCGAACCCGGCTACCTCACTGAGTCTTAACAACAACCTCTCAAGGTGAGTATCATCAAACTTTCTAGGTTTGAAAACTGAAGGCTAAAATGTTTTTTAAAAATTGGTGGAAAATGTACTCAGCTCTTTCTGCCTTAGAAATGCTTCACGTAGCTCCATGACCATTTTATTCTGAGATTGAACACACTTGTTCTGACCCTCCTTCTCATTTATTTTATAGAGAGGCTGTTTTCAGTGTCCCTCGATGGTGACTTTGCTCCTGTGTTTTCACCTCATGTTCCCTTGAAATGCTGTTTGTCTCTAACCAACTCTTTCTCTATCACTTCTTTTATGTTTAAAAACTTTATGTCAGTTTTCATAACAACAGATGTAAGCAAGCATGAGAAAGAGACAAAAGCAATGTATTAAAAATAGATAGCCACATATACAACAATAAGCCAAAGAAACTGTCATACAGTGTGTGCTCCAAATGGAAACGGAGCCAAAAACGTGAGATTCACTCTTACATAAATTATGTATTATGCATCTACTGGGAGAAGAAGCAGCTCTGTTCCTAAGTGAAAGAGGATTTGGGGGAGGTTCATTTTATGTCATTTTTGAAGTCTTTTAAAAAAATATATACATGATAAGTCAAAGCATCTCAAACCACATTCCTCTTCCAAACCATCCATGAACTCCATTATTAGCTGCTAATGTGAGAAAGCTGAAAAATCTGATAGAGGAATCTATAGAACTTGTTAAAGTTCCTCAAATATACGGATTAACCAGCAGTCTCTCAATGTTACCATATTTTCTCCTACAAAAGAAGATGGAAGCAGTTTCCCTTAGATGGAGTGTAGACAAAATTGAAATGACTTAAAGACTTTTTTTTAACTTGAAAAAAATAATATAAAATCATGAGAAATGTGACTACATCTAAAAAAGAGAGAAGAGGGTTAATTACAGAGCATGGATTCTGGCTGACTTGACAATTAAATCTAACAACAGAGGGGATATACACTAGATATAAGAAGACATTCAGGGCAAGGAGAGTTGTTAAACATTTTAATGGGAGGTTGTGGAATTCCCTCTGGAAAGATTTTTTAGTGGAGGACAAATTTTCTCCTATCTGGAATGGATAAAAAAAAAAGACCAATCCTTGAAAGGAAGGAAATGAAATGAAGGTGCTTTGGAGGTCACTTATAGTTCTGAAACTCCACTGAAATTCTTATTTTCCACAGAACTAAGTAACTGCACAAAACCTCTAAGAAATTTGGAATATTCAAGAGAAAAGAATCAGTAATCAGGTAATTCAATTCAGAAAGTATTTACTGAGTGCCAAATATTACCTGTTTCTGGGGGTGGGGGGATGTTCACCCTAGTAGGGCACAGGTCTGAACAGCAGTGTGGACAATGGACAGGGAACACAATTATTTCCCTCAGTTAAAACTCTAAAACAAACAAACAAAAACCTTTTGTGCTCCAATCAGGTTTCTGGAACTATTTCCTAAACTTGTGAGCTCAAAACTCCCACAAGTGCTGGCTGTCACATGAGATTTCTGGCATTACTCATGGTATCCCTGGATCTTTTTATAAACAGAAAAGGCTTCTGACAGTGTTTCCATACTTTATTTCTTTTTCTAACCCAAACTTGGACGGATGGAGCTTTGTGAAACTATCATCAAAACATGGATTACAAAACGCTAGCCAAATTTGAATTCTTCTGCTATATTTTAACGTTGTAGAAAAAAGATTTCAATTAGCTCAACTCGACAGATTCATTTATACTTCAACTTTTAGTGAATATGAGGATTTTTTTTGCTCATGGTCTATAAGACAATCAGTGTTTCACAAAATGGGTCTTTAGAACAACCAGGCAGATGACAGTAAAAAGAGAAAAACAAAATCCTACAGACAGGAATGTTTTTCATGTATGTTTTTAAATCTCAGGGTGTCCTAGCTGACGAAAGCTGAGGAGGAAGGACAAAGTTCAGTGGGAAGACAGTAAGCCCTAAATGATGTCAAGGTAGACACATACAGGGCCAAGGAATGAATTCATTATAAATCTTTGTGAAATTCTAATTTTACATGGTGTGTCTTTTAATCTAATCTTAATTGATTAAAATAATGAAAATTCAGAACTGTTAAGTAAAAAATATAAATATACATATATATGGATTCCTTTAAAAATTTTTGAATAGTACAAACGTTTAAAGTTTTTATTAGTTGTTGATGCATCTTTATTTGTTTAGTTATATATGGTGCTGAGAATTGAACCCAGTGCCTCACACATGCTAGGCACTAAGCACTCTCCCACTGAGTTATAGCCTAAGCCCAAGTATTAACATTTTTATAAAAGAAAATGTGAAAGTTTTAAAAGCATGTTTCAGCCCTCTCTTGGCATTATAGCAGTGAAGTTTAGTTTTTAAGTTTTCACATTCTGAATTAGCTAAGCTTTGGAAAGGTGAATTATTCTTTTAAACTCTACACCACACACACACCATGATGAACCTGGATTAAAGAGTTAGCCCAAGTCCAAGTTCCTTATTGTATTTCTTACTCTCTCTGTGACTACATTTTTAGAAACACACATTCACCTCAAGTCAAGTCTAATTTTCTGCAATGGATATGCCAATAAGCTGTCCTGTACAAGAAGAAATTGTGTTGGTATACCTACAGTTTCTAATGACTATTCATGTTCACCTATATTCATTGTTTGATTTTTAGGTCTCACATTTGCATGGGGCATGTTATCCTCATATCTATAAATAATCATACTGGTATGTGTCTAAATAATCAAGAATATATCAGAGGATGTTATCATTTGAGAGGTCAGAGATTATTCATAGAATGATCATAATCAGTTGGACATTCTTGTACCATTTGTCTCACATAAGGGGCATATTTGTCCTTCCCTTTGCCTCTGCTTCTTCCTATTGTTCTCTCTTTCTCCTCAATATCTGCCTGGCCAAATCTGAGTGCTCTGAGTATTAAGAACTGTCCTTACTGTACTTGTTTTTTTTCAAGAAGAAAGATTTTTGTTTTTATTTTATTATATATATTATGAAAGGCCATAAAGTTTTACACTCAATTACCATAGAAAGAAAGTAGGATTATTTTCCTGAAAAGCAATAAAATTATAGTAAAGTTCTAATTAATAGAGTTTAATTATAATAATTAAATTTTTAGTGAATGGGGTTTTATATAATATAATCCTCAAAATATACTGAGTTTTTATTGTGCCAGGCAGTGTGGTGGGAACTAGATCTATATCAATAAACTATAAAGACACAAGCCTTCCCACCTTGGAAAGTGGAATCTAACAAAAATTGTAAACATTCATTTTCAAACTTGGTCAACAAAGTCCAAATCTATCATCATTATTTAAAAAACTGATTTTAATTAATAACAAAGTACTCACAGCTTAATTATCCTCAAGGAGGGCTTTCTCACAGAGGCACTTCTGAGTATAGAAAGGGGTACTATTATTGTAATGAAGGTAGCAAAATCTAATATGCCAAAATTTATAGCATAGAAATGCTCCAGACTGAAACTTGGCATACATGAAATAATTTTGCATAGTTATTTATATATGCATGATTTAAATGTCTTGGGACTACCAGCATATCTGATGCAAGGAATCTGGCTTCATCCACATTCAATTCTGATGAAAGATTTTGTAAAATTAAACGCACACATTTACATGTATGTGTACACATGTAAATGCATGTGCAAAAACATATTCATGTGTGTACTTTCACAAATTTCTGTTTTTAGTGGCTAACATGACAAAGGGAATATCACAAATCATAAATTTTCTTATACGAATGTCTACAAGCATATGGAATCTAAGTTAGAAAAACAACTGAAATAGTAAATTCAGACGGGTTTCAGGAGTGTATAGATATCCTTCTGGAGAAAAAATCTCTCTGTACAAGAAAGTTTAGAGGAAAATTGAAATCAACTCCCAAACAATAAAGGTATTAGCCTAGCTGGCTCTTTCCTAACTTGGGAAAAAGAAATATGTATGTGTATATATGTGTTTTGTGTCTTATGTAAATGAATTAAGGTTCAGCAGGAATACTACTCCTTCCTTCTTAGCTTACCCCAGTGTGCCTCATTAGGGATAGAGTGTCACAGAAGTGCCTAGTTTAAGAATGTATGAGCTTGACAAATGCCCACATTATTAAAAATATGCTTGTTTCTGAGAACTAAAATTGCTTCCTTGACAGGAGTGAAAATGGTTTTTTCTGCAAATGATATTCCTATAGAGTATCTCTCCATGGGGACTCTTCTTCAGTAACTTCTTTGGCAATAACTGGATCCATGAGGTTGAATCCTCCTAGGGCAATGCTGCCTTTAATGCATCTCCAAAAGAGCATATATTTTCAGCCTTAGCTTTCCTGAATCTGACAGAATATAGGAGGCCCCTGTGAGGCTCAACATAGTAAGGCTCCCTAGGGTGTTGAGGTGCTTATGAAAGTTCGGTGGCTTTCACAAAACAGCCTGATGATTGGCTAAAGAGCCAACACAAGTCCATCATGTTTCTTTGCAGATGTACTCTCTAAAATTTAGGAGCCTCTTCTATCTATCCAAGCACAAAAAGCGCATGTAGAGGGAGGAAAAAAATGTTCTTGCAAAAATTCTACCTGTTAGAGAAGAGGATATGAGGCAACAATGAGTAGGTAAGCATCATGTGAGAGAAAGGAAATGGGCATTAGAGCTAACCAGATTGAGTTCCAATTTGGACTTATTTACTTAGTTCTTGTGGCAGTAATTGGTACAGTTCAATAAATATTTCTAGCTATCAGCCTTTCAGACACATGGCATTTATTTACCACTTTGAAGTTGGTTAGAGCCATGTGATTCATTCTGGTCAATGATGTTGGGTATGTTGCAGTTTGGATCTGGACCATCCCCCAAAGGCTTACATGTTTAAGACTTCCTCTCCAATGCAGCAACGTCCAGAAGTGGGACTTTGGGGAAGTCATTGAATCATGAGGGCTCGAATCAGTGGAATAATTCATTGCTAGGTTTATAATTGATGACATTATTGGGAGGAAGTGTGAACTAAAAGACATGGGGCCTACTTGATGGAAGTAGCACTGGGGCCATTCCCTAAAAGGTTACATGTAGTCCCCAGTCCCTCCCCAAATGCCCAGCTCTCTCTTTCCCAGCCACCATGAAGGTGAGTAGCTTTGCTCCCTCATGCTCTTCTACCACAGTACACTGCCTCACTATAGAATCCAAAATCATTATGAGCCCAGACACAATGGAGTCAGCTGACTATAGACTGAAAGCTCTAAAACAATTAACCAAAATAAATCTTTCCTTGAGTTATTTTTCTTAGGTATTTTTTCACAGAGATGAAAAGCTGATCAACTTAGGTGGAAGTGACTTGGGTCTCCTCCAGGTGGAAGGATTAATGGCCAGAATGAGACCCCCCCAGAAATCCTTTTACTCTTTGCCACAGTGAAGGAATATTTAAGAAGGTGGCTACTGTGTAAGTCTAAGTAGTGAAGTGAAGACAATGCCAAGATGAACCAAGAGTCAACTTATGATGGACACGTAGAGAAATAAATCTTTGTGGCTTTAAGCTTCTGAGATTTTTTTTTTTTAAAGCTCAGCATACCCTAGACCAATATGACTAAAAAACTAATTCTGTGTCTTTCAGGCTATCCACTTAACCTCTGTATTTTAGGATCAGAATCTATAAACTAGGGGAAATAATCTAGGATCATTGCAAGCATTAACTAAAATAACGAGAATACAGATTATAAGATTTGACCAATGTTAGTTTCTTTTTCTTTCCATCTTACTTCCACGCCAGAGAACACAAACACACTCGCTCACATACGTACACATGAACACATTTATATTTTTATCAAATGGTAGAAAAGATATCTGTTCTTAGTTCTTTTCCTGGATTTCTCTCAGTCTACTACCTTCCTTTCCCATGCTCTTCCATTTAAGTTAGATGTTAAGATTGGTATTTCATTCAATTATTGCTCTCCAACATTCCTCCATAAACTATCAGCATCTAGTAGAGAGTATTCTTTTCTACCTCAAACAAATGACTCTTAAAGACAGGATTAAAGGCAGTATGGACATTTAGAAATGGAGAGAGTTGGATTGAGGTATTTCTAACACTCCAAAAATGATGTCCCTTGGACACCAAAACCTATAAATCTACTTCCCTCTATAGACATGGTTGTAAGGTAAGGACAGAAGAGATAAGGTGAATGAGTTTATATGTGAAAGCATTGTGGTTGAGCTTATCTCCTCAGTGTTTACCCCCTATTCCAAACAGGTAGCAGAACTTCTGAAATAATGAAAACATTATCAAGGTGGCTTTTCTAGCCCTACCTTCTTTCCTTCTTTTTTCTTTCTCTTTTTCCTCTTTTTTTTTGAGAGAGAGAGAGAGAGAGAGAGAGAGAGAGAGAGAATCTGTTTTTTAATATTTATTTTTTTTTTAGCTCTCGGTGGAAAAAACATCCTCCATTCTATCTTTATGTGGTGCTGAGGACCGAACCTAGCGCCCCACGCATGCCAGGTGAGCGCGCCACCGCTTGAGCCACATCCCAGCCCCTAGTCCTACCTTCTTTTTACTTCAGGAAAATACATGCATGGAATTCTAATAACTTGTAAAACTAGAATAATAAAGACAAAAGACTTGGATTCAGTAGCATATATATCTAATATATTTCCTTGTGGTTATGGTTACAATAATCAATGTCTTCCTAATGTAATTACATGGAACATTAATCCTAGTGTTTATCCTTCTTATATAAAGACTCCTTTGTCAATGAGGATACTTGGTTTTCATCTTTAAACTTTTGTACCATTCTCTTTTTTAAAACAAAATAAATAAAACCCAATTCATATCATAGTAGTCTATGAAGTTTAATCACATGTCATATTTTTCCCAGCTTCAAACCAAATAAGCCTAAATATAAACATAATCACTAAAGATAAGTAATTCAAAAATAGGAAATACTAATAAGTAGGTGGGAGACATTTCTATTAAGTTATTAACCAGAAATATATACACAGCATTGAGTAGTTCAAGATCCAAACACAGCAGTGAACCAAGTGCTCTTTCTTATTGGGAATTTAAATGTTCCTCTAATCATCCTTTACAAATCAGAAAGAAATCTACAAATATCTGAGTCTAAAGCCAAAGCTCTCATCTTAATGAAGGAAGGAGCACTGTATTATGCCAATTTTATTAAGTAAAATTTTTTGAAAAGTTAAAGATGTAATTTTTTTGGTAATTTAATCCAAAATTTTATTAGTGAACTCTTAACGATTATTCCTGATTGCAATTAATAAAATTTCCATAGCAGGTCAACTCATTTAAGTGCAATCTGTAATCATTTGGACTTTAACATGATGGTTATTACTTATTACCCTGAAACCAAGCAGCACAATGAGATATTGATTACTTTTAACCTTTAGATCCAAGGATTCAAGAAAGGTCAGAGGAGGGGAACACTCTACTTCTCTCAGCTGGTAAATGGATAGCCTTCAGGAGAATTCAAATGATTCCCATTGGCCAGGTAGACCCAAGATTAGTTTATTTTCTGGGCTGACAGGAAATGATGAGACTTTTTAAATAGCAGCACATATTTAGTGAAATATTACATTTATATAACAAAGGGCCTCACATGTGCTTTACAATTCTGCAAGTCTCAGGCTGTGAGCCCTTTACCAAGTTTCGTTGGAGGCAGCATCTTTGTTGGAATGAGATATTAAACACAGTACCTTTTATTAGAATGAACTCATTTCATCAGACTTAAGCTCTCTTGGTAGGTTCCCAAAGGTTGAATACAATTATTGGTAACTGTTGGTCACTTGCATGTCTTTTGGTTTCCCTTTTCCATGATAGCATTTAGAGGTATTTTTCACTTTTGTGCTACTGAAAAGCAAGGAGTTCTAGGCAGGGTCCCGTAGAATCACAGGCAAGAGAAATATAACTGTTATGTGTTAGATTAATTTGCAGAACACTTGGCATTATTATTGCCAAGTCGTCAAATTGTTCCAAGTTGTTCCGGAAGGTTGTTATTAATAGTATGTTTTCTGAGGAAAGTTCTGTCTACTTTTGGAACTGCATTTCTGTTGCCAAGGAAACTCCTTTAAGCAGAGTTTTCTAGGAGCACACTGCTGCTTTTGTTTGCCAGTGTCCTATTCATATCATCTAAGTAAGCATTTTACATGCACTAGCCTTCAGTCCCAAATGTTGAAGTTTTAGGCCATTCAAGTTGCTTTTTCAAACACAGCTAAATGCCTGTTATGATTTCCCTCTCTCCCTTCCTCCTAGCTTCTCACTCTCCTCCCTTCATCCAAACACCCTTTCTGTCCCCACCTTCTGCCCACTCTCCCTCCAACATGACCAACTCTTACTATTCAAGGTTTATTTTTTTAAACAGTTGCATTAAAGCAGATAGTTTTCATAGTTTGATACATTAACTTTAATTTGAATAATAATTCCATAGGTTGTAGCATTAGTCCTTCAAGTGTTAATTATCTTTTCACTCTAAAATTAATGTAGTCATTTCCTACTGACTCCCCTTCCCCATTTATTGAAGTGCTGAGGAAAACATGTCATTGAGTCCTGAGCCAGCCCTGTTGTTGTGATTAAGCTGGTCACATGGCCCATCTCTGCCAAAAGGAGGGCCCTGAGAAAAGGTGACAAAGACAGTGATTTCCTGTCAGCAAAGAGTACGACAGGGCTGTCTAGAAGTGATGCAAATGAGGGAACTTTCCCCACGGCTTGTTTGATCCACTCCAGGCCAGAGCCGGGCCAGGCCAGGGAGAGAGGGAGCAGCACAATGCTGCAGAGGCCAGCTCAGAGAGCCAACGCACCTTCCGGACAGTAGCTCACCCACTAGAGACAAAAACTGCTGGCGGGGCTTCCCTTCCTTGCCCCTCCATACACAGAGCCAACTATTTCTTGGCATCCTATTCTCTTAGCATCTTTTTTTTTCTCCCTTCTTTTTCAAAAAGTGATTCAAATAGGAATTATAAGATCCAGCATGAACGGCATTTCATGTGACATTCAGAAACCACATTCATCTACCTTTTCTTTTCCTAAACAAACATTGCAGGATGTTTTACCCTCTCTCACACTAAAAAGAAAAGGAAAAGATAAATATATTCAAGTGTTCATACCATTGATTCATCAAAGCTCAAATTAGCATAACAGTTAATCTAAGGACTTTTGAACTTTAATAAAAATGGAACAACAAATTCATTTCTAGATAGTAGTAGAGAGAGCCTAAGTTTTTCCATTCTGATCACTTAAAATATGACTAGATAATGTTATTTGAAATATTATAATTATTATAAGCATATTCTTATCTTAATGGAGTTTTAATCTAACATACAATTAGGCTATACAATTAATTTACTGGGAAAGAGGTAAAAATTATCATTAAGTTCTTGCGCTTGATATATCTAGCACACTTTTACCTGGACTGCTTCAATAACTAATAATTTGTTTAATTTTGAAAAATCAAGGTAGAAATGTAAAACTTGGTGCTGAAATTCCAATATAAGACCTAATTAACAGAATTTAATTTGTGATGCATATTTCTATTCTATATACTAATATATGAAAAAAACCTAAAGTTAATAGATTTTTTTTTAAGGCTGGCTACTATGACCTGGACTATATAAAGCAGATACCATTGCATTTTTAGAAGTTAAAGTTCTGTCACAAAGGTATCAAGACACATCTGAAATTATTTAGATCAACTCAGACCAGAACAAAATGAAAGCAATCCATTCCAGAGGGTTGAAATTTGTGAATTTATAAAATATAGGCATAGCATGATTAATCTGATTTCTATAATCAGTTCATAGCTATGACAACATCATTTTGGCATCAATAGTGATAAAATAAGAAGTCAATGATATCCATTTATCTTCTTTTTTACTCTATATTTCTTATTCTTCAAAATATCTAATCGTATTCCATACACATTTCTTTTAAAAGTAATGATGTTTGCCTTTAACACATACCCAAATTCTCTAGAGTAATATATTCCTCTACTCCTTTAAAATTTATCCTTTCCTCTGATAACTATTTCTTTCTAAGCCAATTTTTCTTTCGCTGCTTAGTTTTTAAAATTTGTATTTTTTTTAGTATTTTCTTACCTATTTGTCTATCCACCTGCTATTTTAATTCATTTCTGTGCTCTTTTCTGTTTGATTAACTCTGAATTAACTGATTTTAACTGCCCCCCCAATGCTTATAGTTCCCTCTCACTTTTCTAATATTCTCTTCTTTTCCAACATACAATGTTGACATCCTGTCTTAAATAATTCCACCTGCTCAAACTATCATTGAAAGGAGCCAACTTTTGGTGTGAGTTGTACTCAAAGTCTCTGAATATTACCTGGCAATGGAGACAGAAAAATATTTAGTTCATGTGCTAGAAGTATTATGGTTACACATTTACCTGTAAGAACTATTCTGCTTAAAATTTGCCTGTTATATTATTCTAAGCTATATAAAAAGCCTACAAATATTTTCATATCTAAATTTCAAAATAAAGTTAATTTTCTCAAAGGAAGTTATTATGCTTTTTTTCTCACAGAAAAAGTAAACTGTGTAACTGAGCACATTTCCCCCTTTGCTTTCATCATGAGGAAACTCAAACTTTAAGATCATCTTTATGGGCCAAATAAGGCCTTACAGTCTATATGTAGACATATCAACTCTTCTCACAGAAATAGCCTTTCATCTCTATATTTTCCCTAGTTCTGATTTGTTTGTTTGTTTGTTTTAGAAGGGGTCTTACTATGTTACCCAGGCTGCTCCTGAACACTTGGGCTCAAGCGATCCTCCTGTCTCAGCTGAGACTATGGGCATGCACCACTAGCTATATTCTTGAAATATATTTATTATTTTCATGTGGATTCCTAATCTCAAATTCATAGCAAGGTAAAAATATATTTAATATGTTTAATAACCATTGTATTATGCAAAGTGAATGGTCCCTTTCCTTTTACACATAGGACATGTTTGTATACTACTTATATCTATGGAGGAACACACAGAAAACTTTCATTTTTCCCATAAAATGCAGAACCATATAAGTAACTAACCTTAAAATTAAATGTACAATTTTCAGTATAAGTTTCCTGCAATCATAAAGGTCTTAGTTGAAGTGGATACTTATTTCATACTATTTTTAAGCTTTAACTCCTTGGAAATCATATAATCTAATATTTTATTGTTTAAGGAACAGGTAAGGAATTCATTCAATAACCAAATATATAAATGTGTTGTTGTAATGAGCTTCATACCATCTGAAAACAATTATTGTTTGATTAGAACAATAATTACCAGGAATCAACTTCTTAATTTGGCCCCTGAAATTAACTTTTGGACTCTGGAATCCCCTACCAACCCAGGATCACTAGGAGCTCTGCAATTTATGCTCTGTAGGTAGCAGAGAACTGGCAGTACTACTCTGTGCATAGGTAAGGATCCCCTGAGAAGGCACGTTCTTAAAACACTACAAAGCCAGCTGTGATTGCCAGGGACCACATATATCACTGACAGCAGCCAGAAGCAGCCTGAGATACAATTCTCCGATCATTGATACTTCCAGGTCACTCAGTCTATAAAATTTATAGGATGGAGGAGGAGGTGATTGAGCTTCCCTGAGTCCAAGAATAATGCTACCTTTGATCTGTAGAAATGAAAAAATTGAGCTTTTCCTTTGCAAGTGGGTTTTAAATATTTCTCCATTAATAGTTAATGCACACACAGACTAGCAGAGTGACAGCTCCCTGTGATTATGAATTCTGGCTTCGTAACTCTAGTCCAAATAGGAGCTGAACTTTCAAAATCACAGTGGTTACTTTTGACAAATTAAATTGTCCTACTTAGGAAGGTAGAAAGAATGACGAGAAAGAAAGTGAGAGAGTGGGAGCAAATTCTCCTTGGATGTGATCCACAGACTGAGGAAGGAAGAAATGAGAAAGGACGATGTTTATATTTTCTAGGATGATGATACTGCCAAAGTTTATTAGAAAATTGGTACAGAAGGTTACTATTCAGATATAGAGTAAGACAGAGAGGGGGTAGGGAAGATGTTGGTAGTATAGTTCAACGTCTCCAAATTAGGAAGAAAATATATTTAAAAGAATGATTAATTTTTAATAAGAATTAGGTTGCTCTCAAAACCCTGTAGTTTAAAATTAATTAGGAAAAAGGTCTTAAACATCTAAAGATCTGAAAATAACAAGAAATGGTTTAAAGAGAATATGCTCTATACAGCTCAACGTAGTATTAAGATTTCTAAATATTATTTTTCTCTATGAGTTTCTGTGTATTTTGCAGGCTTTGGGCAGGCAACAAGTGCTTTACTTAGGAGGTCTGCTGAATGGATAGTCTGGGATATTTATCTGTAGTTCCATATCTAGGAGTTAAGGCCATTTGATTTTCTAGCAGAGACAAGAATATAAAAATAGATAGTCAAGAAAATAATACACAATGCCAAAAATAGCGAATAAGCTTTACTTTCTGTGACCAGTAGAAAAATTAGATTTTTTTTTTTAACATGACGTTTCTAAATGTATACCTTGGGGGATCAACTTGGGACTGTACACATACATAGACATGGGTCAAGACATAAGGATCAGTGCCAGAAAAGGAGTTGGATGATGAAATACAGTAACCCAGGAAGAGCACAAAGGTTCCAATGCAGTAAGAGCAGGAATGATGATTCAGTCCTAGCTCATAGTTTCCTGAAGATTTTTCCATCGTTTGCTCAGCTGAAAATCTCCCTTAAAAGTTTCACCATCATTCTTTCATTTATATCAGGTATCAGCAGCTTCATTTCTAATTATAAATTATTTTTTTCCTTTTCATGCTGGGGATTGAACACAGGGCCTTAACTCATGTCAGACAAGTGCTCTGCCATTTAGCTACATCTCTAATCCCTTAATTTTTTTTAATTCAACAACTATTAGCTCAGTATCAACTATATAGAGTTCATATGTATAGAATACAAGTGCAAGGCATTTGTGTTGGTGTTAAAAAGTATTTTATGAAGTGAAGATGATATAAATAGGTTAGGATGAACTGGGAAATGCTGTGAAATGGGTTTGGGTCCTGTTGAGTTGTGACAATGACTGGGAAACATGACTAGAAAATGTTCTGTAGTACAAGGGATGGTACCACAAACTGATAAAAAGTTGCCTTAAACATCAATGATGTTGGGGCTAGGGTTGTGGCTCAGTGGTAGAGTGCTCGCCTAGTGTGGGTGAGGCACTAAGTTCAAACCTCAGCACCACAAAAAATAAATAAATAAAAATAAAGGCATTATGTCCACCTACAACTGAAAAAAAAACTTAAAAAAAATCAATCATGCTCTTTCTTTTAAAATAACTTCTTTTTTGAAAAAAATAGTTGTAATGGACATAATAACTTCATTTTTATCTATCTATCTATCTAATGCTGAAGATAGAACCCAGTGCCTCAGATGTGTTAGGCAAGCGCTCTATCCCTTAGCCACAAACCCAGCTCCTCAATGATGCTCTTAATAATAAATGTTGATCAAACATTTATATATTTGGAGGCCAACAAATATGATGATTAAAGATAGTTAAGGCAGTCTCAAATGGTATTTAAAACCTAGGAAGGCCTGGAGACCAATTGAGAAGCTTTACTCTTCAGGGGTCTCTTTGATCAATAGGCTACAAATTCCCCTCCCCCAAGTCATCAGTTTAGCTGATTCCTGGAAAAGCAGATTTAAACAGAGGAATGGGATATTGAAAATGTTGACCTAACCTGGGAATCCCTGGAGATTCTTTGGGAAGAACTGAAATTAATTCTCTTCAATCAGTTTTTCTAATTCAGGAGGTGCCCTACGTTCTATATGAGTCCTTAGTCAATATCCTCAGGATTGCTTTGGAGGTTTCCAAACCTCTGGAATATTTTCTGGGCTCTCATAGAGAAAGATAGTACAGACTTGTAGTATCTGCCCTTGGTTTCTAACTCAATCTTTGATTTTGCTTATAACTCAAAGAAAAGTTAGTGCTGGTCTATGTTGAGCACCTCAAAGCAGAACGATGGTGACAGGACATGAGTCACAAATGAAAAAAACATAGTATAGAAACTCTCTGGAAACATACTATACCCCAGAAGCACTGAGTGGGTGGAATAATGACCTTCAACGTGGTAGAATAGGAATTCTCAGGCAAAGCACTTACAAGGAAACCACAAGAAAAAGAAGACTGCACTTTTTGTTCAGTGATTTCCTATTAATTGTGATGTAAATTATATGAATGTGATTTTGACAAAGAATAGCACTGTTTCTGAAAAAATAGTAGCATTGTGCAAAATACAAAATGCATCAAGAAGAAAAGAAATGTTATTTGGCATCATGAGTGCAATAATTTCTGAGACAATGGCTTAGGAATAAAATATTTTTCTATCACTAAATTAATATATATTTATAAGCATTTTATATGTAATTCCTGATCCTGACATGAAATGTGAAATTACCTAGCTTTACTCTACCAATATGTTATGCCAGAAGATGCATTGGATAGCTTTGTTATTAATGTGGACAGTTATCCATACAGGACACAGCTAACAGTCAACAAACTTAATCAATGTTGGACAGAATTCTTTAGAGAGTTAAGTGTCCCCATGTGCTGAGTCCTTGGGGAGCTTATATCTTCTCTTAACTAAGGTGATTCCCAAGGGACACTAATTAAAGTCAACCAGACTCTTGAGAAGTATAAATATCTCTATTTAGAAGAGGCACACATTAAAATATATTATTAAAGAAAGGTAACTTAGAATACTAAAACTGGAGAAGGAAGAAGACAACTTTTATTTGACCTTGAATGTACTTCTTATTCTATAAGAAAATTTGAAAAGCTAGAGGGTAGTTGTTTCTTGTCATTATACTGTTGCTGATTCTGTGGTTAGTTATTAATTTTATTTTTTATGATTCACAATCTGCTCTTTGAAATATGCCATATGCTCAAAGCAATTCAAGGATGACAACTGTCAGAATTACTCCAATAAAAATTGCCTAAATGAGGAAGATTTACTGCAGTCTGATATTTCAGTGGAAAGTCCCTCTTCTCTCTCTGACAGCTTTTTCAGGCACTGTGAATCTTGCAACCATTTTTTCAGTCAAAATCACTGTGGTTGTTTTGTACGAACTTCTAAGACTATTTAAATTGAACTGGTAAGACATATTAGGCTAAGGGTGAATTAGCAGACACAGAAACAATATAGATAGTTATCAGATGGATTGCCTGCAATCGATATGTGGGTTCTAAACCAGTTTTCTTAAATCACATGAAAATGTATTGACTTAATATGACCATGTCTTCTCTATGTATCACTAATGAACATTAAATTGGATGAGCTCCATACTATGTCAATAACAAGCCAAACTGAAGGCAGATTTCTTTTTTCTCAGGAAAGATCTGAGAGGTGGAAAGAATCCACCTGAGTGCTCCAATCAAAATACATTTTGTTAAATGTTACCAGTCCATTTATCCTTTGTTTTGTTTTAGTCTATTTATTAATGCAGTTTCATTTATTGCTATTCATCTTGAAGATAAATCTTTGTCCTTCCATAGAATTACACCAAATAGAATGTGATAAAGGGAACTTTCTTGCAATTATGATGTCGGTGCAGCCTGTCAGCACACAAGGGATGGAAATGAGTTTGGGGACAGGGACGGGAATTCTAATAGACACCATGATACATACAATGAACGCAAAGATATCCTGTGAGAGAGAGAGACTTGTCAGGCTAATCAGATCTTCCACAGCAAGGTAAAGGCAGGAAGGGTAGCTCTAACCTTGTAAAGATGCTGCTGCTGCTCCTCTGACATCATCAGGTCGTGGCTGTCCATCACGAGGGACTCCATGTCAATCAGCCAATCCCAGAGCTCCTGATATTCTGAATCAAAGTCCAGGAGCCTGAAGATAAGGCACAAAATGTATTATGCATAAATACAGTGTAGTTGTTAAAATCTCATATTAGAATAATATATTCTTGAAAAATCATGATGTTCCTAGGTGATACCTATAAAAAAGAGAAGGGAAAAATTCTGTGTGGTTACACAGTGGACAAAATAGGAACTCAAGGCTGTACCACTGACACCTCTAGATTCGAAAACGAAACATGTAATTCCAATGCTCATACCTGAGACATGTCATGGTTATTTCCATCTTTCTGAAGGTTTGTAGCACATGAACAAAATGACCATGACCATGTCCTTGAAAAAGAATATTGCCATTTAACAGACTGAGAAACAGAGGATCAGTGATTTGTTGACAGTTTCATGGTCCAGAAATTTGGGTAAGAACAGCACCTTCAAAATTTGAAACACTTTCCCATCTACTAGATTTTCCATAGATAATGCATCTCAATAAATTTATGATTAAGAATATTGACTTATATTTCTACAGTGATAATAAGATATTATCAGATCCCAAATGTTTATTTCACTGGAAAATGACTCAATCACTTATCTGTCCTTCTGCTGTCTATCTGCCTATCTCTGCAAATATATATCCTATACTTATTGTCATGGATGAGTAGCCAGCATTTCAACTTAACACTCAGAGATAGGCTTGAGTGACTCTAGTAAGCCAGTGAGAACCAGTGGCAGATCCAGTATTAGACAGGTGTTCCCCACAGACATGTAGGAAACAAAGGTAAGGACAGGAAGTCAAAACAATGAATCTTTGAATAGCCAGCAATCATTAAAATTCAAAGGAGGATCACTATGGTTTTCAACAAAATAAATCACTAGAATAAGGAGCTTAACAGGATTAATGTGATTCTCTATTGAAAGCCTGGTGAATAAGTAAAGCTCAGATTCTTCTAAAACACTGTGATCAGAAAATGAAAATTCAGGATGAAAAACTATGACTTTTTCTACCCCCACCCCAAATCATCCTCCTAAAAGAAGTACTACAGTTTTATCAAACAGTAACTGAGCAAAACGCTATTGGTACTAATGCAGCAGGAGCCTCAGGTAGGAATTTGGATTTATCAGTTGAATATTGAACAACTACCTTGTTCCTTTCTCTATATATATTAGACTACTTTATAAAAAATGACTCTCCACTTCTAATAACTTATAGTTTAGCCTTAATAGATCTGTCAAGAAATTAAGATGTGCCTGGTGATAGGGAAACTGGATCTGGAACTGTCTATTGTATTTTAATTACTTTACCATCAAATAAAGATCCTTAGCCAGGAACACAAGCACCCAAGGAAAGGGTAGCTAACATATCGAATTGATCCATAAGTGTTTATTAAATGCCAATGCTAGGTATAGATAATGTTGTCATAACCTTTATTAAGGCTATGGTAGCCTAGAGCAATGTTTTTCAGACTTAAATATGTACAACTGAGAATCTTACTGAAATGAAGGTACTGATTCTGTAGTTGGGGGTGGGGAAAGCTTGTGATTTTGTGTTTCTAACAAGTGTTGGCAATGTTGTTGGCCCAGAGAACAACCACACTTTGAGTAGCAAGGACTTCTAGTATCCAAGTGAAATCTGAACTAGTTCTCTGTTTCAAAATACTACAACAGCAGCAGCAGCAGCAGCAACAACAAAACCAATCACTATAATGTGGCAAATAAACCACCAGTCTTTCTTTATTAGTGCTGTGACTAATAAGGAGTGACTAATAAGCATTTGCTGACACAACAGGTTTAACCATTTAGAAATGCCTCCTGAATTATGGTCACCATTTCTCTTGCTTTTCACCTTCCCATATTTGAACCATAAAGACACGGGAAAAGTGAAATGGCACCCACAAAATTAGAAAAGTATGATCAGGAGGAATATTAAAAGTAAAGGGAAAAGCTCACTCTTTTTAATTCAGTGGACTTGGAGAATAAGAAGGCAATGAAGGCAGGAGGAACAGGTACTCTAATGTGTATCCTCTCCTCTTTGATGAAGATTTAGAGGGGAAAGCCAAAAGCACAAAAATGTCAGCTGCACTTCCTAGTAGGAACTCTAGGGTGAGATTACTCTATAGGATGTCCTTACAATAAAGTGGAGTAGAGATGTTATAGTTAGAGCATGGAAAGCATTTTGGTTAGGACTACCTTTGCCACTGAGAAACTAATGTGACTCCATTTTTTGAGAAATCAGTCTCTACCTCAGAGCAAAGCCTGTCCAAGGAAGGGGGCGTGACCCTGGTCCTTGGAAAAACCCACAGAGCACTCCTGGGCACATAGCCACCCTGCTGAGTTGTTTGTCTGTAAATAACAGGAGAGGTCTGTGGCACTAGGTGTCCCTGACTCAGTTAGGCTAGGTGAGGACCCATAGCAACTTCCAATCATCATGAGACAGGGAAAATACCTGGAATGCCAGATGATCCCCAAGTAGTTTATGGTGGTTGATAACATGTTGGGAAACCATGTAGTTTAGCAGGTACACCCCTCATGGCCTAAACCAATCAGTTCAAACGAATCCCCCTCTTGTACTAACCAATCACCCTACCCAACTTGTTCCCGCCAGTGAATGTGCTAATCAATGTTAAGAGTTGTTGTTTGACTTTCCTGTGGTATGGAATGATTTGCTGTGTGATGTTGTGACGCATAGAGTACCCCCCCAAAACCTATAAAATCTCACTGAACAAAGGACCGCTGTGTCAGGAACGGTTGTGAGTCCAGGCTTGAGTTTGCAATAAAGACTCTTGTGTGATTGCATTGGATTCGGCCCCTGGAGATCTATTGGGGTCCCACGAATCTGGCATAATACCACCATTCTCTGATTCCCCCAAGGAAAGACTCCAAGATTCCTAAAAGTTCACCTGGTAAAATTGTCAGAGGCATTGCCATGGCAGCAAAAGCACAAAAACCAAGGACAATCAGGTAGTCCTTTGTAGCTAGACCTCAAGAGAGCTGGGAGGGCCAGTGAGGGCTGAGATGTAGCTTGGTCAGGAAAAGATTCTACTGGGGCCTAACTGAGCAAGAGATAACAAAAACTGGTCCAGCCATAGCCCTCTACCTTATATGCCCGCATAAGACCCATTTCAACAAATCCATTAGCCTGTACCCAAGCACAGTGTTAAACTAGGGGATCTGAAAGTACCCCAGAATCACAAAGTCATATGAACACCTATTTGCTCAGATATCATCTTGAAGAAAAGAATGAAGAGGAACAGGAAATCTGAAAAATTGAGCATTATCTCAAGAAATTGTTCCTTAGAGAGATTATTCTCTACAGAGAATGATAATTAATTAGAGAAGTAATCATGTGTTTAAGAGCCTGAACTCTGAACTTTATATTATTGTTGTAGGGATTAAACCCAGGGATGCTTTACCACTTAACTATATTCCCAGCCCCTTTTATTATTACTCTTATTTGTTTTGAGACAGTGTCTTGCTAAGTTGCTCAGGGCCTCCCTAAATTACTGAAGCTGGCCTCAAACTTAAGATCCTCCTGCCTCAGCCATCCAAGATGTTAGGATTACAGGCATACACCACCATGCTTAGGCTCAACTCCAATCTTAAAGCAAGTTTTTGTTTTTTCTTGCTTTCCCAGGAATATAAGATGTATCACTAAAATTATCAATCAGCAAGAGAACATAAAGAAGCTCATTTTCTTTTTGTATGTTTATAGTAGAGAAGAAAACTTTGATCGTGACTAAGTAAGTCAAAGGCAAGGGACAAATTTATTATCTTTGCACCTGCAGTGTCCAGCATAGCACCTGGTGATTATGATGAATTAATGTAGATGATGAAATAAAAAACTTTCAGTAGGGCAAGGATGACTTAAAAGAGCAGTGAGTGATGGAGACAATATTATCTCATTCTCCAAATCTAGTGCCAAAGCAATCAGAGCAACATGCATAGACTTTCACTCATTCTGTAGGTGAGATTTTATGTTCAGTATATGGTAATGGCACATATGCTTACTTAAAATAATTATAAGTAGTGGATACTCAAATTAATTAGTTGCCTTTCATTCTACACGAAAGTTAAAGGAGATTTATGAATAAGATAATTATTAATGAATAAATTTCAAATAAATGAAAAGTATATGCAGGATAATAAAATACTCTGAACCATGGAAATTTTTTCCACAGGCTCTTTACCATGCCTTCATATATATTGAGCTGCTCCTTTCTATTTTTCTCCTTATTGAGGACCTGAGAACAAAAGACATTTCTTTCAGATGAATGCACCAAGAGTTCTCAGACAGCCTACACTTGATCCAGCAAGCAGTGAATGAGCCTAATACAGATACTCACCATTTTTCTAGTCTAGTCTGTTTTCATCCTAGCTAAAAATACTCAGGTTTGATATTTAATGTGCTAGATACAGTAAATACTTTGGTACCATATTTTGGTTTATCAGTGTAGAATCAACAGCAATATTCCAAATAACAAATTACAAAGTTCTGATATAAGAAGATAAAAACTCTTTTAAAAATAATTTGCTCCTGATAATCTTGGCTATGTGTTAATTTGAAAATTTGGAAAAGGCCTGATATTTTTTTGAAGATCAAGTATTTAACTTTGTGGCAAATTAGAAGTAAATTACTAAATTTCTTTGTTGATTTTTGTGAAAGCTTCTGAAATGGCCACAATTTTATATGCACATTATTTAAAAAAACTGCTCAAGTAAGGAAGCAGATAACTTTCCTATTTCTGCAAAGGTAATATGTTTTTCAAGTGATTTTATAAAATACAATGCCTTCTAGAAAAGTGCTAGCTACTTACTATACAAGTAAATAGAAAAGATCATAGATGAGTGAACTTTATTTTGTTTTTGTTTGTTTGTTTTGGTACAGGAGATTGAACCTAGGGGCACTTATCCACTGAACCTTAATATTTTATTTAGAGACAGGGTCTCACTAAGTTGTATAGGGCCTCGATAAGTTGCTGAGGCTGGCTTTGAACTCACAATCCTCTTGCCTCAGCCTCCTGAGCCACTGGGATTATAGGCATGCACCATTGTTTCCACCCAGATGAACGAATTTATCAAGGGTACTATATAACTAGTTAGAAGCTTGCTATCACATCAAAGAATACACCTATTCTATCAGCTGAATTCAGAACCAGATTCTGCTCTTGAATTTCTAGTGACAAATGCCCTAGGTCCCTCTTTTTAGAAGGAAGAGAGGCAACTGACATTGTGGCAAGTAGCTGGGAATCTTAGGGGATGTGAGGGTATAAATTACTCTTTTAGAATGACTGTCCTCATAAAACATACTTTGTAATTGTGTTTGGGTTTATTACATCAAGTCAAACACTATCATGTGATCTCTGACTTTCAAAGGTCTGAAAGCATACCTTTTAGGTATTCTTCAAATATGTTACATTCTTTACAAAAGTGGTAAATTCAAATATACTCTCATAGAGAGTATTCATAAAGTGGATATGAAAGCAAACACACCACCAAACTTGTATTCTTTTTGATACATTTCCTTAAAATTACCATATACCTGATCTTAACTAGGTTTACAGTAAAAGAGAAAGGTTTTGTTTGTTTGTTTGTTATGGTAATGGGAATTGAACCCAAGGCTTCATTCATGCTAGGAAAGTCCTTGGCCACTGAGCTACATCTGCAGCCCAAGATTTAGACATTCCATTGGAGGTATAATATCCTCATTTTAGAAAATTTAAAAGCTTAATCATGAGGAGAAAAACATATTCTAACTCAAAGTCAGTTTTTGTTAGAAAAATAAAGAATTTTCAATGTTTTAATGTTATAGTCAAGACTATGGAGCAATAGATGTGCAATATTTTCTTTAGTGTTTGTAAGTTTGGGCATAACTAGTATGGATGATTGCCAAGTATTTCCTAGCATATTGCCCACCATTCTACCATGCTACTTCAAGGTTAAAAAAGATTCTAGGGCTTCTCATCAAAGAAACAAAATAGTAAAAAGGTCATTTAGTATCATTTTCTAAGATTGGATGGCAATATATTATTTGTGAGGCTGGCACAATTAAGAATAACTCTTCTTCTAAACCCTGGTGGGAGTTATGTTTGACTAGCTAAGTATTTGAATACATAAATGCATTCAGCCTTTGGTATTTAAAGTGAGCATCATTAACTCAACATTTCAACTTAAACTTTGCTTAAACGATAAAGTTTCACCCAAGTGAAATCAATGGGAGGTGTGTGTGAATATATGAGGTTTCAGCTTGGCCCACTGAGGAATTTTGATTAAAACAGACAACCAAATTAAGAAATCATCAAAATAGAGCAATTATTGGTTGAAGAAAAGATAACACTAAAAAAGTCCTCACAATTTTCCTACCTCAGGCTGAGTATGTACACACACATACACACACACAAATTTAAATATCCATCTTTTATATGCTTAATGGTTCATTTCACACTAACACATCTAAAAACATCAGGCTGGTTCCTGAAATACCACCTTGCCTATACTGGGAGTTCTATTAAATGATTCAATTTTCCTAGCTTCTTTAGCATATTGATTCTTTCCCCAAATATTCACTAAGTATTCACTGTTCACATTATTTGAGCAGGGAAGTTTGCCTCTGGTTTTCAAAAAAGAAACCAAAGAGAGTGGTAAAAAAAATTCTTGCAAAAATATAGTTTAAGTGTTTTCCTGAAGTAAAATGCTAATAATAGATCAGAATTTCCCATCATCCTCTACTTCATGTGGGATGTAAGCAAGAAGAGAGATATATAACAGTGGCACCTAGCCCAATCATAATATCATTAAAGAATAAAATTTAGCTTTCCAGACATGGAATCTGATATGCGCAGTTGCATGCAGAATCTCTTTCCACTCTAAACATATTAAAGTGTGGACACTAATTTACTATTTTGAATGAAAATTCATGAGCAACTTCCTCATGAGAAAAGCAGCCTGCCTTTGCCATTAATAAATAAAAAGGAATATGGAGTTCTTTCCAGCAGTAATTTTCTCAATTTTCATATATACCCATGTACATGTGAAAATGTCGAAGAAAATCATGCCTACAAACTTGCTAATAACTGGCCCTACTTTTTCATGGACCGTCTGTCCACAAACACCTATAATTGAAATAAAATGCATAAAGTACCAAAATAATCCATAAAATTCTAACCAACAGGATTATTCATAAAATTAAAAATAGATTTCTGGGTATACTTTGAGGATTCTGTTAGGCTGTCAGGAAATCAAACCCTTTTCCAAATTTTCAGATAATACACTGGACTAAGTTCTAATCCAAAGAACTAAGAAACATTCTGAAAAACGTTAGAATCAATACTTGAGCAAAGAATTGAGGGACCTGCATTTCAGAAGACAAAACAAGAGTTAACTTTAAAAAGTGAGAGATAAGCTGTCTTACATCATCTTCTATCTGTGTGTTAAAGGGACACAAGATCCAGACCTTCTCCTGGCACACTGGTATGGGTTAGGCAACTCATCCTTTTGTAAAATAGGTCTTTCTGGGCTAAAGAAACAAATAAAATCTCATCAGTAGAAATGGGTCAAGTAGTACATTTAAACCCATTGGATTCATCTATCTGGGTCCAACTGATTTTCAAAGACTTCATAGGTGACAGAGAATGTTTACTCTTTGTGTTACAGAATAAACAAATAAACTGAAACTAACTGTTTGCCCAATCTCTAATAAAAGCCTGGTAGCAGAAGTCATATGAAGCATTCTCAACACAATGTTGTCTCCTTCACTGGGGCTGACCCCACCCAGAGAGTCCAATGCTGAGACTGAAAGGCTTAGTTACTTACAGAACTGCTTTTACTGAATTATGCTTAGTAGTCCTACATCAAAAAACTGCTTTGGGGATTTGGTTTCTCTTATAGAGATATAGTATCACAAATACCCATCCTCTCCTTAAAGAACAAGATAAATTCCTCTAGGTCTCAGTGGGATAAAATTTGTGCTTTACCTAATGTATATTATTTTTAATTTTAATACTCTTAAGAATTTGATGATGAATGAGATTTTATTATTTTCTTTTGGGTGTGAAAAGCTTAGCACCAAATCATGGCCTTCTTGAGGCCATGCATAGAATATATTTTACTTTGGGGCTGGGTATGTAGCTCAGTGGTGAAGTGCTTGCCCAGCATGTATAACACCCTGGGTTTGATCCCCAGCACCACACACACACAAATTTACTTTTGCCTAAATTACTTCAGTCAAACATTTATTCTGTTTTATTGTCAATATTTTTGTAAGTTGACTCAAATCCTTTGTGGAAGGAGATGGAGGAACAAATAGGGAAATAAATGTTAAAGAACGGAGTTAAACTCTGCACACTAAATCTTGGCAGATTAAGTTTATCCTAGGTGTCTTCTTATTGTCATTCTCTACCTCTTCAAAGGGTTCCATCAACTCTCAGAAATTTGTACAGAAACCCATCATTGTTATATACACTTATATAGTTTATATATATATACACATATATTTTATTTATACATTATTATTATTTGACATCACTATCAACTTTGAGGTCTCACTTCCCCAGAAAGCAGTCTTCTGCCTCTCTGGCTTGCCCTTTGTTGGCTCCTGGTATTAGATCACTAAAGTGGAAGACTATCTAGGTCTACAGTTATTTTAATAAATTTTTCCACTAAAACAGTATAAAATCGGGGCTGGAGTTATAGCTCAGTGATAGAGTGCTTGCTGGTATATATGAGGTACTGGGTTCGATACTCAACAAAACATAAAAATAAATAAATAATCAAATGTATGAAATATGATATGTCAAGAGCTTTGTAATGTTTTGAAACTAATAATAATAAATAAATAAATAAATAAGATAAATATGTTGTGTCCATCTATAACCTAAAAACAAAATTTAAAATAGAATATAATATCATAACCCCGAATTATTTCTACTGATCACATTTTGTTTGTTCCTTTGAGCCTGGAAAGACCTATTTTAATAATCACACAGTAATCAAAATATCAGTTATTTGGGAAGTAGCCCTGTACTTTTTGCTCCACTTTTGTTTTATTTCCTTCCTTCCTTCCTTCGTTTCTTTTCTGAGTCAGGGGTCTCATTATGTTGTCCAGTCTGGTCTTGAATTCTGGGGCTCAAGTGATTTTTGAGCTTGCCTCAGTTTCCTAGGTACATACCACCAAGTCTGCCTACCTTTTGCTCCTTTTGACTATATGCTGCATTGTGATCTTGCTATTTAACAATAGCAGAGGTATAGGAAAAAGGGCCTGAACTGAACACTGATCAACTAGATGTTCATTAGAATAAGATAGGGCAAGAGTTGGGAGAAGGAAGTAGAAATACAGGATGGAAATGTTTACTTAAGTTGTCTGGTGACTTAGGTATCTTATTGGCACATGTAGGAGACAGAACATCATTTATATGGCTGGTGTGTACCCCAAAGAAAACATTTTATATAACAATGTTCCAAAAATACCCATGGAGCAGATATTCAGAATGGTCAGTGTATGCATGTTAGAGAGAGAGTGAGCAAGAGAAAAAGAGACTATGAGTGAGCATGAATGTTCATCCAGTTATCCAGAGATGCTTATGGCCTGTTGCTCAAATGAAAATCAGAAAGATCACAGGGCAGCAGTGAAATCCAAGGTGATTACATCCCTTCTCAGGTGGTAAAAGTTACTTGATGTATCTTATTGCTCAATTAATTTAGAGAAACAAAGTTGGTCTTTAATCAAGCAATATTTTAAATTCTGATTTATTTACTTTCACTTGTCAATATCATTTCTCTTTGGGGATGTTTTATATACATTTGTGTATGTGTGTGCTTTTACACCAATCCAGAGGTACATCTTTTCCTAAAGAAAAATATATTCATCTAGTCTGCCAAACTTTTAGCCTTTTATCTATTTAAAGTTCCTTTCATTCAGACTATTACACTACGAAATAAGCAATATATTATATACTGTTTGGATATGGAAATTTATGCTAAAACCTTGCATGTTAAGGGGTGACTTACTCCCATATTTTTAGATATAAGATATAAACCTCATCTATATCTTCCCAAATTCCTATAGACATTGACTGACTTCCTCCACTGCCAGAGAAAGCCTTGCATGTGGCTGATGAGACTGAGGTATCTTATAGAATTTCTCCCCCTTGGGGGATCCCTCCTGATCTTAGGATGCAGAGTTAGGCATTATCTCCATACCTCTATGTCAACAACATCAAATTATTATCGCGATTCTTGACATACACGCGCTATGCATTTACTCTCATGACAGAAATCCTCACCCTCCTGCTCCCTCTTCTTTTTTTTTTTTTATTGTTGGTCGTTCAAAACATTACAAAGTTCTTAATATATCATATTTCACAATTTGATTCAAGTGGGTTATGAACTCCCATTTTTACCCCGTATACTGATTTGCTGTATCACATCAGTTACACTTCCATTGATTTACATATTGCCATTCTAGTGACTGATGTATTCTGCTGTTTATCCTATTCTCTACTATCCCCCTTCCCCTCCCCTCCCCTCCCCTTTTCTCTCTCTACCCCCTCTACTGTAAATCATTTCTTCACTTGTATTATTTTTCTCTTACCCCTCCTTTCCTCTTATATGTAATTGTGTATGACCCTGAGGCTCACCTTCCAATTCCATGCGATTTCCCTTCTCTCTCCCTTTCCCTCCCACCTATCATCCCTGTTTAATGTTAATCTTCTTCTCAAGCTCTTCGTCCCTACCCTGTCCTTGGTTACTCCCCTTATATCAAAGAAGTCATTTGGCATTTGTTTTTTAAGAATTGGCTAGCTTCGCTTAGCATAATCTGCTCTAATGCCATCCATTTCCCTCCAAATTTTTCAACTTGAAAAGAACATAGACAGCTCAGCAAGTCTGCTAAGAAACCATGAACAGAACATCCAAGAAATATGGGATAACATTAAAAGACCAAACCTCTCCCTCTTCTAATGGTTAAAATCTAGGCATCTTTTAAGACAGCTCCGTTGTTCCCTCCTCACTTGTCTCCATGACCCACTTGAGACAGGCTGGATTAAATAGTCCTCCCCTTCTCAGTACCCCTATAACACTCTATATATTGAATTTTGTACATTGTTATACAAGGCTGTGTGTTTGTGTGTGTGTGTGTGTGTGTGTGTGTGTGTGTGTGTGTGTGAGAGAGAGAGAGAGAGAGAGAGAGAGAGAGAGAGAGAGAGAGAGAGAAAGAAAGGTAGGGGTAGGTAGGGAGGGAGAGACACTACACTGAGGATATGAGGACTGTGGAGATTAAGTCTTATGTATCTTTTTCATTCCTAGCATCTCTATTAATCCCCAAACTAAAAATCTCAATGTTCCAAGCACTGTTTTTCAAATTTCAGCATCAGAATCACCTACTGTTAGTCTCTATGTCCAGATTTTGCAATTCAGTAGGTCTGGAGTGGAACCCAGAAATAGGATTTCTAATGAATTCCTAGTAGATGCTGATGCTTCTGGTATAGAGATCATGCTTTGAAAACTACCAGAGCGGGTTCTCAACCAGTGGTGAACATTACACATAATCACTATCATCCACTCCCACCTACTAAATTAGAATTTTCAGTAGGGTGGAAAGGCACACTTTTTCCTCCTCCCTTCCTCCCTTTATCTTTCTCCCTCTTTCTCTCTGTACTCTTTCCAGCCTGCCTTCCTTTCTCTCTCTCTCTCTCTCTCTCTCTCTCTCTCTCTCTCTCTCTCTCTCTCTCTCTCTCTCCTCCTTCTCTCCCCTCTCCTTCCTTTCTTCCTGGCTTAAAACCTTCACAGATGATCATCATTATGAATCATAAGCTCAAAATTTAACTCCAGGATCTGGACTTTATCTTCTTCCAAAGCCTTATTTTTCACACCTCCTCCAACTTTCTACCCTGCTTTCTAATCCTATGACACAGCAGGCAATTGAATGATTCCAGACCTTTGCTCCCTCTTTCTTGGCCCCATAGCAGTTTCAGTTATTAATTCATGCATACATTCATGAACCCATGCACATTCTGAGCACCTAGCATGTGTCAGGCACAGATGCAGGGAATAATGTAGCAGGGAATACAATGGATGCAGCTGTGCCTCACAGAGTCCATCTCATTTGTTCTAAGCCCCAGGAGCACCCCTGCGTCCCCTTCTTTCTTACTGCACAGGTAAATACTGACTTAATGTTACACTCTCTTGTAGACTGAAAATGCCATGAAGGCAGGAACTTTGTCTGTCTTTGTGGGTGATCAATAAGCCTATTTCAGATTAAATTGAAAAGCTCTTCCTCTAACATAGTTCTTCTAGATCATTTCCAGAGCCTTCTCTCCCTGCTGTCTGGTCTGACCTGCTCCCCCCCAACACAGTCTGAATTGAGCTCTGCCTCAAAGAGCCTGTGCCCTAACTCACACAGACTCAACACTTAAAATCTTTATTCTATTTTGTTTACAGATTTTTCTCCTCCTACCAAACTGAGCTTCTCAAAGTTTGGAGCCATTTCTTTTTGCCTTATTAATCTTTGCACTTTCATATAGAACCTAGCATATAAAGGGAACTTACGAATGTTTGCCAAACTCATGTATGCATTCATGTTGTTTCTTCTGGGGGGGTTATTTTGTTTGCTTTTTTCCTTTCCTTTTTATTGGTGCATTATAATTGCACATAATAGTGAGATTCATGGTTACATATTCATATATGCACATAATATAAAAATAGAGTTTGGCCAATTTCATTCTCCACTAAATTTGTTTGTTTGAGACAGGGTCTCACTATGTTGCACCAAATAGCCTTGAACTCCTGGGCTCAAGTCATCCTCCTGCTTCAGCCTCCTAAGTAGTTGGAACTGGATATGTGTGCCATTTTGTCTTGACTTATACCTGCTTTGCATTGTTTTGTACAAAATTCCTTGTAGTTTTCATAAAACATAAACATCTTCTTAAGATGTTTTCATCTCTCTATAGTTGGAAGATACCCTAACTCAAATTTCATAGGTTGGAATATACACAACACAGAATTTAGAGTAAAATGTTTGTCAAGGATATAATTGAAATCCTCAGAGAGAGGGCAAAGTGCAACTTTTTGGAATAGCTTTTGCATTCTTGACACAAAGTTGAATTGAGGACTTAGCTCCACTTTAAGCCTTCTATCCTGGATAAGTGAGGCACCCAGACTTTTTACTTTTTAGGCCTCTAACTTATTAAACTAATAAGATGCTACACATGATCTTAGCCAAAAGGCCGAGATGCAATAGGCCTCTAACTTTGACATGGAACAAAAGACATGGTTTTTTAATATAAACTAAGTCTTGACAACAAGTAAGAGGCTACTTAAACGAATTAAATAACACCTTTGAAATTCATTACAAAATGAAATCAGACAACTTCTTGATAGGACCAGGTGTCTGAAAAAGAGATGGTTATGCTCTACAAAATACAAAGAATATAACTGTTCTTAATAAATTATGTTCAAAGCATTCTGTTATGTGCAAGTAGGCCCTCAATGAATATTTATTGGATGAAAGACACAAAACAATTAAATCGAAAAGTACTGGCTTCTATTACTATTGAGAATCACCAGAGTCACACATTGCAGGTCCTCCAGGAGCCATGGTTCCACTCCCTGATTCTGGAGCCAGTGCTAAGTGTCTCCACAGGTAAACATAGCCTATTATTAGAAGTCATTCAGCTCTACATGTGTTCAGGGAGATCGTCCTGCCACACATATACATGACTGCTAATCATACAATTCATAACTGAATATAAGCTGATATGTCACCTTAATACACATCTTTTCATCAAGCTGGAGAAGTTATAAATTCATTTCTACATGATATTATGATTATAACATTTTTGCAGAAATTTAAGATCACTATTTTATGTAGCAACTGAGTCTTCCTTGAAGTAGTATTAGATATTTTTCAATTACACTATAGTACATGTAATTTAGCATGCATGTAGGCATATACGAATTTTACTACCAAATTCATTTTCTCTGCAGTATATTTGATATCTGTATATGTAATGGACATCCTGGAAAGCCACATTATTCCCACAAATACTTACTGGAAACAATGCTCATTCTATGTAACAAAAGGAAGGGTTAATGAAATTTATGTATCATTGGAGCAGATAATTTTACAAAGCTATATTCTTAAGGCTTCAGAATGAATGATTTGACTGTGGGAGCAGAGTCTTAGGGGCAGGATACCCCAGATAACCTCACCCACATGCATTTCTCAAACAATGCTTTTCTTAGTAAACAGAAAATAGAAAGGAGTATATGGTTTTTGTCCTTATTATTAAGTATCTGGCTTTTCTTCAGTGCACTCTTAAATTTCTGCACAATGCACAGTCTTCAGCACCCCAAGGAGCATAAACAAAGGATATCAGGCAAGTTCACCTACTCCCACTTCACAGAACAATGCTTGTTGTTAACTAAGCAATTCCCAGGGCAGATTTATGATTCATGGAGCCCAGAGTAAGTACTCAGGTTGGGTACTTGGAATCTGGGGTCAGAAGCATGTGGTGCTGCTCAGTCCCCGGGGCTTTTAAAAAACATGAAAATGTGACCTAAAGTTTATGCCTGCATGTACACCAGAGACTATTTAGGCATTTAGAGAAATTAAAGCACATAAAGATCTATTTTATTGTTTATTGTTCATGCTCCAAGATTTAACCTTTTCTTTCTTACTGCTGCTATGGTTTTTCTCTGGTGAATAAGTGTCTACTGAATAAATAAGAAGAATCAATTATATATATTACATGTCTTATAAAAAATAGACTGATAAAACAACAAATTACATAGGTAATTACATAGGTAATTAAATACATAGGTAATTAAATTACATAGGTAATTAAATATGAAAATTTAAAAAATTTGTCTGAATTTCATAAACAAATTTATGATTATGATTTAATAGGATCAAATTCTGTTTTTATAAGACAAAATTTGTAATCTGTATACTTAATTTAACCCAAATTTCGTATGAGTACTGTAGCTCCAGTCAGAAGTGAAGTGCATAAAAAGGCTTCTTTTTTCCCAGCCTGGTTAGAGTTACATTCTGTTATAGTTTGGATGTGATATGTCCCCCAAAACTTCATGTGTAAGACAATGCATGAGCATTCAGAGGTGAAATGATTGGATTATTATAGCCTTAACCCCATCAGTGAATTAATCTTCTGATGGGGATTAATTGAAGGTGGGTAGGGTGTGGCTGGAGGAAGTGGACATTGGGGCATGCCTTTGGTATATATTTTGTATCTGGCAAGTGGAGAGTGAGTCAGTCTCTCTCTCTCTCTCTCTCTCTCTCTCTCTCTCTCTCTCTCTGATCATAATGTGAGCTGCTTCCCTTTACCATACTCACTCATCTGCTATGATGTTCTGCCTCACTGAAACTGAAACTGTGAGCCCCAAAATAAACTTTTCCTCCTTAAAATTGTTCTGGTCAGGTCTTTTGATCACAGCAGTGAAAAAAACTGACTAAAACATATCCCACAGTTTTATGTCATGATACAAATATTTAAAGTAGTTCTTTTTTTTTGTACCAGGGTACCAAAAAACCACTGAGTCAAATCTCTAGCCAGTGGTTTGTTTTTGTTTCTGTTTTGAGACATGGTCTCCCTAAGTTGCTTGAGGCTTCACTAAGTTACTAAGTTGCTGAGGCTGGGTTTGAACTTAAGATCCTCCTGCCTCAGCCTCCCAAGCTGCTGGGACTAAAGTGGCTTAAGAGAATCTTTTCTACCCCTTGTTTCTGGCTCAGGTATAAAAGAGAAATTGGCTACTATTTCCATTTTTATGAATATGATTTTATCAAGCCATTAAAACTTTAAAATAATTAAATTTCATCACTACTCTTTCACTCTTTAATAATCACCCATTAAATATTAAAGTTGAGCCAGAAAAGATAATATAAGAATATACATATACACAGTATATAACAATGTTTTTATAACTTTAAAGAAACTTAGAGGGGCTGGGGATGTGGCTCAAGCGGTAGCGCGCTCGCCTGGCGTGCGTGCAGCCCGGGTTCGATCCTCAGCACCACATACAAACAAAGATGTTGTGTCTGCTGAGAACTAAGAAAAAATAAATATTAAAAAAATTTCTCTCTCTCTCTGTCCCCCTCTCTCTCACTCTCTCTAAAAAAAAAAAAGAAAGAAACTTAGAAATGTTTGAATACATGACTTAATTGTTGAATTGCATGGGTAGTTAGTACTATATAACACAGCCTTATGTCTCAGGCTGAATAAAATTCTTGATGGGTCAATGAAGGTGTTGGGTCCCTTCACATACCATAGACAATTCAAATGCTAGTCTACAATTCCAGTTAATTTTCTGTGAGGCTAAGTGGCTATTCCATAGTCATTAAATAATTATTAACTATGTTATTGAGGAAAATTATGTCCTACCAAGTTCCCAATAAAATTATGGTGTTTAAAGTTTCCATAAATAGACTTTAACATAAACCATGAAGCTTCAAAAGGGGGAAAATACAACAAGAAAAAAAAAACTATAAAGAAGAGAGATCAATACTATTCACACAATGTTTTTTCAAAATACTCATAAAATTGCTTTTTACAAAATAATGACAAAGTTAAGAAGTTCTGGGTTAAATGACAGAGTCTGATAAAATCCACAGCCTTCAATTCTGACATGAAGGGAAAAGAACATAAATGCCTGGTCTACTGAGCTTTCCCTTGTCTGTTAGCTAGGGAAGAAATGCCTGCCTAACACCTACTAGTGCAAGGTCAACGAAAAAGTAGATTAGTGAGAATAAAACAACAAAAAGAACAGTCCCCTACCCATTGCTTCCTACTGAATGAACTTTTGACATATCAGCAAACTCTTCTTTTCTCTTGCTGCTGCTGGTATACTGTTCGCTGTACAGCTTGAGGGACATCTGCTCAACAGCATCTCTTTGTGCTTCCAGGTAGCATAGCTGAACCTCAGCCTGGAGAGAGAAACAAAGAGGAATGGATGCTTTAATCCAGAAGGAATGCATTTCAAGTGAGGTGTAACAACTCAAAAAATGGGAATTGTTCACATCATTATATGCTCCTTTTGGGGTTGGATTTAATGGGATCAACTGGGCATATTACAGGATTATATATTAGAGCTGAATCTTGTAAGTTCTTCTTTAAATTTTGACCCAAATAAATGAACTCTTGGAAGACTCAGTAAATATCACAAAATATCCCTGAGATCATAATACTGTATGATAAAACTTTACATAAAATATCTGTAAAATTTTTTAATAATGATCTTGTTCACATTTTCATATATAATTTTTTTTTTTTTAAATTTCCCCCTCCAACCCAGACACTGGGAGATTACACACACACACACACACACACACACACACAATATATATATATATATATATATACATATATATATACATATATATATATATATATATATATATATATATATATATAAATTTTCTTCCATAGAAATAAAAAAGAGAAAGAGAATAATTTTTAAAAGTCCAGTATTAATTATAGTACCTCTCCAATGGTGAAAATAGGCTTCCTTTATTACTTTTTTTCCCTTTTGATTCTCTGTATTGTCTTAATAATTTTAACTCAAAGGAATAGTAATTTTGGTTACATGCAGGTTTGGATTATTAAATCTTTCATAGTTACTTGGGCTTCCTGTAAAGAAGAGGTAGTAAGTTCACTATGCTGTTTTCTATCAAACCAATGCATTCAAAAGAATGCTGAATAATATTTGGCATGTAAATGTATTAAATAGATGCTTTATTTATTGCAGCTGTTATAATCCCTGTGGCTTTAGGGTTCCCTAGAATGCCAGATGAGATGGAGAATGAAGCCTCCTCAGGGGCAAACTTGTCCATGGTAAAGAGGAAGGGACAATACTGAGTTCATGTACACCATGGACCAAAGCACTCTTATTTTTCTTTTAGTGTGATTTACTAAATCCAAGCACATCCACTGACATTTCTAATAAACCTTAAGACTTCTATTTTTATTAATAGTCTCCTAAGAAAAACAGTTGTGGGTCAGCTGTTGAATAGTCACCAGAATTCTACAAAATGTAAGAAAAGTCAAGGAAGACATGACCTCTTCTTAGTCTCCAGAGCCAACCAAAACCTTTTATCTGGTCTATAGTTTTACAGAATAGACTAAGGAGAAAAAATGTTATACAATGGTGGCTGCTTAAAAGGCTGAATAAGAATTCTGTGAAGAAAAATGGTTATCTTGTAAGAAGTAAGGTCTCAAACTGTTCTAGAATTTCTGTTTTTTTTCCCCAAACAGCTAATTATGAGTGCTCTCCATTGCTGAGGAAGAACTTAAAGAAACAATGTTAAATATTATAGTTACACAGTTAAAGTTTCATACAGTAGTTCAAAACTAATTTGTATATTGGTTCATGTGAACTTTTCTTGCTTAGACCAATTGGCTTGAATAAGAATAGAGACATCTGGATTAAGAATTATGTCTTAACACTATAAACAAAGTATAATGTTACATGGAGTATATCCAGTTGGGAATAGGAGGTGTGGCTAGTGAAAAGGACAAAGGAAATGCTAAATCCAGTGTTATTTTGCAACTTTATTAATGACGTGGAAGAGGAGTATGCAGAATGTTAATGGCATATATAGAAGAGTGCCAGCTAAGAGGTTCGCAAATACCACGGGACCTGGAAGAATTACACCTACTGATCTAGGAATATATTTTTAAAGATAAAACAACATAAAGAGTCAATAATTAGAAAAACAATATAGTTTTTTTTTAAAAAAAGCATACAAGTTTTTTATGTGACAAATAATAGAGATAACAAACAATTTAAAAACAGTACTCTTCCCAAGTGTTGTCCCCTCCCTTCCACTGCAAAGCTGTAGGCACAATAAGATCATCCTATACTAAGTATTCCACGGGAAACTCTATTACAATAATGCATCTGTGCCATTAGAGGCATGTTTGGTATGTAGATGTTTCTGATATTTTTTAATTATCCTAAGTAACATGCTAGACCATGGCTTGATCTCACGTATGTGTGCCACAGGTCACTAAAAGGATCAAAAATAGGGAAACAATGCAGACTCATTGTCACTATGGAAAATAATCAGTGGTCATCCCTTTGTGATCCTTGGTCATTTTTGTGTACAAAGTAAAACACCTTTCACATGACAGGCATATATGAAAAGGAGTTTAGAGAACAAAGCTGAGAACAACTCCAAAGATAGTTACTTAACAAAAACGACTGAAATGTCGTAATCTAAGACTTTTATTGCAGAATATTTCACAGGCATTTGGTATAGAAACTTCAGTGCACTAACAAGGAGATGAATTACATGGCCCAGGTCTTTCCTATCTATCTCTATTTCTATTCCTGCTCTCAGTGATTCATTCTTAAATGTGCTGATAAAAATAGAACCACAGTAGTTCCTTTTGCTAAGGTTGAATGGCTTTTCTAGCCTAAATCTCTCTGCAGACTGTTTTAAATTTTTCTCATACCATATCTTAGTCTAAAGATGTATTTTAAAAGAAATATTTCAAAAAATACAGTTCTCAAAATACAACAACAATTTCCCTATTAAAAGAATTTTATTATCATCTATGATAATAGTGGATACTTTAAAAAGTAATTATATTTTTACATATGGAAACAATCTGTTTAATATTAATGACATATAATCAATAATATTTGGCAACTTAATAATTAAAGAAATAAAAAATAGAACAAGACTCTGTGCATCTACCTCATTTCTAGGCTGCTGAGAGGCCTATGGTGCCTTGCACTGGAGTAAGAACAGGATGAGTAGATGAGCTAGATTTGTGTCTTTTATTTTGAAGCATTGAGTGGGACAATCAGAGAAAGATGTTCAGCAAGTATGCTTAAATATTAGAACCAAAATACAAACCTAGAGGCAGCAGATGAAATTAGATAAAGTGAGAATTTCATGGAGAGAGAGAGTATGATGAGACGAGAAAAAGGATCAGATCTCACATCACCCTATTCTAGGCCTGCATTACCCATTGCCTGACCCAATACAATAGATTCTCAATTGTTCTACATCTCTCCTTCTCCACCACCCCCAATTTCATTTTAGGTGTTGTTCATTGATTGATCTTTTTGTATCACAACTGATGTTACTGGTTGTGTCGGAGCTTGATTCTGGAACTCTTTCCTTTATATCCTCTTTTATTCCTTTTATTGCTATGGATACAGTAATGCCTTCTAATTTTGACCTCTGAACTCCACATTAAAATGTCCTACCAATTATGTGCCATCACTACTTGGATTACTTTAGAATTTACTGTTCAAAAAAGAACTCTTCATTCTCATCTTTACTACCCACCCCAGATCTTTTCATACTTTCCATTTAATTAAATGGTATCATCTATTGCTCAGATCAGAAACGTAACTTGACTCTTCCTCTTGCCTCTTCCTCTTCATTAACACAAGTTACTCCATGAGTTGTTGATTCGTCTTCTAAAATGTCTCTCCAGTCTGTCTTTCCAATCTGCACTGCTGCCAGCCTAGTACAAGCCTTTATTATCTCTCACCTGCAGTATAATTATCTTCTAACAAACACGTATCTCCTCTCTTGATCACTCCTACCCTTCTGCTCTCCTCCCAATTAATTTCCTAAAAGTTAGTGTGGTTAGTAAAGGCTTGATAGAAGTGGTATTTGTACCAGAACTGAGATAATGGGTATGACTTTGTCAGAAGAAGAATCAGTTAGTTTCTTTATCCCCACGCCTGGGGATTGAACCCAGGAGCACTCTACCACTGAGCTACATTCCCAGCCCTTTTTATTTTTTATTTTGAGACAGGGACTCACTAAATTGCCAAAGCTGCTCGTGAACTTATGATCCTCCTGTCTTAGTCTCCCAAGTTCCTGGGTTATAAGTGCAGACAGATACCTTTATAGGCAGACTAACTCCTTTTTATAAGGGCCTAAAGTCAAGAAGGGATATAACCTGCTTAGAGAATAGAGAACAGAGCTTTGGGGCATTTAAATGAAGAAAATAAAATAGAAAATGATAGACTGTGGAGAAAGTCAGGTTAGGGAATTTAGATACTGAGGAAATGCCACCAAAGTTGTCAATGTTTCTGTGATAGCCTTAATCTTCCCTCATCTCTCTTCTTCTGTCTTGACAAAATAGTCATCCAATGAATTAGAACAAATATGCTTACATAGCTCCTGTCACTTGTATTTTGAGAACAGCACAGTGAGAAGGGAATTATCTGTTCCCATGAGGCTGGAAATCCAGCCTTCCAAACATAGGGAATACCTGAAAGATTCCCATGACTAATACCTCCAGTAAACCTTTAACATATATACTGAATTATGTCCCTTTACCTCCAAATTCATACATTGAAGCCCTAAGCCCCAATGTGTCTATATTTCAATATAGGATCTTGAGGTAATTAAAGCTAAATGAGGTCTCTTGGGTAGGACCCTAATCCAATTGTACTGGTGTCCTCATAAGAAGAGGAGACACATATGAGGTCATGTGATACTTTGAGAAGATGGTCATCTACAAGCCAAGGAAAGAGGCCTTACCAGAAATAACACTTACAGACACCTTAATCTTGGACTTTCAACCTTCAGAACTGTGAGATACAAATTTCTTTTATTTAACCATCCTATCTATTGTATTTTGTTGTGGCAAACCAATAAAGTTAGACACGTGGCTTTTCATCGAAGGTTTAATACAATTGCTTTGCTACTTATCATTAGTAGCATGTTTTCCCCCTTTATTTTGTATGCACCTAGTGCCTAAGTCACAAGAGGTACCCCTCTTTGAATTTAGACTACAAATTAATAATTTAATCAGGATACAAGACACAGAGTTCTAAAATATTTTGTTTAAATTTGGCTTGGTATGTGGTGACTTAAATTCAATGATCTTCTTTGGGGCCTGAATAATGACTCAACTATAAACTTCCCTCTGATCTTGTGTGTCTGACTAATAAACAAAATAGCCCATAGTACATGGAGTCATTTTGGGGGTAGAAAAATTTTAGTCAATTTAATAATCTTCAAGGATTATACATACAATCACTATCATAAACATATTTAGTCATATGCCTTAAACTTGTTCTTAAAAAGTACTAATTTAGTTAAGAAACATCACTGATTTCCTTACACTCTATGTTCTACCATCCTTTTTGTGTTATTATATATCCTGGAAATATTAAAATTAATTTCACTCTTTCTTAATTCATATCATTGCAGAGCTTCCTGCTCTCTCTCATACTAAACTTTATAGGTTACCATCAAATTCACCCAGCTACCTGCATCCAGGTCCAGATCCTCTACTTTCCCTTCTGTTTCTGTGGAAGTTGTCCATTTTTCTACTAAAGTTAATCGCTCCATTTGCACCAGACTCCCTCAAAAATGATCATCAATGAAAATCATCTTTTTCTCCTGAATCAAATTTTATCCTCTATTGTATTATTCATATTAACACATTATCTTTCCCACTACCCCAAAACTGTAGCTTTTACTATAGTTTAAAAAAAGAAAAAATAATTCCTAAATATCAATTGACACTGATCTGTTCTCCCCATTTCTCTATTCTCCATTGTGGCAAAACCACTATGCATTGTCTGTACTTGCTGATTCCAGTTTCTCTCTTATCTTCCACATCCTCCAATCAGGTTTTTGCTCATATTCCCTATGTACTGATCTTTCCTCAGTCCTCTACCCATTATCACCTGCTCCAACAGGGCTTGTGGGCACACTCTTAAGGGCATTTGCTCTTGTTTGCCTAATAGCTCAGTGTCTCACCTTCTTTGGGTCTGCTGAAATGTCATCTTGTCATCAAGGTCTTCCCTGACCTACAACCTAAAACTGCAACTTACTCCCACCCCTAGCAATGCCTATCCTCCTTTCTATAATTTTACCACATGTAGCCAGATATATTATTTATTTTGTGTTGTTCATCCTGCTCCAGTGGATTGGAAGGTCCATGAGGGCAGACTCTTCTGTTTACATGTTTACTTCTGTATCCCTAACACCCTTCATGACCCATGTATTCTATACACATTGACTCAAATTTTAATGAGTTTGAATAACTTCAATGGATTAAAATGTATAAAGAAATAAAAGTTTGAAGGTTGTAGCCTCAGCTGATATTTTAAATTGTTGGCTCTGTTCTCCCTCAGGAGACAATTGTTTCTTTGGCAGAAAAGAAAATGATTGAGATATATAACTTGTTTACTATTCTCTAGAAAAAAAGAAAAAGGATAAAAGAAAACCTCTAAGTTATGAGTCATGTGGGCATTTGGAGGCAATATCAACAATGCCACAGTTTGTATGTGGAAGACTGTGTATCAGCTTAGGAAAAATCATGAGGATTCTTTAATAGGATGGGGATAAACTCTATTTTTCTAGCAATAGTTTTATTATTTGGGGGATATTTTCCTACTTCTACTACTCGGTCTTTTTAAACCCTCGGTGCAGTATAGCTAAGCATACACCTTTTCCTTTACTTCTTTAAAAAAATATTTACCATGCCTCCCTTCCTTCCCCTCAGTAGTATTCCTCCTACCCACTGGCCCAGATTGCTTCCTTTTTCTAAAAACACTATCAGGTCTCAAGACCTCCACAGGTCTTGCCAAGAACTTCCAGGGTTGATTAGAATCTGCACTTGGAAATATTTACTCTTTTCTTTGACAGAATTCCTCATACTCATTCTAGGCTTTAGATTTCTCACCTTTGCAGCATTTTTACCTAAGATCTGTTTAAGTTTTTTATATTTTTGCTTTTCTTTGTCATTGTTGGCAGTTCATAATTTCCTAAAATAACTCACCTTTGGGACGGAATTCAAAGTGCATTTCCTTTGTTCAGAAACAAGCTTTCTATGAAAATCAACTCACATATCCATGATTAACTATATTCTGGTTAAATATAAATAGCATTTGTCATCACAATGAATAAGAATCTCATGTCATGTCATTCTTCCAGCCTAAATGCACAACTGGGTAGAATGTCAAAACTTCTTTCTGCATAGTCAGAACAGGGAGTCATAGGTTTAAAGAAGTAACTTTTTTTTTTTTTTTTTTTTGGAGTAAGGTGGTTAAGGGCCTTCATTTATTCATTCAACAAATACATCTTGTGTATCTTATATGTAAGACACTGTACAAGATAGAAACATGGGTCAGGCACAGTATCTATCCTCAGGGATAATATAATCTAGAATCACAGAAAAATTAATGGTATGTAAAGGGAGTTCAAATATTCATTCAAGAATAAGGCTAATATTACCATTAAAAATGTTGCCAAAAAACAATTAGTAAATTTGTTAAATGTTCTTTTTATTATTGGGTAAGAGAATTATAAAAGTCTTAAAAATGTATTTCCCTTGTTAAAAATTAAATACACACACACATATATATTTAACAAGGACTTTCAAAACTATTTTAATATTGTTAGTCATTAAAGACTATTGCATATACTAATCTTTGTACATCAGTATAGAAATATATAACCATAGTGGTAACTTCAGAAAACCTAGCTTTAGATCATCAAGATTTATTATAACTCTCATGTCTATATGTAATAGATAACTCTTTTAAGTTGGAACATTATATTTGTACGTATAAAAGATCTTAATTTTTATTGACTTGTTTGCAAATCATTAAAAACATTCACTATAATGTTTAGGAAATTCAATTTTAAAACTACATCCTTAATGATATTTATTAAATGGTAAGCATTTAAACAAAGTGGAGAAATTAACAGCAATACTATTTTCATTATGCCTTATATATTTGTGTGTAAAGAAAAATGTTCTCTTCCTCTAGTTTAATGACAGATGTTTACTAAAAATACAACAACAAAAATACCTCCATCTGACAAACATGAAAAACAAGCATATCACACAATTGCATTTGTGAATTGTGAAGTGTTTCATCCATCACTCCCTCTATTTTGATAATGCAAGTAGTTAAACTCATTAAAAATTCAGCATTTTATGTCATGAGCCAGGGTGGGAAGGAAGTGTGATTACACTGTGTGGACTGGAGGGGATGATTAGAATTTTCAACGTCTCTCCATTACTGTTTCCTTTGCAAATCTCTGCACCACGAAGCAGGCATCAGGTCTGTATTTATATTCTATGGCACTATTCTTATTCTCATCTTCAAATTCCACTAAGGAAAAATCCTTATTTACTTTCTGGCAGAAACTAAAAATTAAAAATGTATATTGTGAAGATACAATCATAGTTTCTTTTGCCCTGCAGGACTGGCATTTCCTTCCCAAGAACAACTATGCTGGCAAATGCTACTATTAACTCTATAACTATGACATGCACTCCAGTTTCTTTGAAATTCTATAAAATAGTTACCCTTAGATGGTGATGGAAAAGGAGGAATGAAGCAGGAACAACAAGAATTATTTTACATACTAATAATAACAATTTAGTTATCAAAACAGAACTGAACAAGTGTGCCTTTATACTGTTCTTTTAAAAATTTAGCCTCCTAGGGTTCTAATAATCAGGGCCTATGGTTCAGGAATGCATGGTAGCACTCAGGCTCAGTGCCTATATCCTCATTTCAAAGAGAATCATTCAAACCGACATCTACCCTGTCAAGAATCTCGACTTTGAGCTGCTAATGTAGAATAAAAATCAATATAAATTTTGATCATTTGATGAATATTTACTTCTTTCTTTAGTGTTTGGGGATTTAGAATTGAAAAGTGCTGAATCAAGTCATTTTATTTTTTTGTGTTTGTGCCAACACCAATTTACTACCCTCCAGAAAGTTCCTGAACAAGATGTCTCAGGTGGCACGCATGTTGGTTTTTCCTGTCAATCATAACAGTATGTCACTAGGGAACCATAATCATTTCACTTTCATATTCTTAGTGTTCCAAAGAGGAATATTTTGATTACTTCCCTGGAAAAGGTAAACTTTCTCATTTAGACACACTATTGTAAGGCTAGATATCTGTTGTTTTTGGCATTCAGTTATGCCTAAATGGATGCTATTAAAAGTCAAACACTTCATTTTAGGCTCTAAGGGTCATGCACAATAAATAGAATTTACAAATGGGTTTCTCTATAAGCAAAATTCAGTATCACTCCCAAGACAAAGAGCTTTTGTAGAAGCTGCCATCTTTCTCTATGCATTTTCTAAAAGGTAACAAAATATCAACTGACTGCTCTAATCAGCAGAAAGGCTTCACAACAGAAGACTTTACATTTTTATTATACATGAAAAGAAAATACACTGCAAATGACATTAAGAAAGCTTCGCAATTAAAATGTGATTCCAGTGTGAGACTAGTTACATTAGTAGAACAGCATGCCACCATTTTTACTATGATACTTTGGGGTGTGTGTGTGTGTGTGTGTGTGTGTGTGTGTATGTAAAACAAAAGCTTAAAAGCTGACTACCATTCTTACAGAATGTTTCCATAGTGATTTTTAAAATAATGGTCTATCCCAATCTAACAAAGACTAAATTATTTGCAAGCACCAAAGAGGTAAACTACTCTCATTTTTTAAAAATCTCATATGATATAGTGGCAGAAGACTCAATACTAAGGAGGCATTTTTGTTGGTTTCCAATAAATTAAATAAAAATGGCAGCAGCTGCCTTTCCCAAGGATGATATAGCCCTGGACAATCACTAGATATTATGTAGACAGATGTTTTAAATAAAATAAAGTATTTAGATTGCTAGATACCTTGCTCGATATGAAGGCAATTATAGGATGTCTTTGTTAAATTACATTTTTCATTTTTGTGAGGAGAAAAAAGAACTGTCCTGGAAACAGTACCAACAGGAAATGATCCTATATCTAAAACAGCTGGAGACTGTAACTAATATAAATTTACTTGAAAATAAAAATGCTGTGTGCCTCTGGAGACATGAAGTAACATGCCATAAAAACAGATGAGACTATAGAAGTATTTAAAAGGGAGAAAATACATTTTATCTAGATATTAATCTGAGATGTGATCCACTGATAAATGAGAAATATTCGATGATGAAGAAAAGAGAAAATCAGAAGAGTCATTTTAAAAACTACAACAAAATTTTATTTAAAGCTATATTTGTATTTGAATTTGTATTTTATTTAAAGCTATATTTGATGTTACAAGAAATCTTTGTTTTTCATATATTGGTTATCAATCAATTTACTAAAGTCATAATAATAACGTAAAGGCTGATACTGTGCTTGGAAAATTCTAATGGAAGCAGAGAAGATTTACTATGAGTAAATTAAGGACCCTAAATTTTGGACAAAATATTATAGTAATTCTCAAAGCTATATATAATAGCTTTAAACACAAAGACTTCCCACTACTTTCGGCCATCTCCCAGATTCTGACTCTTGTTAGTTGTTGAATTAGAAAGACGTCTGATACACTAATTCATACTAAATAATCATAGACATTAATATTGTAACATGGATTACTTCTAATTGAACAAATTTTAATATTCTTTACTTAAAAATTGAGACGCATTAACCTACATGATAATTTTAAGAAAAGCTGTGGCTAGAAATCTACTTGCACAGGCGTGGTAGGGAGAACCTGGGTAAGCACACCCAAGTCTTAGGTGTCCACCTTTTTCATTTCTCATCTATGCCTAAGACTCATCTTGGTCCAGCCCTTGGGGTCTTGGTCCAGTGGGGTCTGGGCCTCCAAGAGGAGGACACTATGTGAAACTGGGATTTTTCAGGGGGCTTAAATTCCCATAGTCAGGGAAGATCCCAAAGCCTCAGAGGTTGCTATATATGTGTGTATATATATATATATATATATATATATATATATATATATATATATGTGTGTGTGTGTGTGTGTGTGTGTGTGTGTGTATGTGTGTGTGTGTGAGAGATAAACAGTTACCACAATACTGCCCTCAAAACCCAAAATGTAATGTTCTTAAACCAGAGCTTGATTTAAAGTTCTTTTGTAAGTTGATGTTGCTATAATAACCTCAAAAGTAAACCTCCAAAGCATAAACTAAAACTGGAAACAAATCCAATAATTCTTCCTACTTTCTATAAGTTCATCATTTTTTTTCTTTTATTGGTTATTTTTAGTTATATATGACAGCAGAATCCATTTTGACATAATTATAAAAGCATAGAATATATCTTATTCTAATCCTGACCCAGTACTTCTCTTTCCCCTTTGTTTTCTCCACCCCCTGTGTCCTACTCAGCTTTTTCACTGCTGTGACTTAAAAACCTGACCAGAATAACTGGGGGCTCATAGTTTCAGAGGTCTCAGACCATAGACAGTAGGCACCATTCCTCAGGGGTCAAGGTGAGGCTGACCATCATAGCAAAGAAGTGTGGTAGAGGAAAGCATCTCACATGATGATCACAAAATAGAGAGACACAGAGAGAGATCTCTACTTACCAGATACAAATATATACCCCAAAGTCATGCCTCGCAATACCCTACCTTCTCCAACTACACCCCACCTGCCTTCAGTTATCACTCAATTAATCCCATCAGTTGATTAATTCACTGATTTTGTTAAGGTTCTCATAACCCAATCATTTCCCCTCTGAACCCTCTCACATTGTCTCATACATGAGACAATGGGGGGGACACCTCACATCTAAGCCGTAACATCCTACTCCCTTCCCTTTTTTGATCTTTCTTCCATATACCCATAGGTTTTTTTTTTTTAAATTCTTTTCTGTGGATGTACACGATGGTGAGATTCACTGTAGTGCATTTATATATGTATATAAGAAAGTTATGTCAGATTCATTCCACTATCTTTCCTTTTCCTATCTCCATTCCTTTCCTTCATTTTCCTTTGTCTAATCCATTTTCCTTTGTCTAATTCTATTCTTCTCCCCCATTCCATAGGGGGGAGAAATGTGGTTTTGAGGATTGGCTTATTTCACTTAGCATGATAGTCTCCAGATCCATCCATTTACCAGCAAATGTCATAAAGTTTTCTTCTTATGGCTGAATAATACACCATTGTGTATATATACCACATTTGCTTTACCCATTTACCTGTTGAAGGGTACCTAGGCTGGCTCTACAGCTTAGCTATGGTGAATTGTGCTGCTATAAACATTGATGTGACTGTATCATTGTAATATGCTGATTTTAAATCCTCCCAATTATATACACCCAGGAGAAGAATAACTGGGTCAAATGATGGTTTCATTACCAAGTTTTCTGAGGAATCTCTATACTGCTTTCCAGAGTAATTGTACCAGTTTGCAGTCCCACCAACAATGTACAAGTGTACCCTTTCCCCACATCCTTACCAACACTTGTTTCTTGTATTCTTGATAATTGCCATTCTGAGATGAAATCTCAATGTAGTTTTAATTTGCATTTCTTTAATTGCTAGAGATGTTGAACATTTTTTCATATATTTGTTGACCATTTGTATTTCTTCTTTTAGAAGTATCTGTTTAGTTCCATAAATATAGTTATCTAATAATAGACAAAGATGCTAAAAACATACATTGGAGAAAAGATAGTCTCTTCAACAAATGGTCCTGAGAAAACTAGGAATCATATATAGTAAAATGACATTTAACCCCTATCTCTCACCCTGCACAAAACTCAACACAAAAGTAAATTAAAGACCTAGGAATTAGAGCAAAACCCCTGCACCTCCTAGAAGAAAATGTAGGCCCAACACTCCAACATGTTGGCTCAGGAACAAACTTCCTTAACAAGACACCTTATGTGCAAGAAGTAAAATCAAAAGTCAATAAATGGGAAGGAATCAAATTGAGAAGCTTTTTAACAGCAAAGGAAACAATATGTGAAGGGGAGCCTATGGAATGGGAGAAAATCTTTGCCACCTGCCCCTCAGATTGGGCATTCATTTTCAGGAGATACAAAGAACTCAAAAGACTTAACACCACAACTAAATATCTCAATCAATAAATAAGCAAGGGAACTGAACAGATACTTCTCAAAAGAAGAAATATGAATGGTTATCAAATATTAATAGGAACTACTGGGGTTATTTTCCAGTAATCCTGTAACAAAGCATGTACACACACACACACACACACACACACACACACACACCTACAACAGTGATTTCTATGCAGTGTATCATCTTTATAACTATACAGATTGATTATCACTGCTGTTTACTGTTTGTAAAGCATGATGTGTTGCTTATTTTTTCTTGAATTTTCTTACTAGCTCCATGTTATCCCATCTGGAGGAGACTAAGAAAAAAATACACATTTTTCCTCCCTTTTTGATGGCTTAGTTCCTATCTCTCAGGCATACTGATATAAGGAACATGTTAAAATTTTATATACTCCATTTTTGGGGTCTAGCTTTACTTTAGGGTCAAACTGAAAAGATAAATATTGCCATCTCCTAAGCCAAAAGATTAGTTGTGAAAAGGTTCCTAAATATTGCTCCATCCAAAGGAGTCAAATTTCAATGATTATTTTCTTTCTGCCATTATGTAGTAAGTAATATCTGATAGATATTGAATGTTATGCTTAAAATTTATTTTAAGTGAAAGATTGGACCTCAATCTTTTAACAAGTATGTTACCCACATATCATTCCTTGGCTTGGGTCTCCAGAAAACTGCCTTATGCATCACTCCACCCTCCTCCTGAGCTGCTCTTACTCTTGCCCACATACTCTAGCTATACTCAGCTTCTTTCAATTTCAGTTCCTTTATGAATCTAACTCCTTCCTACTGGTACGTGCCATTTCTTTCTCTCTTTTTTACATGGCTAACACCTTCATATTTTTAAGTCTCACTTTAAATGTTACTTCCATGATTATCTTACCTAAGGTAGGTCTTTTCTCTCTCTGATCTTTATTTCTTTTCTTCTTAATATTTATTACAACTTAAAATTATGTTTATTTGAATGAGTAACTTTTGTTTGCATGCTTGATTGTTTTAAATCCATATCTCACTGAAATGTAAATTCTACAAGAACAGGGACCACATCTTTTTTCTTCATAATTGTATCCCCAATGCCTAGAAAATTGTGTGTTGAATGAATCAATGAGTTGTTGAGTAAAAATCCATGAGCAATGTTGATAGTTCTCAGATTAGAAGAGTAATGACCTTGGTACAAGCAAAGATCCATGCTGGGCATGATAGCACATGCCTGTAATCCCAGTGGCTTGAGAGGCTGAGTAGGATGATGCCAAGTTCAAAGCCAGCTTCAGCAGCTTGGTGAGGCCCTAAGCAACTTAGAGAGACCCTGTGTCAAAATAAAAAATTTAAAAAGGGCTAGAGATGAGGTTCAGTGGCTTAAAACCTGGGTTAAAACCTGGTACCAAAAAACCTGGTACCAAGGAAGGAAGGAAGGAAGGAAGGAAGAGCAGGAAGAAAAGATTAACATTAAATAGAGACATGAGATGGGAGGGAAGGGGAGAGAAAAGGGAAATTGCATGGAAATGAAGGGAGACCCTCATTGCTATACAAAATTACATATAAGAGGTTGTGAGAGGAATGGGAAAATAAACAAGGAGAGAAATGAATTACAGTAGATGGGGTATAGAGAGAAGATGTGAGGGAAGGGGAGGGGGGATAATAGGGGATAGGAAAGGTAGCAGAATCTATTACTAATAGGGCATTATGTAAAATTGTGGATGTGTAACCGACGTGGTTCTGCAATCTGCATTTGGGGTAAAAATTGGGAGTTCATAACCCACTTCAGTCTAATGTATGAAATATGATATGTCAAGAGCTTTGTAATGTTGTGAACAACCAATAAAAAAATAAATAAAATAAAAATAAAAAATAAAAACCACTGCCCAAATGAAAAAAAATAAATAAAGACATAGTCTCTAAGAAAAAAAAAACAAAAGAAAGAAAGAAAGAAAGAAAGAAAGAAACAAAGAAACAAAGAAAGAAAGAAAGAAAAGCAGAGATCCTTGGCCAATACTGAAAACACCTTGGGTTGCTAATCTGAGAGACAAGTATGCATGACATAGAGCATCAAAAAGAAAGGGTTGCTTTGACCAAAGTCTCCTGAGATTCCTTCCCCTTAATAAATGGGTTGGGATTATCTAAAATTTGCAAAGGAAAATCCTGGAGGCTATTAGTCTTCTGTGTAACACATGTTAATTTAAAGTGATGATGTTTAATTTTAGTGGTCTCTATGAAACTTTAACTGTGGATATAAAAGAGCCAGCTGAACTAAGACATGGAGAAAATATATCAGATTCAGAGCATAGTAGGAAACAGAATTCACAACGTCATAGTAGAGAATAATGGTTGAACAACACATAAAATGGTTGAACAGGACAGAAAAGCTCAAATCACAAAGGAAACAAGAGAAAATGAAAATGCTTAATAAGTGGTCAGATTCCATAAGCTGATTCTCAGAGACTCCAAAACATACCTAATTCAGCTATCAATTATCAAAGGGGAGAGGATGCAGCAATTTACTTCTTGAAGTACCAATAATTTTTCTTTGAATCTCACTTTTTTCATTTGGAATGTGAGTCTGAGATATTTCATATCCCTAAACAGAATCTGTTCTATGCATGACTGTTAAAATATAAACATTGATTACAATGCAATCATACTTGCAAGTATTATGGGGGCTGGTTTTTGTTACTCAGAATGTTTTTAAACCCAAAATTATTTTGGAGTTCCAGTTTCTGATTTTAAAGCTTATGCTCTCCACTACCTTCATGACAGAATAGCTATTTCTTGCAATTCTTTATTTTTTGGTAGGGGAGAGGGTGCCAGGAATTGAATCCAGGGGTACTTCACCACTGACCTACACTCCCAGTCCTTTTTTTTTTTTTAATTTTGAGGCAGTTTAACTAAATTGCTGAAGCTGGCCTTAAACTTGTGATCCTCCTGACTTAGTCTCCTAAGTAGCTGGGATTCTAAGAGTGCATCATTATACCCAGCTATTTCTTGCATTTCTCCATATGACAGATTTTAGTAGCTTGTCTCACCTTACACATATGTTAAATTAAGTTTAGAAGCTAGATAACTAAAGTTCCAGTAAGTGTATCAAAAACAAGAGTAAGGAACCTTAGAATGAGCATGAGAACATGAGAAGTCTCTTTTCAGTATGACCTCCTAGGCCTTGATTTTCAGTAGCATTTTGGTTGTTTAGGTCATTTTGGTTTTCTGCTGTAGCTTATATAATTAAAATTGACCATGTAAGAAATCCATGGAGGTATAACTTTACCATAATTTTCAGAAGAACCAAGAAGAAAGGCATGTTATGCTTGATAGACAGATATCTGGTAAGAATGGAATTTTCCATAGTTATGGGAAGTTGAAACAACTCTTATAATGAAGCAACATTTAAACTTTTTGTGATTTTCTGTGAAACAAATCATAGGAGTGGCTAGTGCCTTGTCCATGAGCTTTTTCAGCATTCAACCCACTAGCTGTATGACCAAATTTCTCCTTATGATGGCTCACATGAGGAAAGGCCTTTATATGAGGCTTCCCATAGCACATTTTTAGTCAAAACATTGTTATGATTTTTAAAATGAAAAAATGACAATCAAGAACAAAAGTGGTTACCAATTAGTGGTTACCATTTTCTTCAGAATAAAATTGAATGTCATACCATAGTAATTAAATGGATTTCATGATTGGATCCTAGTTCACTCCCATGACTTCCTTTTCTGACAAATGGCAAAATCCACCTATACTCACGTTAGCCTAAACTGTGTCCTCCCGTGTACACAAGTTTTTCCATCTCTGCTTTTCAAACTTTTCTTTATTTCTGCAACTCCACATTCCACATACTCCTTTAGGCTTAAGACCCACCCCCACCCCCCGCCACACCTAAATTTCCTGGATACATGAAACATATCTAGCATAAAATATATCTCATTCTACTAGTAGATATTCAGCTCACCCAAGTGGGAGATGAGCCAGATTTATTTTGATGTTATCCACAGGTTTTTGACACTTAGTTTCTGACACTCAATAATTGGGAGCTAAATGGATAAATGACTGAGGCAAAGAGAGAGGCTGGTAGGTACAACCTATTTCTATTTAAGAAGAGCGGAAGATACCATTTTAAAAAGTCTTTTAAAAATTTGGGGCAGGAAAACATTTTGTAACTTCCAAAGAAATAATTGATTATAGCAAGAATCATCAATGGATTCGAAAATCCTAGGGAACTAAATATTCACATGATGTCCAAACAATGCCCCACAGGTTATCTGTTAATTACAAAGAAAATCTCATCTATATAAAGAAGGTATTGGACTGTCACCACTTTAGCATCACAAACAGTGGAAAGCCTGACATGAAGGGATGCCATTTGAAGTGTATTTGTCAAAAATATTTAATCTGAATCTGAGAAAACCTCCAGACCAAATTTCCAGTTTAGAGAAAATAGGGGATAGAGATAAAAACTATGAGATACCATGAGGAACAGACAAATCTAGAACACAAAACATCTGGTATGACGACGATTCACTTGGCTTCTTCAAATTACCCCCCCCCAAAAAAAATTAAAAATAAAAATAAAAATGTATGAAAAAAAGAAAATGAAGAATCAAATAAAACTGGTCCTTTTTACAAAAAAAAAAAAAAGACTGTTGGAACTTCAATTTGAATGAAGTTCTGAGACAGAAAAAAGTACCAGATTAAAAGGACAGCAGTGAGAAATCCTTTTGTACTCACGCTAAATGCACTGCTGTCTTCAATCTGCAACTTCACAGATTTAGAACCAGCCCTAAGAGAAAACTATATTCTCCAAAAAATAATAAATATCATACTACTGCTAGTCATTTTTCCACACTTATAATGAACGTCTCTGCCATTTCATAGAACATTTAAAGAGAACTATAAACTTTTATATTTTACATAATTAGATATTTATATTTTATAGTTCCATCTCAAATAATCTATTATTCTATGAAATAAGTATCAATTTGTGTTCTGAAACAATATGCAAATTAACAGATTAATTGGATGTAAGTTCACTATCTATCACCTAGAGCAGCTCACTACTGGGTATTTAGATACATGCTTAAATTTTGAGAGTAATGTTTTGCTTGATCAGGAATCACTTGCTAATAAAGTACTGATACTTTTGATAAGAAATTATATTTTATGGCTTATGATTTCATGTATATTATCTTATTTGATAATCATAGCAACCAGTAGATCAGGTATTACTATCCCCACTAAATAGAGGCGGAAGCCAAAGATCAAATAAATTAGTTTTTCCAAAGTCATATAGCTAATGAGAAGAACAGCCAGGAGTTTCTGGCTCCAAGTTCATGGCCAAGACTACTAACCATCCAGCAGTTCTGAAACAATGGCTTCCAATTTCCAGTCAGTCCCTGCAGTTGCCAGTACAAAGACAATTAAAACAGCTGACATCTGGAATCTACTATATCAAGTCTACTGTATAAGGTACACAATTCAGTTACTTTTTGCAAGGCTCAGTACACAGTATGATTTAAACATGTATCTAGATACCCAGTAGTGAGGGAATCATTCAAATCTCCTTGACCCTGATGGCTTCAGAAATGCACTGATTCTGCCCCTTTGGTGGCTGTGCACCACCACTGTGTGCTCCTTGTCCATACACCCTGATTACCTTTCCCTATTACGGATCACACCACTATCCCTCTTTCCTGTGGAAAGGAATGAAATCTTACTGAGAGGATCATTTTTCTGGTCATTTCTTAGTGCTGACTCCCAATTAGGCACATGATTTATTACCATTATCATGAGTTAGAGATTCATAGGGGGATTATAGTAACTTAGAAATTTAGGGCTGGGGTTGCAGCACATGCTAAGCTTTTTTTCATTCTGCTTTCCTGCTATTCATTTCTGGAGACACTATGCCCTTCCTCCTCTGACCTCCTTTCTGTTCATTTGCCAACATTTTTTTAGAATTGCCTTTCCAGGGCTTTCATGCATGTGCCATTCTGACTGAATAAGCTCCTGCTAACCCATTTCCTCTCCAATCTCTGGCTCCTTACTGTCTTGTTCCCCTCCCCTTCTTCTGTAGTTGGATTCCACCTGGCCCTCTGATCAAAGCAACCTGTTTTTCTAAACAGGACATCTGGACCCTCGTTGGTTGGAAACTGAGAAGGTGAGACTCTGCTTAATGGTAAACTCTTTTCTTTGTTTACCTTTTCTTTCTTTGAGCCTGGTCCCCCCCAAAAAAGGACAAATACTAAGACAAAAAAAAAAAAAAGAAGAAGTGGGGGTTGAAAGGATTTGTCTGGTAATCTGGGAAATAATCTTCCCTAGTCAAAAAATGGGCAGCAGTCTATTTTGTCTTTCCAAATTCCACATATCAGTTCCTTAGAAGTTCTGTCCTCATGGTTCCTTTATTCTGTAGAAAATTAAAAGCTCCCCAAATAAAATTTTATTCTATAGTAAGACTTCAAAGACGAGTAGTTATGAAAAATTAAGTGATCCTTGTGAGCAATGAGACACACATAGTCAAAGACAAATGGCTGTAGTAAGGAAGAGGAGGGGGACAAGGAGAAGGAGAAGCAGCAATACAGAGCCAGAGATAGCCAAAAAGCCTTTTTTATATTTCATCCAGGTTCCAGAAAAGCCATGGATAGTAAATTAAGATAGGGGAATGGTGAAGTGAGTTATTAAATAATCCACCTCCCTTACCCCAGTTTAATTAGTTTCCAATATTCTCTACAAATGCATAACTTTTCTATATGCCCTCAAAATCCCATATTTTATATATTATTCATAATTTGGTATTGAAATAAATATCTTCACAAGGTAGATTACAGGTCCATATATGCCTTACAGACTCCTTTAGAAAGTCTGCTCTTACTTAGAACTTGGGGAAAAGCAAATTAATGTTCTATAAGCTATTCACCAGACTCTAAAGTCACTTCTTTTCAGAATTCCCTCAAATCCCTGAACTAGAATTTATTGCTCTGGCCAACTCATTTCTCCCATCAACCAAAACATCAAAATTTCTTTCCAGGATTTCCAGTAATTGCCTTACAATTAGGCACAGCCCAGCATACCCATTAGGTTGTCACTTCCTACCAGATGTTTTCCAGCTGTTCTCAATGTCTTTCTGCTAATGCTCTGCCATCTGCCACCTTAATGGTGGCACAATGGGGAATGGATGCTTTGGTGACTTTGCTTTTTGAGTTGTAAAGACTTGGCCCATTGCCTCATCCTAGGGAAGACTGATATGCACATTTGTTACATTTCTCCAGCTAGTTATTATATTTATTTTCACCAACTTACTAACCAGTATCAAGCCAGTTATACATGAAATATGTGGGTGTTCACTATCATATCTAAATCTGCATTGCTCTTCATTAATGAACATTTTTATTTCATTTCTGTCTATCACATGTTCTTCCACAAGGATAACAATTAACAGCTTTTATTATACCTTTAAATATATATATTTAACTTGCCAGTTATATCTTACATATTAAGATTTTATGTTTATTTTATATTTTCTACAGCTTAAAGGAGATAAATCTTGGCCCTCTGAGATCAATGGTCAGTTATCAAAGTCTGCTAAGACATAACAGTTACTGATGTTTATTCCTAGGGAATCATAATTCAGTTTGTAATCTATTTGTATATACTTATTGGGAAGATTATTGCTCCCTTCAATTATTTAGAGTAATGGAAATTATTTTCCTGAAACCAAGATTACACTAGATGTCAGAAAGGTTAGCACCATTAGCTCATAATCCCTTCCACAGACCCAATGGGAATGGTTATTATTGGGACTTGAGCAAATGCAAGAGTAAATTCAGAAGAACTGATATGCATACTAATTGCAATGTACCTGTCTTCAGTCATCTGTTTAATTATATAAATATATACATTTTTGTGGTGCTGAGGATAAAATCCAGGTACTCATGCCTGCTGGGCAAGCACTCTATCAATAAATTATATTCCCAGCCCATTTAATTATTTTAAGATTCGAGTCCTCATCACATGATAACCCCATGTGTTATTTTCCAAAATAGCATAAGCTTCTATGGCTCTTAAGTGAATACCTTATTTAAAGTATTTGTGCTTATAGTTACAAGCCAGATTTCTAAATTTGCTTGTAGGTCAGATTATAAATATGGGGCTCAAATAGAATGTTAACATCATTCATACACTTGTTTTCTGGTCTCAAAACATTGACTTATCTTGAATAAATACCCTCCTCCCTTTCAGTTCATATTTAACTGAAATTAACAAAAATATCAATCATATTGACAATGTAATAAATTTCAAAAAGCAGCTTCATGCTTTACTTAAAGCAGCCATATATGTAGCATCAATGCAATAGTCATGTTCTAAACGTTTACTCTTTCCCACTTTAGTCAGTAAATATATTTAGTTGTATTACAAATATTTAAAGAGTGGTTTTAACTTATAAAACCTGTTAATATCATATCAAATATGCTGGTCCTTATAAGGAATGAAGACAACAAGGAACTTTCAGTTAGCAAAGAATATAAACTCTTAACAACTAACTATAATACAAAGCAGAATGGTATAAAAAAACTAAGAGTGATATAATGATATAATGAGGCATTAATAATTAGTTACTGAATATACCCTGGAAAAGATAATGTTTTAATTTGATTTTGATGTATTAACAGAATTTTGACCAGTAGACAAGAAAGAAATACAGTTAAGTTAAAAAAAATAAGTCTTTAAAAGTGAACCTACCAAACTCCACTGTACTTCATATAATCACTGCTATTTTGCACCCCTAAGAGTGTTATTTAAGTTTTCAATGCAGTTAATTGAAACCCTACTAGATGCAAATCAAAAGTTTCAGCCTTAATTGAGATATTTTGAAAATTGAACCCATTGCTTCAGGCAGGTGCTACATGAGATTCCATTAATATAGGTAATTAACATTAGCCTCTGCTTTAATTAACATGCACACTTTAATTAGCAAAGCATTAACCAACATTAAAAAATCTGATCTTCATGCATCACAAAAAACTGCAAAGTTATGACTACTATGTTATTTTTCTCCAAGGTTGTAAATCACAAAACAGCAATCACTTTTGAAGTACACTCCAAATTTAAAATATTAAACAGGAAGACATATACACTATGAGTAAAAACTCTATCAACACGAAAAAGAACCCTCTTTAGAAAATATAGAATCAATGACTTTCAAATTTTAAACATTAATTACATTATAATCTTTCAGTGATCATTTGGAAGGCAGAAGACTGATTTGAAATATCCCCAGAGTCTGTCACCATCCTTGTATATATATAATAAACAAATGACTATACCAGAGTACAATTACTGATGTGACCATCTACCTCCTAACCTCTTCTCATAGATTTGTAAGTTGATTCGTTGTTTTAAGCTGTTACATTGGAACAATTTGTTTCCAGGGACTTCAAAGAGGTTTGGGCTTCTCTCTTGGTCCTAAGGCTTGCCATTTCACCACAGCCACCAAAGGATCAGCATGAGTCAGCATCTTTACCCTTCACTATGCTCTCCTTGTAAGCTGACAAATTGGAAAATGAATGCTTCCTGGATTTTCAAAGCCATCCTCCAAGCTGTTACAGTGAATTTCTTGGCTCTTTTCCCCATGGCAAATCAGAGCCTGGGCTCCCAAGAGACCATGCAGAAGTTTGGTGTTCTTTCTGGATTGGCACTGAGGACTGTGCTCTGGAAACAGGTGCAAAGGCACCTCTCAATTTTGTTTAAATTAACTCAAGGAACCTTTATCAAATTCTCCCCCTATTCTGTAGATTATATTATGACAAAATATGTTGGATTGTCATAGATCCGTATTACCCATGTTCTGCTCATTATATTTACTTGGGCTTTCACTCAAGAAAGGTACAAACAGAAGAGACAGAGAGAAGCATTTCTAAGAAGCACAGAATCCTGATTTATGAATGTGCAACAAACCCTCACAAATACCCCTCTCAGTTTTACATTCTTGGGGCCTTCCTTAGAGAAGTTCATTCAACAGCATCAAACACTGAGTCACTTGCTTAACTGCTTATAAATATTTAAGACAATTACCAATGAGTGAGAATTCATTCTCCATTACATTGATATCTTTCCCCTCATTCTAGAGAAATATTCTTTCAGAAAGTAGTCCTTAGATCATAACTTCAGAATAGGCTGATTTGATGAAATGCATATTCTCAGGCCTGGTTAGGATTGAATGAATCTGTTTCTGAGAGTGGGTCCAGTTTACTCAGCACTTCCAGGTGATGATTACTTAGAATAAATCTGTAGAACAACTGGGAGAGTGAAGCTATAGTCTCCTATTTACCATGCCATTGGAAATGCTTATAAAAAAATGAGCAAATATTCTGTATCTAATCTTACAACTCCCTTATAGCTTAATATAGGAAAAGAAAATAGGTTTTGTTGGGAGAAAGCTTTTACTAACCTTTGGTAATGAACAAAATTTGTTAGATAATAAAAATCATGTAAAACAGAAATATTTACATTTACTTTTAATAAACTTTTATAGTCATCTCTCTTGTAAAGGTTGCTTCATAAATACATTTTAAGCAGTTTTCAAACGCATTTCTTAAAAAGTTCTGTTGGTAGAGTAATCTGCTTTTAACACTCTTACTTTGCCAACAGTATCATGTTTCATGTCAACTAACTCCTTATGATTTTCACAGAAATATCTGAAAGAGAGGTGTTTATCTTGAGAGGAAACAGATTTAGCTTAAGAGAGTGAGATTTAACATACATTTACATTCTTTAGATTTCTGATTATATTCCATGTGACATGATCACCATAAATCTGGCACAATACAGTGAAACTCACCTAGCTAAACAAAAAATGTTAGATTAGCCAAAATGACTTTCCCCAGTCTGACCCCAATTTCCTTTTAAATCTTATCTTTCATTACTTTTCACACAACCTCCTTTCCAAGTAATTTGTCTCTTCATTACTGGCTCCCAAATAATAGCACTTCCTACCCCGAATCCTTTTTCTAGAAAAGGTAATTAATTTATTTTTATTTGTACATCATAATTATATATAATAGTGGAATTCATTATGCCATGTTATACATGGACATAAATTTGTCCTGCATAAAATGCCACCTCTCTTTAGTGAAACCAAAATGTCCTATAAGGGCCAATGCAAACATCTCTTTCATCTCCCAAATTCTAACTCTTTTGTTTCTATTCATCCAATATGGACCATTGACCACCTTGCTTTAGTAGAGATCTGTTGGCTCAAGTAAGTTATAGCTTCTTAACTGAATCTTGAATTCTTAGAATTAAGGCATCTCCCACAGTGGTTAGGACCCTGACTCAAACATCAGAGTTACTTGAAAACTCAATGTTAACATTTTAAAATATTTACATAGACATTTAATAAATTGTTCAAATATACTATAGGGTTTAGGCCTTAGTATGTTTTACATTCTTCCCCTACAATATAGTGGAGAAATCAGATACAATTTCATGCAGTTCACAGTAGTCACCAAAGAAGAAGAATAATACAATGTTAATGACTAGGTATGTAGGGCCTTTGTATCTTAACTCAAAATCTAATCTTTTGTTGATATAAAAATTTCCACCACAGTCAACAGTTTCTTAATCTGCTGCATATTCAATCTTTCCCTGATGGTTAATATTTCTATTTCAATAATTTCACCTGTTCGTATTTTATTCCCATTTGATGATTTTTCTGAATTCAATTGCTCAATTGAGATTTCCTCATCAAAATAGTTTATCAACCCAAAATTATATGCTAAACAAGATTAAAGTTGCAAATATTACACAGATTATTTTGTAAATTTATATAAATCCTTAGAACATGAGTCTTTGTATCCTTTATATATTGCATATAAATAGTTCTTCATACTATTTCTAATTATGTATAAGGTATCTTTATAAAAGACTACTGGTATGGCATAGCTCATTCTAATTAATCCACAGAATTATGCATTTTGTTTATTTAATTGGTTTGTTTCATTTGTGATTGGGTTCTCAATACACTTCCTCACAGAGAAGAAAATTCTCATTTTAGTCAATGCCATTTTATTCTATGACAGAAGAACCCCTAGGGTATTCCTTAGGGTATGGGAAATAAGCTATAGGTCTGTGTCAGAAAAACAGACCTAGAATGTCAGTGGTACAGTCTTCAGAGCCCAACTCATGTGAAACTGGAGTTTGTAATGGCTTCACAAAACTCCCCCAGCCAGTTGTAAATGACATACCAATATTAAATTGGGCATGACATTTTTTGAAAGAGGAAATTATACAGCAGATATATAGCTGCTAAAAATTATGGGCATTTTATAGGGCAAAGTCTCATTTTTAATAAAGATCTGAAATAATGACTTTAAGTTTGAGCAATTAGTAAGAGTTTAAGGTACAATGGTTTCAAATTAGACTGTGCACATGGCAGAAGAACCCAAATGGCCCAAGACATGCGTCTTCTGATTTGCTACTGTGAGTCTGCATAGGTTTTTTTATAGGCAGAAACCTGGAAATTACTACTCATTCAACTTACATGAATGTGAAATGATAGAATTCAATTATTCTGTTTTTCCGTTTTACATATCAATTCATGAGCATAAATAAAAATGAGGCAATATTTTGTTTCCTTTAGTTTTGCTATCAAAAAAACCAGAGAAATCAAATGAACATATTCAAACCTGTTACTTAATAGCTATCAATTTTATTATGCTCTTCAAGGTAAGTATTACTATTCCCATTTTATAGATAAGGATATTGATCCATAAATTTTACTTATTGGTTAAAAGGGAAAAAAGGACAAAATGGCCAAATATGGTAACTAAACTTTCATTGGTAGAATACTTAAATTGAGGCCTAACGTGTCAATTAGCACAGCAATCTCCCCTGCTGTAAATATCATGACATGCAAAGTTGAGTGGGAGTAAATCAATGTTGGATTTAAAAGCTTTAGGGATATGCATTCAGAAAGAGGAAGTGGAGAAAAATATTAAGTGAGGAGAAAAAGGGAAGAGCTAAGAGAATAGCAGTACATTTATTGCTTGAACGGAGTATAAAGTCTTCTTGATTAGAAATAAAAAATAATTTGGTGTTGTAACTGGCAGAGTCTTTAAAGGAAATTCAAAGTACCTTTGATTTGATACAACATGTATGGTTATAATGTCTGGTATTTCCTTTTAAGAAATTGAGCTTTTATAAAGATCAGAAAGGCATACAAATGCTTCAAAATAATACAGTTCCCTGATTCTGGGTTTCTAAAAAGAAGGAAGGAAAATCAGGCAAGAGGCAGGTGGAGTAATATAGACATAAACAGATAAAGGCCTAGGTTCCTATACCACCTATGGAAATAGAAAAGCATGATTCCAAGAGACCTTGACAAGGAAGACTCAACTGGACTTGGAGGTTGATAGTTACCATTTTGGAAACAAGAGAGAGAAGAACAGTGAAAATCACTTTCAGTCTCTATTGCTGGCACACATTGGTAGGGTAATAGGAAAAGTAGAAAAGCAAAAAGAGATAAAGTTAGTTATTATGGAAAGGTATTATGCCAAGAGCATGTAAAACTGGGAATCTTGAGGCAGGCATGGTGGCATACACCTGAAATCCCACCTCCTTGGAAGCCTGAGGCAGGAGGATCACAAGTTTGAGGCATGGCTGGGCAACTTAGTGAGAACCTTTTTCAAAATAAAAAGAACTGGAAAGGAAGCTCAGTGGTAGGGTGCCTCTGGATTCAATCCCTAGTATAGGAAAAATTAACCAATCAACCAAATAGACAAACAAAAAGTTGGAAATCTCCTACAGGCAACTGAAGATGGAACCATACTGTGCAAAGTAAACAGAGATTAAACTGAAGATATAGATCTGGGCATCATTGCTGATGACGGTGGTTAAAATCACCCCAAAATAAGATTCCTAAGAGAGTAGGTATATGTGAAGAAGAACAGGTCATCCAGAATTCCTCATCAAAGGGTGGCAAGAAAATGAGCATTCAATAAAAAATGAATTTAAGATGTGAGTGGACCGAAAGAAAATTACAGTGATTTGTTAATAATCTCTGTAGGAAATAAATCTTTCACAATACACATTAGTAAAATTGACCCTTGCTATGGTTTTAATGATGGTGACTCTTCCTAAATTCATGTTGAAACTTAATCATTAATGCAACAGTATGAAGAGGAATGGCCTTGGGGACGTTATTACATCATTAGCTCAACATCCTTCTACCAGCCTGAGGTTGAAGGCAGTGCACTCTTGCTCTTCCATTCCTTCAGGTTAGGATGCCACATTCATCTCCTCTAGAGGATGCAACAACAAGTGCTTTCTTGAAAGAGGAGGTTGTACCCTCACTACACACAAAACCTGCTGGTGTCTTCTCAGTTTCTAGAATTGTGAGAAATAAATGTCTGTTCTATATAAATGACCAGTCTTGGGTACTTTGTTACAACCTTACCTAGTATAGTCTATCTGAAACAATTAGATACTTCACAGTTATCTATGATAACAAAGAGCCATTTAAATTTTTTTGGAAGAGAAGAAATCATTAAACATAGGATCCTTGGCTGCTGTGACACATATAATAAGTGTGGGCACCTTGTTTAAAAATTTGAAAGTAGCTAGGAATGTGGCGGAGTGAGCAAAGCAGACACTGCATGGTTTGTAAGTATGGGCTACTGGACACTCAAGGAACCATTAAAATATATATTTAAGGGCAAAGAGGGATTATTGAACAAATTCCTATGACTGGTCAGCATGAAGAGCACCAAATAAATTATAAAAGTACTGAGATCCTTTATGTCCAGGTAGGAGTATCCTCTAGTAGTTTTCCTATCCTAATCAAAAGTGGAATAGTTAGTTATCATGGATAATTTTCTTCCTTGTATGTCTCACCTTACGGCATGAAAAAAGAAACTTTTATAATCTTCTTAGGTTCAGTCACAGGATAATATTCATAAAAATATAAAATATAGGAAAGAGTTCTTAGAACTATTTACCCTAAACCAACCTTCCAAATAAATTTTCTTATTTTCTCAAAGTATTAGAAATTTATGCATAGTCTAGGTGAATGTAAAACACCAATATCATGGGGGAACTCTGGTCTATTGAAACATGTTTAAGCTGGAAATTGATTTACTTTTCTTTTTTAAGGTTATCTGGGCTTTTGCAAATTAATTGTTTAGCATTTAGAAGCTAAGATAAGTCATTGTTGTATCTTTAAAATATAAACTACTGTAAAGTATATTAAGCTTCTTGTACAGTACCCAGCTAAGGTCACTTAGGATAAAGTACCACAGAACAAACTAGATATACTTATTTGCATTACATACTACTTTAACATTTAGGAAGCTTAATTTTAAAAAGAAAGAACAAGACCCTTAAACAGGTTATCTTTTTTGCCTCTGAAATTTATAGCTATAAGACAAGCTTAATACTACAAAATTAAAATAAAATTCTAAACCCTAGATAATGAATTCAGCATTTATGTTGGAGAAAGAAAAAACAAAAGCCTTTCTCAGGCTCTATTTTTAAAAGTGCTCTATATAAAATATGTGCTGTGTGTGCTGCTTAGACAAACCCAGTGTTGCTATCAAAGATAAGGAACTTGATAACATATTCTTTGTAACTTCTCTTCATTTGTTAAACCAACTTAAAACAATTTACCAAGCCAATTTGCAAACCCAGTTTACTGACCAAGCAGCTATTATTTTTTATATGATTCTTATGAAATGAAGGTCACTTCAAACAGGGACTACATAAAATTACCCATAAACTACTAAAAGTGATTTGCTTACTATTGCATATTTCTTCCATTTTTGTACCCTAAAACTTATACTTTATTGATTTATATCTATAAAAATAAGTAACTATGACATCAATAGTAAGAAAAAAGCAAAAATCTTTAAATTTATGAGATAAACACAAAAATAAAAAATAAAATTACATTGAAATCTATTGTAACCTTTCATTTCATGCCTTAGAAACATAAAGAAATTTCTAGAAATTCAATGAAAACTTTGCAGCACTATTAAATGTAAAATAAGTTTTAACATGCATTTCTCCTGCCAATTGGCATACATAATAGAAAAATGGGAGAGAATAGGTTAAACAGTCTAAAAGGATTTTAACCTTAAATTTGACAGAAGTTAAATGGCTGTGACATTGGGTTCTTCTGCTTTATTCCAGCTAGTAATCCACCCTCAAAGTTCCTGTCAGGTAAATGACCTTGTATTTCATTAACTGATAATTAAATGGATTTATTCCACTAACGGTTTTAATTAAAATGCTAGAAATATTGATTACCCCTCTCATCCTTATTCCCCCAGATGAAAAAAAGGTTTTAGGAATGTTTATTTAGAGAAGACAGAGAATTAAATTAGATTGAATCTCTATGAGACCCGAAGACTGGTTCTTTCATTTCTGCTGCTCAAGCAGAAAAAGGTTTCAATTTTTTGATGTTTGATTAATTATTTTGAAATCCATTTATGCTTACCTTGGTGTTTAATTAAAAATGTCATTTTTAGCATAATTAAATTGGCTATCTGTGGAAGACTAACTTCAAACTTATATTTTAAAAATTCGATGCCTTTTTTTTGGTAAAAGAAACTTTTTAGTTATTTGCTTTTTCAGTAGAGGTGCTGCCTCATGAATGAAAAACTAAGGAGAGCAGGAGCTTAATTGGATTTCCTACATTTGAATATTAGACCACATATGCTTATGACTAGTCTAAGTTTATTTGGCTGTACTCTTTAATCCATTAGTAATTCATTCATTCTAACAAACACAGAGAATGCTCTTCCAAATGTGTTGGATTTCATAGTGTTTACACTGACAAAATGTACCTCATAAAAATTGTCTCCAGCATGCCTGGATGCCTTTCTACAGCACTGATTCAAAGAAGTTAAGATACAGTTTCTACTGTCAGTCCTGTCAAAGCACATCCAGGCAATTGGAAACCATTTTCACTAAACATCAGACCTGATAATGACATAGTGGGAAGAGTAATAAACAGAAAAAGAAGACCCAATCATTCTTGCTTAAGGTGCTCTACCAAAGGGATGCCACCATATAGGCTCACCAAAAAGGCAATTCTAAAAATGATCACCATTATTATTTACAAAACAGTGCTAAAATAGTAATTTCCACATAGGCAAAACGTCATTCATGATTAAAGCTACAACATGAGAGGTAATTAATGGAAATCAAATTTCATAAGAATACATATTTTGATGTAATTTTAAAAACAAAGCAGGTTCAAATCAACATATTTTTCTGAAATGCTTCTTTGAAAGATGATTCCTTCTAAATTCTCCTTTAGTTAAGTTTGGGTTTTAATGCATAGTTCTGACCTGCTAAATTCACAGAGATGAAACACACACAATTCTCATGCTTATGTCTACTGAGGCCCTAAGAACTAATAATGGTCATTTGCATTATTTTAAATGGAAAGATAATAAAGGGAGAAATACTGATCCAAAGACTCCAGATGAATTCTTACTTTGGTACAATTCCATATCTCATAACTTGTCTTCTTTATAGTTAATACTGTATCTTTTAAGGGTACACCTACATATTTTCTCTTGTGGTATAGAAAGGCAGTATAATCAATCTGATAATATAATATTTTGAATTCTTCAATGAATTTCAGAAACGGTTCTGAAAATGTTTGTGCTCTGAAGAGTGGAATTGTGGTAGCTCAGTGCTCCGTAAATATGAAGCCCTGAGCTTCAAGTGCTCAAGTTATATGGTGTCAAACATCTACTGGCTACATTTTAGCAGTCTAACATCAATATTGTAGCTTTTTTTTCAAAGACTGTTATAAATCATTGGTGCAATTTCATTCTATCTTACTATCTGAAGAAAATCTTGGTCAAGGCTTTTGCCAGAGAGTGCATTCAAAAACTAAGAAAACTATTCAATCTTTCTAATAAAAGATAAGGAGGAAGAGCTGAACCTTTCCATTTGTAAAAATAGGACTAAAAAAGTGAAAGAAAGTCGAATTCTAAGATTCCATCATTCTTACCAGTAAAAGGAAACCTATATGGTCATATACCTCAGTTTTCTTATCTACCAAATGGGAACAATAATAACTAAGGAGAGGATTGTTCTATTCTGAAAGCTCTGCCATCTGCAGAAGTGAAGACCAATGAACACCATTTGCAAAATAACTGCATCAGAGGTTTGAATTTAAAGACTCATAAATAAGGGATGTTGGCTTAAAACTTATTATACCTGAAAAATGTCACATTTCATTTTCATAACAATAGAAGCAGGGTTTATCATAATGCCTACCATTTCTGGTATTTAAACAACAACACTTGTCAAGATTACTGATAGTTCTATCACATACACTTACTTTCTTGACTATTGTTTTGAGAGATAGTGACATGGTATTTCCTTAGATATATATGGAAATATTTTCAAGACAATAGGGTTTTAGTGTCTTTCCTATGAACTTTAAGAAAGTAGCCAAGATGAAAAACTTCATTATTAACACTGATATATGACTTACTTTAACCTGTCTACATACAAAAGTAATGCTGTTAACAATTGCGACTTTCTTCAAGTATGCTATGAATCACTGTATTCCTTTTCCCCTTTTTCATGCACCATTGCCACTATCTTACCTTCAGCAGTTTTGCTAGATTTCAATGAAGATGGAACTAGAGGGCACACATTAGAATTTTATATCAGTTCAAGAAGGGGAGAAAAGAAAGACATATGAAGCCAGAATGACAGTCATTGAAGGTTCCCTAGGGAAGATAACACATGTTTTTGTCTCTCACCTGCTAGGCATGCTAAATCAGTGCAATGATAAGCTAATTTATGAAATATATTTCATCAAAATATGGACATCTTTACTGTTGCTAGTTCAGCCATTGAAATTTTCTAAAATAATAGCAACCTAATTTTTAAATGTATGAGACTTGAATTGTCTGATATAATGCTTGAATGCTTGTAGTAGATCATATATGTAACTTAATATTTCTAACTAAAATAATTGTTACCAGGTTGTTGCTTGGCCGAAACTCAGAATCTTTATGCATGCCTCTTTAAAACTTGTATTATCAATTTTAAATACCAGTATTTTCATTCCACTGTCAAAGTGATTGAGTTTTGGGAGATATATATACACATACACATACAAACATACATACACACATACATACATGTATATACATAAAAGATACGTATATCTTTTATGTGTTCTCAGATGCACAGTGGCCATTTAATTGTTTAAATGATCTTTTACAATGCTTTACTACTCAAATGTCCAAACTTTGCTTTTTACTTGTCTTTCTTACACCTAGCCTTTACCCAAATTTCTTACAAATGACTTTAATGAGGTTATCAGGCAATCACAACTAGAAGAGTGGCCCTACAGATGTTATAGATAACTCCAGAGGTATGTGCTTCCATGCTTCCAGGTGGACACCATTAAAATACAATGCCATCATGGTAGCCCTTGAAACCAGTCCTGTTTCATTAGCAATAGAGCAGATAGTTTTTTATATAATCAATGCCTTCTCCAAGGAATGGCAAATTAAATGTGGATCAAATTAAAAGCATCTAAGCATAAAATTAGACTCAAAACAAGAATTTTCCATTAAAAGTGCTATTCAGCCTTGTGTGATATTTTTCAATGACTTTTCCTTGCCATGCTCTGATCTTCCTGCCAGGTTTCCAAGAATTATGTATGAACAGTGTCTGACTCTTACCATCTACCTGCTCCTCTTGCCAGACTCACTTGAATTCAACATAGATAGCCCTGTTTGAGACTTGGAAACTCATCATCACAGGACTGAGTTCCCCTGTTATCCATACTAGATGGTGCCACAAAGAAACATACAAGATAGGAGGAGGCCAGTTATAAAAGAGAGACTGTCTGTTTACCCACAAATATATTGGCAATCAGCAATGATGAGAAAGGAAACGCTGCAAACATTACTGATCGCTTAATGGCATTTAAATAAAATATTCAAGTTAGAAAATTTCCTCAGTGCTACCTTGCTCTTTTAAGTGTTCTCCTTTTAGAATGAAATAGCTTTCCTTAAATATTATGTATACAAATAAATAATTTGTATAAATAGGTTATTTATTTAAAAACCTAATTTTCCTGTGCACAGAGTCAAATTTAAGTTGTCTAGCCTTTTTGACATTAGGTTACTGCCAAAAGTAAACACTCTTTTTATTTATTTAGCTGGATAATAGCATCATTCTAAGCTTTGTGCAGATGCAGATTTTATGGCAAAGATGATAAAAGATACAGGTTTGTTACAGAAATAAATTCATAACTGGAAGCTTACTGGTTTGTAACTTTTGTGCTTGATCAATTGATTAAAATAAACATACCTGTTAATCTGTGAATGACCAGAAGCACCATGGTAGTTTTTTTTTTGATGATGTTGTTTTTTTTTTTTTTTTTTAGAAAAGAGGAACCCTCTGTTTACAAAGACAGAAGGAAATTTGGGGAGGTAATCAAAAGGATAACTGCTGAGAATTTTGGGCATGAAACTGAGGCATTAAGTAAACAGGCAAAAAAATAAATTATATATGTAGGGAAACATGGATGCTCCTTTTTGTGAGGGTTGTTGATGAAGAAGAATAGAGAAAAGAGAATAGAGGCAGAGAGAAACAGAGAGGCTAACATTTTGATCCTCAAAATAGAATACAGAACTAAAGCAATCCAAGGCCTTATTATACAGAGTTTTATAGCAAACTCAAAAAGACTATTGAGTGCTCAAAAGCTTTTTTTTTTCTAAAAACAAACAAACAAACAAACTTCCTAGGCCAGTAGAACTCTTGGGTACATCCCAGAAACAAAACCCCTGGACAGTATTTACAGAGAGATCAAATAAATGTTCAAGAAACCAGAGATATGTTAAAGTTTCTTTGCTCTACGTTCACCAGATACAACTCAGCCAGGTTAGAAATTACTGACAGCTTTACTTTCTAATGTTAGGTCTGGAAACACTTGATGGGAGGAAGAAATAACCTTCATAGAAAGAGCCATTTCTCTGCACATTATTTCACAACCTTTGGAGTTGCAACTTCAAATCACCAGAGCAACCCCAACTCCATCTGGATTTAAGATCTCTGTGGTCATTGGACTTCTAATGCCTCTGCATCATTCTGTAGCAAATGAAAGATCACCAGATTAAATGGGACCATTTAAAGTCAAATGATCTGCTAGTAATGGTCTAAACCAGAAAACATCTCATCCTCAGGGGCGTACAAGTGAGTAGCTTTACCTAAGTCAAAATGATGTGCTCTGTATATACGTGTACAACCATGAATGTCTTAGGATTCATTAATATTTCAGTGCATCAGGTGAATATTTCTATGAGAAAAGAGAGAAAGAGGCAAATAACTGCAGTCGGCATTATGTTTAAGATATGGACTAAATACTAACTGAAGATGAAGAACTAAGTATTTTTAATTCCTATTTCAGATGGCTTTGCTCTGAGCAGAGAATCAACACTAAGAACCAAGTTTATTATAGTTCAAGTGTCCATTTAGATAAAGGACATGTCTTTTATCTTTGTGTTTCTCCATGATGACACAAAGTTAACAGAGAAAAATCTGTAATTCCTCTTCAATAGCTCAACTGTTTTAAAAAAAAGGAACTATTCATGAATCAGGAGAGAGAAATAAAAAGAAAGGGAAAGGAGAAGAAAGGAGAACAATAATACAGGAAGAAAATGAAGGAGGAAAGCAAAGAGAGAGAGAAAGGGGGGAAAAGGAGTGGGGGAGGAAGGGAATAGGAAATACTTTTCTCAGCATAATATCCATTCTGGTAGATGGGTTTCACCATTTTCTCCTACTTGACATTTTCAGGACTAAAAGATTTCAAACATGTATTGGGACAACACAATGGCAAGAAAGTCCCTTTTAAGAGACTCAGAGCATTAATCTTTCTTATTACATTTGTTTCCTAAGAGTTATATTGACATGTACAGATTTGGTCTAGTTGTCCTAGTAAGTCTCGATTTATCCTCTTATACTGTCATGAAAACTTTATCCTAATGAAAAAATTCTAATACTATGTGGAATTTAGTTTGTACTTGTATTGCCAATTTCCTCGTCATATGGTATTCCCATGACACAGTATTAACACTGATATACTTTAACTGTGCTTCCTGTATAACTTTATAAACACAAAGGCATATGCATTTTTAATGGGATTTACCTGAGTAATGCTAATGGGAAACCACACATGTAAATCCTCATGCATCAAAATGAAAATATATCTCTGCATGTTCTCAAATAAGGTTTCTTGGGGGTTCATTTAATGTTTATAAGAAATTCATTCATATTTGTAACCAATTCTAACCATTTGAAGGTCACAGCATTTGCTGTATTTCTAAAATACATCCTATGAGGTGAATAAATGGAATAGACTATGTTCAAATTTGCTGCTCTCCTCTGAGCCCATTTAAAAATTAGATGCCTAATTTTAAGGAGATTTACCCCCTATTTAAAAACAACTTTGTGAAAGAAAAGAAGTATATACCACTGCCAAGTATATGTAAGTTCAAAAGTTTTTCTATTGCCTGAAATAGAGACGCGAGAAATTACATTAAAGTTTTAAACAGAAACATAAGTTTTCAGCCGATGTAGATCAAAATCTATTAGAGATAAAATTGTTTTGACAAAAACTGTGTAAATACAATGCCACTGGCTGCAAGCCTATTATTGAATGCAAGTGGAAAATAAGAATAGCACTCCTGAAGGGGCATTGCTAAAGTGACACAAAATAAACACAACCATTTCGGTATAATTTTTCACATTAATTATGTTCTCTTATCGTAGATGTATAACTAGCCAAGTATAACAACAATAACAAGATAGCACTGAAGTTATTTTGCAAACAGGAAAAAGCAAATAAAATAATACTGATATGCTAGTTATTAGATTACTAGCCTTTTATCTTGTGAAATAGCTTCCTTGAACAAAAAGACTATATTAATCATTTCTGTTCTTCCAAGTAAATGATATTGCATTTCTGAAAAAAAAATGTTAACCATATTTTCCCTTAAAGATACCTTCATTTATTTGCTGATTTGCCATCCCCAAATCTTTTGCTACTAAGAACATTTTCAAAGACAATACCTGGCAAGTAGTGTTCTACTAAGAACATAGGCTGGCGCACGTTCTCTCCCTCTGTCTCTGTTTCTCTCCGTCCCCCACCCCAGGTTAAAATTCAATTCCCTAAAAACATGTTTGCCATTTTCCTTAAATGGGACCCTTATATTGGTAATTTATATATATTTTTTAAATCAAGGAACTACCCACAAAAATTCATCATTTTTTAGTCTTCTCAAGTAAGCTGCCCTTTTCTCACGTTTTAATTGCAGCTCTTAATTACTTCTCACTCAGTGGACTCCAGGGACCATACTGAATTCAACCAATCTCCACTGGTAGTCTTCAATATTTGTCCATTACTCTTAAAAACAAGTCCAAAGCTGAAAGCTAATAGATTTGGTAAACATAAGTCTTCCAGTTTTTACTTAGAAGACAATAAGACATTCTCTTTGTCTGGAAGGTCCTAGCTTTCTGATTTTCTTTTTTTTTTTTAATTGTACATTATTGAACATTCTGCTTCCATTTACATAATTTATCTTCTTCTCTTGCATTCAGATCTACCCTTCTGTACATGAAGCATGCTAGATTAAATCAAATACATACCTGATTACCCATTACTGTAACAGATAGGGTGGTATTTTTCTTAACTAGTCCCAAAACATTATTTTCAGAGAAAAAAAAAATCAAAAGAACTTTCCAGGGAGTAAAAGAGTAGTTATCTGTTTCTTTTACACTACCATTAAAAATATTATCTGCTGTGGACCTTGAAGAAATATAAGAATTCTCTGGGTACTATATCCAATACCAGTAGTTTATGGAAACATGCCACCAAAAAAGTCAAGACAGGGAAACGGCTCGGCATGGCGGCACACACCTGTAATTCCAGGGACTTGGGAGGCTAAGACAGGAGGATTGCAAGTCTGAGGTCAGCTTCAGCAACTTAACGAGGCCCTAAGCAACTTAGTGAGGTCCTAAGCAACTTAGTGAGACACTATCTCAAAATAAAATTTAAAAAGGACTAGGGATATAGCTCACTGATAAAGTGCTCCTGGGTTAATTCCCCAGTACCAACAAAACAAAACAAAACAAAAAAGGTGGGGTGGGGGTGGGGAATGGCAGCAGCTAATGATCCTTCCTAATTCACCATCTGTGTTTACATACTTTTGTTGTACATTTTTGGTTTGCATATTTCTGTAATAGAGTCCCACATCATTGCTACATAGATTCTAAAAAGTAGAATTTCTGTGTCATTTGTGAATCATATTCTTTGAAGCTTAGCATTCATAAGGTTTTACAATCGTGATCTCTTTGGGGAATAATAGTTATTAGAATATACTACCAAATATGAGGCTGTTAATTAATTGAGGGTTACCTGTGAGCACAAATAAGAGTGCCCTGATCTCCACAATGTGAGGCACATTGAATAAGAGACTTATTGTGAAGACTAGAACAGATGTTTATGTGTTTATATTTGATTTTTGTAGACATTTATGAATTGTTAGAAAAGAAATGGTTTCTTTTCATCACCTTAGATTAACTATGAGGAGAATAAAGAAGACATGTTGAGGAGAAAATTGGGAGGTCATGGATCCTAAAAAGAAATAAGAGAACTCAGTCCTCTCTAGGGCCTAAATCAAAGCTCTGGAGTGATTTTAAAATGTTTTAAAAATGTTTTTTAAAAGTGATTTAATATAGTGAGTTGAGATACATTACATTAGATATAATTAGACCTAGACAGGAAAGGTGGTTCTGAGAAGCTAATGAAATATCATTAAGGTTGAATATAAGATTGTTGATTAGGATAAAGCTAATCCTGATTAGGATAAACAAGATGGGAGCTAGAGATCTTATTTTTCCTCTTATTTATTTATTTATTTTATAAGTGAAGAAGAAGGGTGCTATCTTGCTTTAAGTGGAAAGAAAAAATAAAGAATATTATCACTTTTATATTCTGTTAAAATATTCTATCACAATAATGTTTTTTTCCACTTTATTTTTTGGAAAGGCATTTGCCTTGAGATGTATCTCTATTAAGGTAAAAGATATGAATAAAAATTGAATTTACCTGCCGTATATTTTGCCTTCACAGCAAAGAACTGCAAGGCCCCAAGCAGTCTGGCTGCTCCTTCTCCTCAGTCTTGCTCCACGCTATTGCACTCCTTGTATTCTGTATTTCAGCATCACTATCAATCTCTGGTCTTACAATCACCAATGCTACCTCATCCTGAAAAAGATTTTCAGCCACACCCCCCACCACTACCCAAGCTCCCACCCTACCTATTTAAAGATTACTCATTGTATAGATTTTGCTCCTTCTATTTTGCTCCTTTGATAAACTCTTTCCAACTTCTCTGACTACATCAAGCCAACTAAAAGTTTTAACACTCTGGAATTCCCCCTTATGGTATTTTTCACAGGCGCAATTTTATTTTTATTTTTGAAAATATTTAGTTTTGCTCAATATTCCTCAAGCCTCTTATGACGACAAGTCATGTCTAGTTTTGCTCACTACTGATTCCCCAAAAGTGTGGTGCAGTTCCTAGAACATGGGAGGTACTCAATAAACATTTGACAACTGAAGGAGTCAATGAACAAATAAACATATAAATGATTTTCAGTTTTTATTGGAATGATTCTGCTGCATAGACACAATTAATCATTAGTTCTAGTCTTGAGATAATGATGGATGCATTATCCTCTCTATAAAAATTTGATATATACTTGAAAACTTCTCCAATAGCAAGTGTCTCTATACTTTAAGTACATATCACAATGATTAAACAGAAATTATAAATTCATGTGCACTCATAAAAAATCAACCAAGATATTTCTTTATCAACTACAGTTCTTTAATAATCTTCATGGCTTATTCTTTAGTGTCAATGGATCATAATATTAATGTGAACCATTCAATAGCAATAGTATTTAAATATACTATGGATTGCATGTATGTCAGTTATCCCTTTTGATGGAAGAAAACCAAAGTAAATTCTATACATATCACGTAGATTTGAAATTTAGGGAGCATTGTTGGCATATCAGCACCAAAATTCCCACTAAGACACAAAAATTTGTAATACATTTCATATTAGCTAATTGCTCTTTCTTCCATAAGATTATTTATTCCCTGATTTTAGTTCATGATTTACAGTGGCATTATAATTATCTGTACTGTCAATTCTGTTTCCTTATCTGTAACAACCTTAGGAACAGGAATGAAGTTCTGTTCATTGTTTATCATCTCTGACACTTCACTCTACCAAGAACCAAGCACAATGCTTTGGTAGTTAAAACTTAATAAATAAATGTGTGTTAAATAAAGGGATCAGGGGAAATAAAGTATGAGAGGGAAGTAGAATAGAAAAAAGGAAACATATAAAATCTTCCGATTTATGACATTATGTTGATCAGACCTGGCCATTATATAGTATCAACATTTTGAAGCATTTCTTCCCAAAACCAACATTTTTTAAAGGTTTCATCACAATATGCAGTCATACACTGATTAGATCTTCATTTCTTTTCACTCTGTCTCTCAATTTTCTGGCTGAAATGCTAATGATACACAGTGAAATAGGCAAAATGTTGGATATGAGAGAGAAAAAGAAACAAAATGGAGTTGAACATGTCATGTGTCCATTAGGTCACAGGTAGCTGATACTTTCCAGTGCCTCTGCCTATGCCAGATTGGAAGTTTGGGACCATTAATTTTACCATGCCTCTCTTATCCTTGTCATTATTCACCACTGCTCAAAAGAAAGACCCCATTTTCTGTGTTTCTTATTCTCATCCCAATACTTTCCCAGAAAATCTTCCCCTTGACATTCCCACTTGCCCTTTCCTTAGAAGGAGAGGTTGCTCATTCTTCCCCTCTCCACGCACCATAATGTACACAAGAGAGTCAGTCTTTGTGTTCCTATAGCTTTTGCCAAACAATTGCTCCTTTATTCTATTTTTAAAATATGTTCCTTAAGATTCATCCTACGTCTCTCTGTGTGGCTCATCCTCATGTTACCCACACCCAACAAATTGGTGAAGGATTATGGCTCCTGGCTCAGGATCTTTGTCTCTCCCATTCCCATTCTGCTTTAAACAATTCCCATGTATGTGAGGATGACTCTTTCCATATTCCAGTTACTTGACTTCCTCAATCCCAATGGCCTACACAATTCTGCAACCCATTCCCATATTCATATTCTTGCCATGGATAGAACATCAACTCCCATGTTCCACATTTGGACCACAAATTCTGATTCTCCCATGTGTGAACACTCTATCGCTTTCTGATTTTCAATGCATTGACTCTTTACAGACACATCCTAAGCAATTCTAATTTCTGCCCATGTATAAGTTCTCTTCTGCTCTCCTTTTTTTTTCCAACTTAGATCTCAGGGTTCACTGTACCACTCTCTTGCCAGTACTTTGTAACTTCTGACACAACTGAATATAGGCTTATGTTACAAACAAATGTGCCCAAATGAAAACAAGAAGAAAGCCTGTATCAAATATCTCCCTTTAGTTATTATCTTGTTTTATTCCTTTCTTCACGGTCACATACCTTGTTAGTCTGTCTTTTCTACAATTCTTCACTCTGAATTTTATTTTTGAATCCACTACAGTCTTGTTTTTGCCTTTCAGAATCGATCCCTTCTCCACAATGATCTATCTCAAAATACACTGCTATTTGTCCATTATCTCTTCTGAAGCCTATAGTTGCCTATGTTCTTCTCTTCCCATGAGTTACCAAGTTCTGCTGATGTATTATGACATAGCATAAACCAACATTTACTGAACTTATTCTAAGTGTCAGGCCCCATCTTAAGTGCTTTACATTTAATCCTCACAACAACCCTATGGGGTATATAGTAAAGTACTACAATTGTTACATTTCACAGATAAGGAAATTATAACTAGAGGTGATAAGCTAAGTCAAGATCTTCATACATCCTTGACATCCCTGGATCTATCCTCTCTCTATTCCCACACTGAGCGTGCTGAGGTTCTATCCTCTTACTGCTTTCTATGACTCCATTTCATGTCTCCCATAATCTTCTCCATTTCTGACAAAGTTCCCTCTAAATTGCACAACTGCTCACATCACTTCCCTGCTAAATACCTTCACAGGTGCCCCTCAGCTAACAGACTAATTTCAGTGGTTACACTTATTACCTAAGTCCATTCATAATCTGCTCCTTGCTTGCCTCCTGGTCTCATCTTGGGCCATTGCTTTCTTTCCCTATACTCAGTGGAATTAATTATTATTCCCAGAGAATGTCACTCCAAGGCTAATGCCTGAAGTACACTTTTTTAATTATTTATTTTTTAAATTGTAGTTGGACACAATACCTTTATTTCATGTATTTATTTTTATGTGGGGCTGAGGATTGAACCCAGGGCCTCACACATGCAAGGCGAGTGCTCTATCACTGATCCACAACCCCAGCCCCTGAAGTACACTTTTAAGTGACTAATTTTTACTTATTCTTTAAAACTCAGGTGCAGTCCAGTCTGTCCAGAAAGCCATAGTGTTCCCTGGTGTAGACACCCTTCTCCACCATTGTGAGTTACTGCACTGCTCTCCCAGCACAGAGTTATGTGTCATTAACTCACACTCCACTACGAATTCCTATAGGGCTAGCAGGACTGTGGCTTTCTCAACTTTAATGGCCAGTGCCTGCCAATATACAGGAATTCAAATATTTACTTCTCAATCTTTTTCCTAATTCAGCCATCTTGATTTTAATTCATACATTAAGAGTATTTTTCAAAATTTATAATCCTTCTAAAGAAATTTAAAAAATCATTTTCAAGTATAACAAATGATGTTTTGATAAGCCAACATTCCTAATGAACTGAGTAAAACAGACACCATTTGTTTGTTTTGAATGGCAAGTCATTTGCTTGCCAGCAATTACATTGTATGTTTGTAGATATTTTTGCACATATACCATTTGCAGCATTTCAAAATCTGTTATTTTTCAAGTTACATAGGTTTTGTCTACTAGAGATTAGGACACTTTTATTTTAAATAATTTTGAAAGTAAGTGAAAAACATTTCTGGGCATAATACAAAGTCCTTACAAATACTAGTCTATAAAACAACTCAGAGAGGAGACCACTATTTGCATGTAAATCAGTAAGCTTAATGGTGGATTTCAGGTCTCTTGAGAACTATCTAACATAAAGCAACGAATAAATTGAATGGTGGTGCATTGCTTTCACAAAAGCTAATAAACACGGTTTTATAACACCCTATTCTTTGAAATAATCTCCTCTCCTACCATTATTTGGCTTAACATATATTTCTACACCTTTCACATATGAAAATCACATTTTAAAAATTAGGTATTATAATTAATCATTAAATTTCAACATTCTTTAGAATGTGCTAAGTAAAATACTTCCATTGAACACAATAATTTTCCCGTAAAATACTTCACATTCTTTTCCCCCACTATAATGATTAATACCTTGACATGTACACTGACTTTTTATCAGTGTTCTTCAATCAGTTTTTGTTATACCCCATTCATTTAATATAGCTACAACACCACTAGCTTCTAGTTCCAAGACAGCTTCCTAGTCACATCTAAATTAATAAGGTTCTCTGTTGAGGGTAGTACTTTCTGAAATTACTTTCAATTTAATAATTACAGATGAATTAGTGATGTGATTGAGTCATATGATCCTTTTTATTTTTTGTGAATGATACAAATTCAAATTAAAATGGACCATAAAATATCCATACAGAACCCCAGTTACTTATTTTGTACACATATATACATTTTCTTCTGAAGCAAGAATTCATATATACATTCATATATACATTTTCTTCTGAAGCAAGAATTCTTATTCTGACCATGACTTATACAGCAATTTCCATAATTCCTTGTTTTTCACAGTTGTATAGCATTGGCAAGCTGCTTTCCAAACCCCCATTTCCTCACAAAATAAATTGACTCCCAGAGATTCCTGGAAAGGATATAACTTTATTTTCTAATTTGAAAATAATTAGTAAAGTATTCAGCAGTGAGTCTCAAATAATGTAAGACAGCTTGACCTTGGCAGAACATACTTCATTTAGCTAGGAATAATCTTCTCTCTCAAAACTCTCCTGATTAAACTGTGGTAATACTGTGGTCACTCTTGAGCTTTACACTGAAAACTAAATTTAATGTCTGGATCTCTCTTCCTTTTGCTTTGAATATTTGACATGTTTTTATCTTAACACCAAACTTATTGTTATAGGATTCCTTCAATTTGGAGGTGCATTTGAAAAGAAAACTGAATGACATGGAGATCAACCATTTCCAGAGAGGTCTATAACTAATACTCTATTAAAACTGTGAACATTTCTATACTGATTATCCCTTCTCCTCTAGTCCCATCCAGGCAAAAAAGAAAAAGTAACTGCTCTCAAAATGAATAACCTCAACAAAGGAATTATTATCAATTAGATTGGACAGCTATCATGTCCTCAGAATAGAAGAGGACACAGAAAAGGTTTAACTCGTAGTTTAATTGTCTTCTAGAAGATTAGAACCAGAAATGAGAACCTAGTTTACTCAAATAATAATGAGCACTGAAAAAGATGTAGTCGAAGACTTCATAGAGAAAGTACGCTTTGAACTCAAACCTGAAGTTTGGTTAGAACTTCAAGTTTGAAAGCAACAGCATAAGGCCAGTTAATATTGAGCATTTACTCTGTGACAGGTACCATACTAAGCATTTTACATGCCTACTATTACTTATTATTGTGGCCTTACAAACTGAGTACTCTTATTATCCCCATTTTGCCTTGAGGAAGTTGCTGCTTCCGTAGTTTCAGAAACTTGTCCAAGGTTCTCCAGCTAGTCTGTAGTGAAACTAAAGTCCAATCCTAGACTGTCTGAATCCAGAAGCCACTCTCAACTATTATACTAGAATGTATATTATACAACTGTTATACTAAAATGTATTTGTACAGGTTGTGAAACAGTGAGGGAGCTAGCCCAACTAGTGATAGAAGTTTTGTTTGACATACGAATTAAAGAATTAGCTGTATTGGAAATAGAAAAATTTCAAATTTAAAATAAAGAGTCATGGAAAATTTGTGAACAAGAGAGCAATGCTGGAGGAAGATTGGGGAGACAAGCAGAACTGAAGAGTTCTTTGATGAGTTTGGAAAAATACTTGATCAAGCTTTTGGTAATTGCATTTGGTAAGCTCTGCTGCGGTAACAACACCCAAATGTCAGAGGCTTATGCAAACAAGTGTTTGCTTCCTATTGATGTTACAAGCCCATTGAGGATGGTTTGTGAGTGATTCATGGTTTTTCCCAATTTGTTATCTTCATTCTTGCATTGAAACTGAAGGAGAAGCTCCTATTTGGACATGCTATTCTTGTGGCAGAGGGAAAAGAACCAGATCACTGGAGAAGACATGCAATGATTCTTAAAGCATCTGCTGACTTACCATTATCCAAAGAAAATCACACAGCCAAACTCTATGTTGACAGTGCTAGGGTGCATCCTCCTCCATGGAGGCCTGCAGATCACACAGTAATAGGCAGGGTGTATAATCCTTTTACAGGAAAGAGAGTGAATCGTGGGAACAATAATGTACTCTACCAGAGAAAGCCTGTGCTCTTTGCAGATGCTGTCACGATTCATTAAAGCAACAGAGCGAAATGAGTAAACTTCATGGAGGAGGTGAAATCTCTTGTTCTCCCTAGATAGAGGGCTCTGTCCTAAGAAGAACAACTGTTGCTCTGTTTCCATGCTTTCTGATGTAAAAATCTAATGCTGCATGATTTTGTCATGCTGCACTTGAAATCTGTCAAAGATTGAAATGTAAATCAAAGACAGTTTATATGAATTGATGGAAAGGATATGAACCCTTTACACTGTTTCATTGCAATTACAATGAAATTAAATTAGAAAAAGTAAACACAGAAAGGACCCAGTTAACATATATTTATGCCTTCTTTTTTCTTATCCTAAGTGGCATTATGTTTAGGATGATTTTACCTGTTGCTTCTTTGTGACTGTTGACCTCATAAACAATTCCAGTCCCATATAAAATATATGCAATACAAATGAGTAATAGTTAAGAATTAACCAAGTATATTTTGGTGCTAACAAGTCTCTCCCAAATATACAAATGATTAAATCAAGTAAAAATCATATAAGGACATTCTTAGAATAAGTCATTTCTAAGCCTTTTGGGGAATTTTATTAAACATAAAACTAAAGTCTGAATTTATCTTCATGCTGTCTGTTTGGCTTTCTTGCTTAAGCATCTGGCCCCCACTGGTCATTTATAGCTTCCAACATCTTTCCAAAGGGTCACTCTTTCTCTGGTCCAAAGCGTGGCTTTCTCTTCCCCTTGTACCCCCCATCAAGTTCTCCTTTTTGAATTCTTAGACATACTATAGATGTAGCTCCTTGCAAATTTATCATTTTATCAGAGCATAACTTTTGCTGATACCAGTACATTCCCATTAAAGATCAATTTTACCTGATATTCAATTAGAAAATGATTTGTCTCAGACTGAAGTTTTAGCTCAGTGGTAGAACGATTACCTAGCACGTGTGAGGCACTGGGTTTAATCCTCAGAACCACATAAAAAGAAATAAAGGTATAAATAAAATAAAGGTATTGTGTCCTTCTACAATAAAAACTTTTAAAAAACTAAAATGGTTTGTCTCTTTCCTTTCTTGAAGTTATACCAAATCTTTACAGGGGAAGCCCAAGTTTTTCCAGAACCTAAATCTTCAAAGTCCAAAGAACACAATGTATGGAGATATGTGATAGATATCAAATATTTGTAGAATTAATAGACAAATATATAAATAAATTAACTACTCTAGAAGGTAAGTTTCTCCTGTATAGAAAAGCTCCTAAACTTTTATTTAAAGATACTTAAAGATAATTTCATATATATTTTTTATACAAGACATTTGATAAATATTATTTGTTTACCTGGGCAAGGAGGGAAAAGTTTGATGGTTCATAGCAAAACAGATTCCCTAATCACATTATTACTTCCTGTTATCCATCAGTTTTTTTTAAAGAAATGTTTATAACCCTGGGGAGAAATAAATATAAACTGAAAATCCTAAAATTAGGAAGAGAAAGTTGTCTCCTAAAATGCCTTTTTCTAAAAACTTAGAATCCTCTTAGAATGTCACCAAGATTTAAAAAGGTTTCCTTTTGTGTTGTAATGATCTACTAAACATATTATGCTTATAAAAGAACACTAACAACTCATAGCATAACCATATCCACAGTATATTGTATTTGCTTTCTAAAGACCTTTACCTAAATTGACAATCAAAACGTTGCTGTAAATTTTTAAATCATTTTAAACATCTTAATCATGTGACAACTTCAACAGCTTATTTTAAGGCTACTTTTGACAGAGGAACTCAAAGAGTCTTCTGACTTCCATCTTACTGGTAAAATGTGCAGTGCTGGGTTCAATCTCAGCAACAAATTTTGAAGCACTGGAAAAATATGAATAGAATCCCATTCCCTTATGCTGCAATCCCTATTCTCAGGAGATCAATAAATGTATTTTTCCTAGTTTCATATAACTACACAACTATAGTATATAGCAAGTCTGTTTTGGTACATTTGTAAGACCTATTTAAAATCTAACCAAGCACAACATTTTTAAAAAAAATCATAAACTTGGGGCTGGGGTTGTGGCTGAGCAGTAGGGTGCTCGCCTAGCATGGACAGGGACCTGGGTTCGATCCTTAGCACCATATAAAAATAAATAAATAAAGATATTGTGTTGTCCAACTACAACTAAAACATAAATGTTTAAAAAAATCATAAACTATTCAATCATGAAATTATAAACTATCCAAGGAGGCATTCTAAAAAGTGGAAAACTGGTAAATATAAGACCTGTCATTATAACATCATGAGTTTATTTGCATAAGCACAGAAGTGGTGCTAATCTTAATCTTATACACAAATAATTGTGCTCAAAAGATAAATTTCTAAAATTATAATGGTAAACAGTAGATGGAACATTCAGCTACAATGTAAGATCTTAGTAAAATAAATATAAGAACAGACCTTCCAAACAAAATGAAATTTTTTTTTTGGAAAATGAGATATAGAAAGCATATTTCTTAACAGAAAACAAAAAATGTAAAATATCTTGGTATATTTCAAATTTTTCTATATAATTTTTGAATTTTAAAAACTGTGCTTAAAGTATTAGCAGTAGAAAAAAAGAATAGAAGGAAATACACATCAGAATATTAGAGTCCTTGTCATTCAATGTTAAGACAGTTGTGACTTTTAAATTTATTTCTATACTTCCCAGGTTTTCTTCAGTAATCATCTATTATTATTAATATCAGCAAGAATAATAAATTAATTTATAATATTAAGAGAACTAACCAACTCCTTAGTATCAGGAAAGGGTTACACTGTTAAACTGACTTTAAACATGCTATGTAGAAGGGCCTACCTTTTACCTCAGATTTTAGCAAACACTAGAGACTCACATATCAGGTAATAATTTCATTTATATTAGAGTTATTGCTTATTTCTAAGTCCTAGCAAGTGATTGCTTTGATGGGAATATTTTCTCTCTGGTCCAAAAGTATCTTGCCTTTTATCCCTGAACTACTGCAAAAAAATTATTACAAAAATGTCTTGGAAAATAAAATCAATGCTGCTACCCAACTCCATTGCATTAACAGGTTTTTCATCAAATTCTACAAGTAATGCATTATATTGCTTTTTTCCACAATAGCAACATGAGGTAATTTCCATTATACTGCTTTTATAGTTGAAAAAATATCTTTCATTTTCTAAATATTGAACAATATGCTAAGCTCTTATACTCTCATCTAGGACCTAATTTCTAATTTAAATTTAAAGATCATTTGAAGTAAATTAAATGGGCCTATGAAACAAGATCTTCTCAAAGCCCAAGTTTAAATGAGATGAGATCTTTGATAGAAAATTTTTGCACATTAAACTGTGACAACTTTAGATAATGGGGACAGGAAGAGACAGTTGAGGACTGCAGCCTCAGTTTGCAACTGTTCGGCTTATTAGAATAATACATTTCCAGGAATTACACAGAAATGATCATATGAACTTAGCTATTGGGAAGCAGTTACATCAAGGTAATTTTAAACTAATACTTCGGTTATTAGTTAGTGAATTATTGGAGAGTATTATCATTCTTACAAAAGACACTATTTTAAGTCACACTCAAGTACTGAGTTATGCTCAAAAAACTGGGTTCTAGTTTTTCTGGTTCTCTGTCAGATGAATGCTTATATGCAACTGTCTGCCCTGAAACATGTTATGTATATATATATATATATATATATATATATATATATATATATATACATACATACACACACACACACCCCACACACGTGTGTTTATACACACACACACACACACACACACACACACACACACACACAGTCTTATTAGAAATAAAGCCTGGGATTGTCCTCTCACATTATAAAAGAGGTCCAATTTACAACTTGGCATCCAGAGATGTGGGACTAATTTAAGTGTATATTTCTACAGGTTCTTGAGTTTAAAAATACATATTTATTCTAAATAGTTGCCTTTTTTCTTTCCTTTTCTTTTTTTTTCCTCTTTTCTTTCTTTTTCTGAAACTAGCACTTTGGCAAATCACATTGTTGTACTGTGTTTTGATGCATGATGTTTTCATGGTAATGCCACATGTATAAATGAAAAAATGCTGGCTATCTCCCAAAAATGTAAAATAGTTAAAATACTTTTTCAAAGGAAAAGAGCCATTATCAATATTTTTAACAATTTTTTTTTTTTGCTATAAATGGCAGTCAACCAACTTAATACCAAATCTCCACAGAGTTTATGATTCCAAAGAAACAAAAGAGTCTTAGATATGGGCAATTTTGTTTATGAAATTTTTCACTACCCAAACTCCTTCTTGGCTCAAAAAACAAAATTATGAATCTTGAAATTTCTTCTATTTTTTAGAGAAGTAATGGTAGAAAATTCCCTCTACAAACCACATATTCTTCTCACTTCTCTTGAGATTTGAACTGCAGGTGGCTGGATGTTTTTATTTAGAAAACAGTCCATTTATAAATCATGGATGGCAAAGACCTGACATTAACTTTCATTTCTGATGGTTTAATTTAAATGTTTTTAATAAAGTGCTTTTGTTGTATTATGTCTTCTCACAGATACTGATAACCCTGATAGAAATGGTGTCACACAGATGTATTGAATTCTCAAGAGAGATAAGCTTCCTTAAAATTTAGTGAAAAATAAAACAAACTCCTTTTTTTTTTGTTTTTTAATTTTCTATTCCCATTTATTTGGAGAGGAAGGAAGAAACGACTGTGGGGGGAGAGGAGGGGGATGGGAGATGTATACCTTATCTAAAAGAGTGGCAAATGCTTTTAAACCTTGCCATATAAATGAGTCTCTTTAAATTTTTTTTAATTAAAGCAAAAAATCACCACCTTATTTTTGCTCCTTTCTTCTTCTTCTTCTCTTAATATTTTCTTCTTTTTCTTTTATATTTTAACGTGGTCCAAGTTAAAATATTTCTTGGAATCATTCACCCAGCCGTAATTCTAATAGAAGTCTTCAGAGTTTGTGTCTAATAACAGCTCTGTGGAGGCCCCTGAAATTCTAATAAAGACCCATCAACCTATCAGAAGAACATGTAATTTTATGTTCATTACTTCCTGGTGCCCGACTATAGAATTTGGATGGTTGCACCTCAATTAAAAGTTGAATTGAAGTTAATATCATTTAAATAAAAACTTCAATAAAAAGTTAAGGTTCTATTCTTAATAGCATTAATACCCTTTAATGACCGCTATGGTCATTACCACCAGATAACTGACCTCCTTGACCCTTTCCTCACTGAGAAACCTGGCAACACAGACAATTATTTAGCAATAATGAACACTCTATGGGAGATGATTGTGTAACCAAGTACCTTGACTTACCATTCTGTTGCCTCCATTATTCAAAAAATGTTGCATTTTTCCATTATAGGTTTTTCTATTTTAAAAAAGAAAGCTGCCCAGGCTTCAAACTCACACTCTCCCTTTGGCCTGCAAAAGTTCACCTTATAATTGGCAAAAACTTTAGATATAATTAAAATGGTGTAAATTAGGTGAGTCTACTATTCTTGAGCTGTGACTGATGCCTGTTAAAGAACTTAACCTTTACCATTAGAGACCACTCTAAAGAAGAAAAAAAGAAGGCATAAAAAAGAAGTTAAAGGTGGCTTTCCAGGTCCCTTTCTAACTAGGCTTTGTGATTGGTGTTAAACTTAGCAGTATGAGAGACTTAGCAGTATGAGAGACAAAAAGAAGAAAAGTCCAAACAGGTGATTTTTAACAGGAGAAACTTCACAAATCCTTTGAGACCTTAATTCCTGTTTTCCCTTCCTGGAGAACGTTATTATTGGAGGTAGTGCCAAAAAGAAATGGAAGGACATTAGCCCAATTTTTTGCTAAAATAATGACTTAGTAGACTCAGCTCCTGAGAACTCTGAGAAATCTTATTCCATAATATAAGCTAATAGAGGCACTGTTTAAGGAAAAACAATAAACTTCTTGCTATGCTCTATAATTTTATATCTTCATAAGCATATCAAGCTAATATAAATCATTCTAATTTTTGGGGCAACTCCAACTCACAATCTAGAAAAGTGAAATAATACCAAATATTGATTAATAACTAATTCTCTGACAATTCAAACTGGACTACAATTGAAGTTAAGCAATGCTTATATATTGAGATACCCCTAGCTCAGAGTTCATTTATTTTGTTTCTATGCTTTTCATATTGAGTTTTTACTTCAGTAGGAAATTATTCAAAGACTGAAGGCAAGATAATCTTTGATTCCTCTGAGGACAGATACAAGATGAACTGAGCATTTGATAGAACTTTCAGATGTAAGCAAAAGAATTTATTAAAAAGGATTTTGCACTAACATAATTTGTTGCTCTGAGGAGATTATATGATCTCTATTTCTATAAGTCTGTCAGATAAGTTCAGGTTTATATCCACATCCATAAAGCCTGAACAAAAGCAGAGAAACTGAGTTGATATCAGTCTAATAGTTCAATGTTTCCCAGTTACTTCAAACCTAAAAAAATAAATAACAAAAAAAATCATTCATTCTCCACCAATAAAACAGTACCTATTATATACTGTGCAAGGCATTGGTAAGAAAGCAAAAATGAAAGTGGTATGGTTCCTGCCCTTAAGGAGTTTATAATCCACAAGACCAAATGAAATATGTGAGAAATCACACAGAAGCAACATACTAAAGGAATACAACCAATGTGATTAGTTTTGTCTAAGGGTGAGTTAGGAAGAACTGAATGGACAATGCAATATTTGAGCTGGATTTTGAAAAAATATAAGATGAAAAGACTGAAAATGGAACAGAGCACCCACTGTGAGGGAAAAGTACAAGTGCTAGCTTGGACCTATAGGCAAATGTGAAGCAGGAGAAGCATTGAGGAATCCATGGACTGAGGTTTAGACAGGGCAATAGAACTAAGAGCCAATAAGCCTGGAGAGGTAACTTGATGATGAATCAAGAAATATTTTGAATACTTTGTTAAGGAGTATAGGTTTATTCATTGGCAAGGTTTTTGAACAAGAGTTTGATGTGATCCAACATGTACTTTAGGAATATGACAACAGAAATAGAGATCAGTATATAGAAGTTGAAGCTAAGAGTCAATTAGAAGTCAGTGATATTATTTGGCCCTGGAACTCTGTACAGGAAAGATTACTGGGGTCAGGTGAATTCTGCCAACATTAATTATCATATTATAGTGAACACACCAGGATACCATTAGAAGTTCACTTGTTAAATAAAAATTGTTTACATTATCTGTGGGAAATTACATTTCTAAGTAAGTCTTCAGTCCTTACCCAGAAACTGGAATGATGAGGCCTGGATCAAGTTTAGCAGTGGGTATTAAAAAGGCCATGAGACAAAAACATATGTGTGGCTCTACCAGATGCTACTGGTTCCACTGATTTGTAAATAAAATCATCCTTGAACCAAGCTAGGGAAGCAAACCAAGTTAAACACACAGTTTACTGCTGCAATGGGCTTCCCATTTAGTCCCTATTGGTCTCTGCATATATTAAACAAAAGCCAAGCCAAAGCTGAGTCATCAAAGTAGTACCAAGAATGACCCTGGAAGACTGAAATACCATTCCTTTGGTCAAAATGGTGCTTAACTAATATATTTCCAGCAGATGCCAAGAGCAGGAAGAGTCATGTTCTACATGTATCACCACATGAGACCTGGGGCATGACCACAGGTGAGATTTTCATAGACCAAAAAGAAAAACTGTCAAGCAAACATTTTTGCCATTCTTGAAAGAAAATGGAGCAAGAAGGATTTTTTTTTATTTGTATAAAATATATTGTTCTTCCAGGCTGCAGTGAAATAGTTTCTATTTAATTGCACAGAAATCCTAAGAAGGTTACAGCAGTGAAACATTAAAATTCTAAGGGCAACTAATAACATTAAAACTTTATAGCCCCAGATAGAATAATTTAGACAAAAACAACATGAACATATGTTTTGTGTAATAATAACAAACATTTATAGCTGTCAAGAGAGAAAAACACAGGTTTATGCACACCTTAATGGTGTGCATGGGTGAGCATGAGTATATTTAAAACATAATATATTACAAAAATGACAGCATGCATGGCTCTTCTGGGTACTATGTTAAATCAATGAATAAATTACCAAAAGTGAGCTGTGGCTGTTTGGATGTGTAATTGAGCTTAACGTATGTAGTGTTATTTCAAAAGAAACTGTTCAAGGAGTTTCGAGCCCAATCCACTCTGCATCTATCCTAGGCAGTTTACAAATAGCAATAAATGAAACTGTTTCACAGTAGGAAGGAAGTTTAGTTATACACATTACTTAAATTGAGGAAAAGTTAATTTTAATATGCTTTGCAGGAATTGAAAACAAACTTATAATAATTTGCTTATGTTCACCAAACTGGAAATTGAAATGTTAATATTTGAATTTAAATTTATTTTAATTATTCACTGTATGACTCAAGAAAATCACTAGAAATTATCTGTTTAACTTAAAACAAATACATACACAAACCCTTCATAAATATGTTTATTATTCTACTTGTTTTAATTACACAATCTGAATTCCACACTTTAAAAAAATATTAGGACTACAGAATAAGAAATAAATTTTAAGCATGTTTGTGCCAACAAGTTAATGGCAATTGGTAATAACTGTGCTGTAGACAAAGCCATTAATGTGATTTTTTAGGATAAAAAATAACTTCTAGTAATTTTCTTTCTAGTTATAAGGTTGTTTGTCTTACTTAGTATTCTACCAGTTTTATGAAACAAAGAAAGAGGTATATTTTCTTACTTTTCCCTGCCTAATTTTTCCTGGCCTTAATTGTCTTATGTTTTCTGCTTTATGTAGAATGCTATGATCATTTTACATAGGAAATTTGAAATAAAATCATAAAAATTAAGTCCTGAAGCTTTTGAATTACAGATCTTGCCAGGCAGCTAAAAGAGCTACTCAACAAGTGTAATCTCTTTTTAGGAGACTGCAACTTTAAGCAATTTAAAATGTTATGATGGGCTTAGGTAACAACCATGCTGACTCCTTATTTTTCATTTCTTTTCTGTTAATAGGGTCATTATATCATGGCAGATGCAGGAATGTCATATATTGTATGAAAAGGAGACTATTTTTCTTGAACAGCATATTTTTATCTGTTCTATTAGTCCTGTGCTTTGTCATCATTTATGACCATCTAATACAACAAGTATCTTCCAATGCTGTCTGCAATTGTATAAGGCCCTGAACTCATAAATCCAAAGGCTTGCTTTTCATTCTGCACTAGATGAATAGATTCTTACTAACATTGAAAGTAACAAAAATCAAGGGGGAGGGGGGGAAAAGGGGAGAGAACTGAACAACAGCAGAGGAGGTAGAGAGGGAAGATGGGAGGGGAGGGGAGGGGAGGGGAGGGGGGATAGTAGGGGATAGGAAAGGTAGCAGAATACAACAGTCACTAATATGCCATTATGTAATAATGTGAGTATGTAACAGTTGTGATTCTGCAATCTGTATTTGGGGTAAAAATGGGAGTTCAAAACCCAATTGAGTCTAATGTATGAAAGATGATATATCATCAGCTCCATAATGTTTTGAACAATCAATAAAAAAAAAAGAAAGTAACAAAAATAAGTTTGTACTTATCAAGATCTTTTTAATCCAAAATAACAATACAATTAGATAGAAGGTCATTTCTCAGCATTTTTAGCACTACTTTTACTCATGTTGTCACTGTTAATTCACTTTTCCACTCTACTCTCTTCTCCCCAAATTTTGCACAAACCAACCAATTTACTGACTCTGCCAAACAATAATCCTACAGGGGTTCCATGCTTTTATGAGCAGATGATGATTAACACAGTTGGAGCAGTCAGATGCAGACAGTGGAGCCCACTTACAGGCTCGGTGTTTCTTAGATCAAGATATGGAAATTCATAAGACAGGAAACACTGCTTTAAACACTGGGAGTTTTAAGGCCTAGCCATTATATGCTGAAATGGGTAAAGCTACTTGGAAAAGCTTTCTTCTTTCACCCTCTTTTTAGTCTACTCTGTCTGCAACATAAGTCACTGGTCTTTGTCTATAGCAGCTGACCCCACAGAGGCATCACTGGTTATTAAGCAACAAGCCTCAAATATTTTACAGAAAGAATTTACTGAAGCTTCTATGAACAAGGCCATAAGAACCAGAGACTGTCCCTGTCTACACTTATTTTAGGTGACCTATTTCCTTTCCTGATTTAAACTGAGTCCTACAGAATTAGCAGGCAAGGAGTAGGGGTTTGTGGGAAATGGAAAGAGACCAGCAGCTAAGTCAATATTAAATCAACTAGACAACTACCATGTTTCAGATGTTACCCTATGAATATCAGAGCTAACAAAAATAAATAATAAACTCATTGTCATATAAGAAGTTTACTGTAGATCTCAAAACTCATGCCAATAGTCTTAACATAAAAGACTCTTGACAAACTATCACCATAATAATATCGAATAATAATAATGAAAGCAAACATTCAAATTATACCCTATACCTCTTAAATCTCCAGGTGTAGCCACCTTAGGATATAATGCTGAAGCTTAAAAAACATGAAGATGTCACACACTGAATCTGTGGACCAGCACAGAAGAAGGAACTCTGGGAGTCACAGATTGGTGTGCATATGGTACAGCCTGTTCTAGGATTGATATTTTTGGCTTCCTAGCTACTCTCACTACTACTACCACCACTGGTACCACCGGAGGTCCTTCCTTGAGGTATTTGACTCTGAATATTGATGCCTCAGGGTGGTAGTCTCCAGGTTCTACTTCTGGTTTTCCTTTTTACATTCTTTCCCTCTGCCTCCTGTTGTGGATTGTTTTTGCTTCAGACTGTATTTTTGGTTCACAAACCCACTTTTTCCCTAGATGCTGTGATTCTCCTTCATTCCATGACCCACTCAAAGCCCTCACTGTAGCTCAGATCATTGTCCCAGCTTGCTACCCAACTCTGCATGAAAACAGGGAGGCAGACTCCCACCCTGACAGTAATTATAGGAGTTTTGGAATGTTCCAAACATCTCTGATCATCTTAGCAATCATGTATGAATTAGTCAACCAACTTTGATATTTTCTTATATATCATCTAATCTCTTCAACACTTCTGTGAGGGAGGGATATAGCATTATCATTCCTGGATGATGAGACAGGTAAATAGAAGGGATTCTCTGATTTATTTATCCCTTGGATCAGCACATTCCATTTCCTTATAGCTTATGGATATACAGACTTTATTTTAAACTTTCAATTTTCTGGTTCCAAAATTATGATTATTTGTCTCTATCATTAATTCTACTCTTCAAAATTCCTCCCTAGTGAAAACAACTGATAGTAGGAGTCTTAAAAAATATTAAATTAAAAAAAATATCTACAAAACATTCCAGTCACAACATTATTACTACTGTAATAATATATTTTTATTTCAGATTTGTAAAATATTAGCTTACCAAGTCAACATACCTTTTTCTTATCATCAGAATTATTTAAAGATACTAAAGACAGATATTAAAATTAGAACGTACTAGGTAACTAAAATGAAATAGTAGAAACTAAATAGTTGTACAGTGTGGTATGTTCTTTCCAGCACCAACTTTTGATACATTTATTAAAATTGATATAACTCTCACACACATTCTATTAAGGAATGCTAATTTTACAGGGATTATAGGAAACACAAACACAAAAGGAGATATGCTTTATTGAAATTTATTATTCTCACTGGGAACTCAATAACAATTATTTAAATGAAAAATTAAGTGTTTAAAAATTATAGTAGTAGTACAACTGCCACACTTATCATTGATTCATAACTGGTATGCCTAGGATGTCAGCAAGCTAATTAACTTATAAATAATTCCATTTAAAATGTTTTAAAAAGCCAGATTTCCAAGTCTGGACACATTAGGCTGCTTTGTTTTACTTTTTATTTTTAACTGTGAAATGTAAAGTTATAGAATATTTTGCACTAAAAACACTTCACTTTAGTTTTATAAAACTGGACTGTATTCTACCATATCAATTAAATTTAATCAATTATATCATTTTAATTCCACATAACCTCAGAGAGAATGGATCAGCTTATAAAACTCATACAAATACTAAAGAACTATAAAGGAAAGCCACATACCTTAAGGGTTTTGATTTCTGGTGTGAATTTTTTGTTCATCCAAAAAGTATTTTTTTAAGAACAGTCTCTGAGGGATATAGTATGCTGAGCATTGCAGTATACAGGAAAATGAACAAGAAATAGCTCCCTACCTTCAGAGAGCATGAAACCTGAAAAATATCTTTAATATAAAATTCAAAAAGAGAATGTTATATTTCTATAATTGAGGTATAAATGCTAAAAGAACATTGAAAAATCAAGTTATTTTTATATAGACAGGTGCTGGGTGGGAGACAGCTAGTATATTCCATGGTAATGGAGATTAAATAGGGATAGAAGGGCAAAGACATGGGGAGCTGAATGAGAAGAGCATAGAAAAAAAAAAGACAAACTTGGGAAACCAGGAGTGATTCCATGTGGCTACAGAAAGGGGGAAAAAGAGGTTTTAAAAACCAGTTTAGAAGAGTAGGAAATTTAAACTGAAAAGCTTTGTAGAGTTTGAGGACAGAGAAACAAAGAAGGTCTAGAGAATAGTAAGCAAGAGACATAGCTCTCAGGTTCTGACTCAACTGACAAATTCTACCGTGGTTTGTTTTATATGTAGGAACTATGAGTAAGATTTGGTTTGAAAAAAATGATTACTGAAAACCACCAACCATGATCAAATGTTTTATTTGCAGATTGGGAATCTAAGGCTGAGCAACCATTTGTTTTGATAACCAAGAAGTAAAAATTGATGAGAATTACTTCAGTTGAATGTGGCCAAAGGCACCATTAGCAATGAATTAGAAGAGGTTTAAAACAAAGTAATGGTTTAGCAGTGGCAAAAAAATACTAAAAAACTATTTTGAGATGGAATAAGAAGAGAAATATACAAATTGTATAATATTCAGTAGTCTATAATGTTTTTATTAAGACAGTGAATTTGTTGTTTATTACATCCCCCAAACTAACAGAAAGTTTACAAAAGAAGAAAATTTTTTAAAAAATGTTGAAGGAAGGGTACCTCCAGAGTTTGTTAATTCAGCTATTCAATAACAGAAAAAACCATCATTCCCTCTATCATCTTTGGCATATAAGCATGGATTCTCAAGCTAGCTTCATTCATAGAGACAAAATGGATAAGGCAGCTCAGCTTCCTGTCCCTTTAAAAGTATCCAGAGTTTGAAAGGGAATCCTTTCTTATTGTTTGTCTCTTTGTATAAGAAAGAAAATCTTTCCAAAGTCTCACAAAGATTTCTCTTCGTATCTCACTGGCCAGAAGTGCACTGACTATGCCTAAACCAATCATTAATGCGGCAAAGAAGCTCTTATAGTTGCCTATGGACTAGTCATGATTCACACACTCCCTGGCTGAGGAATAGGATCCATTGCACCTGAATAAGAGCATATGAAAAAAGGTGGCTATGTAGACAAAATAAATGGTTCTGTCAGAAAAAGGAAGAGAAAAATAGCTATTGGGTAGGCAGTCCACAATGCCTGCTATATTAAGTTTAATACACATTATTTGATGCCACTGTTGATGGTTATATCATTAGTGCAACATCAGCAACCCATTTCCCTCTTATGAGGAGAAGTGTGCCTATACTTCCTTATATCCAATCTTACCATTTATGGGAAGAAAGAACTATTGATTGCCTTGGAAAAGTACACAAAACAAGAGCTTCTATTTTGAGGCATTCATTGACAGAAGGCTGTGTGAGAGAACAACTGCTTAAAATTCACAATTTCTAAAGAGATTCTATCTTCAAGTTCTTTTACCTGATTTCCCTTTTGTGTATTATCCAATGGAGAATAGTTGTTAAGCTTTTTATGTACAACTGAGACTAAAAGAAGCTACAGATAACGACAGAAGATGCTATTTGTCAAAGGTCTAAAGGAGGAATACAACTAAAAACTACTACACAATTGGGTAAAATATAAAAGTAATTACAAAGGAAGAAAAACACTCAAATTTACCTTTACTCAGAGATATCTTTGTTCATATCTTGGTCTCCTTCTCCTGTATCACACAATTAATAATTCTTAACTTTTAACCCAAAAAAGGGGGCTATTTTCAATTACAGAATAACAGTAATACTTACAAAGTTTTCACCTATTAGGAAATGACATGATTTCATTTCCTTCTAAAATGCAACAAAAATTAATAGTAGCACTATTCAATGACAATTTGAAAAATACATTTTCTTCAGTAATATTAGTATAATTTACTTGACAGAAAAAAGCATTATGATATAACTTCATAATGAGAATGAGTAGTGGAACCCAGAAAGCTGTTTTTTTAAATATATATCTTTTAGAATAGTTTGTCCAGAGGAAGGAGAATGTGTTATAATAAAAGAAAAATCAGGGCTGGAGTTGCAGCTCAGTGGCAGAGTGCTTGCCTAGCATGTGTAAGGCACTGAGTTCGATTCTCAGCACCACATATAAATAAATAAAAAGCAGGTCCATTCATGATGTTTTATCTTATATAAATAACGATATAACTCCATCTTATTCTCTTTCTTTCTATGCTTCTCTCTTACTTCATTTGCCTCTTGATTTTTATTGTACACAAAATAATATTTAATTGAAAACCTCTAAAAGAGCCATTTAACCTAAATGGCAACTAGAAAAAAAAAAAGAAGAAGAAGAAGAATTAGAGTAAAGGCCCTTGATAAGTGTACATACAACAGGCCAGGTTCTAGAATGTCCAAAGTCTTCAGTAATGGGGAAAGTTCCACCACATGAAGCTGGCTGGCATTACATTATAACAGTCATTATTAGGGATACTACTGGGTCTGTTTAGCATCAGAGTCATGAGTTTATATCATGCTATTGTTAGTTTACTTTCAAATAGAAGAGAAATGAATACTTTGGGGATGAGGGGCTGGAAATATAAAAAGAGATGAGACAAAGAAGAGTTTTTAAAAATTCTTTATAATTAAAAAGGCATGGCCCTCAAGTTATGAGTGAACTTCAGAAGGTTCAGATAAAGGCTGCAAGTTTAAATATGCTGATGAAACTTAATTCCTTTCTGGGTCTCATAACTAGACCAAAATTTCCCATTAGAAATGAATGGTTTTATCAGTTTTAGCTAGATGGATCTACAAAGTGAAATTCAGTATTCCTCTCAGAAATATAATGATAGTCTGAGTATATACATGAGATATTAAAGCAAAGACAACAGAGAAATAAATTCAACCAAACTGGTTTGAAAAGAAAATGCAAGAGTGTTTGTTTTTGTGTATGTTTTATAGAGACCCTATTCCAGAGAAGCGATCCAGGTCATTTTACAGAGCAGAGCTCTCCAACTTTGTATTTCTTATAAAGGTCTAGGAGGATATAAACTATGCTATGTTAGCTAAACCTCATTCATCATTTACTAGAAGGATGTGTATGTACACAGATTACAGTGGACCAAATATAATATGTCAGAGATTAGACTTTGTTAGACATTTAAATAGTGGTATGATCTAGTTCTGCCCTTTGAATTTATGTCAATTTAGAGACCTTTACCTTCTCAGGTTCAATCTCACCTAATCTTGTTAGAGAGCTTTAAAGCAAAGACTACAAATCTCATCAACCAGTGAGCTGGCCAGCGACATATTAGATGCTTTTAGTTTTTTTTCAAAGTCACTCAGAAGTATATCTTCTCAGAAAGCCCCTTCAAACAAAGACTTAAACACCCCTGACAACCTGTTAAAACAATCAACCAACTAGATTTACCTTGAGGAAGTTTAATAATAATAATAATAATAATAATAATAATACCACCAATATCAATTTTATAGTATAAATTACTAGTTATTTGGGGGAAAATAGGTTAAATGGCTCTTTTAGAGGTTTTCAATTAAATATTATTTTGTGTACAATAAAAATCAAGAGGCAAAAGAAGTAAGAGAGAAGCATAAAAGAAAGAGAATAAGATGGAGTTATATCGTTATTTATATAAGATAAAACATCATGAAAGATGAGAAGATGATATGAGGTTCTATCTTTAGCTCTAAAATGAACACTGTATTAATCAAATCAAATAAAATATATTTCAAGATGAAATAATGTGTAAAGTAAGTAAAAATGAAGATGTTTAGAATATAGTTGCTATCAACAGCAATCTGTATACGGGGTAAAAATGGGAGTTCATAACCCACTTGAATCAATCTGTGAAATATGGTATATTAAGAACTATGTAATGTTTTGAACAACCAACAATAAAATTTAAAAAAAAAAGTAATTTGCAGTCATGAAGAGTGTAATCACCTTAAAAGTTAACTACAAAGATATGCATGGAATTTCAAGACAAAAACAGAAATGTTATCATGAGATTGTGTGTTATTAATCAGCAAATGCATGGTATTAACAATTAATAAATGCAGTTTAGAATAGGTAGATATTATAGGAAGTCTTTTTTTGAGAGGGCAGAATGAATCCTACTATTCTCTCCAGTCCCTTCTTACCCTCTACCTTCCTCTATTGGAATAATTTTTCCAGTGACTAATCACTTCATTTGAAGTCCCTTGACTTCCTTCCATCTTTACTGAGCTTATCACTAACATTCCTTCTTTCTTTAACTCAGAAGCTATATTCCCTTCTAGAAACTTACATTTCCACTTGATTCACTTCCTCTCTATCATCTAAATCATTGTACAGTGGCCTCCCTTATCCATGGTGGCTATATTCCAAACCTCCAGTCAGTAGATACCTAAAACCATAGATCGTACAAAACCCTACATATTCCTCTTTTTCCTATACACATATACTTATGATAAAGTTTAATTTATAAATTAAGTACAATAAGAGATTAACTAATAATAGGGGTTGGGGTACAGCTCAGTGGTAAAGCATTGTCATGTGTGAGGCCCTGGGTTTAATCCCTAGTACTGCAACAAATAAATAATAAAATAGGATAACTATAACAACATACTATAATAAATTTCTATGAATATTGTCTCTCAAAATATTTTATTGTACTTCAGTCAACTTTCTTCCTGTGATGACGTGAAATGATACCTAAACCACTTTACAGCTTCTCTTTGGCAGGTCTGAATTGCCAGTATCACTACTCTTGTGCTTTAAGGCTATTATTAAGTAAAATAAGGGTTGCTTGAACATAAGCACTGTAATACCATGACAGTCAATCTGATAGCAGAGATGGCTACTTCATAACTAATGGGCCAGTATAGTATACAGCATAGATATGCTGGACAAGAGGGTGATTCATGTTCTGGCTGGGACAGAGAAAGATAGTTAGAGATTTCACCACGCTACTTAGAATAGTGTACAATTAAAAACTTATGAATTGTTTGTTTCTAGATTTTTTTCATAGAACATTTTTCAACCACTGTTGACTATAGGTAACTGAAATCATGGAAAATGATATTAGGGCTAAAGGGTACTATTAGTGATCCTCTTTCTTGTTCTTCTTTAAACTGTCACCTTCAATTGACCTTATTTTACTATTTTGTTCTTCAGTTTGACCTACATTGCTACTGGCTGCCAGCATTCTGGACTGCAGGGGCTTAGAGTTTCACTGTTGAGCATGTTGATTCTTACTTAATCCCTAATTTCAGTATGTCATCCTTGTTCTCAGTTGCCCTAGGCATTCCTCAGGATTCTATTGTTTCCTCTGCTTTATTTTCATACAATAGTATCTTACTTGTCAATATCAACTTCCAAAGCTATAGACATTATTATTTCAATTTGGATTGCCAAACTTACATTCTTAGTGTTGATTACTCCAAACTTCAGACTTGCATTTTCAACAGTTATATATGACCACATAGATGATTTTTAGGGCTATCCTATTTCCAAATCATTGTTATCAAACTACTTGTACTTTGGAATAACCTGGGGGGTGGGTAACAGAAACATTTATGCTCAGGTTATATGCCTACATATTCTTATTAATTGGGCATCAAGGTGGCTGTACTAAATGAGTTAATTATCTTCCTCTTCAAAACTGTTCCTTATCAAAAATGTGTTCAACCTCAGTTAATGTTATTTTAACTTATCATGTTCAATTCCCTAAAGTCACTGTTAACTCCTCTCATCTCTCCATCCCCTAAATGCCAAATTCTATTAATTCTTCTTCCATAATATTGCTCTTATTTGTTTCTTTATATTATTATAGCAACTGCTATAAATCAGCTGCCTTTAGTCATTGTACTAGTTTCCTAATTCATTTTTATGACTTTTGATTCTTCCTATTTCATCCTACCTTTTCCATCTGTTTTCTGTGGCCAAACTGAATCATTAAAAACATGGTACACTAGTAAAAACAACTCTTCAACCTGGTGTTCAAAGCTGTATGGAATATTGCTCAAAGTTTTTCTGGCTTTATCCTCAGTGATGTCCTCTCCCTTCCCATAAGCACATGAACATTCTATGCTCCAAAAAGCCAAATTTTTCACTGCTCTCCATTTTATGATGCCCCTTGTGTTTTCTCTTTTCCATACTTTTGACCATGCTATATCTTCTGCCTGGAATGTTCTCCCTCTAATATCTTTCTAGTACCATTTAACTGAATATTGGAGACCTCTGCAAAATCCATCTTCTCATAGGGTAAAAGCCTTCTCAGAGCAAATCAGATTGAAATAATTAATGTTCCCTCCCCAAATTTCCATATCTCCTCTACTTCTTATTATAGTATCTGTCACATATTATATACATGTGTATAATTTAGGATTACATACATGCAATAAAAGTGAAGTTAGCCAACCCCCCAAAAACAAATGCTGAATGTTTTCTCTGATATAAGGAGGCTGACTCATAGTAGGGTAGGGAGGGGGAGCATGGGAGAAATAGATGAATTCTAGATAGGGAAGAGGGGTGGGAGGGAAAGGGAGGGAGCAAGGGATTAGCAAGGGTGATGGAATGTGATAGACATCATTATCCAAAGTACATGTATGAAGACACGAAAAAAAATATCTCTACTGTCAGGCAGTGTGAAAGGAGAGACATGTTGTCCTGTTCACAGTTATATCATTACAATGTAAAGACACATTCAATAATTATTAATTTTAAGGACAGATTAGAATAGTATAGACAGAATGAGAAAAGCAATTAGCAAAATTAAAGAGAAAAGGGAAAACACATTTGGAAGATGACAGATAAACTAGAAGAAATATAAAATGAAACACTGACGTGAATATTGACTAAGTTGGAATCACACAAGCTTAAGGGTTTTAGCCTTTAACCTGTCATAAATAGTTTCTTAGAAGACTGTCTCAATACACATGATTATGTAAGATGTTTGGAACCTAGGTTTTTTCATCAGAAAGGGGTGAATTTTAAGAGTTAGGACTGCTAGAATTCTTGGGACAAATGAATGAGACAAACCAGGTAAAACCTTAGCATGAAACTGTACCACAGTAAGTCTGCAGTAAATGCTAACCCCATTAATAAAATGTTACATAAACACACACACACACACACACACACACACACACACACACACAGCTTATATAATAATATCTAAGATGTCAAAGAAAAGCAAGTTTTTCTGGCTTTGATTTCCAGAGCTTGAGAAAGGAATGAATAAAAGGGAAGAGACCCATGAAAACACTAATGTCCATGAAATTCCTTGGGCAGCTTTTGGAATTAAGACCTCTAAATGACAAGTGAGGCAATGGTTTTTAGCCTCTACTACATTTCACTAGATACACATTTTCTTCTTTTATCTTTCTCCTCTGTTCTCCTTCTCACTTCTCTTTTTCATTGTTTAGCTTCTTCTTTAAGCCTCTTTTATCCTTCTCTCCTTTCTCACTCAGTGAAGTCCCTGACTTTGATTAGTCCTGAAGGGGAAATACTAAATGAGTATTGGTCTCTGCATCCTAGCTGAATATAAAGATGAGAAGCCATTGCCCCAACTCAATGTAAAATGGTCTAGAAGTCATAGTGAGGTGGGGTCTTGAGCTCTGTCCCAACAGGATTTCCCATCTATTTCCTGAGAAACATTAACCTTCAGTTAGCCACAATAAGGGATAAGACTGGGAATGTTATGGACCTGATGGAAAAGAGCACTCCAGTACATTGGAAAAATACCTGTCTTTGGTATGGTAGTATCATAAACACATAAATAGCCATCATCTTCCAAGTGAAATCTAAAGAGAAGGATAAAACAAAATGTGGACATCTCTATGCCTCTTGACTTCACTGGACAGAGGAGATATTCTGAGTGTGAGAATACTTAAACAATTGTTTGGAGTATTCAAGGTGCTGAGTTGAAGTACAGTTGCCATTTTAAAAGAAGTCCTAAGTGACTCAATAAACACAAGAGCCAGAGCAAAGTAATTCCTATAGCAGGCAAGGTTCTCCCTGGCTCAGCCTGGGGCCCCTGCCAGAAACAACACATTCCAATAAAAAGTGTAAATCACACAACAAGGTAATTGTTTCATGATTTCAAAGGATTAACTTATTAATTTTAAGGCATTTTTAGAAGATATTCTCATCTTGATATTTTTTGTGCTTAAATACTTATAGATTTTTTTTTAAGTTGACATCCACGGTAGATCAAAAATCCCTCTAATGTGCTGATTATGTTATCTTCAAAATAGAAAAGGTGGAATATAAAACATGAATTCTGTTAGTAAAAGATGGCTGCTTTGCAAAAATCTAAGTTTGTATCCAATACCATACATTTTTGTAATTCTATATTACAGAGTCAGAGATTAGACATCCTTAGACAAAATAAGAAAAAAATGAAACAACCTATATACCTCAATGACATTTCCCTTTGTTGATCAGAGTCACCAAAGAATTTCACTTCAGATTCTTGCTGAGCCAAATGATTCCAGTATCAAAGACACCAGCAATTGAAGTACAGTGTGGAAAAACAAGATAAGCTATGGTCTTATACACCATATAGACTATGATAAGGCTGACCACTAGCTATCCTTTGACCTACTATTTTTAATTTTTATGGGTATATCCACTCATACAGCTGATAACATACAAATTTAAGTACCTCAAAGATATTAGAGAAAATATTTTTTTACTTGATTCTATCACAAATTTAGTAACCATATTGATCTTCAAAGAAGTAATTCAGTTTTGTTTCTGTCTTTCAAAAAACACTTTTGAAGAATTCTGCCCTTCCTATAACAGCAACAAAAAAAGACTGTCAAAAATTCCACAGTGGAAGAAAGAGCTCTGCCTATGTACTGCAAATCAGGACTATGATTATATAGTTCAGTAGAAAAGGAACTGGATCAGATATGGGCTTTTAGGAAGAATTCTGAACAGAAGAGATGGAATTGGTAATGCATTTACTACTCATTTGCTTGCATCAAGAACTCCATTCCATTTCAATCTGCCAACATCCTAATTAAGATGATCTGAATCTTAGGTGATCTATTATTCTAGATCTAAGATAGCCCAAACTACGTTAGACAAGATGTTACACTGTGCGCTTACATTGAAATGATAAGGCCACTGAGCAGAAAAGCATGTCTTCTCTTGTGTCTGGCTCGGCACTGGACAAAGTCTCTGTCAGCACTCAATAAATAACAGGCAGGTCTTTGCCTATTGTCTTTCTCTCTACTAGTTTAGGCAAGATTTAATTTTATTAATTCATTTCAGATTATTTTTGACAACATATACCTGTACTTTTATTTATATGGGTGGGAGAGAAAAAAGTGTACCAAGTATATTTTTATGCACATGTGCATCAGTGTATGCAGAACTAACAACATATAAATGCAAATTCCCATTCAGTGTCTTAATACTGCTTGTGAAAAGCCTATATTAAAGACTATGCCCACTATATAAGCTCCTGAGCCAGCACAGAAAAGAACCTAGACTCTTCTTTAGGCTTCTTTTATCCTTCTCCCCCTTCTCAAAAAAATTATCAAAGCCTTGAAAACACTCAGGATCAAACTACTCTAGACAATAATGTCCACTTGAACTATTACTAGTGAGGCACCATCTAATATAGGGAAAGCATCTTGTAAATGTGCTCTCAAAATCAGCTCTTTTATAGCCCTTCATTTAAAAAAATGTACTCATAAAATATTAGCATAATGTATTAAGACAGTCACCCGGTAAACAAACATACAAAAATACGTGTTAATGCTAGACGTCCCTTCACTTGACATCTCAAAAAAGGTCAGGTTGTCAGTGATAAGCCCAAGTCAAAGGCCATGCAAATGCCCATTCTCCCCAATACCTAAAACTGTCATTTGTAGGTCTGAGCAAACATACTTAAAAAGTGTCTGTAAACTTACTCTCCTGCTATTGTTGAACAGATATCATTGATGACCTTCAGAGTCTGATATCCATTTCCAAAGGATGATGACTTCAATCTAAGAGCCTCAAAGAAGACAGATAAAATAAGCACAATCCTAGAGTTTAAAGCAGCTAACCCTCTGTCTCCTTTTACTAAGGAAATGAAGATGCTGGTTGGGACCCAGGATAGGTCACCCTTATAGTAGCTGTAAAGTTTTCTGAATTTATAATAAAATCTTCAAATATTCCTTGTTTTGGAAACTTATCTGTTTCCTTAAAACGGACAAAGGAACCATTGTTGCCTGCCTTCAGTGATGCAAAGTTTGATAAGTCATGTGGGGAAATCCTGGCCTGGATTCTAAGACATCTGTAAAGATGCATGCTTTACAGGAGAAAAGTAAAGACACAGGACAAGAACGTTTTTAAAGGAGGTTATGTGAAAAATCTGTAAATGCTTGCTTTTTTCAGGATTTTTGTTTCATGCCTTGAAAGGTCAAAAAATAATATAGCCTTTGCAGGACATTGGATATTCACTGTGTTTTGAAATCCCTCCAGCTATATACACCATTAAAAGATTTAACATACAGAAAGCCTAGTTTAAGGAGATAAACTTTTACCAATCTAGCTAAAATAAAATACATAATTATAAGCATATTTTCAATTTTAGGATGTGAGTACCGAAGCTCTATTTCTACAACTGTTAAATTCTGTTCTCTATTTCCATGTATAAAAGATCTCACAGTTCTGGGATAACACTTTTTTAAAAAATGAAATACAACAAATAAGGTATGCTGCCAAGTCCTGGGGGAGAAGTTTCCCAGAGTCTTTGAATTTCCTCCTATCCTCCTTCTTTACAAGATTTCTAAGACCAAGTCCTTTTCTGCAGTCTCTCAAACAAGGTAAAAAAGAAAAATACCCCCTAGATATATTCCTTAGATTTTCTATTATGCTTCTCAAGCTCCCAGTAGCTTCTGAAGTAAACCTAAGATGAATTCTGGAGTTATTTTTTATTATGTTTTAATTTCAGTTCCTCTTTTAGGTATAAGATGAAATAGATGATCATAACTGCTGTACTTAGAGATGCATTTCATGGCACAATTTGTACATGACCTGTGCAAGGTCACATCATGGAAAGGGGACTGATATTATGGATAAGAAGCCAAATCCTGATTTTAGTCTTAAAGAACTTCAATGTAAACTATTTAAATTTGCACTATTTGGTGTGATATGGGAAGAAAATTTTCTTTTTTAACAGTGTTTGTGTACATATACCTATATATTCAATATGGAAAGCTCACTCTGGCTTGGATTGTGTCAATTATTGTTTGAACCAACAATCATTAAGAATCTTTTTTTTTTTTTTTTTGGTCATGTTGTGAGGCTCAGTGCAGACTATGGCAAGCCAGCCTAATCATCTATGACACAGTCCTGGGTTCTGAACATAACATATATTTTTATACTTGCAGGTTTTATACAAGCTCTTCTTTTTGCCTACTATTTTCACCTTAGCAAAAACTCTTTCTACCCTTCAAAACATCAACTCCTCTGCAAATCTTTCCTCAATATCCTCAGAAAAGATTAATTATTTCTTTCTCTGTGTACTCACAGCCCTTTGTACCAGTTTTACCAGATATATTATAATTATTTGCTTACTTTCTCCATCACGAGAATATGAAGTCTTGCATAATACATTTCCCTTATTTAGGATTTACTATATGCCAGGTTCTGCTCTAAGTACATTAGGAATGTTACCTCTTTTCAATTTGAGTGATAATCCTTTGAGGTGAATATTATCATTACCTCTATTTTACAAATGAGGAACCTGAGACATAAAGAAGTAACTTCCCCAAGGACACCCAAATAGTAAATGCCAGTCATTGAACCCAGGCAGTTTGACTTCACAGTTTGAGCCTCTCTATCACTGACTGTGTTTGCCTCAGAGACTAAGAGAGGCAGTTCATAAACATTAAACAAAAGAATGATCATTCTGATTTTTCCATAGTTTCCTAAGCTTAAATTGAGAAATATATTTTTTTGTCTTAAATTGATTCTACATTCACCCTTGCATATGTATGTGTTTATTTAAACAGAGAAAATTTATCCCAGACTAGGAAAGAGAGAAGTAGTTGGGAGGTTTAAGGCCTAGAGTTCTGCTGGCTTTTGCATGTCAAAGTCTCAAAACTCTCAGTGCCTCCCTCAGGTTCCACATCCATAGATGCCTAGAAAAGCTTATTATCGAATCTGCTTTTAGCTACACTACATTGTGCAGATAATGTGACATTAAAATGCTTCAGAACAAAACTGCTATCAATAAGAAAAAATTATGTTATTCTTTGTAAACTGATATGACTCCAGGCATTTTCACTTTTGGAATGATTCAAATAAATTTCATATTATTGTGGTTGTTGTTTAAAGAAGTGGGGCGGGGCTGGGGATGTGGCTCAAGCGGTAGCAGGCTCGCCTGGCGTGCGTGCGGCCCGGGTTCGATCCTCAGCACCACATACAAACAAAGATGTTGTGTCCGCCGAGAACTAAGAAAAAATAAATATTAAAAATTCTCTCTCTCTCTCTCTCTCTCTCTCTCTCTGTCCCCCTCTCTCTCACTCTCTCTTTAAAAAAATAAATAAATAAAGAAGTGGGGCACCCAAATCATTAAAAACCAGATGTATTTATTTTCCCTCCTTATATTTGAGTTCATATCTTAATAAGTCTCCTGAGTTTAGTGTCACCTATTTACCCTTTAAAGCATATTAATATTTATATTTTACATGTATTCTTTTTTTCTGGTTTACAATAATTCTTGCCAAGTGTAGAGATTTGGAAAATTGAAAGATATTTAAAAATATATTTTAAAATATGTAACTGCATATTATAGGTCTCTTATGATCTATTTATTTATTTATTTATTTTTGTGTGCCAGGTATTGAACTCAGGGGCACTCAACCGCTGCCCTTTTTATTTTTTATTTTGAGACAAGGTCTCACTAAGTTGCTGAGACTGGCTTTGAACTTGTGATCCTCCTGCCTCAGCCTCCCAAGCTGTTGGTATTACAGGCATGTGTCACCACACCAGGTACTATCTTCCAATTTTTAAAAATTTCTTCTAAAACATTTTAATAACTATGTAAATCTTTCATTAGAATAATATATAGTATAAATTAAACATTCCCAGTTTTGAAAAAAGTTCAGCTGATACTAAACTGTTCATAATTATAAGTAACAATGCAACAAACCTTCTTTCTTTTTCATGTTGTGTGTAATTCTGCAGGAAAATGGCCTTCTTAAAGCCTATTTCAGTGGTTTTCTGGGAGCTTGTTGAAATGCAATTCATGGGCCCCTCTAGGAGGGTCTGATTTGGTCTGAGGAGGGGTGTGGCCAAGCAGTCACTCTTTTTGAGAAATGCTAACATCATCTCTATTGTGAAAATACTTTTCTCTAGGTTATATTCTTCATTCTCAATACCTCCCTATAAAATGAGTTGATTTAGAACTGTCTATTTCAAACTGACTCTGTTGATTGGGGTTCTCTATTGTCAAAAAGTGCTTTTATGAATTTAGGTGATTTTGCCATCTCAGGAGTTCCAGGTTGGCATATCCATCACCCTGCTCTCACTCGCCCCACTCCATTGGTCACTACATCCAGGAACAGGTTTTTATACACCTCAACTGGGTGTCATTTCCTTGATTTCTTCAAAACCCTCCTCTTACCTGATAACAAAACACCCAGCTTCCCCTAACTCCTCCTTCTGTAAACACACAGATGTCACTTCCTCAGAGAAGCCCTCTCTGATGCCCTGATCTAAATCACTTCTCCCACCCCAATCTCTTATCAAAGCATGTATTATGACATTAGAGTCTGTCTCTCCAACTTCACCGTAAGTTCCATGAGTTAGGCCCTGAGTCATCCCTAATGCCTGGCATCACAGTTGGCCTTAAGCAATACCAGTGAAAGGAAATGTGCTAGGTGCTAACAAACGTGGACTCTAGGACTAAAAGGTACAGATTCAAATCCTAGTCTTGCTATTTAGTAGCTATATGTCCTCTAGCAAATTGCTTAACCTCTTTGTACCTCCATTTTCTCCCCTGGGGATTATAGTAGAACTGTGTTATATAATTCTGTTGAGATGATGAAATAAGAGAATATAGAATATAAAATATTGTCTTGCACACAGAATGTACCTAATATAGGACAGCCCTTAAAGAATAAGTACTCAGTATCCTTTCTGTTAAATAAATAAAACACAACCAAGTTTTCAGCTGTATCCTTTTTCATCTTCCTTCTTCCCATTCCCATCCCCACAAAGCCAAAGCTTTGCACAATTTCTCCCTGTAGCCTGCTCCTTAAAATAACTCCAAGTTTGCTGAATACACTCTTCATTCCACGTTATTAGTTGCAGCTTTGATCCTATCATCACATCACTTCCTAAAGTATGTGCTCATGTGCCAAGCCACCTCTCTTCCTTCCTTCAAGTATTTCCTGAAATGTGACCTCCTCCATGGAGCCTTCTTAAAGTAAAACTGAGCTCATCATTCCATCCTCTGTTTCCAACAAATAAGCTAAAGGTTGTGGTTTGAGGTTCCAAAGCTGTAAATCGCCTGAGCTTTTCACTGGCTGCATGGGTCTCAGCATTGCAGGGCTGATTTTGGTTTTTCCTCTGTCTGCATTTAAGAATTTGAGTCTAATAGGGCAAAGTGCTTGTTTAACTTGGTCTGTATACATTTAGCACAATGCCAATCCACATGGATACTGAAGAACTGTGATTTGATAATCATTTACTTGCTTTGTCCATGCCAGGAAAAGAAACCAGGAACTCTTACATCTATTTCCCCCTTATTATGATATGTTTCAATATGAAGTCTCTTAGGAAACACAGATAACAAAAGTAAGGCAAAACTATAGAAAAATATCAAATGAATAAAATTATTTTCCACATTGTGAGTCCAAAGATATCATTAGAACAGTAGCACTCTGTACTGAAAGGTGTCTCATTTAAAGTTCAGTTGCATACGCTGCATGGGTTATTTTGTAAATATAAAATGGATAACCAAAACATGTCAATACTCATTTTTAAAATACTTGTTGTATTCGGTGCATGCACCATTATAGAGAACTTATACTCAGAGCAAAAAGATTTGTAGCAAAGCTTATGACCTTCTTCCCACTACAATGACCATCCCCTAATTAGGCAATGCATCTGATAGTCATTAACAGGAATGAGATAATGAATCACTTTCTCTCTTCTTTGTTAATTTGCTGTAACCAAGCGGCTAATGGATGTCAGAGCTGAGTGATTGCACTGATTATAGTGATTTATAGTTGCAACAAAACAATTTAAAACCATTCTGATTATTCATGTTAAAGATGCTTTATGTTTTGTTTACTAAATGTTTTATGTCCCCTTTTCTCCCACCCCTAAAGTACTGTCCCCCTCCTAACCTGCCACTTTTTACAAAAAGACCTCTTCCTGTAAAACTTGAAAGTTGTAGGCTTTTCCCCCTCCTTTTTTTCATTGTTTTAAACCAAGCCACTTCGTTTTGTTTATATATAGAGAGATAGATATATAAAGTTTACCCACTAGACACGAAAAGCCTTAGGGGTGGAAAGAAAACTTCAGTGGTGCATAGTTCAAAAGAAGACAGAAATGAGAGGAAATAAGGCAAACTTCAAGCCACTTACCTTGGGGCTTCCAGTCCCTTCCTCATCCTCCACAGACACATCAGTAGCCAGTATCTCTGCTTTGATGGTATCCAGAGCTCTGAGAATCCAGCTGTGTTGCCGTTTGATTTGCCTCTGCAACTCCTTCCATTGACTTGCAATCATCCGCAGCATGTCCTTCAGTCCTTCTCCAAAAAGAGAGGAAAGCACAAGTTGGGAATCTGATTAAATCTTTACCCATTATTTTTTTTTTGTAGTAAATTAGGTGGCTATTTCAAATGCTATACATGTTTTTAAATGACCTTGCCATCACCTGCCACATTAGCACTTGTCACTCAGAAAAGAGAGTGGCAATTTTTGAAACAATATATAAGGATAAAAAATAGAATAACCACATGCTTTGGAAACAGACTTAGATTCAGCTATTGACTGAAAAAAAAAGGCATGTGGAACAAAAATCACAATGCATAAAGATTATTAACACTATAGTTTCTCATTCAAATGAAAGGGCCTGTGTATCTGTGTAGGGGCATTATAATGATCAGAAAGATGTATTGAAATAGGTAAAGTTAATTCAATGAGAAATACAGTAAATGGGCCGGAAGTAACACAACAGTCTTTAACACATCCGATTAATGCTGTGCTTTTCCTATTTAGCTGTAGTAAGCTCAAAGAGCCAAACTGTAACTCATCCTGTCTTATGATCTTCTACTACCAGGATAAGTATAGCAAATGATGACAAAATGATTTTTTTATTTGTAATCTGTTCCTCTTAAACACATTAATACTGGGCTAAGAATTGGTTGAAGGCCCAAAATCCTGCTAATACAAAGACCAGCAAAGAACACAAAATGTTCATATGTGTGAATTGGCTGGGAAATAATCAGATACGTCTAGACTGCCTGCCTTATATCTGTAATGATATCTATAAGCACCCTAACGCATATGCATTGTAACTATATGTACAATTCTCATTCATTATCTTAATGTTATTTCCAGAGCACCTACATCAAAAAGCATGTCAATGTGAAGTTTTCAAGAATGTGATTTCAATTGAAGCTCAGGCGAACAGCAAGCCCAAAATAAAATGAACAGACCATTTGGAGGCAGTATTTCATCTTATAAGTATCACAGCATTGTATGCAGTATATGAAACATTTATAAATCTTGAAGGTCAATCTGATAATGTAAATATTAATAATACATAAGGAAGTGAATATATGCAGTAATTTACAGCAATGCTTCTTCATTCTTAATAGTCTGGAGACATAAAGACTTGCAATATTTCAGGAGGATTTACCTGCTTTGTGGGATGCAATAAGCTCAAGAAGTTGGTGTCCTTCCTCCTCCACAGCTTCCTTGAGAGCACAATGGCTGTCTACATTCAACTTGAAACTCTGCAAAGAAAAATATGAGCATCAAACACTGGAAAGACAGTTGCACATAAAACATCCATACAAAATTACTTGCTTATTTTTATCAAGAACCACACAGCCCAATTTACCCAATAGACAAACTAATTTGCAATACTAAAAGCTATTGATATTTGGGATCTGGGCTCAAAATGTTTCCATTAGATTAGCAGAGTGCATCTGTTTGGAAACAGCTGACAAATCTAGAAATTCATTAGGCTTTTATGAAAAGTCACATCCCGTAGGCTATATCAAGAAGTAGCAGTGTTCTATAAAATACACTGAATTTCTACTCACATATATGAGCTCTTTTCTTCATTTTTTTAAAGAAATGTTGGTGATAGACCTATTTATGAAACCATAAAAATTGGCAGCAGGAAATATATTAGACATGTGCGCATATATAAATTCATTAATACAGTAGGGTTTGATTCAGCTGTTCCTCAGATATTTCAAAACCACAGAACATGGAGGTGAATTTAGGTGCAAAACTGAGGAGTCAAATGCTTTTCAAATCTTTGCTTTTTAAAAAGTTTATTCTTTACAATATGACACTGCTTTATAAATAAATATATTAAGCACATCAGGGGCATTTTCCCTTCATTACAGTCATCTAAAAGACAGAAACTGCTCTCAAGAGTAATTTCTTGCAGGAAGGCTTCCTTAATGCCTCTGCAGAGTTAATTATTCCTTTTTTATCTGCTCCTGATACCTGCTTCTATTGTAGAATTTATCATACAATATATGGGTTTATTTCTATCTTTGTCTACCAAATTATAAGTAACATGAAAATTGCCACTTTCACATATATCTCCATTCCTGTCACATACAAGGTGTTTGATAGTTGTTTGCAAGCATAGTAAACATCTGTTGAACTTGATCAATAATACTCTCTAAAGAGGAAGGTTTATACTTAAATATTAAGGGCTGGGGATGTAGCTCAGTGGTACAGTGCTTGTCCAGCATGTTTGAAGCCCTGGGTTCGATCCCCAGCACTACAAAAAAAATAAATAAATAAAATATTTTAAGAAACAAAAATGGATTGCCAAATATTTCTCTACCTCTGGAATGGTCATAAAACATTTCAGCCACAGGAAGTTCAAGAGAGTATAATCACAGTAACCAATTTGTTGAATCAACGATTAGTCTTCAGGGTGAAAATTCATTCCTTGACTTGACTAATTGGATCAAGCACAGATTTGAAATAACTGTGTGCCATATTTTGGCTTCTTCATGAGAGGGCTCCAAAATATACAACTGTTTAGTTCTCACAAACATTCATTGAATAACAGTGTATATACTGCATTGTACTTGGTATAAAGAATATTTGACAGAAGTTCAAAATGATCCAGTCCAGGTTGGAATGTTTCAGATTAAAGAGGTAAACAACCATAAGTTGTGAAATTAGGTATTCATCCAGTCATCACTTAGAAACCACCACTGTGACTGCTATGGACACTAGGCCAGGCAATAGAGATTTGAGTAGTATAAAGCATGACCTCAGGCATCAAAGGGCCACAGCAGGTGTTGCTAGGAGAACAAAGTGCAGCCTGAGTCAACTTGGATGCTTAATGGTGAGTTTGGGCTCTCCCTTTCACCATGGTGAAAAGGGTATTTTTAAAAAGTGCAGAAGAGGGGCTAGGGTTGTGGCTCAGTGGTAGAGTGCGAGTGCTTGCCTTGCATGTATGAGGCCATGGGTTCGATCCTTAGCACCACATATAGATAGATAGATAGATAGATAGATAGATAGATAGATAGATAGATAAATACATTGTGTCCATCTACAGCTAAAAAATTATTTTTTTAAAAAAGTGCAGAAGACAGAAAGAATGATCAAAAGAACCTGGAAATGAAGGATAGAGACATGCAGATCAGGCCTTGAAGTATAAAAATAAGAATTTTGACTAAAAAAATTCAAAAATTAAGAATCAACTTTCATCTGACTTTCTGTTGTAAGATACAGTGATATATCAGCCAAATATGACAAAAAGTAACAATATTAACTTTACCAAAAGGGTATTCACCATTCCTTGTATTGGTCTTTCAGCTGCCAGCATTTGAATGAATAAAATAAAATAAGTCAATGTATAGGAAGCCTAGTGTTTCTGGTCAATGTAAATAATATTATATCTGTGAAAAATTAAATATTTATTATTATATAGTCAAAACATGGCTGTATTACTTCTTGACACTGCCATGAAAATCATCAATGCTATAGCAATGCCATGAAGAATAAATAATGTGTATGTTGCAGAAAGAAAGAACAGGGAAAATAGAAATACCTAAGATCAACTGAAAAGCACCAGAGTTTAGGGGGGGAACCTATTCTAGAAATTTCTTCATAACTTTAAAGTTGGCTTAATGCTCTCTATAATTCACTGTTTACTTACAACAGATTTGTGTTGAATGATTGGTGAGCATGAGCTTTTTGAAGGGGTATGTCAAGCCTATGTCATAGAGCAAAAGAGAACCTTAGGACCTCTAAGCAGACTGGATAATTCGATATAATTGAAGCCAAAAGTATAGAACAGACACAGCTAGATCTGGCTGTGTTTCAAGATGATGTGGAAGCATTTGATTAGGAAATTGGAAAAGATGAGATATTCATTATTAGGAAAAAGAGAGTCTGATAAGCTTGACGTGGTATAAAAAAACCATCTAACATAACTATTACCCAAATGGTACAATATTGCTTGATTTTTCAGGTGCACCATTAACTATTAATATAAACTAAGGAATTCACAATAGGCCTCTGAGAAAGCAGCCAAGTAGATACATTAACAAAATTGTCAATGAAATTTCTGGCTGCTAAAGGATTCTGTAATAAGCTCTCATATTTTGCCCCTACCTCTTCCTTAGAGAAGGAAGCGGAGATAAACATGCTTTCTTTTCCTAAATTTGATATTTGGACACATTTCCATTCTTGGGTTACTAACACATTTCCTCAGAAACGACATATGGTGTATATTCTTTCTGCAACATCTATACCACTCCCTGAAAATGTGGGGCATTCTCTGGAGACTTGATTTACGGTAAGAACATTGCCACAGGCAGGTACCATGGTCCTATGTCACTGATTATATGAAATTCCATAAATATGAGTAATCTGGGTCCTAGGGGACACCAAATCTTTTTCAGTGTCTTTAAAGCAGCATGTAACTGAATGACTAGAAGAGAAAAACTAGAAAACTAGAAAAATTCAATGACAGAAACAAATATTAGATTATCCAAAAGATGATACATTGGAGGTTAACCAATGGGCATTTACATCACTATAATTTCTGGCATGACCAGCTTATATAGATCTTGGATGTACTACTTCTTGGCAGGAGCCACATTCAGGTATGCCCACTGATTATACTTTGTAGGGTCTCCTACAAAGCAGATAAAATAACACATCTAATCCTATTACATGCATTTTTTTTCTTTTTTGTAACCAGGGATTAAACTCAGGAGTACTGAACCACTGAGCCACATCCCCAGCTCTATTTTTGTATTTTATTAGACACAGGGTCTTGCTGAGTTGTGTAGGGCCTCACTAATTTGCTGAGGCTGGTTTTGAACTCAGAATCCTCCTGCCTCAGCCTCCCAAACCGCTGAGATTACAGGCATGTTCCACAGCACAGAGCTTACGTTCATATTTCAGAATGGCACTGTTTGATGGGAATGTGATGGTCACACAGACATGAATTAAAACTAAGGGTATGTACACCTTAATGGAAATGAAACAATAACAAAACACAAAGAATAGTTACTTATGAAGAATCATAAGAATAGACATGGATTTTCTGGAAATGGTAGGAATAATCACAAAGGTTTAAACGTCCTATCTAAGTGGTCCCATCTTAGCAACATCACATCATAAACACAGACTTTCAATTCCCCTATGGAATACTGTTAATATCTGCCAGATCCAGAGTTCTACAGGTCTTGTAATGATTGTGAACAGAGAAGACAGGAAGACAGACTGAGTCTTTCCTGACCTAATTTTATATTTTTAAGGCAGATATTCACACAATAAATATTTATTGAGCAGCCTCTGTCAGGTCTACAGATATAAAAGTTAGCAATAATAAAGATAATAAAGTTGGTAATCCTGGTCTTCAAGCAGCTTACAGTCTAGTCTAGTGGGGAAGAGATTAGCACAAGTATCTTTTATACAACCCAGCACAGAATAAATGTGTAATTAGGATTTGGTGTATAATATAGACTGATGGAGTCTTAAGCAAACTGAACAATAATGTGCCTTGTTCGATGAGATTTGAGTGTGTGTGTTTGTTTTTAATTTAAGGATTATGCCAGTCAAGAAAAAACAAGACTGTGGGCTGCATTCCATATGAGAATGATAAGTGATAGGTATCATAGGGGTCCATGCTGGGGTCCAGATTTAGCAGAGCTTGGCAGGAGCTTGTAAAGAATAAACTGATTTGTACCTAGATCTGGGGACACCCTTTGGTATAGCATGAAGTAGGGAAGCAGGGAGGCAGGAGAGACAGCAGCTGTAGCTACAAAGGACTTGCCTTCTAGAACCATGGAAAAATATGGCAGTGACGTGAGAGAGTGACCAATGCAGATCTATGATCCAAAAAGATCTTTCTGGCTGTTGCATAGAGACTTGATTTTAAAAAGGCAAACTGAAGACAAGAAGGCCATTTAGGAGGCTGCTGTGATAATACAGGCCAGATGTATCTGCATGATCATTTTTATAATTAAAAAAAGATATGCCTTTTTTTTTAAATGAATGGAAGAATGAAAAAATGAAGAAAATCTTCTGTCTTTTTAAGTTTTACTCAGTGCGTGAGAACAGTGTGTGCCAGAATTTAGTTCTTTGGCTGTTCTGATGATAAATACCAGAGGTTATTAGTCAGGAGTCTCCAAATGTGAAAGACATATTGAACTGATGAACTTTTACTCCCACTGTCATTTTAAAGAGATGGTATATATGCTGATGAATAAGACACTTGATGACACTTTTTCTTCACACAAAAGATTTCCGCTACCCTAAGAAAATGAAAACATGTCTTTTTTTACAAGGGCAGGGGGAAGAATGTATGTCCAGTCAGAAAAGGCAAGGCTTGAAAAGCCACCTGCTACCTTCCTCAGGCCATCTCTGCCCTGCTCTACTTTGAGCTGTGCCCAGCACAACTCTACATTTTCAGATAGGCTCCTGGTAGGAAAGGAGCCACGATCATGATGCAGAGGCTGACAGTTTTTCTCCTCCACCCCATAATGCCATCCATGGAAAATGATCAACTGTCCTGGTCCTCAAAACATAAAATACACCTGCAAAATGCCATGTGTACCAATAACTGGACAATTTCTGTGAGTAAATACTTATTTAAGAACCTTCTGAAAACTTAACACAACATTATATAGCCATTAAAATGAAGAATGGCAAATGTGTAGAACATGCTACAAGCAAAAAATGAAAATTCAAGACTATATTAACAGCCGGATGCTATAGTGCATGTCTCTAATCCCAGCCATAGGAGGCCAAGGCAGGAGGACTGCAAGTTCCAGGTCAGCCTCAGCAACTCAGTAAGATCATGTCTCTAAATGAAATATAGATATAGTTTAGTGATAAAACATCCCCGCATTTAATCTCCCCAATATTAAAAAAAGTATCAACAATTCTAGCTATCTAAGTAATCTCAGTTCATGGAAAAAGATCCATAAACATATAGAATCTTGACATCCTTTGTTCAAGAGCAGACTTAGAGTTATCATGATCTGATCTTACAGAGCCAGATCTAAGTGCTTTACTTTTCTGAAATATGAAATGGAAACATTACTGACTTCTAGTTATTGTGAGAATTAGAGATAATGAATGTGAAGTATTGAAACCGTGCATGGCAATGAATAAGGCTTAAAAAACTCATTATAAAAATTAATTCATTTTCCCTGTTTTTCAAATGTTCTAGGTAGTAGTTGATACTTTATGTCCTGTATTTTTGAGGCCCTCTAAAGTGCCCAAGGACAAATACCAGGTCTCATTTGCTTTCTTTTCCATCCAACACAGGCCTGCTCACAGGAGATACCCCAAACATAAATGCCATTATCTGAGACATGAGGAAGCACATGCCCAGGCTGAGAAGCCAATGATCTGGGTCTTCCTTTCCCTCTAAAGTGTGTCCTTGGACAAGTCATTTAACCCCCTGGGCTACTTATCTATAATCCAGGCATTTGGACTCAATATTTTCTAGTACTTGGATGTTTTGATTTTTATCTTCTTAAATCTAGGTAGTTTAAGATAGGCAACTTGAGAGAATTTTTATTTATTTTAATCCAGAGAATTTTCAAAGAGGGAAGAATCACAAAGGCCATCTAACCACTCATCTACCCCAGGGCAGCTCCATCCCTTAACCATCCCAGGCAGATGTGTCCCCTTCTATTTTTAACCATCTCCAGGGAAGTATCTTCTAACTTTTCATTGTGGATCTACAGCACTTCTTCTCAGGATTTTAAAATCTCTGTGAAGTGCAGCATGAGTTTCCTTCTTCTTCAGATTCTATTGCCAAATCATCTCTCCAGTATAGGGACTGGAAATCAAAAGCACTGAGAGAATATGCCAACAAGATCTGCATGTCCAATCAATCACCAAGCCCAGCCAATTTGTTTCTCCATCCTAACCTCTCCATATTGACCAACAGTGCCTTAGACTCATCAACATTCCTTATCAGGGGGACTATGACAGCCCCAATGATGGTCCCCTCAAAACTACACTCATTCCTTATTTTTTGCATGCCTATGGAGATCCAGACACTGTAGAAAGCTTGAAGGCTATGACTGTGGACAAGATAAACGTGGTCCCTGCCCTCGCAGAGTTCACAGTCTAGTGAGTAAGTGGGGGAGGGGTCAAAGAAATGGAATTGTAGTCAGTTGTGTCAAGGGAGTTTTGAAATGAGTTGTGTGCAGGTGACAAGCAAGGACCCTGGAGTTAAGACAGGCTGGATTCAAATCCTGGCTCTTCCATCATCACCATGTAACTCTGGGCAACCTATATATAATTATATTTTTCTATCCATGAAGAGGAGAAATTGTTACCTCCTTCATGGAGTTGATGAAAATGCACTGATATGTGTAGAACAGAGCCTGACACATTGTAGAAGCACAATAACTGTTCTTATTCACAAAATGATCTGTCTGCCAAACAAATCTGATAAAGACTCTCCTCTTAAGACTCTCCAGTGATTTTCCAAGGCTATGGAACAAAGTCCAGGCCCCTAGCATCATCAAAGGGCCCTTGAGGTTCCTCACCAGGTCAGTTCTGCACACCCAACCTGCCTTGCAATGTTCCTAAACTGCTTGAAGTTTCCATCTCACATAAGCTGAGTTGTTCCTCCAAGATTCTTTTCATGCTACACTTCTGTCTGACAAACCCTTCCCTGTCCTTCATGTCTTTTAAAACTCATCTCAGATGTCACCCTTTAGGAAGTTGTCCCTGACAGTCTTTTACTCTACCAACTTCCCTTCCTGTGACATCCATAGTACCTATGTAGAGCTCAAACCTCCAAGTACTAGGTTGTATTCAAGTTATTGATAGATACATCTACTTCCCACATTTGAGTTTCTTGAAAATAGAACTTTGTTTTCACTCACTTTTGGTAGGTATCCTCAGTGCCGAGGACAGTGCCTGACACATAGCATACAGCTAACAAATGGGCAGGGGAGTTAATACATGTAGATTTGTACCAAAACGTTCCACATAATTTTCAAACAGCCTACAGCATTTTGGGAGATATTGGTGCAATCATTCTTCACTTAGAAGTGGTTGATAAATGTCCCCAAATTTTACTCATTGAACACCATGTAAATGAGCTGTCATGTTCCTTCGCTTACAAAATTACTTGCCAATTACACTTAGATGATCCCAGCGTTAATTGCCATGTAAACTATACCCTGGCTGAGATAGCCCAAATCATCAATTTAACTTTACCCACTCATCATATGGTACTTACCACATAATTAAATAAATGGTCAGCCACTGCCACAATTGTGTATTTCCCCAATGAAGTGAAGTGGCTACATTTGTCATTGATTTATCAGTTATGACAATCTGTAACACACCTCCAGGTACAATCTTAAAAGCTTAAAAAAATTCAAAGAACTCTGTATGTTTGAAAAAGAAGTTCCAAATTTTTGATTAAAAAGATACACATCATAAAATCTCTGTTTTTCTTTAAAACAAAGACACAAAGATATAAAAAACAAAACTTACTCATTATTTCTGGGAAATAATTCTTTCTTCCTGAAATCTCAGATAATAAAAATTATTCCAGGCATTTGAAGTGAATTTAGCTCTTTGAGCAACTTGTAATTTATTTCAAATAGTTGATTTTATGTGTGAAAAGTAGATGCATCTTACTGAGGCTGACATTCTTTTCTGATAGACTGGCTAATATCTTATGTAAGATTTAGATAGATGAGAGAGATACTGAATGCTGATGGTGGCTCTGAGTGACGGAATTTTCATCTGCTTCTCTGGATGCCGCCTCCACACCTGACACAGGTAATCACATTGACTTCTCAGCATGGCCACATTAGGCCAAATGAATTCGCAAACAGAGGTTCTGTCTAAAGGGACCATTTGACTTCCAGAACATACTGCTCAGAGGCCTTGATTGAAAAGGAGGTCAATGCTGGCCCAAATATCTCTCTACCCCCTGAGGTGGAATAATTGATGTGCAGCAGCCCCTACAGATGTGGAGTCACCAGGGTGATGGATGGATATAAGTATATTATTCACATGTACATCTGCTAATATACAGGTCCCAGTGCAAACACCAGGACTTAAGAATATTATGCGGATTTAGGACAATCCCTGAAGGACTCTAGTTCTATTAAAATTTTGTTTGGCAGCCTGGGGCAGATCTATTCCAACTCCCACAAGCTTCATGCATCTGAGAGGGAGAACCAAACCACTTTAAAAATAAATTTAATAACTTTTGTAATGTCAAGTCATTAACATCCTGTCTAGTCATATAGTCTTCATATTTTGAAACATTAACCTGTGGAATTGTATTAACCCTTGTAATATCTGTATTAATGTTGTGTGTGTGTATTGTTTTTTTATTAATTAAAGAGGATTAATTACATCGAAAAAAATTGAAGAAAAAATTCCCATTTTTTCTCTATAGGTGTTTTTCTTTTTTATTTATCAGTGCATTATAATTATATATAATAGTAGTATTCCTTATGCCATATTCATACATATACATAACATAATTTGATCAGACTTATTCCCCAGTACTTCCCCTTCCCTCCCCTCTTCCTTCCCCCATCCACCTGCTCTGCTCTACTGATCTCCCTCCTATTATTATTATTATTATTATTATTGAATTATATTTGTGATTCATTGTAGTATATTCATACATGGACCCAGCATAATATGGCAGGTTTCATTTCCCACTATTTTTCCATGCCCTCCTTTCTTCCCTCCCTCTTGATCCCCTTTTATAGGTATTTTTCTTGTCACAGCTACCAGACAGTATCCAGAAAGCCCAGTGATCAAATCACTTTGGTTTGTAAATGTTAGAGAAAATAACTTACAGATATACTTGGTTATCATTTTATGGTTTATAACATTAGTTAGAATTTGCTGCTGTTGTGGTTATAATGTTGCTTTTACAAGTGTTCATTCATTCATTTTAGCATTTTTTTTAGTATCTACTATGTATGAGCAAGTCTGGGTGTCAGAGGAGAACCAAAGACACATAAACTGTCCCTCAAGTCATGACAGCTACAAGAGAACAGTTGAGGGGTGAGTGGGGAGGTGGGGAGGATTTCAACTTCTCTAAGAATACCTGAGCTTCTCATATATTCTCAGGTATCCAAGGAAGAGTATACAACTTCCTAAAGTGAAAAAATAAAAGTAAAAAGCATCTTCACATTCAACATGTTCATTTGATCTTCACAACAACCCTAAGTAAATATGACAGGCATTTTTTCTGGCTAATGTAAAGATCTGAGATTTCTACTTATTTACCAGGTAAATTATTTTAAGATTTTAAAATTCCAGGTAACACAGTGGATAACCAGGATCTGAGCATGGGATACACAGGATGAAAGATAGAAGGTGACTGTACCTAGCTCATGTGACTTTCTTGTCCAGACACAACATTCTCTGGCCTGTGCACGAACACCTAGTATAAGGCTCATCTACAAACTTTTTCTTCAAGGCTTAATATACCATTGCCCTAATTAGGAAGTGTTTAATAAATATAGTATTTCCCTGGCATCTAGTTAAAAAGTCATCACTCCAGGAACTCAGGAGGCTGACGCAAGAGGATTTCAAATTTGAGGCCACCCTCAACAACTCAGTGAGAACCTCAACAGCTTAGTGAGATCCTGTCTCAAAATAAAAAATAAAAAGGTCTGAGGATGTAGCTCAGCAGTAAAGTGCCCCTGGGTTTAATCCCCAGTGCAAAACAAAGTCATTAATTCCTTTAAAAAAAAACATAAAGCTATATATCAGTAAACTGTTTGGGCACCAATAATTTTCAAACAATTAAAACTGCGGATGTTATGGCCCAACAGTCCTTAAACTCAGGTAGAAAATATATTTCTGAGGTGCTTTAAGCAGTACAGGGATCCTTTTTAAAAGAAATGGAAAAATAATACTATTTGTCTCCTAGATTACAGAATTGATTATATGAGCAAAGGTATGTGGTCCAGGACTTTCACATGTCCAAAAAGAGCCTCCTACCACACCTACTCCCCACTTCTCCCACCACATCAGTCTCAAAATGCATGCATGCTATAAATTCCTGACAGACCCTTCTATCGCTATCCACCAAAGCTAATAACTCAAGGCTGTGGGTTCAGCATTTCAAATTCCCTAAAGAAAAGTAATATTGCTGTTCCCTACAAAACTCTCACTCACCTTAAACTCATGGGAATCAAGGAGGACAGGCAAATGGAACTTCACTAACTTTTTTTTTGTGGTGCTAGGGATTGAACCCAGGGCCTTGTGCATGTGAGGCAAGCATTCTACCAACTGAACTATATCCCCAGCCTAGCAAATGGAACTTTAAAGGTCCTGTGATCTCACCAGCCTGCTCATGGAGGCTGAGGGAGGTGGAAGGCAGGTTGGCCATACAACTCTGACTTTTGAAGTCTGACTGCCTTACAGTAGCCGAGTAGCACCATGCATATGGCTACCGCTGTTCTTACGAAGCTCAACTTGCTTAGGCCATGCTTGTCTATCATCTCATCAGGGAAAGGGAGGTGGGAGAGGTGGGCACCAGGAAGTGGAAAAAAGAAAACTGTATCATCTCTTAACTTCAAGCAATGAAACATGAAGCAAAGGTGAAGACAGAAGGATACACAAAAGAAAACAGCCTCAAGTATTTTTGAAAGTTTTCTTATATGGCTAAAAACTCTGTGAGAAGTATTATTTTTTTTGTTAATGATACACATGAAAATTATTTAATCATAAATGTAATATAAATATTTATATTGGATGACAAATGTGTACAAATATTTTTACTGAGAATTTTGTTAGCCAAGCTTTTTTTTTTTTTAATAAATACTCAGGGTAATGACACAATAAGGAAAAATTGTCAAAAGCTTCATGGATACAAAAATAATGGATTTTTGTGCTACTTTGCCACCCTGTGGCAACCAACTCAAATTGCAGGTATTAATCCTAAAATGAACAGAGAGGTGTGCTTTTACAAGTCCAGCCCTGTAAACATGGACCAAAACACATACACATACAAATGTGGATCCTACTCACTTTTAAGGACATGGAGTAATAGTTGTCTACAAAGTGTGACAGACTCTCATTGCATGGAGTCCCTGAGTTGTTGCTATAGACAGACACTAACAGGATCAAGAGCAGACTCTCAAATGGTGTAAAAATAATATGGATGTTCACGGAGTATTACTTGCAAAGTCATAAATAAGTAGGAAGCTTAAATTCCCATCATTGTAGGAAAGAATAACACAATAAGTTAATTAACACAACGATTAATTAAGAATTAATAACAACACAATAAAATACTAAAGAACTTCTAAAACATACAGATCATCATATTCTTATGGAAGGATATTTGAGATATTCTTAGGTTCAGAAAGCAAACTGTTGAATAGTACATCTAAAATAAATTTTTAAATCCTTGAAATGTATGCTTTTACATAAAAAGTTTCAAAATTGTTTACATTCGCTACCCAGGGGAGGGTAAAGCTTTTTACTTCTAATTTTATGCTCTTTTATATGGTTTTATTTTTTGTGTGTTTTTAGTGAGTAAAATGTAATGTTTTTCTTTAACTAGAATCAAATAATTGCAGTAGTTTTATGAAAGAAAAAGTTTTCTCCACCTTAAACACATTCCCCTTTGTACTCACTGTACTCTAAGGATATCTGCCCCTTCTTTTCCATGAAAATACTATTGGTAATGTTCACACCACCTGGTTTCACACACTCACTCCCTAGAACTGCTCTTGAGCCTCAGTCCCACTCCACACCCACTGCAGCTCTCAGCGACGACTATATTCTTATCTACATACAAATCTTACCCAAACTAATGTCCAACGCAGGGCAGTGGGCCTTAGCAGCTTTGCAGGAGATAAGGGCAAATGGAATACATGTTGGTCATGATATTTCTCACCAGATAAGAGTGGCCTCAAAAAGAGAGCTGTTGACTTGTCTGATTTGTCCCCTTCTCTAATTTGTCCCTGTTTCCCTATTCTCACTTTCCTCACCTAACATTGGCTCACATGCTGTCCACATTTCCTACCGCTCAATCATTCTTTAATCTACTCATTCAAGTATAGCCACCCTGATCGTAAGCTTGTTTCTTCCACACGTAAGTAAGAAAACTCTCCTGCTCTTTCCAGGACTGGAATACAAGTGTGAGTGTGCTTTTGCCAAGGGTAGAAACCTGTTACATGTTTATCAGACTGGCTTTTTAGATCTATCTAACCCTGGATTCCTCAAACTGTTAAGCTACCTGTGTTCTTTTAGAACAGAACCACTATACTATGTCTTTTTAAAATATTTCTATTCACATTATAGACAGTTGATTAATTAGTATTAATATTTTAAAAGCTCCTGTAAATATGGAAACAAAAAACCAAAGACCAAACAGACAAATGGGCTCATAAAATGAGCAGATAGTCTTCAAAAAGGAAATGCATGTGACTCCTAAAAAATATGAAGAGATACTCACCTCTATTTAAAACATAAGAAATACACACTGTTTAAAATTCAATAAGATGCCATTTGTAACTATCATGGTACCTAAGTTCAACCAATACTTCGGATAGCAAGAATGTGCAGCAACAAACATTCTCATGCAATGCTGAGTACAAACTCCTGTAATCTCTATCACAGAGTTTAGCAAAACATGAAAAATTTAAATGTGCATAATATTTTTATTAATTTTTTATTTATATATGATAGAAGAATGCATTATAATTCATATTTTACATAGAGCACAAATTTTTCGTATCTCTGGTTGTATACAAGGTATATTCACACCAATTCCTATCTTCATACATGTACTTTGGATAATGATGTCCATCACATTCCACATAATTTCTAATCCCATGCCCCCTCCCCTCCCCTCCCACCCCTCTGCCCTATCTAGAGTTTGTCTATTCCTCCCATGCTCCCCTCCCTACCCCACTATGAATCAGCCTCCTTATATCAGAGAAAATATTCAGCATTTGGTTTTTTGGGATTGGTTAACTTCACTTAGCTTTTCTAACTCCATTTTCCTGCAAATGCCAGGGTTTTATTCTATTTTATTGCTGAGTAATATTCCATTATATATATATATATATATATATATATATATATATAATGTTTCTAAAATTTTTTTATTTCATCATCACTAGCAATTAGATAAATGCAAATCAAAACAACTCTAAGATTTCATCTCACTCTAGTCAGAATGGAAGCTATTATGAAGACAAACAACAATAAGTGTTGGCAAGGATGTGGGGGAAAAGGTACACTCACACACTGCTGGTAGGACTGCAAATTGGTGCAGCCAACCCGGAAAGCAGTATGGAGATTCCTTGGAAAATTGGGAATGGAACCACCATTTGACCCAGCTATCCCTCTCTTCAGTCTATAGCCAAAGGACTTAAAAACAGCACACTACAGGGACACAGCCACATCAATGTTTTTAGTAGCACAACTCACAATAGTTAAACTGTAGAACCAACCTAGATGCCCTTCAATAGATGAATGGATATGTGCATAATGTTTTATCCTGAAATTTCACATGTATAGTATTCTAAGGGTATATGTATACTATGTAAGATGATGAATTTCAAAGCATATGCACTAAAGCATCATTTGTAATAGGAAAAAAGATTACAAAAACAACCTAAATTTCCAGCATAAAAGATTGCTTAAATAAGTTATGACATATTCATAAAAGGGAATACTGTACAGCCATTCAAAAGGAGATAGTTCTATGTTTACGGAGTTTTCACTACTGCTAATGTTAACTGAGGGAACAAAGAACATATATGCATTTATTTTTAAATACTTGGAATAACTTTGAAATGATATAAAGAAATAAGGAGTAGTGGTTGCTTCAAGGGAGAATTGGTACCTGAGAGAACATGGTTAAGGGGGAGACTGACCTTCAACATCTTACTGCTTTGCTTTATTTACTTTTTGAATTCTATTGCCATATCTATACACAGTCAGTCAAAAAACATTTTTAAAACTGAAAACTGTCTACCTGTACTATTACATCAAATACTATACTCAAATCCATTTTCTATCATGTCCATAATTATTCTCTTTTAAGCCCTGTATTTCACCTAGTTAATTATGCCAAGCTGATTTTACTCCCATAGCATTTATGGTTGATTCATGTCACTCTCCTGTTTTACAATAAAACAGACCTTCAGTGAGTCCCTATTTCCTCCAGAGAAAAACTCAATCTGTGAAAAAGTCATTCAAACTCCTTTACCATCAGCCCCAACCTGCAAGATTCTAACCTAGCCTAGGTCACACCAGATGGCTCAACACACCTACCTTATCTAGCCTATAAAATTTCCTCCCATTTTCTCTCCTCCTGTCTCTACCTACCAAAATTATACATGTCCTTTGAGGTCTACATCAAATTACTCTTTGAATCTTCTCTATTCCCAGGAATAACAAATAAAAAATTTCCTCCATATTCCTAAGAGTGCTTCATTTATCCTACAAAAAGTCCTGAACAGAATATTATATTAGCAATTAAAGTGTCTATAAATGACTACATACGATCTATGATTTCCTGCCTTAGGTTAAAAATCCCTGAAAGAAAGAAACTAAGTTCATTTACCATGTATTCCTAACAACTAAATAACTTCCTGGCAATCACAGTTGCTTGAAATAGATAAACTGGAATTCATAGTCACCATTTCCTTCCACTTTTCTAATTCATCAAACTCCATTAATAATGTGGTTTCTCTAAGACTAATTCTATGTGGTTGATTAAGGTTTGCCTATTAAAACATATGCTGCCTATAAAAATTTATTCCCCAAGTTTAAGAGGGGCCCTGTGGTTGTTTTTTTTTTTTTTTTTCCTAAATCTTGGCACAACTGTCTGGTGTTGATTTGACTTCACTTTATCTCACCAGACACTCTGATTGGCTCTAGGTAAGTGAATTTTTGATTTGTTTTCCAGGGACTGATTGCATATGCTCTAGTGGTCATTGGGTGAGCAAGGCATGTGTGAAAACAATTTGGGAGATCAGAAGTATCAATTCAGGAGCAAATGGATATGAAATGGAAGCTCTAGAGAGGTGATTGCTGGCCTGATCTGCTGCTTTGCTCTTAAGCACTCTAATTCTGAAGATCCTCTTAAAAGATAAAAATTAATAAACTCTCTTAAGAGAAAAAAAATCTAAAGAGCTTGCCAAGAGCTATTTATGATGTGTATTTACTATGCTTTTATTTATTATAGTTCTGCTCAAATGTGATCAATCAAAAAGATTGTGGGGAAAACAGCTTAAACATCCATCAGCATGTGAATAGATGAACCATTGTACATCCATGTAATGGACTACTACTCAGCAATAAAAAGGAATGCAACTGACAAGGGAAACACAACATATCTCAAAATAAGTATGCTGAACGAAGGAAACCAGACCTCTTCCCCCAAAAAAGAATGCATATGTTTGTTTCACTCACATAAAATTCTAGAAAATACAAATCCAATAGTGATATAAAGCAGATCAGTGATTGCTGAGTAATGGAAAGGGAAGGAAAGAGGAATTACAAAGAGTCATGAAGAATCTTTTGTGGGTGTATTAGTGTGTTCATTACCTTGATTATAGTAATGATTTCATGGGCATATATGATTTGCAGGTTGTCAAAACATAATATCGTATACTTAAAAGTATACCATTTATGACAATTGTACCTCCATAAAGCTGTTTTTAAAAGTAGTAGAAAGACAGAGGTGAGGGAAGAAACAGAGAACTGAGTCTATTCAAGAATAGACCAATATAATGCTATTTTAGAAGTGATTTTCAAAGAAGGATTGTTCGATACCCCCCAAAATACACTTCCAAAATGACATTTTCTTGAAATGTCATTTTCTAAGAAGATAGGAATTACAGTTTTGAAAGGAGCAGCCAGGTTTCAAGCAGAAGATTAATTATCATGGAAAATCATTGATGTATAATTGCAATTTCACAGTATTTCTTACTGTTAAAATAAAGCTCCTTCATATCTTTCATAAAAGTATTATAAAGCTTTAATTGATTTGTGTTGGTGAAAACCCTTGGTTACCATCATGGAAAATAATTGAATCAAATATCAAAATATAAATGTACAACTTTTGTTATGATTTTTATATTTGTTTTTCTTTACAATTAATATTACAGGGTGCCAGCTATTATACTAGGGTAGATTCTCACTCTATGGGATTGTGTCTCTTTTCATTTAATGTTAAGTTATAGAATCTATAAAGTCATTTAAATAAACGTGTAGCTATCTCTACTATTGGATAACCTTGCAAATACTACTTACCCACTTGTTAGAAGCAAAAGTCATTTACATAGGATGTAAGGAATATAAATCTCTAGACTTACTTATATATTTGCTTTTAAGGGAAGGTAAACTTTCTTTGCCTTCTCTTTGAGAATAACAATATTAATTCAGCATGACAGCAAGAATATGCAATAAAAATATAAATGACAATAATGGTCAGAAGGACAATATAGACACACAGAGACAGAAAAACTTAGTCTGTTTGAAGGATTTTTGAGCCACAGGCTATGTCTAGAGTAATGAACAGCATGAACAGTAACTATTAATGATTCCTTTTTTTTTTTTTTTTGCAGTTCTGGGGATCAAACCCAGAGGCTGGTGTATGCTAGGCGGGTGCTCTACCACTGAGACACATCCTAGCCCATGACTGTCCTTAAGTGTCACTTAGTAGCAATCCATACACTCTAGGGCTTTAGCAACTGTCAGGCATTGTTATTCATAATTTCAAAAGTGAAATTTGTGATTGTGACTTAATATCCAGTGGTCATAGTCTCTTACTATTTGAAAAGCCAAGGTAGAGAAGATATTCCTAAATTGTCTCCATTCCCACCAACATAATCAGAAATGATCAAGGAGAAAACTCGTCAAAGAAAGTGTTCAATCATTAGGCAGAAACAAGGCTATTCTGAAGAGAACTATCTTAAGAAGGACCTTCTGCTATGTTTCTCCAGTATAGAGATCCATAGCAAAGTAAATAATGATTTTCACGTTTTGGATGAGAATGTCATTATGAGGCAGATACAGATGCCTATAACTCACCTTAAAACATGCTGCAATTTAAAAGGATAGATAGAATAACAGTAGTCACTAGGCATGTGGCAATTTAAATTCAAATGTAGTTAACTAAAATTAAAAATTCATTTCCTCAGGTGCACTAGTCACATTTCAAGCTCACAGCAGACACATGTAGCTAGAGGTACCTGTACAGGACAGTGCAATATAAAATAATCCCTCATCACAGACAATTCTAGTGGACAGCTTTGGGATAGACAGAGACAGAGTCTAACACAAGGATACCAAATAAGGATCTCTGGAGTACTGGAGTTGAGAATGGGAGCACACACTGGTTTAAAGGGGTGTATCACTCAACTCCTAAAGCAGAAGGAGATCTTGGCTCAGCCTCTCCTAGCCCGGCTTTCAATAAGTAACCTAGAGTTAAAGTGCTCTTTATGCCCCCATGCCCTCTGGGACCTCAAAAACTAAATGTGTGTTTTCCATAAAATATTAAATCAAGAAAATTAAGACAGCACACTTAATGTGAAATAAAGTTCATATACTCCTGTTTAAACACAGATTAGAATTTCTGTCAGAACAATGCCAGTGAAAAGTTGACATTCTAATTAATACAATTTACATTATAAAGCACTGAATATCTTTATCTTGCTATTATGAAATGCCCTCTTTTTTAAAAAAAAAAATTGGAACTGTACTCAACAGGGAATTGAATACTAAGGGCACTATTTAAAAATACATGTACAAGAGGGGCAGCTGGGGTCACTGGCATTTTTACACACCATCAACTCAGGTCTCCAAAAAGGGAAGCAATATGCTCGTCCTCTGCCACACATTTTGTCATTTTTATCATCCGTACAGCTATCTGCATGCAGCAAGAGGATTTTGAGGCTTTCTTGCAACAATATAAACATGCTGCAAAACACAAACACATAAACACTAAGACATTTTCTTTCTCTTGCTCTCCTCTCTTTTCTCCCTCTCACAGTCTCTCCCTTCTGTCTCCCACTTAACATCACAGACAGCAGTTCTGCAGCCCTGTGAACACACACATATGTAGGACTCCCACACGGTGTTCACCCGATCCAAATTCTGAGTTTGTAAGAGGGGCAGAAAATCAACCCCACAGTTGGGTACCCAAGGATTCGTGTTCATTGCCTTTGTCAATTTTATGCTATCAGTGAGGGGAATGAAGATGAGACCCTTAAAGCTTGGATTTTCATTTCCTGTGACAATGTGCTTTTTCTTCATGCTTTATCACTCTCTACTACTTGGTTTCCGCCCCTTCATAATTGATATCGGCCATTTGAAGCATTCAGTAAAAACCTCATGAGGTTCATCAAATGTCCCCCAGTCTATAATTCTTGCTTTTAACATACTCAGAAACATATTCATCCAAGTGTATTTCACTTCTCCTCCATGGTTTTCTCTGTGCACAGGGACGGGTATAATGGCAGTTGTATTAATTATCTGCTGAAAAATCCACATAGCAGCAAAAATGATGGAGATCATTGTTTTAAATATTTTATTAAAATAACCCAGTGTAGAACAGATAAAGTAGACCCTCTTGATAATGAGAGGCTCATTAATTTTACAAGAATTCTAGAAAGCTTAGAATGGTCATCAAAATTGTCTTTCATTAATCTATTTTTTTTTTAAAGAGGAAAACCTTTGTCACTTGAGAGAGCAAGGCACTAGTAAAATTTTCTAAGGTATTTTTAAATAGTTATTTACCCTTCTGGAAAAAAAAAATTTAAATTCTAAATTTCATAATATTACTTGAAACACCTATAAATCTTCAGCTTTTGTAGTTTACCCCATTAGAATTTGGTTTCACTAGCATGTAATGACTATTGGTAACTAAAACTGATGTTTTAAATAGACAAACAAGCGGCACATTAACGTCCTTCAATTACTGATAATAAGAGCAATACAATCTTGCCTACCAAGTGTGTCTCCAGGTACAGTTTGAGGCCATCCGTCTCTGCTTTAGGGGGAGTCCAATTCTCAGTGGTTTCCATGGCTTCATTTAACCAATGAATAAATTCATCCAGCTTGTTGACAAACCCCTTATGAGAGAAAATAAAAGGGCAAAAAGAAAAAGAAAGGCATATTAGTCAGTTATTTTTTAAGCCAAACTTAAAAATTCCAAACTTCACCGTGATGAAAGTGATACCACTTCACACACACACACACCCTAGCGCCATTTTTGCTGTGATGAGATTTCTACTATTCCTGGCCTTGAAATCTCTCCAAATAGGAAAACAAAAACGAATTTTTAAAACATGTTCTTTTCATTTCCCCCTCCCCCTTAGGAACACTTTCCTGAAGAATCTGGATTGGATTGTGGGGTATCACTGCATAGGTGACCTCAAAACATCAAAACATTTTTGGTATCTGTCAAGTATCACCTTGCCAAAAAGTCAGATCAGATGTTTTAGGAAAGCCCACTGACTTTAGGTGATAAAAGCATTCTTGTAAGGATGGTGTTCTTTACTCAGAGGCCTATGGAGTTGAGTTGCCTATGCTGAACTAGAAATATATTCTGAAATCACATAAGCACTTGGACAAGCTCTATCTGAGGTCCAAAGGTCTGGCTGAGCCTTGGTGCTAAGAAAAATGGAAGAGAAGAAGAGTAAGGCCGATGAACAAACACAACCACCTGACTCTGGGTATGTCTGGACATAAATATTCTTGTCTAGCAAGCACAAATCACAATAATCTTGCAATTTTTCAGATAGTGGCTATAAAATTTTATTGACCATTTAAAAGAACACATCTGTAGAAACGAAAAATATTTTGAAGAAATGAAAGACCAGCTACAAACCTAAGCAAAGGCATGGGGCTTAGCGTCTGCTTTCCATGTCTAGGTAAACAGCACCACCTGGAGGTCATAATGAGCAAGGGCAGGCTGCCACACTTTTAAGCTTGGGATGCTATTTCCCCATTAAACTAACTCCTTCAGGTTTGCCTTTTTATTAATTTTGACTAATATCTTTAATGCATAACTGGGCTATCCTGAAACCAAAGTGAGAAGAGCGAAAATTCATTTTCTTTTATCATGCCTCTGAGAAGCTATGTTTTGCTGTTTAGCATTCTACTAGATAATTCTTTAAGGTCCATAATCCTTTAATTTGGGCAATTGATTTGTCTCAAAAGAATTATTAGAAAAAGAAATATGGGATCAGGGAGGGTTATAAATATAAAGGCAGAAAAATAACACTTAGAAACATTCCTATCTATTAGAGGACAAAGCAGAGATGTGGACAGAGGCCCAAGGAATCAGATCATACCGTCTTGTCCACAGTTTCATACTGTCAACCTAAATGGAGCTCAGTATTTTACCACATGGGGTAGAATGTCATGTATTTTCCCCATATTCTATAAATGCTAGCAAAAGCTTTCTATATTGAAATGTCCCTACTGTGTCAAGACTCAGAGGACACAGGTGACACATTACTAAGATTTCACAAATGAAAGGGTTTTTAAAGTGTTTTAAAAATCTATCCTAATCAGGTAGTTTGGTAAAGCCAATAAGAAATATCATATTAGAAACAGTTTAATCAGAAACTGTGACCTAGACAATTGCAATTGGATGATTTTGCATGAGGTAGTTCAATGCATCAATCCTGGCCTCCAAACCGAAACTAATGATATTAATGAGGCTTCCTTTAAATATTATTCAGAAGAGTTTCTTTTAGATGAGGTAAAAGCGTACTACAGAGAACATTTCATGAATTTCACAACTACATTCCCTTACAAAATATATTTCTAATGACCCACAAAATCAACATTTTTCTAGTTTCTTCATATTACAAGTTTTTCTAAATGCTAGTAATCTATGCCAAATAATTCATTTTGTCCTTTCTCATATATTTTAGATACCAGTTTTTCAGCTTCTTCTCCTTTCCTGCATTTTCATAAATTTAAGAGTTGCTTTGTTTTTCATTTCCTCCCCAATACTTGACTCTTAATGTAGAAGTTACACATATCCACATTCAGTCTTCTCAAGAGAGCTTTCCACCTGTTCAGCATGATATTCCCCAAACTCCTTTTTCTGATAGACTACTTAGGACTTAGAATATTTCACAAATTCATATCTGACTTGATGATTACCATGAAGCCCTTCAGATGTTTACATTAAGTTTATGAAAAGTAGAGACAGAGACTATTAAAATTCAAGTCTTAACTCTTGATACTCTCATAATGGAATTTTCATAAAAAAATCGAGAACCTTTGTTGAACAGATGGGCTTACAGAAATATTACCATCTATAGAAGTTTATCAGCAAAGCAGATGGTTGATGATTGTGAGGTGAAAATAGTATTTTATAGTACTTACAGTATTGGCCACATTTTTACTATTGAATTTGGACTTGAGTTGCTATATCTGTGTAAACAATTGGTTTTAGCGAAAAATTAAGTCAGGAAGTCAATTATTTTGGAAAGGACTGATTAAATCCAAGAAGACAAATAGTAAGAGATAGTTTGTAAAATATAAGCAGTAATAGACTATTAATTACTTTATTTCTCTCTGAAAAACAAATTAATGAGAAAGTACCTAAATGGATATAGGTGCCTCATTATAAAAGGTTATTCTTAGCCAAGGATTATTAAACAATGTGTATCATATCTCCTAAAAGAACCATGATTACATAGGTAGCTGCAATTTTTGAGGTGCGTATTAGGCAAAATGCATGGGAACTGAGAGAACTTTTATGGATCATCTCTCTGTAGCCCAGCTTAACAGAAAAACTGTTTGTTTGTCTGGTGTCAAAGAAACAAGGCCCTTTAAAGGCTCCTCTCTGGATTTTTTTTTTAAATTATATTCTCATTTGTACCAATTTTTATTTGTTGCACTTTTCCTCTTTTCTTGTCCATACTCAGTTTTATCAGTCACAATAGAAACCTGAAAAATTCCAGTGTTCCTGCCTAATAATAATAATAATAATAATAATAATAATAATAATAATAATAAACTAAGTATATCTCCCTCTTGAGGAGATCTAAGTTTTCTACTTCCTCTCCTGCTTCTATGTGTAAGTTTCAAGAATATACAGAAACCATGAAAGCAAGTGAAACTGGAGTCCATTCAATTCTTGCTATCTTTGTCAATTCTTCTCCACCTCTCTCAGCCCCTACCACGTATTCTGTGTAGAGTGTCTGTGGGTTATCCCTATATCATGGGGCTCTCTTCCTTAGAAAGATCAAGGAAGTAACTCTTGATACATATACCAGGTGGGTATGCAAAAGTATTCACATTTAAACACATACAACACATGTTTGATGCTCATTTTCATAAGTTCTGCTTAAATCTTGGTGGTATGAATGTAGGAAAATGAGTCTGACTTAAATAGCAACATAGGAAAATAGAGAAAATATTTTAAAAATTATTTTTGAATACCATTTAAAATCTAGTACAATAAGTACTGATCATTTATTCATTCCACTAACAAATATTTATCAAGTGCCTAGTATGTGCAAAGCACACTCCTAGAGTGTAAAAATAAATACCATTGTGGGAAAATTTTCAGCAGACAATAAAGCATGTGTAAACACTGACCTACCAAATTCAAGTAATTTTAATCATTAATAAAAATAGATTTACAATAAATAAGAACAGGGACACACTCTTGGACCTTTTGAAACATATCCTATGTCATGGTTTGAACAGGAGTTTTCTCTCAAAGGTTCCTGTGGATGCAGAAATAGAGGGAAAATGACTGGATTGTGAGAGCTGTCATCTAGTCAGTCCATTCTAGTTTGAATGGACTGGGTGGTAACTGTGGACAGGTAGGACAGGACTGGAGGAGATGATTCAGTGGGTGTACCCTTGGAGGGTGCATCTTCCTTGCGGCTCCTTCTCTTCCTCTCTGCTTCCTGACCCTGCCATGAACTCAGCAGCTTTCCTCTACTAGGCCCTTCCCCTGTGGTATGCTGCCTCACCTCAGGCCCAAACCCAAAGAGTCAGAACTCTATGGACTGAGACCTCTGAAACCATGAACCCCAAATAAACTTTTCCTTCTCTAAGTTGCTCTTGTCAGGTATTTTTGGTCACAGCAATAAAAATGCTGACTAAAACAGTCTATATCAGAATCCTATCTGTATCTAAATTTGTTCCTGTGGTTAATATTGATCTATCTGGTGTTTCTCTAAGACTCAGAGTTCATACTTACTTACCTGGAGAATCAAAGATGACTATAAGAATCAGACTTTCGTCATGACAGTTCTGTGCTGCCAACTGCACTACATAAAAAGCACATTTTATGCATATTCAACTTATTGCCACAAGCTGAATCACAAACTTTTGAAAGTCCACATTTCAGTCTTCATTATTCAAACTTCTAGTCATGTAGTTGGTCACTCTCTTTCCCATCATTTTCTACCACCAAATTCCTACTTTCCCTCTCTGCCCCTTCTTCCATTGCCTTTCTCTGCCTTTCTCACAAGCTGTCCAGGGTCATATGGAAGGTGATACAATCCAGAGGCCCAAGTGCTCCCCACCCTCTCATGGTATAATTGCTTCCTTCTGGGTAGATCCCTTAGCACATTCATATCTGATACAGGCTCTGAGAGTCCATAACCTCATGACTGGGGCTAAACAAGGACTCCAACTCCAAAAGAAATCTCAGTCATTAAACTTGGAAGAAAATGGAACTACAGCAGGTTCTCACCAGTTGGCAGCACAGATCCTACTTTCAAATCATTTGTATTTTCGAAGTTCTATCATAAGATTTTTTTTCAACTTACTTTTAAACTTTCTAAAGCATCAATCTCTTTAAAGACTAAGAAGCAGTGAAAGTGCATGCAAACATATACTTATTGGTTTGTAAAAAAACATAATTTGCTAGTCCTTAGCTAACTGACACACATTTGAAGTGGAAAACAAGATATTTTCCCTTCATTGTGGAGTCAAAGCCTAGGGATTTTTTTTTTATATGACATGACTTTTAGGCCAAAATAAAATTGAAAATGCTCTAAAAAAAGAAAAAGGAAGTATACAGCAGGAAGTCGATACTGTGCAGTCAAAAAACTCCAGGAGGTGGTGCTGAGTATAGTCATTTACAGATGAGGAAACTAAGGGTCAAAGGTGAGTGACCTCTCCTCTGGCAGAAGCAGGATTTGAACCTGGATCTTAATCCAAAGTCTGTTCCTTCCTCAGTAACACACTGCCAGCTTAAAAACAGCTCTTCCAGAGACACAGTTTCAGAGCCAGGTGAAGAACCTGCATTTCTTCCCAACCCAACATCCTGGAACTGAAACAGAATCCTCCAGGTTCTATGCCCTTCTTCTTTCACATTCACTTTTTTTCCCCCTGAAAAGGATTTGTGATGAGGATAAATGCATAAAAAGATGCAAGTAAATATCACTGTAAAGTTGATTTCCTGACATAAAAAAAATTAAGTGAAAAATTTAAGGGAAGTATATTCTTGAATGAGCCCATTCCACTCATGCCTCAACTATGGCTGAGTGTGGCTCACAGAAGAGATGGTCCTTGGTTATCAAGGGGCAGTTTAGCCACCCCCATAAACTGCTAGTTTTCTTTTGTTGTTTGTTTGTATGTGTATGTGAACATGTGGCATTCCACCCTCAGAAGAATTTACATTTCTTTTTTTCTTCTTTTTAGTACTGGGGATTAAACTCAGGGGCACTAGACTACTGAGCCATGTCCCCAGCCCTGTTTTGTATTTTATTTAAAGACAGGGTTTCACTGAGATGTTTAGTGTCTCACTTTTGCTGAAGCTGGCTTTGAACTTGAGATCCTCCTACTTCAGCTTCCTGAGCCACCGGGATTACAGGCATGCGCCACCGGACCCATCAGGATTCATGTTTATTGATGGACAGAGAAATCAGGTGTGATGTCTGATCCAGTTTAAATCAAATTAGCTCCTCTCAGTGAGTGGCATGCTGATGAACATCAAAAAAAGTAAACTAGGGATCCAAGATGGCAGGCCAGAGGGAGGCAGTATTCTGTGTCGCTCAGTGACCTGGGACTCATGTAGTGAAAATACTGCTTCTCTGCTAGCAATATTCTTGCTCCAGGGCAGAAATCACGTCCCAGGTGGCCCAGGGCTCCAGTCCTCAACTTCAGAGTAGGTCTCCCAAGTACTCGCTCAGGCAGGACTACTGGGTACCCAAGTGAGACCATCAGTGGCAGCAGCACCCGCACAGAACTTTTAGCTACCCACACTAGAGAAATCACAGATGCTGCTCCCATGTAGGACACCCTGGAGCTTCCCATAAGTAGGAAATCTTGCCACCACTCCCCATCTACCAATGTAGGGCTCCCTTGGTGGCCGCCTTCATGGGACTCTGCAGCAGCGGAGATAGTCCCTTACATGCAGTAGCCTGCCTGCACCCGAGAACCTCACACAGGCTCTGAAGTCAACTGATAGCCACACACTGCAAGGCACAGAGCTCATCTCTGAACTCATCGTCCAATACCATCGCTCCTGGCTCCCCCTGCCCAACTTAATACCCCACCACTGAAAGCAGGTGCCTCCATCTTGGGTCACCTTCATCACCATCTTCAGTGGGGGCAACTCCAAGTTTGGAACTGTGGCTGGCCAGGTACCCAGTTTCTAACTACCACTTTCTCCAGCAGCCACTAACCCCACACAGTGATACCCTGGTTACTTTCACCAGCCTGAGGGTGGACATACCAACTAACAATAGATGACCCCACCTATTAGATGAGAAGGGAAGCAGGAAAGACACTGATCTCCTACCAACACAATACCTGTTTCTTCCTTCAAGATTTTTTTTCCTCTCCCTCTCTATTTTCCTGCCCTCACATCCCCAACATGTGAAACCAAGTACTATGCATGAATTAGGATTTTGAGGACTGACATGTCTGAATAGTATATTACAGTTGTGTTGAATATATTTTTTCTTTTTTCCCCACCAGTTTCTACAATTTTAACATTTTTTATTTTTCTTAATATATATGTGTCTTCGTTTTATGTACTCTACTGTCTTCCCACCTACTTGTCTACCCCAAATTATTTCCTCTCCCTTCTCCTGTTACTAATCTTCCTCTTTAGATTTCTCTTTCATACTTCCTAAGTTATAATAACTCTACATTGTCACCTTCTACCTCCTCATCATATCATCCTACTCCTCACTCCAGGTTCTTTGTCCACCATTAGAAATTGTAACCCTTTTACAAACCTACTGAGTATATTGTAGATAATAATTGAATTTATCATTTCTGTACATTGTGACCAAACTGTAAACATTTTAATAGCAAAAATTTGTTTTTTTAGGGTGGATATTGTTATATTGGGAGCTGCTAACATTGTCCTTCGCCTCAAAGGAGAGGTATTGGATCCCTACAGGGACACTATAAGGCTATAGGGTAAAAACAGTTACATAAGTCATATGGTTTCCCCAAATTGAATCAGGATGATATACACAATTTAAACAGATCAATTTCAAGTGATGAAATAGAAGATGCCATCAAAAGCCTACCACCAACCAAGAAAAACCCCAGGTGGATACACAGCCAAGTTCTACAAGACCTTTAAAGAAGAACTAAAACCAATATTCTTCAATTTATTTCAGGAAATAAAAAAAGAGGGAGCACTTCCAAATTCATTCTATGAAGCCAATGTCACCCTGATTCCAAAACCAGGCAAAGACACGTCAAAGAAAGAAAACTTCAGACCAATATCTCTAATGAACATAGATGCAAATGTTCTCAATAAAATTCTGGCAAATCGAATACAAAAACATATCAAAAAGATAGTGTACCATGATCAAGTGGGATTCATTCCAGGGATGCAAAGTTGGTTCAACATATGGAAATCAATAAATGTAATTCATCACATCAGTTGACTTAAAGATAAGAACCATATGACCATCTCAATAGATGCAGAAAAAGCATTCGACAAAATACAGCATCCCTTCATGTTCAAAACATTAGAAAACCTAGGGATAACAGGAACATATCTCAACATTGTAAAAGCTATCTATGCTAAGCCTCAGACCAACATCATTCTCAATGGATAAAAATTGAAGGCATTCTCATTAAAAACTTGAACAAGACAGAGATGCCCTCTTTCACCACTTCTATTTAACATAGTTCTTGAAACACTGGCCAGAGAAATTAGACAGACAAAAGAAATTAAAGGGATACACATAGGAAAAGAAGAATTCAAATTAGTACTATTTGCTGACAATATGATTCTATACTTAGAAGACCTAAAAAATTCCACCAGCAAATTTCTAGAACTAGTAAATTGATTCATCAAAGTAGCAGGATATAAAATCAACACCCATAAATCAAAGGCATTTCTGTATACAAGGAAAACTACCCCATTTATAATAGCCTCAAAAAAAATACTTGGGAATCAGCCTAACAAAAGAGGTGAAAGACCTCTACAACGAAAACTACAAAACACTAAAAAAAGAAATTAAAGAAGACCTTAGAATATGGAAAGATCTCCCTTGTTCTTGGATAGGCAGAATTAATATTGTGAAAATGACCATTCTACCAAAAGCATTATACATATTTAATGCAATTCAATCAAAATCCCAATGACATTCCTCATAGAAATAGAAAAAGCAATCATGAAATTCATCTGGAAAAATAAGAGACCCAGAATAGCTAAAGCTAGAGCAATCTTTAGCAAGAACAGTGAAGCAAGAAGCATCACTATACCAAACCTTAAACTATACTACAGAGTGACAGTATCAAAAACAGCATGGTATTGGCACCAAAATAGACCTGTAGACCAATGGTACAGAACACAGGACACAGAGACAAACCCACAGTCTCTTCAACAAATGGTGCTGGGAAAACTGGAAATTCATATACAATAAAATGAAATTAAACCCCTATCTCTCACAATGCACAAAACTCAACTCATAGTGGATCAAGGACCTAGGAATTAAACCAGAGACCCTACATCTAATAGAAGAAAAAGTAGGCCCAAATCTCCATCATATCAGATTAGGCACCTACTTCCTTAATAAGACTCTTATAGTGTAAGATTTAAGATCAAGAATTAATAAGTGGGATGGATTCAAACTAAAAAGTTTCTTCTCAGCAAAAGAAACAATCAATGAAGTGAATAGAGAGTCTACATCTTGGGAGCAAATTTTTACCGCTTGCACATCAGAGCACTAATCTCTAGGGTATATAAAAACTCAAAAAGTATATATATAAAAAAAAACCCAATCAATAAATGGGCCAAGAAACTGAACTGACATTTCTCAGTAGAGGATATATAATCAGTCAACAAATATATGAAAAAATGTTCAATCTTTCTAGCTAGAGAAATGCAAATCAAAACAACTCTAAGATTTCATCTCACTCCAGTCAGAATGGAAGCTATTAAAAATACAAACAACAATGAGTATTGGCAAGGATGTAGTGGAAAAAGGCACACTCATACATTGCTGGTGGGACTGCAAATTGGTGCAGCCAATATAGAAAGAAGTATGGAGATTCCTTGGAAAACTGGGAATGGAACCACCTTTTGACCCAGCTATCCCAATACTCGGTATATACCCAAAGGACTTAAAAACAGCATACTACAGAAACACAGCCACATCAATGTTTATAGTAGCACAATTCACAATAGCTAAACTGTGGAACCAACCTAGATACCCTTCAGTAGATGAATGGATAAAGAAAATGTTGTATATATACACGAAGAATACTACTCAGCAAAAATAGAGACAAATCATGGCATTTGCAGGTAAATGGATGGAGTCGGAGAATATAATGCTAAGTGAAGTTAGCCAATCCCAAAAAACCAAATGCTGAATGTGTTCTCTGATAAAAGGAAGCTGATTCATAGTGGGGTTGGGAGGAGGAGCAAGGGAGAATTTGACAAACTCTAGATAGGGCAAAGGGGTGGGAGGGGAAGGGGGAGGGTATGAGGGTAGGATAGATGGTGGAATGAGATGGACATCATTCCATAAGTACATGTATAAAGACAGGAATGGTCTGAATATACTTTGTATCAACCAGAGATATGAACAATTGTGCTCTATATGTATAATATTAACTGTAATTCATTCATTCTGCTCTCATATATAAGAAATTAGAATTAAAAAAGTAAACTATTTTCACTCTATGAAAAAAACTGATCATCCTCTGCTATTAAAATGTATTTACATCTTTCTTAGTATTCCAAGATTAAAATATTAGTGAATGTCCTTGTCCAGATAATTCTAGCTGAAACAATAAGTATTCACTATGTGCCAGGACCTGTTTAAGTATTTTATATACAATATATTATTGAAGTCTCACAATGACCATGTAAGATAGATACTGTTATCACTTCCATTTTGCAGATGAGAAAACTGAGGCAAGAACTGCCCACTGTCCTGTGGCTAGAAGGTGGTAGATTCAACCTCAATTCAGAGAGTGCCACTGGCACTACATGAAATCATGAAAAGCCAACTGATCTTTCAGCTTTTATATATCCTAGAAGAAATTAGAAGATACAAACTATTCAAATGAAGATTGTGAGTGGGCAGAAGGGGACGTCTTTAAAAGTAAAAGAAAAAAAATAAAATAACAATGCTCATCATGAACCAGTAAGGATAATGTTAAGAGGGCAGTTGTTAGAGTCAGACAAAATTGAATTTTATTTTAGGAGTAAACAAAATGAGTTATTTAATCTCCAGACCTCAGTTTCTTCATTTATAAGATACAATAATATTCACCTTGAGGTTACATGAGAAAAATATATTGAAGCCTGATGTAAAACAAGGGCTTGATAAATGATTTTTAAAAATCATTCCTAATAAGTTCTAGTTTGATATTCTATTGCACTCAAAAAAATGTTTGATTGTTTACTAAGTCCAGCACTGTGGTAGATGCTGAAGAAAAGATGGATGAGAGAAGTCCCTATGTGACTAGAACCTAAGGAGTACCAACAAGAACTCTAGGGATTCAGAAGTGTGTTAGTCTATCTGTTGCTGTGACAAAAATACCTGAGAAAAGGAACTTAAAAAGAAAAAGATTTATTTGGGTTCACAGTTTCAGAGGCTTCAGTCCATGGTCACATGGCCCCATCACTTAGGCCTGTAGCAAGGCAGAATATCATGGGTTGGATGTGGAGTATGGTGGAACAAAGCTATTCACTTCATGGTGGCCAGGAAGTAGAAAGAAAGAGAGGGGCCACAGACAAAATATACCCTTCAAGGACACAACCCAATGACCTAACTAGGCCTACCTCCTAAAACTTCTACCACTTCCCAATAACCCATTAAACTATGAATCTATAAATGGATTGATTATTCATGAGATCAGAATCCTCATAATCTGATCACCTTTCAAAGTTCCACCTCTGGACACTGCTATGTTGGGGACCAAGCCTTTGATACATGAGCTTTTGGGAGACATTTAAGATTTAAAGGATAACAGAGAAGGAGTAATAGTTTTTGCCTCACATCATCAATCAGAAAATAAGAAGAGGATAGCATCTGAACAGTAAGAATTTTATTGCCTCCCTACTCCCCCAGTGGGTCTGGAAGTGATCATAGTTCCTTATTAATAGCCACAAGTTTAAAAATAATCTGATAAGTTTCCTAAACAGGCCATATTCTTTGGAGCAAGTCTTTAGATTAGCAACAGGGTACCACTGAGTAATAGCTAAAGGATATCATACTCACTGCTTTATTTAAGCACTGAAAACTGGTCAATTAGAACTCCGTTTAGAAGCGACATTATGTCTTGAGATTTGTTACGTATACCTAACAACATATATATTTAATCTTGCATTTTGCACATAATTATTATATGCAGAATTCCAATAAGAAACGTCTAATTTAAATTTGCATACAACAGCACTCAAATGCATTTTGCCTTTTCCTAACCACCTATCTAAGTACTTAATATGCTCCCAAGACCCAGAGGCTCAAAATGAAGTGCTAAGGAGTTAAAAGTAGTGCTCTGGATCCTATCACCTTATTCATTTACCTATCTTCCTGCCTATAAAATCCCACCCCAATGTGGTGTGTCCTTTTAGAACAAAGACTGAAGAGAAGGGGAAGTGGTTTCAGGTAGTGTTAACTCTGATGTCACAAAAACTCAAATACTGAAATGCCTTATTAAATATTTAGCTTCTTTTCTAAAGGTTGAATGGGATGGCTTTAGAATATAAAAATATTCCTCATGTAATTCTTCCAGAATAAAGGTAAAAAGGCTATAAGCAGGAAATAGCAAGAAAGGCAGAGTTCAAGCTTTGGAACACCAGATCATATTCTCTCTCTAACCAGACTTACTTTCATGAGGTCCACAGAGAAAAAACAAAGGACAGTCACATCCTCTGCTGTCTAAGCTTCTGTGAGAACCCTAGCCCCTGTCACACAACTCAACCACTCCTGTCACAGCCCCGGTTTAGGTCATTCCTTCTGTACTTTGACCTCTCCCTTTTCTGTCCACCTTTCCTTTCTTTCTCAGCTTCTGTTTCTCTTTTGCCTTTTTCTTCTCCCCTTCTCCTAGCCCTCTCCCAACCAGGTTATTCAGTCCACTTTTTCCTTCTCCTCGGTTTCTCTCATCTCTCTCCCTGATCTTTTTTCTTACAGCTCAAAGTCTCCCCGCCCAACCCCACCTTTTGGGTCTAATCAATCATTTTCAATAAACAACATTTCCCAACATGTCTGTGAAGTTTTAATGAGAAGGGCTGGCTCCTCCACACTGAAGTTCACAGCTGAACATGCTGTTATAATCCTGGGTTTAGATTAGCTCTAACTACTTTCCTGATAGGTAAGACAAATCAAGTATCTAGAATAGGAATGTACATGGCTAGATGGGAGTGCATGTAGAATACTAAGGTTATTCAAAGGATTATATGTGATGTTGAGTTACTGTTTATCCAAATTTTCTCTAGGAAGCATACCATTCTTTAATAATGACAAAGTTGTTTTTTTTTTTAAGTTGAAATTCCATGTGCAAAGATTATTATACTGAATGAATAAGAAAATGCTACAGCCAACTTCCTCTCAGAGAAGGCCAGGGCAGCAAGTCAGTAAAGAGTACTAATTCTGCCAGTACAATATCAGGAGAGTAAAGACAGAAAATAGGAAAGGAGAAATGAGATGAATGTCCAATCTTCAAAAGATCCTTAGACTCTCTCTAGTTCAAAGCGTCCCGCCATCCCATTTTACAGGTGAGGAAAATGAGGCTCATAAAGGTTTTGTGCTTGGCTGATAACACATAACCCACAGGAAGCAGAGCCAGAAGAAGTTAGGTTTTGTGTTCTCAACTATCAAACTCTAATTTTGCATCTTAAAGCTTTCATAGTCATCTTTTAGACAAGATTGAAGTTTAAAAAAAATGGCGGGGGGTGGGGGGAGCAGAAGTAGGATTAACAAAATTCTAGAATACTGTTTAGTAAATTTATATACTATCAAGATTGAGTAGCTCTAGGCCAACTGAAGTAAGGATTAAATTGCCTTTTTTGTTCAAACTTCATATGTATGCACAAATATGCACACATGTGAATTAGTTCCTTTGTTTAAAAAAGTGTTTGAGACTTTACTATGAATAAGAAATTGTATTAGAGCCTATGCCTCACTTATTAATGACCCAGATTCTTAAAGAGTTTAGTGCAATGGTAGATATAAAATGTGATATGTATGACAATGTCGATCAATGCTTCTCAGACTTTCAGTCTCAAGACGCCTTTGAATTATTAAGAATTATTGAAGACTCAAAGAACTTTTGTTTTCTTTGAGTTATGTCTATCAATTTTCATTTTAGAAATTTTTAAAAATACATTAATTTTAAAATGATGATAATTTATTATGTGTTAAATAAGGTATTATTATGAAAAGTAACTATGCTTTTACAAAATAATGGAAAGAATGGCAGTTAGCTGTATGTAAATTCTGTGACCGTCTGGCTCAATAGAAGACAACTGATTTCCATTGTTAATTCTGCATTTAATCTATTACAACATCACATATCATGCAGCCTTTGGAAAATTCCACTGTAAACAGAATGAGAATAAAAAGGCAAAAAAACACTTTAGTATTAATATGAAAATAGCTTTAACCTTGTGGACCCTTTAAAAGGGTCTTTGAAGTCCCTGAGACGCCTGGACCACACTCAGAACCTCTGATCTAGATAATCCCAAGTGCTCAGGGGCCATTGGAAAGGCATTAAACTTAGCATTGAAGCATCCAGGGGAGCTTCGTGGAGGAAACTGCAACCAAGCTGATCCCTGGCAGATAAGTCTCAGTAATTCAGAAAAAGAACAAAGAGGACTGGGAGGAACAGAGAAGAACATTCCCAGCAAATAAAGCCCAAGAGAGAACAAACAGTTTGTTCTGAGAACTCTTAGCTTGAGCATGGCTAACACTCTGCAGGTGAACAGGAAAGCAATGAAAACTTAGGTTGGAGAAACTGGCCAAGAGCCAGGCCATATTTGACATGTTCTGGAGTTTGGACATCATGCTGAAGACAATGGGAAGCTGCTGAAATTTTGAAGCAGGGGAATGAGAGAATTTGATTGCCATCTTTGAATACTCACTCTGGCTGCAGTACAAAGAAGAAATTTCCAGTTGTAAGGCTGGGAGCAAAGAAGCCAATTAAAAGGCTGTTATAGCATTCTATGAAGAACTTCATGAGACTAGAGTAGTGCAGCATCAGTGGATGTGGAGAGAATATGCCAAGATACAGAGAGTGCTTGAGAGGAGAATGGACAAGACCAGTTGAATAGGATATATGAGAAAGATGTTAGAACCTGAGATGACTTTCAACATTCCCAGAAAGAAGGAATAAGAAGTTCAGAAGGAGGAATTATCTGAAGGAAAATCATGAACATGATATTAGATATCATGAATTTGGTTTTGTGATTCACTAAAAGCATCCAATGAGGTGGCTGATAATATGAGCCAGTAACTCACGAGCAGGACTTAGAGAAGGCAACAATAGCAGGGCACTGGAGACATGGATGCACTCATCTTCCTCTACCCCAGCCCCTCTCTCCATTGTCTGTCTCTGTTCTGGCTGTGTCTCAAAATCAGTTGTGAAATTTTTAAACATAAAGTTAATTCAGAGAAGAGAAATCTCTTCAAAGACTATCAGGGCTACAAAGATAAAGAGACAACACTAGGAATATTTTAGTGTTGATGTTGGAGGGTGGGGAGTTCTTGCAGCTCCTTTGCGACAAGCTTGCAATATCTGGTAAACCTGGAGATGGGATGTTGTAATAGGAAGTGTTCTGGACTGGAGAGACAGGTTTCAGTTGTAAAATGAAGGTATTGAGCTATTGTTTTTTCATGTCTTTCTGATTGTTAACATGTATGGTTCTTGCATATATAACCTCCTTCAAAGTCAGAGATGTTCAGATGATTTACCTTCTTCCTTCTAGTTAGACAAGTGACTGATCTTTTAGGTCTTCCTTATACCCTCTCAGTGTCTTCTAATCTGCTCACCCTATATATCCTTTATGATCCACTCAAATGCTCCCTCCAACAAACCATCTCAATTTCTGCTACTTTTGAAGTACATTTTCTTTTTTTTTTATTGTTGGTTGTTCAAAACATTACATAGTTCTTGACATATCATATTTCACATTTTGATTCAAATGGGTTATGAACTCCCATTTTTACCCCATATACAGATTGCAGAATCACATCAGTTACACTTCCATTGATTTACATATTGCCATACTAGAGTCCGTTGTATTCTGCTGCCTTTCCTATCCTCTACTATCCCCCCTCCCTTCCCCTCCCCTCCCCTCTTCTCTCTCTACCCCCTCTACTGTAATTCATTTCTCCCCCTTGTATTATTTTTCCCTTTCCCCTCACTTCCTCTTGTATGTAATTTTGTATAACCATGAGGGTCTCCTTCCATTTCCATGAAATTTCCCTTCCCTCTCGCTTTCCCTCCCACCTCTCATCCCTGTTTAATGTTAATCTTCTTCTCATGCTCTTCGTCCCTACTCTGTTCTTAGTTACTCTCCTTATATCAAAGAAGACATTTGGCATTTGTTTTTTAGGGATTGGCTGGCTTCACTTAGCATAATCTGCTCTAATGCCATCCATTTCCCTCCAAATTCTATGATTTTGTCATTTTTTAATGCAGAGTAATACTCCATTGTGTATAGATCCCACATTTTTTTTATCCATTCATCTATTGAATGGCATCTAGGTTGGTTCCACAGTCTTGCTATTGTGAATTGTGCTGCTATGAACATCGATGTAGCAGTGTCCCTGTAGCATGCTGTTTTTAGGTCTTTAGGGAATAGACCGAGAAGGAGAATAGCTGGGTCAAATGGTGGTTCCATTCCCAGCTTTCCAAGAAATCTCCATACTGCTTTCCAAATTGGCTGCACCAATTTGCAGTCCCACCAACAGTGAGCAAGTGTACCCTTTTCCCCACATCCTCGCCAGCACTTGTTGTTGTTTGACTTCCTAATGGCTGCCAATCTTACTGGAGTGAGATGGTATTTTAGGGTGGTTTTGATTTGCATTTCTCTGACTGCTAGCGATGCTGAGCATTTTTTCATGTACTTGTTGATTGATAGTATGTCCTCCTCTGAGAATTGTCTGTTCAGGTCCTTGGCCCATCTGTTGATTGGGTTATTTGTTATCTTATTGTCTAATTTTTTGAGTTCTTTGTATACTCTGGATATTAGGGCTCTATCTGAAGTGTGAGGAGTAAAGATTTGTTCCCAGGACGTAGGCTCCCTATTTACCTCTCTTATTGTTTCTTTTGCTGAGAAAAAACTTTTTAGTTTGAGTAAGTCCCATTTGTTGATTCTAGTTATTAACTCTTGTGCTATGGGTGTCCTATTGAGGAATTTGAGGCCCGAGCCCACAGTATGTAGATCGTAGCCAACTTTTTCTTCTATCAGACGCTGTGTCTCTGATTTGATATCAAGCTCCTTGATCCATTTTGTGCATGGCGAGAGAAAGGGATTCAGTTTCATTTTGATGCATATGGATTTCCAATTTTCCCAGCACCATTTGTTGAAGATGCTATCCTTCCTCCATTGCATGCTTTTAGCCCCTTTATCAAATATAAGATAGTTGTAGTTTTGTGGATTGGTTTCTGTGTTCTCTATTCTGTACCATTGGTCCACCCGCCTGTTTTGGTACCAGTACCATGCTGTTTTTGTTACTATTGCTCTGTAGTATAGTTTGAAGTCTGGTATTGCTATACCGCCTGATTCACACTTCCTGCTTAGCATTGTTTTTGCTATTCTGGGTCTTTTGTTTTTCCATATGAATTTCATGATTGCTCTATCTATTTCTACAAGAAATGCTGTTGGGATTTTGATTGGCATTGCATTGAACTTATAGAGAACTTTTGGTAATATCGCCATTTTGATGATGTTAGTTCTGCCTATCCATGAACAGGGTATATTCTTCCATCTTCTAAGATCTTCTTCTATTTCTCTCTTTAGGGTTCTGTAGTTTTCATTGTATAAGTCTTTCACCTCTTTTGTTAGGTTGATTCCCAAGTATTTTATTTTTTTTTTGAGGATATTGTGAATGGAGTGTTTGTCCTCTTTTCCATTGCAGAGGATTTGTCGCTGATATACAGGAATGCCTTTGATTTATGCGTGTTGATTTTATATCCTGCCACTTTGCTAAATTCATTTATTAGCTCTAATAGTTTCTTTGTAGACCCTTTTGGGTCTGCTGGGTATAGAATCATGTCATCTACAAATAGTCATAATTTAAGTTCTTCTTTTCCTATTTTTATGCCTTTAATTTCTTTCGTCTGTCTAATTGCTCTGGCCAGTGTTTCGAGAACTATGTTGAACAGAAGTGGTGAGAGAGGGCATCCCTGTCTTGTTCCAGATTTTAGAGGGAATGCCTTCAATTTTTCTCCATTCAGAATGATGCTAGCCTGAGGCTTAGCATAGATTGCTTTTACAATGTTGAGGTATGATCCTGTTATCCCTAGTTTTTCGAGAGTTTTGAACATAAAGGGATGCTGTACTTTGTCAAATGCTTTTTTTGCATCTATCGAGATGATCATATGGTTCTTAATTTTAAGTCTATTGATGTGGTGAATAACATTTATTGATTTCCGTATATTGAACCAGCCTTGCATCCCAGGGATGAATCCTACTTGATCATGATGCACAATTTTTTTGATATGTTTTGAATCCGATTCGCCAGAATTTTATTGAGGATTTTTGCATCTAGGTTCATTAGAGATATTGGTCTGTAGTTTTCTTTCTTTGAAGTGTCTTTGTCTGGTTTAGGAATCGGGTGATGTTGGCCTCGTAGAATGAATTTGGAAGTTCTCCCTCTTTTTCTATTTCCTGAAATAACTTGAAAAGTATTGGTATTAGTTCCTCTTTAAAGGTTTTGTAAAACTGCTGTATACCCATCCGGTCCTGGGCTTTTCTTAGTTGGTAGTCTTTTGATGGTTTCTTCTATTTCTTCAATTGATATTGGTCTGTTTAGGTTGTCTATATCCTCCTGACTCAATCTGGGCAGATCATATGACTTAAGAAATTTATCGATGCCTTCACTATCTTCTATTTTATTGGAGTATAAGGATTCAAAATAATTTCTGATTATCTTCTGTATTTCTGAAGTGTCTGTTGTGATGTTGCCTTTTTCATCCCGTATGCTAGTAATTTGAGTTCTCTCTCTTCTTCTCTTTGTTAGCATGGCTAAGGGTCTGTCGATTTTATTTATTTTTTCAAAGAACCAACTTTTAGTTTTATCAATTTTTTCAATTGTTTCTTTTGTTTTGATTTCATTAATTTCAGCTCTGATTTTAATTATTTCTTGCCTTCTATTTCTTTTGCTGTTGTTTTGCTCTTGTTTTTCTAGGATTTTGAGATGAAGTATGAGATCATTTATTTGTTGTTTTTTTCTTTTTTTAAGGAATGAACTCCAAGCAATGAATTTTCCTCTTAGAACTGCTTTCAATGTGTCCCATAGATTCCGATATGTTGTGTCTGTGTTTTCATTTATCTCTAAGAATTTTTTAATTTCCTCCTTGATGTCTTCTATAACCCATTGATCATTCAGTAACCTATTGTTCATTCTCCAAGTGATGCATGATTTTTCCTTCCTTCTTTTATCGTTCATTTTCAGTTTCATTCCATTATGATCAGATAAGATGCATGGTATTATCTCTACTCCTTTATATTGTCTAAGAGTTGCCCTGTGACATAATATATGATCTATTTTTGAGAAGGATCCATGTGCTGCTGAGAAAAAAGTGTAACTGCTTGATGTTGGGTGGTATATTCTATACATGTCAATTAAGTCTAGATTATTAATTGTGTTATTGAGTTCTATAGTTTCCTTATTCAACTTTTGTTTGGAAGATCTGTCCAGTGGTGAGAGAGGTATGTTGAAGTCTCCCATGATTATTGTATGGTGGTCTATTAGACTCTTGAACTTGAGAAGAGTTTGCTTGATGAACATAGCTGCACCATTGTTTGGGGCATATATATTTATGATTGTTATGTCTTGTTGGTGTATGGTTCCCTTGAGCAGTATGTAGTGTCCCTCTTTATCCCTTTTGATTAACTTTGGCTTGAAATCTATTTTATTTGATATGAGTATGGACACTCCTGCTTGTTTCCGAAGTCCATATGAGTGATATGATTTTTCCCAACCTTTCACCTTCAGTCTATGTATATCTTTTCCTATCAAATGCGTCTCCTGTAGGCAGCATATTGTTGGGTCTTGTTTTGTGATCCATTCTACTAGCCTGTGTCTCTTAATTGGTGAGTTTAAGCCATTAACATTTAGGGTTATTATTGAGATATGGTTTGTTCTTCCAGCCATATTTGTTTATTTATGTTACTAAACATGGTTTGTTTTCCTCTTTGATTATTTTCCCCCCTTTACTGTCCTACCTCCCACTGTTGGTTTTCATTGTTGTTTTCCATTTCCTCTTCCTGAAATGTTTTGCCAAGGATTTTTTGAAGAGATGGTTTTCTAGCTGTAAATTCTTTTAACTTTTGTTTATCGTGGAAGGTTTTAATTTCATCTTCCATCCTGAAGCTTAATTTCACTGGATACACAATTCTTGGTTGGAACCCATTTTCTTTCAGAGTTTGAAATATGTTATTCCAGGATCTTCTAGCTTTCAGAGTCTGTTTTGAAAGATCAGCTGTTATCCTGATTGGTTTACCCCTAAATGTAATCTGCTTCCTTTCTCTTGTAGCTTTTAAAATTCTCTCCTTATTCTGTATGCTGGGCATCTTCATTATAATGTGTCTAGGTGTGGATCTCTTATGATTTTGCACATTCGGCATCCTGTAGGCTTCTAGGATTTGGGATTCTGTCTCATTCTTCAAGTCTGGGAAGTTTTCTCGTATTATTTCATTGAATAGATTGCTCATTCCTTTGGTTTGGACCTCTATACCTTCCTGTATCCCAATGACTCTTAAGTTTGGTCTCTTTATGTTGTCCCATATTTCTTGAATGTTCTGCTCATGGTTCCTTAACAGTCTTGCTGAGCTGTATATGTTCTTTTCAAGTTGAAATACTTTGTCTTCATTGTCTGATGTTCTATCTTCTAAGTGTTCTACTCTGCTGGTAGTATTCTCAATTGAGTTTTTAAGTTGGTTTATTGCTTCCTGCATTTCTAGGATTTCTGTTTGTTTGTTTTTCATTACCTCTGTCTCCCTGTACAGTTGATCTTTTGCTTCTTGGATTTTTTTATGTAATTCATTGTTGAAGTGATCTTTCATTGACTGATTTTGCTGTCTAATGTCTTCCTTGAGACTCCAGATCATCTGAAGCGTGTATATCCTGAATTCTTTATCTGACATTCCATCTGCTGCAGCTATTACCTCTTCTAAAGTTGAGTTGACCTGCATTGGTTGTGGCCCTTTCTTTCCTTGTCATTTCATACTGCTCGCGTTTCTTTCTGCTTGGTGAAACTGTTGTTTTTTTGAAATTTTCCCCCTATATATTTATATTACTCTTGTATAGTTGAAAAGTCTCCCTTGCAGGGCGGGCAGCAGCTGTGCTCCTCCTCCAGTTGGTGTGACATGTCTACCACGCCTGCGGACCCCTGGGACTGTTCTGCCGGTCAGTCGCAGGTCTGCCTACCTTGCAGGCGCGGGCGGTGGCTCAGCTCTGCCCTTACACCAATTGGGGTGACGTGTCTACCACGCCGGGGGGTCGCTGGGCCTGTTCCGGGCGCGGGAGGCGGCTCTGCTCTGCCCCTATTCCAATTGGTATGACGTGTCTACCACTCCGGCGGGTCGCTGGGCCTGTTCCGGGCGTGGGTGGCGGCTCTGCTCTACCCCTACTCCAATTGGTGTGACATAACTACCACGCCGGCGGGCCACTGGGCCTGTTCAGGGTGCGGGCAGAGGCTCTGCTCTGCCCCTACTCCAATTGGGGTGGCATGACTACCACGCCGGCGGGCCTCTGGGCCTGTCCCGGGCGCGGGCGGCGGCTCTCCTCTGCCCCTCCTCCAATTGGTGTTACATGTCTACCATGCCTGCGGACCGCTGGGCGTGTTGTGCCGGTCGGTCGCAGGTCTGCCTACCTTGTGGGCGCGGGTGGCGGCTCTGCTCTGCCCCTTCTCCAATTGGGGTGACGTGACTACCACGCCCGCGGGTCGTTGGGTCTGTTCTGGATGCGGGCGGCGGCTCTGCTCTGCCCCTACTCCAATTGGTGTGACGTGTCTACCACACCGGCAGGCCACTGGGCCTGTCCCGCCGGTTGGTCGCAGGTCTGCCTACCTTGCGGGCTCGGGCGGTGGCTCTGCTCGGCCCCTACTGCAGTTGGGGTGAAGTGATACCACGCCGGCGGGTCGCTAGGCCTGTTCCGGGCACGGGCGGCGGCTCTGCTCTGCCCCTACTCCAATTGGTGTGACGTGTCTACCACGCCAGCTGGGCCTGTCCCGCTGGTCGGTCGCAGGTCTGCCTCCCTTGCAGGCTCGGGCGGCAGCTCTGCTCGGCCCCCACTGCAGTTGGGGTGAAGCGATACCACGCCGGTGGGTCACTAGGCCCACTCTGGGCGCGGGTGGCGACCCTGCTCTGCCCCTACTCCCATTGGTGTGACGTGTCTACCACGCTGGCAGGCCGCTGGGCCCATTCCGCTGATCAGCCAGTGGTCTGCCTACCTTGCGGGCTCGGGCGGCAGCTCTGCTCAGCCCCCACCGCAGTTGGGGTGAAGTGATACCACGCCGGCGGGTTGCTGGGGCTGTTCTGGATGCGGGCTGCAACTCTGCTCTGCCCCTCTGGCCCCCACAGCACTCAGCAGGATCCGGACCGAGAAGCAGTCTCCGCGGGTTCCTCAGCCCTGGGTCAGAGCAGCTCCGGGAGCCAGAACTCGGCCGCTCTGGGCTCCATGCATGCTCTGATAGGAGCAGGCTCCAAGAAGCAGCCTCCGCGGGCTCCTTAGCCCTGGGCCAGAGCAGTTCCAGGAACCAGAATTCGGCCACCCCGGGCTCCGTGTATGTTCTGATAGGAGCAGGCCCCAAGAAGCAGTTTCCACGGGTTCTTTAGCACTGCACCTGAGTAATTTGTCTGCAAGACGCAGGCGAATGGCAGCCTGAAATTACCTGTTCTATGGTTGAATGAGCTGCGATCAGTTGAAAACAGGGATGATGACGTCAACTCTCCAAGATGGTGGCCGCTGGCTTCCTCTGTGGTCTGACCGGTGGAGAACCGAACTGGACCGCTTCCTTCCCCCATCTCAAACCCAGAATTCAGCACTGTGTACAGTGGTTGCACAGCTGGCAGGAGCCCACAGAATCCGCAGCGCTGTATCTTTGTGTTGCTATCTCTTGCTTCCCAGCGCGTGCCGCAGATTCTAGCCACGGGGCGATTTGCTGAATAAGTGGTGTGACCCTCGGTGCGGACAAATCGCTCACGTTTGAGCCCCTGTAGCTGATCCTCGTGCGATGAAAATCCTTCCACTAGGTTTTGGAGCACCCCAGTTTTGCTAGAAATTCCTAACAAGATAGTTTTTAGCTGTTCTAACTCATCATTCTTCCGAACAGTGACGCGGTACACGGGAGTGATGCACTCCCTTCACCGCCATCTTCCCCCTCTCTCTGAAGTACATTTTCTTAATCTCTCCATACTTATCAGTCAGTAGTTTCAGGGACAGTTCTAAATCTATTAGAGGTCTTTCCCTTTTCCTCACATAATATACTATGACCCTCCCTCTGGTTAAAATTAGCTATGGGAATGATTATTTGTAAGCATGTAATTATAAATGAATATTTCAAATATGTGTAAATACAAATTATATATAAGTATGCATTATTTATAAGGTTATGTGTGACAATATTATAAATAAGAATATTGTTTGTATTTGGCTGAACTTACATTCATAGCATAAATTCCCCTACATAAACTTCCTAAGATGTCATAGCAGTGCACCAACTAAAATTATTAAGCCAATTAGAGAAGAATTATCTCTAGTATAATACAAGAATCATCGGTCAAGGCTGGAGGCTCAGAGTTTAACAAAGAAGAGGGCACAGGAACCTCCAGAGGAGGCCATTACGGGTCCCAAGAAGGGGAAAGGGTGACCTTGACCATTGTGGATAGGGTTATTTAGAAGTCTGAGGGAGTTGACTGAAGGTGAGAGGAAAAACAGGGTGGGGGCATTTTTATCTCAAAATACCCCAATCATCTATATACAGCAGCTGCTAAAACTGGACGCCTCCTTTCCCACAGCAGCAATCACCACCATAAGAGCTAACATTTATCAAATGGTTATTAAATGCCTGGTACTATTCTATGTTCTTTATACATTTTAATACATTTAGTCATCACAACTCTATGTGATAGATAAGGCTTTTTAAACACTGTTTTGCAGAAGATGAAACCAGAACACAGAGAGGTCAAGTCACTTTCTCAAAATAACACAGGTGATAAGCCCAACAGAGGTGGATGAGCTAGGCCTTGGTTTAGACAATATGGTTCCATAGCCCACATTCTTTGCCACCCTGCTTCCCAACCATCCAGCACCAAAGAAGCTTCCTCACCCATTAATATACATTGCTCTAGAATTCTCTTCCTAGGGAATTATTTTTTCTTTTCTGAATATTCCTTTTCTGAATATTCATCTTTTTGGTACCTTGAACAAGTGTCTTTCTTGGAGTCCTTTCCAGACATATTTCCCCAGTATAAAAGTGTGTCAGAGAAAAAAGTAGGTCCTGCATCCCATTAAGATCCTGCTTAATAATTGTCTCTTAAATACGATGGCATGCAGGCAACAGCATGAAACTTGAGATGTAGTGAGGATAAGATAAAATAGCTTTAGTGAAACTTTATTTTGGAATAGTAGTCTTCTCTAAACTATAGAAAATAAAAAACTAAACTATTGTTATTGAACTTGTCATCTTTGTTTTGGGGCTTAAGGAAAAAAAAAAAGAATACTAGATTGCCAATTGTGACATATACTTGCGCCTCTGCCTGCCTGCCCGATCCCCACCCCCACACACATACATTCATAGAATGTAGTTCTAAGTTCTCAGGGGGGAAAAAAAACCAAAAACCAGAATTTCAGAGTACCACCTATAAGTGATACCTTTGCTGTGTGATTTTCTTAAAGTTTTAAAAAGATAAAATACTAATAATTTCCTTTATTCCTAGATAAAGCATGAAGGCCAGTGGTAAAGCCGGTAGCTTCCTAAGAAGGAAAATACGAAGCCTTATCAACCTGAAGAATGTAAGGCATGGGGGCCTGAGTTCACAGGCAGCACTTTTCCTGGATAAAGTTGCTTATTCACCATTCACCATGCAAAAATCCGGACCAGTCATCTTTAGATAGTAAGATCAGCCTCAGACATGGTCTGACATCATGAATGCCCTTGACAGAGAACCCACATTCTTGGAATGTATTTCCCCATGTTGTCTGAATATAGGACAAGCAGCAGTGCTGATGGGTAATTTTATAACATCAAAACGCCAAATCCACCAAGATGAATGTTTCCAATCTGCTTCATTTAACTGAATTTAACTTGCCATAAATTCAGACTAATCCATGTCTAATTCTTACTGGGTTACTCACTTGTTTACTGTCACCATTGGTCCTGATCTTTTGGTATCTTATAAACCCTAACCAGGCCCCAAATTCCTCTAGCATGTCTGGTTCTTGTCATATTACAGTACTAAGAATGCAGCATGAATAGTTTCATACCTCTAGGCTCGTTAATGTCTCAACCTCACATTTGCTTACCATTAAGAATCTTCTAAGGGTAATTCATGCAGAATTCCACGGAACATAAAGCTATCCATGTTGTAGTGATATAGTCCAATGAATATTTTATAGAAAAATCACTGCTTTTGTTAATTATTCCTCATACTCAGTCTCACATAAAAGTTCAGAATTAAGAAGTATTTATTGATCAAGCAATGTGATTCCTTTATTGTTTATTACTTAAAACTGAGGCTTGAAAGACTGTTCCAAGGCTACAATGATACTTAGGGGCAGAATTAAGGTTCTTACTCTAGTTCTTTTCATTATAATTGATGCTAGTTCCCTAGATTCATAGAAAAAGTCATAATGACGATAAAACTAAAATTTATGTAAATTTTAAAGTCTACAATGAGCCTTTGCTCTTTGTAATTTCACATAATTGGTGTAATGACATAACAAACATAAATAAAATTTTAAAAACTATAAGGCTTATCTAGTAAACTTTAAGTGACTTATTCATTTTTTCATAATTAAGCCCCAAATTCCTATCTTCAAGTCCTATACCCTTAGATAAGTTAAAAACTTTGTTCCTCATTGGTAAAATGTAGACATAACATGTCTGCATCAAGGAGGGATTTTTTTGAAAAGTCAATGTGATAGAGTATTAAATAAATAAACTCCTTAGCATTTTGTCTAATGCATTGAAAGTAGAAAATAAGATTTTCTTTTGCCAAGATTTCCTTTTGGTTTTTCATTATATTTCCAATACATCCCACCAGGAATAACAAGTTATGGCCTTAAGCTTAAAGATAAATAATAATTCACCAATTTCCTAAGAATTATTTTATTTTAATTTAAAAACGTAGGACTGAGCTTATCCCTTTTTGAGATTTTCATCACCATAGAACTGTTTGTTATCAAATGCAATTAGGCACTGTTATCACCTTGAAACAATATGTTATTGAGTCATAGCCCTTCTACGCTAAGAACATCACAAAGAATTTGATATTTTCATTGTGATATTTAAAACTGCACACAAAGAAGCAGACTATCTTGCCCATAAATTTCAGGGCAAAAACCAGATGCAGTGATCAGATACAGCCTCACGGTGGAGCTAAATCATCACTGATAAAGCCTTCTAGACCCAGTGAAGGCTTTGTAGAAACAAAACTGACAATGGAATGAAAAGAAGGCTTTGCTGCGTCAACCAAGAAGGCATTGCTTTGGATCCCTGTGGTTCTTTTCAACCAACCTTGAGCAATGACTTGACATACTCAGAAAAATCTATTAGCAATGTTAATTCACAATATTTTTTCCTGGCATTGCAACAAACAAAAGATACACAAAACATTTTTTTAAATTATTCTTAAAAAGAATTTTATAGGCTTGTCTTTAAAAATGTTATGCTGACTTAGAATTCTCAACTTGGATTTGGGCCACAGAATTTGCATGTAAGATAACATTTACCTTTCCCCCAGTTACTGTGTATCTTCATTTCATGTGTCCCTTGGAACATTTCATCTCCCAGCCCCCAAATTTTAACTTGAAATCTCAATTCTTTAGACTTTCTTCCATTCTCTTATTTTAAAACAGGCACAAATTTTTATTAATTTATCTAACACCTCTTTATTCAGTCTGCTTCCAGAAGCACAGTTCAGACCCTTTTACCACACAGTCCGGACTATAGCAATAACCTTCAAAATTAGACTTAAAGGACTAGCTCCCAACCTTGACTGCACAATGCAATTGCCTGAAGAGCACATTTAATTGCCCTGGGGTGGAGCCAGAGGCTGAGACTTTTTTAAAAGCTCTCTGGTGATGATAATAAGCAGCCACAGTTGAGAACCACTGCTTAGAGGTGCATCCAGCCAGCATACCATGACCAGATTAACCTTCTTAAACTATCAACTCTTTAAACTAAAACTTTTATGTAGCTTCCTATTAAAGGTTGCAAATTAGTGACTTAAAGGTCAAATGTACTCTATAGGTGTGTTTTGTTAGGCCTGTTTAAAATTGTTCAGACTCAACATTTAAAAATTGGGAGATGTCACATAAAACCCAGATTTTCTAGTTCTTTTTAAAAAGCTGCAAGATCTTGCCAAATAGGCCCACAATCCTGTGCAACTTTCATCTGAAGCTGAGCAGTGGCTGCCCTTTAGGCATGTCAAACATCATCCAATTGATTCGGTCCATTGCTTCCCTTTTACCTCTGGTTATATAATTTTTATCATCTGCCTGGCCTTTTAGAGTCCTTTTAGTTTGTAATCCTGGTCTAGAAGATAAACTTCTAACTCAATGACACATTCACTCACTCATTCACTTATATACTCACTCAGGAATTCATGAGATAATTATTTTGTGGCTTTGCTATGCAAATACTTGGAATTCAAAGACCCTATTTTGGCCCAATTCTTTCTAGCTTTATATTCCCCTTCCTTTTAACAAACTTTATTCTAATCAGAAGTTAGTTTAAGAGACATTCTCCTCCCAATATTCATAACCTAGTGGTTCATTCTAAAACTCCTTTGCAGTTAGGTGATGACATATGACAATGCCTGGCCAATAGGATGTCAGTAAAAATGAAGTTGTATGAAACTTCCATGTTATAACTGCAGAGAAGAAGTTGGCTCCCCTCTATTCCTCCTTCTCATGAGCTGGAATGCAGAATGGTATAGTGAGCATCAGGGAAAAGAAACCTGGATCTCTAGTTGTCATCTGTCTTCTCTGGACTGTCTGTCTCTTGTTAAGTGAGAAAGAGACTTCTATCTTTACTGCACTTTGGGTTTTTGTGGTGTTTTTTTTTTTTTTAATTTTTAATAGAAGCTTAGTTTGCTCTCTAAAACACAGAATCTCTTTTACTACTTCCTGAACATACCTTGTTTATTTTTGCCCTCAACCTTAGTCTGTGTCAAAGCTTATATCACTCATATTCCTTCTCCTCATCTCTGCTATATAAATTCTACTCATTATTCAAGGCCCAGCTCAAGTACTCCCTCTTCAATGAGGCTTGCTCTAGCTACACTTGTTTTCCTTCCTCTGTTCTATCTCATATGACTTTCCCTTGGCATTTATCAAACATTATCTTATGTAAGAACATAGAAACTTGAATTATGTTGCCATATCTACAAGCTCCAAGCCCAGAATCTAAAACAAAATTTCTGGTTATGCACAGTTGAAATAAAAAGAGTATTTAGAGTCCTACAGTATTCTACTTTTGCTGAATGATCATCCACATTGTCAATTCACGTTCAATCTAGGATCCTTCAGGAATCTCGAATCTTCTGATTATAATTACAAAGTTGAGTCTGGTCAATATTTTATGAATGTAGCTTTTTACCTGATATTTAATCTGGATTCCAGTTTTCTATCTTTTATCTAATCAACTCCTTGACTTTCTGGATCCTTATTTCTAAGTTTGAATGGTGTTAGAGAGCCAACTCCTATTGTTCTCATATTGAGAATCTGAAAGTATCTAGGACAACATTAGAGGGATAAGGAAGAAGATATTCTCAGGGGAAATTTGTGAAAGAAATTGAAAGCTAAGTCCAGAAGAAGAATAAAGAAAAAAGAATGGGAGAGAAGATGTGAAGATTCAAAATGCTTCCAATCCAATAGGGTGCTCATAAGAGATCATTATCTACACCTAAGAGAACTGCCACTCCACTCACATAAGAAAAACTAGTATGTAGTTGGTATAAGGGAAATATCAAGCAAATGAGAATTGAATCTATTGCAAAACTTACCAGTAAATTTCTCTGTGAGTGAATAAAGATAAAATTGTGTTTCAAATAGGACTTATTCAAATCTCCAGGCAAGTAAATAATGTCCATACAGGACTTTTAAAAATGAGCAACCCTCAGTATTTTTTTTTAGGAGATAAAGTCCAGAAGATGACTTAGCTCTAACCTTGAAGCTGTGCCCTATCCCATAAGAAAGCCCAGGGTGAGTCCTCAAAAACAGAAGAAGTAACCATAACCACACTGAGATATAATAAAAGAGAACACAAAAGCTCCAGACTATAAAACTATTAGGAGAAAAATTTCATGCTGTTAGATTTAGCAGTGATTTCTTGGATATGGAAACAAAAGCAAAAATAAACAAATAAGACTACATTTAATCTAAAATATTTTATGTATCAAAGGACACAATCAATAGAGCAAAAGGAAACTTACAGAATGGAAGAAAATATCTGCAAATCATGCACATGTGTGCACATATATACATATTATGATTTTTATTAAAATTATAAAAATTTTATGATTTTATGTTCTCCTATTTCTTTATTATTCTTCTGGACTGAATTTTCAGTTTCTTTCACATACACACATATGTATGATTTGCACATCATATATATATGAACAAAGTGTTAACATTTAAACTCTATAATGAACTCCTATAACTCAATAACAAAAAAATCAAACAACTCTATTAAAAAATGGGCAAAAGACGAGAATAAAATGATATGCAAATTTCTCCAAAAGATGATATACAAATTGCCAACAAGTATATTAAAAGATGCTCAAATCAGAGAAATACAAATCAAAATCACAATTAAATATCATGTCATATCCATTAGAATGGCTAATATAAACAAAAATACCAAGCTGGGAGTGAAGGCACATGCCTATAGTGCTAGCTATTCAGGAGGCTGAGACAGGAAGTTTCCTTGAGTCCAAGAGTTTGAGGACAGCCTGGGCAACATAGGGAGACTCTGTCTCAAAAAACAAAATAAGACCAAACAAAAATTAAAAACATAAAGTAACAAATAGTTAAAGTATGTGAAGAAATCCTTGTGGGCCTTTTTTTTTTTTTTTTTTTTTTTTTTGGTACTGGGTATTGAACCCAGGGGCACTTAACCACTGAGCCAAATCCCCACCCCTTTTGTATTTTATTTAGATACAGGGTCTCACTAAGTTGCTTAGGACCCCACTAGGTTGCTGAGGCTGGCTTTGAACTTGCCATCCTCCTGCCCCAGCCTCCCAAGTCACTGTGATTATAAGCAGGCACCACCATGCTCAGTCCCTGTGTACTCTCTTAATGGAATTGTAAAATGGTGCAACCATGATGTAAAACAGATGTTTCTCAAAAAATTAACAGTAGATTATCATATGACCCAGCAATTCTATTTCTGGGTACATACTCCAAAGAAATGAAAGGAGGATCTCAAGGAGATACGTGCGTATAAATGTTTGTTGCAGCCTGTTTTCACAGTGATAGACAAGAGATAAAAGCACCCCAAATATCTATCAACATATAAATGGATAAAAATTAAAATGTGGTATACACATACAAAGAAATATTATTCAGCCTTAAAAAGAAGGAAACCCTGTTATATATCATACCCAATAGGGATGAAACTTGAGGACATCATGCTAAGTGAAACAAACCAGTCACAAAAAGACAAATACTGTCTTGATTCCACTTCAAGACACTTAGAGCAATCAAAATCATACAGACAAAAGTAGAATGATTAATACTAGGGACAAAATAGAAAGGGTTTTGTTTAAGGGAACAGAATTTCGGATTTGCAGCATGAAAAAGTTCTGAGGATCTATTTTATAACAATATGAATATACTTAACACTACAGAAATTTATGCTTAAAATTGTTACGATGGTAAATTTTATGCTATGTGGGCTTTATTTTTACCACAATAAAGAAGAAAAAAGGAAGGAAAGGAAAGAAAACAAAACTCAGGACAGCATATTTTTATTATGACTTCCACCTTCATTTTAATGTCATTATAAAATCAAAATGAAGATAGAAAGACAGCTTAGGTTCTGCCTGGACCCATTTTACGATAGGGAAAGAAATGTAAAAATCAGTGCCAAGTGAAATCTCATACAAAACCTCCTCTTCATTGATGTTACACTGGGTCCACCAGTTTCCAGCTTTATCTCTAGGCAGGAGCAATGGTGGCAACCTTGGTGCCACTACTACAAAATCAGAAAAAGACTTGATTACACAGTCCAGTTACAAAGAGTAAGCATTCAGCTGAGTACTGGCTGCACTGAATCCAAAATAATTTGTGTGCAATGACATCCCCAGCTGGCAGCAAAGATGTTTTCAGAATTGGGTTGTAGATGTTTCTAGGACAAAATGCAACAACAGCTGAGTCACTGGGCGATAGCTTGAGATGCCATAAGCTGGATGTGAAGATATTTACATCTCTGTGGAGAAATGAGTTCAGCTATGCCATGCACCTAGCAATGATACCAATGATTTCAATCTAATAGAGTCCTATTTCCAGGACAAGTTTTGAGAATTTAGTGTGAGCAGGAAGACCACGATGGAAGAAGTAGATCTTGCACTATATCCCAAAGGACAGACCTGAAATGCTTCACTGAGGTATACTTCCTGGCACTGCACTCTGCCAGCCCTCCTGGGAATCATATAGCTATTAACCTAGCATCAATAATTTCCTACTTTGTCCAAGTGGCTACTTATCAGGCAGTTGATTTCTATTCGTGTCATGAAGAAGAATCCACACTGTTCCTTTACTCAATCTAGAGGTGGTCTATGGGTTTTATAAATAAATTTTATCTGCATATATGATTATTGTCTAAATTCCCTGGCATTTGAATTTATCTGTAGGAGAAAACCAAGTCACTTTTGGCATCTCAGTTGGAATCCCAGCCCTCACACTTAGCAGCTGTGTGGCAAGTAATTTGCATTCAAACCTCAGATTCTTCATCTATGAAATAGGGTCAATAACAGATCTTCCATAGGGTTGTTGTCTAAATTAATTAAAATAATCTACTCAGAATCTGTACATAAAAGATGCTGACCAGAAATTATTTCCTCTTCTTCTGCTTTAATCAAGAGCAGGGGTCAGTGGTTATTCTTTAGTCTTTGCAGGCCACACAGTTCCTGTCACAACTACTCAAATCTGTCATCACAGGGCAAAAGCATGCATTGATGATGAGCACAACTGTGTTCCAATAAAACATTATTTTAGAAAGCAGGCAGTATGCTAGATCTGGCCCACAGTCTATAGTTTGCTAACCCCTATTACTGATAACATCTATGTCTAGATATCACACTAAGTTCATTTTTCACCGTTCTGTTAGATTTCATCTGTTCCAGATATGTCCTGCTCTCCTTTCTCCTCATTGCTTTTGTTCTATTCCTTAACTGTATCAGGACAGATGAGTCTAGTTCAATGGCTTGCCTCTTCTTTTTTCACTTTTATGTATTGAGAAACTCCCATTGGTACTAAAACCCAAGATGCTCAATTAACTTATCCACACCACAGGTTCTGAGTAAATCAGCCACCATTGAACAAAATCCCCTCAATCCTCACACAGAAATCAGAAAATGGACCTTTCCTTGGAAACTGACAGTTTACAGAGGAGCTTTCATTTGTGGGGAAGGAAAGGCTGCAACTTATTTCCTGGTTTTAAAATTTTTGATTCACAAATATGTTTACATTTGCTTGTATGTGTATAAACTTCTTAAAGGACATAAGAATAAAAACAGCAATTAATACCTATGGCGGGGTCAGAACTCAAGAAGGAGGATAGGGATGAGAAATAGATTTACTGGATATCTTTTAATGTCTATGTTTTTAAATTACGTGAATACATTATCGGTTCAAATTTTTAATTTCCTAATGAATAAAGAATACATACTTAAAATAAATATTTCAAATTAATGAAACCAACCGATGAAAGACACAAACATGAGAGATAGGAGGTGATAGGAAACTGTTAGGTACCTAAGACACTAGTCACCAACCCCAGCTATTATCCTAGGGAATTCTACCACAGTCCCCAAATGTCCCACTTTGTTAGTGGGATTTTATGTACCTTCTGCCTTTTGCTCTGATGACTCAGAGAAGACAGGGTGGAACATTTAGGGAGTGGCAAGAGGAAAATATGTACCACTCTCCTTTTGATAGAGTAGAACCAGAAGAAGGATATATTCAGTATTTTTTTTTATGTCGGGCTATAATCCTTCCCATGTGTTCCATACGCTCTCCTTTCTAGTCTCAGTGTGTACCCACCTATACACTCCAGCCATTTTGAACTTTTTTGCTACTTCTTAGTTTAACTTCTACCCTCACTCTCCATTAAGTTAATTTTTCTTTAAGGTCCTCATGGACACTTTCAAACAAATCTAAAGGCTATTGTATTTTTCTCCCTTAGTCCTTATTCTTTTTGATCTCCCTTTTGAAAGGAACAATGCTGATGTCCACCTTATTGAATATCTCTTTCTCCTATTTACTTAAACACTGGAGGATCTACTGTATCCTTTCCTGATCCTCACAAATGAGCTTCTTCCTTATCTTGCCTCATCAGTGGGCTACAACTTGAATCTCTGTCTTTTTCTTTTTCTCTATTTATCCTCATTCTTTTACATAATTCACCTATTCTCAAATATTTAACTAGTAGGGAGAATAAAGTAGATGGGGGCCCAAGGCATGGCTCTGTGCTTCGTTAGCTGTGCTACTTAAGAAAAGCAATTTCATTTATCTTAACTCAGTTTCCTCCACTCCAAGATGGATTTTTTTCATTCATTCAACAGTCTCCACTGACTGCTTACTATATGCCAGACACTACATGAAATTCACTAGCAAAATAAACTGTTAATATCCCTGCCATTATGGAGCTCCCATTCTAATAGGGGGACATGAAACAAATGCAATAAAAATACCACATAAGAAATGACATAAAAGAAAAAAAATGTGATAAGAGATTTAAAAAGCGGGGTTATATACCTTTTTTAAATAATAGGTGCTGGGAGTGTGGCTCTGTGGTAGAGTGTTAGTGTCACATGTGAGGCCCTGACTTCAATCCCCAGTCCCCAGAATCACAAAAGAAAGGCAGTCAGGCAGGTAGGAGGGGTGGGGAAGGGGAAGAGAAGTAGGGAGGGGAGAGGATGGGAGAAGGAAGTTGCGGTGGGGGAGGTCAGATGGTCAGGTTTCTCTGAGAAAGTAATTTCTGATCAAAGACTCAGAAGAGATGGAGGAATCAGAAATTAGGGCATCTAATGAAAGACTATAGTCAGGGGAAACTGATATCTCTACACTAGGTACCACCACAACTATACCATAAAGAAGCATGCCCAGAATTTTCTAGGAACAACAGAAGCCAGTGGAAATGGAGTGAAATGGGGAAAAGCAGTTGGAAATAAGGTCAAAGAGGAAATTAGGAGACCACTCCGTGTAGGACCTCTAAGTGCACTGGTAGAAGTTGCTGCATTTTAAGCGGAGAATGACATCATCCGATTTATATCCATGTTGGGATTAGACTGAAGGAGGAATAGAATAGAAGCAAAGAGACCAGCTAGGAGGTTTCCACAGTAATCTAGGCAAGAGGAGAGACTGACTACTAGGACCAGAGTAGGAAAACCAGAAGGAGAGAGAAGTGGTCAATTTAGGATTTTTTTAAAACCTTGGGGACTGAATTAAAGCAAGATATAATCCATGATTTTATAAATCATGTCCACCTTATTAAATATCTCTTTCTCCTATTTTATAGTTATGTCAAAATGTATTCTATTGTCAGTATAACTAAAAAGATCCAATAAAAATAAAATAAAATAAAAACCTACTTTTTCAGGATTATTAAAAGAATCCTACGATAGAATTATCATAGGCAATTCTATTATAGGACTGAGATGTTAAGTAATATTGTCTCTTAAATTCTGCAAGAAGAATAAGTTCTCGGGGCTGGGGATGTGGCTCAAGCGGTAGCGGCGCTCGCCTGGCATGCGTGCTGCCCGGGTTCGATCCTCAGCACCACATACAAACAAAGATGTTGTGTCCGCCGAAAACTAAAAAATAAATATTAAAAAAAGATTAAGTTCTCTAGGTCACTATTGGGAAGAGACCAAAGCTAGCGTGTGATATTCAAGTTCAGTTGGCTAGGGGTTGGCAGCTACCGTCACTACTTCAGCAATGAGTGAGCGAAGGGAGGTTGAGCTGAGGAAGGAACTTAATCTTATTGCCTTCCTTTACCTCATATCCCAACCAGTATAGTATTTATGATTACCTACAGACACTTCTTCTTAAAGGCTTTACCATATACTCACCTTATATACACAGTTTTTAAAAAGTATCTATCCCATCCCTTCCTTAAACTAGCTACCAATCTAAATATTTCCATTTATCAGTCCCCAGATGCTGAAAACTTAGCTTTCATTTTTGTAGAACTATAGATTCAGAGCATGCTACCATTGGAAGTTGATAGCACAGCCATCACTTGGTTAAAACATCTCTTTTTATAAAAGAAGAAACAAAGCTCAGAAAGAAGTATGACTATCTGGGGCCACCCCAGGCTTTAATGACTAGACAAGGCCTGGAACCAGTTTTCTAGATCCTGTTTACTTCCTTGACAATGCCTCCTTATTCAGTCTATATCACATCAGTCCCTGCGTTTTTCCACCTCAGGCTGATATCTCCACACCACAAGAGCTACCAGGCACCACCATTATTGCCAATTAAACCTTCCAGAAAAATCATTGGAGGTCATGGCCTACACTGCTTTAGTATGCTGGCTTTGGCTTCAAATACTAACTTTGCACCTAATAGTTGTGAGGACTTGAGCAAGTTTCCTAACATATGCTGCCTTAGTTTCTTCATATGAAAAATTCCTATATTCTACAACTTAAATAGAATGAGACATGTAAATATCCAGTACAAGCAAACACAAAATAAGGGATCAAAAAGCACTATTTGTTATGGCTTGTATTACCACTCTCATTCCCTTTCAGAGAAGTTGTTGATGCCTGGTAAACAAATTCTAACTGCCTTAGTGCAACCTTCAGGGTCTTGCTACAACCAGGTCTATTCCAGGTATGGAAACTTTTGTTGTTCTCTAATCACAGACCTTCCAATTGGGACAGCTGTCTTTGCACTCCCACATCCATTCTCATTCCCATTCTGATTTCTGCATTTTAGCTTATGCTGTTCCTCCCTGACATGCTTAATTTCCTTTTTCTTATCTGTCTAAATCTTGAATATCCTTCAAAGCCCCATACAAGGTGTAGCGCTGTATAAGAATACTCCAGGAAAATTCTAGCTCCACTGACATTACTTCTCTTCCATACTACATTGTTTACACTTAGTACATATTAACCACTTCTTTATGGAGAGGCATGACAGCATTTAGTCAATGGTGTGGGATCTACAGAAGACTTCCTCAGTCTCCTCATCCATAAAATGGGGTTAATATTAGAATTGTTGTGATGAGTAGATACATAAATATATGATTTGTATTAATTAGTATTATGTTATGATTATTGTATATTTATGTTAATTCTTCCCTCTTTTAAGAACCTGCTTTTACTCCCAGTTATTCTGTCCATACGTATGACTCTTTACCCAGGCTCTAGCATAACACTGGTCTCAGAATAGTGTTCAACAATGAATGAATGTGAAAAACTGGGAATAGCAGCCACAAATCAACCATTGGGTTTTACTAATCTTCTCTATCAAATATAGATGGCTCCTAAACACTGTTATCCTATAATTTTATAATTGACTGGTGAAGGAGAAACTCTAACCTCTTTCAGGGAGGCAACCTGATGCAATAGAAGAAAACTGGACGGAGACTCAGAAGACATGGTTTATGTCTCAGTTTCCAAGCAAAAGGTTCAGTGTGTCTGTCTGGCTATCTATCTGTCCAACTATTTCAGCTTAGGGAAAACAACTTGCGCTTACTATTTTCATCAATATAAAGGGAGAATACTCTGGCATTACCTGCCTGCTTCACATAACAGCTGAGAAGGTCAAGTAAAAAACTCTTCTGGAAGAGCTTTATACACAGTAAAATGCTATACAAATGATATAAGGCATACTTATTTATGTCACTGAACAAGAAACCATAAGAACGATCAAATTGAATGAATTTATTTCCAGTAAAATTCTGGAGAAAGGGCTATTGCCACAATAATCAGAGTGAATCTTTCTGGCTCAGCTGTCTCTTAAAAAAATCAACTCAAAACTTGAATCATGGAGCTCAGCCTTGAGAATTTTGATAAGCCTATCCTCAAAGATTTTATCACATCTAACAATTCATTCAAAAAGTACAGATTTACCCAAAATATCAGTTCCCCAGATGGCAGGGTCATAAAACCAAAGGTCTCACCAAGGATGGAGAATAAAGAAAAACAAAGATTCCTGATAAATTACAACTGTGTGGTCTATTTCAACAGAAAATTACTAGAGATGGGGAAGCTATTCTGGGGTCAGAACAAATTTATCAAAAAGCACTTAAGATAACTGGAATATTCTATTCATATATTCCTGAGATACTTATATATATATATATATATATATATATATATATATATATATATATATATAGCTATTGTTTTATTTTATTTTGTTATATCCAGGGAGTCTATCATTCATCAGGAACCCTGTTAAGTTTGAGCAATATCAATAGAGAATTCTATACCAGGCAGGGACTCATCAAGCCAACACATTGACAAGGGCAGTTCCAAGTGATATAAATGTCACAATGTAGTGATCATTGTGCCTTTTTCTTTCTTTCTTTCTTTGGGGAACTGGTTATCAAAAGCAGTAATACACTTGATAGTGAATTGGGGCGAAATTGACTTTTTCCCAGCATTACTTCTAAAAAGCGGGTAAGAAATCATTCAGATTAAGACCACCTTACCTCTATTTTTTCCCATATGGCTTCATAGTTGTCTTGGTGTTGAATATCTTGCATTAGTTTCTGAATTAAAGCTGATTTTGTGGTGGAATGGCTCTCATTTTTCTCAGAGGATGAAGCTGTCTCTGATTTCTCATCAATTAATTTTTTCATGCCAGAAAGAGGCATGCACAGCTCCTCATCAGAAAGAATGTCACTCAGTGGCCCAGATTCAATGCTTTCCCCGAGGGAAGAGGCTATGTCACTGGATGAGCTGGGAGACACTCTGCCTAGCCTTGTGTGTTTTTTCTTGACATGGTATGTTGGGTACATCTCAGAATCTGAATTCATTTCAGACAGTTCCCAGTCATCAATATTCTGAATGATTTCTCCTCTGGGTTTCTGAGGCAGAAGTTTTGTTAGCTTTTCCAGCTTCAAAGCTAACACTTCCGTCTGCTTAAGGTGAGAGGGTAGTGCTAGATATTCATCAGAGCCATACCAGGCCTCCACAACCTGACCATTCCTGGTAACATGACTTGGGGAGAAGGAGCAATCTTTTTTACTTTCATGTTTTTTAAGAAGGGATACTGGAGACAAAGTATTGTCTGAACCAACAGAAGATTCACTGCTCTGAGTAAAAGGTGGTGAACTGGATATTTCTGACGGCACTGACAATTTGGCATTTTGACTTCTCTGACTGCACGGCTCAACAGAGGATGTGGAAGCAGAATCTGTTTCTGGCCCTTCTATGGCCTTGGAAGTACAAGAAGGCATTCCATTCAGCACTACTGAGCTCCTCATAGTTTCAGTTTGCTTGCCTGAACCAGTGGCCTGTTTCGGTATTCCACTTGGAGGCACCTCTTCTGAGGTCTTGGGTGGTTTTTTAAGTCGAAGTTTCTCTTTGTGGCAGTCATTAAGCCTTCCCAGACTGGAAGAGATTTCTTTAATGTGACTTTTGACTATGTTTTCAAGATTCCCAACCCCCACCTTGTACAAGCACTCATAGGACTGGCTGGCAGCAGAAGGGCTGTTGGGGTAGGAAGACTGTAACACCAGGCAAAGCTTCGATCTGTCAGGAGGGTCCACCAACGAAGGGGTGCTTCTACTCATCTCAGGCTTCAGATCAACCATCTTCTTCTTGCCGTCACTGCCTTTTAGATCATTCTTTAAAATTTCTTCTTTAAGGAAAAGCCCTCTTTTTGGCAATGTGGGCTGTGTGGGAGAGTCCTCATTATAATTAAAGCAGTCTCTGATGGATCGCTTGGGGGTTGCATTCTCACAAGGAGGAGGCTGTTGGTTCTTTGTGCCAAGATGGGAGGAGGAACTGCATTCCTGCTTCCCAGTCTCAGAAGGTGACTGAACAGCATTTGTCAGAGCTTCCCCTGAAGATGGCATACCCGATGTTAAGCCTGGTTGCTCTTCGATTGCACAAGCGCTGTTTTCCTCCCGTCCACCTTTGTCCTCTGCTGAGAGAGATAACTGAGACATCTCCTCACTGACTGCTTCACTGCAGCTGGAAGGGACAGGGTCAGCAGCCACCGTGAGTAACCCAACACTTCGGATAAGCTCAGGGAATTCCTTTTCCATCTCACTATAGCTCCAAGAGTCAAAAGGTTTGGTTTTGACCTGGCTAGAGGTCATGTCACCCAGGCCACTGAGCAAATCCTCACTTGGACTGTAGTCAGATAGCTCAAATGCAGTAATACCACAATCCAGAGACAAGTAATTCTGAGAACATTTGATAGTTAACTGTCCTGAGTCATCCACTTCCGTTAGAGAATCAAGTCGGCCCTGAAACAGAGAATGGTAATGGTTTCAGTAAATTCAACATGAGTCATACTCCACTGCTGTTCAAATGAAATCTCAGCACAGGCTGCTATTAAGCTCAGAAATGTATCAGTCTTGACTGCTTCTGTTTTGACATACAAAAAGGCCTACTAATCAATTACCTCACTGAATTCATAGATCATATCCTGTTCTTAAATATTTGAAGACTTTTATTTCATCTAGAACATAGAGCCATAAGAGAAATGGTCAAGGTCAAGCCCAAAATATCCATTCTTATCTAATTTTCTATTTAAAACTAGTATATTAATCCTTTAATATGCATTCATAAGTAAAGCCTTAAGTAATAAAATTTCTGAGAACAAAATAATGTAAGAGTAAAATCCCTCTGAGTATGTGTTTTGTTTTTTGTTATTGCACCAATACCTACCACAATGGTTAGGTCATAGTAGATGCTCAGTAAGTATTTTAAAGTGAAGTAATTAATTATATTAAACCAATCATATTAAATATATATTCACAAATCATAAAAAGGTAAACTATTGACATTTCAAATACATAACATAAATAGTTCATGACCAGTTTCTGTTTGGTCCCATGTTTTCAAAGGTATACACAGTTACTCCTGGAGAAAATTAATGAATGTCAAAACGTTATCATCTTACCCCCATCTCCTCCCTCTGCATGCATTTCTCCCTCTCTCCCTAAATCCACCAGTGTATGTTAGATCCTAAATTCCCACTTCCCTTGTTTATAATTCCAGGTAGGCTCATCAATTTGAAACTCCTCCATGCTAGCCAGGCATGGTAATACATACCTGCATTCCCAGCAACTTGGGAGGCTGAGGCAAGAAGATTGCAAGTTCAAAGTCAGCCTCAGCAACTTAAGGCTCAAAAAAACTTAAAGAGAATCTTTCTCAAAATAAAAAATAAAAAAGGGCTAAGGATGCAACTCAATGGTTAAAGAGCCCCTGAATTCAATCTTCAGCACCAAAAATAAAGAAAAGAAACCTCTCCACGCTATAAAATACAAGTGTTTCAAGTATTTACTTCAACTGTGTGATTAAAGTTTTTGTCTCATTGCTAATATAGTTTTTTTTTCTTTCTTTTTTCTGTGGTTCTGGGGACTGAACTCAGGCCTTGTGCTTGTATGTAAGCGCTGTACCACTAAGCTACAACCCCAACCTCACTAATGCACTTTCTCAGATCACACAGCAAATAGGGAGATTTCTGATTGATGATTTGGGGCAAATGGACCCCTGAAATCCTAATTTGCTTATCATGCTAAGGGACTGTTTGGTCTAATCAAGCCCTTTAGGAAATAAAGGAAGGAAATAGAAAAGTGAAAGTTTATTTTATTCCTGGACCTCTGTTCTGCTGGAGGAATAACTGGGATGAGCCCACTGAAGCCTGATCCTACATGGTTTCTGGGCCCTCACTCCCTTTCAATCAGGTATCCCGAGACTTGGCCTTGTCAGGATCTTATGTGGGTTTTATTGTTCATTTGCTTGTTTGGGGTTGGGAATGCTCTCTCCCTTCAGACTTTCACTTGCCTTTATCTTCCACTCCTTTCACTCTTAATTCATATCTGGATAATTCAAATAATAATAACAGAAACTTTTAACTTTTTGAAGCCTCAGTTTCCTCATCCATAAATTGGGATGGTTGATTCCTATTATCACCTTTTCACTTAATCCTTAGAACTTTTCTCTGGGCTCTGTACTATTCTTCTGTTTACAAAAGACCCTGGGTCAAAAGAAGGTACAAAAGGAGCCCATGGAGGCTGTCTGACCTAAAGTCCAAGTTCTGAGCATTGGAAATTACTTTAAGCTGACATGTCCCCTCTTCTAATTTGTTTTCCACACTGCCACCAATTTTAATCTTTATGAATTGCAAAATTGCTACTGTTATTTCTCTGCTTAAAATTCTTTAGTAGCTTCCTCTTGCTGTTCAGTTAAAAATCCTAACCCTTCCAAGGTCAGGCATGAAGAAGCCTCTTTCATGCCACTTTCCCTTCCACAACTGTACCCAGTCACATTATCCTCCTTATAGTCGGAACATATCATGTTTCCTCCTGTATCAGGGCCTTTGCTTATGTTATTTCATATCTGGAAAGCTTCCCACCTACACCTCTTAACTCTGATTCTCATTCATCCCCAAGAGTTTAGCTCAGGTTTTTACTGAGCTAAGTAAAAACCATCACTTAAGTCAGAATCTTTTATTGTAAGCTCTCAAATCTATACCATTATCCCTTCAAGAATTTATCTCAATGTAAATAAATACTATTGTGATTACTTGACTCATTTGTTTCACACATAGTTTGTAAACACTGTGAGAGTGTAAATAACACAGAAAATAGTTGACTGACCAGTGTACCCACAGCATTTAGCAAGAGATCTGTAGAGAGTGAGCACTCAAAGACACCTCTGTTGAATGAGTGAATGATGACATTTTGGGGACATTTCTCTATTCATTCATGTAACTTATTCCTCTGATTATGTACTTCTAATTGACTCAAATGATTAAAAAACTCAAGCTTCAGGGTCAAATTCTTGCCCTAGCACTAATTAGCTATGCAACTGAAGGTCAGTAGTTTGATGTTGCTAAGCTTTGTTTCCTTCATCTGAAAAAGGAAATGGTAAGCCATATCACAGGGATGTTGAGAGTCTTAAAGGAGATATATGGGTAAGTGCTCAATGAGTGTTCACTGTTATTGCTCTTATTATTATTTTTAGTAATAAAATATGATGAGAAGGAAGCTTTCTTCAAGATGAGAGTTACCTCTAATGCCAAATTATACTGCACAAAGAAAGAAATCAGTTTCAGCTGTCAATCTCAACAATAATTATCTAAATGGAATTGTGTGACTTTTGAGGTTCATACCTGGACTAGGTTCTTTAAATAACAAAGTCAAAAGCAAAAAATACCAAGGAATGAGTTAGCTAACAAATGTCACATTTTTGTGCAATTTTAAAGAGAGTAACAGTGAGGTTCGCAATTTAAAACAGGTTGCACTTTTTTTTTTAATCTTTTATTTTGGTTGTTCATTACTCAGAAGTTACTCTTTTACAGAAATACTGTTGTAAGTAATGGTCAAGTCCAAAAATTATGCCATAAGACCTAGTCCAATTATCAATTAGTTACAAAATAATTGCAAAATTATTTTCTGTCATTTCTATCATAGTTATTGCACTGCAGTACTTATATGAAGTTAAAGAGGCACTAAAGAAAAGTGTTTATATGATGAGTAGAGAAAAGAAACTCAAAGTTTCTTTGAAAGTTCAGGTAACAATTAGACCACTGCAAGTATCAGCCACCAGCCTTTGGACAAACAGGGAACACCATGGCCTTAGGAGTATATTTAGTTCCCATTTTGGTGGTCACAGCACCTTAAGACCAGGGACACTGTCTTGAATGATAGGTGCTCAATAAATGATGTTAGATGAATATAGTGAATATATATGTTAGATGAATATATAACTTTATCTCAGAGAATACAGCATGACTGCCTTTCTTAAATCTTCAGGGATCTCTGGTTTAAAAAATAAAATACATGCAAAAGTACTCAATGTTCCAAAGGTGCCCTCTCTGATTCTGTTCCCAGCAAGGCCAACTATCTAAACTAGTTGAATCACTTTAGGATAATTATTTTTTTATTCATACTGTAATTTGTTAATGTGAAAAAAAATTTGGGGGGATTAGTAGGGGAGCAACCAAAAACAGCCCTGTCTTTCACCATACAATTTTAAGAAAAGAACGTTCTTTACAGTTCTTCACAGCAGATGAACACTGAGTTTCATTATTTAAAATATTTTTTAGTAGTACTAATACTTTTAGCCCTATTGCTTCCTCTTTACTACCTTCCCAGATAGTTTTCTAATGCATGTAATAGTCTCAAATAGGCATCGGCTCAGGGGATGAGTGCATGCTGTTTTACTGTCTTTTTAATTTCAGAAACATCATGTTTAATTATTAGTGCAGACACCTATGTCAGAACTGCCTTGCAATGACTCCACTCAAATATACCTCCATTTAATATGCTATGAAGCAGCTTTTCAGAAGGTTATATTTTATAAATGTGGTAATTTCTTCACTTTATTACAGGCCACAATCTTATCTTAGATATTAAGAAAGCTCCCCACCACCATTTTCTAATAATTTGAAGCAAGAAATTTTGCTTTGTTCCTTACACATAATTAAGTTAACTTAAGTCTTGTTCCAAATACTTTTAGAGCCTTCTTTTTTGAATGCTATACTGTATTTTTCCACTAAGTGAACATGAAATTTAATGTCCATAATTTAGAAGATCTCCCTATTAACATGCCCCAAGAGTACATCAGTCTCCATTGCTACTTAAGGTCATTTTTATGCCTAATCTAGTGTTCCTCCTGAGAAGAGAATAAGAAATGGAATTCTATTTTTTGAAGTATAGGTATAGTAAAAAAAAATTATATCTCTCTGTCCCCTAACTCCTTTAATCTAACTACATAGTGTTTGTTGTTTTAATTCCTAACACATAAATTCATGGACCTTTTATTAAAGTGCCACACACCCCCAGAGTCCTCAGACCCAATGGACTAAACTCAATCATATTCCTTTCTGTTCTACTGTTAGGAGTCCATGATTCTAAATGTATTCCAGAGAGCAGCAGTATAATAGGGAAATGTGAGGTAAAGTTCCATTTCTAATGGGCAAAGGAAAAAGTACACAAAGCATTTCAATATTTTTATTTATACTACACTAATGATTTTTAAGAATGTCCATTTTCTACAGGCTGAAATTATGTATCAAAGAATCTCTGTGATTAATTCATAGTTCACCAACCTAAAGTGATACCTCCCCGTTCCACACCTCAAGTGGTGATTATCTGTATTATTTCATTCAATTTATAAAACATTTATATACAGTGATACAAACTATATTCTGTGGAAGACAGATGAATATAATCCAGTATTAATCCTTATACAGTTCAAAATCTAACACAAACTTTGTCTTCTTATAAATTGGTTCATAATAAGTACTAGTGGAAGAATACACAAAATGCTATGCTGTGAGTACTCTGGAAGGACCAATGTATCCCCATGGAGAAGGAAGTATCATTTAGGCGAGGTACTTACTACATCATCTGTACATAGCCTTCATCAATGTTTGATATTGTGTTAATATTAATTATTGTTATAGTTTAGATATACAGTGTCCCCCCCCCAAAGTTCATGAGCTACCATGTTCACAAGTGAAATGATTAGATTATGAGCACTGTAACCTCATTGGTGGATTAATCCATCAAGTAGATTAAACATTGAGAGGACTACTGTACTGGGTGGTAAACTGCAAGGAGGTGAAGCGTGGCTGGAGGAAGTAGGTCACTGGGAGTATGTTCCTGAGGATTACATCTTGTCCACCTGGCTCCTTGCTCCCTCTCTGCTTCCTGACTGCCATGAGCTAAGCAGCTTTCTCTGCTGCACCCTTCAACCATGACATTCTGCCTCACCTCAGGGCAAGAGCAAAAGTGTTGGCCATTCACAGATGGAACCCCTGAAACCCTGAACCCAAAATAAACTTTGGTATTTTAGACACAACTTATCACTAGGTATGTAACGTTAGCTTTCTCAACTTGGTCCTCTCATACGTAAGATGGATGCAATAACACCCGTAAAAATGAGGATAATAACACCCACCCTGCCTACCTTCCAGAACAGTATGAGGAGCAAACAAAATTAGGAAGATGATTACTAATATGTTATTCATCTTTAATGCCTAATGTGTTATACATAGCAGAAATTCAATACAAATTTAGAAAAAGTAGAAAAGAAAGAAGGAAGAGAGGGAAGAAATAATTGCTATTGAAATAGAAATCAGTTAAAAACTGGTTTGGTTTTATTTAATTATTCCTAGATTCATTTCCTTAAACATTTGCTTCACCTCTCTTAAATTCAGTTTCTACATCTATAAAATGAAACAATTTTAATACCACTTACCTTCCTTACTAGATTAAAAAAATACTAGGTGATTATCACAGTGTCTAAAATATAAAAATTTCAGTGCCATACAGTTTTTATACAATTTTGAGTTTTACTTTAGTTTTCGTTCATTTGTTTGGTTTGCCAATTTGTTTACTATATATGGTTAATTCCATACTTATTTATTTATTTATTAATATTTATTTTTTAGTTGTATTTTGGACACAGAACCTTTATTTTATTTATTTATTTTATGTGGTGCTGAGGATTGAACCCAGGGCTTCGCACCTGCTAGGCGAGCGCTCTATCCCTGGGCCACAACCCCAGCCTAATTCCATATTTAAATAAAGAATAAAACATATTTTGCTTTTTCAAGAAACAAAAGAGTTAGAACTTGCCACTTTCTAGAATTTCAATTCTCTCTTCAATGTGGCTCTGAATTTCAGCTAACTTCTCAAAATAGAAAAGTGAATACTCCTTCACTGGAAAGATACCTACTATTCTAGTTTATCAGAGTTTTGTTATGTTTTGTTGTGTTTTGCCATTTCTCTCTTCAATCTACAAATCTTTCACAGATGAATTTATTCTGATAAAGCTGGGAATTTTATCCAAATCCCCTTCCTGTTTTCCACAATCCTAGTATGCTGGTAAAAACAAAACTAAGCAGTCATTTGATTCTCATAAAGTCACACACAAAACACGCAACACAAATAGAATAAAAATCCAGTTTCAGGAAGGATGATCATGGAAGTATAGCTTCAATTCATAGAAAATATTCACAAAGCAGATGACTGAAAATCCACTGTTTCTCTGCTCCTCACACAACATATTCTTACAACTCTGCAATAATAAAGACTGATCCCAAGTAAAAACTAAACTGCTTCAAATCCAATCCACAAGTAATTGTTGAGTTCATATTGTGAGAACCATTATGGATGTATCATGACACAGCTATGAAAACAGCATTCAGAACCATTAGCCTGAATGGCTTTTCATAGTGTGTGTGTGTGTGTGTGTGTGTTACTGAATTTTGAACCCAAGGCCTCACACATGCTAGGCAAGTGTTCTACCACTGAGCTATATCCCTAACCCTTTTTATTTTTATTTGAGACAGAGTCTCAATAAGTTGCCAAGGTTGGTCTTGAACATGCAATCTTCCTGCCTCAGCCTCCCAATTAATGGAAGTGTCAATTTTATTTGAGAATGGTAGAATTCACTTGGATTCAAATTTACAGTATCCCTGATGAAATAATTCATCAGTAATTTTAAAAAAACTGTTTAAAGTCCTATTAACATAAGCAAGAAAAATAAATTAGCTCTGTAACATTCTAATGTTCATTTGATTCACTACATCCAGAATAATTTTTCTAAAGCATGAATCTAATCATGGCAATTCCCTAAACAAACACTTCTTTTGTCCTCAAAATAAGGGTTAATTCACTTATTATGGTTCTAATAGCTGTTTATCTTCATGACTAACCTCTGCTTACTTACTGGGACAAATCCTGCATCCTTTTCCCTCTAGTTTTTTTGCTCCAGTCTTATCTGTCTATAAGCCTGTCACTCTCTCTTACCTCTAAGCCTCTGATCTCACCATTCCTTCTGTCTAGAACACATTCTACCCCATTCACCTATCTAATTTTGCCTCTCCTTCAAGTTTCAGGTTAGATCTACTTTTTCTGAAAAACTCCTTCCTCTCTGAATTAGGTGTTCCTTTCTCCATCCTCCAATTAAATCTTTTAAACTTACCACAGCTGGTCCTTAATATATGTTTACTTCTCTCCATTCTCCATTATAGTCAAAGTTCCTTAAAGGTAAAGACTATGTTTTGATCACTATTATATTCTTGACACCTAGCACCTTGAATAGTAAGTGCTCAATAAGTAAGCATTAAATATTTGAAGAGGAACAAGAAGTCAGGTTAGTACCAAAAATTATGGATAGGATTTGTGTAAACTACCAGATGTGAGTTAACTCTGACCTAAAGCCTCATTCACATTAGAAGTGTCCTAGCTTTTGTTCACTACACCTAGATTCAAAGTCCAACTTAGGAACTGCTTATTTATCTACAAAGAATTCCTACCTGAAAACATCCTCAAATGGTCACACTTGACAAGGCATTACTTCTCTTCAAGGAAAACACTCACCTCTTTTGTCTCTTCAGAGAAAGCCTGCAGGATGTCTGTCTGCCTGGTGTAGTTGCCATTGGCATCCTGCAGTCCTTGCAGAATGCGCTCTCTCAGAACCAGCACGGAGACCCGGAGCTGATGCCAAAGGAGCTGCACTGCGTGGATGTCCACAATCACATTGACAGAGTAAGACAGCAGCTTTAGGGAGAACTCTGTTTCAAGGAGGGCATGGATTTGCTCAACATGGTCAGAAATATCTTCACAAATGTCCTGTAGCAAAGAAAAGCAAAATATGTGAGAAGTTTCCCCCATCCTGGGGTGAAAGGGGTGTGGGGCTGGGGAGTTCACTCTTTTACCTGACACCAATTATCAGGGTCAATGGTAGCACATGAATAACTGGTCTTTGTTTTAGTTCAGATATATGGTCATAGGCCATACTCTTGTGTACTGGGTCTTCATACATACAGGTAAGTTGATCTTTCTCTAAACTGCAATATTGCTGTTCTTTAAGTTTAGACAAGGTGGGGGGGTTCACTTCACCAATCCACTCTCTGTTCTCTTTTATAAAGTTTGTTTGGGGTTCTGGAAGGGAACCAACAGCTGTTCTATTTTCTGTATAGAGCTCATAATATTTCAGGATAGAAACCTCATTCAGACATCCAGCAGGAATAAAGGTGTGGTAGAATGTGTGCTTCATAGGGACTCCGGCCCTTCTCAGTACCTGCTTATTTATCTACAAAGAATTCCTCCCCTACATCTCTATATTGACAACATTCTCCAAAGGTCACATTTGACAAGGCAAGTTCTCAGTGAACTTTGAGGTCTTCAGTGCAAGAGGCAATTGTCACTTTCCCCCAAGGACACTATTCACTATTTAAATTCACAATGAATATTTAAATTTCCAACCTATACTTTGCAAACAGAAATCCCTTTTAAGCAACAAAGCCAAACAAAATCCCAAAGATGAAAAAAAGACAAAATACATTTTTTTTCAGACCTAGACATTTTAAACAAAAACACTACTAAATCAAGGTTTCAATCTCCTTCACACATACTATTAGGTAGACAGATTTGATATCTGACATGTCACTTGCTCTTACAAGTTCCCAAATTTCCATTGTGCTGTCAGAGGCCAGAAGCATGAAATGAGTGGCATCAACAGAAACATTTACTTGGGCAATTTAAGAGACCATTAAGTATCAAAATGATGTTGGTGTCAGCTAAAAGTGCTCAGTTACACGTTTTTAGTTGTGCATCAGTGATTTTTTAAAATTAGGCTTTTAGTTATGATTTTTGTTAAGGCTAAAATTGTGTGATAGCAGTTAAGTTCTGAGACCTACCATCAGTGTCAAAACTGTCTTTCTATGCTAGAAACATGCCTTTCTGATCTTGCGTAATTCAGTAATTATTTTAGAGAAAAACTTTCAAAACTCCTCTGCATTCCACTGGAGAATGCATCTAGTTCACATTTTCCTCTCTCCATACTAAGCATACCATTATTTGAGGTAATTTCGATATTCACACTGATGAATCAATCAATGCCCTAGCACCGGATTGCCTTTACTTCACAACTTCCAGGACCTTCATGCCATAGGCTCTACTCTGGGCCTTGTCATCTACCATGTAACAACATCAGAAGGTCTCCTATGTCACCTATGTCTTTGTCCAACTTTTTTACTCCTGACTCTTCTAGCGCACCCAGGCTACCAGCCCCTCCACCCCTTTGCTCCATATGTGACCCCCTCCAAGTAGAGTATCTATGGGGATCACTTCAGTCACTCTCTTGGCAGTGTTTTCAACTTCCTCACCCTCTTGATTTCATAACTCAGATTTGTTAGCCTCTTTCTTTTGGGTCTCACTTTGATCCTACAAATGCAAAATACTTGACATACTTAGGAAAGAAAAAGGCTTGGGTGACCTTTATACCACCTGCTCAAAATAGCCAAACAGGCATTTCTCACCTCCCCACTCACATCCCCCAATACAAAAGGTTATATATAGCTTTGGCACCATGAAAATTTCATGCCAAAACACTTGCCATCTGTTCCTCTTGATTCAGCTTCTTCATAAAGGATATATTAATGCAGTGAGAGCCAGGTCATGGGTCAAGATTGCCAGGCAACAATTCAGGGGAAACAATCTATAAGACATTATTGTGCCAGTTAATTTAGGTTCCTGCACCTGACTCCTCATAAAAGAGAGGTAAATTGGCTCAATTCTCACAGAATCAGATGAAACCTTAGGGGAAAGAAATTCTCTCCCCCAAGAATCAACTTCCCTCCATTGAGTACTTTGGCAATATACTCATGCAGTCTCTGTTGAAGTTTTTGAAACTAAATAATACATAGTTTATTAATATATAATTTTTGTATTATTTAGTGCAACTTTCTGGAGTCTATTAACTTAATTATTTTTATGCCCTCTACTCTTCCACCAATTGTCTGGTTTGACAACAAGTACAAGAACACACAAACTGTAAAATAATAATTACAGGTGTGTGTGTGGGGGGGGGGACTTTGTTTTGAACTTTTAGTGGGAAATTTGTTTAAAGTAGGTAACTGAGCACTTCTGACCTGTATACTTTTTAAATAACAGAAAAATGTGTTTTTGCTTCCCCTCTATAAAATGTTGAATGACTGTTTATGGAAAAATTAGTCCAAACTATCTAATGTTTAGCCCTTTAACAATTACCAATTTGTTGTATATTCATATGAAAGAAACTGAAGATTATGGACTTTCTGTTTATTTTTATTCAGTCAGGTAACCAGGTATTAAAGACTTTCAAAAACAATATGCTGAATGGCTGCCTCTCAGCAGGAATGGTTTGCAAATTAAAGGCTCTAAGAGACTCAACCTGTTGGAGGCCTTGCAAGCTCTCCATTATTAAGGTGAAGTAGAAGCATGAGGGTGGGAGTAGAGGGGGGTTAGACTAGCCTAACTTATGCATGTGAGGAATGATGGTGTTCAGACTCAACTGCACATGTGCCTTGAGCAAAAGCAACCTGAAACTGGCTCTGTTCACATGGCTAAAGTTCTCAATGTATTACAGATTTGCATATACTGTAGTGCAACACAGTGGAAAGTAAATAGTAATTTCAGAACAGAGCTAGTTTTTTAGGAATATAGAAAAAAATAGTCCCTTCATAACTAGAAATTTATATATCTACCTACCTATGTATCTATCTATTCACTTTAAAGACCCATACACAAAATATTTTTCCCATCTACTTACTAAGAGAATTAACAGGAAATAAAACCTTACGTTCCACAATTAGAAATTTTAAAACTTAATAAGGCAATGACTGGTTAGGCTGACACAGTAAGTAAAATTCACAGTGAAGTGTAATCACCCAAGAAATGTGAATGTTTTATTTCGAATCCTTTTCTGTTTGGATAGAGAAAAGGGTGGTAGTAGGAGGTAGAAAACTGAATCTATATAAGTTCAAGAGAGGGATGAAGATGGTGAAGACTGTATGAGTTGTAGACACGGAACCATATCCAGCTTTGATAGAAGAGATGGTTAGGTCTACCAGGACATCTTCTATAAGTCAGGTTATTTTTGGAAACTCACCTTTCATAGTATGAAATTATCCCATATCTCTTGCTCACACATAATTTTTGCTCATGTTCCTATCAGTTTCAGCCTCTCTAGCCAATGTCATCTCTGCCAGACTGTTCTCTGATTTCTAGACTCCTCTTCTCAAGTTATATTTGGAAAGTATATCTCTCCTGGGACAATCATATCCTGGAAAAAAATCCACCAGTTCAAGCCTTCTCTCACTCTCAAGACCCCAGATTCAGACTTTTACCTTTAAGGTAGCTTCTACTCATTGTAAGCAAGGTCCATGAACAGAGAACTGAAGGACTTTGAGAATAAGAGGGTAGAAGAAAGGCAGAATCAGAAAGAGATGGCCAAAGATCTCAAGACAAACTGTGTTAACCTTTAGAAACTTGCTTGGAGATGGACGTTTTCTGGTATTGTTATCAGCAAATGAAAGTTACTATATCGAACTTCTTCAGAATATTATTAAATAATAGGATGCTTCCTCCCTATAATTTATAAAGATTTCATCATCAAAAGGAGGCAGCTTCATTCCCAGAGGATTTGTTTATTTCTGTATGTGAATCTTCTCTCTAACTAGAAGACTGTTTCCCTATGTTCTCTTTTATAATAATTAATGGCTGCCCATTAGTTGGTCACTCTTTTAGTCAGTTTTCCATCACCATGACAAAATACTTGAAATAAACAATGTATAAGTAAGAAAGATTTACTTTGGCTCATAGTTTCAGAGGTTTCATTCCATGGTCCCTTGGTCCCATTGCAACACGTATATCATGGCAGCAATTACACATGGTAGAGTAAGACTATTCACCTCATGGTATCTGAGAATCAAAGAGAGAAGAAGGGGCGGGGTCCCAACATCACCTTGTAGGGCACACCCCCAATGACCTAATTTCCTTCCACCAGGCTCCACCTCCTAAGGGTTCTACCACCTCCCAACAGTGTCACAGGCTGATAACCAAGACTTCAGCTTATAGGCCTGTGGGGGACATTTAAGATATAAATCATAACAGTCACTCAAGAATTGTGATGATATTGCTCTCCCTTTGACAGACTAACAATGAACAAAAAATTACTTTTGGTAGATAAAATTATTTAGATTTCTTGTCTTTTTTCCTTGCCTTGTGTTTGTTTTTATTGTTTTGTTTTGTTTTTATTTGTTTGTTTGTTTGTTTTGTTTTGTTTGTATTAGGGATTGAAAACCAGGGCCTTGGGCAAGATAGGTAGGTGCTCTCCCACCAAGCTACATCCTCAGTCCTAGGTTTATTTTTCCAAAACACGAATTAACCATTGCTTTAGCTACTTGAAATCTCCTTAATTCCTACATTGATTTCGTTCCCTCCTTATCCTTTCCTGAAGAAAATTAAAAAAAAAAAAGTTCTCCAGCAAGTTCACTTAAATGATTATATTAACAGATGTCTCTAAAAATAACAAATTTTGTTTTTAAATTGAAGATGGTTTTTAAATGTTTTTAAACAACTTTTTAAAATAGATACTCAAATTTTCCATAGCTCAACCCATACTTATTAAGAACAGAAGAAAATGTCATTAGAAATTAATTACCTCACTGAATATATTGAACATGCACTAATCAATATGCTAGGAATACAAGGTGAAATAATACCTAGGTCTGCCCTTCCAGAGTTCCCTGCCTGGTATGGGCATGTCAGCAGAAGTTACAGTCAAGAAGATAAATGTTCATTAAGAGTACACAGACAAGGACAAAATGCCCATGAGAGCATGGGAAAAAGACGCAAAAATACTTTTTAAAGAAAGTAAAGTTTAGATCTTGAAGAAGACAACTAGGAAAATACGGCGGAGAAGAGCATTCCAAGGAGCAGTAAGTGTCTCTGTTAACTATGAACCTGTGGTTTGGCAGTGATCTCTTGGACATGGAACTAAACACAGAATTCACAGAGGAAAAAAACTGAACTTTATAAAAATTTAAAACTTCTTTTCTATGAAAGAAATTTTTTAAAATGAGATAGGTTATAGCTGGGCATGGTGGCATACATATGTAAACCCATAGGTTCAGGAGGCTGAGGCAGGAGGATTGTGAATTCAAGCCTAGCCTCAGCAACTCTGAGGTGCTAAGCAACTCAGTGAGACCCTGTCTCTAAATAAAATACAAAATAGGGCTAGAGATGTGACTCAGTGGCCAAGTGCCCTGAATTTAATCCTGGGTACCAAAAAAAAAAATGGAGGGGGGGCTACAGATTGGGAAAAATATTTGCAAATCAAATATTCAACAAAGAACTTATATCCAGAATATAGAAAGAATTCTCAAAATTCAACAGTAAGAAAACAACTAATCCATTTTAAAAGAGGCACAAAATTTGAACAAGCATTTTACCAACATGGATACAGTATTAAGCATGTGACTAAAATGTTTAGCCTTGTTAGCCATTATGGAAATGCAAATTAAAGCTACAATGAGATGCCAGTATGCATCTTATTAGAAGGCCTAGAATGAAAATTTACTGACAGTACCAAATGCTAAAGAGTTCCAGAGCAACTAAACTCTCCTACACTGATGATATAGGAACACAAACTGGTATAATCACTCTGGAAAAGAGTTTAGCTATTTCTTAGAGTTAAACATACAATTACATATAAACCAGAAAGCCCACTCCTGAGTGTTTATTGTAGGTAAATAAAAATTTATATACACACAAAAATAAAAAAGCTCCATTAATAACTGCCAAAACATAAATATCCTTCAATGGATAAATGGATCAACAAACAATAGTAAATCTATGTATACAATATGCAGCAATAGAAAAAAAGAACAACTGACACATGCACCAATTTGGGTAAACCTCAAAGCATTATACTAACTGAAAGAAGCCAGTCTCAAAAGATTATACATTGTCAGGGCTGGGGTTGTGGCTCAGTGGCAGAGCATTTGCCTAGCACATGTGAGGCGCCTAGCATATGTAGGCACTGGGTTGGAAACTCTGCACCACATAAGAATAAATAAGTGAAACAAAGTTATTGTGTCCATCTACAATTACAAAAAAAATTAAAAACATGTTATACATTATATAATTCAATTTATATGGTATTCTCATCTCATCTAGGGATGAATAATAGATGAATGGCTGCCAAGGATTGGGTATGAGGAGGATATGACAATAAACTGATAGCACTGAGAGACTGGGGGATGTGGAGTGACAATACTCCTCTATATCCTGACTATGGAGGTAATGATAAAAATCTCCACATGGACTAAAATTTGCAGAATTGTACACCAAAAAAGAAAGTCAGTTCTGCTCTACAATAATGTTACAAATAAGAGTGTTCATGCTCTCAATAAAATGCATATAGAAATTCACTTAGGGGTATATATTCCCTTTAAATTCTTGGAAATTACAAAAAGCACAACTTTTAAGGTCATGGCACTGTGACCATCAGCATTAATTCTATATGATAATTCTCTACAGCTTCCACATTCATTTCTGGCAAGTATAGAAGAAAACAAGGCTAATCTGGAGCCCATCTAAAAGTGAATTAAAGGGACATAATTTTTAAATATATAACAATTACTTTAAAAGCCCTGTTTTCACCAAGTTGGGACAGAAATGAGGATACCCTTCTATGACTGTGCTAATTGCTTACTGTTAGTAATTATAATGTGACTCCTCAACTCCTGTTAACTATCCCTGGGAGGGCATCTTTTCTCTGTCTCATCATAAGCCCCCCACCCAGCCACTCATACCCATTCTCAACCATTCCAAAACATTTAGGTTTCCCTGTGAAGTTATAAGTGCACATAGATAAACATTCTGTCCAAGTGCCCCAAATTGCCAATCTCTAGGACTCCATATACAGAACCTGCCCTCGCAGCAACTTCCTCACCCAGATACTGAAGCAACAGTTGGCATCCATGTCCCCAAAACACAGCCCTTCCCATTTCTCTTTGTCTCTTGCTTCCCCACATGCAATACTGAGAAGCAGGAAACAAAGTGAAATTATGTCATTTGTAGGAAAATCATATGTGGAAGACAGAGAAGAAAATGGAAAAGAAAGGTGGAGGCAGATCTCACGAATATCAAAGGGGGATCCTTAGAGGAAAGGGACCAAGGAGTGAAAGATGGGAGAGGAAAAAGGAAAGTGCTGGGGAGTGATATTAGACAAATTATATTATTATATTGTGCACATGTTGAACAAATCACATCATTGTGTGTTGTGAGCCATCCATGGGCTGTGTATGGACTGTTGTGCATTGCAGCCTAATTGAATATGGAAATCTGGTATCTGGGAACTTCCAGTGGACATTTCCTCTGGTTGACTGCCCAGAGACATTGTGAGCCCTATTCAAGCTCTGCCCCAGGTCCCACACAACACTGACCATGGGTGACCTGTTATAGCTGCACAGCCCCTCTGAGATGGGTGTGACCTGCCAAGATGCTAATCACTCTATTGACTGCAAGAAGTCATGAAGCAAGACTCTGCCCTTGAAACCTTATCCCTGTCTTTGATGTACCCCTTTAAAGAAACCATGGGAGCCATTTTCTAATTGTCTAGCTCCAGCTCCCCTGTGGACTGGACCTATCAGGGGCTCCTTCTTTAAAATTATCCTTTCTGACTTTGTCTCTTGTTCTTTACTAATTATTCTAGACTTTAATTTCTCAGGAGGCTTATCCCTCCCAGCAGGCAAGAATTCCCTGGTGAGGTGCTGGCCACCACACGATAGTTATGTTCAATTATAATGCACTAATAAAAACTGTGGGGGAAAAGTGATTGTACCCTTTACCTCCAATTTGTTTCTCCACAGGAACAAGTGGCAGGCATTTCTCCATTCATTTACCATCCCGAATAAAGTTTCTCTATCTCTTCCCCTAAAAATAATTTCATTATTTCTTTCAAAACATTCTTGACTTACATTTGTGTAACTTTAGGAACTATTCAGACACTTTTCCTAAAACAAAAGTAAGCTGAAGCCTACTATGTATTTATTTATCTGGTACTGGGGATTGAACCCAAGGGAGCTTAACCACTGCCACACACCCTGTCTTTTTCTTTCTTTCTTTCTCCTTCCTTCCTTCCTTCCTTCCTTCCTTCCTTCCTTCCTTCCTTCCTTCTTTCTTTCTTTCTCTCTCTTTTCTCTCTTCTTCTTCTTCTTCTTCTTCTTCTTCTTCTTCTCCTCCTCCTCCTCCTCCTCCTCCTCCTCCTCCTCCTCTCTCTCTCTCTCACTCTCTCTCTCACTCTCTCTCTCTCTTTAATTTTGAGACAGGGCCTCACTAAGTCTCTGTGACTGGCTTTGAACTCATGATCATCCTGCCTTACCTTCCTGAGTCACTGGAATTACAGGCATGTGCCACCACACCCAGCTGAACCCTACTTTTAAAGAAAAATTCTCCTTACTCACACTTCTTTTTCTTGTCAGAGTTTCAAAAATCCTGGACCTTTATTTTATCCAGAACATTCCATTCCACTTAGAATTGAAAGTTTTCATGTTTTATAGTCAGTAAGCAAAAGAGAAGTAAATATATGTACATATTTTGGGTTTACTACAAAATGCCATGTCATCATTTCTGCTCATGTTATTATCAGTTGTAGAAATTAATGATAAAAGTATCTTTACCCATATGCATACCATATGTGTACACACTCTTAGAAAAATCTGGGAGCATATTTTTACCTAATATATGTACTTTATAGTTTAAAATTCAGATCACGAGAACAACATAGTTACATGTATAAAACTTTTTTTCCCATGTTTTAATTGGTACATTATAGTTGTACATGATGGTGGGATTTTTTTTATTACATATTTGTACATTCACACAATATAACAATATCATTTGGCCAATAAACTTTCAAGTAAGTCATTTCAGCTAAAACTTGAAACTTTATTAAAAAAATCTACTTCCTTTTGTAGAGTATAACATTATTTTCAATTGACTATAAAAACTGTGTTTTCTCCAAAAACAAACCAACAGATGTTCTATGACAAGGTATTTTTATTTTCTAAAAAGTAAACTTCCCCTTTTCCATATAGTAGCAGTAAAGGAGTTGATAAAAAATAACTATTAAAAAAATACCATGTAGCTAACATCAGAGTTAACAGTGAGAAACTAGAAGCTTTCCTACTAATATAAAAATTAAGGTAAGAATGCCCCTCTCATCAGTTTTTCTCAATATCATATCATACTGGAAGTCCTACGTGTTACCCCCCCCACCAAAAAAAAAAGGAGAAGAAGAGGAAATAAAAGGTTTGCAGATTGGAAAGAAAGAAATAAAACCATCTTGTTCACAGATAACATGATCACCTATGTAGAAAATCTGAAATAATTGACAAAAAAAAAACCCTCTTGGAACTAATAAGTAATTATAGCAAGGTTGTAGGATATACAAGTTAATATGTAAAAGTCAACTGATGTAAAGCTTAATTCAATCAATAATCCAACAAGTTATTTCTTGGACATTCAACAAACTTATTCTAAAGTTTATACAAAAAGACAAAAATCCAAATAACTAACATAATACTGTACTGAAGAGAAATTCCTCTCACTTTGGTAGTAAGACTGATACTATTCAACTTCAATTTTTCAATAAATGGTGCTGGAACAATTGGATATCCACAGGAAGGAAAAGAAAAAAGAAAAAGAATCTAGATGCAGATCTTTCTTCCTTCCCCAAAATGAATCATAGATCTAAGTACAAAACCTATGAAATCCTTGGAGACACCATAGAAGAAAATCTGGATCACCTTGAATTGGCAAACTATTTAGCTAAAATATCAAAAGCATAATATTTAAAATGAAAAAATGATAAAATAAATTTAATTAAAATTAAAATTCTCTATTCTGCTAAATATACCATCAAGAGAATGAAAAGACAAGCCACAGACTTGGAGAAAATACTTACAAAAGATTCATCTGATAAAAGATCATTTTCCAAAATATACAAGTACTCTTAAACCTCAACAATAAGAGAACAACCAATTTAAAAATGAGCCCACATTAACAAAAGCAATCTACAAATTCAATGCAACCTCCGTCGAAATATTAATGACTTTCTTCACAGAACTAGAAAAAAGTCCTAAAACTCATATGGAAGAATAAAAGACCAAGAATAACCAAAGCAACTCTGAGAAAAAAGCACAATGCTGGAGGCATCACAATACTCAATTTCAAATAATACTACAGAGCTATAGTAACAAAAACTGCATGGTACTGCCATAAAAGCAGACATGTTAAACCTAGTGAAATAGTGTGTGTGACCAAAATACCTAAAAAAGAAAAACTTAGAAAAAATGTTTATTCTGGGCTCAAGTTTTCAGAGATTTAGTCCATGGTTAGCCAACTCCATTGCCATGGGCCTGAGGTGAGGCAGAACATCATGCAAAAGGGCACGGCAGAGGAAAGTTGTTCATTTCATGGCAGTCAGAAAGCAGAGATCAAGAAAGCAGGGACAATATATAGTCCAAGGGAATTCCCCCGGTGACCTGCTTCCTCCAGCAACATCTCACCTTCCTACAGTTACCACCCAGTAATCCATTCAGTTGATGAGGTTATAACTCTCACAATATAATCTTTATGCCTCTGAACATTCATGCTTTCAAAACATGAGCTTTGTGGGGGACATTTCTAGATCCAAACCATAACAGATAGATTACAAAGAGACAAATCCATACAGATACAGTCATCTGACCTTTGACAAAGGTGCCAAAAACAGATTGGAGAAAAGAGACAGCCTTTTAAACAAACAGTTCTGGAAAAAGTGAATATCCATATGTAGAAGAATAAACCTAGATCCCTATATATCCCCCTACAGAAAATTCAATTCAAAATGGATCAAAGACCTAGGAATTAGACCCAAAACTTTGCATGTACTAGAAGAAAACAGGATGACAATCCAAAATGTAGCTACAGGCAACAGCTTCTTCAATGGGATTCCTAAAGTTCAGCAAATAATGCCAAAAAATAATAATTGGGATCATACCAAATTTAAAAGCTTCTGCCCAGAAAAAAAAAAAAAAGAATTTGGAGAGTGAAGAGAGAGTCTACAGAATGGGAAAAAATCTTTACAAGCTACTCTTCTGACAGAGGACTAATATCCAGAATATATAAAAAGCTCAAAAAAAATTGATAAATGGGCAAAAGAACTAAACAGACATTTCTCAAAAGAAGAAATACAAATGGCCAAAAATATATATAAAAAATGTTCAACATCTTTAGCAATCAGAGAAATGCAAATCAAAACTACACTGAGATTTCAACTCACTCCAATTACAATGGCAATAATTAAAAATACAAACAATAATATATGCTAGAAAGGATTCAGGAGAAAAGTAACAGTTATACATTGCTGGTGATATTGTTAATTACTACAACTACTGCAGAAATCAAAAGGAGGTTCCTCGAGGACTAGGAACAGAACCACCATATGACCCAGCTCTCCCACTCCTTGATACATATCCAAAAGAACTAAAGTCCACATAGTATGCAATACATGTATACCCATGTCTATAGCAGTGCAATTCATAATAGCAAAGTTATGGATCCAGCCTAGATGTCCATCAACAGATGAATGAATAAAGAAATATAGTATATGTACACAATGAAATTTTACTCTACCATTAAAAATGAAATTATATCATTTTCAGGAAAATAGATGGACATGGACAGCATCATGTTAAATGAAATAAACCAGACTTTGAAATTCAAGGGTCACATGTTTTCTCTCATGAGCTTTGTAGGGAACATTTTTAGATCCAAACCCTAACAGATTACAAGGGACAAATCCACACAGATACAGTCATCTGACCCTTGACAAAGGTGCCAAAAACAGACTGGAGAAAAGGGACAGCCTTTGAGGCTAGGAATGAAAAGGGAATCTCATCAAAGTAGAGGGAAGACCAGTAGAATAAAGGAAAGGGATCAGGGGAGGGAAGAGGAAAGGGCAAGAGAGGTACAATGGAATGAAATTGATATAATTATGTTATGTGCATGTAAAAATATGTCACAATTAATCCTACCATTATTTATAATATACCAATAGATTTTTTAAAAAGAAAATAAAAATTAAAACAATAGAAATGAACTTGTCAGGCTCAGTGGTGCAAATCTGTAATACAGTGCCTTGGGAGGCTGAGGCAGAAGGATTGCAAGTTCAAGGCTAGCCTTGACAACTTAGCAAGACATGGTCTCAAAATAAAGGATAAAAAGTGTTGGGGATGTAGCTGAGTGATTGAGTGCTTGCCTAGCAGTGCAAGGCCCTGAATTCAATCCCCAGTTTAAAAAAAAATGCCAAAAATTTTAACAGCTACCTCACTAAAGAAGGTATACAGATGACAAGTAAGCATATGAAAAGATGCTCAGATCATATGTCATTAGGGAAATGAAAATTAAAAGAATGATGCAATATCATTATATATACCTTTTGAATGGCCGAAATCCAGAACACTGAAACCATCAGATGCTGGTAAAGGAATAACAGGAAATCTCATTCATTGCTGATGGGAATGCAAAATGGTAGAGCCACTTTGGAAGACAGTTTGGTGGTTTTATTACAAAGCTATACATACATTCTTACCATACAACCCAGAAATTATGCTCCTTGGTTTTTACCCAAAGAATTCCAAAACTTATGTGTATGCGAAAACCAGAACATAGATGTTTATAGCAGCTTCACTCATAACTGCCAAAACTTGGAAGCCACCGATATGTTTTTAAATAGATGAATGAATAAATAAATCATGGTGCATCCAGATAAGGGATATTATTCAGTGCTAAAAAAAGTACTGTCAATCCATGAAATATGTAAATGCTTATTACTGAGTGAAAGAAGCCAATCTGAAAAGGGTATATACTATAGGATTCCACCTACATGACCTTATAGAAAAGGCAAAACTATTAGGGCAGTAAAAAGAGCAGTGTTTTCCAGAGGTTTGGGGTGAGGAAGGAAGGAAGGGTAGAATAGGTAAGCCAAAGAGGAGTTTATTTCAGTGAAACTATCTTGTAAACCATAAAGGTAGATATATTATAACATTATACTTTTGTCAAAATGCATAGAATGAGTGAACCTAATATTAACTATGAATTCTGGATAATAATGATATGTTGGTATAGGCTCATCAGTTGTAACAAATGAACTCTGGTGGCTTATGTTGATAATGGGGTATCCTATGTTGGGGCACGGAGTACTCAAAATATTTCTGTCTGGTTCTCATTTTGCTGTGAACCTAACACTACTCTATAATAATGATCAAGTCCTTCATACCTCAACATTGTAAAAGCAATCTATGATAAGCCACAGGCCAGCATCATTCTGAATGGAGAAAAATTGAAGTCATTCCCTCTAAAATCTGGAACAAGACAGGGTTGCCCTCTCTCACCATTCTGTTCAACATAGTCCTTGAAACACTGGCCAGAGCAATTAGACAGACGAAAGAAATTAAAGGCATAAAAATAGGAAAAGAAGAACTTAAATTATCACTATTTGCAGATGACATAATTCTATACCTAGCAGACCCAAAAGGGTCTACAAAGAAACTATTAGAGCTAATAAATGAATTCAGCAAAGTGGCAGGATATAAAATCAACACGCATAAATCAAATGCATTCCTGTATATCAGTGACAAATCCTCTGAAATGGAAATGAGGACAACTACTTCATTCACAATATCCCCCCAAAAAATAAAATACTTGGGAATCAACCTAACAAAAGAGGTGAAAGACTTATACAATGAAAACTACAGAACCCTAAAGAGAGATATAGAAGAAGATCTTAGAAGATGGAAAAATATACCCTGTTCATGGATAGGCAGAACTAACATCATCAAAATGGCGATATTACCAAAAGTTCTCTATAAGTTCAATGCAATGCCAATCAAAATCCCAACAGCATTTCTTGTAGAAATAGATAAAGCAATCATGAAATTCATATGGAAAAATAAAAGACCCAGAATAGCAAAAACAATGCTAAGCAGGAAGTGTGAATCAGGGGGTATAGCGATACCAGACTTCAAACTATACTACAGAGCAATAGTAACAAAAACAGCATGGTACTGGTACCAAAACAGGCGGGTGGACCAATGGCACAGAATAGAGGACACAGTAACCACTCCACAAAACTACAACTATCTTATATTTGATAAAGGGGCTAAAAGCATGCAATGGAGGAAGGATAGCATCTTCAACAAATGGTGCTGGGAAAACTGGAAATCCATTTGCATCAAAATGAAACTGAATCCCTTTCTCTCGCTATGCACAAAAGTTAACTCAAAATGGATCAAGGAGCTGGATATTACATCAGAGACACAGCGTCTAATAGAAGAAAAAGTTGGCTATGATCTACAAAGTGTGGGGTCGGGCTCCAAATTCCTCAATAGGACACCCATAGCGCAAGAGTTAACAACTAGAATCAACAAATGGGACTTACTCAAACTAAAAAGTTTTTTCTCAGCAAAAGAAACAATAAGAGAGGTAAACAGGGAGCCTACATCCTGGGAACAAATCTTTACTCCTCACACTTCAGATAGAGCCCTAATATCCAGAGTATACAAAGAACTCAAAAAATTAGACAATAAGATAACAAATAACCCAATCAACAGATGGGCCAAGGACCTGAACAGACACTTCTCAGAGGAGGACATACAATCAATCAACAAGTACATGAAAAAATGCTCAGCATCGCTAGCAGTCAGAGAAATGCAAATCAAAACCACCCTAAGATACCATCTCACTCCAGTAAGATTGGCAGCCATTATGAAGTCCAACAACAACAAGTGCTGGCGAGGATGTGGGGAAAAGGGTACACTTGTTCATTGTTGGTGGGACTGCAAATTGGTGCAGCCAATTTGGAAAGCAGTATGGAGATTTCTTGGAAATCTGGGAATGGAACCACCATTTGACCCAGCTATTCCCCTTCTTGGTCTATTCCCTAAAGACCTAATAAGAGCATGCTACAGGGACACTGCTACATCGATGTTCATAGCAGCACAATTCACGATAGCAAGATTGTGGAACCAACCTAGATGCCCTTCAATAGATGAATGGATAAAAAAATGTGGCATTTATACACAATGGAGTATTACTCTGCATTAAAAAATGACAAAATCATAGAATTTGGAGGGAAATGGATGGCATTAGAGCAGATTATGCTAAGTGAAGCTAGCCAATCCTTAAAAAACAAATGCCAAATGACTTCTTTGATATAAGGGGAGTAACCAAGGACAGGGTAGGGACGAAGAGCTTGAGAAGAAGATCAACATTAAACAGGGATGAGAGGTGGGAGGGAAAGGGAGAGAGAAGGGAAATTGCATGGAAATGGAAGGTGATCCTCAGGGTTATACAAAATTACATATAAGAGGAAAGGAGGGGTAAGAGAAGAATAATACAAGTGGAAGAAATGATTTACAGTAGAGGGGGTAGAGAGAGAAGAGGAGAGGGGAGGGGAGGGGAGGGGAGGGGGGATAGTAGAGAATAGGATAGACAGCAGAATACATCAGACACTAGAATAGCAATATGTAAATCAATGGAAGTATAACTGATGTGATAAAGCAATCTGTATACAGGGTAAAAATGGGAGTTCATAACCCACTTGAATCAAACTGTGAAATATGATATATTAAGAACTATGTAATGATTTGAACGACCAAGAATAAAAAAAATAATGATCAAGTCCTAAAAAACACAAATCAGATCACCCCTTTTTTTCTTTCCTCTAACAAATACACTTTTTTAATGGAACTACATTTTTTCTTCTACTTCATTCTTCTAGATGTAGTGGCTATAACAGACAATAGTAGGAAGAGTGGTGAGTTTTATGATCGTTAGTACTTCTCTTAAAAGTTTGAATAAATCTGTAACAGTAATTCTTTTTTACTGCTAAAATCATGTGAATGGGATAATTTATGCAGAAATGATTTTGTTGTTATAATTAATTACACTCATCCATCTCCCTGACTAGACTATGCATTCCTACTGGTAGGAAATGTGTCCTGTCTTTGCATCTATAATGCCACATAACTAGGATACTGCCACACATTGGGCAATGTTCAAAGGATGTTTGCAGAATTGAATTCAGTTGTACAAAATATATTTCACAAATCAAGAGGAAAGCAATAGTGGTTCTGATTCCTCTTTAAAATATATCCACACTTATCAGCACATGGTCAATAAATGTAATTGACATTGATTGAATCATCTCCTATTTTGATTATGAGAAGTGTATAAAAGCATGCAGATTTGGAAGAGTTGGAAAGAGGTAGAAAGAGGAGGATGAAGATACTGAATACATTAGCAGTCTTCATACTTCACCTTCATGCCGCAGAAAATCTTCTTTGCCTTCAACTAAGGAAGGACCATTTAGAAGCAATGGCAGACCAGGACTGGAGGTGTGGCTCGGTGGTACAGAGCTTACCTAGTATTTATAAGGCCCTCTGTCTGATCTCCAGCACCAATTAAAGGAAAGGAAAAAAAAAAGTAATGGTAGGTCAAACCTGATCTATCCAGATGTGAACTGTACTGCTTTCCATGATTTGAAAAGGTTTTGCTTAAAGTTGTTATTTAAAAGCTTTGTAAGATTAATTGGTTTAACTATGACTTTAAATCTCAAATCCCAAATTCTGACTTATTTGTGTGTGTGTGGCGGGGGTGGGGTGGGGTGGGGGGAGGACTAAGCAAAATGTTCAGAGGAAAACTGACCATCACTATGGAGAGATTGTTTTACAACTTCATCACTCATTTACATTCACTGTTCTATATGACTTTACTAAATATAGGTTCAAAACCCGAGTTTCAGCCAGGTGCAGTGATATATGCCTATAATCCCAGCTACTTGGTAGGCAGAAGCAGGAAGATTCCAAGTTTGAAGCTAGCCTAGACAATACAGCAAGACTCCAACTCAAAGAATAATAAAAAATCTGAGTTACTTCATGAATAAAAGTCATAGCTATGGCCTTGACTCTCAAAGGTTTATCTGGAAATTCTCAGAAGATTTGTACTTTTCCCAAGACATAGTTATAGAACTGATGCTTTGGTAGTGCCTCAGACAGAAATCAAGAGAGAAGTCAGTGGTGTTTTTTATATAGCAATGTGCTTGTTTATCATGCAAATTCCTAGGTGCCTCCTTTTGATGGTAGCTGGGACCAAACAAATAACCTACATTTTCTTAAGCATGTGGTGGTTTTCTATGCACAACACAATGAAAAATACAGAGACAGAAATGGGTCATCTATCTAGGCTGACTGGCACAGAAACAGGAACTAGAGCAAGCCTGCAGTTACTATTATAAGGCCCTAGGCAAGCTGAAAGGTAACACTACTAACATTACACAGGTGTATCAAAGGTATAATTTACATTTTTCATGTACCAGAAAATAATTTCCACAACTTTATTTATCCAATGCTGAGAGTGTTATGATAATCTCTAGAGCAGAGTCAGGGTTTTGGGTTTTTCTAACATGCCTCTTTTTTCTCTCACAGTTTTATTACAGAATGAAACCGATACAGAATACCACAAAAAAATATAGAAAGAGCCATACTCACTTAACAATGGAGATACGTTCTGAAAAATGTGTCACCAGACAATTTCATTATTGTGCAAACATCCCAAAGTGTACTTGCATAAACCTAGGTGCCAATCATTGGATGTGGCCTGATGCAATGAAGTCATGTGATAAACACAAGTTGTATGAGGCTGCTGCTAGTGTAACACAGCATACTGTTTCACAGTGAACTTTTTTTAATAAATAGGAATATACTTTAATGAGTAATAGTTTAGTAAATACAGAAACTAATAACAATCATTTATTATCAAGTATAGCGAATTATATATAATTGCCTAGTATTAATACTTATTAATTAATACATAATTGTCTAGTATCAAATATTTATTTGTATAAGTATTTATAATTGTCTGTGATATACTTTTTTAAAATATTTTTTAGTTGTCAATAGACCTTTATTTTATTTGTTTATATGTGGTGCTGAAAATCGATCCCAAGGCCTCACACATGCTAGGCAAGTGCTCTACCGCTGAGCCACAACCCCAGCCCCTGTCTGTGCTCTACTTTTTTTTACTGGCAGTGCAGAAGGTTTGTTCACACCAGCATTACCATAAAATGAAATGTGTTACACTATGATACTAGAACAGTTATAGCATCATGAGGTAATAGGAATTTTTCAGATCCATTATATTTAATCTTATGGATTAAATATTATGCAGCCAACTGTTAACTGAAATGTTTTTTTGTTGTACATAACTTTATTTATCTATCCCTATATATGTGACATAATAAATTGTATATGGCAAACACTCTTAGAACAAACCACCCAGCTCAAAATTTAGAACTTGGACAGCCATCTCAGAAGTACTTCCACGGGTCCTCTCCCCATCACAGACCCTGCATCCCATCAACAGTGACCACTGTCCTGACTTGCACAGCAATCACTCCCTTGCATCTCTTTCTGGTTTTAGCACTCAAGTATACACACCCGGATACAGTTTTTAACTTGATACATATTTTAAGTCTCTTGTAATCTGAAGGTTCCATTTGAATTCCTTTCTTTCATATAATTTATTGGTTAAAGAACCTGGAATGTTAGACCTGCAAGTTCCCCACGATTTGGATTTGTTGATTGAAGCCACATGAAGCAATCCATCATGTTGGTTCCTCTGTCCTCTTTATTTCCTACAAATTGACAGCCAAATACTGAGGACAAATTAGTGTAAGTTCAATTTTTTTGACAAAACTGTATGTACTATTGTGTTTTCTCATCAACGCACTTAATTTTGATTTTTTTTGTGCTCTTTTTTGAAAGTTGATGATATCAACTATTTTGGTAGTTGATGCTCAGTGTATAGACCTGTTAATGCATTAGGGTTTATAAGAGGTTGATATTCTCATGTTTTATTTATTAGTTGGAATAACTATCAGAAAATGATTCTCTTTATCAACTATTTTAATACATTGGTACAATTCATTAATGAGAATTGAAAATATAGCTACCAAAAACCTTTTTCATATCTCTGAAAATTCTTGTAAAATTACTGCTATTTCCTGCCATTAGTAGATTAAACACTAGACTGGGAATCAGAAGACCTAAATTTCCTGACTCGGAGACACTGAAAGGTATCACTCTGGCTCCTGCAGGTCACCCTGCTCTAGGCGCTGAATAACAGAGCAGATCCATATCACCAGATTGAGAAGGAAAGAATTATGGTTCATTCAGAATTAGGGCCGAGACCATCATATAACCAAAGATAACCAAAAAGACTGTTTAAGACATTAACCACCCCAGGGTTAATGTCTTAAACAGTCTTTTTGGTTATCTTTTCCTCAGTTACCCTGGTGTGTTCTCCACCCTCCAACTCTCCCCCAATCAGCAACACAAACACATATATTCCTTTCAGTCTTGTTTTCATCTGCCTATATACCACCCACTACTCTTTCCTCTTTATAATCATTTAAGAATTTACCTTCTAAAATATTTATCAATATCTAATACCAATTTTGATTTATCATATCTAAGCTAGAAAATTTCTAACTCTTTTGAAAGACTCTCTGAATCATTTCTAGGTTTAAAGAGCTCTATAGTTCATTTATAAATGCTTTCTCTTTTTCATAAATACTTTTTATATGAGGAGAAAGAAGTTAAAGAGATCCAGGTTCTATTTGAGATTTCACTGCTGATTCATGGTGTGACCTTGGTTAGGTCAACCTCTTTCTTAGATGTACTTTTCATATATTTAGATCACTAAGTCCATGGCACAGCATCTAAGGATGTGTTTCTATCATCCTCCCCCGTATAAACATCCGCAGCATCTAGCTGGGCTGTTGATTTGTATTTAAACACCTACAACATGCCCGTTGAGAGTTAATATTACAGACACAAGTTTTTAAGTCTCACATCTGAGAGTCTAGACCAGGGGACCAGGGAATGAAACCTATGGGAATAGAATCCTATGAAGAGCCAATTTTAGAGGACATGGTTAGGACCTTGTAAGTGAGATAACAACCAATTCAGATTCTGAAGCCAATGTCACCCTTTCATGTAGGAAAGATGGAAATGTAAGTCTCAACTGACCTTCTGGAAACTTCCCATTGCCTCAATAATTTCATTTGACTCAATAATTTCATTTCTGAGAATTTCTCCTTAGGCAATAATAGATTTAGTAACTGAAATGTTATCACAGAGTTGTTCATAATGGTGAAAATTATAACAACCACAAGATCTAACGAGGAGATGGGTTTAACATGATGTTTTATTCCATATGATGAGAAAATACAGAGGCTAGAAATGATGTGACAAAATATATTTAATGGCATCAGAAGATGTTCAAGATATATATATGCATATATATATACAGATATATATATATATTTTTTTAATTGTCAATGTATTTTATTTTGTTTATTTATATGCAGTGCTAAGAATTGAACCCAGTGCCTTACTCATGCTAGGCAAGCATTCTACCACTGAGCCACAATCCCAGCCCTCAAGATATATTTTTAACTGAGAAAAAGTTATAAGAGTTCTATAAAAAATAAAAACGAGTTCTATAAAAAAATGTAGCTATGTACACTCAGAAAGAATTTTAAAAGATGTCAAAGCTGTTCATAGTATTTTCTCTAGGTGGCAGCATTACAAATGATTTTCATCATACTATTTTATTATACTATTTTAAAACACAAATCTGTATGTTTTAAACTTTCACCACTGGAAATTTGTTTCTTTTGTGAGAAATAAAAAATAAATAAAAGTTAAACAACTAAGGAGTAAAGTTATTTCCAAGGCAGAACAACAGTCAAAGAATGCAGGTCAAACTATGCATAATAATAATATGAACTACAATATCAAGGTAGCCGAAGCATACCAATGCCAAATCAACAGAATACTTAGAGTCCCAGCATTCTCTTTGTATAAGGAGAAACCTGTTACTTCATTCATAGTTATCTTCTTTTCATTCTCTTAAGTTTCTATGTCAGGTGGCCAAGTGTTATTTATCAGTCAGGTATCAACAGATAAATAATACTTCACTAACGCTGATTATTAAGACTTCTGTTGACTTTTATTGCTTTCCCCCCCTTTAAATTTAGCAAGATTGAGATAGATAGAGATAAAAGAACAGAAGTGAGAGTGGGAATGTAAACATTACCCATCCCCTCTCCCTTTTAATTTGATCCATCGGTTTGTCCTACAGCACAGCAGAATAGGTCACCAAACCTCCTCTGTGTTTTCATACAAACCCACAAGGGAGGAGATGTTTTTGAAGGCAGGTTTCACCACTTGACAAAGCCAGACCTTGCACTTCAGGATTGACCCTGACACCCTGTGATTCAGAATCTCCTACTTTCTGCCTTTGGGTAATTACTGGGAGAGTGAAGACATCTGAAGACTTTGTGTTCTTTTGGAGGCATACTTTACATGACTAAAATTCCAATCTTTCACAATTTCTTATGAATTATTGGAATATATAACTTTTATAATTAATATATATAAATGTATGTTTATTTTCATTAGTCCAAATAATTTGTACTGGTAGATATTTGTTCCCCTCACCCAGGAGAATCAATATGAGCAAAATCTAGAACATTTTCTGAAAAAATTAATGCTGAGCATCAAAGCCCAAATTAAAATGCAGAATTCAGCTTATATCTTAGTTAAGAAAATCTATTTTGATATTTTGCCTGCTGCATGCTCAACTGACTCTCCATTTTAGAACTACTCTTAGGAAAGCCCTAGACACACAAAATAAGATAAAAGTTATTGAATTCCAATAATGTGGTTTTAAATCTACCCTCATTGCCCTTTTCCAGAGGTTCCTCTGGGAAATAAAAATGGATCAAAATAATATATCTGACCAAGAAATGCACCAACCATCCATTATTAATAGCTCAATGACATACCAAAATGGAGGAGGAAAGGTCCATTCAAATAATCCTATAGCACTGATTCAATCTCCTCAAGACAATGTACTTTACTTTTGAAATCAGCTATCAGTTAAGAAACAAATTCAATTCCAACAGACTCTTCAAACTTCCAGATTACTTGTATCTATAAAGTCTATTTTAACTCATTGCTTATTTAAATTGACCACAAACTTAGTGAGGAAGAATTTTCTTCTCTCCGATTACACACCCAGGGTTCTATTCCTATCAAACAATAAGCAGAGTTTCAGAAAGCATACAAAAGGAAAAGCAAGACCAATAAATGAGCTCTGAGCAAGAACAAACACCAACTAAACCTCAACTCATTCCTTTCGACATTTAATCCATGATTAACAAATTCTTCCTTATAGCACCCTAAATCTTATGTCTATCCCACACCTACTTAACTGCAGACAGAAACCATTCTGTGAAATGCCTAGCAAAAATCCAGATGTACACAGTATATTAATAAATAAAGTACATAATTAAAGAAAAAAAGGGACAATCAAGCTGGAGATACAGAAAACATAAGAAAAGACTACACGAGAGATTTACTAGGATGAGACAACTTATAGTATTTCTCTATGATTTAGGCTTTACCTAAATTCCAAAAAAAAAAAAAAGGCAGTTTGCAGGTGACTTACAAACAGTAGAATGTACTATTCATGTTTATAAAAAAATATACAGGCAGGAGAGAAAAATGAGCAAGACACGTGTTGTTCAGCTTTATGCTGTGACCAAATACCTGACAGGAACAACTTAAGAGGAGGGAAAGTTTATTTTGGCTCCCAGTTTCAGAGTCCATGGCCAGCTGACTCCATTGATCTGGGCCAAGGTAAGGCAGCACATCATGGTAGAAGGAGGATATGATGGAGTATGATGGGGGGAAGCTGTTCAGGATATGGCAGCTGGAAAGCAGAGAGAGGGAAGGGAGAAGAGACCACAGGGAAAATGCACCCTTCAAGGATACGCACCCCCGGGAATCCACCTCCTTCAGCCATGTCCTACCTGCTTACAGTTTCTACCCAGCCTATTCGAACTAGGATGAATTGATGAGGTTACAGCTCTCACAATTTAATCATTTTACCACCTAACAGTCCTGCACTGACACAGGAATTTTATGGGGACACCTCATAGCCACAACATAACAACATTTAAAATGAGATAGTTACTGCAAGTGAGCACTTAGTTTAGCTCTGTGAAAGAAGGAAAAAATGTGTGGCCAAAAGTAGATGGCTGAAGACAGTGAACTAGTATGGGAAATTAGAGACATAAAGGGATTACTAACAGTTAAGACAAGAGGGTAGCAGCAGATGATTTCTGCAACAGAATGAAATAAAGGAAGATCTGGAACACCTAAGCAGAGATCTTGCTTCTTTAGAATTTTCATGGCATCTTTCTAACAATTTAGACTCTGGGAGGCAAAGCCAAGGTTTGACAGAGAAAGCTAGGTGAATAGAGGTCTACTCTGGAAAGGGCTGATCTCAATAATCAGAAAGAAAACACTAACAACATGGAAATTTATCCCCCCCCAAAAAAAAATGTATCTCTGAAGCTAACAAAATGTGAACTCTGTAATTAAGTTTTGTCCTTGCTGCTTGTCCACCTGCTCACAGTCTATGGAAGATCTGTGCTCACACAATGTCAAGATAGTTCTCACACTCCAAACAGAGGTAAAAGGTATGTGTAGAATGATTTTGTCCAGAGGGACTTCTTTTCCTCTTTTCTCCCTTGAGTTAGTAAAAGGTCAAGATCTATCAGTGACCCCAGGAGAACCTCTGTGCTAACCTGCCCCTGGGGTTTCATTACGAAGCTCCAAAAAGTGAGAATTATGTTGGCTAGCTTGACTCCAGTGATTTCCCTCACTGGAGCTAGAACTGACTTGTAAAATAAATGAAGCTTTCTCGAAATAAACAAACATTCTGTTATTATATGGTAAGGGCCAAGAGGCCATTTGATGTTGAGGGGGGAAAAAAGTAATTAAGCATTTCATTATGATAGCATTTGTTCTCTACAGAGCAAATAGGCCTATCTACATGGAAAATACTGGTACAGATGAGTCTAAGATCTATAAATAGGCAATATAAGTGGTGGAACAAAAGCTGAGAAACATCATGTGAGTAAAAAGCAAAAAAAAAAAGTACACAAAGAAAATATACCAATATATCTCTGGGGAATAGGAACTGTAGGTGATTTTTTGCTTCATATGTATCTGTTTGTTTATATATTATAATTTATTATAAGAAATAAAATAATTTGGTGGGTTTTGTGGATTGTCTGCTTGTTTTTCAGCATATATACAAAGATCCAGCATTTTAAAAATACGAGGTGATGATGAATGCATTAAAGCAGAGACACTATTAGTAGTGTCTTCTCACAGGAAAAGAGCTAGGAAGGGGAAAATAAAACAAAGGTAAAAGCACTGGGATCCCCGTTAGTGAATTTGCCCACAAAACTACTATCACCAAGTCTTTTCCCATGAACTCACTCCCAAACTCCCTTTTAATGTAGCCAGAATACATTTTGTTTTTCAAACTGTGGGAGGTCAGCTGCTTGGAGGGGCAGCAGCCACGGCTTATGGAATGATAGAGATTTCCGGGAGAGGCAACTTCAACAGAAATAAAAAAGTGTCAAGTAACATACAGGGAATGTAAATAGACACCAGGGCTGGAACGACTGGCTCCTTAGAAGGACTATAAACAGCCAACAGAATCCCAGTCTCATCAGCAAGACTCTATTTGCTTTGGAGCCAGAACTAATTGAGTTCTGACCACTCTGGACACCAAAGGACAGGCAGTGCCCTGACCTACCCCAAGCAATAGAGTGGTGTCCTGGAGCCACCTCTTTAGTTGCATAAGACCTGGACAAAACACAGGACAGGACAGTGTCATTTTAATCGCATCCTCTACTCCACTTGTACAGTCAAGGATGACTGGGAACAAACTTACACATAGCATCAATGGCCAATGGGAGGATTTTTAAAAACATGAAAAAAATTGTATTTCCACAGAAATAACATGAGTTCATTGAAAAAAAAAACAGAAAAGACTAAATATTAATTATGGATCATATCTATCATTTTTTCTTTTTTACCACTTATCCTTAGACCCCCAAACAATGCCTGGCACCCAGTGGACACTCAATAAAACAATTACTGAATGAAGAGCACCTATATAAATCACCAATAACTGTATTCTCCATATAAAATGGTCCACAATTTTCTAGATTATGTTCTATATTGTGTTGTTTTTTACTTGATGGCATAATATGAATATTTTTCATGTCAATTAATGTTTCATTATTCTTTATGACTGCCAAATATTCCATTTTATGAACATACAACATTTATGTAGCCAGTTCTTTGTAGCTGGACATTGGACTATGCTTCTCTTAAAGGCACAAACACCCTATTCATCATTCGCCAAATTTCCTTTAATTAGAATACAAGTTCTCCAGAATAGAGGCCTCTCTGTTTTGCTTATCACTGGATCCCCAGGAATCTAGTGTAGTTTTTAATCAATAAATAATGAATAAACAATTATTCTAGTATCTGCCACTTCTTTTAATTTCTATTTTTAATTTCCTTGCTCCCATTTGAGTGACTAGCCTAGCTTCCAAGCTGGTTTTATTCCTCTGGTATGTTTCATTCCCTTTCCCAAGGCACTCATCCTTTTTGAGTTTAATACCAACAACTGCCTCTTTCATTATGTGATCTCCCTTCACCTTCATTATGTGATTCCCCTGTTCAGAACAAACTTAAAGGTTCCACAGTGTTAGGATGGATCCAAAAGTCCTTATTCTAACATATCAAAGACTACCATAAAAGAACCACAAGATACCTTTAAAGATTTTTTTTTTTTTTTCAGTCTGAAAGCATCATTTTGTATCTCAGGTAACTGAAGCTTAGAATGCTCAATGACTTGCAAGGACACAGGTTGGCTTGTAATGGAACCCAGGTCTCTGGGTTTGCAGGCCACAGCTTATACCTTCAGACCCCACTGGCTCCCTCCCAGTCTCCCCTGCTAACTTCACTTCCTACCCAGATCCTCTTTTCAGAGAAGATGGTTTTCATGCTATTCCTGAAATAAGCCTGACTCATTCTGGCTCTTGCATTTTGCTCATGGTATCACCATTGCTTGAACTGCCCTCCCATCCCACCTCTATGCCCAATCAAATCTTTTTTCAAGGCCTGATTCAAGCCCTGTTTCCCTAACTATGTCTGGCCTCAGCTACACTGAATTCTTTGTTCTTTACTCCTACAGCACATGCCCCAGTCATTCCAGCACTTAATTACACCTTGTTTCTCAATGGTGAATATATCACAGCTGAGTGAAATAGCCTGCTGTGGGTGTAAGGAGGAAAAGAAGGGCAGGAATGGGAAAAAAAAAAAAAACCTGCTATAATGTGCTTAGCCAGCCAGATACGTTCTAATGCTGGAATACACCACTTAACAAGCACAGGCACCCAGGTGTTGCACCTCGATGTTTCATCACCCTTGCTTATTTTAAATGTAAAACTTAATTTGAGTCTAATATTTCTAGTTTGCTTGTTATAAAGCTTTCCACTTAAGAGCAAGATTATTTTTTTCACTTTGAGGTAATGGATGGTAAAGTCTTTCAGAGGAAGAATTGTGCCTTAATTATCTTAGTATTTACAACAGTGCCTTATACAAATGTTAGACTACAAATTCTGGAACAAGCCTGATTACTTTTCTATAAATAATTCTACAAATGCTATGATTCCCTAACTGTTTCATTGAAAAATGATAAGCCATTATTGGACTGACAGATGATACCTACATAACTATGCCAAAAAAAGATGGTCAAGAATTTTACATCATAACTGTGCTAACACAAACCTCTAATATATTTAATTTACTTTATGCTAGTTACCACTGTCTCCCCCTATTATATAATTTGGGGATGTACTAGTTTTTAGGCATGCACCTAGACATTTTTTTTCCTTTTTCTTGAGATTTTTCTAAGAAGTGCCTGTGTGTGCATGGGTGTGTATTATTATATATACATACACCAAAAAAGAGATGGACATTTTCTTTAGGATAAAAGAATTAAAATAGGATATGCATATAAAATACAGTTAATAAGTCATAATGTCATAAAACACTATCTATTATTGATATATTGGTACACAGGTTTGGTTTTAAATATACTTTTGTGTATTTCTGAATCAGGGCTGGGTAACTAATCCATTCAGAGATTTACTGATGCATGAATAAACTATTTGTTCCAATTGGCAAATAAGTCTATTATATTTATATAACATAACAAAGACCAGATTTTAGAACCATAAAATGACTTAAATTCTGGGCTGAAGAGGCAGTAGACAGATTATGTGGATATGGTTGGGGCTAAGATATTTACCATAGTCTCCATGATTTCTTATTCCCAATGACAGAAAAAAATGGAACTATAACTTTTGTTTTATAATGTACAAAGCTGAGTCAGTGTTCTTAGAATAGTTCTACCAAGTATATGATCCAACCCTATCCACCAAGATCTTACAACATTCATTCAAATGACTGACATGACAGAGGAGCTACATTAATGTTATGCATCCAAAAATAGTTTTCCTTCAAAGTTGTCATACTGTGGAGTTATCTTTTTTTAAAAAAAAAATACAGTTAAAATAAAAATTCCTGGAATTATACTTTAGAAACTGCTTTCAAAGCAAGTTCACAAGTCACATAATAAAATGAATATTCTGTCTTCATATTTATTTCTTGGTTTTGACCAAAGATTAATACCCAGCTTCATAACTCTGTTTATGATGATAAGAGATGTGTAAAACAGAAACCCCCTTCAGTACCCAAAACTGAACCCTAAATAAGTTTTGCCTGTTTTAAAAAAAAATCAGATGACAAAAATTGAAAATTAGGCATCACAGAGAACTTTCAAAGTATTCAGAAATCACTATAGATATTAAAAAATGAATTCTCAAACTAATACTGAGTATGTTAACAACTAGGATTACAAACGGGCCTACATTTATTTGCTAAAAATTCCTCATGGACTGATTAACTAAATGGAATCATTTGTATTAATATATGCCTTTCAAAAAATACATAAATATATATTATGCACACAATATGTAACATAACACTCAGTAAAATACTTTTTAGGGCTGAGGTTGTGTCTCAGTAGAGCACTTTTCCCGCACATCTGAGGCCTTGGGTTCGATCCTAAGCACCACATAAAAAAATAAATAAATAAAGGTATTGTGTCCATCTACAACTAAAAATATTTTTAAAAAAATACTTTTAAAATAATTGCTCATAAAGAGAGGATCAGTACTACTGATTCTCCCATTTGCCTCAGGCTCTAAAATGTCTTGGCACAACATTGTTTATTGATCCTGCCTTTATTTAAAATTTTGATATTTTGTTCATAATGGATTTATCTACACTCATTTTTCAAAAAAAAAATGCAGGGGAACTACTGGGAAATGAAGTAGAGCAAATTATATTTCATGCTTGTATGATTATGTCAAAATGAATTCCAATATTATGTATAACTATAATACACTAATAAAAATTATAATATTATTTATCTTGATTACTAGGTTTGTTATTTTTTTAAAGAGAGAGAGAGAATATTTATTTTTTAGTTATCAGCGGATACAAAATCTTTGTTTGTATGTGGTGCTGAGGATCGAACCCAGGCTGCAAACATGCCAGGCGAGCATGCTATTGCTTGAGCCACATCCCCAGCCCAGATTACTAGATTTTTTTGTCTGTCACCTCTTACATCGGGTGCTTATGGTAAATACCTCACTTTTCTCACCCTAGTCCCAGCCTTGCCTTGGCCAACTCACTGGTTCAGGAAGGTAAGAGACATGTAAAACAGAAACCCTCTTGCCTAGTCCACCCTTCACTAGATACTACCAGCCAACCAGCAGACACGTGACCTAGATCAATGCTTATTGTAACATGCCACTAAATTGTGCTTTTTCTTTTTTTTTATTTGTTTTAATTAGTTACACATGACAGTACAATGACCTTGACATATCATACATAAATTGTGCTTTTTCATACTGTAAGAGTCAAGTGATAGAGTAAAATGACAATTATAGATAGGTACGAATTAAGTATTTTGAGTACATGAACTCTGAATTATGATTATATTATTCGAAGTTCATAGCTTATCTGGGAAAGTTAACTAAGGATAATAATAGATTTTATATTATTGATTTTTTCCACAGCCAGGATTCCTCTCTGTGAAAGTATTATACCTACTCCTCCTATTGATATCACAACTTAGCCACATGAGTTATTGTAGCCAAGGAAATGTGAGCTGAAATGAAGAAGATGGAATTTTAAAAGTCATCAAATGGCTCTGCCATGACTTCTTTCTTCTTGATTTCAGAAGACTAGCACATCCCTGATGGAGCCATTCCCTTAGTATAATCCCAGATGATAAGGACATGGAATAGAGCTGAGTATCACCCCGTGATGGACATGTTACATAAATGACAAATACACCTTGTTGTTAGTCATAAGGATAGGGAGTCATTTGTTGCCACAAAATAACTTAATGAAAACTTACAGAGCCAGAGTAGTAACAATTGGCAAAGAGAAGGTAAGTCTACCACTATTCAAAGATTATACAACTATATGATTGGGAAAACTCAAGAACTGACTTAAAAATTTCAACAATCAAAAAATGCAATCAGACAGTGAAGTAAGAAATAATATTTACAAACCAATAGCAATATATACAAATTACAAGCTCTTAGGAACAGGAACTAAATACTCCATTAACAATATAGTATCAATAAAGATAAAATGGCTTTAATAAATCTAAAATGCAAATATTCTACTTTAAAATACTACTGAGGAAGATAATTAAAATGAAATGGAAACACAGGTTCTTATATAGAAAAGCTCCATATCTTTAAAATAGCAGCCTTTCCTAAGTCATTTTATAAATGGAATGTGATTTCTAATTCAAATAACAATAGGCTTGCCTTTTTTGTGGGATTAGGGGTTGTAACATAGGAAAGGAGAATAATCTGATTTTAACATTAAAACAGACAATCAGGAATAGCTAGAGAAAATGGGAAAAGAAGGTCAGTGAGGGAAGACTAGTCTAGCCATTATTAAAATATAAAGCTTTAGTAATCAAAACTGTGTAACGCTAACAAATAAGGCAGACAAGACAATTGAAAAGAATAAGTCTAAAAGAAGATACAAATAGGGGCTGGGGCTAGGGCTCAGTGGTAGAGCACTTGCCTCATGCATATGAGGCACTGGGTTCGATCCTCACCACCACATAAAAATAAATAAATAAAGATATTGTGTTCATCTACAATTAAAAAAAATATTTTAAAAAAGAAGATGCATATATACTTGGTTATTTGAGTACATGATAAAGGAGACATCTCAAATAAGTAGGAGGAAATATAACAATGAGATAAATATGTGGAAAAAATTAAGGTGGATTTAATTATACACTTTGATAAATTCCAAACAGACCAAAGGTTCAAATAAAAAAAATGTAAATATTACTAGAAAAAATATGCAGAATCTTGAAGTGGGGGAAGTCCTTCTTGATTCAAATTCCAGTCATTAAAAAAAGATATTTGACCTATGATGGAAACTAATGGCAAAAGTACTGAAAATAAACACTTCTTAAGCATTCCTGGTTGGAGAGTAAGTTAGTACAACAACTGTGGAAAGCAATTTGGCCATTTTTATGAAATTATAAATGTATATGTACACTGAATAGTGATCTACTTCTGAAAATTGATGTCACCAATATATTTACACTTTTTGTGAAGTTACTTAAATTACAGACTATTTATGGCAATGCATGGATATTTTTGAAATATCCAAAGATTGGAAACAGACTAAATGTCCACTAATATGATACTAAATAAAATGATACATTTATTCTGTAGAATACTGATGATGATGAAAAGTCTCCTTATATTCTGACATAGAAAGATCTTCATGATATTGTTAAGTTTACAAAAGCAAGACATGAAACAGTGTGTATAGTATAAAATAGGAGAAAACTAAGAATACATATTAATATGTGCTTAGAAATGAATATTTCTAGAAGGATGTACAAGAATTCTTATTTAAGAATGAGCACCTACCTAAATGGAGTAGAGAAGGGAAAAACTAGTAGAAAAGCCAACACTCTGAACTGGAGGATAGAAGGGGAACCTTAAATTGTATATATTTTTGTATTTTAATGTTTTCATCCTATAAATATATTTCATGTTCAAAAATATTAGACGATAACACAAACTTCAAAACCAAATTTCTGTGGGTAATTTAAAGTTAAAGGGCACTTGTCTAATTACACTGTAGTAAAACTTCTCCCAGATGGTCACTTGTGCTATGATCAGTAGTCCACAGCCTTCCATCACTCTTTACCACTAGTCTGCTTTGAATAGCATCTCATTTCTCCATCTAAAATATCCCTTTCCATCTACAAAATAAAGCAGCTTATCCAAGCACTTCAATTCAACAATTTCACCATTAAGAACATTTTCATTACTATTTTTCTAAGCACTTTTAAAAAGCTAAAAACTTCAATTGAACAGACTGCTCATTATAACATAAAGTGCAATTTATACATTGATTGAAATGGCTTGATGAGGACCTTAATAATTCTTTGCTTTGAATGAGGAGTTTCAGTATGCAGAAGGAAAAGGCCCACTCAAAATGATAATGTGGTGCTCAGAATAGTACTATTAGTTGAACCATCTAGTAATAAAGCATATTGCTTCATTATGCTGGGTTGCTTGTCATTTTCTAAAACAGCAGTAAGTAATAAGGTACTGTCATTAAGTGAGAACTGATGAGATAAAAATATTGATGACATCAGGTTTACTGCAAGCACTACATCCTCATGGACAAAGTTAGAGGGGAGGCCAACAGAGAAATAAAGAAAAGATAAGGCAGGGCAGTCAGATGGAAGAAATATCACTCTAGGAAGTAAAGATCTGCATTCTACTTATATTTTCCCCTTAACTAGCCTATCACTTAATGTTCTTTGGCTCAGTTTTCTGATTTATAAAATGTGCTAATAATAATAATGTATCTGCTGTGGTACAGACACCACTGCAAGTGCTCAACAAATCTATTTCTTTTTCCTCCTGTGATGAAGCTAATCTACACTTTCCAGGTGTCTCAGGCAGGTAGGCAAGGTCATAACTGAGAACTGGCCAGTGAATGTGGGTGGAAGTAACAGGCTTTGGTGCCAGACCTAATCCCTAAGACACTTTTGGAGATCCTCCATGCACTCACTCTTTTCCTTGTCTGCTGGCTAGATTCACAGGATTCAGAGAATGTGAGGTCCTAGAAATATGAGCCTCTAAATCTGCACGCTCCAACATGGTAGCAACTGAAATGCAGTTAGTCCAAATTGAGATATACATAAGTATAAAAATACACACTATATTTCAGAGACTGTGTAAAAAAAGGAACTTAAAATGGCTTAATAATAATTTCTATACTGATTACATGTTGAATTGGGTTAAAAAATATTTTATTAAACTCACCTGTTTAACTTTTCTTAATGTGGCTACTAGAAAATTTAATCCTTATGTTATTCACATACATGGTTTGTCGTTTATTTTTTTTTTAATTTTTATTGGATAGCACTTCTAGGGGATGGCAGAAGCCTCAGTCTCTGAATGACCATATAGAGCAGAGTTCTCCCAAATACTGTGACACAGACCAAAATGTACTTGGAAGAGAAAAGCTCAGGGCTCAATCTTTGTTCCTTCAGGAGTCCATTTTAAAGTTCCCTATATGCGTACCTGCCCCAGATAAGATAAAGGAAAAAGGAATTTGTTCACCCTAAATCAGGATAAAGGGGATGGAGGAAGAGTATGTCATGACATGATGGCTACAATTATCATATGTTTAGACTATAGACGCATTACAAAACTGGCAAAGAAAAAGAAAAAAGGTTAGGTAGTATTAAGTACAGCTGTGAATACTGAGCCTTCCTGATGAAGACTCCCCCCCTCCCGTGCAGTAATTAATACTCAAGTACAGAACTATTCAGGGAAGATTCATGCATACTTAAGTCTTCACCATTCCAACTACTACCTGTGCTGGCAACACTATACCAATTCTGGGTATATAGCCTGCTTGGATGCATGGATGCAATTTTAACCATTCACTCCTGTGCATCCCATATGGTAAATGTGCCATTCATTCAACCAAGGACGCAGGTTAAGAATGTTCAGTGTCATAACAATACAAGAATAAGAAATGGTAACTGACTTCAATATAAATATATTTCCTACTACCCTTGTAATAAGAATCCTTCAGATGCATTGTAATATTTGTTTTCAAACAAATACTAATAATATTCTAGAGTAAATACTTCATAATGATCTGTCAAATGAAAAGGTCATGGGATGTGTGTGGGTACCTATTTCTCCATTAAATCATTCAAGTCTTTTGTTGGCAAGATCACTGGGAAGAATAATCTGTTTATATTTCCTGTTGAAAATTTCATGGATCAAGCTAATGAAGCATGTTAGCTAGTTTTCCTTCCCTTTTCTCATCTCCCTTTTCTTTAAAGTAAAAGATCTAGTATAAGCTAAGTTAAACATAAAGATACTGGCGGGGAAAAAGAAACAAAATCTAAGTCTCAAGTATTTCTGGATATATAAATTACAATTAAACTCATAGATGATAGCTAAATATAGATGCATTGTTTTAGTTCACACAAATACCAATTCTTATTTAAAAGCTCTAGTTTTAAATCAGGTACACATATGCTTTTAAAAATAAGTATTTGGAAGATTGAATACTAATCAACTGCAATTGTGACAATTTTAAAAGTTAAAAATCATATATCATGCTGGGTGTGGTGGTGCACAACTGTAATCCTAGCAGCTCAGGAGACTGAGGCAGGAGGATTATGAGTTCAAAGCTTCAGCAACTTCATGAGGTCCTCAGCAATTCAGCAAGACCCTAACTCTAAATATAATATAAAAAAGTAAGGTTAGGGACATGGCTTAGCGGTTAAGCACCTCTAGGTTCAATCCCCAGTACCAAAAAATAAAACATATCACGAATATTGTGTTTAATCTCTTTTTAAAGATTAATGCTTTAACAATTAAACATGCAATGTATACTACTTACAGTAATATTTACTTTTAAAATATAAAGTAACAAACTGTTTTAATGATAAACTTGATAAGTCATGTAATACCTCAATATCATATATTAATAATGATATTTATTTAACATTATTAATACTTTGTAAAAAATATTATTCAAGTTTTTTTCAGACCATTTGTATCAATGCTTTTTAAAAATATATATATTTTTAGTTGATGGACACAATACCTTTATTTTGTTTAGTTTTTTTATGTGGTGCTGGGAATTGAACCCAGTATCTCACGCATGCTAGGCAAGCACTCTACCACTTAAGCCACAACCCCAGCCTTGTATCAGTGCTTCTATTATTTACCACATTCACCTTCTGAACAGGTCAAATTATAATCTCAAAGAACTATATAAAACTTCAATCAAATCAAGTAAAATGCAAATTTAGTTATCCAAAAAATGAAGCAAAGGCTGGGGATATAGCTCAGTGGTACAGCATTTGCGCAGCTTGCACAAGGCCTTGGGTTCAATCTCCAGCACCCAAAACAAACAAACAAATTGAAGCATGAAACAACTTTCTTAATTTAAAAATGTTATCCCTAAATGAGTGAATAAAAATTAAAATTCCATCTCTTTCTCTTTTTTCATTGTTGCATTCATTTTTATTTTCTCATGTGTTTTCAACTTTTGTTCTATATAATATGGCTTGCATAGATAGAATTTTATAAATCATAAAAATTACATCACAATTATAAAGTGAACAAAATGTGTAACTCTCACTCTCCTAAAGAACTATTCACTGCTGATAGCCAACATCCTGGCATGTGCCTTTTTGCCTATAGAAGAAGACCAAGCCTATTACTTTATGGTACTCACTTCCTGGTTTCTTTCTTGTTTTTTTTTTTTCCTCTCTTCCCCAGTCCCTCTCAAAAATTTATAGCACTAAATGCCTATATTTTTAAAAATGAAGGTAGGTCTCAAATCAATGGCTCAAGTTTCATCATTGGACGTTAGAAAAAATAAAAGCACTGAGAAACCCTAAACTATGATGTAAATTTGGTCAGTACAAGCAATGAACCTTCTCAAATATACCCCAACTTCTGAATTTCAATCAGCCATTAAGGACATATGTGCATGGATACTAGATCTGATAAACACTGGAGGCAGCACTTGGCAGAAATTTTTTTTTTAAGGAGTTAAGAATCAAAAGAAGGATATAACACACACATAGGATCAACTTACAGGAAACAACTCTTGATTCTATTTTTACCTAGAGAGTTCTCATACTTTATGAGACTATCTGACCCTTGCCACTACTATTGTCAGGAGATTAAGGTTAACCTTAATATGAGTTAGTGTCCATTAAACGATTAGGTTGAGCTACTCAAGACTGCTACTTTTACAGGTCTCAAACTGTTAAGTATTGGCAACTTCATATCATTCAAGCTAATAATTCCAGAGACTTCAATAGTACAATACGTTTCAAGAATAATAGCACATCATTTCAAGTTTATTAAATTGACATAATAATACATAATTTCAACTTTCATTTTTTTAATTTCTTGAGTTCATTATCTTTGTCTCCAGAAAATCTTTCTCCACCAAAGGTATAATTTAATATTTAATATGTTTAATAGGCCACTTTTAAATCCCACCACACAGATGTCCTCCTAGGGATCCCTGAAGGGCTTTATGTGGTCACATGCATATGTGTGTATAGGTATATGTACATATCTAAATGCACATATACATATATATTACTTGATAATGAAAAGGCAATTTTTGTTCCTGAGAAGTTTATACAAAGTTATACAATATCAGTAAATCTCAATTTAAGAATCTGATAGACAAAAAGTGTCATTAAAGCACAAATTAATTTAACACAGACTCAGCTCCTCAATCACTCCAATTATATTTTATACATATTTTTTAGGAATATGTCTATCACTTTATATGAGGTATATTTTATAAATTTTAACAACTGTTGGATTAAATAACTCAGATGGAAGTTTCAAAGTATAATATGCAGCATTTATGTACTTATTTTACACTCCAGATACTTAGGAGCCAAACTAAATTTGACACTTTATAATGTAGGTCAATTTTGGAATAAGAAGAGCAACAAAACTTTTATGTTATTTACACTGATGTGGACACAATCAGGAGCTTAAAGGAGGCTACTTGGAAAAGATTAGTGCCGATTTTCATCTTAATCTAAAAACAAAATTTAGACCCTAAAATAGTTTAAAATATACAAAAACCATATGTTCTAAAATCTAAGAAGCTTTACATTTTCTTCTATTGTTCCTCACAAATATAAAAGCCTGTCTTTGGGAAATAGAATAAGGGAAGTAAAACAGAAAAGAGGAAGGTAAAATTTAAGGAGGCATTTTATCAAATGCTGGATAATCACACTTTGTGTGAACTCCCTCGGTTTCCCTTATGCCTTAGAATTTGACTGCCCTTGAGTAACAAAAATATGAAGACTTTCATTGCATATTGTCTAGTTAGTGAGTGAAACAGTGCCCAGCAATATAGGCATGCTCTGTGCAGACGAGACACTTGAGACTTGCATGCCCTGCTCTGGAATTGAACAGTTTAATGGCCTTTATCTGTCTTATAAATAATTCCACATAAACAACAGCCTACCTGAACTGCACAGCAAGAAGAGGTCCCAAATGCAGTGGGGTCTTAAATAGGCTGCTGCAATTTCATGTCTCTCAGGCAAGCCATCCGCTTCTGTCGGTTACTCCACCACCACCACCCAACAGGTTGAAAGCAGGGTAGAGAAAGCCCAGATCTTGTAACTTAAGTCGATTTGGTTTTTAACCAGTTGTTGCTGGTTAACCAGCTTTACAAAGAAAAAAGCTAAAACACAGCACATGACTTTTTTTCCATATCTGACCACTTAAGAACTTTGGGCCTATTTAGAGGCTTGTTATGAACTATAACTACAGTAAGGTTTCAAATGCTCTGTCACTCAGCTCCCAGACTGCTAACTGGAATTTCATTCCACATGTGCCCCTCACAATTAGCAGGGTTATTTTAGGCACTGACCTAAGTTCTCAGAGAATGTAAGCTGACGGCAAAGGGGTGTCTAATGTGTCAGTTGCTTAGTTACGATAGAAAGCTTATATGTGAAACTTAAAATCCAAGTAGTGATTCTTCTATGTCCTACTGCATGAGTTTTTACTTTAACTGAGGATAAATACTGAAGTTATACATCTATCTTTAAATACCCACAGAGCTTAGATCCATCATGGATAAACACAGAACAGTTACAACTGTTAGTGCACATATTATAAGTGCAAACAGAATTCAGGAGAGGCATGCAAGTGACTTGGACAGCTGTTTGATAAAACAATTTAAAATTCTGACTGGCAGTATCCAGTCACATAGTGCATTGTGCCACGGAAAGTCTTAGTAAAAGTAAACTAACTGTCCAGAATCTTATCAAGATTGTTCATTCCCTTCTAGGCTTTTATAAAGAAAGGTATAAATTAAAAAAACCTCTAAATATTTTTCATAATTAGGAAAGTTAGTTCCCTTCTACAGTTTGACACTTACCTAGTACGGCATGCTATTTATAATAAAGTACTCCACCTACTGGTTAAGATGACTGCCTTATAGATAAATATCTTAGAAAAGAAATGAACAAAAGTGAAACAATGGAAGGAAACCGCATTATGCCACCTTACCATCGAGTCCATCCATGCCAGCTCTGAGCAGTCTACTCCCACAGGCAACCTGGACACATTGACAAATCTTCCAACTTCCTCATTAACATCCTCCTCATAGTTTCCACAAAAGTCAGAACTCCAGGACAGAATGTGAATTCCCCCAAGGGGACAAACATAAATTAGACATAAGGCTGGATTTGTGAGAACTACTTGTAGAAAGAATCAGTCATCCTCTTCCCAAAGACATTTAAATCAAAATATGAATAAATCTGTTGGGAATTATTAGCCACGTTATCCCAAAAGAGAGAGTACAAAAACATTCAAAATCTGAAAGTAACTTCTCCTTCCTTGGCTGCTATTCTATCAAACTTCTTCATTCACCTACTCTAGAAGTATCATGACTCCTCCTGGTTGGCTTAATGCTTTTTCCTTGATGTTGCCAGGCTGCCTCTGCCTGACATCTTAATGATCTCTTTACCTTCTTCCTCACCTGGAAACAGGCCTCTTATCAACAGGCAATTGATAGGCCAGGTTAATTTTTGCAAGGCTTGTTTAAAACAGCACTATCCTTAGCAGATGTAAATGAGTGTTTGCTAAATGAATGGATTCTGCATGTCACAGAATCACTGGAGCATATGTGGCCTGCTTCTGAGTTCAACAAGCTACTCCCACCCAACTCCCTGTCAGTTCAGGGTGACCAGCAACTCTGAAATAGCACAATGGATGGTATGTAGATTTATTATAAAACAAAATTATGAAATTCAATAAATATCTTTTGAAGGAGCAAACAAATGAACCAACTTCATGTCAAAGTTTTAGTAAGAGTGTGACTTACAGCCCATTCCCCACTCCAATCTTACACCAGACCTGCTCTAGTCAGTCCTGATGATAAATAAGAATCTATCTTCCCTGAACCAAAAACTTTCATCATTTGCTCAAAATGCAGCTACTTTTCTTCTCTACCACCCAAGCTCGCTGAAATTCTCCAAATTGAAATTCTCCAAGCTGAAATTCTTCCATTTGTGATGATAAAATGGAAAGACAAGTCAAAGCCAACCCACAATGTATATTAATCACATATTGTAATGGCCTCAACCAAAGGGACTTTAACAAACTTCAAATTCTATGAATATCTTTCAAGAATTAAAACAACAATAACAACAACAACAACAAAACCCTTTATATTCCTGAGTAGAGGTAAAAGTATTTGAACCACTAGAATATCTCCTAGGAGCTATTATTAAATCATTTTTTTTCTTTATTTGATAACGTAACCAGGAGCAAATTTTCTTTACTCTTTTAAAATGGAGAGAAAGAGATGACCCCAGTCCTGTGGTCATGATCATTTATATCCCAGCAGAAAAAAAAAAAGGAACATGTAATTCACAAGGTCCTATTTTTAATTCTCATTTAAATAGCTGTCAGCTCTTGCCAGAACAAAACAAGAAAGATGACAAAACCAAGACAAGATTTTCTGACCACAACCAAGTATTAACATTAGTCTGGAGAGCTATGCATATTTAAAAAGTTACACATCCTTCAGAGAATTTAATAAACATCCAAACAAAATTTTCTCTAATTCTGCCACACAAAAAATGTGTATACACATTAAGTATCCTTTATCCAAAATTGCTTGGGGCCAGGAATGTTTTATATTTCAGATTCTTTTTAATTTTTGGAATATTTTCATATATACAATGTGATATCTAATCATGAAATTAATTTGTTTCCTGTACACCTTGTACATGTAGCCCAAAAGTAATTTTACATAATATTTTTGGTATATCTGTATTTTGACTACAATTAGTCACATGAGGTCAGATATAGAATTTTCTTTTTTTTTATTCTAATTCAGTACATATGACAGCAGAATGCAATTCAATTCATAGTACACAGATAGAGCACAATTTTTCATATCTCTTGGTTGTACACAAAGTGGAGTCACACCATTCGTGTCTTCATACATGTGCTTAGGGTAATGATGTCCATCTCATTCCACCATCTTTCCTATCCCCATACTCCCTACCTTCCCACACCTCTCCTTTGCCCTATCTAAAGTTAGTCTATTCCTCCCATACTCCCTACCCACTATCCCCACTGTGAATCAGCCTCCTTATATCAGAGAAAAAATTTGGCATTTGTTTTTTTTGGGGGGATTGACTTACTTCCCTTAACATTAAATTCTCCAACTGCATCCATTTACCTGCAAATGCCATGATTTTATTCTCTTTTAATGCTAAGTAATTTTTCATTGTGTATATATACCACATTTTCTTTACCCATTCATCTACTGAAGGGCATCTAGATTGGTTCCACAGTTTAGCTATTGTGAATTGTGCTGCTATAAACACTGATATGGCTGCATCCCTGTAGTATGCTGTTTTTAAGCCATGTGGGTATAAACTGAGGAGTGAAATAGCTGGGTCAAATGGTGGATCCATTCCCAGTTTTCCAAGATATTTCCATAATGCTTTCCATACTGGTTGCACCAATTTTCAGACCCATCAGCAATGTATGAGTGTGCTTTTTTCCCCCATATCCTTGCCAACACTTATTGTTGTTTGTATTCTTAATAGCTACCATTCTGACTGGAACGACTAGTTTTGATTTGCATTTCTCTAATTGATACAGATGTTGAGCAATTTTTCATATATTTGTTGATTGATTGTATATCATCTTTTGAGAAATCTCATCTGTTCAGTTCCTTGGCCCATTTATTGATTGGCTTATTTTTTTGGTGTTAAAGATTTTTGAGTTCTTTATATATCCTAGAGATATGTGCTCTGATGTGTGTGTGTGTGTGTGTGTGTGTGTGTGTGTGGTAAAAATTTGCTACCTTGTGACATCATATTGGCCTCAGAAAGTTTCAGATTTTGGAGCATTTTAAAATTTGAATTTCCAACTTAGTGGTGTGTGTGTGTGTGTGTGTGTGTGTGTGTGTCCCCAAATAGATATTTGACAGAGTTAGCTATAAGCAGAATACCTTCTGATTCCTATAAGGAAAATCTATTTCTTTAATGGCTTTCCTTGTGAAATATATTTATTCATTTAAGTACAAATAAGTTTGTTCAATACACATTATATATCAAGCCCTGTGCTCAGCTTTCAAAATTTTTTAAATGAAATGGACATTGTCCTAATCCTCAAGAAACTTAGACTCTAAAGGGACATAAACATAAATAAATAATTATTATGTAGTTTAAGAAGCACAGTGATATCTGCAGAGGGTATCATGAAAACAGAAAGAAGAAGAGGAACCCCAAACCCAGAATAAGACAGAGAAGCCAGTCAGAGGTGGGGTGGCAAAGAGGAATTCCAAAAACTAAGAGAGGTGAGCAAGTATTTAAGAAGTAAAAGTATCATACAAGAAGACCTGGCAGCAGCAGAGTAAGAGGCACTTTCATTGAGGGTGATGAAAATACCTCAGTATTAGGAGCTTCACAGGCAAGAATAGGAATGAGCAAGATATGGCACTGATGAATCAAATAATCCCTCACACTTCAGGATAGCTCAGAAGAAGGAATGTCTAGGATCACTGCCTACAGTGCATCTTAATCCTAAGGGATTTCTGCCAGCCGTTTAACTGTGGAATACTTCAATTAAGTCATGACTTAGCTTCCCATTAAAGTCATGAATCAACACAGATAAAAGAACTGATATTGAATATTACTTTCTCTATAATACTGATGTTAGTATAAACACAAACTTCATTTTTAAAAGCACACACAATACATTTTAAGGCAATGATTCAGAGTCATAAAGTCATTTGGTTTGGAAATCTGGATCTACTTCCTCTTATTGAAGAAGAGGAAACTAAGGTCTAGAAAGGTCATCATTTGCTCCAGTCATATGATAGAAAGGGACAGCCCCTGTACAAGGCAGAAGTCTTTGAGTATCCTACAGCACAAATTGCCTGCCTTCAGTATCTGCTGCATGGGCATATACATTTGTGTGTGTGTGTGTTTGTGTGTGTGTGTGTGTGTGTAATTTTATCCTATGGGTTAAAGAAGGGTGCAGTTGGATTTTAAGTACAGTACTGAAAGCTTGGGTAAGATTTCTATTTTAGAAGGATCTTTCCTTCTTTTGATAAAGGATTGTTTTAGGGTTCTTTTAAATAACTCAGACAAAAACCTAAGCAAAGACAGTAGGAGTAGAAAGGAGTGAAAAATTAGAAAAATATTAGGGAGACAATAATAAATATAATCAGGAGACTAACTGGACATAGTAGGAGAATAAGTAGAGAAATTGAGAGGGTAACTCCTCATTTTGTATCATGAGTAACAAGTAACTGAGATAGATGCATATAAAGCATTTAAGAAGATGTATATAAAGCACTTAGGGAGAAAGGAGACTCTTCCTAGCATTTGAGATGAGCATAAATAGCCTGAGATCAATGGAGTGATGGATGCCACAGTCAGATCACTTTCACATTCTTGGGATATTATATGGCTTTCTTGGTATTTGAGGTATCTTGTGATGCCTTTGTTCCTCCTAGAGACATAGACATAAAATTAAAATCAATGTTCCCTGACAATAATACGGCACTTTAACAATATCTTAATTTGTCATTTTATAACATTTCTTGGTTTTCATTTCTGGTTACAGCAGACTAGCTTATGTAGGCCACTAAGGATAATTAGATAAGCTGAACCAAAGAGAGAGAGAAAGAGAGAGAGAGAGAGAGAGAGAGAGAGAGAGAGAGAGAGAGAATGAATGAATCAGTTTATCCAGATATGGTGTTGCATACCATCTATAATACTAGCAACTCAGGAGCCTGAGGCATGAGGATTGCAGGTTTAAGGCCAGCCTCAAGTCCCTAAGCAACTTGGTGGGTAGCTCAGTGGTAAAGTGCCCCTGGATTCAATCCCTAGTGCAAAAAAAAAAAAAAATCAGTTTGAAGGCATCAGAGAGTTTCCAATGTAGCAGAAACTTGAGAGTTTAAGATCACATGAAGAACAGAAATACAGAGAGGTAAGCTATTTGATACTATTTTCCCTCTCAAGTGCTTTACAGATTTGTAAGCAAAGCTAGAGTTTTTTTTTTTTATTGTTGGTCGTTCAAAACATTACATAGTTCTTAATATATCATATTTCACAGTTTGATTCAAGTGGGTTATTTTAAAAGTTACACAGAACTTATAACAGGCTTCAGTACTGGAAAAATGAAAACTTGAGCTTAGAACTCACCAAGAAGGAGGAAACTGGGTAAGATTCCAGGCTTTCAGAGAGGACCTCTAAAGGTCTACACCAGGAGGACAGAAGTAAGCTAGAAATAGACCATTCTTCACAAAAGAAATCCAGCAATACATTAAAAAAAGATAATGCATCATGACTAAGTTGGATTGACTCATACTGGGAAACCAAGTTTGGTTTAATGTTTGAAAAATAATTTTTCAAAAAATCATATGAAAATCTCAATACATTCAGAAAAAAAACTGATAAAAAGGCAACATTCAGGGATAAATCTCATAAATATTTTAAGCAAAAAAAGCCAGATACAAAACAAATATACCTTGTATTATTGTATTTACTTGAAGCACCAAAACAGGTAGATCACACGATGTATTTAAAGATATGGGCAATAAATCTGTATATCAAAGAAATGATCATAAAGTCAGAAAGTTGGTTTCTTCTGAAGTGACAGAGGGGATGTGATCATACAGGAGTATACAAGGTGTTTATATGTTCCTAGAAAAGTTTGATTTTGTTTTTTATTTTAGGTAGGTGCTTATAGCTTCCCAAGATAATGAATACTTAAAATGGAATGAAAACTGAGACTGCATTTGGAAGAAGATTGGAAACCATAGGAGACAATTCTTCAAGGATTACTGCTATAAGGGAAACAAAGTAATTGGGTAGCTAGCAGGGGATGTACAAGTCAAGGAAGAGTTCCTTCTCTTTCGGGCTGGGAGATGTTACAGCTTGCTTATGTACTAAAGAATTTGCTCTTTTTATTTTCTTTGGAAGGATACATACAAAGTTGATAACATGACGGCCTCTGGAGAGGGGAACTGTGAGATAAGAAAACAAGGGAAGTGAGTTCTCAGTTTATCATTTACCATCTTTGGAATTTTGTATCTTTGAAGGTATTATCTAATCAATAAATAAAATCAAACAGAAAGGTAAATCTTTACATACTGATACAGAAAGAAATCCTAAAATATTACACAAGGTAAGAAAATAGGCTACATAATAATAATCAATATACTTTTAAAATTACATAAATATGAAAGTAGACATAGTGGCCCACACCTGTAGTCCCAGCTACATAGGAGGCTAAGGTGGGAGAATCATTTGAGACCAGGAGTTCAAGTCCAGCCTGGGAAAAATAGCAACACTCCCTGACTCAGAAAAATTATATAAATATGAATGTAAATATGGACTGAAATCCTAAAAGAGTATATACCAAGTAGTCAACAGTTTTTTTTCTACAAAGTAGAAAAAAATCACTTATCTATTATTTGATTTTTTACAACAATCATATATCAGGAAATATATATAAACATTTTAAAGTATCTTTACCATACACAAGTCTATAAATATGAACGAATTACCTATGGTTGAAGCAACTAGGAAAACAACTAGATACTTTTCTGTGCCAGTAGCAGCTGCAGGCTTGGGTAGGCAGTATTTGGGGTTGAGAGAGATAAGAAAAATCAGACCCAGGCTAATCAAATGTATTGAATTCCAACTCCTGAGGTTATGTCTTTAATCAGCTTTACCTATCAAATGTGCCTATCTCAGTGACATCTAAATTCAAACAATGATAAATGAAAACATATTTTTAAAAAATCTTTGGGATTTACAAGTCTTTTGGCTCCACTCTAGTTTATACTAAATCACAAAACTGTTTTCTTCCTTCAGATTAGCTATATGAGTCACTTTACATAAATGTCTACAAATCATGGAAAGAAATACAACATCAGAAAGCATGACTATGACTTTCCACACTGACTAAGGCACATATTTTTAAGAAAAAAAAAGCTCTTTGGATTCTGCATCTAGTACTACTGTTTCAAACATAAGGCTTCAAGGCTTAACATAGATCTTTCACTAATGCATGACTTCACTTAAGAGCATTTATTCTTCATATCAATTGTGATTTCTCTTTTCCTTTCAACTCTGATCCACAATTTCTCTACTTGGAGCTATGACTTTTTCACCCAACTCTGGAGCTCAACTGCTTCTTTTTCTAAATATCTAATATAGTACCCAATATTTCTCTCTTAGTCAAGAAGCTCCCTATCATTTGTTTGAATTAGGGAGCATTTAGTCAGACACCTCAAAGAAAAAGTATTAAGAGACACAAACCTCAACTCCAAGGTTCAATTCCCTTGCATTTACAGAAATATTTATGTTTTCTCCTCTCATAACCCAAGGCAATCTGTAAATCTAAAACAGTCCTCACAGGTCCTAAACCATCACTACACCAGTATGAGAAAGGTACAGAACTCTAAAACGTGTCAGTCCACTTGGGCTATTAAAACAAAATGACATAAATTGGGTAGCTTTGAAACAACAGAAATGAATTTCTTACAGCTCTGAAAACTGTTCAGATGGCTGGTTAAAATCCCCACTGCCTTGATGAATAATACATGGCCTCTGTTGAGATAGCCAATCCATACTAGTCTCCTTATCAGTTACTTGGCCACACTCTTATTCTCTCCCAAATGGGTTTTCTCAGTTTTCCAATATAGATACTCTGAGAATTTTTCAAAAAAGTTCTGCTTTCCTTATGATTAAAAATTCCATCTTTAAGTCATTCTCTTTCCCTGAATTTTTTTTTATAAAGCAATCAAAAGAAATCACTTAGGTATTCTTTACCAAGACTGGGTCTTTCTCAGCTCTCTTCCTCTCTTGAGACCTAACTAGAATTACTCTTTTTAGTCCATTTATGACATGTATATACCTCAAAATTATTTAAGCCTGTTCATTTATTTCAGCCTATTCATATATTTCAGCCTGTTCATTACCTGGTTCCAAGTCACTTTTACATTGTTAGCTGTTATAGCAGCATCCCTTCTTGGTTCCAATTTTGTGTAGTCCTTTGGGCAGCTGTTTTTTTATAAACTAGATAGTCTATGTTCTGGAGACTAGGAAATCTAAGATCAAGAGGCTAGGAGATATGGTATCTAGTGAGGGTCTTCTTACTCATAGATGGCACCTTCTTGCTGTGTGCTCACAAAGTAGAAGAGGCAAGGAGTCTTTCTTGGGCACTAATTCCATTCATAAGGGCCATGTCCTCATGACCTAATTACCTCCCGAAGACCCTACCTCCTAACACCATCATCTTAGTATTTAGGATGTCAACATATAAATTTGAAGGGCACACAATCATTCAGACCATAGCAAAATCCCTTTGTAATTAATTAGTTTATTAGAGATTTCCTAAGCATAAGAGTTGTAAGAAAGTAAATTTAGGGGCTCATCTACATAACACAAGAAAAAGTTAAGGATAGAATGTTAAGTTAAAGAAACAATGTATAAAATTGTGATGTATTCTGAGTTCAGTTTTTGTATACATTTAGATAAAAACTAGAAAGAATAAAAATATATATTGGCAACATTATCTCTAGGGGGCCATAGATAATTATTTTATAAGAATATATTATTCATATACTCAGAAGAAACACTAGAAAAGTTATTTAAAGGCAATTTACTCAAGATTAACAATCAACTGAGGTGAGAACTTGCTGTTTACTTGATATAAGCCACATGTTCCTAAGTCTAAACCCCAAAAATCAATGGAATCCTTCTCCCCATATGCCTAGGATTCTTTCACCATGTCAAATTTTCATGGAAATAGGAATGGGCAGATCCTCTTCCTCTCCTCCCAGTATATTTTACTCCCAGTATATGTTCTCTTTGACTTGAGACTAGCTCCTTTCTTCTGCATTCTTATTTTATTCTGAGTAAAGAATTAACTGTAGAAATTAGGAATTCATGACCATTACACCAAGGAATTTTTTCCATTTGCTGTCCAATCCAGTCATTCTCTTTGACTCTATGTGTAACAATCTTCTATCCATCCCTATATTTTTCTTAAAAGAGATATAGTTATCTTTCTCTATATCTAATTATCACAATGTAGTTTATGTGTTCTAGGCCCTTCCCATAAAATCTGCCTGGATTTTACTCATCTTCTTTCCTAATTGGCACCTTGAACAGACCTGAATTTCAGATTAAATCTAGTTATCCACATGCTGATCATCTGTTTCTTGTATCAAATTACTTTTTTTGTGTGTTTTCTGATAGCAGATATGTCCTTTGATGGCTTTTCCTCCTGAGGACTTTCAGTCCATTTTTTAATCTTTGTCACCTACAAGATGTTAGTTTAACTGTTGCTGCTTCACATCTTGACTCCAATTGGTGTTTGGAATTTTCCTTCTCACTCCTCATTTACTTTATCATTCAGTCATCTGTTTAACAGAAGGCTGGTTGTCTCCCTGATATCTATTCTATAGTTACACAGATTTGAGCATGATGTCTTCCTGACACATTTGATGGCAATCACAAAATGACTTGGCTCACAGGCTTACTCTTGTATGTGTGTGTGACATATATTGGCAATGACATTCACTGATATTGCTCTTAATCACTGAAAAAGAAAATTTAGGAAGCTGGGTGCAATGGTGCCCACCTATAGTCTCAACTACTCAGGAGGCTGAAGCAGAAGAATCACTTAAGTCCAGGGTTTGGGGACCAACCTGGGTAACATAGCAAGACCCTATCTCTTTAGAAAAAGAAGAGGAGAAAGGAAAAAAAAAGAAAATCCAAAACTTCACACATGGCAATGCTCAGCATATGACTTTGCTCTGAGTCTCAAAGAGTTTGCTTTTAGCCTTTAGGGTTGATACCCATGAGCTCTGTCAAGCTCTGTGGATGATTTACCATGGAGGGTAAACCCCTAGCCATGCCATGCCTATTTACAGAGAATCTAAGACTCTCTCACTAGACAACCTATATTTATATAGTGCTTTCTATGGCCAGGCATTGTTCTAAGCATTTAATAGATACTAGGTAATTTAATGCTCATTGCAGTCCTATGAAGTAGATGCTATTATTACAACCTTCATTTTACAGCAGAGAAAAATGAAGCACAGGCATTTGGACTCCAAGAATCAATTCACTTAACCACCACTCTAAACTGCCTCTCAGTTATAGCAAGATCTCTATAAATACAAGTGTTTTGTTATTGAAAAGATATGGCTAAATCTTATTTGGGGGACCAAAGTAATAAACATGACACAGGACATTTTTGAAAGTTTGTGATAAAACACTAATTTGGAATTGTGGCACTAATTTCATTTGCCAAGTCAGACACGAACACACATATGGAAGTCAAGTTGCTTTAGAACTGAGCTTCAACCCACCTGCCTGAGCCACTGCTTGGGAGAATTGCAAGCCCAACCCTCAGCTTCTCTCTTCAGCTGCTTCTACTTATGAATATTTCTTTTCTCTTTTTCTCTCAGTTATTTTTAAGTCTGTATTATAGAAAGATCCTCAACTTGGGGCCCAGTGTATAAGGGTTTTAATCTTTATCTGACACAAGTAAAATATAGTTAGATAAAATTTATAAATGAGAAAAAAAGGATAAAATCCAGTAGGAGACTTCATACATTTCTTTTCAAATTCTTTTAGTTGTAGATGAACACATTACCTTTATTCATTTTTTTTTGTTGTTGTGCTGAGGGTTGAACCCAGTGCTTCATACATGCTAGGCAAGTGCTCCACCACTGAGGTACAACCCCAGCCCTCCTACAATACATTTCTAAGAATAAATCACAACTTAAACCTCCTTCAGTCCCCATTTTGTTGTGTGCTCATCTGAGTAGGATGACTTCAGAGGCTCCTGAATTACAGTTTCTATGTATTTCTCCCCAGGTCTCTCAGTATTACCTAAGGAATTTATTCTATAGATCCATTTTTTGCCTTTGTCTTCTGTTTTTAACTCTTAAAAACTAATCACTATGAGAATGTTAAGCACTGAGGCGTGTCTGGGTATGGAGAGTTTAGAAATCAAAGACACTGCCTGGCTAAACTGTAAGGTGCACTGTACAATATCCTTGTCCAGGAAAGAAATCGCATCTCTCTGGCAGCATGCAGAGGACAGAGGAAGAAACCATTTTGCAGCCATGGTATTGGGACTGAAAACCAAGGGAGCCAATTTCTGGCAGGCCTGAGTCTGTCCCAAAAACCAAGCCTGCCAAACCCAAGCTGCACAAGAGGAAATGTGCCTATGTGAACAAAAGAAAATCAAGCATGGAGAGAGGTTTACACAGGGTAATATTGGTTGTAGAAACCCATCCAGCTTCCCCCTACTCCTCCAATCCAGCTGCTTATAGGACCAGCCAGGAGAGAACCACCTGACCAGGAATTCAAAAGAACAAGGCAGCAGATATTGAGTTTGGAGACTGAACCTGAGACCAGTAATCCCGGGGTCTGCAGGCAACATAGTAGGCTAAAAATTGATTCCTACACCACACAAGCGAAACCCAAAGGAGATCCCTAGGGACCAGTCTTCCAGCATGGACTGACAATTGCTGGGCCTAAGGAGGTACTCTGATTTAAAATCTCCAGACCAATTGGCATTAATCAAAGAGCTTTGAGCACACCAAAGGCTAAACCCAGCCTCCAGGATTAACCCTCTCACTTTAGCAACCCCATCCTGAGAGTAGAGCAAGCATCACACTCCACATCTAACACTGTGGAGAAGGGAAGCTAAAAGTCTTTTTTTTTTTTAGTTGTTGATGTACCTTCATTTTATTTGGTGCTAAGAATTGAACCCTGCCTCACACATGTGAGTCAAGCATTCTACCACTGAGCTACAAACCCAGCCTGCTGAAAATCTTTTGACCTCCAATGGAAACAATTCAACTTTTCATCGAGATCTTTTTTTTTCTTTTCTCTTTTCCACCATTCTTTTTCACATTTCCACCATTTTTTGAAACTGACTGTTTTTTCATCGATCAGTTTATTGAGGACAAGGATGTCTGATTAGTACATTTCAGTTTAGTTTTGGTTTGTATACTTTTATCTTTACTTTTTTCAATTAAAAAAATTTTACTTTATACATTTATTTTTCTCTCACTCATGTTTCCCTTGATTCTCTTTCTCTCTTTTCTCCTACTAACAGCCATCCTGTATTGTTCCTTCTTTCACTGTTCTTTTAATTTTTCACTTTTTTTTCCTATTTTCCCTACTTCTTCCTCATAATCATCATATCCTACATCACTTTTGTTTGTTCCTTGTCCACGATTTGAAATTGTAAACCCTTTTGCAAACTTAATGTTTTGATTGTAAGCAATAACTGAACATATCCTTTCTAATTATTGCAACAAAACTGTAGATGTTTTAGCAGGAGCTATTTGGTTTAATGCTGTATAATGTTTGCATTGGTTGCTGTTCTTATTTGTCTCCCCCTCACTAGCAAGGTACTGGAAACCTTCAGGGGAAACTATAAGTCTACAGTGTAGAAACTGTACTGCTTCAGACCCATACTACTGGATGGGTAGACACACAAACAACATGAAAAAAAAAAACACAGGAAAAAAAAGTCACCCCTAAGAAACCAAGATGTTCCAATAGTAGAATCCATTGACACCACAGTGAAAAAAATGTCAGAGAAGGAGTTTAGAATGTAGTTAAACTGATCCATGACGTAAAGGACAAAAGACAGAAGGTGAAAGATCAATTCAATAAAGAGATAGAGATTCTAGGAAAATATCAAGCGGAAATCCTTTAAATGAAGGAATCAATAACCAAATTAAAAATTCAATGAAAAGCATGACCAACAGAGTAGACCACTTGGAAGACAGAGTTCAAGACAATAAAGACAAAATATATAATCTTGAAAATAAAGTTGACCATGGAGAAAAGATGTTAAGAGAACTTAAAAGAAATATAGGATAACATGAAAAGACCACATTTAAGATTTATCAGGATAGATGAAGCCAAGGAGATACAAACCAAAGAAATCTTTTCAACGAAATTATATCAGAAAATTTCCAAAATCTAAAGAATAAAATGTAAAATCAAATACAGGAGGCTTACAGGACCCCAAATATACAAAATTACAACATACCCACACCAAGACATATTATTATGAAAATGCCTAAAATACAGAATAAGGATAGATTTTAAAGGCAGTCAAAGAAAAACATCAGAATGCATTTAGAGGGAAACCAATCCAGATCTCAGCAGATTTCTCAACCCAGCTGCTCAAAGCTAGGACGTCTTAGAATAATATATACCAAGCTCTGAAAGAAAATGAAAGCCATCCAAGAACACTATACCAAGCAAAATTAAGCTTCAGATTTAATGATGAAATAAAAACCATTCGTGATAAACAAAAGTTAAAAGAATTCACAACTAGAAAGCCTTCACTAAAGAACATTCTCAGCAAAATATTTCATGAAGATGAAATAAAAAATAAAAGTAAAAACCAGCAAAGGGAGGAACTACACTAAAGGAATAGTCAATCAAAGGAGAAACTATATTCACATTAAAACCCAGAAATAAACCAAAATGACTGGGAAAACAAATCATATCTCAATAATAACTTTGAATATAAATGGCCTAAACTTGTCAATAAAAAGACATATACTGGAGGAATGGATTAAAAAACAAGACCTAACAATATGCTGTCTCCAAGGGACTCACCTCATAGGCAAAGACATCCACAGACTAAGGGTGAGAGAATGGGAAAAAACATATCACTCACATGGATTTTACAAACAGCAGGGGTTTCTATCCTCATATCAGATAAAGTAGACTTCAAACCAAAGTTAGAAGGGACAAAGAAGGACATTACATATTGCTTAAAGGATTTCCACATCAACAAAATATAAAAATTGTAAATATTTATCTCCCAAACAACAGAGCATCTGCATACATCAAACACACCCTTCTCAATTTCAGGAATCAAATAGATCACAACACAATAATACTGGGTGACTTTAACACCTCTCTCAGCACTGGGTAGATCCTCCAAACAAAAACTAAACAAAAAAACTATTGAACTAAATAATACAATAAATAATTTACACTTAACAGACATAGAGTATTTCATCCATCAATGATTAAATACACTTTCATCTCTGTAGCACATGGATTCTTCTCTAAACTATACCATACATTAGGCCACAAAGCAACTCTTAGCAAACACAAAAAAACAGAGATAATTCCTTGCATTTGAACAGATCATAGTAGAATGAAATTAGAAATCAACAATAAAATATATATATATAAAAACAGAAGCGACTCTAACACCTGGAGACTAAATAAAATGCTATTGAATGACCAATGGATAGCAGAAGAAATCAAGGATAAAAAAATCTATTAACATTGTCCTTCCCCCGAAAGGAAAGGTTTTGGAATTCTACATGAGCACTACAAATCTATAGGGTAAACAATAACACCCTGGACCCACAAAGCAAACAAACAAACAAACAAACAAAAAACTTAGAGGTAAAGGAGAATAGCAACACAACATATTAAAATCTCTAGGACACTATGAAGGCAGTTTGAGTTCATTTATTAAAAGAATAGAAAATTGCCAAATAAATAACCTAACATTACATCTCAAAGCCCTAGAAAAAGAAGAACAAATCAACAACAAAAGCAGAAGACAGGAAATAATTTAAATCAGAGATGAAATCAATGAGATTAAAACAAAAGAAACAATTTTAAAAATTGGTTCTTTGAAGAAAATCAATAAAATAGATAAACCCTTAGCTATGCTAATGAAGAGAAGGAGAGAGAAATCTCAAAGTGTTAAAATTCGTGATGAAAACAGAAACATCACAACGGACACTACTGAAATACAGACAATAATTTAAAACTATTTTGAAAATTTATATTCTAATAAAAAAGAAAATCTTGAAGATATTAATAAATTTCTAGAGACATATGACCTATCCAAACTGAATCAGGAGTACATACACATTTTTTTCTTTTCCCCTCTCCCCAGCTGCAGTAGTCCACCACAGTAGCTGCCCAACTCAAAACAACTCTCAGTCAGGACTGATGTGCAGTGCGACCAGGGCACCGCCCATGGGAGCGCTGAGGAGAGCAGTCCCTCTATTGGGAACTGCTAAGGGAGAGGGAAATAGGACAAAAGTTTGGAGACTAACAGAGAGACCAGGAACTGGGAAATCTTCAGGTAAGATAGGGAGAGAGGACCGGGCGCTCAAGTCATATGAGTGGATCCAAAAAGAGACCCTTGAGATGCAGTCTCCCTGTGGGGACTGGCGGGTGCCACTCCTCAGTTCCAGGTGCCCTGTACCAGGATTAGCCTTCCCACCCTGGTTACCTTCGCCATCCTAAGGGCAGAGACACCAGCTAACAACAGACAACCCCATCTATTGGATGAGAAGGAAAGCAGAAAAGATACGGATCTCTAAAACTAGCAATAATCCTGGTTTCTTCCTTCAATAATTTTTTTTCTTTTTTCTTCTCCCCCTCTATCCTCCTTACCTCACATCCCCAACATATGTAAAACCAAGAACTTTGCATGAATTAGGATTTTGAGGACTGGGATACCTGAATAATATAATATAGAGGTGCTGTACATGCCCTTTTTTTCTTCTTTTATTTTTTCCCCTCCAATTTTTACTATTTTAACATCCTTTATTGTTCTAAATACATATGTGTGTTTGTTTTATGTACTCTACTGGAACTCCCTCATACCTGTCTGCCCAAAACTACTTCTTATATATTCTCTTGCTACTAACTCTCTCCATAAGATTTCTCTTTCACACTTACTAAGATATCTTAACTCTATATACTCATATCCTATCTCCTCAGCATATCATCCTAAGCCTCACCCCTAGGTCATTATCCACCATCAGAAATTGTAAATCCTTTGACAAACCTACTGATTACATTATAGATAATAATCAATTCCAACATTTCTATACATTGTGACCAAACTGTAAACATCTTAATAGCAACAAATTGTTCATAAATGGCATATTGTTAATATTGGGATCCATTAACATTATCCTTACCCCCAAAGGAAAGGTTTTGGAACTCTACAGGAACACTACAATCTATAGGGTAAAAACAATAACACCCAGGACCCACAGAGAAAGAAGGGAAGACACACAAGTAATATGAAAAGATAAGGGAAGAAAGTGCCCTGCAAAAATCAAGATACCACATTATTGGAATCCATGGCCAGCATAGCAGAAGAAATTACAGAGAAGGAGTTCAGGATGTACATGATTAAAATGCTCTGTGAACTGAAGGAAGATATAATACAGCAAATACAGGCAGCAAAAGATCATTTCAACAAGGAGCTACATAAACCAATACAGGAAGCAAAAGATTACCTCAACAGGGAGATAGAGTTTCTTTAAAACAAACAAACAAACAAACAGAAATCCTTGAAATTAAAGAAACAATAAACCAAATTAAAAGTTTAATTTAAAGCATCACCAACAGAGTACACCACTTGGAAGATAGGACATCAGACAATGAAGACAAAATATATAATCTTGAAAAGAACATAGACCACACAGTGATAATGGTAAGCAACTGTGAGCAGAACATTCAAGAAATATGGGATAGCATAACAAGATCAAATTTAAGACTTATTGGGATAGATGAAGACACAGAGTTCCAAACCAAAGGAATGAATGATCTATTCAATGAAATAATATCAAAAAACTTTCCAAACATGAAAAATGAATTGGAAAACCAAATTCAAGAAACATACTATAGGACGCCGAGTGTACAAAATCACAACTGATCCACGCCAAGGCACATTATAATGAAAATGCCCAACATACAGAATAAGGAGAGAATATTAAAAGCCATGAGAGAAAGGAATCTGATTACATATAGGGGAAAACCAATTAGGATAATAGCAGATTTTTCAACCCAGACCCTGAACGCTAGAAGATCCTGGAACAACATATATCAAGCTCTGAAAGAAAATGAGTGCCAACCAAGAATCTTATATCCAGCAAATTAAGCTTTAGATTTGATGATGAAACAAAAACTTTCCAAGATAAACAAAAAAAGTTAAAAGAATTTAGACCTACAAAACCGGTACTACAAATCATCCTTGGCAAAATATTCCATGAAGAGGAAATGAAAAAAAAATGAAAATCAGCCAAGGAAGATAGTACCCTAAAGGAAAAACTAATCAAAGAAGAAAAGCAAGTCAAGTTAAATAACAAAAATATGGCTGGGAATACAAACCATGTCTCAATAATAACCCTGAATGTTAATGGCCTAAACTCACCAATCAAAGGACTTAGGCTAGCAGATTGGATTAAACAAAAAGACCAGACCATATGCTGCCTCCAAGAGACTTATCTGATAGGAAAAGACATACACAAACTGAAGATGAAAGTTTGGAAAAAATCATACCACTCACATGGATTGTGGAAGCAAGCAGGGGTTTCTATACTTATATCAAATAAAGTAGACTTCAAGCCAAAGTTAATCAAAATGGAATCATACACCAACAAGACATACAATTATAAATATATATGCCCCCAAACAATGGAGGAGCTATGTTCATCAAACAAATTTTTCTCAAGTTCAAGAGTCAAATTGGCCACGACACAATCATCTTGGGTGACTTTAACACACCTCTCTCACCACTGGACAAGTTGAATAAAGAAACTATAGATCTCAATAATACAATCAATAAATTTGACTTAACTGACATATATAGAATATTTCATCCAATATCAAGTGAATACATTTTCTTCTCAGCAACACATGGATCCTTCTCTAAAATAGACCATATAATATGCCACAAAGCAACTCTTAGCAAATACAAAAAAGTAGAGATACTACCCTGCATTTTATTAGATCATAAAGGAATGAAATTAGAAATAAATGACAAAATAAAAATAAAAATATCTCTAATACCTGGAAACTAAACAATATGCTACTAAATGAACAATGGGTTGCAAAAGACATCAAGGAGGAGATTAAAAAATTCTTAGAGGTAAATTAGAACGTAGATACAACATACTGAAATCTCTGGGACACTGTGAAAGCAGTACTAAGAGGAAAGTTCATTGCATGGAGTTCATTCCTTAAAAGAAGAAAACGTCAACAAATAAATGACTTAACACTACATATCAAAGCCCTAGAAAAAGAAGAACAAATTAACACCAAAAGCAGTAGAAGGCAGGAAATAATTAAAATTAGAGATGAAATCAAAAGAAAAGAAACAATTGAAAAAATTGACAAAATAAAAAGTTGGTTCTTTTCAAAAATAAATAAAATTGACAGACTCTTAGCTACATTAATGAAGAGAAGGAGAGAGAAACTCAGATTACTAACATACATGATAAAAAAGGAAATATCACAACAGACACTACAGAAATACAGAGGATAATTAGAAATTACTTTGAAATCTTGTACTCCAATAAAATGAAGATATTGAAGGCATCGACAAATTTCTTAAGTCATATGATTTTCCCAAATTGAATCAGGATGATATACACAATTTAAATAGACCAATATCAAGCAATGAAATAGAAGACACCATCAGAAGCCTAACCAACCAAGAAAAGCCAGGACTGAATGGATACACAGCAGTGTTCTACAAGACCTTTAAAGAAGAACTAATACCAATACTCTTCAATTTATTTCAGGATATAGAAAAAGAGGGAGTGCTTCCAAACTCATTCTATGAGGCCAAAACCAAAATCACCCTGATTTCAAAACCAGGCAAAGACACATCAAAGAAAGAAAACTTCAGACCAATATCTCTAATGAATATAGATGCAAAAATTCTCAATAAAATTCTGCTAAATCGAATACAAAAACATATCAAAAAGATAGTGCATCACAATAGAGTGGGATTCATCTCAGAGATGCAAGGTTGGTTCAGTATACAGAAATCAATATATGTAATTCATCACAACAATAGACTCAAAGATTAGAATCATATGATCATCTCAATAGATGCAAAAAAAAGGCATCTGACAAAAGACAGCACCCTTTCTTCTTCAAAATACTAGAAAAATTAGGGATAACAGGAACATATCTCAACACCATAAAGGCTATCTATGCTAAGCCCCAGGCCAACATCATCCTAAATGGATAAAAATTGAAAGCATTCCCTCTAAAAATTGGAACAAGACAGGGATGCCCTCTTTCACCACTTCTATTTAACACAGTTCTTGAAACACTGGCCAGAGATATTAAACAGACAAAATAAATTAAAGGGATACAGATAGGAAAAGAACTCAAATTAGTACTATTTGCCAACAATATGATTCTATACCTAGAAGACCCAAAAAATTCCACCAGCAAACTTCTAGAACTAATAAATGAATTCATCAATGTAGCAGGATATAAAATTAACACCCATAAATCAAAGGCATTTCTGTATATCAGTGACAAATCCTCTGAAAGGGAAATGAGGAAAACCACCCAATTTTCAATAGTCTCAAAAAAAAAAATACTTGGGAATCAACTTAATAAAAGAGGTGAAGGATCTATGCAATGAAAACTACAGAACCCTAAAGGAAGAAATCAAAGACCTTAGAAGATGGAAAGATCTATCTTGCTCTTGGATAGGTAGAATTAATATTATCAAAATGACCATACTACTGAAAGCACTATACAGATTTAATGCAATTCCAATAAAAATCTCAATGGCATTCCTCACAGAAATAACAAAAGCAATCATGAAATTCATCTGGAAAAATAAGAGACCCAGAATAGCTAAAGCAATCTGTAGCAAGAAGAGTGAAGTAAGTGGCATCACTATACCAGACCTTAAACTATACTACAGAGTAATAGTAACAAAAACAGCATGGTATTGGCACCAATTAGACAGGTAGACCAATGGTACAGAATAGAGGACATAGAAAATATCCAAAAAAAATTACAATTATCTTATGTTAGACAAAGGTGCCAAAAACATATATTGGAGAAAGATAGCATCTTCAACAAATGGTGCTGGAAAAACTGGAAATCCATATGCAACAAAAAGAAATTAAACCCCTATCTCTCACCCTGAACAAAACTCAACTCAAAGTGGATCAAGGACCTAAGTATTAGACCAGAGACCCTATGCCTAATAGAATTAAAAGTAGGCCCAAATCTACATATGTCAGCTTAGGAACTGACTTTCTTAATAAGACTCCTAAAGCACGAGAAGTAAAATCAAGAATCAAAAAATGGAATGGAATCCAACTAAAAAGCTTCTTCACAGCAAAAAAACAATAAAAAAATGAAGATAGAGCCTACAGAATAGGAGAAAATCTTTGCCACCTGCACCTTAGATAGAGCATTAATCTCCAGGATATATAGAGAACCCCAAGAAAATAACAGCAAATAAATAAATAACCCAATCACAAATGGACAAAGAAACTGAGCAGACACTTCATTGAAGAAGAAATATGATCAATCAACAAATATATGAAAAAATATTCAATGTCTTTAGCAGTTGGAGAAATGCAAATCAAAATTGCACTGAGATTTCATCTCACTCTAATCAGAATGGCAATGTTCAAGACTACAATCAACAATAAATGTTGGTGAGCATGTGGGGGGAAAGGTTCATTCATACATTGCTGACAGGACTGCAAATTGGGGCAACTACTCTGCACTATGGAGTGCAGTATGGAGATTACTCAGAAAACTTGGAATAGAACCACCATTTGACCCAATTATCCCACTCCTCAGCATATAGCCAAAGAATTTAAAATCAGCACACTATAGTGATACAGCCACATCAATGTTATAACAACTCAATTCACAATAGCTAAACTATGGAACCAACCTAGTGCTCTTCAACAAATGAATGGATGAATAAAATGTGATATATATACCTGGTGGAATATTACTCAGTCATAAAAAAGAAGGATATTATGGCATTTGCTGGTAAATAATGAAACTGGAGAAGATAATGCTAAATGAAATAAATCAATCCCCCAAAACCAAAGGCCAAATGTTCTCTCTGATATGTGGACACTAACTCACAATAAGGTGGGGGTGGGTTAGGAAAGAATAGAAGTACTTTGGATTAGAGAAAGGGGAAATGTAGGAAAGGGAAGGGGAATGAGAATAGGGGAGATAGTAGAATTAATCAGACATTAATTTCCTATATGCATATGACCAATGTAATTCCACATCATGTACAATCAGAAGAATGGGAAGTTATACTCTAAATATGTGTAATATGTCAAAATACATTCTACTGTCATATATAGCTAATAAGAACAAATAAAAAATTATTTTCAAAAATATATAGAATATGGTAAGAACTCAGTATTTATTTAATTTATATTGTATAAGATCCTAAAAAATATACCATAGAAATGTAATTAAGAATAACACATTAAACATTTGTTTCTGCATAGAAGTAGGAAAGTTTAAAGGCACTAAATAAATAATGTGCAAGTACTGCTAGTTAAAAGAAGCTTAAAACAATCTTATGGATATTCAAAAGAGATGAAAATTATTTTTATCTGCAGATTCTGATTATCAAATTAAGATACTAGAGTGCAGGTGAACATATTGGTTATATACAAGCAGAAGGTAATTTGCTTGTTCCTCCCCATTCAGAAAATTCACAAGATTCTTCTTTCAAAATTTTGCTCTTCATATAGCTATCACTACACACCTTTTCAGTCCTTCAAAACACTGTGCCCAGGACTGGGGTTGTATCTCAGGGGCAGAGTGTTTGCTTAGGATGCCTGAGGCACTGGGTTGAATCCTCAGTACCACATAACAATGAAACAATAAAATAAAGGCATTCTGTCCATCTACAAAAAAAACTACAAAAAAAATAGAAAAAAAAACCACTGTGCCCAAATGGCACCTTCAAAATAAGAACTGACAACAAAAACAGTCACCAAAAACGATTGGAGGGATGCCTGAAACAGTTGCATTTGATATGAAGGCAGAATGGTATAGTAATCAAGAAAGCAGTCTTTACAGACAGTCTGAAAGTCAATCTTAGCATTACTATTAACAACCAGGGGTCCTTGGGACAAAAACTTCACCTCTATGCCTCAGTTCCCTCATTTTTTAAGGGATTTAGAATTAAAATTCATATGACAGAGGATGAAAATGTGATGGTGTATGCAAGCACCCATCATATAGTAAGTATTAAGTAAAGATTCACTGTGACTATTATATATTTATAAGCTACGGAGTGAAAATATGAGGAACTACACTGAGATGTCCATTCCTTTGTATAATCTCCATTAGGCTATAGCTCCATGTGTTCATTTACAGAGAGAAAAATTAAAGAAATATACTTCCTATGTCTCAAATGAAAATATAAAATTAAGAATGAATGTTTAGCAAGCACTGTTGTTATGGTTTGGATATGAAATGTTCCCCAAAAGCTCATGTGTAAGACAGTGCACAAATGTTCCGAGGCAAAATCATTCAATTATGAGAGATATAACCTATTATTCTATTTGATTAATAATTTAAATGCATTATGGATAGTAACCATAGGACAGTAGGGCATGGCTGGAGAAAGTAGGTCATTGGGGGCGTGCCCTTGGAGATTATATTACCCCTGGCTCCTTGCACTCAAGCTCTCTTTGCTTCCTGGCTGTCATGAACTAAGCAGCTTTCCTCTGCCTGCCCTTTCACCATGATATTCACCAGCCAGCCCCACCTGGAATTTAGTTTGGTTACAAATGAGTTGTCAGTTTGTTTGCCTTGATGCCCTTCTTCTCTCCTCAGAGAATTCTAAGTAAGGAGAGTCCTCATAATCATTCAACTTTTTTAAATTTTTAATCAGAGAACTTATTTGTATAGAAGTTGAACCATGTGCAATTACCTATACTCAACTTCTTCTGACCTATTAAAACAGCAATTTCACGTGGTTCAGCTTCATTTACTATTAATTGGACGAATGCAATCTTGAGGGAGTTGGGGAAGCAAGAAGTAGATGGGCGAGAAGAAATTTATTTCTTGTCAATGAATTTTTACTTCACTTTCTCAAAGTTGTTGTGTCATAAAATCAAACACTTTTTGAAGAACTAGAACTACTTTATGTGGAAGGAATTAAATTCTCTTAACAGTGACAAAAAAAGATAAGGACGATCATGCTGATAGCAGCAGATCCATGATCCATCTGCACAAGAAGGTATCAAAGAAGCATAACCTCTCACCCAGCATCAAAGCTACATATGTGGTGGATGAACAAGTTATTCTGAAAAACAAGACTAGGCAATTACCTACCATGTAAAAGCACTAGATTCTCAGTCCCCTCTCCTGTAATTTACACCCCTTCAAATGAATCTTGTTCAGGCAGGTTTACTAAACAGTTGCAAAATGCTTGGATTATGAACTTTCAAGAATGCAAAGAGTAAGCAGCTCACCCCATTAATTAGACAGTTTCAAGCTCCTCTTTCCCATCCATCTCTCTTCGTTTCTCCTTTTCTGCTTTGAATTTTCATTATAGTGTGACATTTGATTCATTCTGAGAGCACAAACTCTAATTTTCTGGCTTTCCTAACTAGATGGCCTCTTCACCAGCCCCATGGAAGAGGCAAAATAACTTGTTATCAATGATGTCACTTGGCTTCCACTTTTAATTTTCTAATTTCCACATGTGCCATTCCATTATTACTGGTTGTTCACACACCCTGGAAACATTGTGAGCAGCCCAAGAAGCACATTTTTGGCACATCACTGCCTCCAAGGATCATCTCTCATTTTGTTCTATCTTCACCCCTGGTCCCTGTCACCACTGCCCACAAAAAAAAAAAAAAAGTATAATTCTAAACTGTCATCCATGTTATTCCAGATGTTTCAAAACTCCAATTAAAAAATTGTAGATTAATCTCAGAGAAAATAAATGCAGAACATAAAAACTATTTTCCACATTGCTGTTCCAACATTCCACAGGGATTTATATTTAGGCAAATACATGTGTTTGAGGGAGCTTGTGGACTCAACTTTAATCATTCTGAGAAATAGTCTAACCAGTTTAAACTGGATTTTTGCTCTTTGTAACCCATATGGCATTCCAAACATTTCTAAACATTAGGATTACATCATTCTCTCCCTTTAATACAGACAGCTATTATATTCCATTTTCACGACCTTTAAATTCCCAGTATCAAATTGCCCAGCTGCTATTTCAATCTCTCTCAGTTGCTAAGAGATGGAGATGGTAGCAGACCAGACTAATTTTCTTGAACATCGAATTGCAAGTTGACATAAGAGAGAACTAAATTCAGCCAAAGCACAATGAGCCCAACAGTTGGCAGCCAAACTATGTGTCTTTTCACAGCTGCAGGAGACAGTTGGTTCAGAGAACCTTGTTGCCATCTCCCTGCCAACATCACAGCCATGTTTTAATACATTCTCCACAATACCTCTCAGCAAAGAGAGGCATTGCCATTTGCATTACAGGGATCAGTCTGCTATACTGCTATAACAATACCTCTTCTAGAATTAACTTCCATAGCTAAAGGCCACAGTATTTTTCTTTCTGGGCAAAGCCCTTCTTAATAACAACAACACTTCTAGTTATAATAATAACAACAACACTTATAGTTATTGTTGTAGGCAACACTTGTACTCTTCCTCCCACCTATTCAGCTTTCTGATCCAAGAACTTATTCTCCCAACTGCCAGGAGTGTTGCCTGCTTACTCAGCTAAGACCCTTCCTGGGAACTGCTCTCAGCTGTCTGATTCAAGGTCATACCCTTCCTTGGGAGCTTTATACATCTAACACCTGTTCAATGATGAACACATAAAAAAAAAGTGGTGAGAATATATAGCCTGGGAGAATGGGAGAGCCACCAGTTTCTGGTACAAGTGACTGGGGTCTGTACCAATGCTACACTACACTGCAAAGTTCTGCCTCTGTTTGATTTGACTTCCCCACTTGTCAGAGGTACTTTCCCCCATAGTTCACTCTAATAAACCTCTAGCATGCAGAGTTCAGAGCCTTGAAATGAGCTTCCTGGGGACCCAACTTATGGCAAAGAGTAAATTCTTAAACCTCTCATTTCTTTTATGGAAAAATCTACAAGGCTTTCACATAGTAAAGAAATCCCATAAGGACTATTTTTCTTGATTTACTCATAACTGTGCTAGCATAAGTCATAACCCAGAATTCTTACACACTGAAATATGTTTCCTACACAAGAGTCCAGTAACACAGGACTCACAGTATCATTCTTAGCCAAACTCCAGTCAGGGAGCAATGTCAACAGAGTTCCTATTAAATGAAGGGAAATGAGACAGACAATAAACTATAAAGGCAGTATGTATCCCAGATAAAGGTGAGGTTTCAATTAACACTAATTATGCAAAGAAGACATTAGCTGTGGCCCTAGAAGGGGGATTCACAAATCTATCTACCCAAACTGGGTGAGAAAATGTTAAGAGTTAACAATAATAATTGAATAAAGGTAGAATACACTCAGGAGACAAGGGATGAACTGGGTCATGAAACTAAGCCCCAGCTAACAGCCATGGATGTGGATCCCACTGAAAAGGAAGGCTTAAACTAAGGAAGGTTCATCATGGTAACCTATAGTTTAGGAAGTAAATCTGAGATCTTGTGTTCTGGTCCATTGCCTTTCTATACCTGTTCAGAAATGGATCAAAGTACTGGTCATTGATCAAATATGACTTTGGCTTTCTTTAGTTGTGTGTCTATTAAACACTAAAACAATGTAGAAATATAAAAATGACATAAGTCCAACCCATGCACTAAATTTAGTAGTAAATTTTATGATTATGGAGATAATCTTCATTTATTATTTAAAATTTGCAAAATGTTTTAAAGAATCAGAAATATCATATTGCCTTGAAGTTTTAATTTGAAATCTTTAATAGTTAATAGATATTAGCCATGAATTTAGCAAATAAGAATTTGATTAAGTGTATTATCTAAAACAACCTAGTTTATCGTGGCTATAAATTTGACTTATTATATTTTCAAACTTGCCTAAATTCATAGAAATATTTGTTTTAACTGTTTCTAAGTCCATCCTACTATGCATCTAAGATCCTTGAGATCATTAGGTGATTAAATAGCTTAAGAATTTAAATTTGGGATGATATTAATGTGTCAAGTTTATGAACTAACTTAACATGAATCAAAAAACAAATGTCTAGCGCTGGGGAAGTGGCTCAAGTAGTAGTGAGCAGCTCGCCTGGCATGCGCGGGGTGCTGGGTTCAATCCTCAGCACCACATAAAAAAAAATAAAGATGTTGTGTCTACCGAAAACTAAAAAATAAATACTAAAAAATTCTCTCTCTCTCTCTCTCTCTCTCTCTCTCTCTTTAAAAAAAATGTCTGGAACTTCTCTTATTCTCATAATGAACTTACTAAATTTGCAAACAGAAGAAAGAGAAGGTAAGATAAAATTAAGATCTAAGATGAATCAAACTTTAAAATTTCCAACTTTAATAAGTTCTTTCCTAAAATCTAAGTGTTTATTTCCACTTCAATTGTCAGGAACTATTAAGCTTTACCTCCTACTATCAGTTCAAACCATGATTCTTCCTCAGTAGACCTAAATAATTTTGCTAGTGTTTTCATGCCCTGAAATTTCACAGTTGGCAATTTCCCTCAGCTACCCTAAATGATTCCCTGACTGTATTTCCCCAGAGATGAAGCTGCTAGATCTGGTAGGAAAGGACTGCCTCCTTTGTTCTGTTGGTGATGTGTCTCAACAATAGTGATAAGATTTTTATGAAATAAGCCATGAGTCAGAAAGTAAAATTTTTCTAAGAGTGAAGTATTGTAAATCCAAAATTCATTAATGAAAGTCCTTAATCATGTTCTGATTAATGTTCAATTTTGTGGGGTTTAGGGAGGAGAAGTGTTTAAAAAAAATCTCTAAGACAGTGCTTCTCAACATTTAATGTGCGTCTGAGTCACCTGGGGATTTTGTTAAAATGCAGGTTGATTCACATTCCTAAGAGTTCTCAGATGTTGCCATGGATAATACCTTGGGTATAAAAGCTCTAAATGTCAGTACCCAAGTTGATGCTTTGTGGCTTCTTTTAGTTGTGAAATTCTTAAATTTGGAGGTGGAAGATAGGGAGTGATGTTATATAAGTGCCAACCCTGGACCTAATGACATTTTATATTACCAATTACATTAAGATTAATTGATTATTTGCCACTTAAAAATGTGTTTGTTGAAAAGCAACTGAAGTTAAAGCAAATTAGTAATTTCCAACATTCACAGGCTATTTTGTTAGGAAATAAAGAGACATTAGACCTGAAGAGTGATAAAATATGTCAGATATGGATGTCAATATATGTCAACTCTGATCATTAGGAATTTAAGATGTTATTCTTATTTTGGAACTAAATCTAATGTAATCTATATTTCATGACTTAGAAACATCTCTGAGCAGCACTTCTTTGGCTGCCAGGCCAAGGAGATAATATACTTAGATATCTGTTTTTCTCAGCCTGCAAAGCAAGGCAACCTAAGAAAGCTGTAGAATGCTAGTTTCTTTATGAACACTAGATGGTGCTACAATACAAATAAATAGCAGCCAATTCCTTCCCTTGCAGGATTCAATTAATGATTTAATCAAGTACCAAATCTTGACCCCCCCCCCTTTTTTTTAACAGATAAAGATCTAAACTGTCTTGAATTTATACAACAGATTAATGGACATGTTTTTAAAGTTTATTACTACAGAACACTGGTGATCTACTGATAGTTTAATATATCACATAACTTTGTTTTGTAAATGAACATTTGTATGCATGTGTATCTAATTCTTCTTAGATTACTTGGAAAACATAAGTGGTCACAAAGCTTGATATTCAATGACATATAAAGAAGTTTGTGAAAATTTCCTCCCTTGGAGATTAAGAGCAATACAAAACCCCTCCACTGCTTTCACAGGCCTACTTCAAAGCAAGTTGATGAACTTTACTAGACAAGCTTAGAAATTATTTCCTGGCACAAGATCTCATGGCAGGACACAAAGCACTTCCCCAAAGCTGCACTAGTTCTCACAATAAACCCCATGAGTCAGGGAGAAGTAACAAAACAAGAGGAGTCAGAAACATCTCATTAATACCTCTACCAGTAGCTTCGCCATAAAGTTCAAAACAATCTGATTTACACACTTGTACTAATCAGAGAATAATTTGGACTAAACCTGCCTATTGCTTGTGTCTTATTAAGAATGATACAGGAAAAATGCTCCAAGATCAGTAACCTAGAAATAATGATGTTGATAAAGGTGACAGAATTGTCAGAGCAAAGGGGGCAACTCCAGTTAGAACAAAGGACATTTGGGGACTGGCAAGTCTTTAGAGTTGTGTTGATGGAGGGACTTTCATCAGGAGAAAACGACAAAAGGATATAGAGGGTATAGAGTAGGAAGGCAACAAAAATAAACCAAAAATAAAAACCTGCTTTGCAGTTTTCCCTTAAGTCATGGTAGCATTGATGTATGACCCAGCAGAGAACCTCTATATACTGGATCTAAGTAAAAGAACCTACAAGTGTAACTTTCTACAACTATAGGGTGTATATGCACAGAGATCTAAACTTGAGTTAACAGGATTCCTGCCCTAAAGGAGCTCTTAATCTAATGTTTCTGTGCTTCACTGACAGATGGGCTAACATTCACTACATGAAGGGCAAGGCATTGTTTCGTAAGGCTTTGGTGTATTCATTTCCTAGATAGAAAGCAAGGCGTGTAGGGGGTGAAAACTACAAATCTCAAAAGGTATAAGGTAAGGTGACACTGTTGGGGGGGGGGGGAAAGAAACCCTAGCTTTTATTTTATTTCTTCACTGATGTCTTCAGTAAATACTAATAGAATACCTACTGTGATCAAGGTACCAGCATTTCAATAATTTTTAAATAGAAAAAGCATGTGTCTTCCTAGATTCTGAGTACTATTGTCTAGGTTACTATTCTAAGACCACCTTGTGAGAGCTTCGTTTTCTGAATTCAATTCTTTGAAAGGGGGTGATCATAGAGTGAGGATGAGGGAGAAGGAATAACATCTATAGCACAGCCAAGAAGAGCTGTAACCAGCAGTCGAAAAGTCACTCAATAAATTGGGCAAGACTAGGGAGAAAAGGGAACAGAGATAAAGGGAGGGAAAGGTTTTTTAAAAAATATATATATATAAAATAAAGGCAAATAAAACCTGGAAATTTTAATATGTGATGATAAAAGAATAGAGAGGTGAACCCTGAAGGTAAGCTAAAGAAGACTAGAGATCTCATTAAAAAGTAAAAAGTGTGATTGACATTGTAGGAATCTCAGAGTAACTACTTTGGATTCTGACATCGCCCACCCACACCAAAGATCAGAGCACTGGAAGAGTTATTCAAACAACCAGGCACAAGAAACCATTTATGACTTTAAGATAGCATGGCTTAGATAAGCAGATCCAAGATACAGTATTAGATGGTAGGGTAAGTAAGATTCCTGATTCTGACACTATAGTTACATGTCCTGGAGCAAATTATCACCTCAGAATATGTTTCCTGTCCATGAGAGTGATACAGGTTTTTGAAATATCTTATATAAATGTTATTCTATTTTTTAAGACATTTTAATGGAAAATTTCAAACATACAAAAGCAAAGACAACAGGATAATGAACTTTTTAAGTATGTATTACCCGGAATTAATAGTTATCAACCTGGCCAATCTTTTTTCATCTGTTCCCATCCACAGCACCTGATCTCAAATTATACTGAAACAAATTCTAAATATGCTGTCATTTCATCTAAATAATGTTTCATTATGTATTGCTAAAAGACAAGGACTCTTTAAACACAACCACAGTAATATTATTATACTTCTATAAAGTTAATTCCTTAACAATATCAAATATCCAATTGCTGCCCATATTTCCTCAATTGTCATATGTGTGTGTGTATATATATATACACACACACACACACACACACATATAAAAGGAAGAAAAGGGAACAGAGATAAAGGGAGGGATAAAGATATATATGTATATGTATGCATATATAGATCTTATTTTTCACCTTATATTTTGAATCATGATCCAAGCAAGAGCCACATATTGATTGGTTAATCTTATGGTCTCTTTTAATTTTGTCTCTTATTGTCTGTTTTAATCTATACAATTTCCTGAATTAATTCTCATTTCTGTTCTGAAATTTTTATTAAGAAATAGGGTTGTGGGGGCTGGGGATGTGGCTCAAGCGGTAGCCCGCTCGCCTGGCATGCGTGCGGCCCGGGTTCGATCCTCAGCACCACATACCAACAAAGATGTTGTGTCCGCCGAGAACTAAGAAATAAATATTAAAAAAAAATCTCTCTCTCTCTCTCTCTCCTCTCTCACTCTCTCTTTAAAAAAAAAAAGAAATAGGGTTGTTTTCCCTATAGTTTCACACAGTTTGGGTTTCTGCTGAATACAACACCATTATATTATTTAACAGAGTCCCTTCTCTTCTGTTTCCAGGAAACTGACAAATCCAAATACTTTTCAGGTGTTCTTTTCTTTATGTTGGCAATACTAATTCATGTATGTGGCATTATATGGTTTTGTCAAGAGTTGCATAGGGCTGTCTTTATTTTTGTGATTTTATTAACAGATGATAATCACTGCCAGCAGCACTTTTATGGATGTTTCTATAGTAATTCTGATCATTATCTATAGTAATTCTGATCATATACGATCCAGAAGATTCCTCAATAACCAATCATGGAAACAATATACCCTGATTTCTTGCAAGTTTGTCTGTGGTCTTTACACTTTACATTGTATTTAGTTGATTCTTTAGCTCCTATTTTCTTTTCCTGAGACTCTTACATATATTACTCCATTATCTTCTTGCCAAAAGAAAAAAAAAACAGCTAACAAAAAGTTATGGTGACAATACTATCATCTTTGCTTTATTTGTGACTAGGAGTTTAGGCTGGATGACCATAGACTTTTTTTGCTGTTGTTTTACTAATTTTTTTCCTTTATATAGTCCAGAGGTTTTTAGTTTTCCTCATAAGTGTAGTACTTTTCCAATGTGTAATTTTAAATCACTTGAAATTTATCTCAGGAAAGTTTTTGTGATGTATAAATGTTAATATTATTTCTAGAATACTGTTTTGCTTTCCTTTCTTGGGGAATCCTATTATGCACATGTTAAATATCTGCCTGTACTGATTTTCTCAAAAATTTTTTTCTCTTATTTTTTATGAGATACAGTTAACATACAATAGAATTCATCCTTTAAAGCATGCAGTTTGGCAAGGATTGGCAAATGTACACAGTATATGACAAGATAGAGACCATTTCTATCACTCCCAAATGTTCTCTCATGTCTCTTTGCAGTCAGTTGCCTCCCCTCAACCACACATGCATATTTCCAACTCTAACAACACTAATCTGTCCCTATATTTTGCCTTTTTAGCATGTCATTTAAATATAATCACACGGTATGTAGTTTGTCTTTGCTTTTGAGATTTATTCATGTTGTTGCATATGTAATTAGTTCATTATTTCTACTGATTAGTAGTATTAATTTATGGATAACTTTTTTATTATTATAAATATTAACATATTAATTGTACAAAGTAATTGTATTCACTCTGATATTTCCAAACATACACACAATCAGCTGAATTAATTGTTTCCATTCACCCTTCTTCTACGCTTGCCTCCTTCCCCAACCCTTCCCTTGGCACTGTTCCCATTCTCTAGGAATCTCCTTTTACTTTAGGGTTCTCATTTTTGTTGTTCTTGTTGTTTAGTTTCCACATATGAGAGAGAACATGTAATACTTGTCTTTTTATAGCTAGCTTATTTCTCTTAATATGATGTCCTCCTGACCCAACCATTTTGTGCAAATGACAGGCTTTCATTTTTCTTTAGTGTTGAATAACAGCGCATTGTGTGTGTGTGTGTGTGTGTATGTATATATATATATATATATATATATATATATATATACACCATATTTTCTTTATCCACCCATCTATTGACAGGCACCTATGTTGATTCCATATCTTGGCTAATGTGAATACTGCTGCAATAAATAGAGACATGCAGGTATCTTTTTGAATGATGGCGTCATTTCCTTTGGATAAAAACTCAGGAGTGGGATAGCTGCTGGATCGTATGGCAGTTCTAGTTTTAGGTTTTTGAGAAAACTCCTTACCATTCTCCATTATGGCTGTACTAACTTACATTCCCACCAACAGTGTATAAGTGTTCCTTTTTCTCCACATAATTACTAGTATTTTTGGAGAAGTCTTTTGATAATAGCCATTCTAACTGGGGTGAGATGGTATTTCATTATAGTTTTTTCATTTCCCAGAGGGCTAATGATATTGAACATTCTTTCATTATTTATTCCTATTTTTATTTCTTCTTTTGAGAATTGTCTTTTCAGATCATTTGCCCATTTTTAACCAGATTACCTTTTTGTTGTTAAGTTTTCTGAGTTCTTTATATATTCTGTCAGATGAACAGTTAGCAAATGTTTGCTCCTATACTGTTGTGAATAGGTAGTCCCTTTGTTCTTCAGAAGCCTTTTAATTTATTCATTTGTCAAGTTTAGCTTTTGTTTCCCATGCTTTGTGGAGTCCTACCTAGAAAATCATTGCTTGTACCAATACCTTGAAATACTTCTCTTATATTTTCCTGTAGTAGTTTCAGGTTTTATATTAAGGTTTTTGATCCACTTTGAGTTGACTTTTGAGAATGTGCATATCCAGTTTTCTCGGCACCATGTGTTAAAGAGGCTATCCCAGGCTGGGGTTGTGGCTCAGTGGTAGAGCACTTAACTGGCACTTGTGAGCCCCTGATTTGATCCTCAGCACTACATAAACATAAATAAAGTAAATATATTGTGTCAATCTACAACTAAAGAAAAAGATATTTTAAAAAAAAGAAGAGGAGGGGGCTGTCCTTTCCCCAGTGAATATTTTTGGCTCCTTTTCAAGAATCTCATAGCTGTAGATGCATGCATTTATTTCTGGAATCTCTGTTGGGTTCCACTGGTCTATATGCTAGTACCATGCTGTTTTGGTTACTATGGCTCTCTATAGTAAGTCTTTAAATCAGGTATCATGATACCTCCCTTTTCTGTTTTACTCAAGATTCTTTGATTATTTGGGGTCTTTTGGGCTTACATATAAATTTTAGGATTATTTTTTCCAGTTCTATAAAGAATATCATTGGTATTTTGACATTTTAACAATGTTAATTCTCTAATCCATGAACATAGGCGGTCTTTCCATCTTCTAGTGTTTTCTCCAATTTTTTTCTTCAGTGGTTTGTCATTTTCATTACACTTTCTTAGTTAAGTTTATTCCTAGGTATTAAATTTTATTTTGTGGCTACTGTGAATGGGATTTATTTCATGATTTCTTTATCAGCAAGTTCACCATGTATAGAAAAGCTACTGATTTTTGTATGTTGTATCTTGCTACTTTACTGAATTTGTTTATTATAGTTTCTAATAGTTTTTCAGTGGAGCTTTTAGTTTTTATATAGAGAGAATCATACCATCTGCAAACAGGGATAACTTGCTTTCTTCCTTTCCTATTTGTATACCTTTTATTTCTCTTATCTAAGTACTCAAAAATTTCTAGTACTATATTAAATACCAGCAATGAGAATGCATTCCCTTGTCTTGTTTCTGATATTAGAGGAAATGCTTTCAGTTTTTCCCCATTCAGTATGATGTTGGCCCTAAGTTTGTCATATGTAGCCTTTACTATGTTGAAGTATTATCCTTCTATACCTAATTTGCTCAGGGATTTTATCATGAAAAGATACTGAATTTTAGGAAATGCTTTTTCTGCATCAGTTTGAGATGATATGATTTTTATTCTTCATTCTATTTATGTGATATATTATGTTTACTGATTTGCATATGTTGAACCAATCTTGCATCATCCCTGAAATGAAATCAACTATCATGGTGTATAATCTTTTTGATATGCCATCTGAATTTGATTTGCTAGATTTTGTTGAGGATTTCTGCATCAATTTTCATTAGGGACACTGGTCTATAGTTTCCTTGTTATGTTGTGATTTTGTTAAGTTTTGGTAACTGGGTAATGCTATCCTCATAAAATGAGTCTGGAAGGGCTCTAGCCCTTTCAATTCTATAGGATAGTTTGAAAAGCATTTCTGTTAGTTCTTCTTTAAAAGTTTAGTAAAATTCAACACTAAAGTCATCTGATTCTGACCTTTTTCTTTATTGGGAAACTTCTTATTACCAATTCAATCTCATTACTTGCTATTGGTCCTGTTGGTTTTTTTTTTTTTTTTTCAGATCTTCTTGGTTCAATTTTGGCAAGTTTTACATGTCCAAAAGTTTTTTAATTTTCTCTAGATATTTCCAATCTGTTAGCATATTATTATTCAAAATAATCCCTAATGGTCCTTTAAATTTCTGTAGTATCCATTGTAATGTCTCCATTTTCATCTCTAATTTTATTGATGTGAGTCTTATCTTTCTTAGTCTCTAAAAATTGTCATTATTGTTTACCTTTTCAAAGAAACAAGTCTGTTATGATGATCCTTTGTATTGATCTTTTAGACTCTATTTCTCCTCTGATTTTTATTAAGGCTTTCCTTCTATTAATTTGGGATATCATATGTTCTTGCTTTACTGATACCTTAAGATGCATTATTAGATTTTTTTTTATTTTAATGTAGGCACTCATTACTGTAAACTTCCTTCTTAGTACTGCTTTGCTGTATCCTAGAGGTTTGGGTATGTTATGCTTCCATTTTCAATTGTTTCAAGGAATTTTTTAATTTCCTTTCTGATTTCCTCAATGACCCACTCTTCCTTCAAAAAGGTATTCTTCAGTCTCTGTGTGTTTGTATAATTTCTAAAGTTTCTCTTGCTGCTGACTTCTAGTTTCATACCACTGTGATCAGAAAAGATATGATATACATCCAGTGTACAGTGGAGTTGGCATTTTAAATTGGCTATTTAATTAGCAAAATTCTATATGATTAGTGACTTGAAAAATGTAAAATAAAAGATATGAAATATGATTTAACTTTTTAAAAAATTTGTTTAAACTTGTTTTGTGGCCAATATATGGTCTGTTCTAGAGAAACTTGCATGTATGGATGAAAAGAATTGTATATTCTGCAGTGTTTGATGGAATATTCTATAATTGTCTATCAAGTCCATACGACCTATAGTGCAGTTTAACTCCAATGTTTCTGTTTGTCGGGGTTGGGGGGAGGTCTGGTCAATCAATCCCTTAGTAAGAATAGGGTAGTAAAAGCCCCCCCCTATAATTGTATTAGAACCTATCTCTTCCTTTAGGTCTAATGATGTTTGTTTTTAAAATTGGGTGCTCCATTATTAGGTACTGTGCACACCTGGATGGGGTGAGGGCTTTTATACCCCTACTTTTTAAAGTTATAGTACCTTCCAGGGATCAAGCTCAAGTGGGTTGCTGCTGGAGCCAGGAAAATTTTTTTTCACCCCCTCATTTTTCTCATTTCTCAGGAGCAAGGGAAAGAGGATTGTGAAACTCTGCAGGTACCAGACAAAAATTTCTCTCCAGAATTTATTAGGCTGTATGCCTTGGGAGAGAGATGGATTCCCTACAGCACTGCTCAAAACTGACCCCACCATACTCCTGTGTGTGGGTAGTGGTAGTATCTTAGAGATCTTCTGCCTCTTGGAGACAGGTGCTAAGAGAGGAATAGTAGGAACTGCGGGGTCAACCAGGATTCCAAGCAAACAACATGCAGCTGGCTGTACCCCTAGTCCCAGAGGACAGATTTCCCAACCCACTGGTTATTTTCAGGGCTGTGGACAGCACCCTCTTTACCCCTCCACATCATCATGTCCATGGCCCACTGTGAACCATTCTCGGGGGGGGTTATGTCAGATTCTTTCCACAAACTAAATCTGGCTCTGGCTCAAGAAATAGTCAACCACTGAGCCAGTGCATTGGAATATCTGTAGGGGGTCCCAGAAATTGGAATATGCAGGGGTTTCTGACCCCTTGAGCAGTCCAAATTCAAACAATAGTCCCCTTCTCAAGATGGCTCCTGGCTCTAGCATTCTGGGGGTTCACTGCAAGATTAAGTGAATTCATTTTCCAAAGCCATACTACTATGTAGGTTTCAAGCCTTTACCTATTTTAGGCTATAAGCCTACAAGGCCTGTGAAACATAATAGTTATGACTGCCAGTATCTACACTGATAGTTTGCTAGGACTTTCTCTTCTACCTTTACACTTGGGGAAGGGAGACTCTCCCTCTCTCTGCTATGGAAACAGGGAGGCAGGTGATGGGCTATTTTCTCTTGCCATGCTTCTCATCCAGGTCTCTGGATTTTACAAAGTTTCCATATTTCTACTGTTGAATTCCAGAGTTTTCCCATGGTCACTCACCTCAATATGCAATTATTTACCTATTGCTTTGCTGCTCCTTTGTGGAGGATCAGGTGAGTGCTAGGTCCCTCCATTCATCCATCTTGCCTGCCAGAAATTTTGTCTTTTCACAAGCTGGTGGGTATTTGGACTGTTTTCAGCTTGGGACTGTTATGAATAAGTCTTTGGTACTATGGATATTCTATTTTGCTTAAAGTATTATCTGTTATGTTTATGTGTCCTTGTGTTCTTTCCTTCTAGCATAGTCTTCTTTCCTGAAATTATTTTTCCTTTTATTTCTAATTCTTTCTTGAGTTTTTCACCTCTTTTTAAAAATCTCCCTTTTCTTCAATGATCACTTTTGTGTTTTTCTAATTCTGAATCATGTTATTTCACAGCTTCTATTGTTTTCTTAATTACTTTTGACTGACTCAATTGGAAATATAACCTTTTCATGTGTTGGAGGGTATACCTTTCTGGCATGCTTTCATTATCTATAAAGATGTTATTCTGCTCTTTATTCTCTCTTTTTTAAAAACGATGACTTAGTGGGTTAATAAACTTTTTCTGTTACTCATTTTTTAAATTTTTTTTTAGTTATAGTTGGGCACAATACCTTTATTTCATTTGTTTATTTTTATGTGGTGTTGAGGATCGAACCCAGTGTCTCGCACATGCTAGGTGAGTTAGGTGAGTGCTCTACCGCTGAGCCACAACCCCAGCCCCTGTTACTCATTTTTTTCACCACTGTTGTGATTAATAATAGTTATTTTAAGGGCATCTGAAGTTACAGATGACAGCAATAAACTTCCTTAGAAAAGAAAATTCAAAATTAATAGTAGCATCCGCAACATACACAATTGTACATATTCTGACATCTGTAGAAAGTAGACAATATTATTACGTGAATATTATTACATGAATTTTATCAGTATTTATACTTACATTACTGGGGAAGAAATTAATACACAAAAATAAAAAATCTTCTTCCAAGTTTATGGTAAGACAACATTATAACTCCACGTTCCAAATTATCAGATTATATATTAAAAAGGATACATTGGAACATGCTGAGGGCCATTACCAAGTAGAAATGACGCATCGAAATTTCCTTGCCTGCGTACCCCATGTTAATTTCGCTGTTGACCTTGCATGTGTATTTGAGAAAGGTGACCCTGCTCAACGACCAGGGTGGATCCAGGATTAGGGTGTGTCCTGCAGTTTGAGGAAGTATCCCGGTCCTTGGGTTAAGGGCGTTCCCAGTTTAAGACCTTGGATTTTAGGGAAGTTCGATGTTGAGGATTATTGCTGCTGGAATTAGGGCATTCCTGCTGCCTGAGCTCCCATTGAGTTCTCGTTCTCGTGAGATTCAGAGAGCATTTTGGGAAAGAAAGCCTCGTGGAGGAGGTGAATTGGGTGGCAGCAGAACTGGGATTGCCCCAGAACGTGTGTGGAGGCCGGTGTGAGTTCGGGAATAAAGAATTGCTGTTTGAATCTACAAAGCTGTGTGGTGGCTCGTGATTCTGTGCCCAGCCAAGACTGCGGCAGGAACAGTCTTGAAGAACTGTCTTTCCCAAGTAGATTTTTCACTGCTTTAAAAAAAATAAAGAAAAAGAAAATTTGAATGTAATGACCACTGATACTATTTTAAAATGGTAAAAGAATTGCCATCCAGAGCAAGTTAATTTTCTTTTATATACTTACATGTGTTTTCTAAGGCTTTTCATTCAGACTAACTTGCTATGAAACAGGCAAATGGAAAAAGATGTGATTGTAATCATCAGAGAATATCTGTAGCAAAACTGATGGAATCCCTAAATGTTAAAAAAATCCCTAAGTGTATTGCTAAACCGATGACCAAGTCAGCCTTGCCAAGTTGAGGAAAAAAGGTCTAAGGCAATTGAACAGAAAAGTTTAAATTCTCTATTTTGGCATTATATGAGTCACAATTATTTAATTAATGCCTCTGAACAGAGATAAAAATGCCAGCAGGAACATTTCAGAAAGTTCATGTTTATGACGTACATGAAAAGCATGTGGTCCAGAGACCAGGCCCTGCCTGCACAGCTTCACCAGGCGCCTGAACTCTATCAGGATGTTCCAGCAGCACACAGGGAAGAATTTCCAGTGCGTTCATCACACAAGTATCTTTCTGTTTGGTTTCACCCTGTCATCTAGCACTGTGTTGAAGTCCTGAGGTTGATCCGAGATTAACAAGAAGCTTGAGATTTTTTTGAGTTTCGCCTACTCCAACACATTGCTGAGTATGGTGAGGAAGGGAACACTCTTGGCATATTTGCTGTATTGAGAACTCTCAGGCATCCAAGGCAAGTTCCTGATTCTGAGCTGCCTCTACTCCATCAGAGCCATCTGAGAGCCAAACAGTGAAGCAGATAAAATAGGAGTCAGAGCCACACACACGCAACCCCAGCTATACAAGAAGCTGAAGCAGAAGAATAACAAGTTCACAGCCAGCCTAGCAATTTAGGAAGCCCCATTTCATTATAAAATTTTTTAAAAGAGCTGGGGATGCAACTCAGTGGTAGAACACTTTCCTAGCATACACAAGACCCTGGGTTCAAGACCCTGGGTTCAATCCCCAACTACCATTCACACACACAAGAATAGGGGTCAGAATCATCATGACCTTACCTGATACTACTAAAAATGCCTATTATCAGAGGAACTTCATGCCCTTCCACTCCCAAAACTTAATCAAAACCTACCCCTTCTATATCAGATTTCCTCAGACTTTACTCAAGTATATGTTAAGGCCCCTATTAAGTAGATTAATTCAGTAGTTCTCAAACCTTGTCTTCAGTAAGAAATCTCTTTTGTTAGCTTCCCCGTTAGATCCAATTCTTTTCCACAATAAGCCCCATGCATGGAAAGATTGTGCCTGTTGGACAAACTGTATTTATTCAGAAATGATTAATTTATTTTTCCATTTAATCAATGACAGAAATAACTGCTGCTTTGAGCTCCCTGACGAGGATAAGAAGTGTTAGTTACCTCATGCACTTAATATAATTCCAGACAGAAGACAAGAAAAAAAATGTTAATCCATGAAGCCATACTGGATTGATTTAAAGTTCACATTAAGCAAAATTATTTGTTTCAATTTGAGGGTATAATTCATTTTAAAACACTTGCTATCAGTTACAGATTTTGTTACTTCATAATAAAACAAAAATATCTTGTAGATTTAATTTCTGAAGTTACTCCTTTAGTGATTTATTTAAATAGTACTATAACTTCTTCATGTTTTTTGTGAAAAAAAGGAGAAGAATTTTAGTTTATACTTTGTATTCTTTTTAAAGTTGAAATTGAGGGGCTGGGGATGTGGCTCAAGCGGTAGCGCGCTCGCCTGGCATGCGTGCGGCCCGGGTTCGATCCTCAGCACCACATACCAACAAAGATGTTGTGTCCGCCGAAAACTAAAAAATAAAAATATTAAAAAATTCTCTCTCTCTCTCTCCTCTCTCAATCTCTCTTTAAAAAAAAAAAAGTTGAAATTGAAACTACATTTTTCTGTGACATAAAGATAAAATGTAAAAACATTTTCATCATTTTGAAAAATTGGCCAAGTTAAATATGATGGCACTAATGTCATTCATAACTTTAATGATCAGCTTTAAAATTAAATCATGGTGAATGTTGCTTTTCATGTAAAGCACTATGATGATATAATATTTAGAAGATTTCCATGGATCATATTGGCATAAGCACTATTATTATTTTTACTTTATAACTAAATGTACTCCTGCATTTATCAAATATTAACCATATCTACTTTTCTAAAATACATATATATTTGCCCTTTTCTACATATGTACCTTCACCACTAAAAAAAGAGCAGAAACAAAAAACAAAACAAACATCTTCAACTCTTTAAAAAAATATTGCCAGGTAAAGGTTATAACATAATCCCTTCCTCAGGAGAACAAAGGGAAGAAGGAGGGAAGGAAAAAGGGGAAGTACTGGGGAATGAATTGGAGCAAATTATGTTATATGATTGCATGAGTCTGTCACAATGAACCCCAATATTGTGTATAATCTTAATGCTGTAATAAAAACATAAAAAAATCCTTTCCTCTTTCCATAGTCTAATGAAAGTAGCTACTCCAGAGTCAATCACCTTCCACCGCCAACCCATTTTTTATGTAGACAAATGGACAGCCAGTAAATTCAATCATCAGTTTAGGATTTATACTTCATATACTTGTAAAGTAGGTTTAAGGCAGGTTATAAGTGTTATGTAATTTTAAAATAGGGCAGAACTGATAAAAACAGATCAGAGTACATCTAAAAGAGATAAAGGGGACAAGGACTACAGGATTTACCATATTTTCCCCCTATCATGACCATCACAAAGTAAAAAATTTGTGATGTGAACCAATTTTGCTTTAAAAAGAAAAGGAGAGGGCTGGGGATGTGTTTCAGTGGTAGAGTGCTTGACTAGCATGCACTAGACCCTAGGTTTAATCCCCAGCACTGCCAAAAATAAAATTATTTTTCAAAGGGAAAGAGAGCAAGTACATTTAATTTTAAATTAATTTTTAAGGAAAATTTTCAGGATTTTGAGCAAGCCAAATGGGACATACACTAAGATAGTGTTCCAGTAATTCTCACATCTACATCATCACACTACCTAATAGTCGAATGTACCAGAAAAAAAAAAACTATAATTATGTGCCTTTTAACTATATAGCAAAAGAGAAATATGAAATAGAGTAACTTTTCAAATGCCTAAAATTTTATATTATCTGAATCTTTTTTACCTTATGTAAAAAAATCAAGCTTTCACTCTAATTTATCTTCCTCTTGGTCTGCTAAAGCAAACCCCATTAGTCCTTGCATTGTGTTACTTCCTTTTCTACTGTTTTATAGTTGAAAAATTCAACAAGTGCAAGACCAAGTGTTGCCACGCAAAGACGTCAGATACAGCCATATGAGAAGCTGTGATCTATCCAGAAACCTTGCAAGTCTGTGATTTCCTGTAGAAGGAACAAGCATTCTCCCTTGGTTGCATTGTGACTTCAGAAGGTCTGCTCTTTCTGAATTTAAGAGCTTTGCTGCGGGCTGGGGATGTGGCTCAAGCGGTAGCGCGCTTGCCTGGCATGCATGCAGCCCGGGTTCGATCCTCAGCACCACATACAAACAAAGATGTTGTGTCCACCGAAAACTAAAAAATAAATATTAAAATTCTTAAAAAAAAAGAGCTTTGCTGCTTCTTAGAAGATCTAAATACTAAGTAAATACATAAATGCAGCAATCTTAGTTTCCTAAGATATTCATTGCTAACAGCTACTAGGCTTTTTTTTTTTTTTTTTCTTGTCCAGGAAAGAGAGAGAGGGGGATCCTGAGGTGGGTAGAGACACTCAGGGTGTTGCATGCTCAGAGAGTATTAGGAAGACTTAGTCATCTAATTGAGTTCACAGGCTGATTGAAATCGCCTGCATAATTTGTGGCTGTCTACACTCACGATTTATCACATCAATTCATATTAAAATTCAGAGATTAACTGAAGACCAGAGACTCTCAAAGCATCACCAAAAATTTGTTTCCAAAGAATGCTGGCTAAAATCAATACCATTCATGAGAAACAGATTTAATTTGCAATTTGGCCTAAAGACTCAGTTTGAAAAATTGTATTATAATTCCAAGTGATTAATAAAAGTTTGGCAGCCTGACTTCAATAGCCCAGTTAGGCTTTACAAGCATTTATTTCAAGAATGAACTAGACAAATATTAGTTATCAAACCAGTTATGTCACTGGCTTAACTTTCATCTGAGAGGTAATAAAAGTCCTGCCACCTCCTGACTGCATCTTTCATAGATGTGGGATGGATGTAAAGGAAAAGACAGAGGACAAGGGTCAGAAGGCTAGAGTTTAACTGATTCTGCCACTTGTTAATAATGTCAGTTTTCTGGGCCTCTGTTTTCTTATTTATAGAAAGAACAGCAGAGTTTAATAATCTCTCATCCCATTCTCTCTCATTCTAACATTAAAATAAAAATTTTCTCACTTCTCTAAATGCCCTTGTATGGAAAACTCTACCTCCATATTAACCTTCATATACCTACAATAATAAATGATATTTCTGAGGTTAGGACTAGCAGGCTCTCTCCCATGAGGAAGTCTATGTGCTCACTTCCACCACAATCACCATTCCTCCTTTTGGATTAAACCAGGTCACAGAAGATTCAAGTTCCCTGATTGATCCTTACAACTACCAGACAGTTTAAAATCTGAATGCCATACATGACAGCATTTTCCTTTTATTTTTTAAAACACTCACATGTTACTTCATTTGTAGCTCACAAGGCACTGGTAAGGCAGGTGATAGGTATTGTTATTTGTATTTGAATAGAAAAATTCAATGAGACTTAACAAGGTCCAATGACTTGATACAGTAATATGAATATATTCTCACAATAAACCAAGAGAATGTTTATTGATACAGTCTCTGGGGGACAGCTTAGCAGTATGTATCAAAATATCCTAACATGTAAAATATACAATTCCAATTTTAAATATTTTAGACAAGTATACAAAGATGAATACTCAAAGATAATAATCACAACTGCTTTTATAATAGGAAAAAAATAGAAATAACCTATATGTCTGTCAATAAATAAAAGATTAGAAAAATTAATTAAGGAATACTCAAGCAGTAGAATGTTATGCATAATGAACAATGACAGGATAGAACTCTAATTAATAAAAATATGCTACAACTTGTCTTTAAGTTACAGAAAAGGGGTGGGGGAAAGAAAGTTAAAACATCATCAATTCTATCCAATAAAACTCTCTAAAATTTTAAAAATGATCTTCTGTGTTATTTAATACAGGTGCCATTAATTATATGTAAAATGTGATTAGTATGACCAAAAATGAATATTTTATTTTTATTTTTTTTAATTGATTTAAATTTAAATAGCCACAATTAGCCAATGGCTACCATATTGGAAGGTACGGTAGACATAGTTATTTTATGTGTTATAGTATAATCAGAAAAAAACATAAAATCGATGTAAACAACAACAAAGTTTACCAACCTGTGTCTAAGAGAACAGCCAGAAGATAAAAGAAGAAATTAGTCAACAACAATTTTACCTAAGGAACTGTTATGCCTTCAGTGTGAGGCCCCAGTACATATTTTATACATGTGGTTTCCATACGTGGGCATGACTGTGCTAATTTGGAAAGTTTCCTAAATACCAGTTCACACACTAGCAAATAAGTAGCTTTATGCCAAGAAAGCTGTATCCTTTGTGCTGTCTCTGCAGAAGAGACCAAAAATAAAGGGTGATAAATGGAATTAAGCAGAAAATAAAAGCTGAAGTACTGAAAGCAGGATCATATTTTTTGAAAGGCTAATGAATTATTGAACTCATTGAATGGATTTATAGTAATTAAGAAGCTCATGTTTCCTACTAGCAATTTTTTATTATATCAAAATGTAATGAAGCTGCCAGGCGCAGTGGCACACGCTTGTAGTCCCAGCAGCTTGGGAGTCTGAAGCAGGAGGATCATGAGTTCAAAGCCAGCCTCAGCAAAAGCAAGGTGCTAAATAAGCAACTCATGAGACCCTGTCTCTAAATTATAAAATAGGGCTGGGAATGTGACTCAGTGGTAGAGTGCCCCTGAGTTCAATCCCTGGTATCCCCCCACCCTCAAAAAAAATATAATGAAACAACAAAATATATTATTTTCTCATATACCAGACAATGTAAAGTTGATTCCTTGGAAATCATACAAACCAGCTAAAGAATGATTTGATTTTTAGACCTGTGCAAACCAGGAGGGATGTTTGTTCACGGGGGTTTCCAAATTCTAAACTGTCTGCAAATATAAAACAGTATTTCCCCAAGTCAATAATTTTTTTCACTATAAGATTATTAGATAAAATCACATTGATATTTACAAAAATAAATAAATTAATGAATTTTAAAAAAGATTATTAGATAGATGAAACATAATAATAAAACCACCTTCCCCATTTGTGTTTTTTCCTCAGAATTTGGTTATTAATAACAAGATAAATATTAGGGCGGAGATGTAGCTCAGTGGTAGAGTGCTTGCCTAGCATGTGTGAGGCATTGAGTTAAATTTCTACCACCAAAAACAAACAAAACAAAAAATAAGATATAGTATACATATCCATATGAAAGCCTTTTTTCTACATTTAAAATTTAAAGAGCCTTTCTTAAAGAATGAATTGGCCCAAACTGTATCATTCTTAACAATATGACTATAATTAACCAAAGTCCTGAATTAATTAGATCCCCTCATTCCACTTTTTTAGAAAAAACTTTCAGTGTAAATCAATCTCTCTCTCTCTTTCTCTCTCTCTCTCTCTCTCTGTATATATAGATAAAGATATATATATATATATAATTATTTTTTTGGTACCAGGGATTGAACTCAGGGGCATTCTACCACTGAGTCACATCCCCAGCCCTATGTTTTGTAATTTATTTAGAGACAGGGTCTCACTGAGTTGCTTAGTGCCTCACAGTTGCTAAGGCTGGCTTTGAAGTCACAATTCTCCTGTCTCAGCCTCCCAAACTGCTGGGATTACAGGTGTGTGCCACTGCACCCAGCTTCAGTGTAAATTTCTTAATACATCAAATCTATATTACTCTATTATGTGAAAATTATGTTCCAAGAGATAACTTTAAAAACAGCAGTATTGCTGGGCACAGCGGCACACACGTAACGCCAGTGGTTTGGGAGGATGATGCAGGAGGATTGCAAATTCAAAGCCAGCCTCAGCAAAGGCACTAAGCAACTCAGTGAGATCCTGTCTCTAAATAAAATACAAAATAGGGCTGGGGATGTGGCTTAGTGGTAAAATACAAAATAGGGTTGTGATGTGGCTTAGTGGCCAAGTACTGCTGAGTTCAATCCCCAGTACCTGCCATCCCCCCAAAACCAACAGTATTATTAATTCTGAAAAAGATTTAGATATATTCAGTACTATGCACATGAAATTTGGGGAAGAATAATAATAAAAGTGAAAATTTTAGCAAGTTTATTTTTCATTTTGTTTTGTTAACTACAATTTTCAAACAAAATATGTGCTGCTCTTTGTAAGTCTTATTAATTAAGACTATTTATATTGTGCTTTAATGGCTAAAAGCAAATTATAGAAGACTGTATTTTGATTGGAAGTACGTATAGTTACCACAAATCTAACACACACACACACACACACACACACACTCACACACACAAACACACACACACACACACACACACACCAGTTCATCTGAATATCATAATCACAAAGGCAACAAGCAGTATTTGGACTGTGAAATAATCATAATTACTAATATTCATGTAGCATCTGAGATTTACATAGCTCTTCTAAAGAATGATTTAGTTGATTTTTACAACAGCTTTTAGAGGTAGATATTTATAGCCAAGTAAATTGAAGCTCACAAAAAATTAGTGAATTGCTTAGTCTCTTAACTGTTAATACATAACAGAGACAGGATCACAACCACAACCACAATTTCTAAATCCCAGGGCCTTTCCACTTGGCCTCACTTTTGGCTCTGGTCAGCAGGAAGGGAGACTGCAGGATGATAACTGACACTGATTGAAGAACTCTGTTTTCAGTATTTTAAAATGGTTGATAGTAACGAGACAGCTATCTTTGCCCAAAATGTGATTATGAAATCTCTGAGGTAGCTTGAACTAAATGAGCCACCATCCAAAAAGCAGGCTAGGATATTTCACTATGCCATTATAAACTCTAGAAAACAGACACTGCCCAGTTTTAAGAATACCTTCAATTGTTATACAGCTACAATCTTATGCTTGGGATCTAGTTTAAATTAGTAGTCCTCACACCATATGACCCAAGGTAAAAACTGGCAGCTCATTGGTGAACTCTCTTTCAGAATCCTTTTCCTTTCACCTTACCTTTTGTGAGACTCTTTCTTCCATCAAAAGCATCTGGTATTCAGTCTTGATGTGACTGTAAGCTAATGTATTACTTATCCTAGTAACATTTATTTTTAATGCCATATCTCTAATTATAGAAAGATAGACTTTGTAGAGGTTAAGGGAAATTCAGACATTAAAGAGATTAGGAATTAAATATTTTAGGTTAAGAATCTGTCCTGCAATACCTTCTACCTACAAATGGAGGCTTCCCCATGGCTACTGATGTTCACGGAAGTAGCAAAACCTAATGCAAAGGATCCAGATAGCTATTTTCTACTAAATGTACAACTGTGAAATTAGGTATGCATTTGGGGGGATCGGGGTTTACTGGGAATTGAACTCAGGGACACTTGACCAATGAGCCACAACTCCAGCCCTATTTTGTATTTTATTTAGAGACAGGGTCTCACTGAGTTGCTTAACACTTCACCACTGCTGAGGCTGGCTTTGAATTCAAGATCCTCCTGTCTCAGCCTCCCGTGCCACTGGGTTTAAAGGCATACAATGCCAAGCCTGGTAGTATGCATTTTAAATCTCTCTTCCTCTACCCATTTTGAAATCAGTTAAAAGGCAGTATGATGCAGTATTCTAGGTGTTAACTTGGAGTCCCCCACCCCATGAACAGATTTAAAAGGGTCTCTTGAAATATTAATATAAATATAAATATATATAATTACCATGCCTGTGCATATGTCTTGAGAAGATCGTTTTATAGTTTTTGTCACGTTCTCAAAGAAATTACTAAACTGAAAAGGATTACCATAGACTAAGATAGACCTGGTTTTTATTCTTAGCTTTATCACTTTCTAGCTGTATGAGCTTAGCAAGTCAATTAACCTCTCTGTGCCTCAAGTCCTTTACCAGAAAACTAGATATTATTACAAAGATTAACTGAGATTCTGCGTGCAAAGCACTTTAAGGGAAAGCAAGGCACAAGTAATTGCTGGGTAGCTAATTAGTATTATCACTAAAAGGGTAAAGGACTTGAGAAACTTTAAGAAGAAAGGGTCCTCTTGCAATGCAGAAAGAGGAGATTGGGGGTCAAGGTCACAAAATTAGCAAAATCTACAGTTTGATTAGGGTGTGTCTAGTTATTTTCAAAAAACATTAGGTGTAGAAAGTGCCCTGTAACATCCTCATTTTGCTAATGAGGAAGCTGAGATTCAGACATGGATAGCACTGCCACATCATACTTTGGTAACAGAACTTAGATGGCAGATTTTTGTTCTAGTTCAGGCAGTTGAAAACAAAAAGAAGCTGCCACTAAGGTACTGCTACTATCCAACTACAAGCAAAAACCCCTCATTTTACCTGATTCATACACATTTTTTTCCTCCCTTGAAAGATGACCTTTGGTCCTGAGCATCATTAATCAAGATGTCAGTGGATTTCGCTTCCAGTTCTTCCTCCTTTGCTTTCCTTACAGAAAAAGCAGTGTACATGGGTAGATTTATAACAGATTTTAAAATGTCAGTGAATTTGTTTTAACCTTTGAAACCAGGACTCCCACTGTAGGCTGTTGAGAGAGCCATGAGTGAGTACATTTTCATACCATCTCTCAGGCAGAGAATGGATGTAAATTAATATTAAAGCTGCCAACTAATCCAGGATTGAGTTAGGTTCATAATTCTATTTTCTCTCAGATATGAATATGCAATACAGTGGAAATTATAAGAATTTAACTGACAGGACTTTCAGAGGCTCTAAGATATACTTTGGTTTCTACCTTTGGTTTATATTAACTGGAATCTAGGGCTAGAGATGTAGCTCAGTGGTAGAGTGTTGTCCTATCAAGTGTGAGGCCCTGTGTTGGATCCCCAGCATCACAAAAAAGATACAAAACAAAAACAAAGGAATACCTAGAGTGTGCTGTCTAAGATGAAATTTAATAAAGGTTAATCAACACTTATTTTTTTAAAATGTCAAATTTTGCTGAGTTAATACCAGCAAAATTCTGCTTGTTTCTGCCAATCCCTAACCCTAAAACTACTGTGAATTTTACAATGCTTATGTATACATTTTATTGTTTCTCTGAAAAACTATGGGAAGTTATGCTTCCCTGGCATACTAATCCCTCTTAGAGCAGAAAGGAAATTTTAAAATGATAATATGAGGACTCAGTCATTCAGTTGACCAAATAAGTATTTGTAGTTTTATAAAGATAAATAGAACTTGCCTTTAAAAAGCTTTTAGATTATTTGAGCATATCAGAAAATAATATATGAAAAAAAATAGAGTGCAACCTTATTGTTAACTTATGGAACAAATAAGTAGGTACTCTGAGTAGTGTGGATGGAGTAGGCTGGCAGGCTTTTCAGTAGAAAGAATAATTGTAAGCTAGACCTTAGATCACTGGTTTGAAGTCAGATGTGCAGGAGTATACTTGTGAGTCTACAATTCATGCTGTGATGGTTAGCTGGAGTCAGGATATAAGGAAAGAGAAATAATCATCTAAATTGTTTTCCATTTGAAATAAAAACTGGGGGCCTATCTTTAGCTACTACATCTACAGAATTATCAATGAAAGTCCACAAGCAAAAGAATTTAAGTTTGATGAGGAATAAAACATACCACACTGGCTTTTTTAAAATAAAAGCAAAACCGTAAAATTCTATTAAATAAATACATAATGTTTATGAAGCCTTGTGCTTTAATGTAAGCTTCAATAAATTTGTTCTGGAAACTTGCCACACATTTATGGACCTGCATTTTAAAAGATGTATTGAATTTTAGGATAACTACATTACATGGTTGTGAAATATTTATTCTTATTTATGATCTTGTGACAGACAAAACTAAAGTTGTGTGTAGATATGTAGCAAATGCTAAGCCTAATGGTTTTGAAAACCTAAAACAAACAACGATAACAAAACAGATGCCTGCCAGCTCTGAGAAAAATATTCGCCATTTTAAACATATTTTTATATATCTACAACTTAATTTATGAAAGTTTAAAAAAAGATTATTTTAAAAAATATAGACACCTCAAGTTTATAACTAAACAAGCAGCAGAAAGAAAGGAAAACATGTAATCATATATCATCCACACTGAATTTAGATTTATTTTTATTTATTTAGCTTATTACTTATTGACAAGGCCACAGTCCAACAGATTTGTATATCTAAGGGTGAACTTTCAGAATTAACACATTTACATGAACCAAGGAAATTACTAAGTCCATGTGGATGTTTAACAAATAGTTTTTGCCATGAAAATTAGGTATCCAGTTATAAAAATCCTACATTTATCAGTATGAAACATCGTACAGAAAAACTCAAATAAACTATAACACCTCATCATCTTTGAATGTCTTCTTATAGTATCCATTCTTCAATGACAGTATAATTTACCTCTAAATGTTCACCGAAGTAATATTGTTGAAATTGAATAACAGAACTTTTGAGGTGAGGACTCCCCCAGGCAAGTATACCCCTTAAGTGTCATGTATAGTGTCCATGATGTTCTGTCCTAGGATAAACAAAATGAAAATATGTCCAGTCATGGTGGTGCACACCTGCTAACCCCAGTGGCTCAGAAGACTGAGGCAGGAATATCACAAGTTCATGACCAACCTGGGCAACTTATTGAGGCCCTCAGCAACTTAGCAAAAACCTGTCTCCAAAAATAAAAAGGAATGGGGATGTGGCTCAGTAGTAAAGCACCTCTGAGTTCAATCCCCCATACCCCTCACCCCCTTGCAAAAAAAAAGAATAGATGTCCATTTTCAGATTTCCAGTACAAGTGTGGGAACAAATGCTCAGAATATCTATTAATTATTCACAAGTCTAAATATGCTGATTTGCTTTCAATCAACAAAATGATACAAGAAAATGTGTTTTATCATGATTTTTTTCTTCTATCCTTATTTCAAAGTCTTACCAAGTGTCACCAGAGATACACAGCTATAGAATAGAAAAAAATAGATTCCTTATAAGAGCTGGTGAATAAGTCTCTCAAATTGAATACTGTGTCCATGACTATGTCACAGTAAATACCATAGGAAAATATGGGGAAAGCTCACAGAAAACCTCAGCAGGTTAGCCTGCAAGATGGTTTCACCATCATTTTAGCTGACTTTCAGAAGGTTGTGTGAGAATTTTGCTAGGCAGAGAAGTTTGGGGTAAAAAGTGAGATGATTTCCTAGGAAGAGGAAACCATGTTCCAAGGCATAAATATCTGAAAAGGCCTGGATTGTTGAAGGTACAGGAAGAGAAATATCAAGAAAAGGAACAGTAGGTCAGCTGGGTCTAGAATTTGAAGGAACTCAGACCTTGCCCAAGCATTTGAACTTCATATGGGAGGGGAGCTAGAAGCTAAGATAGATAAACATTGTGGTTAAAATATTTTTAAAAACAACACTTCACTCCATTACTCTAGGATGAGGACATAGATACATACACAAAGGAAGTGGTCTCCTATATGATATTATTTGAACGACCCAAGAGTAGTCTTGGTGAGAGTTTCTCTCCCCATCATGTTACTCACTAATGCCTGACTCTCACCATTACAAAGATGGATTCCTTTAGTCAGTGTGATATTAAGTCCCTTTGCAGAGGTAAAAGTTTGAGCTACTGCCATTATTGACACTATTGTTTGACTCACTGTATAATCTTTTGATAGAAATTAGGTTTCTAGATAGGGGGAAGAAAGCAAAAAGCATTGTAGACCTACATAATTTGTCTAATGCCAGTTTCCCTTTTTGTAAACTAATTCTCCTATGGATCATATACTATTCCTCCTTTCTTTGAAGAAGAGAAAATTGCTTTTCCTATTGTATTTCATATATTACTTTCCCATTTAAGCATGTATTTGGCCAGTCTACCTTATTCAAATAATAAAGAAAATTTTGGTACATTAGAGTATTGCAGAATAACAGAAGTGGCTTACATCAAAAAGCTCACTAATAACAGAACACTGTTAAAATGTGAACAGAAGAGATATTTCTATTCTATTTCCTTTTATTTTATTCACATTTATTAAAAAAAATAACCCTTAAGCCCTAACACAAAGCAACAACAGATATATCAGTTCAGTTTGAGCTTGATGAGGGAAAATTAAACCTTAGAAAATTAGTCACCTCTGACAATTCTGAGCACTCTCTAGATTACCATCAGTATCTGGTCTGATGGACTTTTTCTTGCTTCCTACGTTTACCACCCAAGTCCAGCCACTCTGTATCTCTTGTTGAATAGTCTCATAGCATTCTCATATCTCTCTCCTTTCCATATTATCCTACACAGCCCTATAAACTCATCCTAAGATATAGGTCTTTAAATTTTTTTAAAATTTGTTCTAATTAGTTATACATGAAAGTAGAATGCATTTTGACATATTGTACACAAATGAAAACATAGGTTTTGATGGCATTTTATCTTAGTAGATAACTTTATGTGTCAAGCTCAGACTCCTCGGGGGCATTTTAAGTTTTTATGGTTCTTCCAAATATGTTTCCACCAAGCACAGCAGTATTTTCCTCCTATAATTGCTTAGCTATAGATAAGGAAAAGCCCCTTCTGTCTTTCATATTCAGAGCACTTTGTGCTCAGGCAATCTCGGCCGCCTATATAAAGTGAACACAAAAGGCTATGCAGGTGAAGACTGCGTGACTTCAAAGATACTATTCATATGTAACCTGTGCAATCCCAGGTAGGCAGCCCTGTGCCTGGACCTCTCATAAGACAATTTCTACTTCAATGAGTTCTTTGAGAATAATTAAAGGAGAAAGGAATATAGTTTAAAATCTTGCTTGGGTTGTTCTTTTGTCTTTAAAAATTTTAAGAGAATAACATAAGATAGTACATCTAAAACATACAGACTAGTATCTGGAATGCACTTATGCCCCTTTTTTTCCCCTTTTGTTTTACTGACTTTGTGAGGTCACTTGAAAAACTGAGGAAATTCAAATTAGTAATTTAGGATATTTTGCTTCTAAAAAGGCATCTTTGAAGCCCTGGCTATCTTACTGGAAGAGGAAAGGAAGAATGAATGGAACAAACAAGATGTTTCCTCTGCTCATAAACGTTCTTGAGATTCCTCAAAAAACTAGGAATAGAACCACTAAATGACCCAGCTATCCCACTCCTTGGTATTTATCCAAAAGAACTAAAATCAGCATACTACAGCAATACAGCCACATCGATATTTTATAAGCAGCACAATGATAAGAACCAAATTATGGAACCAGCCCAGATGCCCATCAATAAATGAGTAGATTTTTTAAAAATGTACTATATATACACAATGGAGTTTTACTTAACAATAAAAAAGAATGAAATTATGGCACTTATCTATAAATAGATGGAAATGGAGAACATTATGCTAAGTGAAATAAGCCAGACTCAGAAAATCAAGGGTCAAATGCTTCTCTCATGTGCAGAAGTTAGAGAAAAATTAAAAAAAAAATGGGACGGGGGTGATATCTTAAGATATGGGGAAGATCAGTGGAGGAGAAGAAGGGGATCTACATGGAAGGAATAGGGAAGAGAAAGGGGAGGAAATGTAGAATGAATTTAATAAAATCAAGCTATGTGAATATAAAGGTATACCACAGGGAATTCCACCTCTATGAACATGTAGAAATCACCAATCAAAAATAAAGAGGTAAATGAGCAAAAGGAAAATCAGTAGAGCAGAGGAAGTAGAATAGAGGAAGGGATGAGGTGAGGGAAAGTACGGGGAAATAGGGTCTGAAATGGAGTATACCAAATTCCATGCGTGTATGATTTTGTTAAAATAAATCCAAAACTATGTATAACCATAATGTTCTAATAAAAAAAATGACCAAAAAAAATCTCTAAGTGGGTGTCAGCTTTGGCTATGCATTAGAATCACCTAGGGTTGGAGTGGGGTCCTATAAAAACTGATACTCAGGTCCAACCCAGATTCTGATAGCTAGTCTAGAACATGGCCTGGCAATGTTGTTGTTGTTGTTGTTGTTTTTAAGCTTCCAAGGAGATTCTCCTATGGATAAGAATCATGGACTCTACACATGTCCTACCTGGAAACCAATTGATTTGTTAATATTTCTAGTTAAACATGCTCATTTCATGTTCTACCCATTTCCCTCTTAGTATACTAGTAATTCATACCTTAGAAGCATTTTAATTAGATCAGATTTTTCTGCCTTTTGAGGTGTCAAATTTTGAAGGAGGCAATATAGCAGCAAACAATGAAGAAAGGGAAATAAGCTATAACAGTAGTACTCAAAGGAACTCCAGAACTTCATTTATGTTCCTACTTCAAACTGCTCCCTTTCCTACTTGTGATGAATTAAAATACATAGAAATTGTATATTCTTCTTAATTTAAAAACAATAAGCCCCCTACCTTCATGCCCATTCATCTTAACTATTTAGTATAAGAAAACCAGAACTATTATCTTTTACTCCATAGGCACCTGAATTTCTCACACCTATGAGTGTGAGGAGTGGTACAAAAAATGTGATTTGACTTACTGACCTTCTGACACTCTGAAGTGATCACTTACTCACCTTCTGACACTCAATTTCCTCATCTCTTAACTGTAGATTGTTGTGTGATTAAATAAGAGATTTTAATCAACAGTCTTGATACATATTAGACATTTTACAAATGTTACTGAACCAAAATCTCCTTAGGTAAGAAAAAGGTTAACTCATATCCTATCTCTGGTGGTTGCCCCTACAAAAAATTCTCCCCTTGAGACCACAAAAGCAGATGGCTACTGTTGCTCAAAGTTAGTTCATGCTGATACTATTAAGGAAAGCATTATCTTTTTCTAAAATCTGTTTTATAGTTTATTTCAAATTATGCAATCTGTGATAATACTCATTTTCCAAGCTACTTTTGCTAATTAAAAATTACACAGCTATACAATCTGGTAGAAGTATTGAGCAATTGGCAATTAATGCTCCCATTCAGAACCCTACATTATGGATAAGGTTTATATATACCCAAAGATCTTCCATAATAATATGTGTCAGAAACCACCAAAGTTAATTTTTCCATGTTATGCTTTCCCGGTCTTAACAAAGAATATTTATATGCAGTACAAAAAAAAGGTGCTAAGTTTAAGATTTAGCTCATTTCCCCAAATCAGATGAAAATATATTAATCATTCAACAGTCAAAAAATATCCATTTAGTACTTAGCCTATTTTATAGCACTGGATGTACAAGGAGGGAGAGATAATTAATAATTAACTAGGACAGATTTTTTTCACATAATTATATCTTCTAAATATCTAAAATTAGCCTTTTAAACATCAAACATCTTTATATTTCAACCATTTTTATTGGTCAATGATACCAAATATTATTATACAATCCAGTCACTAATCATAGGGAAAACTTTTCCACTAATAAATATCTTAATGAAACCACATTCCCAAGATACTTAACAACTAGTATCAGCTTCTCTAAGAAGAGAGTCCCTAAGGAAAACCACTGTCAGTCTGTTAAGGCTGCTGTAACAATATACCTTAGACTGAATAATTTATTAATAGTAAACATTTATTTCTCATAGTTCTAGAAGCTGAGAAGTCTAGGATCCAGGCACCAGAAGAATTGGTTTTGCTCTCTGCTTGCAAGATGGTACCTTCTTGCTGTGTCCTCATATGGCAAAAAGGTAGAACAGCTTTCTCACACCCTTTTTATAAAGTCACTAACCTCATTCATGAGGGTGGAACTCTCATAATTAACCACCTCTTAAAGGCTCTATGTCTTCATATCATCACTTTATGAGTTAAGACTTCAACATATAAATTTGCAGCAGTGGGAGGGGATGCATTCAGACCAGAGTACACATCACCCAAAAACGAGTATAGCCACAAATCTGAGCTATAATTAAAATTTTTAATCTTCATATCTACCAACAATCAGCTTCATCTTTTAATTTCCTGAGGTTTGGGATATAACTTTAAGGTTGCCAATTTAAGGGCATTTCATATAAGTTTTGGTCCCATATAAGAGCAAAAACTAGTAAGGTTGCACTAAAAAGCACCAGATTACATTTACTTGCATAATATTTTCCAGCTTTGGAGTATATATCAAAGTTATGGAGGAAAGTTGAGAATGATCTAAAACAGTAACTATCAAACTGCTCTGACCTTGACTCAGGAAAAGATGTAAATTTACATCATGAACAAGCATATAATATATATATAATTAAGACCAAGGTCTACAAAATAGTTCTTGTCTTACTTCATGTGATTCTATTCTACTTCATTGTTTTAGCTCTTTAATTCACTAAACTTATTTTACAACCTGCTAATGGTGGAGACCTACTTCTTGAAAAGTAGTGGTCTAAGGAACAGAAAGGAAAATATCTGTTCTTCTCAGAAAACAAAGGTACTTCTTCCACTAATCTTATTTAAGACATAGTATTCAAAGATGGTATAACTGGAATGCTTCAGGTTTTAACATATGATCATGTTAATGTTAAGATCAGAATTCTACAAGCACCCAAATATTGATGTCAGAAGTTTAGTTCTACTCAGAATTCCCTTCATCAAGAATTTTTGAGAATTCCAGAGTGTTTTCAATGTGCCCAAGAGCCAACCCTGGCTTTTTCTCACTGTCACACCAGCAGATCCTGGACTCCATAGCTATCACCTCTGTGCCACCACTGCCATATCAGGCACAGCTCTCTTGTTATGCTCTAGCAATGAGGAGAGCGGGGGAGAATGCTCTTTACCACTGTTCCTGCCAAACAAAGAGCAAGAGCCTCAGCCACTGGGAAGTCATCCATGTCGTGCCCATAGCTGCTTCTTCTTCTTGTTAATTACCCACACTACCAAGGTGCCTGCTCAGGATGGATTATAGAGCTGGAAACACACTGTATCACAAATCACCACTACTCTTTCTCCCCCACACTGGAGCAGACTCTTTGTCCCATGGTGACAGTGAATCCTCTCATAGGAACTTCACCATCCCTAGATTTCTATCATCTTTAGTCCATCAGGCACATCTGTCCATCAGTCCATCAGGTACAAATCCCAGCAATGGAGAGGATTCAAGCCTTTCTCCCAGCAGGCCCTCCAAACCCTATGTGAGTCACTGGGTATCAGTGTGACAGGCACGTCTCAGTCTAGGTATAGCCCATTTAAAACACCTTGTAAACACAGGCTCTGAACTTTGAAAATCAGGCCAAAATCAGAGTTACAGACTTGAATCATATGTGGAGGTGGTTTAGAATTGAGTTTATCTTAAGTCAATTTTAGGTAAATGATTAGAGCTAAGTCACTTCCAGATTTCTGTTTGTTAGCCAACTACATCATTTAATTTATGCCAGCCACTCTAAGCTTTATCTCCTTATTGTTATCATGTTTCCAGGAATATAAATAACATTCTAAGAAGACTAAAAGTAGGCAGAGATTCATACTTGCCTGTTTAGACCCCAAACACATTCACACGGGTCAAAGGTCTTCATTAAAATCTGGTCTGGTTTTCATGTATAGCATAGCTTCTGAAGCCAGAGAGGAGGGTCAGAGTTTCTAAAAATCGTTCAGCTGCTTTCCCATACTTCTTACTAAAGAATATTTGGAAGCTATGAAGCAAAATATGTGTACTGCATTTTCAATTTTAAAAATAATGGAAAGAAAGTATTTAGTATACTTCATTGTTTCTATTTTTTAAAGCTAAGGATAGATGATTTTGTTAACTCTCAATAACAATCACTCCCCATGGGAACGTTATAATAGTGTATGTTTGCAGTTCAACCTAGAGATTATAGTAAAATGCCTCCTAAGAACTTGGAAATAAGGGAGGTAATAGTGTTCTCTGAGGAATAAATTTTAAGAGCAACCCAATGACCACAAGATAAATAGTTGCATTTAAAGAAAAAGAGTGGTTCTCAATCTAGAAGAACCGAAAGTACATTTATTGACCAAAACCATGACCAAAGAGTCAGAAATGAGCGATAAAGGGAGCCAGGCATAGCTACCTACAGAAAGAATAGACACTCCCAGGCAGATTTCCCAGGCAAGATCTCCAAGACTTCAGAACCATTCACAAACCCTCCCTGATGGAAAAGTAATGTACCAAACATACTTTGGCCTTGATTCATTTAATGCCTTTGTCCAGATTCACTCTTCACTGAGCAGCCTTCCTTCTGTGACTTGCAGTGCAAGCCTGCCTATGGGGGGAAAGGCACTGACCATAAAGACTTGGACTCACCTATCTACCATAGGTATGAATTAGACTAGCACCAAATGCCTAACCCTGTCCTACAGAAGAGAGATACAGTAGAGAATTAGATATTTGAGGAAGGGAACATAAACAAGTAAACAAATAAATGGGATGGTTCCATCTGTGAAAAGAAATATCAACAAAATAAATAAATAAAGCTAAGTAATAGACTAGACAAAGACTTGGAGCAGGGTTGGATGTTTTAAGAGTAGGAATAAGGAAAAGCTTGAGAAAGTGACATTTAATTTAGGACCATTGGCAGAGTTACTCCTGTGCATGTTCTAAAACCATTTTTTCCAACCAAGTTTTACTTTTAAAGTAATATACTGAATAATGGTAGAGAAGACTATGTTTAAAAAAGAGTGGCAGTGTGATATATAGAGATAAGGTGGACACTGTGTGTATATGTATGTGTGTGTGTGTGTGTGTGTGTGTGTGTGTGTGTGTGTGTGTTTCACCAAACATAGCACAGGCTCCACTTCTTATTCCAAACTCTTGCTCAATCCTCTCCCAGACTTGTGTCTACAGAGGTTAGAACTTGACTGTGCCTCTTACTGATAGTCTGATGAGGATCCAAAATCTGTCATGCAATAATGGGGGAAGAGTTTCTAGGAAGAAGGAAAATTTTGTGAGACAAGAACTAGCCTAACATTTCTTTAGAACTTCCAATGCCTCTGTAGTTTTATAAACAAGGTGGAAGGTAAGAAGAGCCATGGCTAGAGAAGAATGCAGTGCAGAGTCACAGGCAAAGATCTTAAGTCTTATTTTAAATCCAATAGGAAGCAAAGTGATCTGGTTTACATTTAAAAAAAAAATCCCATTGGTTTCTAAGTAGAGAATAAAATGGAAGGGGGTAAAGGTGAAAAGTGAGAGCAAGATTAGTTAGGAAGCTTTTGAGCAACCCAAGGAAACAGTGATATGGATTGACCAGGCAACAGTAGGCTGAGCAGAAGTAAATTACTTTAGGGCATGTTTGGGGGAGATATTCTCTTGTTGATAAACACACATGTAGGGCAGATACTTGTGCTTTGGTTTGGTACAAAGTGGTGCCTTTTGCTGAAAGAAGGAATATTAAGAGCTCTCTGATGGGCACATCCAGTTTGAGATGTCCACCAAGACACAGTGAAGATGTCAGTTAGACAGCTGGAGCTCCTAAAATTGGGAAAACATTGGAATGGATATACATTTAGAAATTATCTATACCTAGATGGCATTTAAAACCATAGGCATTTCCATCTCATGGTGGTTATCTTTCACTGTAAATGAATAGATTGAGTAACTGACTAAAGTAAAGTGAGCTTAGTGGGACACCACATAGCAGATGGTTGGCCTTGCCCAAGCTGCACCTCGACAGACATCTATCTCTATTGAGAGGTACTTCTACAAGAAATTCCACATATAAAACACTGTGCCAAGTTCCCCTGTAGTCTTATGAATCAACATGGAAATCTGAAAAAGTGACATATATTTTAAACATTTTTTGAAAAATTCATCAAAGTACTAAATTTGATTAAATAAAGACATATTACACAAATAAAGGGGAAATGAACTAAACATGTTCAGAGATAAAACCAAACTCTTTGTATAGACCATTTTAGAGGCCATACACACTGACCAGAACTTGCTGACTCTAGGTTCAATGTGAAGGGGCTCTATTAAATAAAATATTTGAGAACATTATAGAGAATGTTGAGTGTTTATGAAAAAAGCACCCAAAAAAGTAATGATAGAAATTATAGGAGCCCCCCTCCCATCAGCAGCCAAAACGAAACCTGTCTAGCCAGCGCTGGGGGAGGGGCAAGCAGAAAAAAACAAAATGATAGAGTGCTGGGGATCTCAATAGGCAATTGTGCAACCCCGGAGATCCGGGCTGACTGATCCCCGCAGCCTGCCCCGCGGCTACAGAAGGCGGGACGCCGCAGAGAAGCAATTAATTAGCAAGCAGGGAGGAAAGTGGCTGCCATTCGGTGGAACCCCGCCGGCCAAGCCCGCACTGACCCCCGGGCTGAGTACGGGATTTCAGACGGGGAAGGAAGCGATACAGTCCCGTCCCCCACAACAGAAACTCCACCAAGGCAATCAGCAGCCACCATCTTGGAGAGCTGAAGTATCCACCGCCACTCTCCGACAGACTGCAACAATAAAACAGGTCTGTGTCACTCAGCCCATCCCCCATACATCGGGGAATCCGCATAAAACCTCTCCGAGGCTTTCTGGGGGAGGGAGTATCAGAGTGAGCCCGCATAAAGACTAGGGGAAAACTAGAGACACCTGACCTTCAACTCCCCCTCCCATCAGCAGCCAAAACGAAACCTGTCTAGCCAGCGCTGGGGGAGGGGCAAGCAGAAAAAATCAAAACGATAGAGTGCCAGGGATCCCAATAGCCAATTGTGCGACCCCGGGGATCTGGGCTGACTGATTCGCCCGGCCTTCCCCGCGGCTACAGAAGGCGGGGCGCCGCAGAGAAGTGATTAATTAGCAAGCAGGGAGAAAAATGGCTGCAATTCTGTGGAATCCTGCCGGATGAGCCCGCACTGACCCCCGGGCTGAGTGCGGGATTTCAGAGGGGGAAGGAAGCGGTACAGTTCTATCCCCCACAACGGAAACAAAACAATAGAGTGCCGGGGTTCCCAATAGACACCCTCCACACCCAACAAACGGCAGGTCAAGAATACAGTTTGAACTGCCGAGAGCCATCACTCAGGGGAAATCTGGTCTAGCAGGAGAAACCAAGACTAGCAGGAGAAACTAGGAGACTAGAGGCCAGGCCCTTGCAACTGGGCGGCTGGAAACCACAGGCCCGTCAGCGACAGTTAGCCCACTGCCCGCGTAACTGGGCGGTAGGAGAACACCCGCCGGCCGACTACGGACCACTGGACTGGGTGCCTAGAGATCGCCCGCCCACCGGCGACAGCCGGCCCGCTGCCCGCGCGACTGGGCAGCCGGAGTCCACTCCCCCGCCGAGACTGATCACCCGCCCGCTGCCTGAGATACTGGGCAGCTGGAGATGGCCCGCCTGCCTCGACGGGGAGCTGAAACCAAACAGAGACAGTCCGGTCACACTGCCCCATTAGGACACCCCAGCAGGGAGCCTGGGGCCCACCATAGCAGAGTAGTGACGTCACTGGAGCTCAGCCGTCGGAATTCCTTCCCAGCAGAATCCACGTTAGCAGGCACAGTTTAACAACACAAAGAAGAAACAACAGAGTAATACAGAACCAAAACAAATCTATAGAAGAAAGCAGAAACACGGCAATCAAATAGAGCTAGAAAGTAACGTGGACAACATGAGAAAACAAGGGAAAAAAGGAGTACAAACAATGGAGGACAACTTAATTCTACAGGAGGACATAGAAACATCAGAAGCAGGGATAGGGAAAGAACTCAAGGCATACCTAACTCGAATGGAAAGGAATATTAGAGAAGACATGAGACAGCAAGTCCAAGCAATAAAAGTATATTTTGAAAATGAATTAAACCAACAAATTCAAGTGGCAAAGAACGAGCTCTACCAGGAGATAGAGATCTTAAAAAAATCAAACAATAATGCTAGAATTGCAGGAAAATATAAACCAAATTAAAAACTCAAACGAGAATATTACAAACAGACTTGATCAAGTAGAAGTCAGAACATCAGATAATGAAGACAAGGTTTATCAACTTGAAAAGAATATAGTCAACACAGAAAAGATGCTTAAATCCCACGAGCAATCTATTCAAGAGATATGGGATGTCATAAAAAAACCAAATTTGAGGGTCATCGGGATAGAAGAAGGCACAGAGACTCAAACCAAAGGAATGGACAGCATATTAAATGAAATAATTCTAGAAAAATTCCCAGAGATGAAAGATGAAATGGATTGCCAAATCCTGGAAGCCTACAGGACCCCAAACATTCAAAACCATAATAGACCAACTCCAAGACATATAATTATGAAGATAGCCAACGTACAGAACAAGGAGAGAATATTAAAAGCTACGAGAGAAAGGAGGCAGATTACATTCAGGGGTAAACCAATTAGGTTAACGACTAATTTCTCATCACAGACTTTGAAAGCGAGAAGATCCTGGAACAATGTATTTCACACGCTGAAAAATAATGGATTCCAACCAAGAATACTGTATCCAGCAAAATTAAGCTTCAGATTTGACAATGAAATTAAAATCTTTCACGATAAACAAAAGCTAAAAGAATTCGCAGCAAGAAAACCAGCACTGCAAAGCATTTTGAGCAAAATACTACAAGAAGAGGAATTGAAAATAGTGCCCAAAACTAACAGCAGGAGGTATCTCAGTAAAGGGGGAGGAAAATAACCAAAAAAGTAAAACCAGCCAAACTAAAATAAATAAATAAAGAAGCATGACTGGAAGTACAAATAATATCTCAATTGTAACTTTAAATGTTAATGGCCTAAACTCACCAATCAAGAGACATAGGCTAGTAACCTGGATTAAAAAAATAAATCCAACAATATGCTGCCTTCAAGAGACTCATATGATAGGAAAAGACATACACAGGCTGAAGGTAAAAGGTTGAGAAAAATCATACCACTCACATGGCCCTCAGAAGCAAGCAGGAGTGGCCATACTCATATCGAATAAAATCAACTTTAAACCTAAGTTAATCAAGAAGGATAAAGAAGGACACTATATACTGTTAAAAGGAACCATCCACCAACAAGACATAACAATTATCAATTTGTATGCACCAAACAATGGAGCTGCAACATTCATAAAACAAACTCTCCTCAAGTTCAAGAGTCAAATAGACCACAACACAATAATTATGGGTGACTTCAACACACTGCTCTCGCCATTAGACAGATCCTCTAGACAAAAACTGAATAAAGAAACTATAGAACTCAATAGCACAATCAATAACCTAGACTTAACCGACATATATAGAATATATCAACCATCATCAAGTGGATACACGTTCTTCTCAGCAGCATATGGATCCTACTCAAAGATAGACCATATATTATGCCACAAGGCAACTCTTAGTAAGTATAAAGGCGTGGAGATAATACCATGCACCATATCTGATCACAATGGAATGAAATTGGAAATCAATGATAAAAGAAGGAAGGAAAAATCCTACATCACATGGAAAATGAACAATATGTTACTGAATGATCAATGGGTTACAGAAGGCATAAAGGAGGAGATGAAAAAATTCTTAGAGACAAATGATAATACAGACACAACATACCGGAATCTATGGGACACAATGAAAGCAGTTTTAAGAGGGAAATTCATTTCTTGGAGTTCTTTCCTCAAAAAAAGAAAAAAAACGACAAATAAATGAACTCACACTACACCTCAAAAACCTAGAAAAGGAAGAGCAAAACAACAGCAAATGTAGTAGAAGACAAGAAATAATTAAAATTAGAGCAGAAATCAATGAAATTGAAACAAAAAAAACCATTGAAAAAATTGATAAAACTAAAAGGTGGTTCTTTGAAAAAATAAATAAGATAGACAGGCCCTTAGCCATGCTAACGAAGAGAAGAAGAGAGAGAACTCAAATTACCAACATACGGGATGAAAAAGGCAATATCACAACAGATACTACAGAAATACAGAAGATAATTAGAAAGTATTTCGAAACCCTATATTCCAATAAAATAGAAGATAGTAAAGATATCGATAAATTTCTTAAGGCATATGATCTGCCCAGATTGAGAAAGGAAGACACACACAATTTAAACAGACCAATAACAAAGGAAGAAATAGAAGAAGCTATCAAAAGATTACCAACCAAGAAAAGCCCTGGACCGGATGGGTATACAGTGGAGTTCTACAAAACCTTCAAAGAAGAATTAATACCAATACTTTTCAAGCTATTTCAAGAAATAGAAAAAGAAGGAGCTCTTCCAAATTCATTCTATGAGGCCAACATCATTCTGATCCCAAAACCAGACAAAGACATTTCAAAGAAAGAAAACTACAGACCAATATCTCTAATGAACTTGGATGCAAAAATTCTCAATAAAATTCTGGCGAATCGAATACAAAAACATATCAAAAAACTTGTGCACCATGATCAACTAGGATTCATCCCTGGGATGCAAGGATTGTTCAATATACGGAAATCAATAAATGCTATTCACCACATCAATAGACTTAAAGACAAGAACCATATGATCATCTCGATAGATGCAGAAAAAGCATTTGACAAAGTACAGCATCCCTTTATGTTCAAAACACTAGAAAAACTAGGGATAACAGGAACTTACCTCAACATTGTAAAAGCTATATATGCTAAACCTCAGGCTAGCATCATCCTAAACGGAGAAAAAATGAAGGCATTCCCTCTAAAATCTGGAACAAGACAGGGATGCCCTCTATCACCACTTCTATTCAATTTAGTTCTTGAAACACTAGCCAGAACAATTAGACAGACAAAAGAAATTAAAGGCATAAAAAGAGGAAAAGAAGAACTTAAATTATCACTATTTGCGGATGACATGATAATATATTTAACAGATCCCAAAGGGTCTAAAAAAAACTGCTAGAGTTAATAAATGAATTCAGCAAAGTGGCAGGATATAAAATCAACATGCATAAATCAAAGGCATTCCTGTATATCAGCAACAAAACTTCTGAAATGGTAATGAGGAAAACGACTCCATTCACAATATCCTCAAAGAAAATAAAATACTTGGGAATCAACCTAACAAAAGAGGTGAAAGACTTATACAATGAAAACTACAGAACCCTAAAGAGAGAGAGAGAGAAGAAGATCTCAGAAGATGGAAAAATGTACCCTGTTCATGGATAGGCAGAACTAACATCATCAAAATGGCGATATTACCCAAAGTTCTCTACAGGTTTAATGTGATGCCAATCAAAATCCCAATGGCATTTCTTGTAGAAATAGACAAAGCAATCATGAAATTCATATGGAAAAACAAAAGACCCAAAATAGCAAAAGCAATTCTAAGAAGGAAATGTGAATCTGGAGGTATAGCGATACCAGAGTTCAAACTGTACTACAAAGCAATAGTAACAAAAACAGCATGGTATTGGTACCAAAACAGGCAGGTGGACCAATGGTACAGAATAGAAGACACAGAGACTAATCCACAAAGTTACAACTATCTTATATTTGATAAAGGGGCTAAAAACATGCAATGGAGGAAGGATAGCATCTTCAACAAATGGTGCTGGGAAAATTGGAAATCTATATGCAACAAAATGAAATTGAATCCCTTTCTCTCGCCATCCACAAAAGTTAACTCAAAATGGATCAAGGAACTTGATATTAAATCAGAGACATGGCGTTTGATAGAAGAAAAAGTTGGCTCCGATCTACATATAGTGGGGTTGGGCTCCAAATTCCTTAATAGGACGCCCATAGCCCAAGAGTTAATAACAAGAATAAACAAATGGGACTTACTTAAACTAAAAAGTTTTTTCTCAGCAAGGGAAACAATAAAAGAGGTAAATAGAGAGCCTACATCCTGGGAACAAATTTTTACCCCTCACACCTCAGACAGAGCCCTAATATCCAGAATGTACAAAGAACTCAAAAAATTAAACAATAAGATAGCAAATAACCCAATCAACAAATGGGCCAAGGACCTGAACAGACAATTCTCAGAGGAGGACATACAATCAACCAACAAGTACATGAAAAAATGCTCACCATCTCTAGCAATCAGAGAAATGCAAATCAAAACCACCCTAAGATACCATCTCACTCCAGTAAGATTGGCAGCCATTATGAAGTCAAACAACAATAAGTGTTGGCGGGGATGTGGGGAAAAGGGTACACTTGTACACTGCTGGTGGGACTGCAAAATGGTGAGGCCAATTTGGAAAGCAGTATGGAGATTCCTGGGAAAGCTGGGAATGGATCCACCATTTGACCCAGCTATCGCCCTTCTCGGACTATTCCCTGAGGACCTTAAAAGAGCGCACTATAGGGATACGGCCACATCAATGATTATAGCGACACAATTCACAATAGCTAGACTGTGGAACCAACCTAGATGCCCTTCAATAGATGAATGGATAAAAAAATGTGGCATCTATACACAATGGAGTATTATGCAGCACTAAGAAATGACAAAATCATAGAATTTGCAGGGAAATGGATGGCATTAGAGCAGATTATGCTAAGTGAAGCTAGCCAAGCCCTAAAAAACAAATGCCAAATGTCTTCTTTGATATAAAGAGAGCAAATAAGAACAGAACAGGAAGGAAGAGCTTGAGGAAAAGACTAACAGTAAACAAAGACGAATGGGGGGAGAGAAAGGGAGAGAGAAGGGAAAGCATATGGAAATGGTAGGAGACTTTCAATGATACACAAAATTATAAGAGGTTATGAGGGGCAAGGGGGAGGGGGGAAAAAGGGGGAGAGAATTGAACAACAGCAGAGGAGATAGAGAGGGAAGATGGGAGGGGAGGGGAGGGGAGGGGGGATAGTAGGGGATAGAAATGGTAGCAGAATACAACAGTTACTAATATGCCATTATGTAATAATGTGAGTATGTAACAGTTGTGATTCTGCAATCTGTATTTGGGGTAAAAATGGGAGTTCAAAACCCAATTGAGTCTAATGTATGAAAGATGATATATCATGAGCTCTGTAATGTTTTGAACAATCAATAAAAAAAAGAAATTATAGGATGAAATGAAGGTAAGATATCTCAATTCATCACCTTAACAGCTACTGTTTAACTACATAGAATTATTATGTTGACTTCATATCCTGTAACTCCCTTCTTAGAAGGGGAGACAGACCATCCCAAGGAATAGAGCTTATAGGCACAGGTAAGAGATGATGACAAGTAGTTACAAAGAGAAAAAGAGAAATCACCCTATAGGTTCATTACTCAAACACCAAATATAACCACACATTAATTGTACAAAAACTTCACATTTTTATTTAGAATTAAAATCTAAATTTTTACTTTTACATTACTGGCTTAATTAAATAAAGTTAATTGACATGTCGATATGTTTAAAATTCCTTAACATTGTTTTTAGTTAGGTCTTCTAAAAATATTTCCATTTTGCCCCATTCTTTTTTATCATTTACTACCTTTTTTGTGTAAATCTGAAGGATTCTGAAGGTAATAACTGCTTTCATTACAATCCCAAACCTGAATCTATTTATGAGAGTCATACATTAGTGGACAGGGCAAAGCAAAGTCCCCTAATTTCTATTTTATTCAAACCCCAAGGAGTTGGAGTGTTGTTCCTCTGATTAAATTAATGTTTCTGGAACTGTATCACATCACTCCCTGTCTCCACAGCATGGAATTTGCATTCTCTTGAGGCTGGTTCCTAATCTTCTGTTACCCTGTTTTGCATTCTTCCCAAGAACCTATAGAAAGAAGGAAACCCTAGGCCTTCTCAACCTGGGAGAAGCCCAGCCATTTGTGACATTCTGGCTCCTCTGTTCTCTTTTTCCCCTTCCCCTTTCCTCCCCTAGAATTTGTTGACTTAGCCTGGGAGGCTGAACCAGATCTTCTCTAAGCACTGAGGTGTGTACTTTCTCTTTACTGCCTATCTTTCTTCTCTGATGGCTACATCCTGTAAGTTATGTAAGTGTTAAGATCCAAGAATCTGTTTAGCCTTCTCTTTCAGGTCATTTAGGACAAACCTGGGTAGGTAAAAGAATTTTCCTTGGGATTCCATATAACTGGCTAGAAATTAACATAGGAGTTTACAAACCTAATTGGATATAAACCTAACTTGTTTTGCTGGTCATTGACCTAAGCATGCATTTCCCTCAATGACCTGAGAGAAAGGAGAGGGTACATCAGGGCCAGAATTCACAGTACATGTTTTAGGGGCCCTAGGCCAAAAACTCTATCACTAGCCCTTTTTAATAGCACCTCCAATTCATTTCCGCCAAGAGTCAAGCTTTCATAAGGGCTCTAGAAGCCACAGACATTTTTTAAATGTCTGAGCTTTAGATGAGTTGTTACAAAAGAACCTTTGTTCTACATGATGCATTGTACCTGGAGGAAAGACTTTATTCTAAAAAGAGAACACTGCCCTTCCCCACCAGGCCAGAATCCATTGTTTGCCACAAAGACAGCATCAGCTTCAATAGCAAATAATAACCACATGCATATACTCACAATCAGATCAGCTTGATGCTCAACCTGTGAGTCTTTAATTTATCTTTTGTAATCATTTAAAAATAATTTTATTCTTTGTAACTGATTTCTATGGCATTATACTAACATCCCTTGTTTTCCCTACTTCTCTGTTGTAGTCCCAAAGGCCAGTTTTATTGGAGATAATTGGCATACAAAGTAAAATCAGAAAAGAACTAATTCTGTCCACACCTACCTTCAAGAATAATGGTTTCAACCCTGTTACTCTATTTTTCTTCCTGGACGTTTCCTCAGTGGGGAATACAGAACTCAAGATCCACATGTCATAGCCTTTGTCAGCCTTCTGTCCTGAGAGAATCTAAGCCAAAAATCAGCCTTACCTTTAGTTGAACTAGGTGCACATCCACATGCTTGCTGTCTGAGTCCTGCTGGACTGAATAGGTTAGGTCCCGGACCCTCTCTGAGGTCATCCGGAGCCAGGTCTCAATTTCAGGTAAATGGAGGACAATCTTCCAGTCAGCCCCTGTGTGGAGTGGAGGTGGCTTTTCATACTGCTGTTCAGAATCTAGGTCCTTTGTTGCCTCTTCTCCCTCACCCTGCTCCACAGTGGGTGTCATGTTGATGGCCATGGGTGAAGCATCAGTAGCCATAGGATCCAGGTCCTGTGACCTCAGGGGGGAAAGTGTCACGCTCATGGTTAACATGGAGAAGTCTAAACCTTACTTCTTTCCAAAACAGCTGAAAGGCAAGAGGAAAGAAGAAAGCAAGAGTCAGACGAGATTGCCAAATAAAGAAATGGTACTTCACAGAAGAAACAGGATTTCTAAATTAAGCCAGATTTCTAAATTAAGAAACCATTGCTCATAACAAAAACAGAAAGAAGTACTTTGATTTTCTACATAGTAGCCCCAAGACTCAGCATGTAATAAGAACACAACATCACAGTGACATTGTCTACCGGAATATCCATTCTCCCCTCATTCCTTAGTAACACTGATCTTTTAGCTGTGAATATTTCGGCCTACAATTTAAAACTGCATTCCCTATCTCCTTTGCAGGCAGGTGTGTCCATGTGGCTAAGTTCTGCCCAATGAGCAGTAAGTAGAATTACTATATAGGAATTCTGGAACAGCTGCTTAAAGGGAGCTGACTCAATTAGGAGGGTCCCCCTTTCTGCCCTTCTGCTTTGCCCTTTGATTCCAGCGGGTACTATGGACTTGATGGCTGGAGCTCCAGCTGCCAGCTCAGACCCAGAGACAATTTTGAGTATATCCAGTGGAAGATGATGGAGCACAGAAATAAGAACAAGGGTCCTATAGGAAAATAAGGAGCTACTAGGTACTATGACTTCAGTCTTTGACTTTTTTTATGTGAGAGAGAAAAGCAAACTTCTATCTTAAGTCATGATTATTTGGGGCTTTCCTACTATGAGCATCTAAACTATTCTGATTATAACCAACATATTTCAAGTACATGGATAACTAGAGAGGGAATATTTTCTCATTACCAAAAACATTATGGTGACTTCAAATACTGTTAGATATTTGTTAGATAAATAGATATCATGAGAAATTCTAAGCTTTTACTTTTCTAAATAAAAGTTATAAATGATGGATTATATTAATTAGCATTCAAAGTAGATTACATTAATATTTGGTTATATTGAATTTTTAGAGGTGCTGGAATTTCAAGAGTAATAAATTGCTCTAAAATGTATAACAGTAAAATATTAGTCAAATAGGTGAAAATAACAAATATAAGTGATAAAAAAGTAAGCTTTTTTTTAGGATATAGGTTTTTTTTTTTAGTCTAGGAGCAGCCTCTTCCTCTCAAGGAAACAGATTCCTCTTTTACAGGTTTTCTTCTGATCATACACATTGAAGCTACTTTATACCTTCATGCTTATAAAGATGAAAAGTGACTGACCAAAAGATCAGAGATTTAATGTGATTGTCAGAAAGTAGCTCGTATTTCTCTATATTCTTAATATTCACTTAGTAACAAAATAAAAATTATTTTTACCTACAAAAATGGTCAGGGGAGAGGGCAGAAATCAAGACAGCTCCTAATTTGACCAGGAACATGCAACTTTCCACACAGAAATGTGCACAGGGAATAAAAAAACATGTAGAACTGACAAAGGCCTTAAGAATAAGTTATTCATATGACATACTATTTCAGAATTCTTTCAGCACTACAGTGTAATCCCCATCCCTAATTTCTTGGGCATCTAACTTTTGAATTAAATGAGAAGGATATTTGCAGGTGAAGTTTTGAAAGCAAAATTATTTGCAAAAGCAAAATATAAGTCATAGAGTAGGTTTATCACGTTGGTGCCTGCTTTAGAGAAGGGCTTTAGGCTACTACTCAACAGCTTTCTCTCCCTGATTGCAAGAGGGAGAAATCCACACTCCAAATTTTTAACCATGTTTGTATTCAGTTTTTAAAATAATAATAATACTAGAGCTGGGGTTGTGGCTCAGTGACAGCTCACCTAGCATGTGTGAGGCCCTAGGTTCTATTCTCAGCACCTCATAAAAATAAATAAATAAAATAAAGGTATTGTGTCCAACTACAACTAAAAAATAAACTTTTAAGAAATAATAATAATAATACTAAACTTAGCTATTTAAAAACCCCAATTAGAAGGTAACAAAATTTCACCAGGAATGACAAAATTCCATGAAGAGTAAGCTACTTTACCATTTCTTAATAAACCATACTTCGGCTTCAGACAGGCTCTTATTCTGATTTACCAAAACACCTTTAAATTATTAATTGATTCACTGCCCTCTGTGGGGTCAGGTTAGAACCACATCCTAGAGAGGGAATCTGATACACAAAGGTTAATAAAGGTTTCTAGTTCAAGGACATAGAACTGATTACAAATGAAGAACACATTCATATCCCAATGGTTCCCTCTCCTAAAAATTTAGATCCATTCAAGGAGATAACTAAATGCCAGGGTGGTATTCAATAAATTGCTCCAGCTATGCCCACATTGACCATTTGCCCCAACTCCTGCCCAAGAGCCCTGCATAACTGTGTCCTTCTGTTTTCTCTAAAATTCCTAAGTCAAGGCAGGGCCTTTTCTGGGATGCACATCCTACTCTAAACTAAAGAACATACCAAAGAATTAGTTCACTGCAATTTATGACTCAACTTACAACGTCTTTATATCAGGCTATGTACCAAGTAAGCACGATGCAGTTTTTTGTAGTTTAGAAAAAAACCTCCGTATTTCTGGACCTCAGTTTCCTGGTCTGTAAAATGAAAAAAAAAATTAAACTGGATGAACAGTAAGATTTCTTCTGGCCTAAGAATACATGACTGCTTATAATTATTAATTCAGAGATTTCAAAGCTCTTGGAAGCTTCCTACCTTAACTGAGAGCTGTGTAGCTACTAAAGAATGACCCTCCATTTTACCAACACACACAAACAGCATCAACAGATTTGTTCTACTTAACAGAAAAAAAAAATTGTCATGATAAAATATTGTATAAATTACTATTTGTATATTAGGTGTTACTGATTCTTCCCAAAGCAACAAACATGGGAGATTCTCCCCCATAGGAACTTGCTACTCCTTAGACTAACAATATAGATGTGGTTAGAGAGAGAGAAGAAATAGGATAAAATTATTAAACAAAAACTTGACATAAAAAATGCACATAAATTACAATTGAGAAAGAGGCAAGGAAACCTGGAATTCAAATTGCCAAAGCAAAATTTTCCTCCATGTATAGTTTCAACCTGGATATGATATTTCCCCAAATAACTGCTCAGACTCTAAAGAAGGGAATTTTTATAATCCTGAGAAGTAAAGCAAATCAGTGTTTAACTCAAGTTTCATTTCAACTTTTGTCTATTACTTTCCTTCACATATACTTTCACAACTGAGAAAGAAATGCCTTAGGTGTAAAAATAGCCTAGCAAGCCTGAGAAAGCAACATAAAATGGATTAATTATCCATTTTCTTTAGAAGGCATTTACTATAAATATTTAATTTTCAATTCTAGCAGTTCACATTTAAATGTAGCACCCATGAATAACCATAGTCTACCTGATTTTCACAAAATCACATTTGATTTGAAATATAAATTTATAATTCAAGGAAAAATGCTTTAAATTTTGGAGATTATAGTAACAATCTTTGTGTATATTTTTTCTGCCCCTATCAGGAATATTCAAGCTTGCTTTCAAACCATCAAATTAATCATTCTATTTAAATACAAACAAATAGTAGGAAATTCAGCACAAGTCTATACTTTTAAATGCTGTTAAGTATTGTGCTCTTCTTCTACAAGTCATCTTATAAAGGAAAAGATTCCCTTCTAGTCATAGAGAAATTGAAAGAAAATAAGACCACTAGAGGGCTGGGGATGTGGCTCAAGAGGTAGCACGCTCGCCTGGCATGCGTGCCACCCAGGTTCGATCCTCAGCACCACATACAAACAAAGATGTTGTGTCCGCTGAGAACTAAAAAATAAATATTAAAAAAAAAAATTCTCTCTCTCTCTCTAAAAAAAAAAAAAAAAAAAAAAAGACCACTAGACAAAAACTTCTGATGATACAAAGGGAAGCATTAGGCCAAGTGCACAGAGGTACCTACCAAATTATAATTCTGACTCCAAGATGATGTCAGAGGAGTGACTGGCCAGCTTTTTGGAAACCAATGGCCTCCCATTCCCTCCTCCTTATCAAATGCTTATCTGTGGTCACCTTTCCAGCATTAAGAGATAATACCACCTTTAGCCCAGCTATTGTTAAAAATAACATCCATCAAATCCTTTCCTGCCACAAATCTAGTGAAGAAGCAATATTTAAAGTGGAAAACCTGAAAGCATAACAATTTTAAAGCTTTTTTACTTCTTAGTTTGTGGAGGATATTTCCCACCTTACTCTATTAATCATCCTACCGCAACAGAAGAAAATACACTATGAATTGCTTAATAACAAGAACTTTTTCTGCTATCTCTTTGACATTAGCCAAGTTGAAAGCCTGACATTAGTAGAGTTCATTTGACTTGATGTATTTAAATCAGGATAGTGTTCTTTAACCAAATCAGAAGGGAAAAAATTCTAGCTACATAGTCATCAAAACTACCCATCTCTTTCTCCTTTCCCCTGTTAATTTTCTCTCCAAATGAAGGGGGCAGAGAAGTCAATATCTGGAGTATATGCTACTCATTGTAAATGCTTTTGTCCCTAAGATCCCCTCAGGATTAAGCATCTGGCTACTCCTCTCCACCCTCTGGCTCTCTTCTTAAGCCCAAACAAGATAAGGTTAGCATCAGGGCTGCTCCATGCCAATAGGCACCATTTCATATGCTCTCAGTGACCTAAATCTTTTGCTCTGAGAGGGCTATTACACAGCTATTTGGAAGCTAATGTATAAGCTCCAGGACTGCAATTATAGGCAGGCCTTTTGCAAACAAGTGATGATAAGTGAGCTGAGACAAAGAAGATGATTGCCAAAACAAGAATAACTACAGAAAAGAGTGTTTTGGTGGACTGAGCACATCCAGTCAGCTCAGAAGAACCAAGACTGTAATCTAAAAAATAAATAAATAAAATTAAAAATAAAAAAAGAAAAATTTTAAAGCAGGATAAATAGTTAACATGACCAGCTGATAAAGCCAATCTGAACTAATTAGATTCAGGTTATTTATTTTCTCAAGAAGAAACCGAGGAAGATGGCGGCCAAGGGAGTGCAGCACACCAGTACGCTGCGCCACTGTGCGGGAGAAACATGAGGTGAAATGGCTGAAGGCTACCTTGGTGGGAATCCCCAGTGAAATTGAGGTGCTCCAGAATCTAGAGGTCAGAATTCCAGCGCGCGGGATTCGGCTGCAGGGGCTTGGTCGCAGGCGATTTCTCCGAACGGAGGGAAGCAGTACTTGGTCGGCGGACCGCCCCGTGGATGGAGTCTGGGACGCGCCCGAGTTAATTAGCCGCGAGTTACCAGAGAGGGATTACAGCGAAGCGGATTCTGCAGGCTCCTGCCAGTGGCACACTGGCCGCGCTGAGTGCTGAATTCCAGCTTTGAAATACAGGAGAGAATCGGTCCAGTTCGATTCCCGACACCGGTCGGAACACGGAGGAGGACTGCAGCCGCCATCATGGAGAGCTGATGCAATCATCCCTGTTTTCTACTGATCTCGGCTCATTCAACTACAGAACAGGTGATTCCAGGCTGGTAGTTGCCTGCGTCGCGCAGACAGATCGCTCAGGCTCGGGATTGGAAACTCTGAGGAGAATACTCTTCAGGCCTCACCCCTGGCAAGGCAAGGCGGGCGCCGGGCTTTGAGCGGCCAGATTCTAGTTCCCCGGGTTGCTTTGGCCCAGGGCGGGAGATCCTTCTTGGCCCGGGGCTAGGGAACCCGCGGCGACTGTGTCTTTGACCCTGCCCCTGTCTGAGCGTACACTGAGCTGGGAGAGGTTGGAGCTGCCAGGCTCGGGCTCCCGGGGCTGCCTGAGCCTGAGGCTGGGGTACCTCTGTGGAGCCTGCTCCGAGCAGAGTGTGGCAGGGATCGGAGAGGCTGGGTTCTGGCTGCTTGAGCCCAGGGCCACGGAGCCTGCAGAGACCGCGAGCTGAGGCCAGCCACAAGTGAAACTTGCGACGAGGGGCAGCGGGACTCTGTCTCCTGGAACAGTTTTGACCCGGAGCTGGGGAGCCCGCGGGAAGTGCGTCTTAGACTCTGCTCCCAAGGGAGCCTGCACCGAGCAGGGAGAGTTTGGTGCGGCCAGGTTTGGGCACCGAGCAGGGAGAGTCTGGTGCGGCCAGGCTTGGGCTCCCGGGGCGGGTTTGGCCTGGGATTGGGGAACCCGAGGCGGTAGCCCTGAGGAGCCTGCTCCTAGCAGAAAGTGGCGGGGATCGGAGAGACCGGCTCCTGGCTCCCGAAGCGGCTCTGGCTCAGGGTTGGGGATCCTACAGGGACTGCTTCTTGGTCCGGGCCCTGCTGGGTGCTGCGGGGGCCTGGAGGGCAGAGTGGAGCTGCCTCCTGTGCCCAGAGCAGGCTAAGGGTCCCACCGGTGTGGTATCGCGACACCCCAACTGCAGCTGGGGCCGAGGAGAGTAGCCACCCACGCCTGGAACAGGACCAGCGACCCGACGGCAGGGTAGCCAAGTCAACCCACTTGGAGTGGAGGCCGTGAAGAGCTGCCGTCTGACCCTGCAAGGTAGGCAGTCCTGCGTCCCACTGGCAGGTCAGGCTCGGCAGCCGGCCAGTGTGGTGGACAAGTAGCATCGAGGCAGTCACGTCACACTGGTTGGAGTGGGGGTTGAACAGAGCCGCCGCCAGCGTCCGGAAGGAGCCCAGAGACCCGTTGGAGAGGCAGTTAGGTACCCCCACTGGGAATGGGGGTTGAGCAGAACTGCCGCCCAGGCCCGCAGGGTGGGCAGATCTGAGACCCACCTGCGGAACAGGCTTGGAGGCCGACCAGCGTGGTAGACACGTCACATCAATTGGAGTAGGGGTGGAGAAGAGCTGCTGCCCACGTCCGGATCAGGACCAACGATCCGAGGACGTGGTAGGAACGTCACCGCAATTGGAGTGGGGGCAGAGTAGAGCAGCCACCCGTGCCCGCAGGGCGGGCAGACCTACGACCAACCAGCGTAGTGGATAGATCACCCTGATTAGAGGAGGATCACAGCCACTACCCGCCCTACAAGAGAGATATCCCAAATATACAAGAGCAACATAAATAAACAGGGGGAAAAATTCAAAAACACAACAGTTTCACGAAGCAGAAAGAAACGCAAGCAACATGAAAAGACAAGGAAAGAAAGGACCACAAGCAATGCAGGTCAACTCAACTCTAGAAGAGGTAATAGCTGCAACAGATGGAATGTCAGATAAAGAGTTCAGGATATACATGCTTCAGATGATCTGGAGTCTCAAGGAAGACATGAGACAGCAAAATCAGACAATGAAAGATCACTTTGACAAGGAACTACAGAAACAAATCCAGGAAGTAAAAGATCAATTTCACAGGGAGTTAGAAGTAATAAAAAACAAACAAATAGAAATCCTAGAAATGCAGGAAGCAATAAACCAACTTAAAACCTCAATTGACAATACTACCAGCAGAATAGATCACTTAGAAGATAGAACATCAGACAATGAAGACAAAGTATTTCAACTTGAGAAGAACATAGACAGTTCAGCAAGACTGCTAAGAAACCATGAGCAGAACATCCAAGAGATATGGGATAACATTAAAAGACCAAACTTAAGAGTCATTGGGATACAGGAGGGCACAGAGCTCCAAACCAGAGGAATGAACAATCTATTCAATGAAATAATACGAGAAAACTTCCCAGACTTGAAGAATGAAACAGAATCCCATATCCTAGAAGCCTACAGGACGCCAAAAGTGCAAAATCATAAGAGATCCACACCTAGACACATTATAATGAAGATGCCCAACATACAGAATAAGGAGAGAATTTTAAAAGCTACAAGAGAAAGAAAGCAGATTACATTTAGGGGCAAACCAATCAGGATAACAGCTGATCTCTCAACACAGACTCTGAAAGCTAGAAGATCCTGGAATAACATTTTTCAAACACTGAAAGAAAATGGGCTCCAACCAAGAATCGTGTATCCGGCGAAATTAAGCTTCAGGATGGAAGATGAAATTAAAACCTTTCACGATAAACAAAAGTTAAAAGAATTCGCAGCTAGAAAACCATCTCTTCAAAAAATCCTTGGCAAAACATTACAGGAAGAGGAAACTGAAAATAACATTGAAAACCATCAGTGGGAGGTAGGACAGTAAAGGGGGGAAAGTAACCAAAGAGGAAAACTAATCAGGTTTAGTAACATAAATAAACAAATATGACTGGAGGAACAAACCAAATCTCAATAATAACCCTAAATGTTAATGGCTTAAACTCACCAATTAAGAGACACAGGCTAGTCGAATGGATCACAAAACAAGATCCAACAATATGTTGCCTACAGGAGACGCATTTGATAGGAAAAGATATACATAGACTGAAGGTGAAAGGATGGGAAAAATCATTCCACTCATATGGACTGCGGAAACAAGCAGGAGTGTCCATACTCATATCAAACAAAATAGATTTCAAGCCAAAGTTAATCAAAAAGGATAAAGAGGGACACTGCACACTGCTCAAGGGAACCATACACCAACAAGACATAACAATCATAAATATATATGCCCCAAACAATGGTGCAGCTACGTTCATCAAGCAAACTCTTCTCAAGTACAAGAGTCTAATAGACCACCATACAATAATCATGGGAGACTTCAACACACCTCTCTCACCACTGGACAGATCTTCCAAACAAAAGTTAAATAAGGAAACTATAGAACTCAACAACACAATTAACAACCTAGACTTAATTGACATATATAGAATATACCACCCAACATCAAGTAGGTACACATTTTTCTCAGCAGCACATGGATCCTTCACAAAAATAGATCATATATTATGTCACAGGACAACTCTTAGACAATATAAAGGAGTAGAAATAATACCATGCATCCTATCTGATCATAATGGAATGAAACTGAAAATCAACGATAAAAGAAGGAAGGAAAAATCATGCATCACGTGGAGAATGAACAATAGGTTACTGAATGATCAATGGGTCATAGAAGACATCAAGGAGGAAATTAAAAAATTCTTAGAGATAAATGAAAACACTGACACAACATATCGGAATCTATGGGACACATTGAAAGCAGTTTTAAGAGGAAAATTCATTGCTTGGAGCGCATTCCTTAAAAAAAGAAAAAACCAACAAATAAACGATCTCATATATCATCTCAAAATCCTAGAAAAAGAAGAGCAAAATAACAGCAAAAGAAGTAGAAGGCAAGAAATAATTAAAATCAGAGCTGAAATTAATGAAATTGAAACAAAAGAAACAATTGAAAAAATTGACAAAACCAAAAGTTGGTTCTTTGAAAAAATAAATAAAATTGACAGACCCTTAGCCATGCTAACAAAGAGAAGAAGAGATTGAACCCAAATTACTAGCATACGGGATGAAAAAGGCAATATCACAACAGACACTTCAGAAATACAGAAGATAATCAGAAATTACTTTGAATCCTTATACTCCAATAAAATAGAAGATAGTGAAGGCATCGATAAATTTCTTAAGTCATATGATCTGCCCAGATTGAGTCAGGAAGATATAGACAACCTAAACAGACCAATAACAATAGAGGAAATAGAAGAAACCATCAAAAGACTACCAACTAAGAAAAGCCCAGGACCGGATGGGTATACAGCAGAATTTTACAAAACCTTTAAAGAGGAACTAACACCAATACTTTTCAAGTTATTTCAGGAAATAGAAAAAGAGGGAGAACTTCCAAATACATTCTACGAGGCCAACATCACCCTGATTCCTAAACCAGACAAAGACACTTCAAAGAAAGAAAACTACAGACCAATTTCTCTAATGAACCTAGATGCAAAAATCCTCAATAAAATTCTGGCGAATCGGATTCAAAAACATATCAAAAAAATTATACACCATGATCAAGTAGGATTCATCCCTGGGATGCAAGGCTGGTTCAATATACGGAAATCAATAAATGTTATTCACCACATCAATAGACTTAAAAATAAGAACCATATGATCATCTCGATAGATGCAGAAAAGGCATTCGACAAAGTACAGCATCCCTTTATGTTCAAAACTCTAGAAAAATTAGGGATAACAGGATCATACCTCAACATTGTTAAAGCAATCTATGATAAGCCACAGGCCAGCATCATTCTGAATGGAGAAAAATTGAAGGCATCCCCTCTAAGATCTGGTACAAGACAGGGATGCCCTCTCTCACCACTTCTGTTCAACATAGTCCTCGAAACACTGGCCAGAGCAATTAGACAGACGAAAGAAATTAAAGGCATAAAAATAGGAAAAGAAGAACTTAAACACTATTTGCAGACGATATGATTCTATACCTAACAGACCCAAAAGGGTCTACAAAGAAACTATTAGAGTTAATAAATGAATTCAGCAAAGTGGCAGGATATAAAATCAACACGCATAAATCAAATGCATTCCTGTATATCAGCGACAAATCCTCTGAAACGGAAATGAGGACAACTACTCCATTCACAATATCCCCCCAAAAAATAAAATACCTGGGAATCAACCTAACAAAAGAGGTGAAAGACCTATACAATGAAAACTACAGAACCCTAAAAAGAGACATAGAAGAAGACCTCAGAAGATGGAAAAATATACCCTGCTCATGGATAGGCAGAACTAACATCATCAAAATGGCGATATTACCAAAAGTTCTCTATAAGTTCAATGCTATCCCAATCAAAATCCCAACAGCATTTCTTGTAGAAATAGATAAAACAATCAGGAAATTCATATGGAATAATAAAAGACCCAGAATAGCAAAAACAATGCTAAGCAAGAAGTGTGAATCAGGCGGTATAGCGATACCAGACTTCAAACTATACTACAGAGCAATAGTAACAAAAACAGCATGGTACTGGTACCAAAACAGGCGAGTGGACCAATGGTACAGAATAGAAGACACAGTAACCAATCCGCAAAACTACAACTATCTTATATTTGATAAAGGGGCTAAAAGCATGCAATGGAGGAAGGATAGCATCTTCAACAAATGGTGCTGGGAAAACTGGAAATCCATTTGCATCAAAATGAAACTGAATCCCTTTGTCTCGCCATGCACAAAAGTTAACTCAAAATGGATCAAGGAGCTCGATATTAAATCAGAGACACGGCGTCTGATAGAAGAAAAAGTCGGCTATGATCTACATACTGTGGGGTCAGGCCCCAAATTCCTCAATAGGACACCCATAGCGCAAGAGTTAACAACCAGAATCAACAAATGGGACTTACTCAAACTAAAAAGTTTTCTCTCAACAAAAGAAACAATAAGAGAGATAAACAGGGAGCCTACATCCTGGGAACAAATCTTTACCCCACACACTTCAGATAGAGCCCTAATATCCAGAGTATACAAAGAACTCAAAAAATTAGATAATAAGATAACAAATAACCCAATCAACAAATGGGCCAAGGACCTGAACAAGACACTTCTCAGAGGAGGACATACAATCAATCAACAAGTACATGAAAAAATGCTCAACATCGCTAGCAGTCAGAGAAATGCAAATCAAAACCACCCTAAGATACCATCTCACTCCAGTAAGATTGGCAGCCATTAAGAAGTCCAACAACAACAAGTGCTGGCGAGGATGCGGGGAAATGGGTACACTTGTTCATTGTTGGTGGGACTGCAAAATGGTGCAGCCAATTTGGAAAGCAGTATGGAGATTTCTTGGAAAGCTGGGAATGGAACCACCATTTGACCCAGCTATTCCCCTTCTTGGTCTATTCCCTAAAGACCTAACAAGAGCATGCTACAGGGACACTGCTATATCGATGTTCATAGCAGCACAATTCACGATAGCAAGATTGTGGAACCAACCTAGAAGCCCTTCAATAGATGAATGGATTAAAAAATGTGGCATTTATACACAATGGAGTATTACTCTGCAATAAGAAATGACAAAATCATAGAATTTGGAGGGAAATGGATGGCATTAGAGCAGATTATGCTAAGTGAAGCTAGCCAATCCTTAAAAAACAAATGTCAAATGTCTGCTTTGATATAAGGGGAGTAACCAAGGACAGGGTAGAGACGAAGAGCTGGAGAAGAAGAATAACATTAAACAGGGATGATAGGCGGGAGGGAAAGTGAGAGTTAAGGGAAATTGCATGGCATTGGAAGGTGAGCCTCAGGGTTATACACAATTACATGTAAGAGGAAAGGAGGAGTAGGAGGAAAATTATAGAAGTGGAAGAAACGATTTATAGTAGAGGGGATGGAGAGAGAGAAGGGGAGGGGAGGGGAGGGGAGGGGTGAGGGGACAGTGGAGAATGGGATAGACAGCAGAATACATCAGTCACTAGAAAGGCAATTTGTAAATCAATGGAAATGTAACTGATGTGACACAGCAATCTGTATACGGGGTAAAAATGGGAGTTCATAACACACTCGAATCAATCTGTGAAATATGGTATATTAAGAACTATGTAATGTTTTGAACAACCAACAATAAAATAATTAAAAAAAAAAAAGAAAAAAAAAAAAAAGAAGAAACCGTTTCTTCCAAGCAAAAACATCATCATGTGCACAGTGTGAGAGGAAGTCTTGCCATAATGTAAATCAACCTTAAGCCCAAATACTTAATATTTCTAGGTCCTGCTTACTCCTTAAAACACAAACAAGGAACTAATGCATAATTTTGGCCAAATTAACAAATTGGCTTTGCTACTTAGCACATTACAGAACAGAGGTAGAGGAAATTATGTTAGACATCACTATGTATCCTTATCCTCTCACCCCCTTCATGTTTTTCTTTTGTATTCTCATAACCACTCTTCAGAGAATCAATTAATAAACATTTTAGAAAGAAAAAAAATTCCTCTGGATTGTTTCAATTTTTGTCTAATGTTAGTTCTCATGGTTTGATTGCACTGAGGAAATATAAATTAATTCAAGAGGTATATTCTATATTTGAGTCCACAATACCAGAATTGGACTTTGTAAAGAAAACACAAAAACAAGTTTAATAAATTGCTTAATTAAATGTCCCTGCCTACCCAGATGAATGAGGATCTAATTCATCACCTAGTCTTAAATCTTGCTGTCTGCCTATCTCCCTGACTCTTATAAAGAGTCAAGAAACTTTAGATGGCTTTAAGTTCTTAAATAGGAAAGTAGAATAGTTGTTGCCAAATATAAAGTTAAATTTGAATTTAGAAAAGAAAGAGAGAGTGGCTTTTGTAAAATGTTCCTAAGGAAATTTCCACAATAGCTGTCTGATACCTCTTCCTTTGCCTTCTCCCTGTCACAACCCCATGTCCTCCAGCACTCACCTAGAATAACAGTGAATTCACTACAGTAAGTCCTGATCAGTGTCACTTTCTAATCCTCCTGTAATAACAGGCCAGCCTGCAAGCAGATATCAGTAAGAAGGAGAACTTCAAGCACGTGCAAGGGTGCAAGAAAGCATGTTAACAGGGAAGCCTGAACAGATTTCTACAATTTCTTCTTGGTATTATTCTCTCTCTTTCTCTCTCTCTCCCTCCCCCACCCTTCGATATTTCCTTTGTGTACAGCTCCATCCCCAGGCAGATGGCTGATTACATTCTGCTAATCACTTAGAGACCATGCACCCTCTCCAGGTTCTCCCTCCAATCATCAGATAATTCCCTTTCCCAGAGCATGGAATCTTCTGTCAGCCATACCACACATCATAAATCATTTTCCTTCCTTGACTCCTCCTCCCACCCCTTTCCCTGATTATACAGATCATCTCTTGTGGCAAGGCTACCCAGATTGTCAAGGCTAGTCTTCACGCTCTCCATGTTTTCTTTCTTCCACTACTGAAATCAGTTCCAGTCACACAAAGATTCATTTGGCTACTTCAGGCAGTCAGCCACATGGATGCCCCTGGTCATCAACCATGTGGACATGAATGCAATGAACATTAATGAGTGTTTATCTCCCTCACATCTCACCTTTAAGCATTAGGCATCCGATTTTCTATTGTTCAAGAAAATGTCCTGAGAAGGACTGGATTTGTAAAGTACTAATATGTAATCTGTACCATTGTTACTTTTATCAATGCTATTAATTCAAAGAACATGAGATAATTACTTCAAATCAAATGTCTTTACTGAGAATGAACTAAACGCAAAGCATTATAATGAATCCTATAATCCCCTCCCCCCTCCGTCTGTGCATGCACACACACACACACACATTCACCAATATCTACTGCCAGGCAGGCTGTAGTCAATATATGGGAGGCAAGATCAAAACCAAGTGAGACCCCAGTAGAATGGTATTAATTGTGGGTGGAGGAAAGATAAGTGGAAACATCTAGAGAAGGGAAAATTTGAAATAGGTTTGTAAAAATGGGTCTGATTTCAATAGGCAGAGATAGAAGGAAGATGATAAAGGAATTCTAGGAGAGGAAATGCATGAACAAAGAAACCTCAACATCATGAAGTTGGAGAAATTAGCAAATCCTTGTGTTGAGAACACTGGGAACTTGATGCTGCCCAGAAATAGATAAAGCTGGAAGGTAAGTCACAGCCACATTATAAGAGAATTTTGAATGCTATGATATGGAGTTTGGAATGAATCCAAGGGAAGTAGGAATTCTAAAATGACTGTTTAGAGAAAGAAATCAGATTACCGTTGTATTCTAGAATGAAACAGAATAGTAGACACGTGCAGTCTTATTTATCAAGAAAATAAAATGAGAAATCAGAATTGAGAGGATCAACATTCCCTTTTCTAGACAAAGACTTCATTAACATGAAATGTTGCCTTAAAAATCTTTCTATCCCAGAGAGTGAGAGATTGAGAGACACAGACTGAGAGAGACAGAAAGAGAAGTTACAAGTCTGACTTTTAGATCAGAGTGATAAAGGAGTTCTCTGCTATGTCCTACCTACTCCATTAAATATAAATAAAATTCTCCATTTTTAGTTCTCATTAACCCTACTCACAATCCTAGCTTCAGAATTTGAAGTGGAAAATTTTTAAGGATTATTTTATACAATGCTTTTTTTGGTCTAAAATGACTTTTTTACATTAATTTTAAAGTAATATATATTAATTCCAACATTGTAAAAATAGATAACAGTGAAGATAGAAGATCCCTATCTCCATATTCTTAACCCTAGTCAACAAGTGATAAGAGGCTATTTTGTTTTTCTTTTGTGTTCTCCATATGTGACATTGAAAGGAAATAAGTTCTAAAAGAAGAGCCATTTTAAAGATTCTGAAGCCTAAATTAATTAGTTATCTCTATTAATGCAACAATATTGCAGTATTTGCTAACACAGAATTATTGCCCAGGTATTAATAAGTATAATACAAAAAGTTGCTACAGAAAATAAATTGAGAGAGTGATGGCAACTTCTGGGTAGAGATAGCCAACTGAATACACACATGTAGTTTTGCTTCCTCCAACTGAATACACACATGTAGTTTTGCTTCCTCCAAAAATCCCTCTAATACTACTTAAAAGGATTTTCTAGTAAGCATAAACACTCAAGAATAGGAGGCAAATAATATTTTAGAAGCCAGAAATTAGATGAACAAGTGATAAATGACTTAGTTAACTTGCGAAAAGTAAATCCTAAGCCAGCAATTAGGGGACAAAGAACCAATCTGATTTTTACTTCAAAATCCCTAAATTATTTTGAAATTCATGGAACCAGATATATCTGGAAGGAGGAGGCATGAAAGAATTAACTTTCCTAAAAGGAAATATGGACTTTGTCCTACCTCCTGGGCGGTAACCTCTTTAGAAGTTAGAAATTTCTGACTGATAGGAATATCTTTGCTGTTTGTGGTGGGCTCTCTAGATCACACCTCAAAATTTATGCTAATGAGCTGACTCAGGAATGAGGGCAAGCCAGTCAGAAAGCCCAACCATGTGATTAAAGTTTGGGGTCTTTGGGAAACTGTGTAAACAATGATCCAATCAATTGTGCCTATGTAATTAAGCCCCCACCCCCAAAAAACTATGGGCACTGAAAGCTCAATTGACAACACTCCACATGTTATATCACATGTTAATGACAGAAAATAATGCATCCCTGAAAGTTGGAAGCTTAGTACCCAATCCCAGATTCTGGGAAATGGGCTTTGGGATAGAGGTTAAAGACATACAAAACACCACAAATTAGAGTGTACTGAATCTCTCAACAGCAACACTGGAAGTCTGAAGACAATTGTTTTGGCTAAGAAGGAAAAGAATTCTAGTCTATATCTCTATAGATGCTTCTCCAAAGAAGATATACAAAAGGCCAAGTACATGAAAAATGTTCAATCTTACTCTTCACCAGGGAAATGCAAATCAAAATCACAATGAGATATCCACTCACCCCAATTGTAGTAGCTGTCATCATAAAGACAAAAAATAACAAATGCTGATGAGGATCTGGAGAAAGGGAACACTCATACACCGCTGGTGGGAATGTAAATTAGTATAGTCATTATGGAAAATAGTAGGGAGATTTCTCTAGAAACTAAAAATACAACTATCACATGATCCAGAAATTCAACTACTGGATATATACTCAAAGACAATGAAATCACTATACCAAAAAGATACCTTCACTCCCATGTTCATTGCAGTACTCTTCACAATAGCTAAAATATGGAATCAACCTAGATGCCATTCAATGAATGAATTTATCAATAAAATGTGTATATGCCATACACAATGGAATATTATTCAATCATAAAAAGAATGAGATCCTATCATTTGCAGACATGTGAATAATATAGGAGGTCATTATGCCAAGTGAAATAAGCCAGACACAGAAAGACAAATACCACATGTTTCTACTCATTTGTGGAAACTAATATATCAATCTCATGGAAGAATGAAATGGAATAGTGTCACTAGAGATTGAGAAGGGCAGAAATAAAATATGGTAACCATTGGTTGAAATAATCTATGATATACTTCATAACTAGAAGAGTATGAAATTCCTAACTCATAAAATTGATTAGTGTTTGAAAGATGGAAATGCTTACTGCCTTGATCTGATTACTATACACTGTAAACATATTGAATTATCGTAACATATTCCATAAAAATGGACAAATATTAAGTCTCAAAGCTATAAATCACACTTAATATTCTTAATAATATAAACACTAGATGTTGCTATATCCCAAATCACTACATAATTTTTACAAAGATAGGCAGGAAATCAAGAAAGGCAAACCAAGCATCAAAAAAAGAAAAAATCTAGACTAGAACAGCAAGAATAATGTAAATTAATAAATAATCAATGTGACGGTAGAATAAATTTGAGGGGTTTCAAGACTTGAGCCCTGGGGCACTTAATCCATCTCCACCTTCCACTCCCACCACCATCACCCTTTTTTAAAATTTTGAGATAAGGTCTTACTATGTTGTTTAGGGCCTTGCTAAATTGCTGAGGCTATCCTTGAACTTGCTATCCTCCTGTTTTAGCCTCCTGCATTTTGGGGATTAAAACAAGTATATGCCATCCTACCTGGCTAGAATATTTTTAAAACACATACACACACACACACACACATATACACAAACACACACACACACACACATCAACTTCTGCCTACTTTTAAGAGACATCGGAGGCTACATTCTGTGAAAATGAAGGAGTAAACCAAAAAAAAGAAAATCACAGGAATTCTAGCCCCCAAGCATGATGACGAAGGGAAATTCCAGGATGGCAGCTATGCACCAGGGAAGCCAGGCTTCCTGTCCCTACTAGACCAGGTCAGAAGGCTCATGGTAAGACTGCTTCAAGCAGATAACACTGAGAGAAAACCTGATGTAAACAAATGTCCTAGAAGAAATTTATGCAACTGGTAGAAAATCAGGGGTCAAATTGGAGATGAATTCACAGAAAAACCAAATAAATAATAATAAACTCTAGCGACAAAAGTTTGTACAAAAATAGAAAAATTGGTTCTTCTCAGTAGGCTCTACAAATCATCTGTTTATAATTTTTCAACTAATACATAACAATCATAATATTATGATACAGTTATTGCTCTGTGCGGTTTAGCTATAAATTACACTTACATATTCTTAATAATTAAACACTAAACGTTGCTATATCCCAAATCACTACATAATTTTACAAGAATAGTGAGAGACAGGAATTTTTTGTGTGTACTCAAGCAAGTGCATATGTGCCCCTACAGGAGAATAACAAAGCCAGGCGTGGGACATATCTGTAATCCCAGCTGCTCAGGAGGCTGAGGAAGGAGGATTGCAAGTTCAAGGCCAGCGTTGGCTGTGGAAAGCCATCCGTGAACTGTGCATGAACTAAAACAATGTTGGTACCATAAGTCAGGAAACGCTGGTAATGGGAACTCCCAGCAGCAACACCTGGTTAATGTGGCTTCCTACCTAGCTCCATCACTAGCTCAGCACAGCATGGGAGATGGGGTGACCCATTGGAGCCATACAGCCTTTTGAAGATGGGTGTGGCTTGCCAAAATGTCAATCAACTTGTTTAGCGCAAGACCCCAGCCACACTGAGAAGCAAGCACCCAGGACTCCTCCCACTGAAACCTTATCCCTGCCTTTGATGTACTTCTCCTTAAATAATTGGGGCCCCTTTTCAGTGTTCAACTCCCATCAGGACTGGAAAACCCATCAGACACTCCCTTTCTATCCAATTTCTGGCTCTGTCTTTAATTCTCACTAATTATTTCAGACTTTTTATTTCTCAGGCAGTTCATACCTTCTGGGCAGGAACCTACCCTGGCAGTATTCTGGTCACCCTGCAATACTTGGCAACTTACCAAGACCCTGTCTCAAAGTAAAAAGGGCTGGGAATGTAACTCAGTAGTAAAAGCACCCCTGGGTTCAATTCCCAGTACCAGGAAAGAGAGGGAGAGGGAGAAAGAGAGAAAGAGAAATAGGGTAGGGTAACAAGCTAAATAAATTCCCATTTTTCATAGGGAAAATTCAAAAGATAAAACTATGGAAAAAATACAGCATGCTTGGGAAATAGTCCTGCCATCCTATTGTTTCAAGATGGAGGTACTCACCAAAAATGTCAGCCAAAAGATGACACCAGATTGCCTCTGGAGCTGGGGAGAAAAGGGGCTGGAAATGGAAAAGAAAAGGGCTATTGTTTGTCTCAAGGAACTGAAGCACTACTCACCTCTTAACTATTTGTCTGCAAGCATAAAACTCAAAAATATCTAGATTAAACACTGAAAGCTTTTTTATTATAGAACACAGTTTTAACATTCTTGAGTGTCACTGAGTTGTTTCTATATGGGACATGGAATATAGGAAACATTATTTCTCAAACTTGTTTGACTCTGAAAATAATAATTATATATATTTGCCTTTTGCTTTCTGATAGAGAATGTCACAAGACTGGGTGGGGTACAACTTAAGTGATGCTAAATTTAACATGCTAAGTTCAAATTTGTGCCTATGTACTCCTAAAACATTTTTCTTTTTCTTTTTCTTTTTGGTATCAGGGATTGATCGTGGGGGCTCTAAACCAATGTCTCCAGCCCTTTTTATTTTTTATTTAGAGACAGGATCTAAGTTGCTTAGGGCCTTGCTAAGTTGTGGAAGCTGGCTTTGAACTTGTGATCCTCCTGCCTCAACCTTCCAAGTCACTGGGATTTCAGGTATATAACACTATGCCTGATTAAAACATCATATTTTAAAATGCAAAATGCTTACTGTGATTCACTTCAATAATAAAGTTTTGTTTGTTTCACTCAAATAATCCCTTTAAGAAAGAAATGTTTTCTACAAACTAAACCTGATCCCACATGACTAAGTGAGCAAGTCAAAGGTAAGCTTATTTTAGTATTTGTCCAAGTAGATACATTGTGGAATAAATAACTTATTTTTTAAGACAACTGGATCAGGCTGCGATATCAAATAATAAATTAAGTCATACCTTTCAACTAATACTAATTTGTTTTTTACTATTCATGCTATAATGTGAGAACATATTTAATAACTATCTATATTGTCATTTTTTCATAAATAGGAGATGTTATTTTAGAGTTGATAAACTCTCATAAAAACCAGGATTTTTAAAAGCATTATTCCTATTCACTATTATTTCCTACTCAATCTAACTTCCCAAACTTGCAAAACAATTTTCTTTAAAAGATTCTAATTTCAAATTAAAAAAAAATACTAATGGGAGATGGCAAGAGCTGTTAATATCCAAAGGTCTATGATTCTTCCTCATAGTTTTCTTTATTAGAGAAAGAAAAATGAAAGTCTACTACCATATCTACCTTTCAAGAAAATATTTCACTAAGATAAAACCTATTCATTTTAAAAATTTTGAAATGGTTTTGCTTAAAATGCATCAACTTTATAAAAAATTCAAGTATTTCAGCTCAATTAGCCATCTAAATTGAAAGTGAGTATCTGATTAAATATGACTTGCTCTAAAATTAACTGGTGTTTTGAGAAACTAATCCCTAGAACAAATAAGTTATATATCATAGACCTTCAAAAAAATCAAATACATATTTTCTAGTAAAAAAGTAGATAATACAAGGTAATAAATATTTTTGCTTATATATTCTAGTAGACAACAAAAAATAAGAAGCATGGACTAGCTTAGCAAAAATTCACCTTCATTGAATTTTTGTTTCTAAAAAATAAATTATTTATTCTCTTGCTTAATAAAATAAACAGCAATAATAGGAACTACTAAGTAAGAGCTAATGACTTAAATGTCTCCAAAAAGAAGAAGGAGGAGGAGGAGGAGGAGGAGGAGAAGGAGGAGGAGGAGGAAGAGGAGGAGGAGGAGGAGGAGGAGGAGGAGGATCTTTCAATAATCCTAGAAAATTAGTTGTAGATTGAATTTTACCAGATGCTTTGCCAGCTCTTAAATTCATAGAAAGTAGAAAAAAGATTTTAGCTTTTAAATTTAGGAATCTCTCTAAATCACAGGGGTACAGAGGGCAAAATGCTGAATGCCAGAACAGCCTAACTCATACTGTCTCTCTCTGCTTTAAGAGGGGTATGGCCTTAACTAAAAGCAAAAATCCTTCAGTCATTTGATTTGATCACTTACCACTAACCAAAGTCTAGCTGCAATGAAGAAGAAAAGGAGCAGCAGTCTCCAAGAGAGGTTATGATTTCTGGGTTTTTCACTTCTTTCCTTCCCTAGGTAGACTTCACTTTCCAAGCACATGAGCATTTGGCTGCCATCCAAGAGTGATTCAGATGCCTGAAAGTTGACTGTGCCCTAAATTTTTTCTTTTAATTTTTCTTATCTTTCTCTTTGTTAACAACAGTTTCTCATAATTGATATGACACTTAGAAACAACTTGTCCTTCCAATGGGCTCTAGATATCATCTATTTATAATTTTTCAATTAATGTACCACAGTCATAGCTATCATATGACACAGCTACTTGTGATCTTAGTCATTTGCAGCCAAATACAAAAGAACCGCAAATTCTGCTTGTCATAGCTTCTATTCGATGTGCTCTTTGCCCTGATACTATAATTGTCAATAATTCTGTATGATTCAGACATGAATTTGAATACCCAAAGTCCTTTGATTGGATTTCCTAGAGAAGAAATGGCATTTCATGTGCCTGAAAATGAATAACCTAGAATATTTCATTAGTATTCAGCGGACTGCAATTTTTTTATTAGTTTTCGGCAGACACAACATCTTTGTTTGTATGTGGTGCTGAGGATCGAACCCAGGCCACATGCATGCCAGGTGAGCGCACTACCGCTTGAGCCACATCCCCAGCCCAGCTGACTGCATTTTTAAAAATAAAAGTGTTTGAGATGACCTTTAATTAAGTTGAAATCTATAAGGTAAGAGTTTTGTTTTTGAACATTATTTAAAACAGAAACAGCTGGAAGACTAGTTTTACTTTGCTTCAATGTGAAAAATGACATGAAATTTTTAAACAAAACTAATCCAGGCAAATTTATACAAAGGCCGAGGAATATATCAGCAGGCGGTTGAATGCACACTATAATTTAAGGGGGAAAATGGTGTTTAGTGAGCAGCTCACTTTATTTGGCACCTATCCCTCATGCTCTGGCAAACAAGCAAGTCATCAATTGTTCATCCCTCACCCTCCAGGAAGAACTGGCAGCTTCCATGTGTATCATTTCTCAATTGATCTGTAAAGGGAAATAGGTTAGAGAAAAACTGATCTTGATCCTATAGAGTAAGTCTGTACTGTTAAACCAAGCTTTTCAATTTTTTAAAAAAGTTACCTGCCCTATCACTTAACTGGTTTCTAACAACAAGGTTTATATTTAACCTTGTTAAAATATGACAAGATTTTTGTATATTTAAATGTAACAAGCTTTATTTTATAACAGGATCTCAGTGTTCAGACAAGTTTACAACAAAATTTAGAATATTTTTATGAAGGTAGAACACTTTAAGTTCAGACTATGAAGCAGTCACTTGAATTAAATAACACTGCTTTTCATTCACAAAATAATCAGAAAAATAGACAAATTTGACTTCATGAAAATGTTAAAATTTTGTGCATCAAAGAACAATATCAACAGTAAAAAGGCAACCCACAAAATGGGAGAAAATATGTGCATATCATATATCTTAAGAGAGTATATTTAGAATATGGCAAGAAACACACGAAAAGAGGCTCAACGTCATTCATCATTAGGGAAATACTAATCAAAACTAGAACACATCACCTCATGCCCGATTAACATTACCATCATATACAATAAATAAAAACAAGTGTTGACAAGGATGTGAAAGTGTTAGAAGTTTTGTGTACTCTTAGTAAAAATATAAAATAGAATAGCCCAATGGAAAATAGCAGCTCCTCAAAAAATTAAAAATAGAATCACCAGTCAAAAAAACAAAAAGAAAATCCCAGAGGGAAAAAATCCACTTCTGGATATATAATCAAAAGGACTGAAGATAGTGTTGCAAAGAGAAATCTATATATCCATGTTTAAGAGCAGCATTATTACAATAGTTAAAACATGGAAGCAACCCAAGTATCCATCAATTGATAAATGGATAAGCAAAATACAATGGAATATTGTTCAACTTTCAAATGGAAGGAAATTCTGACATGCTACACTTGAGTGAACTAATTGAAATAAGCCAATCACAAAGAGAAAATACTATGTGACTATACTTAGATGAGTCACTTAGAATAGTCAAAACCATCAAGATAGACCACAGAATACAGATTTTCAGATTCACAGCAGAAGGTGAAATTAGGAGTCATTGCTTAATGAGTATAGAGGTTCAGTTTTACAAGATGAAATGAGTTATAGAGACAAATCATGGTGATACTTATATAATATTATGAATGTCTTGAATACCACTGAACTACACATTTAAAAATGGTTAAGATGTTAAATTTTGTGTTATATGTATTTCACCACAATGAAAAGAATTGGGGAAAAAAAGGACTGATAAGTTAAAAGAAAGAAAGAAACAATGTTGTAAGCAATGAAAGTATTATGGGTAGATCAAAATATTTGTAGGTCTAAAATTTATCAGCTAAATTAACATAAGTCTCAAATTGATAGATGAATTGATTTTTAAAGACAAGTCAATATACAACCTAAAAATAAAAGTAATCAAAAGTCTTAAGTAACAAAAGTAATTCCCAAATACTTATGGGTATCTGCTCACTTAAAGCACTAGTAAAGGCGGATACACCCCCATACAAACCTTAGAAAAGGTGTTTGCATTGTCTACAATAACATTGTAGGATGAGATCATCAACAGTTTATAGAGGGTCTTCTATATTTATGCAGTTATTATATCTCCCAAAGAATTTGTAACCAGGAAGATTTAGCTCTTCTTATTTTTTAATTCTTTTCCAGTATCACCAGTGACATCTGTGTCCATGAACTACTTAAGAAGAAAAATATCCAAGATCTCATTCTCATTCAATCTATTACCTCTATTTAAAACTGAACCTATAGAAGTTGTGAGTGTTGTTCAGAGGTTGAGTGCTTGTCTAGCATGCACAAAGCCATGGGATCAATCCCCAGCACCAAAAACAAAAAAACAAACAAACAAACCTGAATCTGGGAAATTAAAGTGTGTGTGTGTGTGTGTGTGTGTGTGTGTGTGTGTGTGTGTCTGTGTGTGTGTGTGATTACTTGCACTTCAAACTAAACATGAATCCAAATTCAGTTATATGAATAAAGACATGTTTAACTCAGTGAGTACATTAGCCTGATATGCTACTCAAGGTCATTCATTCCCTAGGATAAAACTAATTAGAAATCTGAACTGCCCAGTTGGATCATTTTCCCTTTTTAACTTGTCTATAAAGTGGGAGGGCTTCAAATTTTTCTCAATGCTTTGTGTTATCTTAATAAACACTGTCTAGATAATAAGGATAATATATAATAACATATATTCAAGATGAAAATATCTACTCTGGGATATTCAACTCAGCCTTTTCCCATCAAAATGCAAAGAGAGCAATTCATTCATCTGCAAAATTTAATAATTTGAACTCTGAAAACCAGCAAAACAAAATGTTCTGACCAAGAAGAGATAGCAATTAGAATGTGAATATAGGTGTATTCAGAGTATCATTTCCCAAAATATGGTCCACGTAATATTGGTTCTGTTAGGTAAGAGTTTAGGGATGTCAGGATGGCAGAGGCAGGTTAAAAGAAAAATGCTGCTGGAGGACAAGAAAGGGGGATTAGTTGCCATGTATGTCCCTGTTCATCCTAAGTCTCATTACCATAACAATTCCTGCCACTTAACACCTATAACAACCCCTGCCACAGATTTGGTATTCTAAAATAACCAATAGGACAGTATTCTAATTAGATATTCTAAAGTAGCCAGGGGTGGGGGGAAATTGGACAATAGTTTAATCAGGTATCATAAGATAACCAATGGGAGCAAGTGGGGTAAGGTCTTCAGTCAGGTCCATGCAGAGAGGAGAACATTTCACATCTCATCAGATCAATAAGAATTCCCAGACATTGGGGCCTTGAGCCTCTCTCTCTCTCTTGCTTGGTCCACTCTGCTTTAATTTATGGAGTGCTACTTTCACCTTAACCTCCAAAAAATTTGTGTTTCACCTGTTACTGCTATGTATCTTGCTCAATTCTTTGGGACAACTGGACATCCCCAAAATAACAGTCCGGTATTGGCTAAAACAGAAACTAGTACCAAGAAATGAGGTCATTGATATGACTAACATGACCATGTGGTGCAAAAGGTTTTGTAGCTTTTTGGAATATGTGGGAGAGATTTTTAAAAGCTTAGAGATACATGCTGGAAAAACTTTAGAATGTTATAAGGAGATGCTGGTGGGAGCTCAAAGACCAGAATGCTGATAGAACTGGTAGATAGTAAAGACTTGGCTCATGAAGTTTCAAAGGAGAAGGAGGTTGCTATTAGAAATTGGACTAGAGGCTATTCATATTATCCTTACTATCATTAATATCCTTATTAACATTCATGTTATCCTTATTATCTAGACTGTGTTTATCAAGATAACATAAATTCAGGCCATTTTAGCTAAGAAGTTGTCTACATCTTGCCCACATCCTGAGACTTTCCATGAGGTTAAATCTAAAGGTGATGAACTTCTTACAAGAAATTTCTGGTATAGCATTTGGGCAATGGCATGGCTATTTTTGGTGGGTCTTAGCCAAGTGTACTGTGATAATCAGGAGCAAAAAGATTTGAAAAACTTGCAATTAGGCTAGAAAACTGTGAGTAAAACTGGGGCTAAGGACTTAAAGAAATTACAGCCACTAAAGAGATGTTGCTAAAGTACTTTACCCAGAAACAACAGGAAGGATGACTTGAGGGTATCTCAAAATTGGCAAGACCACACCCATCTCAGACTCACGGGTGTAAAAGTAAAATTTCCTTTGAGATGAGACCATGGGGCACTCTATTTGCACAGGGGAGTCTAGGAAGTTATTTAACCATGTTCAGCCACCCGGCTTCAGAAGCCAAGGTCCAAGGAGGGTTGGCTCCTGCTCAGTATGGCAGCAGACCTTGGCATCAACCACATGGAACTAGTTCTGCATGACTGTAGGAAGTTGGACTTAGTTGGTCATGAAGGCTTCCACTGAGATTTCAAAGGAAGGCCTGGGAAGCCAGACAAAGTGGAGCAGGGTTAGAGTCCCTACAGGCTGTCCCTGAAAGCACAGTGAATGGAGAGGTACAAAGGAAGCCTAAGCTGCAATGAAGACCCTGAGGTTAAGAGATGCCAGCACCATGGGACATCTGATAAAGAAAGCTGCAGGAATTGGGCAGACACAAGCTGAGAGACAGGCCATGTGGGCTACAACCAGCAAGGCCATGGGGTGGAGCTACACAAGCCCTTTGGAGAGAATATCAGGATGCTATGTGCCCCAGACGCTGGATGTAGAGCAATAGAACTTAATAGCCCAGCTGGGTTTCAGTCCCATCCCTTCATTCCATGCCCTATTTCTCCCCTGTGGAGAGGAAATGTTTGCTCTGTGCAAGTAATACTGTGTATATGTAACTTCCTTTTGATTTCTACAGGGGCTCACACTGAGTTTGCCTTGAGTCTCAGAGACTTTGGACTTAGACATTTGGGCAATGCTGAAACTGGTAAGACTATAGGGACTCTTAAAAATGGACTAAGTGCATTTTGCATTATGAGATGAGAATAAACTTTGGGAGGCCAGAGACAGAATGTTAGGGTTTGGATATGAGGTATCCCCCCAAAACTCCTGTGTGAGACAATGCAAAAAAGTTCAGAGGTGAAATGATTGGGAAATGAGAGCCTTAACCTAATCAGTTCATTAAACCATTCAAATGGATTAACTGGATGGTTACCATAGGTAGACAGCATATGGCTGGAAGAAGTAGATCACTGGGAGTATGCCTCTAGGGTATACATTTTGTCCCTGATGAGCAGAGTTCACTCTTTTTCTGCTTCCTGATTGTCAGGTCCTGAGCTGACTTCTTCTTCCATCACACCCTTCCACCATGATGTTCTGCCTCACCCTGGGTCCACAGCAATGGAATCAATCATCCATGGGCTGAGACCTCTGAAACCAGGAGCCAAACAAACCTTTCCTCTTTTAAAATTGATCTTGTCAAGGTCTTTTGGTCACTGCAGTAAAAAAGCTAATGAAATCAACTAATAAGAAAATGTTTAGAACTTGTTACATCTAGGAAACAACTTACACACACACCCTACTGGAGATATGAAGCTCACATTAGTTCCCAGGAGTCTTCACAAAGAATCTTGTTAATTTGGCATAATTAAGTATTATACAGTATCTTTTGGTGATGAGGAGAATAGATATCAAAAAGAGACAATTTAAAACAGTATATCCATAGATAAGTACCTCTAGACAGCCTCCACAGTAGAAATCCAGAATACATTATATAAAATGGCACTTTATGAGACAGTTGTGTTTGCAAAAAACCTTCAAACTCTACGTTAAGTTAAAAGCAAAATGTTAACACCTACTCTGGCCCACCATACCATCTTTTTTCTTTAACCAAAGGTATTCGTATTTGTTAAGAATACGAATAACACCAGGTCAGAGCAAGTTGGTGATACCATCATCCACGTCATATGTCATTGAAGGTCTACTGTACATGTGGGCATGTTGATTCATTTAAAGGAGGTTGTTTCCTGGTGACTATTAGATGTTCCTTTAGAGCATTCAGCAATGAATTTTTAGTTTTACTTCCTAAATACTCAATAGAACCAAAGGAAGGTGAGTAGTAATTTTCTCTTGGCTATGATATCTGTTTAAGTGAGGTTCCTCCATTTTCATCTCCCAGACATAACCTTACCCCCCCCCCAAAAAAAATGCCTTTCATAGTTGATAATATGAAAGAAAATGGTATTGTGTCAGTATTACATACAAGATTAGGAAGTACGTCACATTATCTTGAAAACATCATCTAACTTAATTTATTTCCAAAAAATACAAAGATAATAAACTTCTTAAAAGCAAGGATTTGTCTGAGACACAGCATTTCACTCAGACTCTTCTGCACAGCAGGCATATTATAAACATGTACTGAATATATGAATGAGTCAGTGGGTCCTTGAGTGTATGAGTGATTCAATCAGTGAAGACATAAAAATTCAACAAATCCTATGTATAAGTAGTCCAAGAGTCAGTTGTATGCCACATATTAGATAAATGGGTATGAAATAGTTAAAGAGAAAAATAATCCAGAGAGGTTAAATGTAACTACTACTGGGAAATGATTTTGTTTTTAGGAACAGGGTAAAACTTTTGAGACAGCATTAAATCTAGACCCTACCTCACCCAAAAAAAGAAAAAAAAAACAAGATATTCAATAAATCCTTCTTACTTACATGTGGATGTGGGTGTGGGTGGGTGGGTGTATATTTAAAGCCATTTCCTATATGTATTAACAGAAAACATCTTAGAGAAGAAAAATTATTTTTATACTTCTGGTAAAGAAATAATGTCAAATGCTCTCATTAGCTTTTGTTTCCTCCCAAAACCCATTTAAAAATCACTAAAGGAATTACAAACAAAGACAGTAAGAAAGGCAATAACAGCAAGGAAATTTTAGAAACCAGAAAATAAGTTGGCAAGGAATAACTGATTAAAGCAAACTGTGTAGTCTAAATCCTAAACTGGCAATGGGAAAAATGAAAATCAACCTCATTTACAGGTAGAGCTCCCAAATGCCATTAACTGATAATATCTTGTTACCCTGGAAATGGGAGGAAAGTGGGTCTAAAAATAGAATAATCTCCTGGAAGCCAATTTAAAAAGCAGCTAAAACCCCAGATTCTCTCTATTAGGAATAAGTCTCTCCCTGGAAAGAGTAAAATAGAGAGTCTCTTGACTAGGACACCAAACACAATTGAAGGTGGGGGCACATTGCCCTAAACTGGAGAATTAGGTCAATATATGCTTATTAAATGTTTAGATCCCATATTCTTCTTCCTTTTAGCTCCCAGAATGCTGTCATCATGGCCTTGACCCTCCAGGCAGGAGGCTGAAATCTGATCAGATCTAAAGGAAAGATCTAAAGATATTGATGGAGAAAGATGTTCCATCAATAAACATCATATATCCCCCTGTAACAGAATTTCTCAACCTTGATACTATTGACATTTGGAGCCAGATAATTCTTTGTTATGGGGAGCTGTCTTGTGCATTACAGAATTTTTAGCAGTCTTTGTAGTCTCTTCGCTCTAGATACAAAAGCAGTACTCCCCACAGCTCTAGTTATGATAGAAGTATCTGTAGATATTGCCAAATGTTCCCTGGCAGGCAAAAATCCTCCCAGTTGAGAACTTCTTCTTTATATTGAGGCTCCTTCTTGACAAGCCCCTCCCACATATCCAGTTTCAACTCAGCTTCTTAGCTACTAATTGATACTAACTTTAGCTATGCCTGAGTAAATGTATTCTGGTAATTTATGCTTAAACTATTTAACCACTTAGGAAACATATGTAGTTTAGTTTTTTTCAACTAAATTTTATTCTTTATAGGACCTAAATATTTTTTAATTTTGTAAAAAAAAAAAAGAACATCATTCTGAAGTTAAACTATTGCAAAAAAAATTAAAAAGCAAAAACAGGAGTATGGATGTAGCTCAGAGATAGATCACTTGCTTAATTAGCACAGTGAGACCCTGAGTTCAAACCCTACTATAGGGAAAATAAAAAGATAGAAACAAACAAAAATAATTGTTAGCTTGGTCAATTTATGGGGAATTAATTGGAGATTACTGTAAAATTCTAAATAGTTTGCTCTTCCTCACTTAAGAAACATTTGTTTTATTAATAACAATCATGATCTTAAAATAGCTCATCAAAATTAGACACAGTGGTACATGACTGTAATCACAGCCATGTAAGGCTGAGATTGGTGGAAGAGGATCACAAGTTCAAGGTTAGGCTCAAACTTTTTCAGATTGTGTTGTGTGTGCATCAATATATCATAATAAACCCCACCATTATGTTTAATTATAATTTACTAATGTACCAATTAAGAAAAAGGGCTGGGAATATAGCTCAATGGTTATAGAAATCTGGGTTCAATACCCAGTACCACAAAAACAAACAACAAGTCATATATGAACATGAAAACTAAGCCCTGTGGCTCTCCTGGGATGCCTCTGAGATTCTGGTCTTTAAGAAATGAATATCTGACATCAGTTTGAAAATGTGGAATTTGTTTTACCTTTTATAATGTTTACTAGTTTTAATGTCAATTTCAAATTAGAGGAGAAAAACTTGGTCGTTAATCTGTATCAATATACAAAGTACATTTTGCATGTAAGAAAACATCTTTTCAGGAAAATTAGACAATTTCAGAGTAGAAAGGTACCTCAGAAGCCATCTTTCAACCTTCCACCCAAGGAAAGAATTTCTGATATGGTAAAGCTAATTTTTTGAAGAAGGTACTTCAGTTGTGATCACTTAGAAAGGTGCCTAGAACTATGTGTTATTTAAAAAAAAAAAAAACTTATCCATTGGTATAATGGAGGAGAAAGTGGTTTTCTCTCTAATCATTCAGTTTCAATTCAATAATTTGGGGCTTTGTTTTTACCTATGCAGTTAGTTTTACAGCCTCTAAGAAATTCTAACACCCAAACAACACCAAGAAATAAAGAACTAAATGAACTTTCTGAGACATCTGACACAGCATCCATGTCTCAAAAAAACTTCGTATCTGTACCAACCCCCTTTAAACATATCCTAGTCATCTAGGAAGGGCATCTTTATATAAGATTGAGTATAGGAAACTAATCTTGATTGGTTATAGCAAATAATCATCCCACATGCAGCCTTTGACCAGCATCTGCCTATTCATGGATATGAGCGAGTCTACCCTCACCAATATCCATTCACCAAACTGCAATCCTCATTCCCACTCTAAGGCCATAAGAGTAAAGGTATAAAGATCTCTTCCTCCCCTACATAGACATACTCAGAGATATTTTTAAACTACAGCAAAGTAATTAATAGCCTTGATTATAATAACAAACTAAAGTCAGGTCAGACTTGTATAGAGCAAAAAGCCTGCCTCCAAGCCTAAAACAGTCAGAAGGTACTCTTTCACCATTCTTGTGATTATGCCATAAATATTTCAAGCTTGTTCAGAGTCGCAGGCATGAGTCCATTATAAAAGGGACAGGAAAAGGGGAAAAGAGAACTCTCTCAAGGAAGAAAGTGGGTCCTCTTAGGAGAAGGATGGTGTGTATCCCTCTTACCCTCCAGTTTTATTGGGGGTCTCAGGGATATTTCCAGGGAGTTCTACTCAGGCCTGTCTCTTGACTTTTTGATCAATAGCAGGATTGCATCAAATTTTAAGTCCCTTACTGTGCATGTTAAAGGTGAAAGGCAACTCTAGATCACTTTGACCCATGCTGTCCGGTTCTAATTGGAACTTGTTCTTACAGATTTTATGGATAAGAGGAATTATCCTTATCTCCCAGAGTTTGGGGATCTGTTTTTTATGAGTATCAAGAAAGTCCTCCCACTCCTACCCCTCAGGATAAGTCAAGTTCTCCTTATCTGCAGGGAGGAGCCTTTCAGACATGCATTTCTCCTTCAGATAACAGGTTACTTTCTGGGGAATGTAATATATCCTCCTGACTTAAGCCTGGCAGGACTGCAGGTAAATTGCTTTTTAAAAGAAAGCATGTTGGGGTCAACACAGTAGGCCCAGTTTATAAGATTATCCCCTTACCCTCATGTTCCCACTGCTCACATCTGTTTGTTACCTATCAACACTCAAATTATTTCTATTTTTAGGAGAAACTCCACAGCAGATGACCTAGTTTTCATTCTTGAGTTTACAGAGACTCTTTATCCATCCAATGAAAACTAAATGAGCTTCTAATAGTTAAAACAATCAGCCAAAACTTTCCTGTCTTTCATTCTATAAACACTGAAAACATTTTAGTATAAATATTATTGCTAGTCTGAGGCCTATTCCTTTCTTTTTAATAATTTTTAAGTCTCTAGCCCAATCCAAGTCAATCATTTCAAAGTTTAATTTGAAAATGATACAATGATTACTTTTACAAGATAATGTAGCATTTGAAGGCTCATTAAAATTTTTATTGTATCACTCAAAAGACCTTGGTTATTCTCCCCTGCTTTCCTGTTCATTTTCACTTGCATAATCTGGCTCCTAGCCAGCCAGTCTTGGAGGAGATCCTGTTCAGTCACCCACTCGCCACCCCTAACCATGGGGTGCCAAACAATAATTTTTCTCATGCTATGACAGCTCCTGTCTTAGAAGTTTTTCCTGCTTCCTCTGTTTTACAATGTTAGGTAGTTACAAGGCCAATAATTTGTGCAGGTAAAAAGAGGATTCTGACATCCCCTAGAAAAGTGCCTAATCTTTTGTTACTTTTCTGCATATTATCCAACAGTAAATACTATCTGAAGTCCAGAAAGGAGGTCATTGTGGGTGTTTCTGATGCCTCAGTTCCTAATTGGCATTAAGACTAAATGTTGGGGGCCAGGATTATGGCTCAGTGGTAGAGCGCTTGCCTGACATATGTGAGGCACTGGGTTGATTCTTAGTACCACATATAAGTAAATGAATAAAATAAAGGTCTATCAACAACTAAAAAAAAAAACAAAACTAAATGTTGGGCTGGGGTTGTGGCTCAGTGGTAGAGTGCTTGCTAAGCACATGTGAGGCACTGGGTTCATCCTTAATACCACATAAAAATAAACAAAATAAAGATGTGCTGTCCATCTACAACTACAAATTTTTTTTTTCAAAAACTGAATATTTTATCCAGATCAGCATACTTATCCTTTTTTCCTCCAGGACATAGTATCTCCCGATGTAGAATCCTTGGGGATTTTTTTTTTTGTCTTGATTTTTGTTATGTTGTGTATATGTGTGTATAAAGATTCACAATCAGAGTTAAGCTCTACATGCCATTGCTCTGAGGTTACCTGGTACTGTTTTAAAAAACTATTAAATCTAAGACTGTGGATTTCCCTAAAACCCACTAGAAACTAGAATAAGAATAAGAGAAAGATCAGAAAAAATAATAAAGGAAAACGCATAGAAAAAGAGAATCTTAAACCACCACACCAGCATGCACTATCAGTTTTAGGAGTCCTACAAACATACCAGCATCTCTGCCCAGGTGCCTTTTGGGACCTAGGCAGGTAGACTCAGCCTCTGCCCTCATCTTCACTTTTTCTATAGAGAATTAGGCTCCTTTCTGTGCCCGTTGGGAATCTCCTCAGACACAGCTAAGTTTCAAAACTGATGCTTCCTGGGCCTTAGAACAGAGGGGGCTAAGTGGTTTGTCTAATTCTCTGAACATAAACTTGGCAAGAGATTCTTAAGTTACTAAGCAACTAGACATCTGACATGAAGCCTTTTAACAATCTTTCCATAGATTACCAAAAGTTCCCAGAACAAATTCATGTCTGGTCCAGTGAAGAAAAAAAAGGAAACAAAGGTAGCCAAAAAGGGAGCAAGGAGAAGGAAGCCAAGAGTGTGAAAAGAACCATAATGTCCTTGTGACATGTGGAAGGAAGAAAAAGAGGAAGGCACATAAATGGAGGCACTGGCGAGTGGTGGAAGCACCCAGCGAAAAGAGTATAAATAGAGGATGGTACAAATGACTCCAGAAAAGCATTTGCTACAAGATCTAGGAAGCAATCTTTCAGGAAAAAGAAAAAAAATTCTAAGGTTTTCATTCATTATATAGAAGTACTGGTCCTTCTTCTACTTTATTACACTCATTCCCAATCAAGCAGTGAACCTCAAGTACATGGCTTATCACAAATTCTTTAAGGATAAGAGGCTAACAGGATTCTCTCATGAAGACAGACAAGGAGTACCTGGGCAAGTTCTCCATTCATAACACAATACCCTGGGCAAGCCCCTCCAGATTCATACTCTACCCACTCAGTGGCCCTGGTGCTGACAATGAGATTAATTATTTGTGAAGAACTTTTAAACAATAGTAAATGAACCAAAAGTCAACCTGCTTTTCATTAATGCCATGGCTAAAAGTCTAAAACTGAGAATTATTTCAGTTTTACCAATATGTAGGCCTCAAGTTCTCTCTCTAAATTTACTTTCTTAAAAACATTGTATACAACATGAAAGTTATTTCAGACAACTTCTAGTTACAGTGGCTATCCTGACAAACAAAAGACTCAGGGACAGGGCATCCTTCCCAAGATAAGTTTCTAGCCCTCAGAATCATATTTTGCTTCAGGAGGACTTCCCTGAGAGTAGTACATATTTGTTTAAACAGTAGTTTAGAAACAGTGATTGTCATGAGAAAGAACCAAAATCAGAGTTCTGTACGTCATTCTGTGTGACTACTAGGAATTTTATTTTATTTTTTATTTTTTGGTACTAGAGGTTAAGTCCAGGGGTGCTTAACCACTGAGCCACATCTCCAGCCCTTTTTATTTTTAAATAGGATCTTGCTCAGATGCTTAGAGCCTTGCTTAGCTGCTGAGGCTGGCCTCGAACTTGCCTCAGCCTTCCAAGTTGTATTGTGTGATTAGAAGCATGCACCACTCTGCCTAGCCAGGAATTTTAAATTCTTGTTTAAAATTTAAAACAGTGAAACAGAGTGTAAGCCAAAAAAGTAATATTTTTTATTTAGAAAATGCAAATTTTAGATCATACATGAAATACTTCACTGAATTTAAATAATTTCAACATTGTAATTTAATCTTCTAAATTTGTTCATTGTATTTGTTGTAAACCTTAGAGATGAGTCCAGGAAACCATTATTATGACTGAAAATAATTTTATCCTATATGAGCATGAGGAGAAGGGTTAAAAAAACGGGTTAAAAAAGGTGGAAAAAAGGCTTAATACATATATTTATATTTATTAAGCCTAATTTTCATCACAACTCTTCATTATCATGGATCATGGAACTGAAACGGCTGCAATTAGTTGTTTCATTAAAATTTTACAGTTCAGGAAAGAGTGGGGAACTGTCACAAGATGTACACTTACTTGGTTAAGGAACCTGCTGCAGCACAACCTCTAAAAACCACCTCCCCTTCTCAAATACTTATCAGTCAGTTCATAAAAATAAAACTTGACAAATTGCCTTATTTAACACGACGCCTCCCCTGACAAAAATCACTCCTCTCAAGATTGGGAACTAAGAACATACCAGTCGTATCAGCTCTACAAATTAAATGTATACATTCAGGGATTAATCAAAACCATTGATCATTTTAAAAGGGATAATCTTAAAGCTAACTGAAGGCCTGACTTTAATCTATCAAAAATCTCAGTATTTTACTTTTTCCTTTTACATGTTAACCATGACTTCAATGATGACTAATAAATACACTTAAAAAACAATTAGAATAAATAATTTTTATTGCCAATTTTTTAATTAATTTTTTGTTTATATATGACAGCGGAATGCATTACAATTCTTATTACACATATAGAGCACAATTTTTCATATCTCTGGTTGTATACAAAGTATATTCACACCAATTCATGTCTTCATACATGTACTTTGGATAATAATGTCTATCACATTCCACCATCATTTCTAACCCCATGCCCCCTCTCTCCCCCCCCACCCCTCTGCCCTATCTAGAGTTTGTCTAATCCTCCCATTCTCCCCTTCCCTACCCCACTATGAATCAGCCTCCTTGTATCAGAGAAAACATTTGGCATTTGGCTTTTGGGGATTGGATAACTTCACCTAGCATTATCTTCTCTAATTCCATCCATTTACCTACAAATGCCATGATTTTATCCTCTTTTATTGCTGAGTAATAGTCCATTGTGTATATAGGCCACATTTTTTTATCCATTCATCTATTGAAGGGCATCTAGATTGGTTTAGCTATTGTGAATTGTGCTGCTATAAACATTGATATGGCTGTGTCCCTGTAGTATACTGTTTTTAAGTCCTTCGGGTATAGACCGAGGAAAGGAATATCTGGGTCAAATGGTGGTTCCATTCCCAATTTTCCAAGAAATCTCCATACTGCTTTCCATATTGGCTGTACCAATTTGCAGTCCCATCAGGAATGTATGAGTGTGCCTTTTTCCCCACATCCTTGCCAACACTCATTGTTGTTTGTCTTCATAATAGCTGCCATTCTGATTGGAGTAAGATGAAATCTTAGAGTAGTTTTGATTTCCATTTATCTAATTGCTAGCAATGATGAACATTTTTTCATATATTTGTTGATTGATTGCATATCATCTTCTGAGAAGTGTCTGTTCAGGTCCTTGGCCCATTGATTGATTGGGTTACTTGTTTTTATTTGGTGTTTAGCTTTTTGAGTTCTTTATATACCCTAGAGATTTGATGTGTGAGGGATAAAGATTTGCTCCTAAGATGAAGGCTCTCTATTCACCTCACAGATTGTTTCTTTTGCTGAGAAGAAACTTTTTTGTTTGAGTTCATCCCATTTACTGATTCTTGATTTTAATTCTTGTGCCAAAGGAGTCTTATTAAGGAAGTTGGGGCCTAATCCCACATGATGGAGATTAGGGCCTACTTTTTCTTCTATTAGATGCAGAGTCTCTGGTTTTATTCCTAGGTCCTTGATCCATTTTGAGTTGAGTTTTGTGCATGGTGAGAGATAGGGGTTTAATTTCCTTTTGTTGCAAATGAATTTCCAGTTTTCCCAGCACCATTTGTTGAAGAGGCTATCTTTTCTACAATGCATGTTTTTGGCGCCTTTGTCTAATATAAGATAATTGTAATTTTGTGGGTTAGTCTCTGTGTCCTCTATTCTATCCCATTGGCCTACCAGTCTGTTTTGGTGCCAATACCATGCTGGTTTTGTTACTATTGCTCTGAAGCATAGTTCAAGGTCTGGTATAGTGATGCCACCTCCTTCATTCTTCCTGGTAAGGATTGCTTTAACTCTCTGGGTCTCTTATTTTTCCAGATGAATTCCATGATTGCTTTTTCTATTTCTATGAGGAATGTTATTGGGATTTTGATCGGAATTGCATTATATATGTATATTGCTTTTGTTAGTATGGTCATTTTGATAATATTAATTCTGCCTATCCAATACACAAAATACATTTTGTGATGAAAAAGTAACATTCATTGAAATTCAAAGATTCTTTATTCTCTGAACTTATATTTAAAATGATTTAAATACTTTTTTAAATATTTTTTATTGGTTGTTCAAAACATTACAAAGCTCATGATATATCATCTTTCATACATTTGACTCAATTGGGTTATGAACTCCCATTTTTACCCCAAATACAAATTGCAGAATCACATCGGTTACACACTCACATTTTTACATAATGGCATATTAGTGACTGTTGTATTCTGCTACCTTTCCTATCCCCTACTATCCCCCTCCCCTCCCATCCCATCTTCCCTCTCTACCTGATCTGCTGTTGTTCAACTCTCTCCCTTGTTTCCCCCCGCCCTTTCCCCTCACATCCTCTTCTATGTAATTTTGTGTAACATTGAGGGTCTCCTACCATTTCCATATGCTTTCCCTTCTCTCTCCCTTTCTCTCCCCCCACTCGTCTTTGTTTAATGTTAATCTTTTCCTCATGCTCTTCCTCCCTGTTCTGTTCTTAGTTGCTCTCTTTATATCAAAGAAGACATTTGGCATTTGTTTTTTAAGGATTCGCTAGTTTAGCTTAGCATAATCTGCTCTAATGCCATCCATTTCCCTGCAAATTCTATGATTTTGTCATTTTTTATTGCTGCGTAGTACTCCATTGTGTATAGATGCCACATTTTTTTTATCCATTCATCTATTGAAGGGCATCCGGGTTGGTTCCACAGTCTAGCTATTGTGAATTGTGCCGCTATGATCATTGATGTGGCAGTATCCCTATAGTACGCTCTTTTAAGATCCTCAGGGAATAGTCTGAGGAGGGCGATAGCTGGGTCAAATGGTGGATCCATTCCCACCTTTTCCAGGTATCTCCATACTGCTTTCCAAATTGGCCTTACCAATTTGCAGTCCCACCAGCAGTGTACAAGAGTACCCTTTTCCCCACATCCTCGCCAACACTTGTTGTTGTTTGACTTCATAATGGCTGCCAATCTTACTGGAGTGAGATGGTATCTTAGGGTGGTTTTGATTTGCATTTCTCTGACTGCTAGAGATGGTGAACATTTTTTCTTGTACTTGTTGATTGATTGTACGTCCTCCTCTGTGAAGTATCTGTTCAGGTCCGTGGCCCATTTGTTGATTGGGTTATTTATTATCTTATTGTTCAATTTTTTGAGTTCTTTCTATATTCTGGATATTAGGGCTCTATCTGAAGTGTGAGGGGTAAAAATTTGTTCCCAGGATGTAGGCTCTCTAATCACCTTTTATTTATTCTTCTTATTAACTCTTGGGCTATGGGCATCCTATTAAGGAATTTGGAGCCCGACACCACAGTATGTAGATCATAGCCAACTTTTTCTTCTATCAGACGCAGTGTCTCTGATTTGATATCTAGCTCCTTGATCCATTTTGAATTAACTTTTTTTTTATTGGTTGTTCACAACATTACAAAGCTCTTGACATATCATATTTCATACATTAGAATCAAGTGGGTTATGAACTCCCATTTTTACCCCAAATACAGATTGCAGAATCACATCGGTTACACATCACATTTTTACATACTGCCATATTAGTGACTGTTGTATTCTGCTACCTTTCCTATCCTCTACTATCCCCCCTCCCCTCCCCTCCCATCTTCTCTCTCTACCCCATCTACTGTAATTCATTTCCCTCCATGTTTGTTATCCCATTCCCCTCATAACCTCTTATATGTAATTTTGTATAACAATGAGGGTCTCCCTCCATTTCCATGTGATTTCCCTTTTTTTCTCCCTTTCCCTCCCACCTCATGTCTCTGTTTAATGTTAATCTTTTCTTCCTGCCCTTCCTCCCTGTTCTGTTCTTAGTTGCTCTCATTATATCAAAGAAGACATTTGGTATTTGTTTTTTAGGGATTGGCTAGCTTCACTAAGCATAATCTGCTCTAGTGCCATCCATTTCCCTGCAAATTCCGTGATTTTGTCATTTTTTAGTGCTGTGTAATACTCCATGGTGTATAAATGCCACATTTTTTTATCCATTCATCTATTGAAGGGCATCTGGGTTGATTCCACAGTCTGGCAATTGTGAATTGTGCTGCTATGAACATCGATGTGGCAGTATCCCTGTAGTGTGCTCTTTTAAGATCTTCAGGAAATAGTCAGAGAAGGGCAATAGCTGGGTCAAACGGTGGTTCCATTCCCAGCTGTCCCAGGAATCTCCATACTGCTTTCCAAATTGGCCACACCCGTTTGCAGTCCCACCAGCAGTGTACAAGAGTACACTTTTCCCCACATCCTCGCCAGCACTCATTGTTGTTTGACTTCATCATGGCTGCCAATCTTACTGGGGTGAGGTGGTATCTTAGGGTGGTTTTGATTTGCATTTCCTTGACTGCTAGAGATGGTGAGCATTTTTTCATGTACTTGTTGATTGATTGTATATCCTCCTCTGTGAAGTGTTTGTACATGTCCTTGGCCCATTTGTTGATTGGGTTATTTGTTTTCTTATTGTCTAATTTTTTGAGTTCTTTGTATACTCTGGATATTAGGGCTCTATCTGAAGTGTGAGGAGTAAAAATTTGTTCCCAGGATGTAGGCTCCCTATTTACCTCTCTTATTGTTTCTCTTGCTGAGAAAAAACTTTTCAGTTTAAGAAAGTCCCATTTGTTGATTCTTGTTATTAACTCTTGTGCTATGGGTGTCCTATTAAGGAATTTTGAGCCCGACCCCACAATATGTAGATCGGAGCCAACTTTTTCTTCTATCAGACAGAGAGTCTCTGATTTGATATCTAGCTCCTTGATCCACTTTGAGTTGACTTTTGTGCATGGTGAGAGGAGGGGATTCAGTTTCATTTTGTTGCATATGGATTTCCAGTTTTCCCAACACCATTTGTTGAAGATGCTATCCTTCCTCCATTGCATGTTTTTAGCTCCTTTATCAAATATAAGATAGTTGTAGCTTTGTGGGTTAGTCTCTGTGTCCTCTATTCTGTACCATTGGTCCACCCGCCTGTTCTGGTACAAGTACCATGCTGTTTTTATTACTATTGCTCTGTAATATAGTTTGAAATCTGGTATCGCTATACCACCTGATTCACGCTTCCTGCTTAGAATTGTTTTTGCTATTCTGGGTCTTTTATTTTTCCATATGAATTTCATGATTGCTTTATCTATTTCTACAGGAAATGCCATTGGGATTTTGATTGGCATTGCATTAAACCTATAGAGAACTTTTGGTAATATCGCCATTTTGATGATGTTAGTTCTGCCTATCCATGAACAAGGTATATTTTTCCATCTTCTAAGATCCTCTTCTATTTCTCTCTTTAGGGTTCTGTAGTTTTCATTGTATAGGTCTTTCACCTCTTTTGTTAGGTTGATTCCCAAGTATTTTATTTTTTTTGAGGATATTGTGAATGGAGTGTTTTTCCTCATTTCCATTTCAGAAGTTTTGTCGCTGATATACAGAAATGCCTTTGATTTATGTGTGTTGATTTTATACCCTGCCACTTTGCTGAATTCATTTATTAGTTCTAGTAGTTTTTTTGTAGACCCTTTTGGGTCTTCTAGGTATAGAATCATGTCATCCGCAAATAGTGATAATTTAAGTTCTTCTTTTCCTATTTTTATGCCTTTAATTTCTTTCGTCTAATTGCTCTGGCCAGTGTTTCAAGAACTATATTGAATAGAAGTGGTGATAGGGGACCTCCCTGTCTTGTTCCAGATTTTAGAGGGAATGCCTTCAATTTTTCTCCATTCAGAATGATGCTAGCCTGAGGCATGGCATAGATAGCTTTTACAATGTCGAGGTAAGTTCCTGTTATCCCTATTTTTTCTAATGTTTTGAACATAAAGGGATGCTGTACTTTGTCAAATGCTTTTTCTGCGTCTATCGAGATGATCATATGGTTCTTATCTTTAAGCCTATTGATGTGGTGAATAACATTTATTGATTTCCGTATATTGAACCAGCCTTGCATCCCAGGAATGAATCCTACTTGATCATGGTGCACAAGTTTTCTGATATGTTTTTGTATTCGATTCGCCAGAATTTTATTGAGAATTTTTGCATCTAGGTTCATTAGAGATATTGGTCTGTAGTTTTCTTTCTTTGAGGTGTCTTTGTCTGGTTTCAGAATCAGGGTGATGTTGGCCTCATAGAATGAATTTGGAAGAGCTCCCTCTTTTCCTATTTCCTGAAATAACTTGAAAAGTATTGGTATTAATTCTTCTTTAAAGGTTTTGTAGAACTCCGCTGTATACCCATCCGGTCCTGGGCTTTTCTTGGTTGGAAGTTTTTTGATTGCTTCTTCTATTTCATCTATTGATATTGGTCTATTTAAGTTGTGAGTTTCCTCCTGACTCAGTCTGGGCAAATGATATGACTTAAGGAATTTATCGATGTCTTCACTTTCTTCTATTTTATTAGAATATAGGTTTTCAAAATAATTTCTAATTGTTTTCTGTATTTCTGAAGCATCTGTTGTAATATTGCCTTTTTCATCCCGTATGTTAGTGATTTGAGTTCTCTCTCTTCTTCTCTTCGTTAGTATGGCTAGGGGTCTGTCGATCTTATTTGTTTTTTCAAAGAACCAACTTTTTGTTTTGTTAATTTTTTCAATAGTTTCTTTTGTTTCAATTTCATTGATTTCTGCTCTGATTTTAATTAGCTCTTGCCTTCTGCTACATTTGCTATTGTTTTGCTCTTCCTTTTCTAGGGCTTTGAGATGAAGTGTGAGCTCATTTATTTGTTGGTTTTTCCTTTTTTTGAGGAATGACCTCCAGGCGATGAATTTCCCTCTTAAAACTGCTTTCATTGTGTCCCATAGATTCCGATATGTTGTGTCTGTATTTTCATTTATCTCTAAGAATTTTTTGATTTCCTCCTTTATGTCTTCTGTAACCCATTGATCATTCAGTAACGTATTGTTCATTGTCCATGTGTCTATTTCTACAAGAAATGCCGTTGGGATTTTAATTGGCATTGCATTAAACCTGTAGAGAACTTTGGGTAATATCGCCATTTTGATGATGTTAGTTCTGCCTATCCATGAACAGGGTACATTTTTCCATCTTCTGAGATCTTCTTCTATCTCTCCCTTTAGGGTTCTGTAGTTTTCATTGTATAAATATTTCACCTCTTTTGTTAGGTTGATTCCCAAGTATCTTATTTTCTTTGAGGATATTGTGAATGGAGTGGTTTTCCTTATTTCCATTTCAGAGGTTTTGTTGCTGATATACAGGAATGCCTTTGATTTATGCATGTTGATTTTATAACCTGCCACTTTGTTGAATTCATTTATTAACTCTAGCAGCTTCTTTGTAGACTCTTTTGGGTTTGTTAAGTATATTATCATGTTATCCGTAAATAGCGATAATTTAATTTCTTCTTTTCCTATTTTTATGCCTTTAATTTCTTTTGTCTGTCTAATTGCTCTGGCTAGTACTTCGAGAACTAAATTGAATAGAAGTGGTGATAGAGGAGATCCCTGTCTTGTTCCAGATTTTAGAGGGAATGCCTTCAGTTTTTCTCCGTTTAGGATGATGCTAGCCTGAGGTTTAGCATATATAGCTTTTACAATGTTGAGGTAAGTTCCTGTTATCCCTAGTTTTTCTAGTGTTTTGAACATAAAGGGATGCTGTACTTTGTCAAATGCTTTTTCTGCATCTATCGAGATGATCATATGGTTCTTGTCTTTAAGTCTATTGATGTGGTGAATAGTATTTATTGATTTCTGTATATTGAACCAGCCTTGCATGTGTCTGTATTGTCATTTGTCTCTATGAATTTTTTTATCTCCTCCTTTATGTCTTCTGTAACCCATTGATCATTCAGTAACATATTGTTCATTTTCCATGTGATGTAGGATTTTTCCTTCATTCTTTTATCATTGATTTCCAGTTAAATTCCATTATGATCAGATATGGTGCATGGTATTATCTCCACACCTTTATATTTACTAAGAGTTGCCCTATGGCATAATATATGGTCTATCTTTGAGTAGGATCCATGTGCTGCTGAGAAGAATGTGTATCCACTTGATGATGGTTGATATATTCTATATATGTGTTGGCTATCTTCATAATTATATGTCTTAGAGTTGGTCTATTATGGTTTTGAATGTTTGGGGTCCTGTAGGCTTCCAGGATTTGGCAATCCATTCCATCTTTCATCTCTGGGAAGTTTTCTAGAATTATTTCATTTAATAGGTTGTCCATTCCTTTGGTTTGATTCTCTATGCCTTCTTCTATCCCGATGACTCTCAAATTTGGTTTTTTTATGACCTCCCATATTTCTGGAATAGATTGCTCATGGGATTTAAGCATCTTTTCTGTATTGACTATATTCTTTTCAAGTTGATAAACTTTGTCTTCATTATCTGATGTTCTGACTTCTACTTGATCTAGTCTATTTGTAATATTCTCGTTTGAGTTCTTAATTTTGTTTATAGTTTCCTGCATTTCTAGGATTACTGTTTGATTTTTTTAAGATCTCTATCTCCTGGTAAAGCTCATTCTTTGCCATTTGAATTTGTTTGTTTAATTCATTTTCAAAATATACTTTTATTGCTTGGACTTGCTGTCTCATGTCTTCTCTAATATTCCTTTCCATCTGAGTTAGGTATGCCTTGAGTTCTTTCCGTATCCCTGTTTCTGATGCTTCTAGTTCCTCCTGTAGAATTAAGTTGTCCTGCATTGTTTGTACTCCTTTTTTCCCTTGTTTTTTCATGATGTTCACGCTACTTTCCAGCTCTATTTGATTGCTGTGTTTCTGCTCTCTTCTATAAATTTGTTTTGGTTTTTTATATCTCTGTTGTCTCTCCTTTTTGTTGGTAGACTTGCTAAAGTGGATTCTGCTGGGAAGGAATTCCGACGGCCGAGCTCCAGTGACGTCACCTCTCTGCTATGGCGGGCCCCAGACTCCTTACCGGGGTGTCCGAATGGAGGGGTGGGACTAGACTATCTCTGGTTGGTTTCAGCTTCCGGACGCCGGCGGCCGGGCGGTCTCCAGCCACCCAGTCACGCTGGCAGCCCGAGGTGTACTGGTCGCCAGCGGGCATGCGGTCTCCAGCTGCCCAGTCGCAGCGGCAACAGGCCAGCTGTCGCTGGTGGGCGGGCGATCTCTAGCTGCCCAATCGCAGGGGCAATGGGCCGGCTGTTGCTGGTGGGTGGGCAATCTGCAGCCACCCAGTCGCGCGGGTGGATTTTCGCCAGGAGGCGTGTGTTCTCCTGCCGCGAGGGCCTGGCCTCTAGTCCCCTGGTTTCTCTTGCTAGTCCTGGTTTATCCTGCTAGACCAGATTTCCCCTGAGTGATGCCTCTCGGCAGTTCAAACTGTACTCTGGGCCTGCCGTTTGTTGGGCGTGGACGGTGGCTATTGAGAACCCCCCCCCCCGCACTCTATTGTTTTGATTTTTTCTGCTTGCCCCTCCCCCCGCGCTGGCAATACAGGTTTTGTTTTCCCCATGATGGGAGGGGGAGTTGAAGGTCGGGTGTCTCTAGTTTTCCCCGAGTCTTTATGCAGGCTTGCTCTGATAATCCCTCCCCCGGAGAGCCTAGGAGAGATTTTATGCGAATTCCCCACTGTATGGGAGATGAGCTGAGTAACCCGCATCTGTTTTATTGTTGCAATCTGTCGAAGAGTGGCGGTGGTTACTTCAGCTCTCCAAGATGGTGGCCGCTGGTTTCCTTGGCGGAGTTTCTGTTGTGGGGGATAGAACTGTACCGTTTCCTTCCCCATCTGAAATCCAGAACTCAGCCCGGGGCTCCGTGAGTGCTCAGGCGGCAGGATTCCACAGAATCTGCAGCAATCTCCCTGCTTGCTGGTCGCTTCTCGGTGGCTCCCCACCATCTGTAGCCAAGGGGCGGGCCATGCGGATCAGTCAGTCCGGATCTCCGGTCGCACAGTTGACTCGTGTATGAGACTCAATTACCGGACCTCGGTGATGGAAATCCTTCCTCTAGGTTTCGGTGCACCCCCATTTTGCTGTAAGTTCCTAACAAGATAGTTTTTTGTCATTCTAACTTGTTATTCACCTGCGCAGTGGCGCGGTACACGGGGTGTGATGCACTCTATTCGCGGCCATCTTGGGGATCCCCTGATTTAAATACTTTTATAGTGTGACAACTTGATCTCAGAGTTCCACACAAATGCAAGTAAGAAAACAAGAATTATACCTAGCAAGAGTAAAATCACTTAATTTCTGCAAAACAAATTTATCAATCTACCTGACCTCAATATGATTATACAAAAGAGAACTCAATGATTAAAAGGGCTGCAGAAATATACTGACCATGGCTAATCTAATTGATAAAAATGAGAGCTAGTGTTGAACAACAAAAAAAAGCAATAGCAATAATAATAGCTGACACTTATATCATGGTTACTATATGTGCAAGGCACTAATTAAATGTTTTTCATGCATTGACTTATTTTATCCTCAGAACAATGCCAGAAGTTAGATCACTCTTACTATTCCCATTTTACAGATGAAGAAACTGATACTGGGAGAGTATACGTAATTTGCCCAATTCACACAGCTAGTAAGTTATGAAGCTGTGATATAAGCACAGGTCATCTGATCTGTGCCCATACATCTAATGCTATGATATATCATCTCTATGGGAACACAGTACTTTAAATAGTGTGCAATTAAAAACATATAATAGCAGCACATGAATTCCATTTAATTTTCTTTTCTCTTTCGGGAACAACTAAACATGAGAACCTGAGGTATCCCAAGAGAACTCTTACTGCCACAACATTTGTGAGGTCATGATAGCAGCACCAAGGCCTTGGGACCTCATACTGTCAGGAAGAAAAGACAAACTATTTCAGTAATTGTCATCAGTCGTGATGAAATCAAGAATCCATCTGTGATTCTGTTGACAGTTATGGTCTTTCTCACAAGAAAATGTCAAGAGAAATTGGTTAGATTGAAGAGAGGTAGGAAAAGACTGTTGATATTAGAAAATAATAGAATTCTTCATTTTGATACCTGAATCTGTGGAGTGAAAAAATTTAATTTTATAAAACAATGCTTCCAGCTATAATTATTAAGAATCTCACCTTCCTGCCAGATAGTGTGCTTGTTCACACACCAGTATTAACTTTCACCTCAGTACAGCCATCTGTAGGGAAGGTATCACATAACTGGAAGCCCTTGGTCATCCCTCTCAGAAGCCAACTAGAATGTATGTTGCACTGTTAACCATGATAAGGATACCCGTCAATAGAAATTTACTTGAGGCTCATAACTCATTTCCTCATAGCCAGCAGAGTTAACAATAGAAATTTATTTTGATTCCAACATGGCTTTGTATTTCATTAGCAATCCCATGAGTTTCTAACCCTTTTCATTCAACTGTCAACAGTCCTTGATGTTATAAATAAAGAAGCTGTCCAAACTGGGATTAAAAAGAACAAGGAGGAAAAATCAGTTCCCTTTCTCAGACTCCATGTGGAGGAGCTGAGCTGGTTTAACTCCCTAGGGAGCACCCTTTATTTTCTTTACAATCCTGGTCATGATTGGGATTCTGGCATTTGCATTATGCAGCCTTGATTCCTGCTACAATTCTTTCCAGTAAAAATACAACACAAAAGAATAGGGCATATTTGAAATTCTAGTAGAATCAATGTTAATTTGATTGAGGAATTCTAAAAGTTAAAATTAAAATCTGAAGGGAAGCAGATTAAGTTACCAATCAGTTAGGGTTGCCAGAGAACAAAAATGTATAAAAATAGAATGAGGAAGAAGACATCCAGTAAAACTGTCATGCATTCAACCAGAAATGGATCCCATAATCGCACATGTGCAAATGAGATGCAGTTTGGAGCGGTTGCCTCCTTTCAAAGTTTAAGATTCACAATCTTAAAGTGTTACAGCATATTCCCAAAGGACTAGGTGAGATTGGGGGTGGGGATGAGGTAAAGTGAAAAAGAAAGTATCACAGAAATTAGAAATTTAATAAAATAAATGAAAGCAAAGTTTGAAATGAACTCAAAGACTTTGGTACTCTATAGCTGGGGGTGGAGCAGGGAACAAGATTCAGTGTAGTGATATGATGGATGCATTACTTAGAATACTTTGGGCTGCAAATAACCAGAAAACCCTGACTTGAATTGTATTTAATTTTTTCTATTTATATAGTATCCTACAAAAAGAAATAACACAAGTAGGGCAGAACCTAGGCAAGGAGGAGTTATCAGGATTCCAGCTCCATTCTGGAATTCTCTTAATTTTTCACTCTATGCAGGCAAGATGTCTGTGGTATTTCTACCACATGTCATGTCTTGACAATGTCCAGAGGAAAATCACAACCACCTATTCCTGCATTTCTCTTTCAGAATTGAGGTAACCTTTCCTGAAAGCCCCAGAAGACTTTCCTTTATAACTATTCTGGCAGATTTAGATTAGAGTCCTAATTGTATACTAATCACCAATGAGAAGGAAAGAATTGCCATGACTGATTGTCAAATGTGGTCCCTAGACCATTAGCAACTGAGAATAATATTGAAGAACCAACTTTAAACTTACTGAATGAGAATCACCAGAGTTGGAAAACAATGACTTGTGCTTTAATAAGAATTCTAAACAATCTAGATGCACTTAAGTTTGTGAACCATTGGTTTAGAATAGAACAAATATAATGTTAGGTTCTTAACCACAATGGCCAGTCTACTTGTCAAAGAATTAGCAATTAGGAGAGGCCATAGCCATTAAGATGACCAAAGAGTCAACACATTCAACTAGGATTTTTAAATGCTTCTTTCTTTTTCTTTTTTGTTTTGTTGTTGTTGTTGTTTTTGCTAAAAGCAGACTACATATCCTGAAATATTCTTGCTACCAAACACCTAAAAATGCCGCATAGAATATAACCAGTAATCTTTTAAAATACATCACCAAACTCTTGGTAATTAAACTCCCAAAAGCCAAAAGAAAGAGAAATCTTCAAAACAGGTACTAAAATTTCTGTTACTCTCATCTGGAGGTCATTGCCAATCTCAGGATCAAAGCGTGTATGTGTAAATGAACACAGGTAGCCACAAAGTAAGATGATAGATCTAAGATTTTTATGTTGAGCTAAGACCCTTGAAGATTATACCTCTGAAAACAGGTGAGCTAGAATAAAAATCCACTCACAGAAGGAGGCAACAAGGAACCTTCTGTATCATGTTCTGATTTCAGAGAAAAAAAAATTCCCCTGAGAATGTGTAACCAGGGGCCCTTTTATGGGTTTGAGACAGGATTTACACTACCTACAAGGGTGGATAAACCCCAAGCAGAGCAATTAACATAAACACAGTTCCCAGATTTCATCCCTGAGGTCCTAGCTGAAGAAAATATAAAGCTATTAGTAAAGACATATCCTCAACTCAAGTCACACAGGATTCTCACAGATAACAAAAGCTTATGACTCCAAATCACAAAACTCCCAAGGAAACACATCGCCTTAATCAAGTCAGCAAAACAAAATAAACAAAGTCCAACATTTAAGAATGTGTCATACTAAACTCAAAATTATGCTTAACTGAGTCTGCTGTGACTCTAAATAAGGAGTATTTACTTTATTTCAAATGACTTGTACAAATATAAGTGGGGGGATGTAGTGTTCAGAGTGCTATCAATTTGCATCAAATCAAAATTTGATTCTACTGCTGGAGGAAAACTACTATAAAGGCCTACACTTTGATAATCATCGTATATTTACCTATTCAGAGACTGCCTCATCCTTTCTACTGGCTAGACCCAATAGAAGCCTGAAACCGTGGGAGAGGCCTGAGTAAAGTATGGATGGCTGGAAAGCACAAGAATGTGTCAAACCATGCCCATCAAATTTGATGTTTCTATCTCAATCCATTCCTGGCTAAGGGAAGTGCCACTCCTTCAGATTCTTCTCTGCATTCCCAACACATGTGAATCATTTGGCAAAACCTAATGCCAAAAGAAATGCAAAGGTGATTTAAAGCCAAGAAGCCCCTGACTGAGGATGAACAAATACCAGGTTTAAAAACAGAGGGCTGGAGCAAGCAGGTCCTCCAGGCCAAGGAGATGGCCTCCCATTTGCTGAATTCCTTTCATCCCTGGTCAGGCAGAGCCTCACTGCATTTGGGACCACTGCTGCTGCTTAAGAAGAAAGCATAGAAATACTCCTGACTCTTGCACAAACACTATGTTTCTTATTTAAGAAATAGTTATTTGTCTAATGAGCTATATAAAGGGATAGGAGATTTTCTTCTCTTAAAAAGTAATAGTCTGTGATTTATCTGAAACACAGGCAGTCTCCTTGATTATCAACTTGGAGTTGATATATTTATAGAAGGAGTAAATACTTGAAGGCAAATTAACTTTGCCCAATAATAGAACACAAGTATTTACTGTATTTTGTGCTTGGTATGAAAAACAGAAAGTGACAAACATTGACAGTTTTTCTATTCAGAAGCCCAAGACTACAAAGAGGAGACCTTAGAGGCTCCATTTTCCTAAAAGGAAAAGTTGTTGGAGTTTCTTAACAACTAAGTTATCTCTTATTTATATAATTATCATCCTGGGCTAGCTTTAGCATTCCTGTATTGAACTTAACCTTGCCTTCAAATATTCAACTACAAGAGTTTGGCAGAAAGCCCCTTGCTTCAAGCTAGTTAGCCAAATGTTACTGAGTACCCATAGTATGCTTAGGGCTATGTGTTAAATCCTATGGAGAACAAAGATATTCAAGTCAAAGCTCTTCACCTCACGAAATATACGGTTCATTTAAGAAGAAAATATAAAGTAAGTCTGATAACTTGTTTCATCATGTGGTTTTATCTGCCCAATAGGCTTTGAAGAATTTAGAGCTCCTCCGGTGAACAGTGAGAGCTCATTTTTTGATAACCGCGTGTCTATCCTGGTATGCAAAGCAGCTTGGAATACTTGGAAGTTTAAGTTTGTGGTTCTCAAAGTATGGTCCCTAGATTGGCAGCATTTCTACTTCTGAGGAATTAGTTATTAATTAAATTCCCAGGCCCCACCCTGAGCCATTGAATTGGAAGCTCTAAGACTGAGCCCCAGGAATTTGTTTTAACAAGTTAGTTCTTTGGGGAATTCTAAAAGTATGAGAAGCAGTGGTCTAAGGAGACAATTGTTTTACTCCCCTACCTGCCAAATTATCTTTCTCTCTTCCTAATTTCCATTTTCCACCTATTCAAAATTAGAGAAAGTTTTTTTAAAAAACAAGTTAGTACATTTTGTGCTGCAACTTACAGCAGACACATTTATCAAATAAACTTAACAATGAGAACATATTATTGGCATAAGGGCAGGTTCCATAATCAACCTAATCTAATACCTCTCCCTTGGTTTCTCTGGAAATCTATTAATTCTGCCCTCTTCTGAGGTTTAGCCTTGCCCTCAGGCTGCCAGCAAGCAGCATCCGCCTTCAGTCTCACACCTACACTTAAAAGCCTTTAGAGGAAAAGAGAGGTTTCAGTTCTTGAAACTCTTCCAAGAATGAGGCATTAACTTTCCCAGAAATCCCTTGAACACCTTTCCTCTTTTGTTCCTGGCCCAAATTGTAGCACATATTCATTTCTGTTTTGTTTGCTTTTATTGGTGCATTATACTTATATAAAATTGTTGCATTCATTTGAAATAATAATACATACTAGAGTTTAATTTACTCTATTTCAATCCCCAGTGCACACGTTTCCCTCCCCGTCTCCCTCCCCTATTCCTCTTTCTCTATTACATTGATATTCCTTTAGCTCCTTTATACATAAAGCACCAATTAAAAAATAAATATAGCCAGGAGTGAAGGTGTACACCTGTAATCCTAGCAGCTCCAGAGGCTGAGGCAGGAGAATGGCCAGTTCAGAGCAGCCTCAGCAAAAGTGAGGTGCTAAGCAACTCAGTGAGATCCTGTCTCTAAATAAAATACAAAATAGGGCTCAGGATATGGCTCAGTGATCAAGTGCCCCTGAGTTCAATGCCCCTAAATAAATAAATAAATAGAAAGATATAATTCACTATGGTATAATTTTTTCTACACATAGTATAATTTTGTCAACTTCATTCCACATTCCAGTACCCCCCCCCCAAAAAAAATAAATAAATATAAGGATATAATTCACTATGGTATACTTACTTATACCCGCACATAGTATAATTTGGCCAAATTCATTCTGCATTTTCTCCCCTGTCCTGTCCCTCCTCTCTCTTTCCCAATCTCCTACTCTACTGATCTTCCCTGATATCCACCACTGCCCTTTTGTCCCCCTTACTTTGCTCTAACTTCCACACATGAGAGAAAATATTAGACCCTTAATTTTCTGAGTCTGGCTTATTTCACTTAGTATGATATTCTCCACTTCCACCCACTACTGGCAAATGCCATCCATACTTTCTTTCTTCTTTATGGTAATGAGTAAAACTCCATTGTGTGTGTGTGTGTTTGTGTGTGTGTGTGTGTGTAAAAGGAAAATGAAAGTATGAGTTTCTGGACAATCCTTAGAAATCTACAGTACAAAATGTAAAAGATAACATAGCATTGCATCTGCATAACAAATAAGGGGAACAGTCCCAGGGCAGGATGCTCCACTTACACATATTCAATGACCATATCTACCTCTTATGAAATATGCTGAAAGTTATTTGCTAACTAATAACAAAGTACTAGAATATGCAAAAAAATTACCACTTAATAAATTAAATAGGTTCAAGATTATCACTATAATCCTGTTACTATCAATTGTAGTTTCATGTGCTTTAAAGGGTGGAAGAAAAAGGGAATGGGGTTACAGTGAGCCTGCTGGGATGGATGGATATATATATATATATATATATATATATATATATATATATCCAATATATATTTAATATATCCCTGGATTTCCCATTATTGTATATTATGAATATGAACAAAATCTGTTTTCAGTGCTTGGAAGAAAAGTTTAGAAGGGCAAGTCTAAGGATTAATATAATGTTACCACTTAATTCCTGAAGTTAATTCCTAACTTGTAATAACCAAGGCCCCTGGAAAACAAACCAAGGTAGCCATGACTTCTCCAGAATCTACTCTATAACAAATGCTGCTAATTAGCAGACACAATTTTTTGCACTCACAATTTGTTTTGCTAAACAATTTTTCAAAGACTGGCATTTTTACTTCTTTTCCTTTAGTTTATAAGAATGATAAATTTAGTCTTCAATATAAAAGTAAATCCATATATACAGGTTGGGAACTAGTTCTCCAACTAAATGCTAGAACAAAAATTAAGATAAAACTACGTTTCAATTGACTAGAGAATAAACCAAACGTTACCCAAGCAAAAACAGACATGCGTCACAAATATGGCAAAGCCACATTCAGGGGTAATGGTAAATGTGTCTTATTTGTGTGTATTCAGGTACAGAGAAAAGAAAGGAAAAGAAGAAGAACTATCATTTAATGTGAATATAAATTTCTCCCAACATTGGGTGACCTTGATTGCTCTTTGGTCTGTTTGCTATGGTGCATCAGTGACCCCACATTTTCTAAGTTCCAACACTTTACTCTTCTTGAGACTCTTGATTCCAATGTTCCATCTGAACCTATAGAAGTACAAGACATATTCTATACAGTCATAGTCTACTGCATTCCGTGGTCCCAGACATATTCTATACAGTCTCAGTCTACTGCATCTCATGATCCCAGTTTTGGATCCTTATTTCCCTATTGTTATAACACGTTTACAATGCTTCTTTGGAATCCTGAATCTTTGTAAGTATAAAACATTTGCCTCCAACAAGTAGAATATATCCCTTACATATTAACACTCAACACATCATGGATTCTTTGAAAACTTTATTAATGATGATAGTAGAAAATGACCTTAAAAGAAGAGCATCAAAAAACCTCTCCCTGAAAGACCACTACTAAATGGCTTTTGATTTTGTATATTATTTAAGTCTTACTTTAATGAATGTTATAGTACTAGTTGTCAATTTCATATTTTAGAAAGCAGAATTTAGACACTCTGTTAAGTGTAATCATTTAATGTGACCTAGATGTCCTACAGTACATGAATGGATAAAGAAAATGTGGTATATATACACAATGGAGTATTATTCAACATTAAAAGAGAATAAAATCATGGCATTTGTAGGTAAGTAGATGGAGATGGAGAATATAATTCTAAGAGAAGTTAGTCAATCCCAAAAAACCAAATGCAGAATGTTTTCTCTGATGCTGATTCACAATGTGGTTGGGGCGAGCATGGGAGGATTAGATAAACTCTAGATAGGGCAAAGGGGAGGGAGGGGGCATGGGGATAGAAAAGAAGTAGAATGAGATATGGACATCATTACCCTGAGTATATGCATGAAGACACAAATGGTGTGACTCTACTTTGTGTACACTCAGAGATATGAAAAATTGTGCTCTATATGTGTAATATGAATTGTAATGCATCCTGCTGTGATATATAACTAATTAATTTTTTTTTTAATTTGGCTTTCCATTTTAATTTACAGAGGAGTTGCAAAATAGTACAAGAAAGTCCAGTACACTTGTCACCTTACTTCCCCAAATGTTAATATTTTATAGTTATCAAAATGAGGAAATAAATGTTGATATAATATTATGAACTAATCCATAAATCTTATTCAAATTTTGCCAATTGGCCATCTAATGCCCTTTTTCTGGTCTAGGGTTCATTCACATTCATTCAGTGCACTTATTTTTCATGTCTCCTTAGACTTCTCAAACCTAGGACAATACTTCAGTCTTTGTCTTTTATGACCATGACAATTTTGAAGAGTACTGGCCAGTTATTTTGTATAATGGCCCTGATGTTTGCTCATTATTAATTTCAAGTTATGAACTTCTAACAAGAATATCACAAGAATGATACTGTACTTTTCTTAGTGAATAATATCAACATATGTATGATGCCAATATATCTTATTGCTGATGATGTTAACTTGTATCACTTAGTTAAAGGGTATCTGTAGGTTGTTTTACTATAAGGCTACAATTTTTCACTTTGAAATTAGCATTTTGTGGAGAGATACTTTGATACTATGCAAATAACGTTTGTTCCTGATTTTAGCATCAATTGATGATTCTGGCCTAAAATAATTATCATAATATTTGGCAAACAGTGATTTCTTTCTATTTTCATATCTTTCCATATTTACTAATTAGAATTCTGCTGAGATTTTCTTTCTCCCCGTTTATTTGTTAATTTTAATGAATAAACTCAAGTATATTTATTTTATTCTACAAATTATAATCCATTACTACCATTATTTATTTAGTTGCTCAAACTGTTTTCAATTTGGCCAGAAGTAGCTCCTTCAACTTGGCTCCTAGGCATTCGTGGTATGTCCCAATCATTTCTTGAGCACAGCCTTATTTTCTGTCATAATAAGATGCTCTTAAGTTCATCTTACACTTTCTCTGTCTCAGTCCTGGAATCAGCATTTCTCTGAGGAGCTTAGGTTCTTTTTATTTGCAAAGGTATTTTGAAACCAAGATCTGAGCTGGTAATGTTCACTGGGTTTTCACTACTTCTACACCCTCTCAGTGGACAGAACTAGGAAATATCTATTATTCTAAATCATGCATGTGTGAACATATATATCTATTTTTATATTCATGTGTGTCTATATTAAAAACCAAGTTTATACTGATCAACCTCTAATACCAGTCAATCAAAGGGATCATCCTGGCGAAACTTCTCTCCTTTGTACTTCCATTCTCTCTCAGACTAGGTTTTCTATACCTACAATATATTCACTTATTTGCTTTAGGATATACATAAAATCATTTTAAAACTTCTAACCCACCCCTGTGGAAAACAAGCTATAACCTAATAAACATTATTTGTGTGCAGTCCTTTTAGTCTTTTTCCTTATATATTATATAATATACATTAAATATATATTACAATAAAAATAAAACAACAAAAAATACCCAAAAGAAGTAGAAAGGCTAGAAACATTAACATGTTGTAAAAAGCAAGAGGAAAGATATGAATGACAACTCAGCTTCCACAAAATTATTTTGTGGTGTGATGATCATTAACATAGATAACACAGTTTTAGTTCATACCATACTTTTATCTCTTCAAAATTATTTTTTTGTGTGTTTCTAGACTTGCATTTTTAACTACTTTTTTCATCAGTGATACTCCCCAGTTGCCCTTTTAGACATGTTTTGAAAACTCCCCTCATAAAATTTTAATACCTCTGTGTGTGTGTATGTGTGTGTGTGTGTATGTGTGTACTGTATTGTATGTATATCTGTGCTTTATATACAAAGAGTCATGTATTTTTGGTCCTCCAAGAATAAATTTTCACCTACTTGGGAAGATATTAAGAATGCAGGTTCAAGATACTCTTTATGATGCCATTTTCTGTTTAAAAGTTTTCCATTTCCAAAAGGAAAATGAAAAGATACGAGAAATAACCAAATGAATGTCAAACTAATGAACAACAACTAAAAGAAAAATTAGAAGGAAAAAATAGGTAATAAATGAAAATAAGAAATAAAGTATAATTCAAGTATAAAGCAAGAAAACATATTTTGTGTATTAATCCACAACATTTGGAAATGGCTATGTGGTAAAGTTGTCTTTGTCAATGCTGAACTTCATATTTAACTATTAAAGAAAATTTAGTTTCACCAAACTATAGCTATACTTTCCAAGGGCAGAAAATGACTTTGAATCAGATTTATCTCTGTCACCTTAGCCTTAAGAAATTTTTCATTAAAAATTTTTTCTTAGGTTGTATAACTGGACCTAAAGAAATTAATCTGATAATAATACTGTTGTCTGTTTTCATATAAACATTTTTGTATTTGAACAAAGCTTATCAATGCTGAAAGTAATCTGAGAATGAATGACTCACTTTTCAAGAGGAAGAATGTTGGGGATTTTTTTTTATCACTATGAAATGAGAAAATTAGGAGATTCCCCTTGGCATTACCCTTGCTACAGAAAGAAGAAACTATGGGAAATTCAGGATCATTATTTCCCAATAAAGTGGGGAACAATACTGGGTCTTTCTATTCCTAATGACCCAATCTTCCCAGAAACAAATGGTGGAGAAGAACTGTGAAATTGAAAAAACAGAATTGGAATAGAGAGAGGGAACCAATGTACACAGTATGCCAAGTAATTTCATAGGTTAATATGTTTATTTCTCAAAACTACACTATGTTGTGATATTTCATGTCATTTTAAGAGATGAGGAATATTCCCTGGAAAGGTAATCTAATTTCTCTCAGGGCCACATGATGCAATGTGGATTTAGATTCAGATCTACTTCCAAAATTAATATCCTTGTTCCATCATGGGTCTAAAACTTTGCTATAGATGCCGACTGTCCTTCCTTACTTTTTCATGACACTTCTTCCTATGTTTTTCTCATTATTTTCTCCATAAGGTTCTACAACCAAAACCAGCATGTCTTCATATTCCCTTAACCACCTCCTTTTTCCTTCTTTAGTCAGTGCCTCACTGGCACTGGCTTGCTCCTCCACTTTAAAATTTCATGGAATACTTGAAGGCTCAGGTCTTACTTGAAAGTCTTCTGGAGAAGTATTAGGAACACATGCCTGCTGAATGCCCTACTTCTCATTGTCAAGAGCTAGCCAGAACAGTAACCCCTTGCATTAAACAGCTAGGCAGTTTTCCTTGGTTCATTTCCCTTTTAGTCTCAATCCTCATCACCTCATTTTGCACTTTCATGTAAAATACCCGAATTCTTGACTTGGGCTCTGTTTTCTAGATAAACTAAGTGTATACTTATATGAAGCTTGATAATATTTAAGATTTTTATGCAGAGCTTCATTGGATTTTTACAAAATTGAAGTCTGCTACATATACTTTGTTTTGGAGTGGTTTTAGGTCCACTGCAAAACTGAACAAAAAGTACAGAGATTTCCCATATATTACCTCCCGCATCATATGTACAACCTGCCCTGATATCCAAATCCCATACTAGAGCAGAACATTTATTATAATCAACAAACCTATGTTGTCACATCATTATACTCAAAGTCCATATTTTATATGAGGGGTTCACTTTTGGCATTGTACACTCTATGGGTTTTGCAAATATATAAGTAACATGTATCCACCATTTTAGTATCACACATTTTCCCTGACCTATAAGTATTCAGTGTTCTGCCTATTCCTCCCTCCCTTTCTCCTAACTCCTGGCAGCCAATGATCCTTTTTTAATTTAATTTTTATTCTAATTTGTTATATATGACAGCAGAATGCATTACAATTCATATTACACATATAGAGCACAATTTTTCATATATTTGGTTGTATGCAAGGTATATTCACATCATTAGTGTCTTCATACATGTATTTAGGATAATCATGATTATCCATCTCATTCCACCATCTTAAAACCTTCCATGATAAATAAAAGTTAAAAGAATTTATAGCTAGAAAACCTGCACTACAGAACATCCTTGGCAAAATACTCTATGAAGAGGAAATGAAAAACAATGAAAATCAGCAGAGGGAAGGAAAAACTAATCAAAGGAGAGACAAAGTCAAGTTAAATAAAAAAATAAACAAAAAAACAAAAGTGGCTGAGAATAGAAATCATGTCTCAATAATAACCCTGGATGTTAATGGCCTAAATTTACCAATCAAAAGACATAGGCTAGCTGATCGGATCAAAAAAAAAAAAAAAAAAAAAAAAGACCCAACAATATTCTGCCTCCAAGAGACTCATCTAATAGGAAAAGACATACTGAAGGTGAAAGATTGGGAAAAATCATACCAATCACATGGACTGTGAAAGCAAGCAGGAGTTTCCATCTTGTATCAAATAATAGTAGACTTTAAGCTAAAGTTAATCAAAAGGGATAAAGAAGGACATTTCATATTGCTTAAGGGAACCAATGATCCTTTTACTGTTCCTGAAGTTTTGCCTTTTCCTAAACATTATATAGTTAGAATCATACAGTATGTGGCCTTTTTTCAAATTGGATTTTTTTCATTTAGTAATGTACATTTAGGGTTCCTCATATCTTTTCATGGCTTAATATCTCAATTCTTTTAGCACTGAATAATACTCCACTATCTGGATGTACCAGAGTTTATTCATCAGTTCACCTATTGGTAGACATCTTGGTTGGCTCCAGGTTTGGGCAATTATGAATAAAACTCCTATGAATATCTGTGTGTTTTTGTATGGACATAAGCTTTCAATCATTTGAGGTAAATACCAAAGAGTGCTACTGCTAGATTATACAAAAACATGTTTAGTATGTAAGAAAACTGCTCAAGTGTCTTCATAAGTGGCTGCACCATTTTTCATTCCTACTAGCAATGAATGAGACTTTTTGGTGCTCCATATCTTCACCAGCATTTGAGGTTGTTAATGTTTTGAGTTTTGGTGATTCTAATTGGCATGTTGTGCTGTCTTACTGTTATACAGGTCAAGTGTCCCTTATCTGAAATGTTTGGGACAGAAGTGTTTTGTATTTTGTGGTTTTTTTTTAAATTTTTGAATACTTGTATATACATAATGGGATATCTCAGTGATGGGACCCAAGTTTAAACATAAAACGCATTTATGTTCCATATACATGTTATGCAGATAGCCAATACATATACTTACACATGTACTTGGAATTATACAGTATGTGGACTTTTCTAATTGGCTTCTTTTACTTAGTAATGTACATTTCAGTGTACATGTAATTTCATACAATATTTTTAGTGCATCTACGTTTTGAATGCAAACTGTCACATAAGGTCAGGTATGGAATTTTCTACTTGTGAAATCACATTGATATACAAAAAGTTTCAGATTTTATAGTATTTAAGATTTAACATTTTCAAATTAAGGAGGCCTGACCTATATTAATTTGCATTTCCCTGATGATATATGATATGAAGTATCTTTTCTTTTTGAAATATCTTTTCATTGTGATTATTTGTGTATCTTTTGGCGAATTGTCAATCCATGTCTTCTGTTCATTTTTAAAACCAGGTTGTTCATTTTCTTATTGTTGAGTTTTAAGTGTTTTTTGGACATGTGAAATAAGTCCATTTTTAGATATGTCCTTTGCCAATATTTCTCCTAGTCTATGGCTTATCTTTTTTCTCCTGACAGTGTCTTTTGCAGAGCAGAAAACTGTTAATTTTAATGATGTCCATCTATCACTTGTTTCTTTCATAGATTATGCCTTTGGTATTATATCTTTAAAAATCATTGTTATACCCAAGGTCATCTAGGTTTTCTATAAATTGTCTTCTAAAAGTTTTATAGTTTTGTGTTTCACATTTCAGTCAATGATCCACTTGGAGTTAATTTCAGTGAAGGGTGTAAGATCTACATTTTGACTCTTTTTTTTTTCATAGAGATTGTTTCAGTACCATTTGTTGAAAATATATATATATATTTGAATATAATACTTTGTCAAAGATTGATTAATTACAATTAGGTCAAACTATTTCTGACCCTTATATTGTTCCATTAATCTCTGTTTGTTCTTTCAACAATACCACACTGATTTGATTCTATACCTATATAGTAAGTCTTCAAGTTGGGAAGCGTTAGTCCTAGGACTTTGTTCATCTTCTTCAATATTATGTTAGCTATTCTGGGTTGTGTACCTCCATATGAATTTTAGAAACAGTTTTTCAATATCTATAAAGTAACTTCTTAGGATTTTGAATGAGATTAAATTGAAACTATATGTCAAGTTGTAAAGAACTGGTATCTACACAATATTATCTTCCTATTTATAAGCATTGAATATCTCTCCATTTATTTAGTTCTTTTATTTCTTTATCAGAGTTTTATAGTTTTTCCTCATATAAATCTAACATTTCCTTCTTTCCTTTTCTTCTTTCTTCTTTTTTTTTTGATGCTAATGCAACTGGCACTGTGCTTTTAATTTCAAATTCCACTCATGTGTTTCTAGCATATAAGAAAAGGGCTAACTTTTGTATATTAACCTGTATCCTGAAACTTTGTTATTATTATTTCTAGTAGTTTTGGATTTTTTATATGGACAATCATGTTATCTGCACATATATATGGTTTTATTTTTTCCTTCCCAATCTTTTATCTCCTTTTCTTCCCTAGGATTCTAGCACAATGTAGAAAAACAATGGTAGAAGGGGACATCCTTGACTTGTTTCAGATTTAGCAGGAAATAAAATATCAGTTGTAGATTTTTTGTAGTTGTTCTTTATTAAATTTAGGAATCTACCTTCTGTTACAGATTGCTGAATTTGTATTGGATTCTGTCAACTGCTTTTTCTGAATTTATTGATATGACCATGTGATTTTTCTTTTTTGATGTTGTAATGACGTACATTAATTAATTTTGGAATAGTAAATCAGCCTTACATAGCTGAAATAAATACCATTTGGTCACAGTGAACAATTGTCTTTATATATTGGATTTAATATGTTACTATTCTATTGTATTTAATTTTGGTATAAAAACATACTTTTCTACTCTTAAAATGTGATTACTACATTCAAAAATAATGAAGGAAATGGAAAAGAGAAATACCATCCAAAATCCTACCTTCCAAGAAAATCAATGTTATTATTTTCCTGTATATCCTTCTAGTATTTTTTGTTTGTTTTATATAATTTCTAATAATAACTATAATAACAGTGATAAAATATCTATATTTGGTTCAGAAACTAATATACACCACAAGACATACAAACGATAGTTAAACAACAATAACATGTAGGTAGTTAAAAGTGTTCTTAGAATACTAACTATGCTTTTTCTATTCTAGTTTATTGTTAAACCAAAAAAGAAGACAATAGGGGCTGGGGCTGGGGCTCAGTGGTAATGCACTTGTCTGGCATGTGTGAGGCACTGGGTCCAATTCTCAGCACCGCATGTAAATAAAAAAAAATCTATCAACATCCAAAAAAAATTTTTAAAAAAGAAGATAATATGTCAGATAGCCTATTTTCTATCTGTCATTTGTTTTTATACACTAGGAATATCTTAATATTATGATTCAACTTTTATCTCTAATTTTTTATATAATAAAAAAAGGAAACAGCTGAGTCACATTCTAAAGATAGTAATTTTCATGGATCTTGTGAATCTCTTAAAACTGATTTTGATTCATTGTCAAAGTTACTTCATGCTCTAGAATATAATATTGCATTCTGCCAGTATGATTGGTCTTATTTCCAGACCATTATTGCAGATTAAAAAACAGATTCACATAACAAATCAAGAAGTGAACAGGAAAACCATCTGCTATTCTTGTTTCTTAGTTAACACACTCAACACAAAACATATTTCTAAATGAATGTTTTTTATGTATACTCACATATATCATCTGTAGCAATGCATTAACGTCACATTTGAGAAGAGAAATCTTTTTAGGAAATTAGTTTTACTTTCCACAATTTATCAGCTTCATTAACATAATGGAACATGAGGCAATCATTTTAAAGGCTAGTAACAATCTACACCCTCCTATATGGAAAGGATATCCATGACATATTGTTGAGTTAAATATTCAGATAACAGGGAATTTCCTCTTCTGACAATAAAGGATTAGCTAGAGGGCTGGGGCTGTAGCTCAGTGCCTCAGTGAGGCACTGGATTGGATCCTCAGCACCACATACAAATAAACAAATAAAATAAAGGCATTCTGTCCATTTACAACTACAAAAAAAATTTTTTAAGGGATTAGCTAGGTCCAGAATTCTTCTGCCACTTTGTAACAGTTAATTTGAATTGTCAACCTGATTGGACTAAGAGATACCTATGATTAAGAGGCTTCTGGGTGTGTCAATGAAGGTGTGTCTAGAAATGATTGGCATGTGGGATAGCTAACAGAAGTGGAGACCCTCTCTAAGTGTGGGCAGCACCATCCAATAGGATGATGGCTTGGATGGAATAAAAGTTAGTAGAACAATGGGCTGGGGCTGTAGCTGTGTGGTAGAGCACTTGCCTAGCATGTGTGAGGCACTGGGTTCAAACCTCAGCACCATGTAAAAATAATAATAATTAATTAAATAAATAAAGGTATTGTGTCCATCTACAACTAAAACTAAATTTTAAAAAATAAGTTGGAAGAACAAGGAAGCAACAGCAGATGCAAGCTCCATTCTTCTTGAATGGATTCTTTTTTTTTTTTTTAAAGAGAGAGGTGAGAGAGAAACAGGGAGAATTTTTAATATTTATTTTTTAGTTTTCGGCGGACACAACATCTTTGTTTGTATGTGGTGCTGAGGATCGAACCTGGGCCGCACGCATGCCAGGCGAGCGCGCTACCGCTTGAGCCACATCCCTAGCCCTTGAATGGATTCTTGATTGCTACTGCAATCCTCTGATAATATAGGACTCTCACTTCTTCACTCTTCCAAAGCGGACTCTGTCAGTGATTCTCCAGGAATTTTCTAGAAGCCTTTGGTCTCCAATTAGGGTAGCACCATTGATCCCTCTTTTTCTGGGGCATCAGCCTCTTGGACTGCACAGCTACTGATTCTTCCAGCTCTCCAATCTGTAGACTGCTGTTGTGGATTATCCAGCTTCTGGTCACATAAACCAACCTAATAAATCCCTTTTTTATAATCATACTTCCTGTTGATTCTGTTCCTCTGGAGAACCCTAACTAATACACATTATATACAAAAGGAAAACTGGATAAAGTGTATAAGCAACTGTTTTCAGCAGGGCTGCAACTGTGATGAAATAAGAAAGGTGCTGGATTGCAAAATTTAAGGGAGTATTCCTCTTTAAGGCTGACCTTGCATTCGAATGACCTTTAAGATGGATCCTTTCTTAAATTTGTACCCTTGGTGCCTCTCCTCATCTTGATCTCAGTTTTGGTCTTTACCTACCAGACCAGACAGCAGCATGACTGATTTCCGAGAAAGGGAAAATAAATCAGATCAACCAAGAAGAGGAGGGAGGGGGAAGAGAAGGAGGAAAAAGAGGAAGAAGAAGAAGAAGGGAAGGAGGAGGAGAGAAAAGTAGAGGGGAGATGAGAGGAGGGGAGCGAAGGGGAGAGGAGAGGAGAGATGAGGAAGAGAGACATACAAGATTTTTTTCTAGATGCAAATTCCAGATCATAGTGCAAGGAGGGGAAACCCACAGAAAATTCATGGTCTCATTGAATTGAGTAGACAGAAACTAGAGTCTAACATATGCATATTTGAAATCCCCAAAAAAAGGGGATCAGAGAAAAAAATGGAAAATTTTAGAAATATTTAGAAAAAAAATCCTATTTCTTATGGAAAACATTCCTGGAAAGTCAAGATAATCAATGAAATCCAAGGAAGATAAACAAGAAAATCACATAAAGGCACATAATCAAATCACTGAAAACCCATGCTAAAGAATACATTTATAGGGGCTGGGGCTGTAGCTCAGTGGCAGAGTGCTTGCCTAACATGTGTAAGGCACTGGGTTCAAGTCTAACCACCACATAAAATAAATAAGTAAAGGTACTGTGTCCATCTACAACTAAAAAAAGAATTAAAAAACAACAAAAAAGAATAGATTTATAGCCAGGTGCAGTGATGCACGCCTGTAATCCCAGAAGCTCTGGAAGCTGAGGCAGGAGGATGGCAAGTTCAAAGCCAGCCTCAGCCTCAGTGAGGTGCTAAGCAACTCAGTGAGACCCTTTCTCTAAATAAAACACAAAATAGGACTGGGGGTGTGGCTCAGTGGTTGGATGCCCCTGAGTTCAATCCCTGGTACCCCCAAAATAAAATAAAAAGAATACATTCATAAGCAGTGCTGGAGGGAGAATAAAGAATAAATAATACATGATCACAGATTTCTTGTCAGACACTAATGCAAAACAGAAGTAAACACAATGGCAATTTTAATATACAAAAATAATAATACTGAGAATTCCATATCCCGTGAAAATACCTTTCAAAAACAATTATTTTTTAGACAAATAAAGCTAAGAAAATTTATCACTTATAAAAAATGTAAAAGGAAGTTACTTAAGCAGAAGTTAAATAATACATAATAGAAATATAGTTCTATTATGGCATGAAGAGCATTAAAAATGGCAATTGTAAAGATATATAGATGTCCCTCAAGATCCATGAGGGATTGTTTCCATAATACCCCCACCCCTACAGAAACAAAATATCAAGTCCCTTATATAAAATGGTATAATATTTTCATAGAACCTATTTATATCTTACTGTATATTTTAAATAATCCTAGATTACTTATAATATCTAATACAATGTCATTATATTATTTAGGGAATAGTGACAAGAAAAAATGTATGTACATTTTTAGTATAGATGCAATTTATTCCCAAATATTTACAATCTGCAGTTGATTGAATCTGTGATACTGAGCCTACAGATACAGAAGGCCTAAAGTATATGAATACATGTTTCTCCCATTAAAAATGACTTTAAGATGCAAGAAGTAAAATCAAGAATCAACAAATGGGGGGTCTGGGGCTGTGGCTCAGTGGCAGAGCGCTTGCCTAGCATGTGTGAGGCACTGGGATTGATCCTTAACACCACATAAAAATATAAAATAATCATTTAAAAAAGAAGAATCAATAAATGGAGCTGAGATAGGAGGCTCACAAGTTCAAAGACAGCTTCAGCAATGGCAAGATGCTAAGCAACTCAATGAGACTGTGTCTCTAAATAAAATAAAAAATAGAGCTGGGGATGTGGCTCAGTGGTCAAGTGTCCTGGGTTCAATTCCTGGAACCAAAAAAAAATCTATAAATGGGATTATATCAAACTAAAAAGCTTCTTCACAGCAAAGGAAGCGATTGAGAACATGAAGAGAGAGAATGGGAGAAAATCTTTACCACACACAACTCAGATATAGCATTAATCTCCAAGATATATAAAGAACTCAAAAACTTAACACCAATATAACAAATAACCCTATCAATAAGTAGGCAAAGGAACTTAACAGACATTTCATGGAAGAAAAATACCAATGATCAACAAATATATGAAAAAATGTTCAATATCTCTAGCAGTTAGAGAAATGCAAATTAAAACTACACTGAGATTTGATCTTACTCTAGTCACAATGACAATTATCAAGAATAGAAGCAACAATAAATGTTGGAAGAGTGTGGAAGAAAAGATATGCTCATACATTGCTGGTGGGACTGCAAATTGGTGTAACCCCTCTGGGAAGAAGTATGGAGATTCCTCAGAAATTTGGAATTGAACCACCATTTGACCCAGTTATCCCACTCCTCAGTATATACCCAAAGGACTTAAAATAAGCACAGTATAGTGACATAGTGAGATCAATGTTTATAGCAGCTCAATTCACCAAAGCTAAGCTATGGAATCAACCTAGGTGCCTTTCAATAGATGAATGGATAAAGAAAATGTGGTACATATACATAATGGAATATTACTCAGCCATAAAGAATGAAATTATGGCATTTGCCAGTATATGGATAGAATTGGAGCCTATCATATTAAGTGAAATAGCCAATCCCAAAAAAACCAAAGGTTGAATGCTCTTTCCGATGTGCAGATGGTGACTCACAATAGGCAGGGGGGGAGTGAGGAGTGGATGTTCACCAGATTGGACAGGGGGAGTGGGAGGAAGGAAAGAATGGGAATGGGAAAGACAGTAGAATGAATTAAACATAACTTTTCTATGTTCATATATGAATACATGACCAGTGTTACTCCATATCATGTATAATCACAAGAATGGAAAGTTATACTCCATGTATGTATGGTATGTCAAAATATATTCTACTGTCATGTATAACTAATAAGAATAAATTTTTTGTAAATGACTTTAAGATAAAATTAACTATTTAAAGAAAAATATTAACAATTTGTTGTAGGATTAACAACATATATAGAAATAAAATATATGACAACAATAGCACAAAGACCAGGAGGAAAGAAATTGAAGATTGTTAAATTCTTACATTATACATGAAGTGGTATAGTAATATTTGAAGATAAACTGTATTTTGTAAACCTTAGAGAAATAAAGTTATACAGCAAATACAGAAAGATAGATTATATAAAATAATACTCAACACTAACTTAAGTGTACTAAAATAAAATAATACTAAATACTCAAACCAAAAGAAATCAGGAAAAGAAAAGAGAACAAAGAATAAACAGAAAATAAATGAAAAAATATTTATTTAAATAAATTTAAATCTAACCATTTCAATAATTACTTTAAACATAAACTGGTTAAATATTCCAATTAAAAAGCAGAGATTATTAGTATTGGAAAACCCATGGTCTGTCTATAAGAAACTTACTTTCAATATAAAGTCACAGATTAACAGTAAAAGAATGAAAATAAAGATATATAACATAAGAAACCTAGAGTCTACACCCATTTCTGTAAGACGCCGCACCACACTACGAATGGAGGACACCACACGACACAAATCACCGGAGAGGTTTCGCTTTATTACAAAAGGCTGTGGGTTTATATAGATCTAAGGAGAGGTGGCAGGGCTGAGGTAGATAATGGGTCAGCCGTTTATTGTCAAGCTCTTCCATATGTCAGTTCCAGAGCCCAAGAAGTTAATTCTTATTGGGGCTAAGGTTTCCTACCCGCAGGATTTGAACATTGGTGCCAGCGGGAACGTTTCACGCCAGTGAAAGAAAAAAGAGGAGAAAGAGGGTCGTTAGACACCATGGTGGGGTTTTTCTCTGGGGTGCTGCTGCCGTTTTATATCTTTCCCAACAATTTCAAACAAATAGACTTCAGTACAAAGAAAAGAACTATACCAAGAGGCAAAAGGGACATGATAATGATAACAGAGTCAATTCATCAGGAGGATATAATAATCAAATAGAATTTCAAGCTCTTGACAGATTTTCAAAAAATAAGAAGTGAAAACTGATGGGACCAAATGCAAAAATCCCTTCTTTTGTAAAGAATCTTTTCAAATCTTTTGCCCATTTTCATTGGGTTGTTTTCATATCACTGAATTATAAGAGTTCTTTATATTTGTCAAAATTCATTGAAGTATATATTTAAAATGAGCAATTTATTAGCATAAATTATACTTGAATTCAGTTGATTGATAAAAGTAAAGCTTAAAAAAGAAAAAGTAAAAGATTAATTTGTCACCTGCCTATTAGATATTTGGATTCAATTAAAGTGTCAAATTTTAATTGAAAAGAGACTACAAAACAAAATGTATAGTATGATTATATTTGCATAAAAATACTGTTTGCATATGTTTTTTATAAATACACATAACCCTAATGGCCAGGAGGAAATATGTATATGAGTTGGCTTCATGACTGAAATGTGAGTAAATCTTTCTTTGTGAACCATACTTTTGTTGCCGTCAATCAATGGCAATACCTATTATAAGTTCTTTGTGAGCTGCTGCTCTACAAATAGTCTTGAATACCTTCTACTTATCTGCATACAGCTGGCAGGCAAAGGGCAAAGAGCAGACTGGAGAGTCAATATGATAAATCTCAGACATCTCCAGAATTTTCTTTCTCTGCACTTCCTTCTCAAACAACCTCACCAAGACGCCTTATGCTCTCCAGGTCTTTAATTTTCCCAGTCAGACAAAAGATGTAAATGATATCAGCCGTGTCCACTCATCATTCCTTTGGTTAGAAGATTCAGTATTCATTGTCACTCCCATCAGAAACTAAAGTCAGTGATTTATTCCTGGAAGAAGACAGTATCTTTTCTCACCAGATTCCTCTTGCAGGATTTAGACCCCAGGCTGCTCCATCACAGGCTTCCTGCTGCAGACACGTCATCCTCTCCTTACTTAACCTCAAACGCAATTGCAACCAATCCTTTTTTTCTTTTTTTCTGGATTCTCTCAGCTATTGTCAGTTTTCTGACATTTGATATATTCACATGTTTCCAGGGTATAGTACAAAGCACATGAAATACAAGTCCAAAGAATTGTGTCTAATCCCTGCATTGCCTCTGACTAGCTGGTAACCTCTAGTAAAGTCTCTTAACATCCCTGTGCTTCAGTTTCTGCTTCTGGGAAAGGGAAAAACTAAACTGGGATGTTTTCTAGCTCTTAAGCTAGAATCTTAAAGATTTTCTGCTCTTGAGTTATATTCTGGAAGACAGCCAAATCCTCCTATGATATATCTTAAAGTCTGACATATATATTTCTATTTATAAACATGTAGTTAAAAAGTATTGTCTTAATTTTTAGGGATATTGTTGAATAATGGGGTTAATTTCTAAATTATTAACCTAATCCAGTAGAAAGTGAAATCTCCTTTTAAATCTTTTCCCTACTCTCAGACATTCTTTTTCTTTGTCATCTCCCCCTGCGCTCTCATGTGCTCTCCCTTTCTTCTTCTCCCTCTCTCTTCTCCCCATTCCTCATCTTGCCCTCTCCTCACACTGCTGTTTCTTTTGACCTCTTCTTTCTTCTCTCTCCTTCTATTTTTACTCATTTACAGAAGGCTGCTGAGGGCCATTACCAAGTAGGAAATTTCCTTGCCAGCGTACCCCATGTTAATTTCGCTGTTGACATTGCATGTTAGATGACCCTGCCCAAGGACGAGGGTGGATCCAGGATTAGGGTGTATCCTGCAGTTTGAGGAAGTATCCCAGTCCTTGGATTTAGGGCGTTCCCAGTTTAAGACCTTGGATTTTAGGGAAGTTCGATGTTGAGGATTATTGCTGCTGGAATTAGGGCGTTCCTGCTGCCTGAGCTCTCATTGAGTTCTCGTGAGATTCAGAGAGCATTTTTGGGAAAAAAGCCTCGTGGAGTAGGTGATTTGGGTGGCAGCAGAACTGGGATTGCCCCAGAACGTGTGTGGAGGCCGGTGTGAGTTCGGGAATAAAGAATTGCTGTTTGAATCTACAAAGCTGTGTGGTGGCTCGTGATTCTGTGCCCAGCCAAGACATTGGCATTTGGTGGCCCGTACGGGGAGCATCTGAAGAGAAGGTAAGTGAAATTGCTTGCCCCTGAGGAAGGTGAGAGAATGGGTGACCATTTCAAAAAACAATGTGTTCTTGTTTTGATTTATTTTGTTTTTATTTCAAGTTGCCTGTTCTTAGAACTTTCTCAGGCAAACTGGGGAAAATGGCTGACTCAAGGTTTGAAGTTGTTCACCTCCGAGGAAGAGAAATTGCTAGAGGAAGGAGGCACCCCAGTAAGACCAAGAACAGTTAGGACATATGTTGATAAAATACAAAAATGTAGCCCATGGCTTTTTAAAGACGAGTTATTAAGTCTATCAATGGGACCATCATGGTATCCTGTAGAAGGATTTTTCTTCAACAAGAAAGAGATGCCTAGTTCTGTTTACTATACTTGTCTAAGATCTTGGTTTTTACAGACATCTGATTAATTTACAAAGCTAACGTGTTAAAATATCAACCACCAAATATGAAATCAAGTACTCTTTACTTATTAAGTTCCATAAGGTAATATATTTAAACATTATGTGTGTTTTCATAAATTGGTAAATGGAAAAAAGTTTAATATTGCTTTGGTCTGTGTCTTTGCTGAAACAAGGTTACTAAGTCTTAAGATTCTATCATGTGTAGTTTGTATACAAAGAGTATAAGAAGTTTCAGTTGGGTTTCAATTACAATATTATAGTACCTTAAAAAACATGAAAGTATTTCATCTTATTAAAGTGGAGTAATTTGCCTAAATTCAAAAATTTTATAAGGGTTGTTTCAGAATGTGAATTTATAAAAAGGGTTAATGGTTGAAAAAGATATAAAAGGATTCAAGATGTGGAAATATATTTTAATATAAAAGGTTAAAGGAAAAAGAAATGTTTTTAGATGAGATAATCTCTGTGTGGTAAAGTAAAAAGTTGTAAAATGCCATTTAAAAAGATTTTGAGGAAACTAGACTTAATTTAAAAGCTTGAGAATGGAAGAAAGAAGAGAAAGATATTTGTACATGGCAGATTGAGACAAAGCTTCTTAATGGAAAAAAAAAAAAGCCTTTGGTTGAAGGGCAGCCATGTAAACTAACATTAAGTGATTTAAACAGAATCGAAGCCTCGTTTAAAAGAGTAAAGCTGTAGGTGGTGAAAAAGTACATTTAAAAGTACAGTATAGATGATAATTAGAAGGCTTTAAAAGGTTAAATTGAAGGTGGTCGAGATACCTTCATGGCAGAAAAAAAGATTGCTTTACTCATGAAACTATTAAAATGTACTTATTAAACCAGAAAGAGGGAGATGAGATAATCTTTGTGGTAAAGTAAAAAGTTGTAAAATGTCTAAATAAGTTGCAAAAGGCTTTAAAAGGTTAAATTGAAGGTGGTTAAGATGCCTTCATGATGGATGGAAAAAAAACCATGAAAATGGGAAGATAATAAGATAAAAGATATTTAGATAAAGAAGATTAAAAATTTGAAGTGAAAAACTTTAAAAACAGAAGTACAGAAAGGTAAAAAAGAGAGAAGAGGTAGAAAGATAAAAAAGATATAGGAAGATAAAAAAGATGTAGAAAGACAAGAATTTTAAACCCACAAAATAGGAAACAAAAGAAAACTAGGAGAGAAAAAAGCAACTAAGGGTAAATATAAAAACCTTAGAAGAAAACTAGAAGATAGAAATAAGGTTGAAAATGTCAAGTAAAGGTATTTCAGATAGAAAATGCAAGAGGCTAAGACAACTATGGTTTAAAACCACATCAAAAAATTAAAAGGACTAAAGTAATTGTAAAAACTAAGGCAGAATGCTTTTGAAAGACTTAAATTTAAAAGGATCTTATAGGGGTATATATCCCCCAAAGATAAAATAACCCTTTTTACTCTAAACTTTTTAAATTTGGATTCATCAGGACTTAGTGCTGCGGAAAGACATATGTATCCGAAAAATGTACATAAGCCTAAGGTACTTTGGAAAGATGTTCTAACAGGACAATGGAAAGGTCCTGATCCAGTTATTGTCTGGAATCGGGGTTCCGTCTGTGTTTTTCCGCAGGGAGAACAGCAGCCGATTTGGATTCCAGAGAGATTAACTAAAGCAATTTCTACAGAAAAAGAAGATGATTTGACTCAAATCCATAACAGCTGATATCCAGAGCTCCAGCTTGGCTATTCTTACATCTGCGACAGTGATTAACCATGGTGCTTTTTTCAATATCTATTTTATTATTGCATTTTTCCCACATCGTAAAGTTCTATTTTATTTTTGAGCTCATACAAACCTAGGTTAATGTTTTTCTGATCAGTTTTATTTTTTGACTGTATTTTATTTTTTGACTGTGGAGTTTTTAAACATTGCAATGGAGATTTCACCTAGGTAAAACTACAAGGCCTTTATTGTCTTATGTGTTGTATGTTATGTGTGCACATTTCTGTTTTGTGTTGTATGTCTGTATGTGTGTATGTCCATATTTCATATATAAGGAGCGCTCATGAAAAAATGGATCCGAATTTTTTTTTTTATTCACGTGATTTAAATGCTTTAATTTTAATTAGGTAAACAGCTGTTAAGGATTGTTTTTAAAGGTGGTTAACAGATCTGTTTGCTTACTAATTTAAATTAGGTAAACAGCTGTTAAGGATTGTTTTTTAGGAGGTTAACAGATCTGTTTGTTTACTTTCACCTTTCCTTTTCATTATATTTAATAATTCTGTTCAGGATAATGTCTCTTTAGCATCATTGCCAGAATTCCCATCTCCATCCAAGTGCCGGTGAAGACTAAGATAAAACCAAACTACAGCTTCTATGATAGCCATCACAGTAACTGTATAAACTGATGCATCAATGAATATAACTCAACAAGTTATGCTCAATCAAGGACTCGATTTACTTTGGGAGGAAATGGACATATTGATAGACTCCTCCAATTTGAACTGCCTGCAGAACTTGCCTGGACTATATATCAGTTGCATGCATTGTGAAATATCATCTGATGCAGCGAATTGTGGTACTGCTGGCATATCTTTGCTGATGGTGTCACCAGTGATGCAATTTCCTTGCCAGCGCACCCCATGTTAATTGTGGTAATGCTGGCATATCTTTGCTGATGGTGTCACCAGTGACGCAATTTTTCCAAAGGAGCCGTCAATTGGCTTGGTGTCGTGGCATTTCTGTATCCTCCTCCCTTCTACTAGTGATGGTCTAAAATTTGGGGGCCAACAGAGGTGAGGCAAGAATCTCACCCCCCCACTGGCACCAAGGATATTTGGGGGCCAACAGAGGTGAGGCAAGAAACCTCACCCCCCCACTGGTGCATAGGCCTTTCCACAAGCTTGGCTGAATGCTGGACCGGTAGTCAGTGACGGGTTGATCTGATTGCAGTGGATTCAACCTAAGACAGGAGGCTGACGCCTAAAGGTCAGTTTTCCCATGACGGGTAAGAACCATATGTTGAATTGGACAACCTACCAGGCACGGTCCTTAAGCCACATTGCTTGTTGTTTAATTAATCAGAAGGGGGGAGATGCTGAGGGCCATTACCAAGTAGGAAATTTCCTTGCCAGCGTACCCCATGTTAATTTCGCTGTTGACATTGCATGTTAGGTGACCCTGCCCAAGGACGAGGGTGGATCCAGGATTAGGGTGTATCCTGCAGTTTGAGGAAGTATCCCAGTCCTTGGATTTAGGGCGTTCCCAGTTTAAGACCTTGGATTTTAGGGAAGTTCGATGTTGAGGATTATTGCTGCTGGAATTAGGGCGTTCCTGCTGCCTGAGCTCTCATTGAGTTCTCGTGAGATTCAGAGAGCATTTTTGGGAAAAAAGCCTCGTGGAGTAGGTGATTTGGGTGGCAGCAGAACTGGGATTGCCCCAGAACGTGTGTGGAGGCCGGTGTGAGTTCGGGAATAAAGAATTGCTGTTTGAATCTACAAAGCTGTGTGGTGGCTCGTGATTCTGTGCCCAGCCAAGACTGCAGCAGAAGGCATAATTAAAGCAGAACATAAGACAATCAGAAAGCTAGTAAAACTACTGAGCTATATTTGAGAATAAAATTTATGACAAAGTCATTTGTACACAAATACTAATTTATTCTGATTTAGCTCACCCAAAAAATGGGTGGAAAAGCTATCCAACTACCAGTGAGTTCCATAATATCAAAGTAAACACTTGCTGGCTTTGGCCCAGTGATATTATACATAGGTTCAGGGACTTCTGTGGAGAAGCTTTACGCCACTGAGTAGTTGCTTTCTTCCCAATCAGAGTCCAAGTGGACCATACAGCTGCTTTCTCTACTACTCCATGGTTGCAAACAATCCAAAGTACATGCTTTGGAGGAAAGCATTCCTCTTCTCTCAGTTGGCTGATATTCACATATTTGTACAGAAGCATGTAGGTACAGAGATATTTAGAGCAAGAGTATGAACTTTCAGCTATTGCTGCTAAAGACACTAAGTTTTTCCAGGTTGATAATAAAAGTCTGGTACAAGGGAAATAAGTTCTTCAAGGCAGAAAAAGAAAAGCTGAAGACTAGGATATCAGAAAAGATCTGAATAATACAAGAACAGATATACTTCATTCAGCAAAGGAGTTTTGTGACTTTCTTATCAGGAAGCACTAGAAATTGAATATGAGATGATGTGTGTTATTGCCTGTTGCTTTACGTTAACATTTAGCTATTGTAGATCCTTCACACTTAATCCCTCAGTTGCTTTAATAAAGTTCACAGTCAAGCACCTGGTCATGTGTCACTTAGAAGAGACATCTAGGTCCTAGCAAACAACTATAGATTCAATAGACAATAGTACCAAAAAAAAAAGTCCCTTATACATCAGTGCCTAAACAAAATTTAGTCCTTTTGGGTATAGAACATGCTATTTTAATAGCAAAAGACCATCTCATGGAAGTTGAGAGTTAATATAGTGGTTATCAGAGGCTGGGACAGTAGGGAGGTAAATAAAAGGGAGTAGAAAAGTTGACTAGTGGGTACAAAATTATAGTTAAGTAAATTCTGGTGTCTTATTGCACAGTAGGGTGACTACAGATAAGGATAACACTCTGCATATCTTCAAAAGCCAAAAAAAATTATTATAAATGTCTGATATAAAGAAATGATAAATGTTTAATGAGATAGATATGTTTACTCTGATTTTAACATTATGCAATATACACATGTATTGAAATAGCGCATAGTACCTCATAAATAGGTATAAGTTTATGGGTCAATGAAAGTAATTAAATACTTTTTAAAAAACACAGAGCTACTAGTTTCAAGTAAAAAAATAATAATCTTAATAAACTTCATTCAAACCAGTGCCATCAAAAAATAAAGGAGAAGAATGTCTTTTTATGGCCATAGGACTTGAACTCTGGGACTTCAAAGGTTGAATCAAAGTAAATATTTAAATAAAGGCTTTCAACCTTACATAATGGCTACTGCTTTTTCCCCTCAGAAAATGTTTCTTAGGCCCACACATTCTTTCCAGGGTGTTATGAGGCTACAGGGATCTTACTGTAGGTGAAATTAAAGCAAGACTATTGATAGTATCATGACAGGTAAATTACTGGGAAAGTCTAGAGCTATTTATCATTTCAAACTTGCTTCTTGCAGAGCTCCCTAAGGTCAAACAAATCAAAGCATAGGAGATTCATAAAACCCCCATAAATTCCATAAGCATCCATTACCATAAGTGGAATCAGTTTTTGCAACTGTGGGTTTCATCATAAGCATCATCCATGCTCCTTTACCCATCCTAACTCACTGCATTTCAACCCTTCCTCACTCCAGCAACAGAAGAACAAAATGTTTTCAGAGTTCATGTTCACTTGGCACTTTGCCAATAACAATCATGCTCCCTAAAACTAAAACAAAGTAACAATAATGTGGACTTTGTTCTCCCCTTTTCAAGCAGCCCATTGAAGGGTGGAGCCCTTATTATCACAAAACAGGCAAAACTAGTTCCTCAGGCAGCACACCAGCCTGGAGCCGGAAAACTGAGGTTCTTTATCATGCATTTTCACCTTAAATAATTTCATAATAATTTCATCTAAAACAATGAATACAATTTAGGTCCCTTCTATTATTAAAATTCTATGGTTCTGTGACTTCTTGTAGAGAGCCATTATCAGCTAGTCTTTGCCTCTCTATTCCCCATATCACTAAGCAACAGTAATAAAACATGAGGTGACAACTTTAGAATCTCCCAGCTTTTACTCCCTACTCCCCCATGAGAATTCTTCTAATGAATTAAAAATATCCTGAATACTTTATAAATTAGGGCAGTACAAGACACAAAATGTGTACCCTAGAGATTCTTCCTATTGCTCTGGTATGATGAGAATTAACCTAGGAGAGAAAGAAAGCACTCTTCCCCTATTCTAGCAAGAAGAGAAAACAATGACCAAAGATTAGTCTTGGGCCTGTAGTCTGATTTCACTAATTAAGGGATTTCGTTCCTTCCTAGCATTCTCCAAACCTCAGCCTTTGGTTAGGAGGCATTAACTCCTAATCAAGTGTTTCTAATTTCAGCACTGAATACCACATGATTTCCTGATCATGAACTAGCCCTCAACAGCCTGATCACTTCTAAAGAAGAAAACATGGTCTGAGGGAGGAGTGTGGAATAGGAGATATAAAATAGAAGATATATAATGGTGGAATGAGATGCTGCATTTCATTTTCTCAAGGTAAAAGTCTCATTTTGAAAAATCACGCATGAAAATCCTTTGGGAAATTCTTCGCCTCTCAATAACATTGTTTTCCTATATGGGTAAAATAGATGATGATCATCTATTTAACCATATTTGGTTAAGCAATACATGAATGAACTGGCTTGCACTCAGGACCATGTTTAAATACCAGAATCACTTTTACCTCAAAGAGATATTCCTGAATGGGAGGCTCAAAGGAGCTGAGATCAACTAAGAAAAATCAAAATCATACCTCCTATCCCTAGGAGTTCTTAGGGTCAGTACAGGCTTATTGTATGAAGTAGTATGTGAAATTTAAATTTCTTTCCAAATGGTCCTGGTTGAATTCATCTGTATCAAATGTCACATGATATAACTCCACCATAATGTCACCAGGCAAGGATAATGGATTTTCTGGGACTGGTCAATTTTAGATATGCTGCTTCAGTCTAAACTAAATCATTCTAGAAAATAATTTATTCCCTTGAAAGATAATTTAATTACATTTTCAAACTAGAATAGAAAGTAACATAGTACCTTTAGTTACACACAGTCCTGCCTTGTTTCCCCAGTAAAGAGCACCAATCTATTCCTGAAGCAAGTATGTGATAGGATATTATTTTTGACAAATAAATATTCTTTTAAAGTTTATTTAAGACCATTGATGTTTTTGCATACTTAAATAACATTTTGCTGGTACTTGAAGTAGTTTCATCTTTAGCCTCTCATTATTTTTTCGCTGAAAAACAAACAAACAAAAATAACCCTGAAATCTGTCCCCCTGAGTAGAATCTCAAAATTCTACCTGTAATTCTAGAATGAAGCATGATCTTTTAAAAAAAAAAATGTTTGGGTTTGTTGTTGTTCTTTTTGGAGGGGTTCTTTTTAAAGTGGGGGTGTAGGTTCTGGTTGCTCTCAGGAAGTTCAGAGCTGGTGTGGAGAGTGAAGCCAGTGAAGATACCAAAAACATGCAGGTGGTGGCAGCAGCACCCTTTGTCACTCCAGCCCAGCTGTCACCTCTTTCCTTTTCCAGGCAACCAGATCCAGATCCTGGCAATGGTCCCTCTTACCTGGGTTTCCTCCAATTGGTAGGGTTTCTCTTCCATGAATAACAAAGCTACCACACACTTCCGCACCCTCCAACACAGGTAGTGAAACCCAGCAAGCATGTATCAAGGGCCTGCACTGGACACACTATTCTAATAGGCACTTAAATCCTGCCAAACTTTCCTTCTGAGATCAGAAAATGAGGATGGGGCATAGAGAACATTGTGTCATGAGTCTTAAGACACTCAACACATTTTCTAAATTTAAGTACTTAATAATAGCATTTATTGAGTACTTCAAATGTGCTGGGTTTCATACTAAACTTTTCATGTAGTTCATTTAATCTTCACTCTAGCCTGTGAAGTAGGAATAATTATTGTTAGGAAATTAGGCCACAAGTGAGTATGCAACCTGCCCAAAGCTCACACAGCAACTACATGGTAGGACCAAGATGTGAGCCTGTCATGTCTGATTTTAAAGCTGGTACAGAGATGTCCTCCTCTCAGAGCCTTCCTCTGAAACCATACACTCAGACACAGGGGGTGACTCCAGGCAGAATTCCAGAGGCAAATTCCCAGAAGATGGCTTAGTTGGCAAGAGGATTGAAGAGCACTGATATCAGCAGAGAAGTAAAGGAATGGAAATAGTAGCAAAAAAGCAAAAGAGGACACTGTGATGCAGCTCAGTGGTAGAGTGCCCCACAAGCATAAGCAGTGCCCTGGGGTCAATCCTCAGCACCATGAGGTCGGGAAAGGGGAGCCAGGGAAGGAAGAAAATGAATATTTGCTGAGAATCTGCTGAGTGACTCACAATTTTATAAGTATGTACTACTAATTCCCCTTTTCACAGATAAGGATAAATAACACAACCAAGGTAAGCTAGGACTCCACTGAGCTAGACATAAACAGATAGAAATTTTCATTCTTTTGGGCAAAGAGAAGAGAAGAGATGAGATCACACAGTGAGTGGGACCCTGAACCTGGAGCAAGTGGGGTTTTGAAAGCAGAGACCAGGAGAAAGACTGATTCAAAACTAAAAGAAGAATCTGAGGGGGCTTAGGTAGACATGCCTTTGGAGGATGATTTGAGTCAGATGACATGAAATTAGAAGAAAGGGAGGGACAATGAAGCAAAGTCCAAAAACAGAATATTTATGAGAAAATCAGGGAGTGACCACAGAAGCAAAAGATGCTGGCCTCTTCTTTGGGATTGATCTCCCCTCCCAGCCTTTCCCTTTAACACAAGCTTTATATTGTCTCTTTATTCCCCCACTACTCTGCCTCCAGATTATAGTCTCTCCCCACTTTAATGGCCCAAACATGGAACCAAAAAATACTTTCCTTCTATGTATTTATTAAATAAAGTCAGATGCTCCTACTAAATTTTTAAATTACCTATATAAATTATTTTCTCTCTCCACCACTTTCCAGAAACATGAATAAAATTAGGATCAAGTTTCTCTTCAAAAGGAAGGTCTTATTGATATTTTCTATAGTGCTTAAAAAGTTTCTTGTTCCTATCATAGATTAGGTACTCTGAATTCATGTTTCTCCCACTGGACTATCATTTTCTAAATTAAGACTTTGGGAATTTGTTTGATTGATTTATAAGGCCTGATAAAAAGTCTTTTTAAAGAGGGTCTTAACTGAAATTTCTTCAGCAATTGTCAAAAGTGAAAACCTTGAAGTAGAAGTCTTCTCTCCACACCTGACTTCAGTGGTTTTAATGAGAGGGAGCTGCTTTTCTTGTGTAACAAGGACTCTAGCAGTAGGTAATTTTGAAGATGGTAGAAGAGTTTAGGAACATCACTAAAGACCAGCACTTTCCTTTTCTTCTGCTAAGCCACCCTCAGTATGCAAGAACTGTTATTCCTTATGAAAGGCAAAAAATTAATATCTTTCCTATCTATATGCCTCCTGAAAGGAAAATCTATTTAAACATTTTATTATAGTTTGAACCATCTACTTTAATAATATAAAACACAATTTAAATCCCAAATATAAGCAAAAAAGACCTCTCAAAATCTTCACTCATCCATTCATTCACCAAATATTTAATGATTTGTAACCAACCAATCTGAGTTAAGTGTTAGGATAGAAATTGAAGCAGAAATAACACTGGACTGGACTAGTAGCTCAGTGGTAGAGTGCTTGCCTGGCATCTGTGAGGCCCTGGGTTCGATCCTCAGCACTGCTTATAAATAAATAAAGATCCGTTGACAACTTGAAAAAAATATTTAAAAAGAAAGAAAGAACTATAAAGTACACTCTCCAGGTGCTTTCATTCTGGTGTGGGGGATTCATAAACACAGGCCATTATAGATTACCTGGCCAAATACTAATAGGAAAAAAACAGAGTGTGAAGAACCCAGAGAAGTGACAAATGACAACCTGAAGACATGGGGAAGTGTTTCATGGAAGAGACAGTCCCCTCAGTCTTCAAGGATACACAAACATTTGCCAAGTACATTTCTAATGACAGAATGAAAAAGGAGTTCGAATGTCAGATCAAATTATAAGAGGTTTTAGATACTCCATGGAGACTAAAAGGGGGTTCTTATGTCTGAGCAAAAAGGCTTCAAATTTTAGGAAGACAACAGTGTGCAGACAAGTTTGCACCGAAAACCAGAGAGGAGGCAGCTGTAGTCATCCCTAAGATGTGATAAGAAGTTAGATGAAGCAAGGGGCCAGGAAGAGTGGAGAAGATGGACAGATCATGAATTTCTAAGGCAGATGTGACAGGGTTTAATACATGACTATAAGTGACAAGGAGGAAGTATCAAGGGCAATTAACAAATTTTTCAGTTTAGATGGAAGCTAGAAAGAAGGTGATGCCACTCACAGACACTGAAAATAAAGTTCTTGGCCTGATCTCTGAGCAGTTTTAAAGTGACATTTGAATTTGACATTCTGAGAGGCATCTGGATCAAGATCCAATCTGAGATGCAGAGCTCAAGCCTGCCATCAAAGTTTACATGTCAAACACTGATGGAGGCATCCTCTGCTCTTCCAAGGGTATGACATCATGAGAGTAGATAAAAGGGGAAAGGAAAAGAATCAGGAAGCCCAAGGAGAGGAGGGATCGGAAGTAAGGAACAGGGCAAGATGAGAACAAGAAAGGGGAAATGACAGAAGGGACAGTTTTTGTATCTTATATCAAAGTAAAGATATATAGATATTAGATCTTAGGCTTCCTGCCCTACTTCAGGCAACTCTGGGAAAAAAAAAAAAAAAGAGAGAGGGCAGAGCAGAAACAAAGACCCTGTATCCTAGAAGACAACTGACAGCAGCAAAAGAAGGTGGGCAAAGTGAAAAATAATTAACTTCCTACTTTGTTCCAAATTATTTAAGAGATTTTAAAAAGAAGCAGTACAGTCTGAAGTAATTTCATACAGATGAATTATTAGTTTCAGATATCTGGAAAATTCACTTAAGTGAAACAATGTTTGTGAGCTTGTCAAGATCAAATAATTGTTATAAATATGATTTTTCCCCAACCATTTGAGACAAAAAAAAATACTATTCTAAAAATAAGTTACTGATTTTGGTCATTTTAAAAGCATACTACTAGGAAATGAATCAGACTACTATAAAAGTCACTTTGGTGTGGAGCCTAATAGATCAAGCACAGGAGAGCAATCAATAAATATTATTTTCTGGTGATGATTAGGCCAGTCCCTCTTCCCCAGCAGGCACCCAATCCTCTGCCACTTCCCTCTCTTCCAGGCATGAGCTCCCACTGACTTCAAAGGAAACTTTAAAAATGGATTAAAGCAAAGATCATATATTGACTTCAAAGAAAGCGCTGAACACACAGAAGATATTTCATGGAGGAGGAGACAGAGATAGAAATTTTGTTCCCTTACTTCATGCTTGATGAATACCATCAACATTCCCTGTGAATTCAGCCAAAAGTACATTTCTTCCTTTTGCAACACATTCCATTATGATGACATCATAATAGTTGTTCATTCCTGAAAAAAATCTAATATTTGCTCTAAATATTTCAGTATTTTTACATTGATGCTAAATATTAGGTTTTTTCCTGATATGATATGGTGTCCATGACAATAAATTCTGTCAGATCATGCAAAATATTGTCATTTTAATTGCATATTATAATGTCATTTGGAAAATAATGATAATTATTCTTGATATCACAATGTTCTTTTATTATACACATCCAGAACTAATTTTCAGGACTCTTTATACAAAATGCAAATAATTTAATATAATGCATATAGAAATGTCTAACATGCTTGTTACCGCTCTGTGTGATGATTATCAATTAGCATCACTACCCCTTCAGCATATGCAAATCCAGATAATTTATTCCTTATGACACTCTGAAAATAAGAAAGTATATTCCAAGTATAGTTGACCTTCTTCATAAAAACTTCAGACTCACTCTAAAACAATAATTATGATTAATCAGAGGCTTTTAAATTTAAGTATGTAAGCTAATAAAACTCCTACAGAGCCCTCTAAATTCATAAGAATTCTGGTGTTCTGATCCAGAGTAGGACATCCAGCTAACAGATAGACAAACTTGAACATAGGTAGTAAGGTTGATGTCTGTGTATGAGGATAGCAGCCATTTTTATCTAAAAGCTCAGGCCTTTTCAGGATTTCCATGTTCCTGTGACTGCCTGGATTCATGGCTGGCCCCTCTCTCTCAACACAACTCACCCTGACTTCTTTCTTTTCTTCTTTCTTTCCCTGTTCTTTCTTTCTTTCTCTCTCTCTCTCTCTCTCTCTCTCTCTCTCACACACACACACACACACACACACACACACACGCACTTCTATATGACCCATGGGAATTATGAACCAAATGAGAAGAGTGTAAGAGGAAGTCAGTGAAGACTTTCTTTTTTCCCCATGGGGAAAATAGAACATAGTTGAATTTGTTATACATTCAAAGGAGAGAAAGATCAGATACAATATCACATATGATTAAATTCCATATAGGAACTCGCAAGTGAAATACTGAAATCAGTAGGGCTTCTGCCTATAATAAGACAAACTAAGCAAAATAATAATAATAATTGCATCAAACCAGTAAGAAAGTTTTAAAGTGTATAGGCATAAATGAAATCCAAGTCTGACTTTAAATTATAAGACAAGAATCACTCATGATGTTTCTAAGCCCTAGTGGTATATGCAGTCAGGACAGAAATAACCAAAATGTTGCCTTCCACAGTTTACTCAACAACTGAACTGAGAAGTAAACAGCTCAAATGAAAACAAAAACTAAAAACATATAGTCTTTTTATTTTCTAATAACCTGGTTTGTGTCTAAATTTACATCTACATTTTGAACCAGATACATTCTTTTTTTAATATTTATTTTTTAGTTATAGGTGGACACAATATCTTTATTTTACTTTTATGTGGTGCTGAGGATAGAACTCAGTGACTCACTGATGCTAGGTGAGTGCTCTACCACTGAGCCACAGCCACAGCCCCAGATACATTCTTTCAATAAAGAACTTATTTAAAAGAAAAAGCACTAACTTCCTATTTTTTGTACATTTTATTCATTCATATAACAGACACACACCAATTAACTCTATGAAAGGTGCTTCACAAGGTCCTATGTAAGAAGTCAAAATGAAACAGACATGGACTCCATTTTCCTGAGACCACAGGAGGAGTACAGAGCATGAATAACAATACTGCAAAGGAGAATGTATTCTATGGCCACCAGGAATAAGATACAGATAAAATTTTTTGTATTCCACTTAAAACCAACCAAGAAAAAATAAAGTCCAATTTCACTTAGAATGTTTTATAATACTATCCCTGAGAAAGGTTTATAAATTTTCTAGATAGGGGTCTTCTAGGAAGAAGCAGTGGTCTCCAAGACTGAATAAGTTCAAATAAGTTTGGGAAGCATTTGATAGACCAAGTTAGAATAGGGTCTTTATTGAGGGCTTCCCTACTTTTCATGAGCTAATGTAAGTTAGAAATTCTAAGAGAAAAATAGATTTGGCAGCATTTCCTGTACTCATTTGACCCCAAACACTTGTTGGTTTTCTTTTCTTTCTCTCTCTCTTTTTTTTTTTTTTTTTCCCCACAGAGCATGTCATGGAACTACCAAAACTCTGGTAAGGTTTGAGTTTATGCCGAAAGAAAAGAAGCATTTAAAATTGACCGTCTTGAGTAAGTTAATAATAATAATAATAATAATAATAATAATAATAATAATAATAATGGCAGAAAGATAGGCTAAAATTAGTATTGAAGGAAATGTTCTCTCCTGGAAACATCTTTCTTTCCTCAACCACTATGATGAGGAAAATTTGAACAAATTGATTCAAAAACTGACTTTACCACTTACTAATTGCAAGACCTTCAGCAAATTACTATTGTTTCCATATTTTCTCATTTATAAAATAGCGTTCTTAGGAGGATTCATTAAGCCTATGAATATAAAACTACTTGTGAGGACTGACAATATCTATTGCTTGATCTCCTGGTTTTCCTTTCTAGACTTCTGAATATTCTTCTCTGCCTCCCTTTATGGCTCAGCATTTCTTTAGGTTCCTTAAATGACATCTTTCATTAGAATCATTCTTTTAACTCCCTTTTCCTACTTACTCAAAACTCTCCTTGAGTGATAATAATTCATTTTTCCTGGACTAATATGTGTTTTTATGATAAAAAAAATATCCAAAATCCATTCTAGATTTTAAATATATACAGTCTATTATCATCATTTATAGTCACTCTGAAGTATAACACCAGAACTTCTTTCTTCTAACTTTAACTTATTAACCATTAATCAACCTTTCCTTTATCTCACTCCTCTCTTTTTCCAGCCCCTGGTAGTGGGGAGGGGGGCTGAACAGGAGCTGAGCACATCCCCTTAGCCTTGAGTAATGGGGGTGTGGAACTGTCATCACATGCAGTGAGGCAGGTGGGCCTCACCTTTCCTTGGGCAAGAAAGTGCAGCTCAGAGTGGAGAGTGGGCATCACCTATTAGGACTGGGCTACACCCCAGTGTTTGCTGTAACACAATCCCTTGCCTTATTTGGATGGAATTTTCTATGGAATGTCTTTCCCCTAAATAAAAACAGGGGTTCAGGTACACTTGCTTTCTTGCCTCTTGCCTCCCTTGCTCCCCTTGCCTTCCACCATGGAGCTGTTGTCTCAGAGCTGTCCTTGAACCCTGAAAAAGGTATTTCTATGTTTGTGTAGTCTTTTCATTGCCAGCCCAATTCACATAGAGTGACCCTGACTCCATCGCCCGCGCAGGATGTGGGTGATAGGTAATCACCACTCTACTCTCAACTTCTGAGATCAACTGTCTTAGATTCCACATGAGTGAGATCATGAGAAACTCATCTTTCTATGACTGACTTATTTCACTTAACCTAATGACCTCCAGTTCCATTCATGTTGTCACAAATGACAGGATTTGATCCTTTTTCTAACTGAAGAGTATTCTAAATGTGTATATGTACCACCTTACCCATTCATCAGTTGATAGACACAGGTTATTTTCCTGTCTTGGCTATTGTAAATAGTGTTGCAATAAACACAGGAGTGTAGATGTCTCTTTGACAAACAGATTTCATTTCCTTTGGCTATACACCTAGTAGTGGGATTGCTGGATTATACAGCAGTCCTATTTTTAATTTTTTGAGGAATCTCCATACTGTTTTCCACAATGGTTGTACTAATTTACATTCATACCAACAATGGGCAAAGGTTTCCTTTTCTCTATATTTTGCCACATTTATCTTCATTTTTTTACAGTATTTTTATTCTATTTTTAATTAACATGTATTAATCACATGTATTAATGAGAATCAGTGTGGATATTTCAACACATACACACAATGCACTAGTAAAATCCAGCCCCCCTTTATCCACTTTCCTCCCACCCACTACCCTCTTTTGTTTTCTGGATAGTAGTCCTCCTAACTAGAGGAAAGCGGAATATTACTGTGGTTTTGATTTACATTTCCCTGATAATTAATCATGTTGTACTTTTTTCACATACATCTTGTCCATGCATATGTCTTGCTTGAGAAATGTCTATTAGATTTATAGCTCATTTTTTAAATCAAATTATTTGGATTTTTTTGTTTTGTGGGGGGTTTGATAACCTTATCAGATGTATAGTTTGCAAATGTTTTCTCCCTTTCTGTATATTATCTCTTAACTTTGCTTATTATTTCCTTTGTGATGCAAAAGATTTTGGTTATTGTTTTGGGTTTTGTTTTGTCACTTGGGATTGAATCCAGAGGCACTTTAGCATTGAGCTACATTCCCAGCCCTTTTATTTTTTATATTGAGACAGTGTCTCACTAGGTTGCTCAAATCCTGCTAAATTGCTGAGGCTGGTCTCAAACTTGTGAGCCTCCTGCCTTAAACTCCCGAATTGTTGGGATAACAGGTATACAACACTTCTCACTATGAAAAAGTTTTACTTTGATATCATCCCACTTGTCTATTTTTGCTTTTGTTTCCTGTGCTCTAAAGGTCTTATCCCCAAAATCCTTGTCCATTCCAATGTTTTGAAGCTATACTGTGATATTTCTTAAATATAAAATTGATTATCTGGGGCTGGGGTTGTGGCTTAGTGGTAGAACACTTGCCTTGAATGTGTGAGGCGCTGGGTTTGATTCTCAGCACCATATATAAATTAAAAATAAAGGTTTGTCAACAACTAAAATGAATAAAATAAATAAAATTTTCAAAAAAATTATCTTATTCTCATACTTCTATAAAGATTGTAGTTTTACATCAAGCACCTTAATTAATAAATTAGTTAATAATACTTATGCTGAAATATTTAGAAATGCACTGAAATCTGTAATTTGTTTTGTAATATATAAATAATAAAGTCTCCATAGGTTACTAAAGGGATGGACAGATACATGATTAAACAAGTCTAGCACATTTTTAAGAGTGCAGTCTAGAAAGTAGTCATACACAAGCTCTTTGTATAATTCTTAAAATTGGTTACTATTATGGTTTGGATATGAAGTGTCCCCCCAAAAGCTCATGTATTAGGTAATGCAGGAACTATTAGAAATGGTTATATTATGAGAATTATAACCTAATCAGTGGATTACTCCACTTGACAGATTAATAATCTGAATGAATTACTGGGTGATAACTAGGCAAGAGTGGTGGGGCTGGAGGAAGTAGGTCACTGGGGTCATGCCCTCAAAGACTATATGTTGTCCTTGGCTCCACATACAAGCATGTTCTATCTCTATTTCTATCTCTCTCTTTCCTTCCTAGCTGCTATAAGATTAGCCATTTTCATCCATCATGATGTTCTGCCCCACTTGGGCCCAGAGCAATGGAGTCAGCCAACCATCCACTGAACCTCAGAAACCATAAGCCCAGAATAAACATTTCCTCCTCTAGGATGTTCTTCCTTGTCAAGTACAAAGCAGTACAGAGACAAAAAGCTTATTAACATATAAAATGATACCACAAGTGGGGTCATTGCTGGAACTAACCTGACCACGTGGTTCAGAAGCCTTTGAAACTGGTTTGTAGGAGGGTCTGGAAAAGTTTGGAGATACAGGCTAGAGAAGCCTTAGAATGTTATAAACAGGACTTAGATGATTCTGGTGGGCTCTCAGAAGACCAGAATCCTGCAGGAATGTGGGAAGTAAAGACTGTGCTCATGAGGATTCAGAGGGAAACAAGGACTCTTTTGGAAATCAGATTAGAGGCCATTCATGTTACATTTTGACAAAGAACTTGTCTACAATTTTTTTCAGAGGGAAACAAGGACTCTATTGGGAATCAGATTAGAGTCCATTCATATTACATTTTGTCAAAGAACTTGTCTACATTTTGTCCATATCCTGAGACTTTTCGTGAGGCTGAAATTTAGAGGTGATGAACTAATTAATCTGGCAAAAGAAATATCAAGGTAGAACGGTATTCAGGTAATGGCATGAATATTACTGGCAGCTTTTAGCCAAGTTGACTGTGATAATCAGAAGCAGAAAGCAGATCAGAAAGATTTTTAAAACTTGCAGTTTGGCCAGAAAAGTACATGTAAAGTCGAAGCCAAGAAAGGTGTGGTTATTGAAGAGATTACTGCACTAAGTAGTGTGCACAGAGTCAATAGGAAAGATGCTTTGAGGGCATCTCAGGAATCAGCAAGACTACACCAATTGAAGACTCAGGGTTTAAAAGTGAAAACTCATTTCCAAGACTGGGAGAGCTCTCCTTGCACATGGGTGCTACAAAGTCGTTTCCCAGGATTTTTTTTTATTTTATTTTTTAACCATGCTCAGCTGCCTAAGTACTCAAAGGCTGCTGCAGCCATGGTCCTGGGAGGCCCAATTACTTCTCCAGCTTATGGGCCTCAGTGTTGTCCACATGGTGCTGGTTTTGCAGGGATACAGGACATGGAAGTTAGAGAATCATGGAGTCTTCCATCAAGGTTTTGAAAGAAGGCCTGGGAGACTAGGCAAAGGTGTAGCAGAGTTGGAATGCCTGCAGGATTCCCCCAAGTCTGTACCCTATGTTTTGGCCAAATGGAATGAATCAACATATTCTTTTTTTTTTTTTTTAAGAGAGAGAGAGAGAGAGAGAGAGAGAGAGAGAGAGAGAGAGAGAGAATTTTAATGTTTATTTCTTTTAGTATTTGGCGGACACAACATCTTTGTTTGTATGTGGTGCTGAGGATTGAACCCGGGCCACACTCATGCCAGGCGAGCGCGCTACCGCTTGAGCCACATCCCCAGCCCGAATCAACATATTCTAATGCCTTATAGACTCTTCTTTGGCCAAGGCTTTGTCATCCTTTTATCTTTTCCTGGAAGACTCCTCCATTATTTCTCTAACTGATGAATGTCTAATAATTCTTAACAGCAGTAGCATCTTCTTTGAGATGACTCCCTGGACAATGTTAATTGAGATATACTCTCATTCTCTCCTACCCACCACCCCCTCTCCTGTGTCTCTCACAGCACTTTCTGTGGCTGTGGCTGGTGCTTATGGGTTTCTCTCACTGGTACTAGCTGCTCTTTGATGAACTATGTCTTCCAATTTTGTATACACAGTATCTAGCATAAATCCTAACACATTCTAGGCTTTTAATACATGTTTCTGAATTAAACTGAACATGAGATTAAGAAGTATGCTATTTTTATGCAAAGTATTACATTGCTCTCTCTGGACCTTTTTACTTTACTCAGTGGAAATCTGTTTTATGTTCCGTATGTCAGGTGTTCTCACTATCCCTCATCTTTAACCAGGATAAGTATGATGCCAGCATGTAACACTATTGTATTTTAATACAAATGGGTTTCATATATTTCAAATCTTTTTTCTGTAATCAAGACTTTTACATCAGCATGTGAGGAGAAGCTTACTTACAACAAGTGAACACTGCTCTATTTGCATAAAAAATAGCATCCTTCTTAGTGTGTTGTTCAGTTTAATTCATAAACATGTATTAAAAGCCTAGAATGTGCTAGGGATTATGCTAAAAATGATCTTATACAAAAAAGAAAAAAAGAACTGGAAACATCAGACTCTGAGACATTGAAAAATCTCTCTGAATTTCTACCTGTTTGCTTCTAATTTCATCTTTCCCTAAATTTCACAGCAACAACTAGAAATAATGCATCAACTTTTTAGTTCACTTCCACCTAATAATCTCAGCATTCTCATAAGAAATTGCCTCCATACACAGCCAAACTCCCTTGCAGGGTCTCTCTCTCTTCTCTCTCTCTCTCTCTCTCTCTCTCTCTCTCTCTCTCTCTCTCTCTCTCTCTCTCTCTCCTGTTTGTGTGTGTGGGGGAGAGGTATGGGTATGTGTGTGGGGGCGTGGGTGTCTTATCTTTCTCACTTTCCCTGTCACTCTTGATCTCTCTCTTTTACCATACTCACAGGCACATGCAAACCTACATAGAAGGAAAATAAAAAGAAACAGGGAAAGAAAAAGGACCAGTGAGGATGAAGAGAGGACTAATCTGTATATCTTGCAGATAAAGGAATTGTCCTTCAAATCTGGTTAGTGACATGCATAAAGAACATTAACATAATACTCAAAGCTAGAATATCCTTCTGCCTCTTTCTGATTTCTTATCAGCTCATCCTTCAATAATTTCACCTATTTCATGAAGCTTTCCTTGTCTTTCAACCCACCATGACCTTTCCTTCTACTAAAGTTCAATAGCACTAATTTTTATATAATCACTTTAATATTTCAATAAACAAAAATAGGAATATTCATATGTACATTTTATTTATTTATATTTTTTCATAAAAGATTTATGTTGAATTTTTACATATGTAAGTTATGTCTCTCTAAAATCCATATAAATTCATTAAGGATAGGGGTAATGGCTCATTTGCCTTACTGATGATAACTCTTATGTCACAGAAAATAAGACAAAAACTTATTTTTAGGGCTTAGTTAAGATTCATGTTTCTAGATTTCTCCTGTCTTAGTTTAATAAATATCACTCTAACCCTAACATTACTGTTTAAACTATCAAATGGCTTCCCTCAAAATAAATCAAACAGTAAATTTAAACAAGATGATTCTCTGATTTAGTTTTGCACTTTCAGGAATCCATTAAAATTAAAACTAGGAGTCAGCAAGAATCACTCCTCCTCCTCTTCCACAAGGAAAGAAGATACACAAAGAAGGAGGCAGATCCTGCCAGTACTAAAATCTTCCCAATTCTTCGCATACCAGCAACTCTAGAAAATGCAAACCCCAAACAAATCTCTAACCACTTTCTCATTTGTTTACAATTTGATAGCTTTATAAGAGTAATATGTTTTAGCCTTAAGAGAACTACCCAACCCTCTATTGTTTGATTTCCAGTGAAATCAAAAGATTTATTTTATGCAAGTCACTCATTCCTTCCATTTTACAGTATTCACAGAGTCCCCGGTTTCCTCCCTGATCATTCAATAAGCCATTTATAGCTAAGCCTTCAGACTGCACAATTAAAGACACTGCAGGTCTCTGCTAATGGCCACATGAGGGGGGAAAAATAGTCCTAGTTTGCAAGGAGTCAAACTCAGTCATTATTTGGGTTCACATCTAGTAATTAAGCACTTAATTATCACTTTGCATACCTAGCATTCAGTAATCACTTTTATAAGCACTCCTCATAAGAACTTAGAATATCAAATCAATACTACCATCTTTATAAGATGCAAACTGACGGTGGTAAGGGACCAAAAAAGTCTCTTTTCTGTGTGAAGGTGATGCCACTCCCTTGAGGACAAACACCAAGTTGTACCAAGTTGTAGTTTGTTCTGCTTTGTCCACGGTTTTTCTGTATTTTACTAAGACCCCTCTTGAAGGATGGCAGATGTTTCAGAAACTCTGATCCTATCCTGCAAGTACCATGCATCATATGTTCCATGGCCAAAGTGGAACAAACTATACTGGCTTAGAAATCATCATCATATAAGTTGCTTTAGGAGTTTATGATTTAAAGGGAATTGACTTTCTAAAACAATCATGGAGAACAACAACAAAAATACTTATATTTGAAGCAAGTCAACCACTGAAGAAATAAACCCAATGCTTAAAATGGATTGCTCTCTTCCTCATCTTTCTAGGAAAGGATTTTTTAATCCAATTTAATAAACATACCATGCATTGACTACCAGGCAAAACTTCAAAGGAAAGGGAACAGTAGTCCTAGGATCAAAAGAATGCCTGTTGTTGAATAAATCATATCAGGCTAACTACCTGCCACTTCTTTGTTTCTAACCAGGTTTACTGGACCAAAAGTTCAGAAAATGACTTATGTATCTAACTGGAATTCATCAAGAATTTTGACTAAGTTGGTTGTGATGTGTACAAGATAAAAGGACAATGGGGAATAATGAACAGATACAGTGAAATTATAGTTACTAGTTTCTGTGTCCTTATCAGTCCAAAAGGAAAATTTTGGTGCCTATTTTGGACAGAAGGCTTCCTCTCTCACAGTATTTCTCAGAACCATCCACTTACCGCTACCTCACTGTACATCTTGGTAACAGTCCTGGCTACCTTTCACTTAGGTCCCTAAAATGCCGATCTTCATCCCAATCTGCTTCCCTCCAGACTTTTCCCTACATTTTAAAAGGGTGTCCAACTTTCTAACATTGACCAGTTTATGTGCTGTCCCATTCTCAAAAGTGCCCCCAATACTTGAAATTATACGCCTTTCTTTAAAGCATGACTCTAACCATATCACTCCCCTACTTAACCCTTTTGTTACTTCCCCTTCCCTTAAGAGTAAAGCCCAAATTTATTTGGGATAGCATTTGAACTTTTTGTTGTCCACTACACTGAGTTCCATGAGAGCAGAGTTGTGCAAAGAACCATTCCCAGCACATAGTAGTAGGTGCTCAAACGTATGTGCTGAATAATCTGCTTTTAAGGGGCCCACAGTTGAGTGGGCCTACCTCTCCAACTTCATCTTTGCCTTCTCTTATCCACAAATTAATCTTCAATCATAATATATTTTGTTCAGCTCCTTTCTCACATATAGTCTTTTACATATGTCCTTCCTTTGACCCGGTATATTTCCCATTCCCCACTCCAGCCTCATCTCTCTAATTTCTTAATTCCTGTAGTGTCCATCCTAAAAATCACTTTCCCTGGAAGGCTTTCCCTAACCTTTTGACTAGAAAATATCCTCCATGTGTGTACTCACACCACCTTACCTTCTCCAAGGCTAATTAATGCTCATTATACTTTACAGTTCATCATTTTTGGTAATCTCTCTTTCTCTTTGCCAGTCTATTCATTCTGTTACATCATTTGTACATATTCTCAGTACCCAGTCACCTAGTACAATGTCTATCACTGGAGAGGCACTAAATAACACCTGAACTGAAACTAAGCTAATGTGATCTTAAAAGCAGGATATAAAGGGCTGGAGATATAACTCAGTTGGTAGAGTGTTTACCTCTCATGCCCAAGGACCTGGGTTCAATCCCCAGCACCACACACACACACACACACACACACACACACAAAAAAAAGCAGGATATAAAGAAGAAATGCAATGACAGTCCTACCTTACGTTGTAATAGATTATGTTCATTTCTGGGTACTAAGTGTTAATGGTATGCTTACTCAGAGAAAAGTAATCATGGGAATTAACCAACTGCAAAACAGAAAATAAGATAGTTCAGCCTAGGAAAGAGAAAAAAAGAGGGAGGGAGAAGATGAAAACTGCCTTCAATTTTCTAGAAAAAAAATATTAAACATGATTTGTAGGGCCCTGGTAGACCCAATGAAGGAAATTAGAAGGTATAATTTGGGGATTTTTAATAGTTAAAGGTTCCTGAAAATAAAAGTGTTGCCTGTGAAGTACTAAGTTTCTTGTATCCAGAGGCATTCACAACAGGTCAAATTGTAAATGTGATAGGGATGTGAACTTGGACTTGACTATTTTTGGTAGTAAACAGCAGACAGAAAACACAGTAACAATTATAGTAGTTAAGTAGCTTGGTCAGATTGAAAATAAAGTCCAAAAATGGTCCCAGTGCATATCTCATTGAGTTAGCTGAGTTCCATCCCTGTCCCCATTCTACAATTCTATGAAGGAAATGGGAATGAATGAAGTATAACAAAACAAGAGGCTCAATGAGCAGGATACTAAAGGTGATACAGTCCCTGAGGAGAAAATTTAAATTGTTAAAATGTGGTTGACATCAATACATTCCTGTTTTAAAACACATAAAAAAAAATATTGGAATCCATAGTCAACTTTCAATAAAAAAACAAAGAAAAAGAAATATCTGTTCACTTTAATTCCAGATGATAAAAAAGATACAATTTTCTTTCAAACTAAATAATATACAATAATACTTATATTTACAAACTTAAATTCTGATCAATTAATAATTTAAAAACAAACAAGCAAAGAGACAGAATTGAAAAACAATTCCATGAGTGTAAACACTTCTGACTGCTTCCTGTTCTTAACCCACACTTCAAATGACACTAGTGTAGAAGTAACTGTCTTATTGGGTCTGTGATATGACTTCAGGCAACAAATTAATGACTCTGATCTATGCTTTGTAGGCTCTGGAATTTTATTGATTTAGTAGGACAGGAAAGAAATTCTCAGCTGCCAAATCTGAAGAGGTGTTTGGGCCTCTCTCATTCAGTGAAAACTTTCCTAGGGAAATAAGACCACTGTTCCCAGGAGAGCTTCCAAAAGACCTTCTGAATAATTCATGGTCTCAATTGGAATAGACCACTGCAAGCAATTTTATAATGCTCTTATGCTTGACTACAATGCAGGCCCCTTTCAAGAACATATTCTGGAACTTCACTAAAAGAGAGGTTAAACTGATTTATAAAGCATCCTAGAGAATGTGCTAGAACTTCTTTCTCCTCAGTTTCCCCTAAACTGTGCTATAACCCTGCAGAAATCTTTCTCCTGGAGAATGAACCTGAGATTTGAAAATCTCAGTTTTCATAATTAACATTTGACTAACCAGACTAAACATAAACGAAAATGTTTTTTACAGTTTTGATAACCATACCACCTTTTACAGTGAATCCCCAACACACACACACACACACACACACACACACACACACACACACACACCATTTTCCAATATAAAGAAAGGTTTCACTTTCTAGTTAGAAAAAGAGAACACAGCAAGAGATAAAATATGCAATGCCACTTAAAGTCAACATTCTAAAATTTAGGGGTTTTAGTTTTAAGGACAGATTTTTTGCTTTTTTGATTTTTCTAAAAACATTGAACTGAAGCCAGAGAGTATTTGCCAAGGATCACAGAACCCCTCACTCACAGTCACTGTCAGCCACTGAGTGGTAAAGAATTAGGCTATCAGTGCTCAGTCTGATAACTCATCTGAAGGAAACTCTGACCCCAGAAGGGCCTGCCCCACAAAGAATTAACTCCTGAGGGGCTAGGGATGCAGCTCAGTGGTACAGTGCTTATCTAACATGCCTGAAGCTCAAGGTTCACACACCAGCAACACACACACACACACACACACACACACACACACACACACACACACAATTAACTCCTGGGGATCAATAGCATCAAGTTTAGTTGAAGTGCCATATTTTAAGGGAAGGAAGACTCATTATAAAGTAAAATAATGAAATCTGGCAATCAGGCATTAGGCCACTTCAACTGAACAGGAAGAAGCCAGATCAGAGTAGTTGTTAATGGAGAGGCTACAAACAAGGAAGGCAGGAGAGATAGGAAATAGTGGTCAAGGGAGGCTAGAATCAATGGGTTGCTGTTTGATGTATATGGTTTTCCTTATATATTTGTTTATTTTAGTGGAAGGGATGTTAACAATACTTATAACCTAAGGAACAGGGTGCATGAAGAGAAAGAGAGGTTGGAAGATACAGGCAGTAGTAGAAAAGGATTCTGCCAGTGGGCAAGAAATCCAGGAAGTGGGAGAGGAGTGAATTAACTGAAGACTGGGCAGAGACACCTCTCCTCACAGCAGGGGTGGGGGGAGTAAATAGTGAGTACAAATGACCATAAGCAAAACAGAGCAGGAAGCTGAGGCAGTCTTACCTAATGATGAAATTTTTTGGTGAAATAGGGAGCATGGCCTTCCTCTGTGAAGTGAGAAAGTCGAGTATTGGGGTAGCATCTAAGGTAAAAGTTTGGACGGGCTATTTAGAGGACAAGGAAAAGGCTGATTAGTAGGGACCAGGCTATTTAGAGGACAGGGAAAAAGACCCAGAGGCCTCCTGACAGTTGACATGGGTACAAGTACCTCAAAAGAAGCACCTACAGAAGATCACAAGAGAGACTGGGGCCCCTGAGGGGCAAGGTCAGCTGGAAGAGGCTGCCTAGAGGTAAGAATAAATTGCAATTGGTAGCCAAGAGGATTAACTGAACCATATAAGGCATATTTTATATAGTCAGTCCAAAAGGAAGACAGGAGTCCTGGAGTTGTCCTTTTATCAGGACATCCTTGAAGACAGGTGACCTTTGAAGCACTCTACAAAAGGAAAAAATCCTAGGTCCCAGCATAAAGCAGCAGTATGGAAATGCCTTCTGAGCTGCAGATAACTCCTGTCTAGAGAATCTCTTTCCCTATTCATCTATGAATTCATCATTAGATAAGTAACTTTACCACCCACAGATGACTCATTTGACCCAGGTACTACAATACTGTGTTTTAAAAATCAAGGGAGAGATAAGAGCAACCCCAGAAGCAATTATAGACTTTCATGGCAGAGTCCACACCTGAAGCAGACTCATATGTCAGGCAGCGAGGAAGTCCAGGTGGGACCAGATGTGAACAGACCTTGGCCCAATATGCAAATGAGACATGGTATTCCCTTTGAGTGTCAGCTTCTTTGTATGTAAAAAGAATGTTCTACTAGTCTTTATAATTCCATCATTAACTCTTCTTATAAATTAAATGCCTGATTCCAGAGCTCTGGTGATCTAAATCTACCAGTTTACAACAAATAAAACCAAAACATTCTGAGCGGGGACCCTGTTTATGTTGTCAACTATCACCTAGAAAAGTAGTCTTCCCATCAATTATGGGAAATGATTCAAAAATCCCCCTCCTCGGTTTTTCTTTGGATTGAAAATTTTATCTCCTTTCCCTTAAAACAGCTATACTTAAGCACAGGAAGAGAGGGAACTGGGGATAGAAAATGGGTAGTATTGAAGTAGAGAGGGATGATAAGATCTAACGGAATAAAAGGTTGGAAAAAAACACTTCTAATGTAAAATATCCAAATAAATTATAGCTATTTACCCTAAACAAAGGGATAAGTAGTTACTTATCTACTTAATCCCACTTCCTCCTCAACAGATAGGGTAAGAGAGTTGTGAAGGGGCAATGCTATTAGAGCTATAAGCCTAACAATAGTTGAGGAGTCCACTCTGCTCTTGCCCAGCCATAGGCTTCAATACAGTCAGATTTTCCAAGGGCTCTGGTTGTGGTAAAATGTAAGTGAAGAATATTATAGAAATTGTAGATCTATATCTAGAAAAATTCCAGAGAGAGTACCAAACTGAACTGCTACCCAAAATCTGCTACCTCCTTTCTCACACCTTCCTTTTCCTGCTCTACTGTTAAAAGAAACAATCTAGATTCATTGTCTGTATGTCCCATCCCAGAGTACAGCAGCTTCCTATCACACTCCTCCTATTTCTGTTTCTCCTAACACTCAGACTGGGAATACAGTGCTTAGCAAGGACCCAGTCCCTGCCCTTCATTGTGCTTACAATCTAATGGGGGAAACCAGCTATTTTCTTTGCAATCCATCCTCTTTCTTGCCTATGCAAATGTAATTCCCTCTCTGTGGAAAGCCCACAGCCCTCTTGTCTCCTAGCAACTACCTATTCACCTCAATGGAGGCTCAGATGGTACCTCCTCTGTGAAACCTTTCCTCTACTCCTCCAGGTAGACATAAATGCTTGCCCTGTGTTTCCTTAAAACTTAGTAGACAATCAACCTGTTAATTGTAAGGGTTTTATTTTTTGATTGGTTTATTTTTGTGAATCTTCCTACTAAGGTAGTAAATTCTATGATAAAGGTAAATGTGAGGTTTTTTTACCCTCACAGTTTCAGTGCCCAAAAGATTACTGTACAGCAAACTAACCAATATGTTATTTAATCCATATCCCAGATAATAATATTTCATCCTCTTATCTTATCCAACTACAAACATGAAGGTCATCTTTAATTCACTCTTTTCTCTTTTCCCCATCCCATCATAGTCTTGATATATACCTTTGAAATACTGACTTTCTTTTCTGCTCTCCAACCTCACTGTCAGAGCCTCATATCAGTTCTTGTTTCTTCTCACTTTGGCTATATTTTAGTCAGATTTTTTTGCTGCTGTGACCAAAAGACCTGACAAGAACAATTTTAGAGGAGGAAAAATTTATTTGGTGCTCACGGTTTCAGAGTTCTCAGTTCATAAATGGTGTAAAGGTTAATTTGAATTGTCAACTTGATTGGATTAAGAGATCCCTACGATTAAGAGGCTTCTGGGTGTCTCAGTGAATGTTTCTAGAAATGACTGGTATATGGGAACTGAAGTGAAGCACAGACCTTAAGCATGGGTAGCACCGTCCAATAAGTTGAACGCTTGGATGGAACAAAAGTTGGAAGAACAAGGACGCGGCAATAGCTGCAAGCTGGATTCTTTTTGCATGGGTTCTTGATTGCCTGAGGACATCAGACTCCAGCTCCTTTACTTTTCCGGAGCAAACTCTGCCCAGTGACTCTCCAGAGAGTTTTCAGGCCATTAGTCCCAGACTGGGCCTGCATCATTGATCCCTCTTGTTCTGAGGCTTCAGCTTCTTGGACTGCACAACTACTAGTTCCTCCAGGTCCCAGCCTACAGACGGCAATTGTGGGACTATCCCAGCTTCTGGTTGTATAAGCCCATCTAATAAATCCCCTTTGTATGATCACATATTCTGCTGGTTCTGTTCCTCTAGAGAACCCTGAATAATACCAATGGACAACTCTATTCCTCTGGGTCCAAGGTGAGGAAGAATACCATGGCAGAAGGGCTTGGCAGAGGAAAGCAGCTCAGAACATTGCACCAGGGAGCAGAGCGTTCATTCATCACTAGGGATAAATATTATATACCCCAAAGGCATGCCCCTAGTGACCTCTGTCCACACCTTACCTGCCTAGTTACCACCCAGTTAATCCCTATCAGGAGACTAATGCACTGATTCGGTTAAATCTCTCACAATCCAATCATTTTACCTCTAAATTTTCTTGTATTTTCTCACACATGAGCTTTTGGGGGACACCTCATATCTAAACCATAACAGTCTATAACAATAACCTGCTCACCATTTCCAGTCTTCTCACCACAGACTGATTTTTCAAGTTGTTGGAAAAGTGATTTTCTAAAAACTGTTCTTCTAATTGTGTAATTTTCATATTCATTAGGATAAAACTTAACTTAGCGTGGCTCCAATTCACATCTCCAGTCCCATGTCCTACTTTCCCTCTATAACTTGCCTGCCCCCACCAGCCTTTTTGCACTTTACATTGTTGTTGGTTTTGCTTATTTTTTCATGCATTGCATAATCTTTTTCCACTTTTTTATAGGTGCATTATAGTTGTATATAATGATGGAATGTGTTGTTACATATTCATACGTGCACACAATATAACGATATTATTTGGCTACTATTATACCCCAACACTTCCCCGCTCCCATCCCCTTATCCATTTCCTCTATTGCTCTCCCTTTGATTTTCATTAAATTCCCCACCACCACCACCACTTTTATTTTCCTCTCTAACTTCCATGAGAGGAAACATACAACCTTTAACCTTCTGAGTTTGGCTTATTTTGCTTAACATAATGGCCTCAAGTTCTTCATTTTCCTGCAAATTACATAATTTCTTTTTTCTTTATAGCTCAATAAAACTTTATTGTGTATATATAACATGTTTTTTATCTACTCATTTATTAATGGACACCTATGCTGGTTCAATAGTTTAGCAATTGTGAATTGTACTGCTATAAATATGGGTATGCATGTATCACTATAGTATGGTGATTTTAGTTCTTTAGGATAAATACCAGGGAGTGGTGTAGCTAGGGCATATGGTGGTTCCATTTCCTAGTATTTTGAGGAATATCCATATTGATTTCCATAGTGGTTATACTAATTTATAATCCCCCAAAAGTATTAAAATGTGCCCTTTTCTCCCCATCCTCTACAGCATTTATTATTGTTTGTATTCTTGATGACTGCCATTCTGAATGGTGTGAGATGAAATCTCAATGTAGTTTTGATTTGCATTTCCCTAACTGCTAATGATATTGAACATTTTTTCATAGATTTTTGGGCCATTTGTATTTCTTCTTTTGAGAACTATCTGTTTAATTCATTTGTCTTTTCTTAATTGAGTTATTTGGTTTTGGGGTGTTAAGTTTTTTGGAGTTTTCTATATTGTAGATATTAATCCTTTGACAGAAGAGTAGCTGTCAGGAGCCATCATCCATGGGCTACACATGGGTCACCATACATGGAAGCCAAGGGGATAGACATCTGGTGTCTGGGAATGACCAGTGAACATTTTCTCTAGTCAATTGCCCAGGGAAAAATGTAGATTTTTATCCTGCTCTGCAGTGGCCCACACAGCACCTGAGATGGGTGTGACCTGCCAAGATGTCAATCAACCTGCTGATTGCAAGACATCAGGAAGCAAGACTCTGCCCTTGAAACCTTATTCCTGCCTTTAATGTACCCCCTTAAAGAGACCACAGGAGCCATCCTTTCTTTGTTCCAGAACCCATGTGGATTAGATCTATTGCCTTTTGTAAATATATTTATGAATATTTGTGTTTTGTCATTCACTAATTATTTGAGATTTTAAGTATTAGGGTAGCTTAGATTCTCCTGGGCAGGAAGAAGAACCTCCCAGTGAGACACTAGCCATTAACCACGATTAGTAGCTAGCAAAGATTTTCTCCCATTCTGGAGGTTCTCTCTTCACATTCTTATTTCCTTTGCTGAATGCACTTTATATCTGACATTAACAGGTATATGCCATATTTGTTCATGCTTCAATGCCTTTGCACATGCTATTTGCCTTATCTTAAACACCAATACCATTAGTGTGTGTCCTCTCATCTCCAAACACACATGCACACACACACGTACACACACATGCTTGCATACACATACCTTCTCCTGAAAAATTCTTATGTAGGATAGGAGCCTAGCTCAACTTCTGAGTTTTTTCCAGGGTTGGGCAGAATTTATTTATTTCTTTCAGAACACTCTATCCATATTACTTTGTTTTAATGCACTGAATTTAAATTATGTCTACATAGCTTTTTTCCTTACAATACAAAACTCATTGGTGCCCACAACGTATCTTATTCATCTTTGTAATTCACGTATGCCATGTAGTACTGACATAAAAGAGATTCTTACTGAGAGTTTTCAGCACTGTTGAAGATGACTGTAGAGTATGCATGCTGGAAATATTCAAAACAGAAAGACATTTAACCTGAATGCTGGGGCACTTACGGGTCCACAGGCAGAAGGACACACTAGATAATCCCTCTAGAATTGTCTCAGATCTAGCAAAATTCTCATAGCTTTTATTGAGTACCCACAATAAACCAAGCAATGTGCTACGTAATTTTTTTTAATTTATTCATTTCTCACAATGACACTATGAGGTTGTCAAATTATTTCCATTTCAGTGCTGAAGGAAAGGAGGCTCAGAGAAAAGACTTGCCCAATTTCAGCACTGAGCCAGCAAGCTCCCTACTGACAAGCAATTCAACAGCAAGCCTGCACAACAGGAAGGAGCTTTTTTTTAAGCACTGAAGCACAGCAACATTCTACTGACCCTCAGTGAATGGGAAAGAGCAATCAGTTGATAATAAATGAATGTATAGAAATCAAGTGGTTTTTCCTGTAGCCTAAGTGAACTCTGTTCCCTGTTGAAATTAAGCCTTATAACTATAAGGTAAATTTAACAAAAGCCCATAAGAATCTGATCCTTATCACAAATGTTAGGTGGGGAAATAACCCCTGAAGGAAGGAAAAAAGATTTCAGAGGCAATGATGAAAATTCTAATTAGTTTCTCACATCACACTTTATTCAGCAGAATCCAAAACAAAATCTAGGTGGCCTTCCTATAATGACCCAATGATTCATTTGTTACTGTGCCTTGAAATAGACGCCAACTTGGCTGGCTGCTGCCTCCTTTCCAGTGCTGGCCTCACTGACCTCCTGGCCTATGTTTGTCATGAGCCCCCTGGCCTCACTGCCCTCATCCTCTACCATTTATAACAGAGTTTGATCTCAATTCTTTAACTCCGCCAGGCTCTTCCCCTGTCAGATCATAGCTCACACTGTGTTCTCAGTGTATTATGATTTTACCCAGATTCTCAAAAATATACATTCAATAGTCAAAACTGGAACAATTTAAGCAATGTAATAAATAAATATGGTATTGAATGATAGTAAAAAATAACCGTGAGTCTAAACTGATATAAATAAATGATTGGATAAGTAAATAAAGCAGGAAAAGTAGCAGATAATCATTACAGGGAAAAAATCAAATTAATAAATGTAGAAGAATGAGGAAAATTAAAAATCATCATTATAACACCACAGTAGTAACTGCTATAGGCAAAATCTATTGATTAATGCTGTAATCAGTGGATAAAATTTTTAAAAAAGAAGATATATGCATAGCCTCAAAATATCTCCCACTTAAAATAGCATAGGGATACACTCTATTATCTAGTTAATGTTGAAGAAACTTTGGTACTTTGCAACTTTCTAGAAATTTCATCTTTATCATTAAACTTATTGGTATAAAATTTAAATATTTATTTATATATTTATTTATTTTCCCCCACCTCCAGATTTACCATTAACTGTGGTACTTTTAATATATGCCCAAAGAGTCTGACAGACCTCCTTCTAAGAGATGGTACTCAATTTCTCTCCCATTAAGTATGGCTGAACTTGCTTCTAAAGAATATAGCATGGAAGAGGAAAAATAGTAAAAATAGTAACCTTATTAGCAAACACCACTTGAGCATGTGATCAAGGTTAAAATAACCAGTAATTATTTGTGTGGATGTTTTGAGCCTTCTGATATGATGTGATAAGAAAGGCACATCACTGTTATGGTATTCACCCCAAACTCTGTAACCTCAGACTATGAGAAGGAAACAGTGGACTCAAATTTAGAAACATTTTGAAAAATATCTGACTTCTAAACTTCAAAAGTATCAAGGTCATAGAACACCAGGAAAAAAAACAAAGAAATAGTCATAAACAGGAGGAGACTAAGGCATATGACAACTAAATGCAATGTAGAATCCTAGATTGTATATTGGAACAGAAAGGGGGCATTAATGGAGGACCTTAGAAAATCTGAAAAGGTCTATAGTTTAGTTAATAGTAATGTACCAATGTTAATTTCTTAGCTTTGAAAAATATACCATTGTTATGTCATAAAAGGAAGCCAGGTGAAAATATACACAGGACAATTTTTACCTTTGCAACTCCTTTGTAAAAAATTATTTCAAAATTTAAAAAAAATTCTTAGAGTATACCTTTTTTTTTCCTGCTTCTTATGTATATTTTATATATATATATATATATATATATATATATATATATTTTTTTTTTTTTTTTAATGAGGATATTTCCTTGCAAAATAGGGAAGAGCAGAAAAATGTTCCTTCTAAAAACCAGCTTCTTGTGAAAAGGCTCTTCTCAGTGAGACGAATTGCTCCTTTTTTAAAAAATATTTTTTAGATGTTGATGGATCTTTATTTTATTCATTTATGTATATGTAGTGCTGAGGACCAAACCCAGTGCCTCACACATGCGAGGCAATTGCTCTACCACTGAGCCACAACCCCAGGCCCTGAGGTGAATTGCTTTTTATACTGCACTCCTTCAAGATTTTGTCTGTTCAGACAACACTCCACCGTAGCATTCAGTTTATCCTACTTCATTTTATATTAGGTATGTGTTTTGTTTTGTTTTGTTTTTTTGCCGCTCTACAGAAGCAAGGATCCTTTAATTCCCAACCAAGCCTTAGAATCCAATGAGTGCCAGCTGAGTTATTGTTATGGAAGGAAGCCTGCATCCATCTAAGGCCAGTTCCTGAGCCAACCCTAGCTTTGGGTTCAGCCTGCCAGCTGCTGTTTCTCTAAACTTCTGCACCTGGGACCTCAAAATATAATATAATACCAGAGCTCAAGGCCAATCAGTCCCAGGGTGAGTCATTCAAATCTTTACTATCACTGGTCACCGCAAAAAAAAAAAAAAAAAAAAATATATATATATATATATATATATATATATATATATAGCCTTATGTGATAATTGATCCTTAATGAACTTCTCATGCTATCCCACATCTTTTTAACTATTTCACATCCCATAGTTTTCCTTCCTTTCCACTAACCCCAACAGAACCTCTACTCAGAATGTTCAATCCAACCCCCCAATTTTACTGGAATCTCCTGTAATGACAATCCTCTTGAGAGGTTAAAAACCAGAACATACTTGGAATAAATTGCTCTGGCTCAATACATACCACCCTCCAACCCCTCAACACATAGTTCAGAGACTAAACACAGAAGGAAAAAAAAGGAAACAAAGAATATCCAAATTCTTTTAGGTCAAAAAATTTGTTGTTTATGAGAAAACAAGCAATGGTTCATTTTTAACCAGAGAACAAAGAGTTTTCTGGCATCCTATATTGAGCATCAAGTCCAGGATTTGCACAAGAAGAGGAATTTCAATTTCTGGACCAAGAAAATTTAAAAAGTAGCAAAGATCATATTTTGGCCACAATTTTTGATGCTTTACTGTGGTCCTAAAATTTGTACTTGGAAATCTGTCCCAGAGTTTTAGAAGAAGGAGCAGAGAGCTGAAGATGTTCCTTTTGTGGTGCCATAACTAAAGCACTTGGTGTTTCAGATTCCTTAAGGCTATAGTTTTCAAACCAGATAAGCAAAAGCCTAGACATAGTGCTCTTTGATGCCCCCCCCACTTCATTTCTGTAGGAGACAATGGTCTAGATGTGGCTCCAGGGTTACTTGGATATGCTGAGTTAGCTTCTTCTCCCTATCAGTAAAGTGCAATATTTTTTGTTTTTCATCTTGACCATCTTTTGAATAATAAGTAACTGGGAGCAAAACCACACACAAGGAGAGAATACTAAATAGAATTCCATGGCTAAGGCTGCCATATATGCCATAATGCAGGCTATGCATTATACAAAATCATTACTTCAAAGGAGGTATCCTTTGCATCAAAGATACCATATATCTGCATATTTATTAGTGTGGTTTTCCAAACAATGACAGAAAGACACCCTATTCTAATAAAACCATTCTGTTATGACAATTTCCTACAGATGAATTAAAGTGTTTTGAGTAAGGGATGTCTTTTTCTATTTCCCATAAAAGTGTTATATGGGCTAGTAGCAGCCATGATTTAATTGGATGTTATAAGACAGTTTCCCATGCAGTAATTCTACCTCTAAATTCTTAAACATCAGTCCACAGTAAAGGCCCACAAATATTTCTGAGTTTTGGGGGTTTTCTCTAAGAGTTTCCACTTACAGTAAATCTAACCTCAACTCAGATAAACATTTATAGATATGTGAGAAAAGAACAATATCACACATAATAATAATACATCTAGCTAAAACAATATCTTAAAACAGATATGGTTGGCTGGGATTTTATATACAGAAACTTATACCAGTTTTAAATTTCAAAAAAAATCTACAATTTCATCTTTTCTGCACTACAACAGTTACTTGACCCAGTTTCTCCACCAGAGAAGTCCAATTATGTTACACAGTGAGACTAAGATTTTGTCCTAAATTTATAATGGAAGAGATTCATTAATTTGCTCTCATCCTCTCAAATAAATTTACTCTCTGTGTGAGTCACATAATAGTTATTTCTTAAGTAACAATAAATATGTCAACAAATATTTCTTGGGAACAAGGGCTATATGGCAAGAACCTATATTCTGCTAGGAGCTAGAAATATATTATGAGAATAAAATAGAGTCTTTTTCATCAAGAGAATTATACCTTAATAGAAAAGAGAAATATATAAATACATAGTGGTAATTCAGTGTAATATGAACTTAACCAGAGGCATATGTTAGGTTCAAGCATAAAAAGAAAGGAGGAGTCATCAACTGTATGAGAGACACATGTGAGTTATCATAGACACTTTCCTAGGATAAGGCACTTGGGCCTAGTCTTGATAGATGAGTAAGAATTGGTAGGTGGGCAAGGTTAGGCATACAACAGACTGTGTAAAGAGTTTATGGGCATAAAAAAATCAAGGGACATTCAGGAAGTTCCAAATATATGTATAAGGTTAAAGCAAGTTGTGCCAGCAAAACACAGAGACAGAACAGAGGATGGAGAGAGGAATATGGTAAGAGACAGAAGCCATGGCATCTCCTATGGAGGTTTTGATAACTTGAAAAGAACTTTCAATTTCAACCTGTTGGCAAGGAGGAGTCATTGAAAGATCTTATCTAAGGAAATTATATGCTCAAATTTGGAACATGCCAGCTTTTTTAGATGATCCTTCTGGCAGCAGTGTGGAGGATGAATGGAAGAAAACAATACTGGAACTTAATCACAGAACAGGAAAGAGATGAGAAACCCTTGGGAAGAAGGAAAGGTGTAAAAGTAAATTCAGGTATAGACATGTTGATGAGGAGCTGCCGATGGGTCATACAGCAGAAGATCTCTGAACATAGAAATCCTTGCTGAAAATAAATCTTGAGTCTTCAGGATTTGGATAGTAGCAGTAAGCATAGGCATAGATGAGAACCCCTAGACAGGGCTCAATCAGGGATTCTTCAACTGAGTCCTTGGACTTCTAAGAGTTCTGCAGATAGAATTCAGGGAGTATGAGAACTTCAATAAGAGAAAATTACAATCTGTTTTCACTAAGTGAAATTTCCCTCAATTACCTTCAATTATAAATAAAGGCAATAAGTACCAGAAGTATTAACAGTATCTGTGATTAAATCACAATACCTATAATCACCAATAGAAACCTCAGACATTTTTAAATCCGCTTCAGTTATTAAAGATATCTTGAAATTACTGCTTCAAAATTATGGTGGTGATTAGACCCACCATTAGATATTATTATTTCGTGGGCTAATTTAAAAACCCTCATATTACTGTATCACAATATTTAGAGATATTTTGACAACTGCATTTTTTAATTTTTTTTTTTTGTAGTTGTATATGGACAGCAGGTCTGTATTTTATTTGCTTATTTCCATGTGGTGCTTAGGATCGAACCCAGTGCCTCAGCTATGCTAGGCAAATGCTCCGCCACTGAGCTACAGCCCCAGCCCTTGACAATTGCATTTTAATATAATTACTTTCCTTTACATTTCTGTGCATTTTATTCAATGCATTCGAAACATTGTCCAGAGAAGTAATCAATGGGTCTTCCTCTCATGCCAAAGGGTCTGTGGCACATTTAAGAACCCCTGGGTTAGTATAAGAACAAAACCAAGGGAGGAAGCCTGGGAAACATTTTAAAGGAGTGGGTTTTGGGGCAGGGTGGGACTAAGAATTATCAGGTAGAAATGTAATAGAAGAACCAGGACAGTGCATCACTGCAGGATTTATAAGAACAGAAAGTTGCAAGGACAAGTGATCAGCAGTGTTAGGAAACATATTATAAAAGGACTAAAATATTTCCCTTTAATTTACCAATTAAAGGGCTGGGGTTGTGGCTCAATGAGAGCACTCGCCTAGCACATACAAGGCCCTGGGTTTGATCCTCAGCACCACATAAAAATAAATAAAGGTATTGTGTCCAACCAACTACACTAAAAAATAAATATTTTTTTAAATTTATCAATTAAAGACTTGTATCAGAGTTCTTTTACTGTAAGCCATAGAACCAACTCTGTGACGTAAGCAAAAAGAAATGTTTTGAAGGAATATGAGGTAGATCACAGATTCCAAGGGGAAAAACTGAAGAATTAGTCTATGAAAAAGACAGGAAAGCAGAGACTGTTCAGGGAGATTTGAGTAGCAAGAAGGAAAAACTCACCATTTGTCATTCCCGCAGTATGCTGGCTTGACCTGACTTGGGGTCTTGTGTCTACTTCTGGGCTGGGAGAAAGCTGGGCACCTGAACTGAAGTTACATCAAGATTCATGGAGAATGGCAGCTCCCTGAGATGGTACACTGTCACCAGGAGGGTAAGGATGCTAGGTAATTAAAGCACATGTCCACTTCAGGGGTATCTTACTGGCAAGTTTGGTAACAGCACAGAATCTAGGGGTTTTGTTGTTGAGACAGGGCTTTTGCTAAGTTACTGAGGCTGTCATCAAATTGGATCCTCCTCCCTCAGCCTCCTGTATCACTGGGATTACAGTTGTGAGCCAAGCCTGGATTCCAGGTTGTTTTTGTCAAGGGGCTGCCCAGAGTGAAGCAGAATATCCCACTCTGCCAAAAAGAAGTTGGCTGAGAGAAAAGATGCATGGAGTAACAATAAGGAAGAAAGGCAGAATCAAGGGAGAGGTTTTGGTTCTATTGTTTCTAACCTAGAAGATATTTGAGTATATTAATAGATAGAGAAAGGAGCCAAAGTAATAAGAAAAGTTTAAGATCTAGATAAACCCTAGAAGATGCATTGGCTCTGAGCAGAGAGAAGTTACTATTGCCACTTCCTACATCAGGTATTTATTAGGCCAGAAACCATGCTACACAGACTTCACCTGCATTATCTTTTAATACTAAAAAAATCTAATTATAATCATCCTCCATTTCACAGAGTAAGGAATTAAAAATAGCAAGTTTAAAGTAAATTGTCCAAGGTCACATAGCCACAGGGCAAAGCAGAGAGCAGGCACATTTCTTTCTAACTCCAAATCAGCCTCTTTCCATAAAATCCAGAAAAAGGAGTCTAAGAGAGATGCCCCAGTTTGTCAATTTGTACCAGGGAGGTAGGACATAGAAAGGATTTTTGTCACTTAGCTTCACTTTTCTCCACAAGGAATTGCCAGCCATTGGTTGAAAAATAGAAATCTGGAAATGGCACAGCAAGGCTGACCAATGAAAGATTATTACAATCCAGGCAAAGAATGGGAGAGAACTGGCTATGATAGGAAAAAAGGTCTGAGGAGCATGCTGACATCCCTGTCCACACACAGAGATGCACAAACACATACAGTCTTTCAAGACTGCACAGTATCCAATGTTCACAGCTGTGTAACTTTACAGCTTCTACAGCAAGGCTACCCACTCAGGGTGGGTAGACCTACACTCAAATTCCAGCTCTGTCAGTGTTGTGCAGAAAGGTGAATTTTTTTAAATATATAATTATTTAAACTAGTTATTTCTTTGGCTCTGAGTTCAAATAATCAGAGTTTCCAATTCTCATCATTACTGAGCCAGCAGTAAAGTAATGCCTTTAAAAAATTGTGTGTTTGCAATGGGTGTGTACATCCATACATATATTCAATTTCTATCACCAACAACTTTAGCTAGCATCCATCTACAAAGTTTAAATATGGTCAACAATTGACTTCTTTCCTACTTATATTTTTCTAAATGAAAAATAAGTTTTAGTCTTCATTTTTTAAAATCCATAATTACCATGTAATATTTTTAGATCACATGTTTTTATAATGTAACAAAAATTCAGAAATGCCTAGAAGATTTTTTAGACTAGAAGAAGAAAGAAAGGAAAAAATGTTTAATATCTATAAAGAGTACAGTCAAAAGGCTTAAAGTATAGACTTGTTTAATACCTTTGGGGAAGTAATACTCTCTCACAAATATTTTTTAAAAATCACCTGGAGAACTGAGGATGTGACTCAGTGATACAGTGCTTGCCTGGTATGCATGAGGCCCTGGGTTCAGTTCCCAGCACTGAAAAAAATAATAATAATTGCCTGGAAAATCATTACAATCTATCTCAAAACCAAGTTTATGATTAGTGCTCAGTTGACAAAAATATAAGTCACAGAACGGAATAAAAAGAAAGATTATATACTTTTAAAGCATGTACCTATAGAACATAGAAGTTATCTGGGAAGATTCATGCCAAATTGTTGAACTATTTACCTGTGAGATTGGAATGGTGTAGACTTGGGAGTTCCCACTCAGGGAAGAAGGGAATTTTAAATTTTCTTTGGTATTCTGCTTTTTTAATATAAGCTTATATTGCTTTTTAAACTTAAAACTACTAATGTGTGTGTGTGTATGTACTTGTGTTCATTCATTCATGTAATAAACTTTTTTATTTTGGAATAATTTTAAATTTCCAAAAAAGTTGCAGAGATAGTACAGAAAATTCCCATAATACTCTTCACTATGTTTCATCTATTGGTAAAACATCATGTTACCAAAGTATGTGCGTAAAAACCATAAAACTGATCTTGGCACATTATATTAATTAAATCCACACTTTATTTGGATTACCAGTTTTTCCATTAATGCTTTCTTGCTGCCCCAAGACCCAAAATTATCATGGGAGAACCCCATGAAAATATATAGTAAAACATTTTAAAATGGATTTAGTTAACCTCTCTCCTTAGTCTCCTCAACAATAGCTTCTTAGGCTTTTCTTATTTTTCATGACCATGAAGATTTGAGGAATATAAGCTAGGTATCAGGTAGAAGAACATCCTTCAGCTGAATTTGCCTGCTATTTTTCTCATGATTAGAATGTGGTTATAGATTTGGAGGAAGAATATCTTCAGTATGAAGCACCTATCTCATCACATTATATAAGGGGTATAGGATATTCACTACCATCATTGGTGATATTAATCTTCACCACTTGCTTAAGGTCATGTTTGCCATGCTTCTCCATTATGAAGTTATTATTTATTCCTTTCCATACTCTGTTCTTTGAAAGCAAGTCATTAAGTCTAGTCTACCCTCAGGGGGAGGTAAACTTTTCCTCCTAAAGATGGGAGTATTTATGTACACAATTTGGAATTCTTCAGTAAATATTTGTCTCAGCCGGTGCAGTGGTGCACACCTATGTAATCCCAGCAGTTCAAGAAACTAAGGCAGGAGGATCCAGAGTTCAAAGCCAGCCTCAGCAACTTAGCAAGACCCTAAGCAACTCAGAGAGACCCTGTTTCTAAATAAAATATAAAAAAGGGCTGGGATGTGGTTCATTGGTTAAGCACCTTTGGGTTCAATCCCTGGTTAAAAAAAAAAAGTACCAAGATTTGTCTCTTCTACCCTATTTATTTATTTATTCAATCACTTATTTTTAATAGTATGTACTCATGCACTATTTATTTTATACTTTAAGTTATAACTCAATGCTACATTATTCATTAGATTTGGGCAGTTGAAGCTTTTTCAGCTTTGCTCTTGTCCCCCACTGAAGTGCCTATTCTTTTTATTTTTAAATACTCCCTTACTTTCTCAAATTGTATGATGCTCTTGCTTGCCTTGAACTTCTCCCTGCCCTGGCCCTAGAATAAACCACTTTGCACTCAAAGCCTTGATTCTTTTATTGAAGAATGGCATGCAAAAACCAAGTTCTGGCTAGTCTGTTCCTTCAACTACCTTTTAATAAGTTTGTTGTCGATTTGAGTTAGCGTGTATGAAGCACTCTCAACATAGAGCCTAAGACATAGGAGCACTCAATAAAAGGAAAAAGACATCATTCCTGTTATGGATATTAGTCAACTTTTTATTGCTGTGACCAAAATACCTGGCAAGAATAACTTAGAGGAAGAAATATTTTGGCTCATCATTTCAGAGGATTCAGTTCATGGCCAGCAGACTCCAAGGCAGAAACATCATGGTGGAAAGGGTGTGGTGGGGGGGAAAGTTACTCAGCTCATGGCAGCCAGAAAACAGAATGAGGGCCAAGAGTTGGAGAGAAGATAACCCTTGACCTATTTTCTACAACTAGGTCCCATCTCCCAATAGTCCATCAAGTTAATGGATTAATTGATTTGATGGACTAATGAGATCAGAGCCCTGATAAAGTGAAACTCTTTAAAAAGTTCATCATGTACTTTTTCTGGTGGCACAAAACAACATACCAAGAGTCTTTCACCAAAAAGGTAGTTGTTCATTGTTTCAGCAACTATCTTGGCAACATCCTCAGACTCAAATTCCACAAAGGCATAGCTTCTTCTATCTTCAGTCCTTTTACTTCTGGACCGACTGAATCTTGTAATAGCGCCAAACTGGTAAAAATATGCTTTGATTTGGGTTTAATAAAATGCTGGATGCAGGTGCAGTTTTTGTGGGGTTTTTTTGTTGTTGTTGTTGTTGTTTTGTTTTGTTTTTGTTTTTTTTTCTGGGTTATGCACTGGTGAACCTCCTCTATGTCCTTCTGAAACTGGACATCTTCCTGCAGGTTCAGAATTGGCCCCGATGGCTGAACCAGTGAATGCCACCCTGCTAAAAGCTCCCAAATCTGTATAAAATGTTTTGTGCCTGTTTTGCTAATGAATGCTAATCTGCTACATATTTCTATGCGTGGCAAAATTTGATCTGAGACTTGTATTCATTAAACTTGGTACCAAGGTTATAGAAGAGTAACTATTACTACCTCAGATTTCTTGGGTGGCTGCTATGATTTTCAGAAAGAATCTGAAAATTGGGTGTGATAAAAATGGCTTAAGGAATTTTTCAATTTCTATCCTTCATACCCCATAGAGTTATTGAGAAGTCATATTTGAAGCTCCCTATGTATTTTGTGCCCTAAGAGTAGGTTTATTGCCCCTGTGTCTGCTTATATATTCAGTCTGTATGAGAAATACATGAAGTTAACCATATAGAGCATTTCAATATTTGAGTGTACAATAGACTATACACACTGAATCTGTTAGAGAAGTAATGCACATTTTAAAATATGAAATTTCCCTTTACAATATTATGAGTTTTAGCTATGATTTTTATTATTCATTAGGTCCCCAAATTTTTCCTATGGAAACATTTTCCTCAAATTAGAAAGGAAACATGGGAAATATAAAACTAGATATAGAAATATTCTTTTTACATAGCCATTTCATGAAAAACCCTTCTGATTCCTATCCAAGCTTCCCTGAGCCTTCTCCTAAATATTTACTCTCTACACCATCATTCTCCTTATATACATTCCTCTTTCTTTCTTCCTTTTTATTTTTTTTTTTTTTTTGTGTGTATGTGTGTGTATTAGGGATTGTATGTTGTGTTACTAGGAATTTAACCCAGGGACACTCTATCGCTGAATCACAGCCACTTCAGCCTGCCTTTATTTTTGTTTTGAGACAGGGTCTCAAAATTGCCAAGGTTGGTCTTGAACTTATGCTCCTCCCACCTTAGCCTCCTGAATAGCTGGGATTATAGGTATGTGCCACTGCACCCAGCTTCCTTACATTTATTCTTATGATGTGCTAGTTTAATGTGGTTGGCTCTTGTATTCAGGAATATTCTGTACCCCACCAACTGAAACCATAGTCATTCCTCCAGGTTCAGGTCAAATTTACCTTCTGTTTAGACCTGGAACCCTGACTGAATTAATTGATCCCTCATCTACTACTCCATAGTACTTTGTACTTACTGGAAATGATTAGATAGTTTTATAATTTCTCTGACTTCCCCACTAATTGATCAGCTTTGTATATCCTGCACAATTGTGGTCACTGTGTAAGTATTCAATGAATGCATGCTGAATTTGATTGGTGTACATGCAGGACACTGCACACAATCCCCCGTCTTATATTTTCCCACTTGTATAGACAGCTCCCAGAACAATTTATCCAGAATAATGACAATAGTGTGTGGGTAAATCTTGGGGCATTGCCTTTGAAGACAGGCTTGATAACAGGCTCTGGGAACAGATTCCAGACATCTATGAGCAATAGAAAGGACCCAGAACACAGGGAGAGTAGGCCAAATTACACTTTTCCAAGTTTTCAGGGGCCAGCTATGAATAATATTATTCCATATTTCTTGAGGAATTACAATAACAGCCAGAGTTGCCTTCATCAGCAGTGTTTCTAATTACTTAGAGCAAAAATGTGATATAACATTGAAGTATAAATAAGTAGTAAATCATGATGAAAATCATTATTACTTTAAGAATTCAAGAAAGCTTATAACCACAGAGAGTTGGAGGAATGAGCAAAAGCTTAAAAAGGACCTGGGGTTTGGATAGGGTATGTAGCAAGAGCCAAGCTGACAGGCAGAACTACTGCTAGTCTTCTAAATTCATGTAAAGTTGTTATGTGATATGATTGTTCCTGTACAATTCAGGGAAAAGCAGGAGAACTGGACTAGATGCTAGCACAAGATTTATTTGACCACTTATATACCACAGGTCTGAAAGTAGAATAAAAATTCTCCTAAAATGAGAGCCAGGTAAAGAGATAGACCACTATCATAAGTAACCCAGTTTCCACTGACCACACCTGAGCATTTCCTGTATCCCAGAAATTGTACTAGGTGCTTCACACACCTTATTTCGAAGCCTCATAATACTTGATAAGGTAGGTACTATAAAGATAAGCAGGGCCCAGAAAGGTTAGGCAATATTCCCTACATACAGAGCTAGTAGATGATGGGACTAAGGTTTGAACTCAGAATATCTAACTAACCACAAGCCTAAGCTCACCAATATCCCACCTGTCTTCCTGTGAGAATCAGTCCTCTGAATCTCTCAGGGGAAAAAATGTTGCTGTTTAAACATTGTTGCGAATAGTAATGCCAGCATTGTGGGCTTCAGAGTTAAAAATGGCTCTAGTCTTCAGAATTAATTCAGAAGACAAATAAGAATCATGCCCACAAAAAAGAAACACATTATGGTGCTAAAGTCAAGAGTAAGTAATCCCCCAAGTCAGGATGTAGTAACTTAACATATCAGTGTTGAGAACTCTCTGATCAGATTAGCTTTTATTTAAAATTTTAAATAATAACAAACTTTCTGTGTTGAACAACAGGTCTTATTTAGTAGAGTCCCCATCCAGTACACTAACTTTGTATTTTCTCCCCCTCTTCACCACAGTGCACCAGCCACACTGGCTTCTGAGGTTGTCCTGGACACAGACTTTAAGGTGGAAACGGTTTAGAGATCAGCTAAAAAGATACTGGGGATTTCCATGAGAGAACTGTCTACTCATATCAGATCTATGGTTTAGAAAAAGGGAAGTCAGGAGGTGGAGGAACATGACCTAACCTGTCACACAATAAAAAATTATATGGACTGATCCTAAGTTCATTTTCACCAAATCCCAAAAACTTAGAAACAAGACAAAACTTGGCAATTCAACATATCTTGAGAGGGCTGAAGATGACTTCCTGTCTCTACCTTGAAGGATAGGATTGAAGACAATGCTTCATTCCAGATAGGGAGTTCAGAAAGGAACAGGTTTAGAATGGAGAAGAGGATGATATTATTTGAGTTGTGCAGAGTAAAGGTGTCTAGAAGATTCAGGAGGAAACATAAGAAAGCAGAAGCATGTAAGTTTGAATCTCAAGAAAAATAATCAGAACCTAGAAATCCAAATTTAAAAGTTATCAACACTTTTCTTCTCTATAGGAATAGCCATCAAAAAATATAGAGCAGCTAGAGAAAAGGAAGAAAGTAGAAGATTTGTCTCTTCCTATCTGGGACTAGACTGATAATCCCATGAAAGTAATTTTAGACTAAATAAAACACTAAACTTGATTAGTGGTCAGCATTAAACATATAGAACACTTGTGAACATTCAACTTCAAAAATTAATTTTAGTTCAAAGAATTTTACAGAAAAAAAAATGTAAAGTCTATTTGTTATCACATAAAAACTTAACTGTTTGTGGTTTTCTTAATAGATGTTTGTTATTGTTTCTCTCAAAAAAAATGAAAAATAAGAAGAGGAAGAGTTGAAGTAAATTTGCAGATGCCAGACAAATTATGGGAATTATAGTCCCAGAAATAGTTACTTGAGGATGACATGAAAGACAATTTTCTTATTCTCCCCAAAATTGTCCTTTGGAAATCTTGTTGAAATCATATCAGCTCTAGTAGCTATAACTCCAAGTCACATTACTGGAAGGACACCTCAGGAATCTGCCCCTTCTCATAACTATTTTCTTCTAATCTATAAAGGTACAATTACTTGTTTTAATAGCTAAACATTTAAATATTGATAATTGAAGAGCACTATGCTAGTAACAGCATCATGATTATTTATTGAGTTCCAAGCACATGTTGGGCACCATTCTGGGAGCCATGGCCATTCTCAGTAAGCTTACAAGGAAAGCATTATCAAATCCATTTTACAAATGAGGACTCTAAACTCAGCAAAGTAAACAACTTGCCCAGGGTCACATGTCGGTAGCAACAAAGCAGAATTCAATCCTATATCTGTTTTTTTTTTTTTTTGTTTTTTTTTAACCAATGCCCTTGAATACTCTGCAGTACTTTACTTGGTATTTAGAGAAGGACTTTCATCATTGAGCTATAAAAATTGTAAAGACTAACACTGGTATGACAATAAACAAATTATTTGATTAAGTGACATGAAACTGCTGATATCTGGCCATCTTTGACCACAAAAATATAAATTCCATAAGGTTCAACCTAATAAAAGTGCATTCAACCATATTTTATGTGAATGTCTGGAGCAATGGGGTGAATTTCTAAAGAGATTCCACATCCAACAGAAGAGACTCAAATATTTCATCCAGTGCACTAACTGAAGAGTGCATATTGTAGCTTTTAAAAAAAAGGAAGAAAAAATAAAAATGCATGAATTTGCAAGACAAGGAAACTAGAAAAAAAAAGTGTTGTGAAAGACTTGAAAGTTTAAGTGAACCTTATGTGTTGATTTTAGATTGACCACCAAGAACTCTATGAAATTCAAACTAATGAAACACAAGTATTAAATAAAAATGGTATAGAAACCCTATTTTCTAAGTTTTTGTTCCCAAAATTCATGTTGAAATCCTAATTCCTACAATGATGGTACTAGGAGGTGGGGTCCTTGGAGGTTATCAGAACATGGGAGCATAACCCTCATGAATGGAATAAGTGCCCATATGAGGGAGGACCAAGAGAGATCCCTCCCTATCCCTTCCACCATGCAAAGACAGTTAAAAGGTCTGACCTGTCATTCAAAATGTAGACACTTAACAGACACTAAATCTGTAGCACATTGATCTTGGACTTTCTATCCTCCAAAACTGAGAAGTTAATTTCTGTGGTTTATAAACTACCCAATTTTTAGTGGTTTTTGTAGTGGCCTAAATAGAACAGGACAATAAATTTAAATGTTTTCATCTACACGAAGGCACTAAGCAGGTTTAAAATATTCTTTGGAAAATCTTTTTTGAAAATCACAAGGCTAAATAAATGAATGATTTGGAGAACCTATGTAAATGAGGTATAAAATATCCTTGTGTCCTGCAACTGGCTATGCCATGTATTGTAGATATAAGAAAATTCTCATGAGGCATAATTTTTATCATGTAGCATGATGAGGTTGATAAAAGTAAATGTATTGAACACATTTTAAGATCATAACAGTGTGTTTTAAAATTTAATGGCATTATATTTTCTTATTCAGTCTACTAAAATATAACCAAAGTACTGCCTTATCCTAGGATGTTTTTCTAATTGCTTTTGGGTATTGTTTGTCTTCTTAAAGAGGAAGGCAACTTAAAAATAGCATGTTGTCAAAATGGTTTGAATTTCAAGAAAAAATAATCTCACACCTCTTCCTGAGAAAGAAATACTCAGTTCACAAGCATGACATTTTAGAATGCCTTTGGTACAAAATTCAGCTGTAGACATATCCACTGCTAAAAGAGTTTGCTGGTTATTTAAAATAAATAGCAGAAATCAGTTATATTCATTATTCTCTTCATATATGAGGCTTCATATTCTGGCCGAACAACTGTTTTATTGTGTTCCTCTGTTTTGCTTTATTTCTCATTAGAGCATTTTTAATAGTAACAGGGAAGGGCTGACTACAATGGTTTATCCTTCTCCCTATTGGGTGCTTTAAATGAAATTTCTTTGAAAATCTACCAGTCCATTGACCTAAGACTTATTGCTAAGAATTTAAAGATTAAAAAAATAAATAACTTTGTTCCTAAAGGAGATTCAAATTCATTAATGAGAGGAAGAAAGAGACAACCACCAATAGAAGAATCAATATATCTTTCAAATGACCTGCAAAACCTAGCTCCCTCACAGAAACTCTGCAGAGGACATCAGTACTACCCAGACAATATTCTTGCTCTCAGTGGAAGAATTCAGAATAATCAGATGGAACATAATGCCCTCACCGTCAGCCACAAGGGCCTCTTGACATACTATTTGAAATAGCAAGAATCACTCATGGGTGTTTAGCACCTTGAGAAGGACCACTGCGAAAGAGAATTAATTTTCTATATATTGAATATGATCATATTACTTCTTTGTAGGGTTAAGTGGATTCATTTATTCTCATAACAAATATTTATTGAGCACATATCATATGCAAGGCACATATCATATTCTAGGAGCTAAGAAAATATCTATGAACAAAACACAAAAAATTCTGCCCTTGTGCAGCTTACATTATACTAGGATGAAGAAAACAATAAATAGGTAAAATGTGTGATAAATAAATGGTGATAAATGTGATGGAGAAACATTAAACAGGGAAAGAAAATTAAATAAGATAATATATGTGCTGGCACAGTATAAGCATTTATACTTTTAAATTTATACTTCATACAATTAAATTTATACTTTATACATTTAAAATACTAAAGCACTTTTCTCTCTGCTAACAAATGCTCTAAAAATTATTTGCTTGCTTTCAGGATTGGGTTGGAAAAATTGCATTTTTTCTTGGAGAAGTAATAATTTTATCACACTACTTGTGAGTAGGTAAAATAATAACAATTTTCATTCATCAAATGCCCTCTTTGATCCAATAACTTCATTTCATCCTATAAAATGGATACTCTCCCTATTATATGTTTGGGAAAAATAAGACTCCAAGAACTTAAGATCACAGATTTAATAATTAAAGAACTAAGAAGCAGAGGTAGATACACCTAGCTTCAAAATCCTACTAGGCTGTTTTCATCCAGCTTATAGATAAAAAGTATCAGGAGAGAATTATTCAAGAAGGGAATCATGACTATTGCTCACAAGGCACTACCCATTCCCTGCCTAACTTCCCTACCTATAAATCTCCTGCCCACAGAATAGCAGTCTATATACATATGTGTAAATTGTTAGGTTTTAGTATTCCAAAACTCAAAATGGACACGTCTCATTCGGTATAAGCTATTGAAAAAAAATCACTTTAGATTTGGTAATGTGGCATGTTCATCTCCAGTTGAGGTTCTCTTTTATTTTTGAAAAGGAACACTTTTGTTTTCTCATCAAGTTTGTTGACAGCACTCAACTTACTTCTTGTTTGCGTATTTTAGCATATACAATATTTAGACAAGGATGGTGTTAAGATCTAAGAACCAGAGAAAAACATTGTGCCAGAGATCATAATTTCTATGATATTTTAAAAAATATCCATGATATTTTTAAAAAATTATTTAAAAAAGTAAAATTAAACATGGATTTATTCACTTTCATGACAAATAAACCAAATAATATTAACCAGAACAAAGAACAAAAGAGAAAACTCTCAAAGCAAAAAATAACTGGTGAAATATGTCTCTTCATAAGCTGATTATATCATTTTTTCCTTGGTCCTCTGCTTCTCAATCTATTCCTTTTCAGTTTAACTAGTCAAACTTCAAATGTTTAAAAATCTTATTATTAATTATTTATTTTTAAATTAGTGTCTTAATTCACCAATCTGATTCTTCATTAATCCTCAGAGCAATGACATCTGTTTTTGTGATCATTTTTATTTTTACCTCTGTTTTTATATTTGTCTCTATTCAATCAGCTGCCACTCTGAGGCATGTGTTTCCCTATAGTATTCAAGAAGCTGCATGTCACTCCCTGCCAATGCTGAAGAAATGTGCTTTGCTCTGGCTTCTTGCTGTGCTGCTTACCTTCTCATTACTGCCCCCCTTATTTTTATTTATTTTTAATTAAAAGTGAAATTTAACAATAGCACCAAGAGATTTTTTTCTTAAACTACACTTGCACACCTGTTTTCAATTTTGGATCACATTTTCTACCACATGTGGCCCTGCTACTTCAGTCATTTCCAGTTGCTACCCATATAGACTACCTACAAGGCTAACTAATGTGAGTTTTAAAGGGTCATTCCCTTTTAATTCACACAAACGTGAAAACCAGATTGAATACAGGGCAACATTTGAATTAACCATTAAAAACTAAATGCAAGTGAATTACTTCACATGGAGCATATCAGAGGAGATGCAATGTCATTTAGCTTTAGATGGGCTATTTTTATGGTAATGTAATGGGAATTAAGAGTAGCACAGAGAGGAGAGCCTTAGGAGGTGGGATTCTTGCAGGAAGAACTATGGTGGGATCAAAACTGTTCCAAAAGGTGACAGTGACAATAGGTAGGATAGAAACAAACTACAAGCACTAAGGATTAGGAAAGCTGAGAGTGGGCCAGCAAAGATAATGAGTTATTAGAAACACATTGAAATCAAAAAGTTAAAGAGAACAGAAAGTTATAGGCAACCACAGATATGCCTTAAGCTCCATCTCAGGGTATATCCAGAACAATAGAAGAATTAATCAGGATCATTAACAAGCAGAACCCAGATAACATAGTGTTAAATCTGTGACAAGCTCTCCAAGTAATGTACATGTGTGTCCCTAGGGTTGTCCTTATTTATAAAGTGTTTTGTTTTTCTCCTTAGCATATGATCTTGCACAGAGATTTGATGCTTTTGTTGATTGTTAACTACTGGTGAAATTATCTGAAATAGCTGGTTTTATGGCTTGTACAATGGCAAATGTGGTGAGCATGAGAATCGTTAAAGGACAAAGAGTAAGTGTTCTTGGGGCTTATTCCCTGCAAAAAACTCCAGACTTCCAAGCAGTGACAAGTACCCCTTATGGATTTGTCAGATTCCTGTTTATTGACATAGTCAAAAGAAGAAGAAAAGGTTACCTTTTACCCTTTTCCTGTACAACAAAAACCATCCTTCATATTAATTCTCTAACAACTCTCGAAAATCTCTGGACTAATAGAGTAAGGCAGCCACTTCTCACTGTGATATGATGGGTAAGAATGCTTCACTTACCATGGCCCAGGAGCCAGTCATTGGCATCTCATAATTATAAATGGTGGATCTGGAATTTAGAACATTAGCATAACTGAAACTGCCTTGCTGGAGAAAGATTCATTATAAATATTGACTATGATTCCCTTCTTATTTTTTTAAAAAAAGCAAACTCTTCTGTAGTAATATAAGCACAAATTATGGGTCCCCAGCCTCCTGGAGAGAGAGAATTGGGTTGAGGGAAGGACAGTACTAAAAAAATACCCAGAATAAATATGCTATGTAATTTAAATGAGAGTTAAACAAAGAAGGTGATGATAAAAGTAATCAAATAGTAAACAAAGGGCAAGAAAATTAATATAAACATTGAACCAATACATGGTTAATTAGCTTGCTTGGCAAAGAAGATTTGATTTCTCCCCTGAAAGCAATAGTGGTGACAAATAAGCCTGATCAACCAAATATCTTCAGGTATAATGTAATATGTCCCCCTCTGGCTATAAAAGAAATGTCATTGGATCACTGTGCACACTGCTGAATTACCAAGGGGCAAGGATGCAGGTGGTATTTTGCTCTGGGTTGTTTTAACAATGATGGTCCCTTATATTTTAAGCTCCACAATTTCTGTTTGAATATTTCCAGATCTGGGAGTTGAGGAAGCCTCAAACTCAAAATACATACAGGACTCAGGCAATAGGGGATGCAAAAGGACCATATAGAACAAGCCACATAATTTACAGAGTCCTGTGTAAAATGAAAATGCAGAGCCTCTTATTCAAAAATTATTAAGAATTTAAAGATGGTAACAGCAAAGCATTAAACCACACATAAATGCTTGTAGGTGTAGAGCCCTATGCAACTACACAGGTAGCACATCCATGAAGCCTCCCTGCCCTAGACCCATACAAAACAAGCTCTAGGTCTGGTTCAGTTCATGCATTAGCCAGTTTGAGATCATGTTCTAAAGTTCCATACTCTCTCCTTTGTTTCCTTTATGGCTCAAGTACATAGTACATAGCAAGAGGGCTGGAAGAGTTTAGAAACTTTCCCTTGTCCCCTTTGTGGCACAAGCACATAGCAAGATGGCTGAAGGAGTCTAGAAAATGCCTTATGGCTGAAGAGCAAAGAAAAACATAGCTGGTGGCTTACAAGGGAAACAAGTCTCTCCTTTATCATCACCAAGTATTAAAACCAACTCAAGGATTCCGATAGTAACAGGTATGTACTAACAGGTATATACTAACAGAGGAAAAAATCTTCTGCCTTATTAATTCAAAATACCTGAAAGTCTGTTAGTATGGACAAAGTCCTATAAAAATGTGATGTTTCTTTGAAAAGCCTTCTCACTCACAAGCTGTCTACAAAGCTGGGTATTTGCAATTGCCATCAAAGAAGGAGGAATAACCAATCTGCAAGTGATTTTTTTTCCCTACATGGGCATACCAAGCTGAACATACTCTATCTGTATGAATATGTACCTTAAAAAGTCATGTAAATACATCATAGTACATTAGTTAAAATGATTATTTAAAGAGTGGTTCCCATTTGAAGTGATGTTTATAAGGTATGCTAGGATAAATGCACAGGTTAGATGGACCTTGTGTGGTACACACTTTTACTAGCATGTTAGCTAGAATGCTTGATTTAGAGGGCTCTCTAGGAAAGTAGCTTTTAAAAAGGTGAGAAATGGCTTTCATTAAAATTTTCTAAATTTCTCCTTAATTGTCTGTAACATGCATTTCATCTTATTACATATCAGTTTTGTCAAGTGAGACAGACATACACTTTTTGAATGATTGCAATTATATTTCTCAAAATAGCTTAAACAAAAAAAATCACTAATTGCCATATTGGCCATATCTACACCCAGTAAGCTTCTAACCCAACTCAAGCAGGAATAAAATTTATTATTCAACACAGCAAAAACCATATAGAACCATATATGTATATGCACCTCTACATATTTGTGGAGATAATGGATTTATCTACTAGCACATGGAATAGAAGTGAATAGAAATACATTGCAGAATCACACAGGAAAATATTCTAATACAGATTTATTTGTTTATTTTTGTCCCTCCCTACAGAATGTAGTTGGGGAAAGGATTTGTATATGTCATATGTATTGCTGTGTTCCTTAACAATGCCTGGACATAGAATACTCCATATTTGTTGAATTGAATCATAGAATTTAAAAAATGACTTTCACTGATTCTAGGATTGGAAATAGAAGGGCATCAGAGATATGTAGTAGAATCACCAACTTCCCTAAATTCCATTATTTTATTCCCTAATTGGTACCTAATTCCTACAGTCACTGTGCCTGGAAGCTCTCTTGCTTTCTGTCAGTCTCTCATTCTTGTACCTCATGCAGGCATGAGCTTTAGCCTCCTTGGGACATGCTAGGATAGAGGTTAACTTCTTCCCAGAACTTACAAGAGGCTAATAAGCCCTGTGGAATAATATTTCTAAGTATTCACCATTCTGAAATCAATATCAATGTGCTGTCAGTATGTGCATTAACCCCACACTCAAACAAAGAACTGCAGAACTGCCCTTAGAGCCCAGTAATGACACTGGGTGTGGATAGCTGGGGATGGGCAAGATGATGCAGAGATGACTGTATCATCTATCCTCAAACACAAGACTTCCAGGATGTTGCACAAGACTGTCATTCCTGTACTTGGTCAGAAGACAGCTTTTGGTTTCAGCCACTAACACATTCAGAAAAAAAAAGAAGTCTCTTTTTATGTTTTTTACTTAAGAGATAGATTCAGATCACACCTTCACACCTTCCATGCTGTGAGAGAAGTTTGTTTCTCTTCCTTGCCTGGTATTGCCAGAGAATGCAAATGTCTTAAAGTTAGCAGAGCCACTACATATGTAGCTGATAGAACAGGAACAACAAACTTGAATCATTAATGACTCAGGTCTAAGACATGCTTTTTAGTGACACTCCATCACGCCCACACTCATTTATGTAGCTTTTTCCACATACAGGTCCTGCTAAAAAGATATGTCAAGAAAGAGTCATGGCAAAAGGTCTGTGCATTGATTCTGCATTACTTAAATCTCTAGGATAAGAGTAAATATTCACATTTGACCAAGATTCACACTCATCCTTACAGTAAAATAGATCTTCATGTAGTAAATGAGATTTTGTTCTACATGTGAAATCTGATTTTCCAATTAGAATGAGGAAGGGTGGGGTATATATAATACAGTGTTGATGACTAATCTGTATGGTATGTACAGTTAAGATGTCATAAAACTGGGATGACTGTGAGTAAGCATGTGGGATGCAGAGCCAGATTACATTGGTTTAGAATCCTGACCCAATCACTTATTAACTATGTGACTTTAGCCAAGTTCATAACCTAAGAATCCGTTTCTGCAAAATGTAAATAATAGAACCTAATCCTATAAAGTAAGATTATTACTCTGTACGTCATAATGTCATTATAAGGACTAAATAAGATACATACAGGGCTGGGGTTGTGGCTCATCAGTAAAGCACTTGCCTAGCATGTGCGAAGCCCTGGGTTCAAGGACAGCACCACATAAAAATAAATAAATAAATTATTGTGTCCAACTACAACTAAAAAATAAATATTAAAAAAAGATACATACAAAGCTTAGTCCCATAACCGATACATAATAATAACTGAATAAACGATAGCTGTGGTTGGTTAATATGATTATTAATTTTATCATTTCTACCATGGCCTAGCTATCAGCAAAGAATTAACTTCTTTGAAAATTAACTTCTTTGAAACTTTGTAATTCAGTATGAAAACCATAGCTGTAAGTATGGTGTAAATTAGCTTCTTGTAAGGTTTACATGATCTATACAATAAATACAGTCTTATTTTTCAGTTTTTACTATGAAACAAAATTCTCTAAATTCTAGAAAATTTCAGTGAGACACCAATAAAGGCAACCAGAGAAATCTCTCCCCTTACTCAAATGGGTGCATACGTGTACACACACACACACACACACACACAGCATCTACCCCTTGGGGATATATTAAAACTACAGCAACTGAAATAGACTTAGCCAGTAATTAAGACACACAGCTAATCAGAGAACAGCACAGGCTGTAAGAAGAAACAGAAGACCTGGATGACAGCTCTCATTACCAGGGCTTTGTTCTCCTAGAGCAAAAGAACACATAAGCATAAAGTTGAAGAACTATTAACTGTATTTTGAATACTTGTGGGGGTTAGGAGAATCATGGGCTTGTCTGAACTGGGAGGATATTCCACTAGATAACTGCGTCAGCCCACACCCACCCTCAAAGCATGACTTCACTTTTTCTAACACTGCCCTAAAGAAATCTGGCCTCTGTGACTTCCAGTAATTGTATAAATCACCGATGATGAAGCAACTGAGAGTACTGTTAGACAAAAGAGACAAGAATTAAACAAATAGAAAACTCATTAAAATTCTGCCTTTGGTTATTTTTTACTCCTAGCAATTCATGTTACCAAACAAGTCTTTCTTCATTGCTTTTCATTGGAAGTAATACTTTAGAAGAATTCTAATGGGCAAGGAGTGATTTTCTCCAGACTTGTAATCCAGTCACTAGATATACTTTCCCTTCCCCCATCACCATCTAACACTCCTCCCTGTCACCTTAGAGCTGCCGACTTAGCTGTGTTCACACCCAGCAGTCCCAACAGAGCTTTCTGTTCACATTATGCGACATAAAACGGCAGGCAGTGATCAATTCATACTCCTAAGTGCTTGCGATAAAGCCAGGCTGAGCTGACCTCTCCTATCTCACATAGCTGCATGTCGGCCATATAAGCTTAAAAAAACAGAGTAGCATGTGTGTGATGTGGTATAAACAAACTAATTAAAATCTGAGCTCTTTCACTCAGGCTAGTGCCTAATGGGACCAATATGCTCAACTCTTGAGAAAAAAAAAAAAAAAACAACCTCCAAGCTGGCTAGAGGTATTGCTTTTCCTGCTTCCTGTGATATATTTGTTTTAGGCTCAATAAATAGGCTAAAAGAAAAGGAACTCAAGGGTTGCCATTCTTTCCTGTGAGACTTTTCAAATAAATACTGTCAACTCGGCAGCACAGAATCACAAGACCACTCCCTGATTCTAAGTGGACATATTGATCAATTGAACTGACATGTGCCTCCTCCTTTCTCTCCCCAGTAGCAATCATTTGCACTAGGGAAATCCATTTCATTTCCCAAAACAAAAGGCAACACATTACACCTTACTGACAGTGTTAGGCTCTATTTTTTAGGGGAAAAAATGATGCAAATGATGATGATGATGATGAAGATACCTAAAGACTGAGCTAAGAGTTGAGATGAAAAAGATACATAACATGTTTATCTAGAGTTTCAGAATTGAGTCAGGGTTATGATTGAGTCCAAGGATCTAAACACCTTGCAATCACTGAGGATTCTAATATTTATTCATCATACCAAATTTTGGTTAAAGTTAAGCAAGAGATAGCAACACCACTGTCACTTCCAGAGGCTCTCTCAGGGTTACCGTTGACTGCAACTGCCGCAGAGAAGAGACTTGTTCCTTTCTCAGTTACAAGTCAGCCTGAAAAGAACTCCAGCTATTTTAGAGACTAGCTAGAGACAGAAAAATATTGTGGCAGTCTTTCAACTAACTATGGAGGTCGTGAATTGAAGAACCACCACATAAATCAAAAGGCTTAAATAATTCCATTTTGTTTAAGTCTTTATGCTTTTAATAAATTCTTTCCAGAATATGCAAGAAATTCCCTTTCACATCAGGGTATCAAATGCTTATTCAGCATTCGTTCCTTACCATGAAGAAACTGAAACCCAACCGAGGTAAATACTGAATTCCATACTAAAAATCAATAACTATTTCATTAATCACAAGAACAAACAGGGGACCAATTAGCTCTGCACCATAAAAAAAGAAATATATATCCTTACAATGTTTAAATACTGTAAACTACTCATTTTAGAGCTTATCCATGGCTTTTCAATAGAAAATCATCATGTTTATAAAAAAATTCTATAAGAACACTAAAAATAACATACAGAGATGGAGCAAGAATAATTCTTTATATTTTGATTCTTGTGTGACTCTTACAGGCCTTTGTCTTAACCCGGCAGCCTGAAAAACAGATTTAGGCAAAACAACCCTTCTTTCCCCAGTCCATTTTAAGCAGAAAACATCCCCCAATCTCTGCCTTAGCAGACACCGACTAGCCAACAAAACAGCCGTGCAATTAAGGTCCAGACATTTAACACTCACCATCTCCTGCTCCCACCGTCTTCTTTTGATGTTTATGGCACATCTGTAGGATGCAATACTAGGAGATGCCTTGTTTGACCTGCTGCATGATGCTGTGACATCAGTTCAGATGATGCAGCTCATTATGGGAAAGACTGCTGTTGCTATGGCAACTGGGATGTGCTAGGAATCCTTGCTGCATTTCCAGTGGAGCCTCAGACAATACGGAAGCCCTGTAGAAACAGACAATATGCAAAATTTAGACCAAAGGAAGAGGATTCCTCATTGGACTAAAATTCATAAGTTTAATAGGGATTTCCCTAAAAGCACTTTGGAAAAAATTAAAATTACCTCCCCTTTGTTGTTATACATTTAGAAAAAAGATGAGAGAGGAATATAGATTTAGTATACAGCAAATAAAAATTCAAATGCATAATGATTCTCTATAAGAAAATTTGATCAAAAAATTACAAGATAATTTTTCCTCTCTGAATAGTAGCATTATGATAACTTTTTAACAATTACTAAAAAGATTTTTTGCTTCTGTCAAAGACCAAAAGAAAAAAGCAGAGAGAAGAAAAATACTTAAAAACCAAATATAAATAGCTGACCAAGTATTTCTACTTCTAAAGTAAACAGACTTTAATTCTCAAAACACAGGCAAACTATTGGCCAACTAAGTCTGCCCCCTGGACACCAACCTACAGAACATCCTTATGTATAGTTACTCAGCACTCATCTAAACCTAAACGCTGAACAGCAGTGCAAGGAGGTTTGGATTCTGGGAGTGGGGGGGGGGGGTACCACAGCACCCTCAATTTCTAGGGGCTATTCCTTTGACCTACAAAGAACTCTTCCTACTCATGGCCAAAATGCAAGAATCCTTTCTGGAACTAAATCTGTTGGTTGGAACAAGTGGCAGACCTGCTAGAAATGTCCTAAATCATTGGCATTCCAAATATTGAAGTCTGTTTTTTTTTTCTTTGAGGCAATAAGACAGCCTACCACATAGATTATTCACACCCCTCCCCCATAGAAGCTGGAACTGTGTGAAAGCCACATTTCACTAAGACACAGTGCATTATTTCTCCAGTTGGTAAAAGAAAAGCAAACATTTTTTTTTCCAGTCCTGAGCAGAAATAAACATCATATGGCAACAACTGGAGAAAGGAGACTTGGACAGAGCAGACCATCTCTTGCATATTTAATACTTGCAGGCCACTGGTAAAGACAGAATCAAGTTGACCTATATCCACTCTATATTCACAACTCTGAGGAAAAACAACATTCTAAAATCCCAAAATATAATGAAACAATTATGCTATAATACTTGAAATTTTAAACAGAACTGTAGATCAACAGCATGGAGGGGGGTGTGGAGTACAGAAGAAATTCAGGCAGTGTCTCTGTAAATAAGAGCTGATAAAATGCCTGAGAGGTGCCAAGATCCTAGCAGGGTGCACCATCAGCCTTGCTTAGAGCAACCATGCTCTGCGTGGGAAGCCAGGATTGATCTTGCCTCACCTAATGAAGAACTAGGAGACCAAGAGAAAGAAGTGAGCAGCCTGCTCAAGCCACCTATGCTCTCAACAGCAAGACAGAGCCTGACTCCCTGCTTTTATCTCAGATCACATGCCACACACACCAAGGAAGATTAAGAGGAGCCACTCCAGTGCAAAGAGCACTGACCTGGGATTCAGTAAATCCACACATGATGCTAGTTCCTCCAAAAGCATCTTATGACTTTGGGCCAATCAATAAACCTCTCTGGGCCTCAGGAGTTTCATCTACAGAGATGAAAAATTTACCCTGAATGGTTTTCAGGGGTTCTATTAGTAGCAGAACTTTTTCTTTTAATGATCATACAGATCAAAGCTGAACTGCCATGGATATAAGAAGGCCAGAGCCAAGATTGGTGGACCCTTTTCACTCCCACTCCCTAAGCTTGTCTGCTATAAACTGGCCCCTACCAGTATCTATGAAGAACACATCAGCCTCTGGAGAAGATGGAGTAAAAGCCATTTAGAACAAGATTAGACTTTCCAGAACTAAAATCCCATGATTCTATAGAGAAGAAAGGGCAGATTGGGACCAGGTGTTTCACGTTTGAATATGGCTTCACAGGATGAGAAGAATCTTGTTAGTCCCCTTTGCCAGCATCAAGTAATTTATTTGGTGGGGAAGAATAGATAGCTCATCAAATCTGAGACCAGGTCAGACTTTTAACAACCTGAACTAGATGAATAGCTGGCCCACAGATTAGCCTGAATTGGCTTTTTTTTTTTTTAAGCCCTTTTTAGCAGACGGAAGTCATGAGTGTTTCCTTGCTTTGTGAATGGGTGTTTGGTGGTTCACTTTGTACTTCCCAATGGCCTTTCTGCTCCTACAATCCCAGCTCCAGGGGTTTTTTAGGATTGCATTCAATAATGTATATAATAATATTTGATAAGCCACAAGCATCATAAAAATGACAGACCTTGCTAGTATCATCATTAACAGCACACTAACTTTATTAGTGAAGGCTCTTTAGTCCTCAGAATCTGGACTATGGGATAAAAACAAGGAAATCACCTTCAAAGTCTACATAGTTACAGAAGGGAGCCTACCACTCAACTTTCTCTTCATGTGAAGTCAGAAAAAGGTAACTGGTGGGGAATCCTCCCAGAGGACAATGCTAGAACCACAGGTAACTGTGAACAGATGAGTTTCTCCTGGAGAACAGAATCAAGGTAAGATCAGTAAATCCAAGCAGGGAGCTTCATGCCTGAGTGACTCAAAGGATTTCATAATCGATGTGAGAAATCCTTAAAAATAATTTAAAATGGAATATAGACAGCTGACCAAATGACTCTCAACCTAATAAACAGGCTTTAAATAAATAGGCTTTAAAACCCATGAGACATATGTCTCCCAATCTCCTCAATGGAGATAATTCTTTTTTTAATACCATCAAAAAATCCTGGACTTAAGCTAAATGTAGAGACTAAATATCATATTAAGTAGCTCATTTAGTATGTATGTTCTTTGAAGAGGGAAAGGGAGCAAAGAGACATTGGAGGTCAGCAGGATAACTTATGGAGAGTACCAGGAGTGTTCAACAAGCCCCATTTCTCTGGCTCCTAGGCACACTTAGAAGTTATTTTTACCAATGGAATGGGAGTAGATCTGAAGTAATTTTCAAAGACAGTCAAGAGCAAGTATGCCTTCTTATTTCCCTCTGCTGTTAGCTGTATGCAAGAATCCAGTGGAAATCTGAAGCCCTGAAATGGACCCAACTTTGAATACAGCCTGGGTCCCTAAATGACTATATGGGGCGGAGTCATTTTCTCCAAACCATCTACTAACACACACTGAGCTATAATACGTGAGAAATAAACCTTTATTATCTTAAGATATTGGGATTTGGGGCTAGTTTATTATGGATAAATAGTCTGTTTATAGATAAAGTGACTAGAATTTAATATAACAAAAATATTTAATAAAACATTAAACACTATTTAATAAAATATATTATTTATTAGTTATTAAATATATAATATAAATATATTAGTTATTAATAATACTAAACTTAATGTTAAATTTGTTATATATTATGTTATATATTTATTAACTGATAATGTTAAAAACAGGTTTCTCTCAGGATTTTAAGTTTGAGGCCAGCCTTGGTAATTTAGCAAGACCCTAAACCCAAAACAAAAATAAAAAGGGCTGGACATATAACTCAATGATAAAGCACTCCTATATTCAATCCCCAGTACTGAAAAAAAAGGGGGGGTGTATCCTTTATTGCAGACTTTCTCAGAAACTATAATCTTCTGATATGTACTAAGACTCCTTCATAGGAAGAAATATGGTACACAAGTGCTTTCTTAATTTATTTAACCCTAGAATCCTTTTTTTTTTTTTTTTTTTTTGTGGACTAAAGTTCCATCAGCCATTGAACCACAGCATAAGAAACTTGACAATGAACACAATGGGTTAGAAATCCCCTGGGTTCCCAATTTAGCCTGGGGGGCTACAGAAAAGGGAAAAAATTAAACTTATCTCCATTACAATTCAGTTGGCCTCCAATTATTCTCTGCCATACAGAACTGACAACACAGAACTTTCATGTTACCATGGGTAACTACATTTATACAAATGTTTCCCCCAACCATTTATTTTCCCTAATTTATAAGTAAGAGTTACATCACAGTTTCTCATGATTTCAGAAGCAAACGAGTTTTGTTTTCCAAATCAGTAGCTCATAATGTAAAAGTATTTATATTTTAGGATCTTAAAAAATCTTAAAGCCATTCCTGAAAATGCATCAGGTCCATGTATATATATTAGATGTAGATGGACACAATGCCTTTATTTTATTTACTTATTTTTATGTGGTGCTGAGAATCAAACCCAGGGCCTCACCCATGCTAGGCGAGTGCTCTACCGCTGAGCCACAGTCCTAGCCCCAGGTCTACATTTCTTAATAAATGATTTCATAGGTAAGCCCCAAAATTACCCTGACTAAATAATTTTATTAGTCAGATTTTGAAATCTGAGCAGATGTTATTGATTACAGGTGACCATCTATATAATCGTTTTAGGGACTCTGACTATCCTGGGATTTCACCTTATACTACAACCTTACCATCTTTGGAATTAATTGAGCAATTAGGGAAAGAAGATAAGAGATAACACAGGGAAGAGTTTTATGGACGTACTAGTCATTTTACCCACACTCCACTGGTTAGAATTCAAGCAAATGGCCTTACCTACTGTAAGCGGCTGGGAAACAAAGTCTATCTTTGTTTTCTCCAGGGAGAAAAGGAAACAAGCATAATGCACAGTTCTTTAGTCTCTGCTACATCATAAGATCAGGAATCTTATCCTTGTTTTAGGCTGTAATTTATATATGTGTCTGCAGTACCTTCAGTGGGTCTAAAGCTCAACTAAACATTTAGGGGCACAAGACTATTTTAGTCAACATTTGACAGCAGCCTACTCAGTTTGCCAGCAGAGCAGCATCAGTTATGCCTCTTATTAAGCATTCTTGCAGCAATCTATGCAACAATCCAGTGTCCATGAACTATTATATCTGGCCTCTAGGTGACAGCTGAAGAACAATGAGACAAGAACACACTAGGCAAAGTCAAGAGTGCCCAGCCTTTAAAACCTCATTCCTTACAAAGAGACAATATCTTTGTAACAACTCCACAGGATCCTCAGGAGAGACATGCCCAATTATAAGAGTCACTGAAATCAGAGAAGACCAACACCATGACTTCCTTTTAGGATTCATAGTTATGTTAATCCAACTACTAGGGAAGGCTTATACCTCATCACCTACTTCAGATGTAGCCAGGGAATACAGTGGATGGTCCAGTGTTATGACAGAATAGACAAGCCACCCCCTTGGAAGAGCAGAGTTAGAACCAGTCCAGGTAGTAATTCCCCTGTTCTAACGTAGGCATTTTTACTAACCATGGGTCATTTTTATCCTAAGCAATGCTGCCTAGCAACATAGTTGACATTTTACTACTTTCAGGTTTCCAGAAAAACAAAGCTATAGAGTTAACCAAAGGTCAAATTCTCATGCAGAAGGAGAAAGGATTAAACGAATCCTCTACCAAAAGTACCCAATTCTGGCTTTAAAACTAACCTTCATTCACAAAATAAACAAGTATTCAGACACTTTACCACAAACCTATATGGTCATAAGTCTATTCTAATTGAGGATGCTGCTTCAATCAGTATATTTTATATACTACCTGAGAATATCTAGAGGCCAAAAATATTTGGACACTAAACTACAGTGGACATTTGTGTTTCTTATAATTGTAGAATGTTCTACATCCCTTCTGCTTTCCATCAGTAACCATGCAAAAGCAGAAATTGTTTCCTAAAGATTTTTTAATCATTGACAACCAGAATAGAACTTGAAGCAATAGGATAAAAACTCAGTTATCACTGTTATCTGATGCTTAGATTTATTATTTCCTCTTAGACATTACTTCTTTCACATTCTAATTTATGATGCTTTGGGTGAAAATCCAATCAAGATAATAGAGTATGTGACCCAGTCTTGGGCCAATCAGTTTATTGCATTTCCTGATTCACAGAAGTTCATTCAAAGATGGGTATGGGATCCCATTGAGCCAATACGATGAAATGAGGTATTTTATTGGATATCAATTTTGGCGACTAGTTTTAAATGTGAAAGGACATCAAATCTAAAGCTGTGTACCTATTTTGCACCATGAAAACCATCTAAGAATCAAGCCACACATGAAGGACAGCAGAGCAGAATTGAGGGATAAGAAACAGTTTTAGTGACACTACTTGAACCAGAAATCAGTGTAGTCTAGCTTTATCAGTTATGAGCCAAACAGTCCCCATTTCTGCTTAAGCCAGTATGGGCTGAGGTTTCAGTCATAGTAAACAGAAACCTGATTCACAAGGCCATCTGAGAAACTGCTTAATATATCCATAGGCATTATTATCATGTTTCCTGGGGAAGGAGAAAGGAAAACTCAGGACCCTGAGCAATTCACAAGCCTTAGAGATAAGACCCCTTTCAAAGGACTGGTATTAGGACCAGAAGAGGCAAGAACTCTTCCCAAGGGAGATGCAAGGCATTATCCATCTTTTCTCCTGGACATTCCTAAATTTGTAAAGTGAACATCTGCCTCAGTTAGAGTAAGCTCCATTTCTTTGTCATCTTTCAGGTAAAATTTTCATCAGTAAAATCCAAAAAGTCTCAACAAGTCCAGGAAGAGCATATACTTCCTGAATGAACACTAGATTTGCAGGCTGAGGGGCCCTTGGGTGATTTTTGCCCACGAAACATGCTCTAACAAGTTCAGAGATTTCCTGGTCATCCTTCTGAAATTGAAATTGTTCTGTTACCTGACTTTATGGAGCCAGCGTTATCTGCTGCTTTGTTTTGATTCAAACACATTCAACAGGGAGCCAAATGGCTTGAATGTTCTAATGGAAGCAAACAAAACTGCTTCATATAGGGCAAGGAACAACACATGAAGCAAAGGTTAGATGCTATTTAAACTATGCACTGGTATTTCTGGGCTTTCCTGTTTTACCATTTGATTTTTTCATATGTCTTAATCTTGACTATTCACACAGGGCATACAACCTTTTTTTTTTTTTTTTTTGATGTCTGCTGCTTTATTTTATTTTTAATACCTCTATTTTTTTTTATTTTTATGTGGTGCTGAGGATTGAACCCAGTGCCTCACACATGCTAGGCAAGCACTCTACCACTGAGCTACAACCACAGGCCAGTATACAACTTTTGATTTCTCCATAACCTTTAGTACATTTCTAGGCATAAGTAATTTTAAAATAAGTTTTTCTTAATTCTTAATTTCTTTTTTTAAAGAAAAGTACCATTATTTCTATTCCAGGCAAAGACAAATTTACTAGCAGTTTTTTTCTTTATCACCCCAGGGTTTGAAATATTAAAAAGATTTCTTAAGGCTTACATGTGTAAATTTTTATCCCTTTCTTTGCTGCCTAAAATACTAAAAAGTAATTCGCTTCAAAAAAGATCTGACCTTAAATGACAAAGGAAATCAGCAAGAAAACATACTGTGTCATCAGAGTCTCCATTGGCAGGAGATGATAGAAATGGTGATCATGGTTACTGTTTTTAAGTTATTTACATCAGAGTTTTGTAACACAGGATTTTTCAGCCCACATGGTCTTTAATCTAAACTCCATCTCTTACCTGAGAAGAATTATTAATGAACTAGTCAACTCTTGTTTATAAATATTCTTCCAGTATGAACATAATATAAAATGGGGATTTCTAAGATAACTTGGAAGAAGTTAAAGTTGTTCCTTCTTCTGTGGAAAAGAAATTATATCATACCTTCATAGGTAAAATTTGTTCAGTTAACTAATACATTAAATGATTCATTCATTATAAGGAAGTCACATGCAGCTCTCATAAAAGAGGCTTGTTTCAGGGTAGAAACATTTTCTTCAATGAATAATCCAATAATGCACTCTTAAAAAAGAGTGTCATATGCCATTGACAAAAATGTTTTTACATTCACTAGGGTACCATGAAACAAACAAGAGAATTGAAATCCTATGTCCTAGCTGAGCCTTATGTTCTACTACCCGGGTGTGTATCTGTCATGAAAACAACTTGAAGCTTCTCCAAGGAAAGAATTTTATCAGGGCCGAGGCTAGGGCTCAGCGATAGTGCACTTGCCTGGCATGTGTGAAGCACTGGGTTTGATTCTCAGCACTGCATATAAATAAAGGTCTATTAACAATAAAAAATAAAATACTAGGGGCTGGGGATGTGGCTCAAGCGGTGGCGCGCTCGCCTGGCATGCGTGCGGCCCGGGTTCGATCCTCAGCACCACATACCAACAGGGATGTTGTGTCCGCCGAGAACTAAAAAATAAATATTAAAAATTCTCTCACTCTCTCTCCTCTCTCACTCTCTCTTTAAAATAAAATAAAATAAAATAAAATACTAAAAAAAAAGAATTTTATCTTCTAGAGCAGAGAACAAAATAGGTGTGTAACAAATACTTGTTGGGTACCTTGCTTATTAGTAAATGCTACTTTACCTGAGTTTGTCAAACTCAAAAGACTTAATCCTTCCCATTCTCCAACCCTACTCAGCCAAACACATGTAATCAAAAACATCAAATTACCAAACATGAATATATGTGCATATAAATACACAGAGAGAAAGTTTTAAAACTAGATGAGAATGAATGTTTCACATAACACTTTTCTTTCCCTCTTACTTTGGTAATGATAACATTTGACTCTTAAATTGCTAATTTACTAATAGAGTTAACATTCTATCATTTACTTTTATCAATTAAAAACATTTCACAATAATATAAAATAATACTTCATAGAATTCTTTTGAAAAGGATAACACAGACACAAACTTAGAAGTAAACATAAATTATCATATGTATAAATGTTACAAAAAGAAGATATGCATTGAAATATGGCAAAAAGAACAAAATCAGGTAATAAAACTGTTATTTTTACCCAATTCTATGTTTATAGTGCTTATGCAGCTCTTGTATGGAATTTGGCCAGAGAGAACCTTTTTCCTAACCAAGATTAAAGGACACTCCAGAGCCTGTTTTATTGGCACACTGGCCCAGGGCTTAACATCTTAAAACACCCAAGAAGTATGGCCTAACTTTAGAGTAAACACTGTGGCTGGTCAACGCTATAATAATGTGTGGTTCAGGTTTTAAATTGTTAGTGGTATGCTGTACAATACCACTAATCTACTACAACAATTAAAACAGAAGGAAAAAACGTGACCCAAAGGTGAAAATGAGCCAATACTGTTTTTATATGTAGGATTTCAAGTGTTGGTTTTTAAGCAGGCAAACATCAATGCCTATCCCACCCCAGGCAAGGGGACAATCTGAGCCTGAGTGAAATGCTGCTTCTGAGGTTGTGTAAGGTTCCCATGCACTGAAAGATTTGAGAGTCAGCTTTGGAGTCCTCTTCTTCAAAAGAAGCCAGCCTTATGGGCAACTAGTGGTGGGATTTAAGGAGAAACCAAGTCCTTCCCTCTGTTATTTCCCTCACAAATCTGATCTGATTCCTAAATTAACTTAGAATTCAATCCACTCAGTTGGAAGCTAATGAATATTTTTTTGGAGGAAAGGATAACTGCCAGCCATCCACAACCACTGATAACTACAAAGCAGTGCAGCTGTGGGAAAGGCACTAACTAGACAAGTGGAAAGATAATCAGGTCCAACGCTAACTAGCCATAGGAAACTAAAAAATCTGAATGACTTGCCAGTTTCCTATGGCTAGTTAGTGTTGGACCTGATTAATCTCTAAGTTGGTCTATTTTCCTCATTTTTTAGTTTATCTATAAGTTATCTTAAATATATACTCTCATCTTAAATTACTAAAGAAGCATGTATACAGAATCAGTAGAAGAACAAGGCATTCAAATATTTTAATCAAATGTGAGTTGCTTTTTGAGAAATGAAGAAAGAACAAATGAGATAAAAATTCTAATAATTATTATTATAGTAGTAACTATACAACAGGCACTTTCCGGGTATTATTAATTCATTTAATCCTTATGTAATCCTAGGAGAAAAATATTGATCCTCATTTTGCAGATAAGAAACAGAGCTTCTAGAGTTGCCAAGAATTTACTGCTATTAAACAGCAGAATCAGGATTTGAACCCAACCATGAGCCAACAGAGCCTATTCTCTAAACCTCCAAGATAATGCATAATCCCCAAAATGCATTTACCTCTAGAACACAGATCCTTCTTTATTAACACACCAATCCAGTCCTCACTACCTTTATTCCCCAGCAATGATCCAGAATTTAGCCATCAATGAAAGAAGAGGCAGGGTTCATTCTGATAATCCATAAAATATTAGCCATGTACACAGCATAGAGTAAAGACTGCCTTAAAGAACTTTCAGTAAACACTCACATTTTAGAGGTCAGCAAATGGGAAAAAAAATCTTGCCTAAGGAAACTTTGTTGGTACAATTTAACACTGGCGGACGTATTAAATTTTCAATATTTTTTTTATCACAGCAATAGGCAGATCTCAGAAATATTAAGCTACTAGCCCAATTCCCACCAAGATTTTATTTCTCCATTATAACACCATTGCTGCTCAAGGGTCAAAGACAATGCTGCTGATCAAAGTGAACATGGTTACACAAAGTATACAGCATCATGAGTGAACAAAGAAGGCTCATATCAACAATTGTTAGGACTGGTCACCCTAGTGTAATTTTCAGGCTATGGGCCTGTGCAGAAAGACCCAAATCACCAGTTGAAAGACAACCCAAGTTGAACCTGGGTACCTTGAAGAAAATGACAAAGAAGTTTGGGAGACTGACCAGAGTGCAGCCAAGAAAATAAACTTAAAACACTGAATTTGCTGAGCCAGTTTATAAAGATAGTAATTCAACTGTTGCTCCACGAGGGAAACAGAGCACCAGGCTGGGAATTGGAAGCCTTGAGTTTCAGTCTCAGTACCTAGCACTAAGAGTCATTCATATTCTCTATTCGTGCTTCAGGTTTTTTTCATGATACATGCCCTTCCATTTGTAGATACTATTGTGGGTACTGACATAACAAAGGAAATTCATTTTTCAAATTTAAAGACTACAGTCCTGTCTAGTGAAAATGCTGTAGGTTTTAGAGCCCAATAGACATAGGTTTAAATTCCAGCTCTGCTGTAAACTAGCTATGCAATCAAAGGCAAGTCACTTGCCACCTCTGGATCTTGTTTCCTCATCCATTGAAAAGGTACAATAAGACTTGTCTCTGAGGATTGTCAAGCTATCTAAATGAGCTAACTATGGTAAGCATCTAACACATAGTGATGCTATACAACTGAAAATTATTGTGCCTGGTTTCTAGCCATTTCTCAGGTTAATCTTATGTAGACTATAAACATCTTGAAGGCTTGGATAATTGATTTTTTAAATCTTACAGCATCTAGCATAAAAATGAAATTATGAGTGGTGACTAGTAGGAACAGAAGGAGCAGTATTAGCTACATCAGAATCCACAGCAGCAGCAGCAGCAATAATCATGGTTATAGCAGTAGTTAACAGTAACAACAATATCAGTAGTAATAGTAGTAGGGCAATAAGAATAATAGTAGTAATCATTGTAATACTATCATAGACTGTTCTTTCCTATACAATGGATTATCTATCCCCACACCAAGAAGATAAAGTCTTACATGCAAATAGGCACTTATCTATAGATAGTGAATCAATAAGAAATCAAGCAAACCCTGAAAGCTGAGAAAATTCAAATGCTTATGGATATGTTTCTCCACACTGGTCTAGTAAGTTGTCATCCATACTGGTATCAGACATAGTATCTCTATGTCAGTGTTAAATATATAAGATGCTGCCAGGCACCACCACACTTGTAATCTCAGTGGCTCGGGAGGCTGAGGCAGGAGGATCTCAAGTTCAAAGCCAGCCTCAGCAAAAGCAAGGTGCTAAGCAACTCAGTGAGACCCTGTCTCTAATTAAAATACAAAATAGGTCTGGGAATGTGGCTCAGTGATTGAGTGCCCCTGACTTCAATCCCTGGTACTCCCCCCAAAAAATGCTAATAGAAGAAACTGGTAGAATTATAAACGGAGTGGTGAATTTAATTCACTCAATACTTGAAGAGAAAACACTCATGGGCACTTGTGTGCTCTCAAACTTCTTCCTTCTCTGACTTTCAAAATCCCCAAATCTTAACAGGCTATACTCTTCCAGGTTCAAAATCACTTTTCAGGTATCAGGAAAAGAGCAGATAGATGCAAATCACCAGCTGAAGGACAGGCCCAGTTTGATTTTGAGTACCTCTGGGAAAATGACAGAGAATTGGGAGACTAACCAGAGTAAAGCCAACAATATAAACTTAAAATACTGGATGGATTCCTTTACCTGTCCTCAAAAGTAAATTTTCCTCCTGTGGGAAAGATTTTAATCACTGTTTGAGAAAATAACCAAAAGCATGCAATGCATGCACTGGAACACCCTTTTTTTAATTCATGGCTTCCCATGGGGAAAATGAAGGAGAATGTTTACTTAATAATATATACATAGGTATATGCTTAAAAAGAAAAAAATTATAGAGTCAGACTCTGACCATAGCCATATATATAAAGAAACATTCTTCCAAAATGAGCAATTCCAAAGGGGAAAATATATTTCCTAATTAGCAAATATAAGAAGAAAGATGCTAGCACACTTGTATACAAGACTCAGTACAGTCAAAGAATGCATCACACCAAAAGGACAACACACTATTAAATAAACATCCTATTGAAATAACTCAAAGACTTAAAATATATCAGGAAGAGAACCACTTACCACTACTGTATAGCATTTTTTATTACCATGAGGATGAGGGACAGTAATCTGTCCTTTGAGAACAAACAAAACAGAAACCCTGTTTTCTGTACAGGCCTGATGAGCTCTCCATAACCCAGCACCTTCCTCCTTCTTCAGCAATAGGAAACCAGAGGTCACAAAGAAGGCTCCATTTGGCTGAACCCCAAGAAGGGGAGTAGTTTTTCTCTAAGCTCTTTAAGCTCTGAGGAATAGAAAGCTTGAATTCTCTCTGACTCTGCAGTAGACACACATGAACAGTGATCTTGGTAGCAGTACTGGAAGAAAGTGTCCTCAGCAAAATCTATCATCTTTATCTCATCATCAGGTCCCCAAGGACCTGAGCTCACAGGTCTTAAAACTTCCTGTGACCCACCCAAGAACGGATTTCCTGATTCTAGGTTCCTAATCTTGCCAAGTTCAGTATTTGTCAACAGTAGGCCTCTACTGAGTAATGGAAAAATACAAAATCTGGTGGTATCAAATATGTGAGTACTGGTAACTACCCATCAACTTTTAGACTGTGAGCTAGGATGAAGATATAAGTACAGTGATCTGCAGTAACAGTTTTGTAACATGATTATCTCACAGACACCTCTTTCTTCATTGGTGGCAAAGACTCCTTCATTTCTTTTTGATCCCAGAGGCAGGCAGTAGCAGAGAAAAGATAATGGGGTAATCTAGCAGAAACTGAGATGATACTGGGATTGAGAAGGAGCAAAACTAGGCTCCAACCCCATTATGAACACATACTAATTATTTTAACAGTAAGATTTGAAGTTACTTATCAGCTTGGGCTGGAACAAAGTGCTCTTCCCTTAAAATGGACCTAGTTGGCAACCCACCAAACATTTTGTAAACTTGAAAACATTATATGTAATAACTGCAATCTACACTACTATTACCAAAAAGATAATATCAAGAATCAAAAATTTGGGAATTATGTTTTACTCTATGTTTCTTGTTTTTAAGCTGTTAGTGGTTTAGATTTCTTCATTGAACTTTGGAACATTTATTAATCATGTTAAACATTCTCCACAGAAATTTTAAACCAATCATTGAATGGAAAGGATGGGGGAAAGCACTTTAAAATGTGCCTTTCCCTTCAGAGACATTATTTTCTGTTCCTAAAGAGAACACTTACCACACAGCCCGAAGTATGTACATTTGGATGGCCTTACTAATATTCAAGACAATTCTAAACATAAGCAGTCAATTCTTTTTAATTACAGCTATATGACCTAAAGGGCTTTCAAAACAAATACAGACTATGCTCCAAATATTATTCCCATTTCCACCCATCATATACACAGAAAATATTTCTGGCAGCTTTAGTATAGTGTTTTTGTCCTTCATTCCAGCCATGAGTGGTTTAGAGATACAGTGATCCAGCTTTGAAGGTTAAAATACCATACTATGTGATTCAGTACCAGTCCAAGGCACTGCAAAGCATTATAAGTTCTGGCCACTTCTAAAATTATCTACTACCTGATGGGTAAAATTTGAAGGGGGAGATGATAGAAGGAATCTACCATTTAAGTACTGGAAACAATTCTCTTCTTGCAGATAGCAGTACAGGGAGGGACTTGAGTTCTCCTTGGGATAAGCAGAGCCTTTATTTGAGGGTGGGGGCGGGGGAGAGTGGAAACTTTGGTTATACCTACTAATTTCTCTTGGGAAAAAAATGTGAAATAACCTAAATGCAAATGGAATATTACTCAGCAATAAAAGAGAATTAAATCATGGCATTTTCAGGTAAATGGATGCATTTGAAGAATATAATGCAAAGTGAAGTTAGCCAATCCAAAAAAAAACAAATGCTGAATGTTTTCTCTGATATAAGGAGGCTGATTCATAGTGGGGTTTGGAGGGGGAGCAAAGGAGGATTAGATGAACTCTAGATAGGGCAAAGGGATGAGAGGGAAAGGGAGGAGGCATGGGGGTAGGAAAGGCGGTGGAATGAGTTAGACATCATTAACCTAAGTACATGTATAAAGACAGAAATGGTGTGAATATACTTTGTACACAACCAGAAATATGAAAAATTGTGCTCTATATGTGTAATATGAACTATAATGCATTCTGCTCTCATATATAACAAATTAGAATAAAAAATATAAGCACTCTGTTTGATAGAGAAGATTTTCACTTTGGCTTGTGCTTAAGTGATCATTAGAGACTTTTTTTGTTGTTGTTCTTTTGTTTTAGAAGGGAGCTGTGCACTCAGGATAAGTTTCCCCTAAAAGGACCAGAAATTTACAATCCTTGATGAGACAGAGACTTGAATAAAAAATAAGGATTCAGAAAACCCACCTTAGACTGGAAGAAGAGAAACTTTCTCTTTCTGGGTCTTCTAGCAGGCATGCTTAGATTCTTAGGAACAGACATGCTCAGAGCACTCAAGGGTATTGTCACCACTACCACATAAAATTATGCCAAAAAGTAAGCAGCTAAATACTAGAAAAGTCCCTAAAGGTACTCAAAGTTGTGTAGTCTAAAGGTAATCACAATGCTATGGACTGAACTGTGCCCCTACCATTATTAAAGCCCTAACCCACAATGTGACTACATTTGGAAATAGGTCCTATAAAGTGACAATTAAGGCTAAATTAGGTTATATGGGTGGGGTCCTAAACTGATAGGATTAATGTTTTTATAAGAAGAAACACCAGAGAGCTCCCTAAATTTCTTTCTGCTAATGTGAGGGTCACAAAAGGCGACCATCTGCAAGCCAGGAAGAGGACCCTCACCAGATACTGAATAGGCCAACACAGTGATCTTGGACTTCCCAGCTTCTAGACCTGTGAAAAAACAAATTTCTGTTGTTTAAGCTATCCAGTTTATGGTATTTTGTTGTAGCAGCCTGAGAAGATTAAGACACATACCTAATAAATATTTCAAGGTATCTTTTGTGTTATATTTTGTATTATATTTTTATTATATTTTGTATTATATTAGCCAATCCCAAAAAACCAAATGCCGAATGTTTTCTCTGATATAAGGAGGCTGATTCGTAGTGGGGTTGGGAGGGGGAGCATGGGAATATTAGACGAACTCTACCTTAAATATTCTCATTAAACCTAACAATATAGCAGATCTTTCAAGTATTTGAATACCCAGTATGCTCTAGGTGCTACACTATGCAAGGGTAATCAATGATGAATAAGATAGTCATGGTCTCTACCCTTATGAGAAGTCTAGAGTGAAAGATATTAAACAAATAATTATACAAATAATTCATGGCAACTGTGACAGTTGCTACCAATGAGAAGTATACCCTACACATTTAAGAGCATATGTCAATCTCCCCCATACTCTATAAAATTAAGGGAAGATCCTCTCCCTGTGTCGCACAATAAAAAAGAAGATAAGGCCAGTATGGTAGTGGGTGTATTCATGGCTCAAGGGAGATCAGAAATCCCACCACATGATGCAAAGAGCATGCACCAGCACAGCAGCTTGATAAGGAGACTGGTACACTATACTATAAGCCTTAGAGGGTCAGAAACTCTCTCATTTTTATTTACTGCTACATCCCCAGAACCTAGCATCCTTAGCACACAGTACACACTTCGTAAATATTTCTTTGAGGAATGAATGAACATGAATGACAGGATCATGGGGGAAATAAGTGATAGGTAATCTAAGGGCACTACCTATACTTCACTAAATAAAAACACAAAGCTCCTGTAAAAAGATTATAAAAAGGAAGTAATATCATATTCAAATTCCCAAGGCTATTCTAGTAATATTAGACTGAAGATTTGTTTGGGGAGCCACATAAGAAATGCTCTGTAATAAACACCTGTTATTTCTATCCAATAGCCATTTCCACACTTTCTAAGGGATTCAAAGTTTCCTTTGGGAAAGAGGATCCAAAATTTCATTTGGAAAACAACCCTCCACCACTCTCTAGTCATGTGGTTTCCATGGAACCAGATCCAACATTAGCTTACAGAGGGGTCCCTGACTGGTTTAAAATAACAGTACATCCCATCCCTGTAGCTATGCTAATCTGATTAGTTCCAGAATAGCACTTAACCCAATCACACCCATGAAAACTTGTTTACTCTTTCTCTGGAATTGTTAGTGCAAGGATAATACCACAACGTGAGCTAGTAAATCTGACAGCCAGATGAAGCAAATAGAGGGACAGATCCAAGTGATCATATTTGACACTGGATCAACTATTGATCCATTGGATTATATTGGAAGCTCAGCCTTCTTGTGGACTTTTATATAAACCAATAAATTATCATCTTGCCTAAGGCACTTTGAGCTACTTTTTTTAGCACTTGCAATCCAGAGAATCCTAGCAGATACATTCTCTGTTTGCCCTATCCTCTCTTCCAGATTGAAACAGGCTGGGTTATAGAGACAGTAGGTCCCTCACATTAGATCTCTTAGCAAGGGCTGTTGGGATTTATCTGGCATGTCTCCATGGCCATCCTGCCAGCAATGAATATCCTAGGGAAGGATCCCTATTCTCTTATAATTAAGGACTCTGTCTTCCCTGCAACTGTTTCCTATGGCAAGAAGGCAAATAAATGCCCAATATGAGATAACTGGGGAAATCCCTGGACTTGAAACTCAGAATATTATTGTAATAACCAGTTTCAGTTATTTCCCTTTCTATCTCCCCCATTTCAGTATCCATCCTAGCCACCCAAACCAAGAAAGGGGAAACTTGGGGGCCCAGTAGAATTACAGAGACAAGAAGGATAGTTCCTAAAGGTGAAAAGGCACTTTCAAGTCTTCATATACTTCCTGGGAACCCAAAACTAAATATCCATGGCCCTTTCCTTCAGTACTCCATCACTAATATCTAGCATATATCTTTATCCTTATCATCACAGGATTCTATGGGCTGAACTGTATCCTACTGAAATTTATATGTTGAAGCCCTAGCCCAAAACATAAGTATATCTGGAGATAGGGCCAATGAGGAGGTGGTGAAGTTAAGTGCTGTCCTAGGGGCAGGCCCCTAATCCAATCAGACAGGGTTTTTTTTTTTAAAATAAATGACAGCAGAATGCATTACAATTCTTATTACACATATACAGCACAATTTTTTCACATCTCTGGTTATATATAAAATATGTTGACACCAATTTGTGTCTTCATACATGTACTTTGGATAATGATGTCCATCCCATTCCACCATCCTTGCTAATCCCCTGCCCCCTCTCTTTCCCTCCCACCCTCAGGGAGAGATTCTAGGAAAGACCATGTGAGGACTCAGGGAGAAGGTAACTGTTCACAAGCCAGTAGGAGAGTCTTCACCAGAAACCAAATCAGTTTGAATCTTAATTGTGAACTATTAACCTCCATAACTGTGACAAAACAGATTTCTGTTGTTTAAGCCACCTAGTCTATGGAATCTTTATAGGGCAACATGAGTTAACTAATTACACAAGAGGTTATAGTTACTTAGAGCCAATTAAAGAAAACCATGTGATAAGATTTCCAAAGAGCCAAATGCAATCTCAACCTGCATTGAGAAATAAATAAGTATGATTGATGGACAATAGTAGTCATGTTTTACTCTATCACATGTAGAAAGAGACAATCAATGACCTAACCAGAATGATGAGTCCCCACAGACAGAAACTGGAATTGCTGGCTTGGAAAAGAGGAGATAGTAGGCTGTCATGTTGAAGACAGAATTAAGCTTATTCTGAGTACATCAAAAACTAGAAGATTGGGGCTGGGGATGTGGCTTAAGCGGTAGCGCACTCGCCTGGCATGCACGGGGTGCTGGGTCCGATCCTTAGCACCACATAAAAAATAAATAAATAAATATGTTGTATCCACCGAAAACTAAAAAATAAATATTAAAAAATTCTCTCTCTCTCTTTAAAACAAATAGAAGATCAATGAATAAGGAAAAGGTAAAGCCAGCTTCAGCTTAACATTAGAATGTTATCACAAAGAGTTCTGCCCAGTAATTAAAAGGGTTGCTTCATTGAACCAATGAGCAATTGTTGCTAAAGACAGAGAAGCAGAGGCTGTATAAGAAACTCAGAATATCAAGTAATTCCCACTGTGGGTCTATAACACTTCTATTTTTTCTTCCAACTTTATGATCCTATGAAATCTATGACAAATAGCACAGTAATTAAGAACTAGACTACTAGTTTCAAATGCCAGCCCTGTCCCTTACAAGCTATGTGACTGGGAGCAAGTTACTTAACATCTCTTTGTCTCAGTTTTCTCATCTGTAAAACTAGGACACTTCAGAGTTTTTTCTTCATCTTATGGTAAAGTTTAATGAGTTAATATATGTAAAGAAACTTCTAGTAACCAAGCCCCTGGCTTATGATAAGCCCTTAGAAGTGCTAACTATTGTTATTAATAAATGAATGAAAACTTTGTGCTCAGTCACATCACAACTAAAATAGAACATCAAAATATACATATGAACCTGGCCCTCAAGATTAATACATGAAAACAAGAGCAAACAATGATAGCTACCAATTTTTGACTTCCCATTACAAAATGAACACTTTACATACATCATGTATAATCTTCCAGTAATCAGAAAAATAGATACTACTGTTCCCATTTAAGATGAAAGAAACAAAAAATTACAAAATTAAGTAATTTGAAGCTAGTTATAAAGTAATGATGAAGATTCAAATCCACCTCTGTCAGGTTCTTTCCATTCTACTATCTACTTCAAAACTCGGTTGTCAGGCTCAATTTGTAGCTAAGTGATAGAGCATTTGCCTAGCATGTGTGAAGTACTGGGTTCAAATCTCAGCACTGCATATAAATAAGCAAAATAAAGGTCCATTGACAATTTAAAAAAATTAAAAACAAAAAAAAACTTGGTTGTCCCTTTTTGTTACTAATTTTACCCTTGACACACAGTCTGAGATAAAAAGTATTATGTGGGAGTTTAATATACAGGCTCTAGAGTCAGACAACTTAGGGTCAAATGGGAACTCTGACATTACATAAGTTACTTAACTCACATCTCAGCTCCTTCACACTATAAAAAGAATGATAACTTTATGTGTATCAAAGGATCTCGAGAGGATTAAGTGAGCTAATACACAGAAAATACCTAAATCCAAAAACCTAATGAGGTGGTTAGCTATTATTCTCATCCCATTTATGGATAAAGAAACTAAGGCAAATCGTTAAAAAAAAAAAAAACTAGACCACAATTCAGGTTTCTTAGCCATTTTTCCACTAGCTCATATACAGTCATGCATCACTTAATCATGGGGGTATGTTCTGAGAAATGCCTCATCAGGTGATTTGATTGTGCATATATCACAGAATATACTTACATAAACCTAGATGGCATAGCCTACAAAGCTAGGCTATAGCATACATATAAGTGTATTACATCCCTATCTTGTCACTCCTAGGACCATGATGAACAAAGCAACAGAAGTTTAAGTTCAACACAAATGAAAATGATGCAATCAAGAAACAAAGCCAACACAAAATATATGAGGTTGTTGCTGGGGTAGCCTAGCATACTGTTTTACAGTAATTTTTTTTTAATAAGTAGAAGTAGTGAACTCTGAAATACAAATTAAAAAGTATAGTACAGCAAACCTATAAACTAGTAACAGAGTCATTCATAATCAAGTACTGTGTAGTGTGCTTAACTGCATGTGCTATACTTTCATACTACTGGTTTTTTTTTTAATTGTTGGTCGTTCAAAACATTACATAGTTCTTAATATATCATATTTCACAGATTGATTCAAGTGGGTTATGAACTCCCATTTTTACCCCGTACACAGATTGCTGTATCACATCAGTTACACTTCCATTGATTTACATATTGCCATTCTAGTGTCTGATGTATTCTGCTGTCTATCCTGTTCTCTACTATCCCCCCTCCCCTCCCCTCCCCTCCCCTCCCCATTTCTCTCTCTACCCCCTCTACTGTAAATCATTTCTTCCACTTCATACTACTGGTTTGAACCAGCATCATCACAAACATGTGATGCACTAGGACGTGACAACTACAATATCACTAAGCAATAGAAAATCTTCAGCTCCTTTATAATTTATGAGACCTTTATCATTCATGTGGTCTCTCACTGACCAATATATTATTATGTAGCATACTACTACAGTGGTGCTAACAGGACATATCGGGGTTTCTCTTTCAAAATTAAAGACTATATATCATATTTCTACAAACCTGAATATTATTAATGCTGGGGCCTTAGTCATAATAATTTTATTCCCGCCACCTCCACAAAATTCAAATATCTAATATGCTTTAATATTAATGCTTTAATCCCTAACCATCACAAATTAGGTCTCTATCTCTCTTCTCCTCATTCGTACAGTATCATTCAATATAAAAAAATACTTTCTGGCCCTGTGGTCCAGTAACAGCCTCCACAGTGATATACTTACAGGCCTCAGCCCCTTGCTTCTGCCCACTACAAATCCGGGTATGTGGATGCTATGTAAAAGCTATTTGCTTCACATCTGGCTTCCATTTTTCAAACCAAATGGTAATGTCTTCACTTTGTGACCCTTCAAATCACCCCTGCTGGACTTCTGAACAAACCCACTATGGGCAAGCACTTCCTCCTAGTGAAACTCTTTGCCAACCCAACACCAATTATTGCTTGTTTTTTTTTTTTGGGGGGGGGGTTCCCCATATTATAGCCCCTGATGATGTCAAAGTAAACTTCACTCTGTTGTTGTGGCTTGTGGACCAAAATAACAGTCCTTGAATTAAAAATTTTTAATAAGAGGCAATTGTGGGGCTGGGGATGTGGCTCAAGCGGTAGCGCGCTCGCCTGGCATGCGTGCGGCCCGGGTTCGATCCTCAGCACCACATACCAACAAAGATGTTGTGTCCGCCGAGAACTAAAAAATAAATATTAAAAATTCTCTCTCTCTCTCTCTCTCTCTCTCTCTCTCTCTCTCTCTCTCTCTCTCTCTCTTCTCTCACTCTCTCTTAAAAAAAAAAAAAGAGGCAATTGTGCATTAACAGTGGTATTCCTTCCTTCCTTCCTCCCCTCCCCTCCCCCGCTCTCTTGAATTAGACCTCTAATCCACAATTTCACATGAACAATGGAGTTTGAACTAGCCTGGGGATCCCAATTCCATGCCAAATCTTGCTCCCCCATATGGCAGAAAGGGCTGTTGCCATGGGACAGATGCTGAGATGTAGCTCAATCCTGTATGAAACACTTACTGCCCAGAGGGTGTCACCTCCAAGATGTTCAGGGCTCCATCTCTCCCTCTCTGCCTGCCTATTAGGCTTAGAAACAGGCATGCAGCATAATCACCCTGCCTCTCCCAGATCCCTAAGGACAGCCCCCTCCTCAGGGTGGAACGTCTGTCATATGGCTACCAGGCATCTGGTTTTAAGCAGATTTTTGCTGAAGGGTGAAATGGTGCCAATATTGTACTATTTTCCTTCCCTGTGGACATTCTTCAGAGTAAATGAGAGTAGATTAGCCCATTAAGGATCTGAGTCTCACTTGGCTAAAATGAATTATTTGGATCCAGAGTCTTAAACTTCATATATTAGAGATTTTTTTCAGTGTTAAAGTGTTGGGGAACTTGAGTTGTATTTCAGATTTTATGTCCTTGTTATGCCCTCTAGAAAGAGAGACAGACAGACACATACACAATTTTTCACCTATAGATGGTTTCAATTTTTTTCTTATAATTTCTCCATATCCTTGCTAGTGATGTGGAAAGCATTTTGTACTTCAAAATTCAGGCTGATGAATGACAAGGCTTTGGGCTAAACTAGAAATGGTAGAACAATACTAGGGTCAAAAAGGCCATCTTCTCCCTCAGCACCAGAAAAGGCTGGAATTGAAGAACTAGAAAGGCAGACAGATTCCGGCTACCAGACAAAAGCAATAAATGGATAAGAATGACATTATTCAATAATATTGAGACAAGAAAGAAGAAAGGGATAGAGGGAAACCAAAAGAATGTTGATACATGAAAGGGGAAGAAGATATAAACATCAATTAAGCATCTGCTCTGAATCAAAATCTTATGATTTTATATATGTACAATCCTCAGGAAGACCCTGTAGGAGAGATAGTACCCAGTTTTTATGGATAAGTAACTTGCCTGGCATTATCTAATAGCTACAAAGTATGATATAAGACCTAAATTCTATTTTTTTCAATCAAAACCTCACTATTCCAAATATATCTCTCTGTCTCTCTCAAATCGAAATGACTATGTACATGTACATGCTCAATCACTAAAAAATGAATGTTAACTACTGGATACATAAATGCTAACATTAGAGAAAGCTGTGTGGAAGGTATATGGAAACTCTGCATTTTCTTTGCAACCCTTCTATAAGTCTAAAATTATTTAAAAACAAAGTTTTAAAAATAAATATAACTCCATTTCACAGGGCACACATAATTCAGACAAAGAGTTGGTATCAATCTATGGATTAAGAGCCCAGTGACTCAGGGATCAGTAAACAGACTTAATATGATTTACTCACTGTCCTTTTAACCTCAGATGCTAATGCCCAAAATATTTCTTCTCACTAAAATGAAATAAATACTTTAAAAATTGCTGTCAATCTTAAGAAGTTTCTCAACTAAACTTGCTATGTTGCTAACTTAGACACAGTATTAAAAACTGCAACTATTCACAGAGCAACATGTGTATACTCCTTTGGAACATATGCACAGGAATTTCATTCATATTACAAGCAACTAAATACAGTTAAAAATGTTAGACTTTTCAGGTGATGCTATAGTTTGAAAGTGTATGTCCCTTTAAAAAACCTTATGTTGGAATCTAAGACCCAATGTGATAGTATGAAGAGGTGTGGCCAAGGGAAGAACAGATGAGTGGAGCTAAGTCATTGTGATAACAGTTTTTACTTTCTGTGATACTTTCCGTGAGTTCTTCCAACTGAGATCCCGTAGATACCACGGCTTCTATACTTGTGAGGTCTTATTTTTCTGCTATTTAGTGAACTATACAATATTCAATAAACTTCCTTATTTTTTCCTTAGAAAAATTTAGTCTATTTCTATCTCTATCAAACTTAGAGGATAAGAACATCCTATCTGGAAGGCATCTTAGAAATGATTTAATAACAATTTCCCTTTATCCCTGCTACTATATTAAAATTGAACAGAGTTACTTTAATTTGTGTTTGGTCTTGCTACATGGAAAGTCAATTTTTTTGTCCTTGAGACTAACAGCACTCTAATATAAATAGTCTCTGAGGGCTTCCCCATAAATATTCTACAAGATATTGCTATTCCAAATTAAAAAGGAGGGTCATATCTTCAAGAGTTATTGATGCCATGAACTAGCTCTCTTTTTAAATGGAGACCTAACCAATATAGAATATTAATACTTCTACAGTATTTTCCATTACTGAAATGAATTTCAAACTACAGAAAGTACCTCTGAATCACTATTGTAGTGATTCCCTCAAATTTCAGTGGCTTGGGGCTGTGGTTGTGGCTCAGCGGTAGAGTGCTCACCTAGCATATGTGAGGCACTGGGTTCGATCCTCAGTACCACATAAAAAATAAACAAATAAAATAAAGGTATTGTGCCCAACTATAACTAATTTTTTTTTTAATTTCAGTGGCTTAGCACACTATTTCTTAGTCCAATTGGACTATTTCTTAGTCCAATGAGGGTCATCCAAGTGACTTGCTCCACAAGTTATTCAGCACCCCAGTTCTTCTATCTGGTAACTGTGATCTCCTTTGTCTTTCAATTTCTCCATTCAGTTGACAAATGAATAGTAGAGCTTGTCCATGGGAAGCTTCTACGGAAAGGTCTAGAAAAGGAGCACATCACTCCCTCTACATTCTATTGATCATACTTAGTTGCAAGGTCACACCTGGAAATAATATGCAATAGCAAGTACAAGAGAGGCCAAGAAATTAAGTCTAGCTGTGTGCCCAGAAAGGAAAAATATCAGTGAGTTCCAGTGGGTTCTGACAGACACCAAAAAAATTCCCTGACTTATTAAAAAAGGCTCCAGAGGAGTCTGAGAGCAATTTCTATGGTGTAGTTTATCCCTACTGAAACATAGAGATTGACCTATCAAGTTAGCTGCACATAGATATTTTTTTAAAATACTTGGTTTCACAATATCACAGGAAAACACTAAAATTTTCTAAATACTCCAGATATGCAAAATTTGTTTCTTATTAAATAATCAAAGCAAAAAGCCTACCAGGATGCAAAGAAAGTTGATTAATTAGGCCTTATAAGGAAATAAGCTTGCTGGGTCTCTTTTGATGCCCATATAATCATTACCAATAAAAGTGGTGGGTAGAGGGTCAGAACAATAGGAGCAAATGTAGTAGTCAGGAAATGACTAAAGTAAATTCCATGCTCCAAGTGTTGTAATAGGACTTGAGTTCTGGAGTTAAGGAACAGAAAGAAATCTTTGAGCAGAACTTCCTATCTTCTGCTGAACACTGAATGTCCCTCTTCTGTTTCCATTGTCATATGTGATGTCACTACATCAGAATCTAATCCAGGTGTTCCTTATGTGATAAACTGCTGTGATTCATCCAGCTCTGCCATCTTTAAATTAATAGAACCTACATTCTCAGTCTCATGTCCTTCCTTGGGCTTCTCCTGGACCCACAGTGAGTGAAAGAATGCTACACAATGTGTCCTGGGTTCACAGGAAAAAGAAGCAAAGAACAGTTTTTTCTTTGCTTCTAAGGATCGAACCCAGGCCTTGAGGATGTTAGGTAAGTACTCTATCACCGAACTTCATCCTCATCCCTTTATTTTATTTTGAGACAAAATCAACTAAGTTCCCAGACTGGCCTCAAATTTGTGACACTCCTGCCTGATCCTTCAGAGTAGCTGGGATTACAGGCATGTGCCGTCATACCAGCTAAGAGCAGTTCTCTTTTATAATCTCAATACCTAAGGATATAGAGTCCAGTTGCCAGGGGGAACACGATGCTTCTCACCCAAATAAGGCTTTTGGCTCTGGTCATTTCTAAGATCTCAGTCTGGGATTTAAGGCCCCACAGTCTGAGTTTCTCCCTCCTGGCACACTCCACCCAGAATAATAAAGCCTCTCAGTTCCTGGTGTTTCCTAATGATTATCTGAAGCACAATGGCTTGGGAAGAGAGGGAGGGGGAGACCACGGGAGCATGGGCTGAGCCAGCAGGCATGCTTGGGAGGCAGTCAGCAGGCTGGGCTGGCAGCCCCTCAGAGCCTGCTGTTTTCCACCAGGGGTTTTCACTGACCAGATCAGAGTGACACTAGAGAAGGCAGCAGCTGTGGCTAGAGTCAACACCCCCAACTCCTTAGCTAATGAACTGGAAGAATCCAGAGGGAGCCAGGGAAAAATGAGTCCCCTGGGGCATGGAGAGAGGCCTCTCCTTCCATGAATTTTCCATTTTAAATTAGACTTGATGGTTTGGTTAGGATAAAACTTTTTAGATAAAATATACCAAGAAGGGATATCCAACACCTACTTCATCAGGAAAAAGAAGCAAAGAGCAGTTTTCTCTTTGCTTCTGGGGATCAAACCCAGGCCTTGAGGATTCTAGGCAAGTACTGTATCACTGAACTTTATCCACATCCCTTTATTTTATTTTGAGACAGGGTTAACTAAGTTCATCATCTCTCTCAAAATTTTAGACCCTATACTACCTCTCACTTGAGTCTCACTTATTTTGATGAAGCCAAGAGGGAAGGTACAGAGTATTTTTAAAATTTATTCTTTCTTCATTTAAAAAAATGATAATTATTAAAAATTGAAACAGTTCTGAAATACATGTCAGAGAAAAAAATGTGTCCCATAAATCTACTGTCCCATGGGATATCAATTAAATGTTTTATTTAGCTTTTGTTTTATATACAAAGGTCCTTTATGTGGTATTTGTACATATATGTAAATATTTAAGACAAAAATTTGATATTATATACTCTTGCAACTTGCTCTTGTCCAGTTATTATACTTACTTATAGATCTATCTTATTCACTTTAACAGAGTTTCATTCTAAGTGTATGCTTTTATTTAATCAATCTTAGAGTGACAAGTATCACTGAATACTTTTCAAAATATTTTAGTAGAATAAACTGATAGAAGGACTGCTAGATAAAAGGATATATAATAGGGTGTGCATATATATGGGTTCTATTTTAATAGACATTGCTAAGTTGTAATATTTTAATTTTTGTTAACTATAAATATACATCCAAAACAAATCTAAGACAAGTTATTTGAGTGTTTAGGCCATGAAATAAAGCCATCAGAAAATTTCCTGCCTAGATGAGTTAACTGTTCAGAATCTACACATGTGGCTATGGAAAGAGTTGGTATGATCATAAGCAGATAATCTACTCAAAATAGACAAAGCCATAACATTTATGTCAATGTAAAAATTACTTGCACAATTTTACATTCAATCTCTGATCCTGGAAATTATTCACAATTCTATATTACCTCCTTTGAATGTTAAAAAAAAACTGCCTCTTCATGTTTCTATTAAAAACTCAGTTCTAGGTACTTTGGAAATTAGAAATGGAACAGCATCTATAAGAAAAGAAGATATATCAAGTGCTACAGTGCTCACAGTATGAAAAGTAGGGAGTGAGGAAGCTCCACAGCCTAACAAGCCTCTCTCTCCCCACCTCCCTCTCTCAGATACTAGGATTGGATGCAGGGGCACTCTACCACTAAGCTGCATACCCAATCCTTTTTATTTTTATATTAAGAGAGAGTCTCACTAAGTTGCCCAGGCTGGGAAACTTGTTTGAAAAATACACATATGAATTAATTTTTCCTTATATATATACTACTGCTATCCACACATCAAAAAAAATTTAGCTAAAATTTTTAAAATTATTAACAGTTGATTTCATGAAAGCTCTATGTAATTGAAGGTAAAATAAAAAGTGAAAAAGAAAACTTTGAAGATCAGATAGACTTTGATTTTGAATAATTTGAGAAGTCTGCAATTTTCACTTTTAAATTAGAAATATGATGCAAAGAGTTAAGTCACTTCTTGGAGTTAATATAAGAATTGCATGAGAATGCTGATAACCACAGTTTTTTGCAGTAACTAAGTTTAATATGGGGATTAATACAGAGAAGGATATTTTGAATACCATCAACAGACACCAATACTAGCAGAAAATGCTAATAGCTTTTACACATAAATACACACACACACACACACACACACATATATTCACTTTTCAAATAATTCTTCTGAAGAAAAAGTACTGTCTTACCACCTTGCCCTATTAATGTAGAATATTACATCTTTTTAGAGAAACCAATGATAACTTTAATCAATCAATAGGTAACAAGGATAAAAATGGAAGATGGAAAATTAAAAAAATAATAGCAAAACACTAAATCAGAATCACAATTAGCAATCACACATAAATATTTTTATATAAAACATGTAAGCAAGAACAATTAATTATCTGTTGAGAGAAGAATTCTATAAATGTATATTAGATTAAACTTTTTCATTGTTTTGTCAGATTTATTTTTTTTAATTTTTAACTTTTTTTATTGGTTGTTCAAAACATTACATAATTATTGACATATCATATTTCATACATTTGATTCAAGTGGGTTATGAACTCCCATTTTTACCCCGTATACAGATTGCTGAATCACATTGGTTAAACATCCACTGGTTTTGTCAAATTTAAATGTGCTTCTGTGTGGGTGTTTCTAACATAATATTTGAGAGGTTTATGTTAAATCTTCAAATCATATCAATTTGTCCTTGAATTTAATAAATTTTAGCATGTATATTTTGAGAATATTTTGTCAGATGAATAATCATTTAAAATTCTGGTATTGTTCATGTATATTTATACTTTGCCAATATATAGTTATCCCCTATCAGTAAATGTAATGTCTTTGAGCCAACACTGTAACACCAATATTATACCTACATATACTATCCAGCACAAAATTATAAATATTGAAAACATAATTAATAGGCTGGACGTCAAACTATAAATATATAAAAGTGAATTAATGACTTGAAAAGTAATATAAACTGAATAAATTACTCAGGGATCACAAATGAGTAAAATGAAAATTATGTAATAATAATTTAAAAATTAGAAGATATTCAGAATTACATAAGAAGGTTCAACATGATTCTAATCAGAATATTTGGTCTCTTTAAGGAAGGCTAATGAGAAGACAACAGTATAGGACTGTGGCATTATGGCAGGGTCCTTTACAAAGAGTACCTCCTGATCTCCTGTTCAGTTGAGGCAATCTATAATTAATACTGACTCATTATTGACAGCTAGATGAAAATTTGAGGTACCACATTATGATTCTTCAAGTCAGGTCTCCATTCACCAACACAAAGGTTTTTAGTTTGTTTTGTTTGCTGGAACCTGAGCAAGATTCAATCAACTCTAAAGAAAGAGAAAGGGCAATAAAAATTTGCATGTGTTCTGTCCATCCTTGATGGAGCCTACTCTTGTTCTCCTGCTCTTTGCATTTTACAGCCATCTTTCTTTTCCTAATTCTACTGTGTCCACAAGTTTAAGCATCAGACCTGAAGATGACAGCCTTCCAGAGACTGCTTAATCAGATCCCACAATTACATAAAGTTAAATTGCTGTAACAAATCCCCTCATGTATATATGTGTATTTTATATACATTGTGTATGTTTACTTATGTGTAGATGTGTATATGTATATATATAAAGTAACTTTTTACAAGGATGTAACCTTATGTTATAGAGACATATAGATATACACATAATTTTTCTGATAGAACCCTGATTGATATAATACCCTTATACTTAAACTATTATTATTTTTTCCCCTTTCATTTCTCCAGATGTCTCAAACTTCTTTGCCCTTCTCAACATGGAGGTTGGGGGCAAAAATAATTAAATGAGAAACAACTCCCTCTCTCTCCTTCAGCTTACAAAGTCAAAATTAGTGGCCAAGGGGCTAAAGTTATAGCTCAGTGGAAGAGCGCTTGCCTAGCATGTGTGATGCACTAGGCTTAATTCTCAGCACCACATAAAAATAAATAAAATTAAAGGTATTGTGTCCATCTACAACTAAAAAAAAATATTTTTTAATTAGTGGCCAAAATCATGATGACATTTCAGGATAAGGTATACCAAAAGCCATTTTCTATCCCTTCCCTCTTATCAGAAATCCAGTATGATTCACATGTTAGAGACCCCCTTGCCTTATGAGAGAGTGGGTCTAGGGGATAGATTTCCCTTCCTCCTTCCTTTTTTATATTTTAATTAACACACAGTAATTATACATATTTTTGGACTACAATGTAACATTTCAATACATATATACAATGTGAAATATTATTGGCATATCTGTCACCTCAGCCTTTTATCATTGTTGACAACATTGAAAATCCTCTCTACAGTTATTGTGAATATGCCATTTATTCTTGTCAACCATAGTTATCCTACTGTGCAAGAGGACATCAGAAGTTATTCCTTCTATCCAACTGCACCTTTGTACCTGTTAACCAGTCTCCCTCCTTCCCTCACATCCTCCCTAGGCTCTGGTATCCACTATTCTATTTTCTAATTTTTGGATATCAAGTTTTTAGCTTCCACATAGAAGTAAGAATAAAGTGTTTGCTTTTCTGCACCTGAATTACTTAACATAATGTCCTCCAATTCGATCCATGTGCTGCAAATGACAAAATTTTATTCTTTGTTTGACTAAATAATATTTAACTACATACATGTAACACATTTTCTTTACTCATTCATCTGTCTATGGACATCTAGGTTGATTCCATTTCTTGACTATTGTGAATGATGCCACAATAAACATGTAAATGCAGAGGCATCTTTGACATACTGATTTCAGTTCCTTTCGCTATATACCCAGATTGCTGGATCATATGGTAAAATACTGTCTCTAGTTTTTTGAAAAATTTCCTTTTATTTTACAGGGGACAAGTCTTAATTATCCCAAGTCAATCATTTATTTATTTATTTGTGATTGGGTTAGCAATGGGCATGTCATAAAATTCTGGCAAGTAAAATAATGGTAAGAGATCTTAAGGAAAAAAATTCCTCCTTCATTAAAGAGGACATGAAGAAAATATAGCCCCCTTTTTAGTCATTAGATGTTGCTGAGTAAGAAGATGGTATTGGAGTTACTACAGTACTTAAATTAGACAATTTGTCCTTGTCCTAATCCTCAGAGCATGTGAGCATGTTAGGTTACATAGCAAAGGGAAATTAATTTGCCAATAGAATTAAAATTGCTAATTATTTGACCTTAAAATAGAGAGACTATCCTGGTTTATCTAGGGATAAATCAATATAATCACAAGGTTCTTAAAAACAAAAACGGGAAGCAGAAGAGGAGAGTGAGAGGGAGATGGACTATGGAAGAAAGGCGGAGAGAGAGGCAACATTGCTGACTTTAAAGATGGAGAAAAGGGCCACAAATAGAGAAGTGCGGGTAGTAATTTTATAAAGTGTGACTCTGTCCCCTGATATAACCAGGAATGAGCATGAAACATAAGCTAGACCAAACAGGGTTCATTTGCCAATATTTGAAATGAAACAGTTAAGAATGAAGTGACAGAGACAGATTGGCTTAGTGTTTTGAGAAGCCTCATTCAGTTACAAAAAGTTTTGAGACCTACAGGCTGGCCATCTTCCACTTGCGATGTAGGGCAAAGGGGCACAGGAAACAGGTCTATAGAAAGAATGAAGCAGCCATGAAAAGGGACAGCAATGAAAGCATCAGGATGGTGTGCCATCCCTGATGCTAGGTTCTCTGGAAGCCTGACTATATTCTAGCTCAGTATTACTTGAGGCACCCCTGTATCTTGAAAACTACTTTCTCCTTAACTAATTTTAACTGGAGCCTGTTACTTTCCACCAAAAACAACAACAACAACAAAAAGTAGTGCACACCCATCGTAGCTTCGTAATGTGTCAATATGGCCATGGTGAACTGTTTCTCAGAATTCCTTTTCCTATATAATTCTGAAGAGGGTTGGACACAGAATGATTCCTATGGGAGAGTTAATAGCAGAAATGATGCAGCAGCCCATTTGTTGCTCACACGTGCTGCTGCTTATTTCTGCTGGTTCACCTCATTGTTTTAAAGCAGCAACTGGGCCTACAACTTGCTCTACTTTCCCTTGGCTCTTTCTTCAGCTGTTCCAATTCCTGGGTCAGGTATGTGTGTTTAGCTGGGAGATGAAGATTTATAAATGTTACTTTTATTATTTCATCTTATACATACTAAGCCCATCATCCCATCATATTGATTACCTGCCATTCTGAACTTTAACTCCTAAGCTGTTACAGCTCCAGCCTGACCTCTGGCTGTCTTCCTCCATACCCTTCTTATTAATAATCCTGGGGACCTTCCATTTTCTTTAAATCTATTAAAAGCACTGGGCAAGAACAGAATAAGACCTAATATATTAATGTACTACGCTACCCCTTCCTTATTCAAACAAGTGTTTCTTATGATAGCAGCAGCTCAAAGGAATTATTTTTGCAGACATGCAAATTTCAATTGCCAGTTCAGGCTTGAAGGCAAGAAGAAGCCCCAAGATAAGTGACCATCTATTCTGACTACTCTTACAGTGGGCCTTGGTTACCACACTAGGAAGCAGGAAGCTCCAGATTCTCCCATAGACATGGCAAATATTCTTTACCCTTTTCTGTTCTCACAAATGTAAAATCATGAAGTCAGGGAAAATATCTGACTTGTTCCCAGACTCATCTCCCACATATCCCATTTGCCTGGCACAAGTAGGTACTCAATAATATTTGTTGTTCTTTGCTGCATAAGCTTGTACAAAGGCCACTTTGACTCAAGAAATCCCAGCCAATCCTGAAAAACTGCAGCATAAACACCACACAGCAAGTCCACAGCAGCAGACACATTCCTGCCACTGGCTGATAACAACACTTGGGTAAAACAGGGAAGAAAGGAAAAATGATTATTCCTTATCAAATCCATAGTTCCAATTTAAAACTACAGACTAGTCAGACATAGTATTATTCTTTTAAAATTAAAATGCACCACCTGAAAAAAATGTGTGTAGAATGTTGTTTATCTAAGAAAAGAGGAGATATGAAATAGACAAATATATAAATAATATATTAAAAAACAGAAAATGGCTATCTATAGGAGAAAAGGAGTAAAGTAGAGAGGACAAGGATAGAAGCTAGGCTTCTTTGCATATACTTTGTTTTTTTCATATGACTAGACTCCTATAAATATATCATTATAAAATAGAATTAATCCCTTTAGGCTGAGTCCATACTTAAAAAAGTATATGCTGCTGGGCATATGGGTATACACCTGCAATCCCAGCTACTTGGGAGTCTAAGGCAGGAGGATCATTTGACCCAAAATCTTGAGATCAGCCTAGACAACACAGTGAAATCCCATCTCAAGGAGAAAAAAAGAAGCTATATGCTGTATGATTCTATATTGTAGGAAAAAGACAAACTACAGAGACCAAAAAAAAAACAAACTAGATTCATTTCCAGGGACTGGAGGGTAGAGGGAGAGGCTTACTACAAAGTGGCTCAGGGCAATTTGGAGGGTGATACATATCTTATATCATGATTTGGGTGGAGGTTTATGCATTGGTCAAAACTGGTAAAACTATACAATAAAAATAATTAATTTTATAGCACGTAAATTATATTCTGATTTTTTAAAGTATAAAAATAATGCCCAAAGCCAGGCAAGGTGGCACACACCTGTCATCCCAGTGGCTTGGGATGCTAAGGCAGGAGGATTTTGAGTTCAAGGCCAGCCTCAGCAAAGGCAAGGCACTGAGCAACTCAGTGAGACCCTGTCTCTAAATAAAATACAAATAGGCTAGAGATGTGGCTCAGTGTTTGAGTGCCCCTGAGTTCAATCCCCAGTACCCCACCCACAAAAAATCCCCCAGCCAGGAGTGGTGGTGCATGCCTGTAATCCTGGTGGCTCAGGAGGTTGAGGCAGGAGGATCCTGAGTTCAAAGTCATCCTCAGCAAAAGCGAGGCACCAAGCAACTCAGGGTGACCCTGTCTCTAAATAAAATGCAAAATAGGGCTGGGAATGTGGTTCAGCAGTAAAATGCCCCTGAATTCAATCCTTAGTACCCAAAAAATAATGATATTAATGTTTTAAAGAAAATGAATCTAAATGTATATCCAGTTGGTGGCATAACCACCTGAAACAAGTTACTCTACGTGACTTTAAAACACCATAATGTGTTTGCTCATTCTTCTTGGAATATTTATATAAAGAACTGAAAACAATTTTACATTTTTTAAACTAGTCATACTGTTAGTAGTTTCATTAGTAATATTACCCTCAAACTACTGTGTTGTCTAGCATGGAATGATGAAAATAAATAATTATGTTAGTGTTAAAAACATATTTTGATATAGAAGAAAGGAAAGATAGATCAATGAGATGAAGTAAAAAAAAACTTGTGGGATTTAAACTAGAAGCATCATTAGGCATTCATAGTGTATTTTAGCTTTAAAAAGTTTTCTATGCCACGCATAGTGGCCCACACCTGTAATCTCAGCTACTTGGGAGGCTAGGACAAAGAGGATTGCAAGTTCAAGGACTGCCTAGGCAACATAGAGATACCCTGTCTTTAAAAAAAAAAACATTTTTTTAACTATATGTCTACTGAAAAAACTAGAAATAATGGCTAAAAACAGAAGAAATACACATCCATAGCACCCAGTTAGTGTTTTCTCTGAAATACTTCAGAAATTCTTAGAGACATGGCAGGTTCAGGTCTGGAGCAGGAAAAGTAAACAATGAGCTTGTGAAGTCATCAAACACTACTAAAGTAGAACCCTGGAGCCAACTTGAATGTTTCAAATGGCCAAATATGGAAAAATTTAGGCTCCAGTAATGCTTATGCCTCCAATCAATTAGAACACATCTCATGTGTTTAAATGTACAAATTCATAATGATACCCAAAAAAAAATTGGGTCATCACAAGAGCATGGTGGGGAACCATTTGGTTTTTTTTAAAGCTGGTCAATAATATGTCATGAGCTTTGTAATGTTTTGAACATCCAATAAAAATTTTTTTAAACAAATAAAGCTGGTCAATAAGGCAAAAGAATCAAGCACCTCTCCTGCCTTTCCTTTATGAACTTGTTTTAGTCAGCTTTTTCATTGCTATGACTAAAGGACCTGACCAATTATACAGGAGGAAGAGTTTATTTGAGGGTTCATAGTTTCAGAGGTCTTAAAAAGCTGGTTCCATACCTCAGGGCTCAAGATGAGGCTGAACAACATGGTGGTGGTGTAGGGAAGCAGTTCACATCAGGAAAGAGAGAGACTCCACTCTCCAGATACAAATATATACTCAAAGTCATGCCTTAATTCCCACCTCCTCCAGCCACACCCCACCACTTCAGTTACCACTCAGTTAATCCCTATCAGGGGATTAAATCACTGATTGGGTTAAGACTCTTACAACCCAATCATTTCTCCTTTGAACCTTCTTGCATTGTGTCACACATGAGTTTTGGGGGGACACCTCACATCTAAACTATAACAGAACTGTACCTCATGTAACCCTAGTAAGAGTTGAGAGAAAGTTCTCCTTTAGATGGAAATAATTCAGCTAATATGAAATTAGGGACAGTCAAGCATTCTTCAACAACCATAACATATTTAAGAATAAATTCTGTAAAGAAAAAAAAAGACAAAGAGCATGATAACATGAGCAGATAGGTCTTTTGGTCATGTTTTGATTAATAATTAATAGCATTATACTAAATAAAAACTTTTGATCCCAAGAACTAGTTTTCAATAAAATAAGGTCAGAATGTGTAGACAACTCCTAAATCTAACTGACAAAAAGGAGGGAGTAAAAGGAGAAGGTGAGTAGTTGGATCAGTGTACTTAGGTGCTTTGAGACAATTCTTTCTTATTAAAGTCGAAGCTAAGAGATCTGATACTAGACTAGCTCTTTATGGAAAGGATACACCACCAAAATCCTCAATTTGAATATAGAAGAGAATTCCAAAAGCATCATTTAATGTCTTTGTGTTCTAAAATGAAGAAAAATTTTTTAATTAAATATTTTGTGAAGCCTAAGAGATTAACTAGAAGATAAGTTGCATAATTCAGGTAAATTAATGGAACAAAAACAAACAATCCAAGACCTCAGATTCTGGTGTCTTGAACACAGTGCTTAAATAAGTGGGCCTCTGTAACAAAACTATAGAGTAAACCAGCCATCTATTACCCCCAAAGAGGACGAAAACTTTGGAAAATCATGGTCTTCAGAAGTGATTGATTATATACACTTAAAGAAAAACTAGAAAACAGGTTTTAATAAAATGAACCTATTAAGGTTCAGAGAAGAGGAGATGTGGGGCCATCTTCCCAGAATAAGAGGAGAAATCTCTAACATTATGTCTTGAAATCACTCTTCCAAAAAACCCAGGACAATTCAGAAAGAGGAAGGTTTTGTATCTTCCATGATTAAAACAAAAATGTTAGAGGAGAATGAGATAAAATTAAAGTATAGAAACATCCAGAAATATGAAATAAGAAAGTTTCAAAGCAAAAAAAAAATATATATATATATTTCTTATGAATAGAATATGGACAGAACAGCTCTTTGAAAGCCATTGAAAAAAAATTTCAAATACAGAAAAGTCAATGAGACCAAAGTATTTCAAAAAGAGGTAGGTTAATTGTATTTCAGAGGGAAGGAAAAAAAAGCTAACATAGAATGATGTCTTTGAAGAGAAAACTAAAGAGGATGTGGGGAGAAAAGCAGGGAATAGGGGAATAATCTGGGAATAAAGTTGATTTACTCAAGAAAATGGAGAGTTTTAGGGCTTATTAAAAGTTAGTTAGATTGTATGTCCTCCTCTGAGAAGTGTCTGTTGAGGTCCTTGGCCCATTTGTTAATTGGGTTATTTGTTATCTTATTATTTAATTTTTTGAGTTCTTTGTACATTCTGGATATTAGGGCTCTATCAGAGGTGTGGGGGGTAAAGATTTGTTCCCAGGATGTAGGCTCTCTATTTACCTCTTTTATTGTTTCTCTTGCTGAGAAAAAACTTTTTAGTTTAAGTAAGTCCCATTTGTTTATTCTGGTTGTTAACTCTTGGGCTATGGGTGTCCTATTAAGGAATTTGGAGCCCGACCCCACAATTTGTAGATGGTAGCCAACTTTTTCTTCTATCAGACGCAGTGTCTCTGATTTGATATCTAGCTCCCTGATCCATTTTGAGTTAATTTTTGTGGATGGCGAGAGAAAGGGATTCAATTTCATTTTGTTGCATATGGATTTCCAATTTTCCCAGCACCATTTGTTGAAGATGCTATCCTTCCTCCATTGCATGCTTTTAGCCCCTTTATCAAATATAAGATAGTTGTAACTTTGTGGATTAGTCTCTGTGTCTTCTATTCTGTACCATTGGTCCACCCGCCTGTTTTGGTACCAGTACCATGCTGTTTTTGTTACTATTGCTTTGTAGTACAGTTTGACCTCTGGTATCGCTATACCTCCAGATTCACACTTCCTGCTTAGAATTGCTTTTGTTATTCTGGGTCTTTTGTTTTTCCATATGAATTTCATGATTGCTTTGTCTATTTCTACAAGAAATGCCGTTGGTATTTTGATTGGCATCGCATTAAACCTATAGAGAACTTTGGGTAATATCGCCATTTTGATGATGTTAGTTCTGCCTATCCATGAACAGGGTACATTTTTCCATCTTCTGAGATCTTCTTCTATCTCTCTCTTTAGGGTTCTGTAGTTTTCATTGTATAAATCTTTCAAACAAGTTCATGAAAAAATGCTCACCATCTCTAGCAATCAGAGAAATGCAAATCAAAACCACCCTAAGATACCATCTCACTCCAGTAAGATTGGCAGCCATTATGAAGTCAAACAACAACAAGTGTTGGCGGGGATGTGGGGAAAAAGGTACACTTGTACACTGCTGGTGGGGCTGCAAAATGGTGAGGCCAATTTGGAAAGCAGTATGGAGATTCCTGGGAAAGCTGGGAATGGAACCACCATTTGACCCAGCTATTGCACTTCTCGGACTATTCCCTGAGGATCTTAAAAGAGCGCACTATAGGGATACGGCTGCATCAATGATTATAGCGGCACAATTCACAATAGCTAGACTGTGGAACCAACCTAGATGCCCTTCAATAGATGAATGGATAAAGAAAATGTGGCATCTATACACAATGGAATATTATGCAGCACTAAGAAATGACAAAATCATAGAATTTGCAGGGAAATGGATGGCATTAGAGCAGATTATGCTAAGTGAAGCTAGCCAAGCCCTAAAAAACAAATGCCAAATGTCTGCTTTGATATAAAGAGAACAACTAAGAACAGAACAGGAAGGAAGAGCATGTGGAAAAGACTACAGATAACAAAGACGAATGGGGGGAGAGAAACGGAGAGAGAAGGGAAAGCATATGGAAATGGTAGGAGACCTTCAAGGATACATAAAATTACAAGAGGCTATGAGGGGCAAGGGGGAGGGAAAAAAAAGGGAGAGAATTGAACAACAGCAGGGGAGATAGAGAGGGAAGATGGGAGGGGAGGGGAGGGGAGGGGTGATAGTAGGGGTTAGGAAAGGTAGCAGAATACAACAGACACTAATATGGCATTATGTAAAAATGTGAATATGTAACAGATGTGATTCTGCAATCTATATTTGGGGTGAAAATGGGAGTTCAAAACACAATTTGAGTCTAATGTATGAAAGATGATATATCATGAGCTATGTAATGCTTTAAATAATCAATAAAAAATTTTAAAAAAAAAATCAATATCTGAATTACATGCACTTTTCATAAACATACAATTTTCCCACAAAGAACAGCATTTGAAATAAAAACTGATCTAAAAGTTTAAAAAAAAAAAAAAGTTAGTTAGAACATAGAAAATAAAGGTGGAAATGTTACAAAATGATAAGACAAGGAAATGTCTCAGGAAGAAAAGGTTTTGAGAAATTATTATAGATGAAAGAGGAAAACATCAATGAAAAGTACATTAAGAAAGAACTTAACTGATCTTTGAGGGGAAAGAAGAAATAAGTGAAAACAGAGAAACTAATACATTAAAACAAGTAATAATTGTCAACTGGAGATGGAAATATTGGTATTTTTCTCAAACCTCAAACTTAAACAATTTCTGGATTTTTTGTCAATTAAGTACAAGTTTTTCAAGAATTTCAGCCAATTTACACTGCTGCTTGTTTCCTTTGCTGTGAAGAATCTCTCTAGTCTGTAGTCTCACTTGCAAAAGGACTAACACTACATGATTCCACTTATGTGAGTTATCCAAAATGGTCAAACAGAAAGTGCAATGGTGGCTGCCAGGACCTGCGGGGAAGGAACGGGGTTTGCCGTTCAACAGATATAATATATGTTACACAAGATGAGTCAGTTCTGGAAATCTGCTGTACAACATTATGCTTACAATTAATAATATTGTAATTGTGCACTTCACATTTTGTTAAGAGGGTAGATCTTATGTTGTATTCTTACCACAATCAAAAAGAATAACAATAACATTTAGCCTGAGGGAATATTAATTATAAACTATTTCCCTCAAAGTCACTGTAACTATGTCTGCACCGCTCAGGGGGGATCTGAGAACTGTGATCTCCAAAAAATAGAGAGACTACTCATATTAATAATCTGGATGAGTATATAGCAGGCACTCAACAAACAATGGATAAATAAGAAAATAGAAAAATATATATGCACCCAAAACACTCCTTTTTCCTTTAGACATCAGTCAAGGCTTCTAAGTCATATAAAAGAATAGCAAGAATTTTTTATCAATTAAAAACAAACAATTCAATTAGACAAAAATGCAAAGCTTCCCAGACACTGGATCCACATTTTAAAGTATTATCTCTGCTGACAGATTTAAAAGGTTTCAGAATTTAAAATCTGGCTATTATTGAGAAGAACAACAAACACCTATTTTCTTACCTAAGACAATGAATAGGTTTATCACTGAAATTATTTTTATCTTTCACTGAACTCACCAGCCTTAGTTGAATCCTATTTAAGAGGCTACTTCTGCATAATGTTGCCAGTAGCACCTTTTATTCACAAGTTTTCAAGAAATTGGCCTGGTAGTAATTAAGATTAGTCAGCAGCTTGCATAATGAGTATAATTTTTGATTAATAGAAATCTCTGCATTTTAAAAATAGGTTAATCATTACATTCCAAATAATGACATCCTTTTCATCTGAAATCTATACTCTCTGGTTAGATACAGGGTAGGTGTGGGAAGATTTTAATTCTAAATGTGATCTCTAAAATAGGCTTCAGCTTCACCTCAAAGAACGCCTGGTTGAACTACATGAAGATAAATCTACCTGGCCATGTTATCACTCAAAGAACCCATTGCCTTACCCCTACTTTATAAAAAAAGGGGATTGACAAAAAGATAATCTATGATATGCATTTACCTGCCTCCAGTCATAAGACTCGGAGTCCTTGAAAACACAAAGCAAACATGTTGCCTCTTTGATCCTGTGCCTAATGTAAGATTTTTTTTTATTTAACTTAGGTAAATGACTTCTCGGTATGAGATCCAAACCAGATATTAAAATGTGGGGTGGGGTATTTGTCATGCTACCAGGCTGAATGTTTAATATTCTATTCAGCTATCTAACTTGGAAAGCCATTTTTTTGCCCAACAAACATTAATTATCTTCTTGAACTAGGCATTGTTACATTGCTTGGAATGTTAGATAATAAAATAAAAATTTCTTGACCCTATTGCCTACACTCTAGTGGAGGAAGATAGACCATAAGAAATAAGTATAATAATTTATATCCAATGTTAAATAATAAGTGCTATGAAAAACAGAAAAAATATAGCAAGTTAAAGGAAATCAGGTTACAATGGGAAATTATTGATATTAAATAGGGTAGTCAGGGTATATTTCCTTAAAAAGATAACATCTGAACTAAGACTTGGAAAAGTGAATGAATGATAAGGACGTGATTCAATGGTAAAGCACTTGCTTCACATGCATGAAGCCATGGGTTCAATCCCCAGCACCACCAAGTGGTTAGCTGGTAGTCTCCAAGGGGTACACTTGCAGGTTCTGAGGTAGCATTCATACCAAGTCCATGAACTCCCTGGACTACTCCCAGCCAATGACTAAGCACAGCGGGGGCCCTCAAGGAGCTTGTTCCTATCAAGGCAGAGTGTCTCTGAAGGCAGTCTTTGCTCTGGTATCTGCTTGCTGGAATTTTCCCAGAGTTGTAATGAATCTGAGCTCCTTCCTACACTTTCCTCCTTTCTTCCTTCTGTCTTTTCACAGGTAATCAACCAACAAAGCCATCCAAAGACTCTCTTGTGGCTTCATCATCCTATGAAGGCATATCATCCTACGCCTTCTCTCTCTCCCCTTTATCCTTTATAGGAGATCCCCTCTGTGGATTTACCCTTGCACTTTGGATAACATCTGGGCATCCATATCTGGAGAATAAACTTTCATAATTAGTAGTCTGAGAAAGCAGGTAGTAAGGTGGGATTTTTGGACTGAATCACCCACTACTTAACTGGACAAGAGGATCCCACCCAAGTGGATTATAAGTCACAGACTGTCCCTGGCACAAGGTGGGGGTCCAGCTGCCAAAGATTTTACTAGTAGTGATGAGGGAACACATCCCATTGAAGGGAATGAATGTCCTTATCAATTAGACTCAGGCATTTGAATGCTAAAGGCAAAGAAGCACAAAAGGAGAGTGGCCTTAGCTGACTATTACTAAGGTGTGATATCCTGTAGAAGAATAACTAACAACCCAAAAGCAGTTAGTAACAATTAAAGTTTTAGTATAACAATCCAAAAGCCTTTTGATGGCTTTTAAAGAGGTTTGTATCTCCCACAATGGTGTTCAATAGTCCCTGAGCTTGCTCCATAAATATTTAAATGCTTAGCTGAGGCAGGTATATACAAAAGTCCTAGTTGGAAAAAGCTGGAACCCAAGTGTAGCATCTGGAGGTCAATGCCTCTGATGATTGTAACTCTATAGATTCCTCAGAATCCTCAGAGCCTGCAAAAGTAGTTCACTACTTCTCGATAAAAGCTAGCTTATCCTCCATGCAGTAAGACTCTACAGAATACTCTACAACACAAAGCAACACATGCCACCTTCAGGAGCTGCCCCACCTTGTCCCCTGGCATAAACTCCAGCACAACCTGTGGTGACATGTTAGGACTGATAAGGGAGGGAAAAGATTACACCCCAAAGGAACAGCAAGAATCAATCAGCATGTTCCAACAGGATCCAGGGCAAGGCCTCTGTGGCTGGATTTTGAGGGTGGGTGATAAAGGGGAAATGAACATAAGACTTATAAGCAAGCATGCATTGACTTCAGGACACTCTTTGGGGACATGGGCTTTAATGGTCTGGCAAGGACCCCAGAAAGGGAAAACCTTATCACTAGTGTGGCACACAGAAGCCTGGAGAAAGCTAGAACCTATGCTCAACAAAGCAAACATACTTGAGTACTGATATGTGGTAGAGGAAGAGATAAAGAAGCTGAGAGAAATAGGCATACTGGAATGGATGCCTTATGTGATGCCAAATGACTCACGAGAGGATTCTATTTCATAGGAGGGCCATGAAGAATTTGCTGGTAGGAGAGGAGCTAGCACACTTAAGAACGTCAGTAGTGACAGTACTTTTTGACTGCCACTCCAGAGCCTAGGGCAGGAAAGGCAGTCACAAAGTTTGGTTTGTTTATAGCAATAAGGGTGATGAAGCCCCAAAGCAATAGAGAACAGATGGCAACACAGAAGCCAAAGGGCCAGAATCACTGCAATAACAGGCAAGGCTAGAAAGGTAACCAGCTGGTCAGAGACCTGAAGGGAGCTATCAGAAGACTAGTAACAAAAAAATATCCACCGTGTAAATGGACAGATAGTTGTGAGCATAAGTGTGAATATTTTTATGTCCCATGTTCATTCTCACCAGAAAAAAAAATTCATCATAGAATAGGCATTGGATAGTCAAAAAACAAACTGATGCATCCAGTTGTCATGAATTAGCCTTTGTCATCAACCCCTGGCCCCCAGGAACAAACAAGATGGAGACTTATTCCTGGGACCAGCACCATGAATTCCACATACCAAGCCCAATCTAGCTACTTCCATCTCTGAATTTCCAACTTCAGAAACTGTTACTAGGCATCATAAATGGCACTATTCCTTGAGGAGTTCAAGTAGCCACCTGCATCCCCTCCACTCTGGGAAGGCCAATAATTTATTCTCATAAGAGTAGACACCTATTATGGATAAGGGTTTCTCTTTACTATTTGAAGATCCTCAACCAGCACCACTCTACAAAGATCATAGTATGCCTATTTTATAGACAAAGCATAGTATCTGACCAGAGAAACCACTTTGCCATGAAGGAGATGTGTCCACAACTATGGAATGCATTGGTCATATCAAAACCGCACCATCCAGAAGCCACTAGACTGATAGAGAACTGAAATATCTTGTTGAAGGCATAAAGTACCAGCTTTGAAGTAATTATCTATAAGGATGAGGTACCATTCTTCAAGATACAATATACAAATTGAATCTATGTCATGTTGTGTTCCAATAGGAAAAATTCTAAGGCTGGGACCCAAAGGGTGAAAGCAGGAGTGACCTCACTTAACCATCACTTTCAATGACCTACCTGGGGTCTCTATGTTTCCCATCCTCATTACTATGGGCTCTGTAGGTTTAGAAACATCTGCTAACAAATTTTGATCTTTTAACTTTTACATTAGGGTTAAAAGAAAATGACGTACCATTACAGTGTTACATAAACCTGTGTATGTCTATGTATTTACACTCACAGTGAGATCTATGATTTTGTGTGCTCTGTGTTGCATGTTTTTATTCCAATTTGAAGAACTTCCATTAGCACTTCTTAAGGCATGTCTAGTGGTGGCAGACTCCTTTAGTTTTTGTTTGTCTGGAAAAGGCTTTAATCTCTTCCTCTAAAGGATAAGCTTGTCAGGTAATGGTATGCTAGAATGGCAAGGATTTTACTCTCAGTACTTTTGAATACATCATCCCACTCTCTTCTGGCATGCAAGGTTTCTATTGAAAAATCCAGGGCTGCGACACGGTGGAATCCCGCCAGCCAAGCCTGCACTGACCCCTGGGCTGAGTTCGGGATTTCAGACGGGGAAGGAAGCGGTACAGTCCCATCCCCCACAAGGGAAACAAAATAATAGAGTGCCGGGGTTCCCAATAGCCACCCTCCACACCCAACAAACAGCAGGCCCAGAGTACAGTTTGAACTGCCGAGAACCATCACTCAGGGGAAATCTGGTCTAGCAGGAGAAACCAAGACTAGCAGGAGAAACCAGGGGACTAGAGGCAAGGCCCTCACGACTGGGTGGCTGGAAACTGCAGGCCCGCCGGCGACAGTTCACCCACTGCCCGCGTAACTGGGCGGTAGGAGAACGCCCGCCCGCTGGCGACTGATCACCTGCCCACGGCCTGTGATACTGGGCGGCTGGAGACCGCCCGCCTGCCGCGACCGGGAGCTGAAACCAAACAGAGACAGTCCAGTCACACCCCCCCATTAGGACACCCCGGCAAGGAGACGGGCCCGTCATAGCAGAGTAGTGTCGTCACTGGAGCTCGGACGTCGGAATTCCTTCCCAGCGGAATCCATGTTAGCAGGCATAGTTTAACAACACAAAGGAGAGACATCAGAGTAATACAGAACCAAAACAAATCTATAGAAGAGAGCAGAAACACGACAATCAAATAGAGCTGGAAAGTAACGTGGACAACATGATAAAACAAGGGAAAAAAGGATAACAAACAATGCAAGACAACTTAATTCTACAGGAGGACATAGAAACATCAGAAGCAGGGATAGGGAAAGAACTCAAGGCATACCTAACTTGAATGGAAAGGAATATTAGAGAAGACATGAGATAGCAAGTCCAAGAAATAAAAGTATATTTTGAAAATGAATTAAACAAACAAATTCAAATGGCAAAGAACGAGCTCTACCAGGAGATAGAGATCTTAAAAAAAAATCAAACATTAATCCTAGAATTGCAGGAAACTATAAACCAAATTAAAAACTCAAACGAGAATATTACAAATAGACTTGATCAAGTAGAAGTCAGAACATCAGATAATGAAGACAAGGTTTATCAACTTGAAAAGAATATAGTCAACACAGAAAAGATGCTTAAATCCCACGAGCAATCTATTCAAGAGATATGGGATGTCATAAAAAAACCAAATTTGAGAGTCATAGGGATAGAAGAAGGCACAGAGATTCAAACCAAAGGAATGGACAGCATATTAAATGAAATAATTCTAGAAAACTTCCCAGAGATGAAAGATGGAATGGATTGCCAAATCCTGGAAGCCTACAGGACCCCAAACATTCAAAATCATAATAGACCAACTCCAAGACATATAATTATGAAGATAGCCAACGTACAGAACAAGGAGAGAATATTAAAAGCTACGAGAGAAAGGAGGCAGATTACATTCAGGGGTAAACCAATTAGGTTAACGACCGATTTCTCATCACAGACTTTGAAAGCGAGAAGATCCTGGAATAATGTATTTCAAACGCTGAAAAATAATGGATTCCAACCAAGAATACTGTATCCAGCAAAACTGAGCTTCAAATTTGACAATGAAATTAAAATCTTTCACGATAAACAAAAGCTAAAAGAATTCGCAGCAAGAAAACCAGCTCTGCAAAGCATTTTGAGCAAAATACTACAAGAAGAGGAATTGAAAAATAGTGCCCAAATGCTGGCTCGGATTCCCCCTGGCCCCCGGGGCTTGGTGCTGGCCCTGGTTTCTTGTGTGCACGCCAAAGAGGCCAACTCCCAAGGCCTTGAAAGATTTGTGGTGTCTGTTTCCATATTATTCAGCCTATAACGGTTATGTGGGAACGTCCTGACCTGCTTGGGTCTGATAAGGTTCCTGGTTGAAGGCTTAGTATGAGTCGACAAGGACCACCTGCCCCCCTCCGTCCTTGCTTCCGCCTACCAGTAACTTTCCATTCTGTCTGAAAGAAATATATAAGTATGAGCTGAGATAATAAAGACAGATTCCCCCTGGATGAAGGACCTCGGACTCCTGTGTCTTTTTTAATCTCGACGTCTCCCGCCGGACTCGGTCCCATTCGCCGGACGCGGCAATTGGAGGTCCACACCGAGACCGGAAAGCGGAGGTAAGCGGACGGGACTACGGGACTCACCTTCCATAAGAGAAGGGGGAGAATTGGAGACCTTCCATAAGAGAAGGGGAAAAGAGACCTTCCATAAGAGAAGGGGAAAAGAAGTGCACACCATGGGTAATTCAGCAGCTAAAGTTCGTCTGGCCAACGAACTCAGAGAGCTGTTGAACACACAAGGAACAGGAACAAAAACAAAAACTGCAACAGAATTCGTTGAAGTTATTGCCCAGGCATGTCCTTGGTTTCTGACAGGGGGATTTCTTAATAACAGTGATTGGGATCAAGTCAGATGTGATTTACAAAGATTGTTGAGGGATCAAGGTCCGGAAAGTATTCCAATTGCCACTTTCTCTTTATGGAGACTGGTTAAAGATGCCTTTTTAACTGATAAAGTGAAGATTAAGGAACAGCTTGCTGAATGCGAACAGGCCCTTAATCAGGTCCAGGAAGAGCAAATGGCAGAGTCCTTATCCCTTTCCCATTATTCTTTCATATCTCCTTCTTCATTCTTAGATCCACCCTAGCTGCTCTCAACCCTGCCTTCTCATCTTCCCCCTCCCTAATAGGCCCACAAAAAAGTCTTAACTGACCTTCTCCAGAATATTCACCATGGCTTATTTTAGGACTTTCAACAAAAGAATCTCTACAAAAAAGTTAAATGTAGATAAATTTCCTATTTTCATGTTGCCCTGTTTTATTTGGCTACTGTCTGAAAAGATCAGCACTCCAGGCGCTAGACACTCCCTTACTAGTTTTTCACAAAAATATGTAAACAAGGCCTCTGGCCTTGAGCTGGACTTCACAGTGCTGAGTACATTTCTAAGATAAGGGAGTTACTAACTGGGCTCCATGGTAACAGCTGGCAAGAGGATGAACTGGAAAGGGAGATAGAGAAACTAGAGGGTCGAATGAAGAAGTCAAGATTTAAAGCACCTATGGCCCCGATCCCTGTTGCGCTCCCTCCTTATAACCCCGATTGGGACGAGGACAACCCCAAAAGGCGGGGGGGGGGGGAATGTTCAGTGGCAGCCTAAGATAGCCCAAACTTTTCCAGTAATTGAAAACCTGGATGCCGATGGACAGCCGGCCAAAGTGCATGTTTCTTTAGCCTTTAAAGATATTAAACAACTAAAGGAGGCAATTACTAATTACAGACTCCATGCCCCCTTTACATTGACTCTCTTCGAGTCTTTCTCTGCCAATCAGCTGACACCTAGTGACTGGCAACAGCTTTGTAGGGCTGTGTTGTCCAGAGGGGATTTTTTGTTGTGAAAAAGTGAAAATCAAGAGAGGTGTCGCGAGCTAGCCCGAGTCAATCAGGACGCCGGCTTCCCACGGCGTAACCTTGAAATGTTAACAGGCTCGGGACAATATGCTATCATAAATCAGCAAATTGATTATGACCCTGGGGTCTATGCTCAGATAGCTACAGCAGCCGTTCAGGCTTGGAAGGCTCTACCTATTTCAAATGCTGAAACAAAAATTTTAAAAATTGCTCAAGGACTCTCTGAGCCTTATTTTGACTTCATAGCCCGATTGATGCAGATAGAAGGAAAAATATTCCCTAATTTGGAACAAGTCATGCCAGTCATTAAGCAATTGGCTCTTGAAAATACAAATTCCTATTGCCAAAATGCTATTAAATCTACCAGAGTAAAAGGTGTTAATGACATGATTCGAGCTTGTAAGGATATTGATGGAGCTCATATTACCGGACAAGTTTTAGCTGCTGCCCTCAAAATGGGATTGTCAGGGTTTAATGGTAAAGGGGCCCAACCCAAAAGCTGCTCCCGATGTGGGAAAGAGGGACATATTAAATAAAATTGTCCCGAGGGGGATAGACGGGGTCAAGAAGGCATGCCTGGCCCCTGGCCCCGATGTGGCAAGGGGAATCATTGGAGCAGCGAGTGTCGTTCCAAGTTTGATGCTCAGGGACGCCCACTGCAGCCGGGAAACGGGAACAGGGGCCCGCCCCGGCCCGGAAGGCAGAGTGTACGGGGCGATCCAGAGACAGAACAAGCTGCTACCGCAGTAAGATCTTGGCCAGGCAGGAAAAAATGCAGACAAAATCAAACAAAATGCAATCGGCTAGGAAAACTTAGGGAACTTTTGCCCCGAAAATGGGCAGCGGACTCCATGTTGTTTGCATCACCATGGTAACCATGGGGTGCCTGGCTGGAAGAGTGGCTTCCTGGTCCCACTTTCCACACTTTTGGGGCTACTGATTGGTTCTTCCACAGTCACTCAGACAGGACTTCTAGTCCCGCCTTCCAGCCACTAACCTGTACTGCTGTGTTTCAGATTTCTACCGAAGCTGCTCAGAGCCTGTATTTTTAAAAGATGCCTACCTATAAATGCTAACGAAAAATATCTTTTTCAGACAAAATTTAATTCTACAGGTTTCTATGTTACAGTCCTAAATTTAAGCTAGTTCTAAGTTAAATAACCTGACTTTTTCTTTATAGTTGTGTTACTAAATAATGTTCTATTGATGAGAGATATCAAATATGCTTCTTTATATTTTACTTTTAATTTTGGAGGTCATGAGGATGCATTTGCTCGCCACAGGAACAAGCCGGCAAAGTTCCTGTGATGACCAAAAAATCCTTATTTTCATTGCTAACTATAAAAATAAAAATGTATACTCAAGGATCTTATTTCAGTACATCAAGTGACGTCACACAGAAGAGTGCACTCCTAATTAAAAATAAATTAAAATGGATCCAAATATTTTAAGACCACGTGGTTACATAAAGTTAATACAATTATAAGTTAAGTTCTTATTCTTAATATATATTTTTTAGATATTTAAATAACCTATATTTGTTAATCTATAAATTAATTAGCACATGCCTAATTGATTAGTTAATATATATTTGCCTAATTGTTTTTCTTCAACAGGAAACCCATAATTTATGTTTTATATTTACATTTATCAAGATACTCTGCCTTTTCAGTTACAGATATTTGAGATAAGTGTGTTTACTATAAATTTGCTTTTAAGTGAAAATACAATCAAGTAATTTCTAATTCTCAAGGTTACTGTTTAAACTTACAAGATGATAAATTATTATAATTATTTCTACAAAATATCTAAGGGTTTTAACTATATTTTCATTGATATTTCTTATTAAAGTATAATAATTTGTTTATAGATCCTAAGGTTTTCAGAAATTGTTCCAAAGTATATTTTTTTTTAAGAAAAAGATGCTTCAACAAAAAAAAAGCACACATGGATCCCAAAAAGAAGAAAGAAATCATCTTTGGGTAAAACAAGGTCTTTATATTCATTTTCCAAAAAAAAAAAAAAAAGGGGGAGAGAGATTTTTATATTGTTATCTAAACAGATGATGTAAAAAGTTAGAACAATTAAAAAAGAGATTTATATATACTAAACTGACTATAATTAATTTAAGGGTATTTCAGGTTATTTTCCTAATTTAACTATACTAATGTGAGCAAAAATTTTGTCCATATTCTGATATGATAAACACCTATTAAAATGTAAGTTTATTTCTTTAAAGAAAGATCCTTATTGCCTAATAATTCTTACTGTTTAAGATAAAGATTAATTTTGGTAAATAAATTCACATTGTTGATTAAACATTAAGTATATTGAACTACTAACTTAAACCCCTGTATGACCTTTTGAGAGGAGACCCCTCACCCACCTCCATGTGAAAACCTACTCCAAAAGCCTTGAAGGCACTCAGGTTGATAAAAACAGCCCCACAAAAGATGCAGGTTACCCAGATAGATTACTCTATACCCCTATCATTTGTAGTTCTGCCATCTAAAATAACTCCTACTGGAGTGTTTTGGCAAGCAGGCCCTATTTATTGGGTCCATTTACCTGCTTCTAACTCTCAGGTAATAACTCCCTTTTATGAACTAGTAATAAATCTGATTTGGAAAGCCAAATATTTGGGTGATACATTGTTTGGAAAGACTTTTGACATTCTCATTCAACCCTATACCCAGGATATGATTTTAAAATTGCAACAAGAACATGATCTTTGGTGTCTTTTTCTTTGTAATTTCAAAGATAAAATTGATAATCACTTTCCCCGACATAAACTTCTAGAAGGCCTTAAAAAATGTCCTATTATTTTTCCAAAAATTATTAAAGGGGAGCCTATCCCGGGAGCTCAGACTGTTTATACAGATGGAGCAAAAGAGGGGTTTGCTGTTGTTTTTGATGGATCTCAAGTAACTCGACACCCAGTACCTAAACTATCTGCCCAAAGATCAGAAGTTGAGACTTTAATTATGGCCCTTAAACTATACAATTCCATCCCACTTAATGTGTACACTGATAGTCTCTATGTTGCTAATTTAGCCTCATTTATTGAAACAGCCCCTTATATTGGCAGACAATCTACTATCATGAAACAATTACAAACGGTTCAGCTCCTTGTTTGGGCTAGACGAGATCCTTTATTCATTGGACATATCCGAGGACATTCAGAGCTTCCTGGGCCTCTGGCGGAAGGCAATGCTAAAGCAGATGCCGCCACTCACAATATGGGACAGCTTTTCGGTCTCCTCCTTATAGTCGCTGTAGGCCCTTGCCTTGTCAAGAGATTGACACAATTTATTAAAGACCAAATTAACATTCTGACTTCTAAGCCAATACAGGTCCATTATCAACGCCTACAAACCGAGGATGATTTTGCTGAAGTTTGTCTCCGACCGATTCGAAGATGATTTTTCTATAATAATCCCTGTTTCATGCCTTCCTCCTTTCACCGTCTTTCTTCTTTATTTTACTATTCCTCTCCTCTGACTCTATGCCTTGTCGAACCGGAACCAATTAGAGACCCAATAATGACTGGCTGGATCGCTACCACTTAATGCCTTGGCAACAATGAGCTGATCTTGTAGTACCCAGAGACGGGCACTTTCACGCTTACACTGCAACCTAAGACAGGGGAATGGGGCCTCCCCAGAGACGGGTAAGCACTGTAAGGGGAGTGAACGACCTAAGACAGGGGCTACTTGATTCCCTTTGACGTGCAACAAACAAAAGAGGGGGAACTGCTGGCTCGGATTCCCCCTGGCCCCTGGGGCTTGGTGCCGGCCCTGGTTTCTTGTGTGCACGCCAAAGAGGCCAGCTCCCAAGGCCTTGAAAGATTTGTGGTGTCTGTTTCCATATTATTCAGCCTATAACGGTTATGTGGGAACGTCCTGACCTGCTTGGGTCTGATAAGGTTCCTGGTTGAAGGCTTAGTATGAGTCGATAAGGACCACCTGCCCCCCTCCGTCCTTGCTTCCGCCTACCAGTAACTTTCCATTCTGTCTGAAAGAAATATATAAGTATGAGCTGAGATAATAAAGACAGATTCCCCCTGGATGAAGGACCTCGGACTCCTGTGTCTTTTTTAATCCCGACGTCTCCCGCCGGACTCGGTCCCATTCGCCGGACGCGGCACCCAAAACTAACAGCAGGAGGTATCTCAGTAAAGGGGGAGGAAAATAACCAAAAAGTAAAACTAGACAAACTAAAATAAATAAATAAAGAAGCATGACTGGAAGTACAAATCATATCTCAATTGTAACCTTAAATGTTAATGGCCTAAACTCACCAATCAAGAGACATAGGCTAGTAACCTGGATCAAAAAACAAATCCAACAATATGCTGCCTTCAGGAGACTCATATGATAGGAAAAGACATACACAGGCCGAAGGTAAAAGGTTGGGAAAAATCATACCACTCACATGGCCCTCAGAAGCAAGCAGGAGTGGCCATACTCATATCGAATAAAATCAACTTCAAACCTAAGTTAATCAAGAAGGATAAAGAAGGACACTATATACTGTTAAAAGGAACCATCCACCAACAAGACATAACAATCATAAATTTGTATGCACCAAACAATGGAGCTGCAACATTCATAAAACAAACTCTCCTCAAGTTCAAGAGTCAAATAGACCACAACACAATAATTATGGGTGACTTCAACACACCGCTCTCGCCATTAGACAGATCCTCTAGACAAAAACTGAATAAAGAAACTATAGAACTCAACAGCACAATCAATAACCTAGACTTAACCGACATATATAGAATATATCAACCATCATCAAGTGGATACACGTTCTTCTCAGCAGCACATGGATCCTACTCAAAGATAGACCATATATTATGCCATAAGGCAACTCTTAGTAAATATAAAGGCGTGGAGATAATACCATGCACCATATCTGATCATAATGGAATGAAATTGGAAATCAATGATAAAAGAAGGAAGAAAAAATCCTACATCACATGGAAAATGAACAATATGTTATTGAATGATCAATGGGTTATAGAAGACATAAAGGAGGAGATGAAAAAATTCTTAGAGACAAATGATAATACAGACACAACATACCGGAATCTATGGGACACAATGAAAGCAGTTTTAAGAGGGAAATTCATTTCTTGGAGTTCTTTTCTCAAAAAAAGAAAAAACCGACAAATAAATGAACTCACACTACACTTCAAAAACCTAGAAAAGGAAGAGCAAAACAACAGCAAATGTAGTAGAAGACAAGAAATAATTAAAATTAGAGCAGAAATCAACAAAATTGAAACAAAAGAAACCATTGAAAAATTGATAAAACTAAAAGTTGGTTCTTTGAAAAAATAAATAAGATAGACAAGCCCTTAGCCATGCTAACGAAAAGAAGAAGAGAGAGAACTCAAATTACTAACATACGGGATGAAAAAGGCAATATCACAACAGACACTACAGAAATACAGAAGATAATTAGAAAGTATTTTGAAACCCTATTTTCCAATAAAATAGAAGATAGTGAAGATATCGATAAATTTCTTAAGGCATATGACTTGCCCAGATTGAGACAGGAAGACACACACAATTTAAACAGATCAATAACAAAGGAAGAAATAGAAGAAGCCATCAAAAGACTACCAACCAAGAAAAGCCCTGGACCGGATGGGTATACAGCGGAGTTCTACAAAACCTTCAAAGAAGAATTAATACCAATACTTTTCAAGCTATTTCAAGAAATAGAAAAAGAAGGAGCTCTTCCAAATTCATTCTACTAGGCCAACATCACTTTGATCCCAAAACCAGACAAAGATACTTCAAAGAAAGAAAACTACAGACCAATATCTCTAATGAACTTGGATGCAAAAATTCTCAATAAAATTCTGGCGAATCGAATACAAAAACATATCAGAAAACTTGTGCACCATGATCAAGTAGGATTCATTCCTGGGATGCAAGGCTGGTTCAATATACGGAAATCAACAAATGCTATTCACCACATCAATAGACTTAAAGACAAGAATCATATGATCATCTCGATAGATGCAGAAAAAGCATTTGACAAAGTACAGCATCCCTTTATGTTCAAAACACTAGAAAAACTAGGGATAACAGGAACTTACCTCAACATTGTAAAAGCTATATATGCTAAACCTCAGGCTAGCATCATCCTAAACGGAGAAAAACTGAAGGCATTCCCTCTAAAATCTGGAACAAGACAGGGATGCCCTCTATCACCACTTCTATTCAATTTAGTTCTCGAAGTACTAGCCAGAGCAATTAGACAGACAAAAGAAATTAAAGGCATAAAAATAGGAAAAGCAGAAATTAAATTATCGCTATTTGCGGATGACATGATAATATACTTAACAGACCCAAAAGGGTCTACAAAGAAGCTGCTAGAGTTAATAAATGAATTCAGCAAAGTGGCAGGTTATAAAATCAACACGCATAAATCAAAGGCATTCCTGTATATCAGCAACAAAACCTCTGAAATGGAAATAAGGAAAACCACTCCATTCACAATATCCTCAAAGAAAATAAGATACTTGGGAATCAACCTAACAAAAGAGGTGAAAGATTTATACAATGAAAACTACAGAACCCTAAAGAGAGAGATAGAAGAAGATCTCAGAAGATGGAAAAATGTACCCTGTTCATGGATAGGCAGAACTAGCATCATCAAAATGGCGATATTACCCAAAGTTCTCTACAGGTTTAATGCGATGCCAATCAAAATCCCAACAGCATTTCTTGTAGAAATAGACAAAGCAATCATGAAATTCATATGGAAAAACAAAAGACCCAGAATAGCAAAAGCAATTCTAAGCAGGAAGTGTGAATCTGGAGGTATAGCGATACCAGAGGTCAAACTGTACTACAAAGCAATAGTAACAAAAACAGCATCGTACTGGTACCAAAACAGGCAGGTGGACCAATGGTACAGAATAGAGGACACAGAGACTAATCCACAAAGTTACAACTATCTTATATTTGATAAAGGGGCTAAAAGCATGCAATGGAGGAAGGATAGCATCTTCAACAAATGGTGCTGGGAAAATTGGAAATCCATATGCAACAAAATGAAATTGAATCCCTTTCTCTCGCCATGCACAAAAGTTAACTCAAAATGGATCAAGGAGCTAGATATCAAATCAGAGACACTGCGTCTGATAGAAGAAAAAGTTGGCTACGATCTACATATTGTGGGGTTGGGCTCCAAATTCCTTAATAGGACACCCATAGCCCAAGAGTTAATAAAAAGAATAAACAAATGGGACTTACTTAAACTAAAAAGTTTTTTCTCAGCAAGAGAAACAATAAAAGAGGTAAATAGAGAGCCTACATCCTGGGAACAATTTTTTACCCCCCACACCTCAGATAGAGCCCTAATATCCAGAATGTACAAAGAACTCAAAAAATTAAACAATAAGATAACAAATAACCCAATCAACAAATGGGCCAAGGACCTGAACAGACACTTCTCAGAAGAGGACATACAATCAATCAACAAGTACATGAAAAAATGCTCACCATCTCTAGCAATCAGAGAAATGCAAATCAAAACCACCCTAAGATACCATCTCACTCCAGTAAGATTGGCAGCCATTATGAAGTCAAACAACAATAAGTGTTGGCAAGGATGTGGGGAAAAGGGTACACTTGTACACTGCTGGTGGGACTGCAAAATGGTGAGGCCAATTTGGAAAGCAGTATGGAGATTCCTGGGAAAGCTGGGAATGGATCCACCATTTGACCCAGCTATCGCCCTTCTCGGACTATTCCCTGAGGACCTTAAAAGAGCGCACTATAGGGATACGGCTGCATCAATGATTATAGCGGCACAATTCACAATAGCTAGACTGTGGAACCAACCTAGATGCCCCTCAATAGATGAATGGATAAAAAAATGTGGCATCTATACACAATGGAGTATTATGCAGCACTAAGAAATGACAAAATCATAGAATTTGCAGGGAAATGGATGGCATTAGAGCAGATTATGCTAAGTGAAGCTAGCCAAGCCCTAAAAAACAAATGACAAATGTCTGCTTTGATATAAAGAGAGCAACTAAGAACAGAACAGGAAGGAAGAGCATGAGGAAAAGACTACAGTAAACAAAGACGAATGGGGGGAGAGAAAGGGAGAGAGAAGGGAAAGCATATGGAAATGGTAGGAGACCTTCAATGATACATAAAATTATAAGAGGTTATGAGGGGCAAGGGGGAGGGAAAAAAAGGGAGAGAATTGAACAACAGCAGGGGAGGTAGAGAGGGAAGTTGGGAGGGGAGGGGAGGGGAGGGGGGATAGTAGGGGATAGGAAAGGTAGCAGAATACAACAGTCACTAATATGGCATTATGTAAAAATGTGAATATGTAACAGATGTGATTCTACAATCTGTATTTGTGGTGAAAATGGGAGTTCAAAACCCAATTTGAGTCAAATGTATGAAAGATGATATATCATGAGCTATGTAATGTTTTAAATAATCAATAAAAAAAAAGAAAAATCCAATGATATTAAGACTCTGTAGGGATTCCCTTGTATTATGATAAGTTGCTTTTCTCTTGCTGCTTTTAAAATTCTTGGTCCTTGACTTTAAATTGCAATAGACTGAACATCAAGAAATTTTTGCCAAGACTCATTATTATCTTGGCAAAAATTTCTTGATGTTCAGTCTATTGCAATTTAAGCATCATGGATCTAGATGTCCATTTCCCTCCCCTGTCTGGGCAGTTTTCTCTATTTCTTAAGTTAAACTTTCTTCCCCTTTCTTTTTCTTTACTCCTTCTGAAACTCCCATAATGCACATATCATTTTGCTTGTTGTTGTCCCATAAGTAGGCTTTCTTTATTCATTTATCTTTGTTCCTATGGCTAATTTCAAGTCATTTGTCATTAAATTCACTGATTCTTTCTTCTGTTTGATAGAGCATGCTGTTAAAGCTCTCTACTAAATGTTTCAGTTCACTCATTATATTCTTCACTCCATAATTTCACTTCTTATATTGTGTTCCTGGTTTGTTCAGTTGTCTGTGTTCTCCTGTAGCTCACTAACCTTCTCTAAGATGATTATTAAAAACTTTTGTCAGATAACTTATAGAATTTCCATTTCTTTGGGGTCAGTTGCTAGAAAGTTATATTCCTTTGGTGTTGTCAATTTTCCTTTATTTTTTCATTTTTCTTGTAGTCTTGCTTTGATGCAAACACATTTGAGGGAACAATCAGCTCTTCTAGACTTTATGGACTATTTTAAATGGGGAAAGATCTTCTCCTATGAGTGGTACAGGACATTAGTTCAGTGGGGTGTCACAATTTCAGCTTGTAGAAGCTATATTGCTATCATCTCTTGGAGTTCCATTAACTGATATCAATATTAACTAAGAATCTAAGTGTCCTTTACAGCAGCCCAAGTTCCTAGTGTCTTCCTTTTCTATCCTCTACAGTAGGGTGGGAGAGTCATGGCCAAAACAATCCCTCTTGGCACCAGATCCGGGATCTGGAGTACAGGCATGCACAAATGACTGTAGCTTTGAAATCCAGTGCACAAGTAGCACCAATATATGAGGCACAGGAACTTGTAGAAAAAATTATGAATTGAGGGTTTAGAGCACAAATGTACATACTTAAGCAGTCGTGCTGGTATTGTGGACATGGGCACTCATGGAACAGCTGCAGAGTCAAGGAGTGGAGCACAAGCACATGCAAAACAATGGACTCTAGGGTCCATATGTGCATATGGACACCAGAGGCAGGGTGGTAGCTCAGTCTGAGTGTTGCAGTGATGTCTCCTTCTCTGGGAGATTAGTAGAAGGAGTGATAACTACTGAGGTCCTTGGTGGTAAAAAATTCTAAAGGGCAGGCCATGGGAGACCACAGTAGCACTCAACATGAGGCTGATACTAAGAGCCATTGCCCTTTTCTTTGTTCCTAACCATCTTCAGATGTCTCAGCTATGCAGATCTCAGTGATTTGGGTTGGGTTAAACCAAAGAAGGTCTTTTGGTCAGTACCTTGAAAGGCTGGGGAAGCTTGTTGTGAACCCTGCTGTCCTTTTATCCATGAAGGGAACTTGTGGGATGGGAACTTCTCACTTGGCACTGAACTGTGCTGGTCTACGGGACGGGATCATTCAGGTAATGAAACTGTTGTTCCTTCCCTTTTTGTGCAGTTATTCTTTTTTTCCTCCTTTTTTTTTTTTTTTTTTTTTGCCCCACTGTGCTGCTGTAACTTCTTAATTGGACTAGTAGGCTCTCACTGAGGCATTTTCACTCATAAATATCTAGCTATATAATTGCTATTGCTGTGAAGAGGAAAAAAGCTAGGATCTAGTCCACCATTCTACCATTGTTCTGACATCATTCTCTATTCTCCCAGTAAATCTCTTATAGTTCTAATTCCATCTTGGCATCCATTCCCAGAAGATCTGAATTGACATAGGAAGGTAAATAAAAAATTCAATTTTGGATATGGTAATTTTGAAATATCTATTAGATATCTAAGCAGAGCTATGAAGTTAGATGTACAAGTAGATTTAGAAATAAAATTTGAGACAGACATGGTGGAATGTGTCTGTAATCCCCAGGTACTCGAGAGACTGAGATAGAAGAGCTGCTTGAATTCATTAGTCTGAGGCCAGCTTAGGCCACATAGTGACACCTTGTCTCAAGAAAAGAAAACAGGGGGCTGGTGTTGTGGCTCAGTGATAAGAGTGCTCGCCTAGCATGTGTGAAGCAATGAGTTCAATCCACAGCACTGCATAAAAATAAGTAAATAAAATAAAGGTAATGGTGTCCATCTACATCTTTAAAAAGAAAGAAAATAAATCAAAATAGGTAAAATTTGGGCTAGACATATAAATTTAGAATCCATTTGAAGTATTTGAAGACACAAGACTAGATGAGATCACAAAGGAAGTGAATGTAGATAAAGAGGTCCTTAGGATTGACTCCTAGAGTACACACCAATTTAAGTATCCAAAAAGAACAAAAATAATCAGCAGTAGTGACCACAAAGATTAACAAATAAAGTAGGAGAAATCTAAGAATGTTTTATCCTGGAAGCCAAGTAAAAAAGTATATCAAGGAGAACGGAGGAATGAAACATAAAATGCAGCTAATAGGTCAAATTAGGTAGCAAAAAAGGAGTGACAGTTAGGTTTAATAAACTAGAAGTTGCTTATGATCTTGACAAGGAGCAGTTTTAGTGGTGTTAGTGGTAGGGAGGATGGAAAACCTGAATGCAGATTTAAGAAAGAATGAAGGAAGAGGAAGCACAGACTACCAAGTATAAACAACATTTCCATGGAGTACTGCTACTAATGGGGAAGCAGGAAAATGGAGTGATTTCTGGAAGGGAAAGTGATTTGTTAAAAAAAGGATTTGTTAAAGGTAAGAGACAAGTTTGTGTGCTGATGGAAATGCCCTAGTGGAGAGATGAAAACTGATGATGTAGGGAAGAGAGATGAATTTCTGGAGCCCTGTTCTTGACTAGATGAAAGATGATATAATCCAACACAGAAGTTCAAGAATCAACATTTAACAGAAGCATGGATAGTTCCTCTGTAATAACAGAAGGGAACACAGAGTTCATGGATATTGATGATGGTAAGTGCATGACAGAGGACATGAGAATCTGTGGATACCCTTACTTATTGCTCCAATGCTCTCAGTGAAATAGGAAATAATGACATGAAATAAAAATGAGAGGGGAGAGCTGACAGTTTGAAAAGGAGATGTGAATAGTTATTTTATCAAGACTATATTAAGATGTGCTGGGCGTAATGCTAGGCGCAGCACTCCTATAATCCCAGCAGCTCAGGAGACTGATGCAGGAGGATAGCGAGTTCAAAGCCAGCCTCAGCAAAAGCAAGGTGCTAAACAACTTAGTGAGACCCTGTCTCTAAAAAAATACAAAAAATAAGGCTGGGATGTGGCTCAGTGGTCAAGTGTTCATGATTTCAATCCTAGTGTGTGTGTGTGTGTATAGATATAGATATCTATATATATATGTATGTGTGTGTGTGTGTGTGTGTATATATATACATATATGTGTATATATATATATATATATATATATATATAGAGAGAGAGAGAGAGAGAGAGAGAGAGAACAGTAGATAATAGGCAAAGTTATCTTAACTTCCTCTGTATATCTCCTTAAACTCTCTTGCCTGTGAGGAACTATTTTATATAAATATTCAGTGGAACTAGATTATTCACATAATACTATCTAAGGTCCCATTCTGTGGACTCTACCAAAGCCAACCCTAGAAACCATTGATGTAGCTGATCTCAATTCTTCTGGAATGAGAGTTTACTGGGAGACTTATACATGACTACTGCCAAAAAGGTCCCTCTTTTCCTGCCCTTCCCTTTCTTTGGATAACACATAAGTGACAGTGACAACAGCTGACCTTAGGATGTCCTGAGGTAGGTATGTATGTACATGTGTGTGTGCAAGCATGATATAAGTGTGTGTCTGTGTGTGTTTATATCAATGCCTAATTACAAAAGTCCCACCATTCTCCACTTACACTCTTACATCTGGCTCAGTTCACTAATGTCATCTGCATGGCCTATGAAGATAAAGTCACAACACTTCCTTCAAGGAACAGAAAAGGGAGATAAGAAGAAATAACATATACATAAAAATATCCATATATTTGATAACTTATTGTGACTTTTATATAACTCTAGTGTAAACTACCTACTCCACAGAAGTATATGTATATGTATATGTATATGGCACAGTCATACATTATCATGCTTGATCCTTTTCTATCCTCCAAATTCAGTTTCAACCTGATTTGTTCACTCCTGGCAGTTTTCTTTGCCATCATATACACCTGTGAAATGTAGAGGCTCTCCTCATTTTCCTTCCTCAATTCAAGACAGGCAAGATATCACCAACTTCAATTTCTCATGATTGGATGAGGTATGCAATGCAAAAATCACATTTGATGTCCCTTATGCATCTATCTGGCTCCAACACTATTTTATAATATGTTTAGAGCATGAAAAGATTATCCTCTGGTTTACATATATGCTGCTTACAAAACTGCCAAGTTTCTTAAACTGCCTTCCTTAGGGCTGTTTCCTGTAAAAGTCCCAATTTAGCAAGAGATCAAAAGAACCACCTGCTGCCAGAGGCCAGGGCTGAGTTGGTGATGATTCACAGCTTGTCTAACTCTTTTACATTTGCCAGATGTGAGTGACACCACCCTCTCTTTGGAAATAGAAAACATAGCACTATAATGAACATCTAAGACCAGACATTTAAAATAATGGGTTTTTGCTATAATGAATGTTATGTTAAAAATCATGTTCTTAATACACAGAAGCTAAGATAAAAGGTCAGTTTTTCTGTAATGAATTAGAAAGTGAGTAGATGCTTATTGACTGTGATAGGGAGAAAGAAGCCACCATTCTAACCACACCCTTCCCCCTACTAGAATTCTGAAAGCATTTATGATATTTTGTTTTGGTAAGTAGCTGAGATATTTGACTTTTTGAGGCACAGGAGAAATCAGAGTTAAACCTCACTAGTCCACAGAACTAAGAAATGGGAAAGCTTAAATGTCTTTATTACTTCTAAAAACCAGACACTTAAGACACCTTCCCTTCAAGTAAATTTTGTACCACAGGGTCCATAATATGTTCTACAAAATTATTCCTTCTAGAAAATTCATAATCAACCAAGTAATAATAGAAAGCTACTAGGATTCAAAAACAGCCAGTCCAAAAAGCACCCCCTTTTTAGAATAAGCTTCATACCCAAATATTATTTTATTTGTAGATGTCTCTGGTCTCAAAGAGAAGGGACAGGTTCTAAAGATAAATGAGTTGAAAGCTGGGCAGTCTGGATGGCATTCCCTGAGATGCCATTCACTTGGCATCCAGTACATTCAGATTTTTAGTCTGAAAGGGACAGCTGTTGGTTTTTAAGTCCTTAAGTGGAGTTTCAATTTCCTGGAATGCTAAGGGAGGAGAGTTCAGGCCAACCCAGCCTGTCTTCTGAAAAACAGCCAAACTCTAGTGACAAGCTGATTTAGGAAGCCAAAAGTTTTATTTTTGAACTTTTGTGAGAAAAAGTTGAAACTCTATCCAAGTTAACAGAGAAGGAAAGAGATCAGGATGGGAATAAAGCCTAAGAGATGACACGTGCCTATACACTGGATAGGCATGGCCATTTGGAGGCCTCCTGCTTTCCTGCCTAGCCTTCAGCAATTACCAAGCTGCTGTTCACTAAGACTTCTGAGAGTATATTCATAAACTGTGTCTCTATCATGTTATTTTAAAATCTCTTAGAGAGGGTGACAGATGACTCTGAGCTAGAGAACAGGACCTTGTGACCTTTCTAGAACTCTTCCTTGGGAGATATAAATTAATTTCTTGCTTTTCTCAATGCTATACACGGAGGAGGGTAGCCAGGTTAGGATCTTGGTAAGTTCATCTGGCCTATGGAAAATTGTTTTCTCTATAGCATATTACTGGAAAATATGTATAGCATAATTGTTTCAAATACAGGCCATGAAATCAAAGCTGGGTCAGTTCCCAGTCTTGCCACTTAGTAGCAATGTAAATTCCAGCAAGTTTTTAAATCTCTGGAAGCTTCATCTGAAAACAAAACAAGAACAAAATTATTTAAAAAAAAAAAGAAAGAAAACACGAATTATATCTACCCCCCCCACACACACACACACACTAATGGAATACTACATGTAAAGTGTCAGCATATAGTAAGTTGTTGACATCTGTGTGGTCATTATTACCAATACAATAATGGATTGAAGAAAAGAGAGACAGGAAAGTGATTCCTCATTTGTAACTGTTTCCCAAGTTTTAAAATAGAGGCATGATTACTCATTTACCTTACTAGATATTTGGATAGCATTAGTAAATCCAATTGGGAAAGATACAAGACAGTGTCAATAACAGAAAGGTATGACCTTGATATATGTCTTCTAATTCTCTTACTACATATAATTCACATTTCTGTTACTGTTGAATCACCCATGAAGATTTTTAGATGCAGTTGTTGTTGAAATCTTATAAGCTCTTTAGGGCAAGAATTTTTTTTAAATATTTTTTAGTTGTAGATGGACACACAATATCTTTGTTTATTAATTTATTTTTTATGTGGTGCTGAGGTTCAAACCCAGTGCCTCACACCTGCAAGGCAAGCGCTCTACCACTGAGTCACATCCCCAGCCCAGGGCAAGAAAAATTTTTTAAGAAAAAGAAAATGAAAACTGGGAGATCCAACATGGCCGCCGGCGAGGAAGCAGCGATTCCAATGTCTCCACATTAACGGGAATCAGAAAGACCCATTGGAACAGCTGCAGTCTACCTACTGAGGAACTTCTAGCAAAATTCCGTTAAGAGGGGACCAGCCGGGAATTGGTAGCTTTATTAGAAGTGTCAGTTTGTCCCAGACAAGTGGATCTTGGCCGGCCACACGGGCGCAGAGGTCCAGTCCCACAGCCACCAGCAGCTTCTGCAAGCGGCCGGCGGCCCGAGCGGCGCGGCCCGCCTGAACCGGCAGACGGCACCCACCATCCCGGCCCTCCCAGGAGGCCCCGCTCTCACTCAGCGAACGGCCACCCCGCCCGCCCAGATCTTAGCCACGCGGCCGCAGCTGCCCAGCTCTACAGGCAGCCCCCAGCAGGCAGGCGCAGCAAGAAGTGTCCCCGCCTGGCCCAGCAGACAGCCTGTGCCCTCCCGGCTCTACTAACAGCCCCGCCCACCCGGCGAACGGCTCCCCCCCAGACAAAAGTTGAATAAGGAAACTATAGAACTCAATAACACAATTAACAACCTAGACTTAATTGACATATATAGAATATACCACCCAACATCAAGCAGTTACACTTTTTTCTCAGCAGCACATGGATCCTTCTCAAAAATAGATCATATATTATGTCACAGGGCAACTCTTAGACAATATAAAGGAGTAGAGATAATACCACGCATCTTATCTGACCATAATGGAATGAAACTGAAAATCAACGATAAAAGAAGGAAGGAAAAATCATGCATCACTTGGAGAATGAACAATAGGTTACTGAATGATCAATGGGTTATAGAAGACATCAAGGAGGAAATTAAAAAATTCTTAGAGATAAATGAAAACACAGACACAACATATTGGAATCTATGGGACACACTGAAAGCAGTTCTAAGAGGAAAATTCACTGCATGGAGTTCATTCCTTAAAAAAAGAAAAAAACCAACAAATAAATGATCTCATACTTCATCTCAAAATCCTAGAAAAAGAAGAGCAAAACAACAGCAAAAGAAGTAGAAGGCAAGAAATAATTAAAATCAGAGCTGAAATTAATGAAATCGAAACAAAAGAAACAATTGAAAAAATTGATAAAACTAAAAGTTGGTTCTTTGAAAAAATAAATATGATCGACAGACCCTTAGCCATGCTAACAAAGAGAAGAAGAGAGAGAACTCAAATTACTAGCATACAGGATGAAAAAGGCAATATCACAAAAGACACTTCAGAAATACAGAAGATAATCAGAAATTATTTTGAATCCTTATACTCCAATAAAATAGAAGATAGTGAAGGCATCGATAAATTTTTTAAGTCATATGATCTGCCCAGATTGAGACAGGAGGATATAGACGACCTAAACAGACCAATATCAATTGAGGAAATAGAAGAAAACATCAAAAGATTACCAACTAAGAAAAGCCCAGGACCGGATGGGTATACAGCAGAGTTTTACAAAACCTTTAAAGAGGAACTAATACCAATACTTTTCAAGCTATTTCAGGAAATAGAAAAAGAGGGAGAACTTCCAAATTCATTCTACGAGGCCAACATCACCCTGATTCCTAAACCAGACAAAGACACTTCAAAGAAAGAAAACTACAGACCTATATCTCTAATGAACCTAGACGCAAAAACCCTCAATAAAATTCTGGTGAATCGGATACAAAATCATATCAAAAAAATTGTACACCATGATCAAGTAGGATTCATCCCTGGGATGCAAGGCTGGTTCAATATATGGAAATCAATAAATGTTATTCACCACATCAATAGACTTAAAAATAAGAACCATATGATCATCTCGATAGATGCGGAAAAAGCATTCGACAAAGTACAGCATCCCTTTATGTTCAAAACTCTCAAAAAAATAGGGATAACAGGAACATACCTCAACATTGTAAAAGCAATCTATGCTAAGCCTCAGGCTAGCATCATTCTGAATGGAGAAAAATTGAAGGCATTCCCTCTAAAATCTGGAACAAGACAGGGATGCCCTCTCTCACCACTTCTGTTCAACATAGTTCTCGAAACACTGGCCAGAGCAATTAGACAGATGAAAGAAATTAAAGGCATAAAAATAGGAAAAGAAGAACTTAAATTATCACTATTTGCAGATGACATGATTCTATACCTAGCAGACCCAAAAGGGTCTACAAAGAAACTATTAGAGCTAATAAATGAATTCAGCAAAGTGGCAGGATATAAAATCAACATGCATAAATCAAAGGCATTCCTGTATATCAGCGACAAATCCTCTGCAATGGAAATGAGGACAACCACTCCATTCACAATATCCTCAAAAATAATAAAATACTTGGGAATCAACCTAACAAAAGAGGTAAAAGACTTATACAATGAAAACTACAGAACCCTAAAGAGAGAAATTGAAGAAGATCTTAGAAGATGGAAAAATATACCCTGTTCATGGATAGACAGAACTAACATCATCAAAATGGCGATATTACCAAAAGTTCTCTATAGGTTTAATGCAATGCCAATCAAAATCCCAATGGCATTTCTTGTAGAAATAGAGAAAGCAATCATGAAATTCATATGGAAAAATAAAAGACCCAGAATAGCAAAAACAATGCTAAGCAGGAAGTGTGAATCAGGTGGTATAGCGATACCAGACTTCAAACTATACTACAGAGCAATAGTAACAAAAACAGCATGGTACTGGTACCAAAACAGGCAGGTGGACCAATGGTACAGAATAGAGGACACAGAAACCAACCCACAAAACTACAACTTTCTTATATTTGATAAAGGGGCTAAAAGCATGCAATGGAGGAAGGATAGCATCTTCAACAAATGGTGCTGGGAAAACTGGAAATCCATATGCAACAAAATGAAACTGAATCCCTTTCTCTCGCCATGCACAAAAGTTAACTCAAAATGGATCAAGGAGCTTGATATCAAATCAGAGACAAGGCATCTGATAGAAGAAAAAGTTGGCTACGACCTACATACTGTGGGGTCAGGCTCCAAATTCCTCAATAGGACACCCATAGCACAAGAGTTAATATCTAGAATCAACAAATGGGACTTGCTCAAACTAAAATGTTTTTTCTCAGCAAAAGAAACAATAAGAGAGGTAAACAGGGAGCCTACATCATGGGAACAAATCTTTACTCCTCACACTTCAGATAGAGCCCTAATATCCAGAGTATATAAAGAACTCAAAAAATTAGACAATAAGATCACAAATAACCCAATCAACAAATGGGCCAAGGACCTAAACAGACACTTCTCAGAGGAGGACATACAATCAATCAACAAGTACATGAAAAAATGCTCACCATCTCTAGCAGTCAGAGAAATGCAAATCAAAACCACCCTAAGATATCATCTCACTCCAGTAAGATTGGCAGCCATTATGAAGTCAAACAACAACAAGTGCTGGCAAGGATGTGGGGAAAAGGGTACTCTTGTACATTGTTGGTGGGACTGCAAATTGGTGCAGCCAATTTGGAAAGCAGTATGGAGATTTCTTGGAAAGCTGGGAATGGAACCACCATTTGACCCAGCTATTCCCCTTCTGGGTCTATTCCCTAAAGACCTAAAAACAGCATGCTACAGGGACACTGCTACATCGATGTTCATAGCAGCACAATTCACAATAGCAAGACTGTGGAAGCAACCTAGATGCCCTTCAATAGACGAATGGATAAAAATAAAATTGTGGCATTTATACACAATGGAGTATTACTCTGCATTAAAAAATGACAAAATTATAGAATTTGGAGGGAAATGGATGGCATTACAGCAGATTATGCTAAGTGAAGCTAGCCAATCCCTAAAAAACAAATGCCAAATGTCTTCTTTGATATAAGGAGAGTAACTAAGAACAGAGTAGGGAAGAAGAGCATGAGAAGATGACTAACATTAAACAGGGATGAGAGATGGGAGGGAAAGGGAGAGAGAAGGGAAATTGCTTGGAAATGGAAGGAGACCCTCAGGGTTATACAAAATTACATACAAGAGGAAGTGAGGGGAAAGGGAAAAATAATACAAGGGGGAGAAATGAATTACAGTAGAGGGGGTAGAGAGAGAAGAGGGGAGGGGAGAGGAGGGGAGGGGGGATAGTAGAGGATAGGAAAGGCAGCAGAATACAACAGACATGAGTATGTCAATACGTAAATCAGTGGAAGTGTAACTGATGTGATTCTGCAATCTGTATACGGGGTAAAAATGGGAGTTCATAACCCACTTGAATCAAAGTGTGAAATATGATATATCAAGAACTATATAATGTTTTGAACAACCAATAAAAAAATAAAAAATAAAAAAAATTTAAAAAAAAGAAAATGAAAACCAAAGTTTCCACATGACAAGAGTTTCTGGTTACCATCAATGAAAGAGAATTAAATTACCCAATATTATCAAATATAAGAACTTTTTTCCTATCTTGAGAATAAAAACACCTCATTTTCTTACCAAAGTTCTGATTCAAAAGCTAACAAACCTACAGTGTTTTGTTTTTGTTGAAAAAAAAATCTTTCTACAGTTTATTGCCTTTCCTTGATAATAATATACACAAAGTCCTAAATATTTACCAGATGATACAGATCTGCCAGTATTTTTAGCCAAGTTTCAAAGTTCTGTGAAATCAGTTCTTGGACATATTCCTAAAGATTTGGCCCATGGAAATTAACTGGGAAGGATTTTTCCACCTTCTTCACATGGCTTTAGGTCACCACCTCTTTGTGTATCTGTAAGAAACCCACATCCTGCAATCGTGAATAGCCTTGCTTGCTCAGAAGCTGCTGTTATTGATAGATAAATATACAAAAATTTAATTCTTTGGGAACATCTATATCCAATAAAGACACCACATGCTCTGGCTTCAGTACAAACTTATTTTCCCAGCCTCCACCTACTCAGATCACAACTATCTTTAACTAAATATCTTCTCAAAAGTAAATTTCAATTCAAGTTCCTTACACTAACAATTCTCAATTCAAGTTCCATAAAGCCAACCACCAAACTTGTCCCAATCAGATTTTTTCTTTAATCTTTATAATTTTGTTTGAATTAAGGCTTTAAAAACTGGGGGAAAAATCACCCTTCTGTAATTATACCCCTTAATAAAGAAATCAGTTTCATTACTTCAGTTACTAAAATGTTTTTTAAATAATCATAAAAATTAAAATGTCATATAACCATTTTAAAATCTTTCAAAAGTATTTTACATCTTTGAGAAATTTCAAGAAACAGGGAAGCTGGGCCTCCACATCCTGTCCCAGTTGCCTTGAAGGTCTAGCTGCCAAAAATCTTAAGTCTGTCTCATGGGAGTCCCACATACACATCCAGCCAGGAAGGTCACATTCCATCCAGAACTCCAGAAGAAGAAAATGATCCAAAGGGGTGTGAAACCAGGCCAAGCATTTACTACAGACCAAAATTCATCTATACAGCAGCGACCCAGTTAGTGAGGAAACATTATCCTCATTCCATCACACTATTATTTTTGTGTTTCTATGTGGGTCACATTACAGAAAAATCCATGGAGAATTTGCCAGCGAAAATATGAAAGTTACAACTGAGGATTGTTGACCCCACTTTTTTGCTCAAGTTGCCAAATGAAAGGAAAGGTGAGACCACAGGGAGTAGCAAACTGCATTTGCCCAGATTTTAGGATTTCATAGACAGGAAAATATTTTAAAAGAATTAAGGAACTGATTTATAGTTGCTAACTTTTTCTTTGGACAAGCAAATATGTGGTTTTAATGATTACTCTTATCTATTAGCATCTTTTTGTAAAAGGGAATTTTAACATTAAGAAGTAGGAAGACTATAATGTCAGAAAGAAAAAGGACTTTCCTTTCCTAAATAGGTCAGTTGGTCCTCTCATCCTGACATCACAATGAAGATAGCCACCTTGCACCCTACTTTAGACTTAATGTTTTATTTTCTTTTGTTTTCACTTTAAACAAGTGAAAAGTAATTCAGGTTAATCCCAGTCAACATACTGGCTATCCAGAAAAATGGGGCCAGAGGATGGTATAAGAGGCAGGCTCCCAAAGCAGCCTAGACCTGAGGTGGGTGACCAGGATCAGCAGGTTGGAAAAGAAATCCCTGTGGTATAACTCTAGCTGCCAGTTATGGAGATCCAAAAGAAAACCAAGGGTACCAAAGCATTTTATAAACTTTGCTATTCTCTGCCCATCCCTGGGAAAGAGATAGTGGGGCAAAGAATACATACCCTCCTCCACTTTGCTAGTCAGCTTTCCAAGCTTAGTGATCCTTTTCCAGCAGGTGGCAGAACACACACATAAACAACTCCAAATCCACCCAAGGTTTTTTTTTGTTTTTTTTTTTTTTTTCTCTCAGTTGGTCCTTTCTTTAAAAGTCAGTGAGGGCTAGGGGTTGTACTTTAGTTAATAGAGCATGTGCTTAGCATGCACGTATAATACCCTGGGTTCAATTCCCAGAATTCAAGAAAAAAAAATCAGACATGTATAGAAAGAAATTTTGCAAATTAACAAAACAAACACCCACCCACATTCCATCCTGAAATCCTGTTTACACAATACTTTAGTCTTCACAGAGAGGCAGAAACTCTACAAAAACTCTGCAAAGAGTACCACAAAGTAAAAAAAAAAAAAAAATCCTAGCCAATAAATGCAAATGCCAGGACCAACATCTTCTTGCTGTTGGAGAACTAGCAAATAATTCTCACATTAAAAAAATTTAAAAAACCAAATCTAAACCTAATCATTCTTCATTAATCTTCTTTACATACCCTATAAAGATATAGACATGAATTGTCTTTTCTAAAGAAGTCCATGGACTTTACATTGCCTCTTTCCAAGGAAATAATTAATGTAGTATCCAAAGATATACAATGGGTCAAAAGAACAACCAAGAACACCAGTCACATGTCTTTATACTAGAATATATCTTCACAAAAGCAAATTTATATTTCAAACTGAAAAAGTATTTCCTAAAATATACTCTAATTGGATATTTCAGGTACAATAGTAAGTAGGTCACTTGCTTTCGAGGATTCAAGAATATCAGTCTACAATGTCTGTTTCTTTCCTGAACAGGAAAGGTAAAGGGGAAATACTACAAACAAGGAAATCAACATCACACAGCTCCTAAAGCAACCTCAACCTGACCTTGGGGGGTCAAGTCAATAATTGTGAGCTTTGTAGATAATTTCAAAAACTAATTTGACCCACAAAAGTAATTCCCCCCAAATCTGCAAAAACCATTACTTACATTACTACCAACCGTCCCTTTCAGGTAATTTCTAATCAGAAATTAAATTCAAGCATAAATGCCCTAGAAACATCTTTTAAACAGCCTAAATTTGATTATCAAATCATGTTCCTTCTCTATGCTTATCTTCTTTTTTCTCAGTGTCCAATCTGGTCCTATCTCTACCCCCAAACAATTATCTAGGGTCCCAGGGGTACCTTATGCTTGGCACCTTCTTGAATGGTATATGCCACATGAAATAGAATGGCAGATATAGAAGGAATCTGACAGGAATGAATAAAGCTATTTCTAAAGATAAGGGAAACATGGCTGTGAGAAACAAACTCCCTCAAGGCCACAGCTTGCCAGTTGCAATGTTATGAATCCACCTCACAGTGTCCCCATTCCTCTAGGTCATGTCAGTTTTTTTTCATTTTCACAAGACAAAAAGTTTGAGGCCCAAATAACTGGGTTCATCATCAGTTCTTTAATGAACAAGGGATTTAGGTTTAAAAATTTCAAGAAAGACAGAGCAATAGGTACTTTTCTTGTCTTCAAATCACATTGTTCCTATAAATAACTCATTTTTAAAACATAAACATCAAGGTCTGAACTGATCCTTGGCAATGATAACAAATGTAAGCTCCACAAGGGCAGTGACTCTTGTTTTATTCACATTTGCTTTCTTCTTCCTTCTCTCTATTGTCCATCTTTATCCCCCTTTTGTTCCCTGTTAGTGTTAATGTCTGGTTCCTTTAAACAAAATTGTGTTACCAGGTGGATATCTATTATTTATACTTTAGTAGCCTTTAAATCTGGAATATCATGTTTTAAAAAAACAGCAACCAAACAAGGCATTGGCCCCCACCCCACTGTAGGCCTCCAGTCCCAGTCAGCAGTGGAAGATCTTTGTGGTGAGGCCCATATCCATCCTCCTTTCTATGCACAAGGCCAAGCTTTGAATACTTTGGAAAAATGGCAAACTGGTCACAGGAACAGCTCCCTCCCTAATAACCCCTGGATTCCCTCCTATGGCTCTGCTTAGCCTTCACATTTTTGTAAAGTAATCTAAAACCTTACCTTTTTGCTGCATTTATCTTCCTTTCACAGCTGTCAAAGCCTGGAAGACATCCTGATATTGCATATTTAGACTCAACTATACTGTTTAACAAATGCCAAACTGCCTGTTTCCCACACCCTGCTCTGTGAAGCCAGCACCCCTCCTTACTGAGTCAATCAGGAGCCCATTCTCACCCTCTAACACGCTAGGGGGTGCTGTTGCCATTTCCAGATACAATTAGCTTCTAAACAGAAAAGGGAAGCAAAAGTCTCATGGTCCTGGAAGACATTTCTAGGTGGGCCTCTCCCTGCACAAGCCCTCTGCACAGATCCTCAGCATCAAAGAACCCTACACTTTACCAAATCACACAATTTCAGGATGAAGCTCACAAACAGTGTAATAAAAAGAGAAGGATAAACATCACCATGATAATGGTTTTATTATAAGACTGATTTAGGTACATGAGCATACACAATCATCATTATGATGACTGCCCAATGTGAATAATTAATCCTTATTTGACACCAGAGAAATTCTGTTTAAACAACCAAGTGGCAAACACTATCAGGCAGAATTAGACATATCAAATGCAAAAAGAACAGCCGGAAAACACTCAAGCTTATTCTTCCTTTCACAATCATCTTTCCTGGTATGTGGTGTCTAAGGCTTGAGAAATGAAAGGTTTATATACAAACAAATGAACATCAGCCTCTGTCAGCTTTTAGCTGGGCTACTGCACAAAGCTTACAAGCTGCCTGAGAAGCCTACTGGCTTCAGTTAACTCTGCTTGAATGGCTGGTGAGCCAGCATGGCAGGGAAAGGTCTATTACACATCAAAAGGCCTTTTCAGATTTCAAAACAAGTCATTCATGATAGTATTTTTGCTGAGTTTGTGAATTTTTTAAGATAACTTTTTTAAATGTGCATTTAAAAAAAGTTCACTGAATGAGACTCTTACCTAACATTAAACATTCCCACACAGAGAAGAACGGATCTGCACCAAGGAAAATAATTCTGGTATTAATCCAAGAAAAAACAATCCTGTTCACCCTCCACCCCCAAGCTAGTGTTTCACACTCTTTGTTGGTATGATTTGGATACTCCTCACAAATGCTAATGTGCAACAATTCACTAATGCTAATGATTAAACTCTCTTTGAGTCTGAAGGCAACCTAACAGATCCAGAAATCTGAAGAATCCCAAAGTAGTTCAAGGGGTATTCAGCTGCAGATGCATTCTAGAACAAATCTTACACAGAGTGGTGCCCTTTTTTGCCATGGACTCCATCCCTAGGAAGGACAGAATCCCAGATGTAAATATATCATACTTTCAGATGAAACTCGAGAAATATCCAGTGCGAGCACTCTTTTACTTCAACTATTCGATGCACTCTTATTACTTCAACTACTTGATTGGCATTTTCCCACAAAGCGCTAAAGATAAGAATGAATATACTATGCTTAAAAGAACAGATAACAGAAAAGTAACTCTTAACATAATGTCTGCCCTCACATTCCCAAAAGGTACACTCCATCAGTTACCAAGTCTGACTTCTGCAGTTATATAACTAGGACCCAGGGAGCAAATCAGGAGGGGGAGATTGGGAAATGTACTGTGACATGTAGTTGGAAAAGCTTTCTGAAAAAAGGTACTCAGAATAGCCCCCCTAGAAGCTCAATCAACCTCATGAGGAAACTCACTGAAATTAACTCATACCAAAGAGAGTACACAATACCAATATATGGCTTAAGTTCCTGACTAAAGGTAGGTGAGCATTTCCAGTCCTATAACCCTGAAGTTCTACTTTTGAAATGAAAAAATACAAAAACAAAGCCCTGTAGCTATTTTTGTCCAGAAACCTTCATATGCAAAATGCTAAGTCCTCAGAGAGGGGCAGAAAGCAAGTTTTAATTTAACATTATCAGTTACATTTTTAAAATTTTTTACAGTTATTCATGTGATTTCCTAATTCAAACAGAAAAAAATGAAAAGAGCTGTTTCTTTTTTATTTATTAATTTATTCTAATTAGTTATATATGACAGCAGAATGCATTTTGATTCACTGTACACAATTGCAGGCACATCATATGTGCAGTCTACATGTGCCTAGAGTAATGATGTTTATCTCATTTCACCATCTTTCTCCTCCCATATCCCTTCCTTTTGCCTCCCTCCTCTTTGCCCAATCACAGTTCCTCCATTTTTCCTGCTTCTTTAATACATTAAGCAGTGAGTCTTAACTAAGATTGCCCCTCAAATTCACCTAAAAAGATTAAAATATCCTGTCCTGACTACTCAGTGGATTGTCACCTTTATTGGCTTGGGAGTAGGATCTGAAGTGAGATCAGTACTTTTTAAAAAGTCCTCAGGTGTACAGCCAGGTTGGGTACAATTGAATTGGTGTATCCAGGCCAACCACCTGAACATAACTGCCTTCTTCAAAGTTTCTCACATCTGAATTTTATTGTGCAAAATGAAGTTAATAATGGTCCTCTCTCCTGGGTAGCAAAGATAAGACTATGATCATAAAGAACTTTGAGGAAATGAAAAAAAGGAAGTGGTTACTGATATCTTGATATTTGAAACCAATTTTTGGCACTGATGACAATAAGACCACAAAATTTTTGTAAAATAATATCACAAATACACAGCAAGTCTGTACTTCTGAGGTAGAAATATATTACATCTCCTAACCAAAAAATTGATTGCATTGCAAAATTTAACATTAAGTTCAAACAAAGAAGCAGTAATGGGCAGAGAGAAGAAAGGGATATGAGAATCTTTAAAAATGAAAGGTCTAAACACAGATCCAGATGATAGTAAAGGAGAGGTTTAAGTCACCAGTCCTGTTGTTTAAACTCAGCAAAAAGTCCCCTTAGGAAAGAAGCCATTAAAGCCAAGACTTGCAAGCCTTCCCACACCTCCCTGCAAGCCTGATGGACCTACTGGTTTCTAAGTCAAACCATCCCCTCAAATCTCTCTGCCCTGAACAGTGGAAAGTAGTCAGTCCTTCACTGCTGACAGAGGTTAGAAGGGGACATACATCCCTAGAGCCTATAACAACATTCAGGGCCAAATCAGATCTTGGCAGTGAGAATCAAGGTGGGAACCACAGAAATCAAGACTCTCTAAATCCCAATGTAGCTTCAGAAGAAGAGTGGCAACTCTCAGATAAACAAGCTCTGTTCTGGCAAATTTCAACTTCTTTGAGACCAAAATTCATATACCCACTTAGCCAGCAGAGGATGGAGAATTTCCACTTATCCACACCTGCAACATCACCATGACAGTAACTCAGTTGGCAGACAAATCATGAGAAATACCTTACATAATGAGAGATATGAAGAAGGGTGACATGCATGGACCTGTGTTGGAATTTCACAGAAACAAAAGTTTCTAGCTACTTCCAAATGTATTTTTAATGACCTAATTTGGTCAGGACTTTGGTGATAAGCTTAGCAACCAGCACAAAGTAACTTCCCCATCCATCCTTTCCCTCAGTGTACTCATAACCTCTCTGATTTGAGTCTTCTCACCCCTTTCCAGTCAGGGTAAGTTATACCTCAACAATTCTTCATGAAGTCACTGTCAAACTCTTACTCCTGGGACACTAAAACAGGCTTTGGTAGCCATCAGTTACCAAACACATACAATGTTTGAAGCACCAATTTCAATTTCACCTTCACAACAATTGTTAAAGCAGGCATATTATCTCTATTTTACAGAGAAGGAAACTGGAGCATAGTGAAATTGAATACTTTCAGTTTAAGGTCACAGGATTAAGTACCCAGTACAGCAGGCTTTGAACTAAGGTTTGTTTGATCTTAAGCTCATACTCCTTAAAATAAGAATGATGGGTTCTTAATACAGCACCACAAGCCAGGCTCTGGTCTAAACACTCTTTAAATACTATTTATTTACTCTTCACAAAAATCCTAGGAGAGAGGTACTATTTTTACCACTGTTATTATAAAAATGAAAAAATCTGAGGAACAGAGAGGTCCAGCAACTCTGTCAGAGTTGCCAAGCTCTTAATGGGCAGCATGAGGGTTCAAACTCAGGCTGGTTTAAGCATCCATTGAGGCTTTAACCACTGCATTTATAGCCTCCCCCCTTCTCTGTGTATCTTAGTTCTTTCTAAATTCATTCATTCAAATATTGCTTAGGCTCCTACTTGTGCATCTAATATCATACCAGCTATTGAAGAAAAATAACCAGTATTTGAGGGGTCCCTGCCCTCAGAGATCAATGACCTAAATGGGCAAAATCAGTGAATCAATATAATAAGGCAGTTATAAGAATGTGAGGCCACGTAATATGTACTGGAACACCAGGAAGACTCAAGAACTGAGACAGATAGGAGGACCTCACCGAGTGTAAAAGGTGAGTTCCAGGTAAGGAGAATGACGTGCAAGCAAATGTAAGCAAAGGAAAGGAATGGAGATGCCAGAATCTGCACTGCTTTTTTATATGTATTATCTCACTTGATCTTCCTACAGTCCTGTGAGGCATTATCATTTAACAGATAAAGGAAATGAGGTACACAAAGTCCAGCAATTTATCCAAGGTCACACAACAGCCAAGTTATAGAGTTAGGTTTTTCAGGTTTGTCTGACTCAGACACTCTTTCCCTAATTCTGAAGCCTTTTCACACATGTAAATCCAAACTGACTAGGACAGGGTATCCAGCAAGCACTGGCAAAGCCAGACAGAATCAAACCATTTTCATTTCTAGACCCCTTAGAAACAATTAGGGTCCATCGTCATCCTCCCATCCCCAAAAGGATATATGCAATTTCAACTTAGCAGCCTCTTCCCATTAAGTTCCCACTGCAAACAAGATTGCTCTCTGCAGACTGACACATTGTGACTTGGCTTTTCCAGATATAGAGCCACACTCAAGCCAGATGAACTTACTAGGAAAGGTACCAGTTTGTGGGGACACAGGAAGAAAAAAGGATCCCCTGATTCAGACCCCTTTGTCAGAGAGGAAAACAGGTTCAAAGAGGGTAGTCCGTCAAGGTTATTTATTTCCTCACCTCATCCCCCAAACTTTTGAGCTCCATAAAAGTACTTTGGCAAGCAGAGATCTGAAATTTCTGCAACAGCTTGGAGAAGAGGTAACTAAGGATCTGCCTTCCCACAGAATCTGTCTTTAGATTCCAGTGCTGGTAAGACTAAAAAGAGCAAATCTGTTTTCTCAGCAAGGTTCAAGCTTGACTCAAATTTTGTGTTATTAGGAAAGAGGTGGGAGTGGTGGGGCATCCAAATGTGATTCATCAGCTATTAATCAGCAACCTGGGGAGTGGGATGTTTTGGGAAAGTGCACCTTCTTGAGACCTTGGATCCACTTTCTTCCCACTTCAGGGAAAGCAGGCCCTGATTTACAGCACCCACTTGCAGCCTCTTATAGCATGGTTTTTTCAGCACCCACTGCTTGTAACAGGGATGAATATAGATGTCGTGATGTTTCTGCCACTCCACCCTTAGGTGGCTTTCTAAACAAGCTTGAAATAGTCGACCTAATCACCCAAAGAAGAGTCTTCTGGTAAAAAGTAAAAGCAGCCGCCATTATTTCATTGTCAGAATATTCAAAATGTATATCAAGGTCATTACTCACCAAACTTTCCCTCTGGTAATAAATAATACTCACTGCTCTTTCTAAGGCCAAAAGACTGTGTGCTACCTTCCATAATATTTCCTATCACTCTCCAGTTCCATTTTCACCAATCATCCCACATTAGACCATAGCCAAAAGACATAACTTTTTTAAAAATGCACTTACTTTAATGTCCTCAGAGTATTCATAGGTCAATTTCCCTGCTGGCTACTATTAGTGTAGTTGTACAGTGTATAAAGAGGATTTCTTCTCATTCTCTTTAGCAATAGGTAAAATCCTCAGAGGAACCAGAACCCAGATGTGTTTAAATAAAATACAACAATAACTTTGAGCTATGTAATTCATAAGTACTGGCTGGATATGCTTTCTTATTCTTTTTTTTTTCCTATTCTAAAACAATTGGTCATAAGTAATTTGAAAAATTTAGATACCTAGAGATTAGATAACAAAGGTGAGGAAGCTAGAACGTTGTCCCATCTTCAAATTCTCTCTTCCCCAAGCACACCTCTCTGATCACTTATGGTTAGGTTTCTTTATATGACACTCTCCCTTAATCAAGCCCTTAAATATTGGTATTCCCCTCAAAAATTCATCTATTTCAATACGTACATCATAAATATTCACATCTATATTTCATTTGATAAGCTCTCTTCAGAACTTCAGACCCATTCATTCAATTGCCAACTACACATTCATAGGATGTCCCATAAGCTTCTCAAACTTAGAGAACTTAACTCATCACCTCTATCACCTCCCACACCTTTTTCTTTTTTTATATTCCCTTTTTGATGGCACCACTTTCTATCACTGTCTTTACTCTGTGAAGTCTTTACCCAAGGTCCCTTATATGCAACCAACACAGAAAACTGTCAATTCCCTCTGAAATCCATCTACTTTTCTCCATTCTCATTGCCTAATATAGTCCAAAATCATCATTTCCCAAAAATGACATAACAGTCTCCCAACTGATTCCTTTGTCCTTACTCAAGCTCTTTCAATCCATTGTTTAAATTGCACCCAGTGATATTTCTAATGTGTATATCTAAATCTAAGCATATCATACCCTCACTAAAAATCCTCCTGTAGCTCCACTGTGCAAATGCTCTGACTAAAGAGACTTTGTTTAACTCAGTCTCTATTGATACCTCTCCAACCTCGTCTTTCACCAGAAGTCCTTCATGTTCCATGCTTCAGCCACTATGAATCTCTCAGATTCTCACACCTGCTTGTTCTTCTCTTGCCTCTTGGCCTTCTTAGGATTACAGAATTTAGAAAAGTGGGGCTAAAAAAACACCAGGGCAACTTTATGCTTACCTTCAGAAAACTCAATCCAACTTATTATTTATTGAGTGTCCACTATGAGTAAAACACAAATTTGGTAGCAGCAAAGACATTTAATGAGTAAGATATAATTCATGCCTATGGAGTCTCATTGTTTTGCTTTACTTAAACCTGAGTTCAAAAGTTCAAGTTCCTAAAAATAGTTCAAGCCACAGCCACACTAAGAAACCTGAAACTACTGGCATATGCCCACCTACAGTTCTACTGGGTATTTCATCCCCTTCTCTGCCAATCCAAAGCCTATATTTCTCCTCCAAACCTCTACTCTTCAAGGAAGCTTTCCACCATAGCCTCACCAGTTTGCACCTGGTTTAGAAAACTTTAAGTTTCTGTTGGCTTTCTTAGCTGTGCTTGATGTACTATAATTGGAGCCAATGGCCAGAGATTCCCAGGAACCAGAAATCCTGTATGAATTAGCTATGTTGCATCAATCAGGACGGCAGAGAGTGTTTAATTTCAAAATTGTGGAGACCAGTAAGGGAGACAGAGAGAAGGGCTATCCAGAAAAAAAAATTATTATCCAGCATTTCTAGACTGTTCCTTCTCTCTCTCTCTCTCTCTCTCTCTCTCTCTCTCTCTCTCTCTCTCTCTCTCACACACACACACACACACACACACACACACAGCAAATCAACGGAACTAGGCAAAGAATAACTCTCTGGAATCCAAAGACTATATCCTTGTCTTCACTGATTCAGAAATGATCTTGATAATGGAGACACTGATCTTGGTAGGTTTTTCCTCCTTTTTGGTAGGTAGATAATTAGAAGGCTTAGTGTTATTATCATTACAAGAGGCATCCCTTTGCTAGCATGGTGGCGCACACCTATAATCCGAGTGGCTTGGGAGGCTGAGACAGGAGGATCCCAAGTTCAAAGCCATCCTCAGCAATGGCAAGGCACTGAGACTGTCTCTAAATAAAATACAAAAGAGGGCTGAGGATATGGCTCCGTGGTAGAGCGCCCCTGAGTTCAATCCTCAGTACCCACCCCCGCCAAAAAAACCATCCTCTCTGGGTAGACAAATGATGAACAGATCCTGACCATCTCACGGCATCAGAGGGCAGGAGCACATACTTGGTGACTGGAGATGGATTTAATTTAAGAACACTGCATGCTCACACCTAGCTGGCCTAAATGACGTCTTTTTGCCTACTATCAATTCATGGCTTTCCGTACATAAGTGGTAGATACTATCTGCAGTTTCTCACCACCAAAACCCTGAACAAGAGGGGCTCTACTTTCTAGAGGAAGTGGATATAATACATTTTTGTACACTTCTAAACTTGGAAACTCATCTGAAGTTCCTTAATGCCTGAACTTTCTTTATCTGCACATTGTGGCCAATCCTCACACTACTACTCTTCCAATAGTAAAGTATAAATTTGGGTTATTGTCAAATGCAACACAAACACAATTCATGGAAAACCATTTTACCAAGAGGTAGTTATGAAGCATAATATCCCTGGATGACCAGAAGTCTGACAACTGCTATTAGAAGCAACATGAAAGATTAAAATCTTTTGTTGGGCAAAGGGGTGGGAGGAATAGGGAAGGGACATGGGAGCAGGAAAGATGGTGGAATTAGATGGTATTACCCTAGGCACATATATGACTGCACATAGGGTGCGATGCTACACCGTGTACAACCAGAGAAATGAAAAGTTGTGCTCCAATTGTGCACAATGAATCAAAATGCATTCTGCTGTCATATATATGTAATTAAAATGAAGTAATTAATAATTTTTTAAAAAAAGAAAGATTCAAGTAGGACAGAGAACATTGTGCAGCTAAATCATTCAGAACAGGATACAGATAAACAAGTGCCCATTTTCTCTGTCCTTAATCACTTTGGTTGTTTAGGCTTGATTGATTCTTGGCCAGTTCAAGATGAGAAACATACTAGATTAATTTGGTTAAGGAGCCAACTGAGGATTCTAGACACACCTTTTAAGGTAAGCCCTATTCCCTAGTTTAGCTGAATGTTTCTAGAACTAAGATAACCTTTCTTTTCATCCACTTGCAAAGTGGGTGTGTATGTTAAGTCACAATAGCAGTAAGCAGAAAAGTGAAAAGACTCAATGTTGCATCAATCCCATTTATCTGCATGGTTGAAGAAGAGAATATTCTGCAACTAGGGTAGCAAAATCTCCCTGTAGAACTGGAGACAGGGTGACTGCTATATTTTTCACACCTTTGGCATGGCCTTATTACTCAAAGGACATTTGAGTAATAATACTCAAATGTCATGCTGCATTTCAACTAAGAACTTTTCAGTGAGTCTTTCAGTATAGAGCAAGCAACAAATAAGGAAACTATGGATTTATAGTCCAAAGATACTGAGTCTAGAAACCATTACAAATTATCTTCTCTTTGGAAAAAAATGTATTGAACACCAGGGTGAGGGATGGTTTGAAGATGACATAAACACAAAAACCCTCTCCAAAGAACCTTAAAAGGAGGGGGGGAATAGACACCAACATGAATAAATAAAATAAAAGAGGGAAAGAGTCCAAGATATGGGATTATGACTGCTGAAAGAGAACCAAATTTAGAACTTGCCACACCATCAATACCTTTTAAATGTTTTTCATTCTTCCAGAATAAAACCTTATCATACCTGCCAAGGACAGAAACTACAATAAACAGAAATATGTGTCTTGGGGAAGATTGTCTATACTCTTCTTCTATTTTCTAGACAGAATCCCTAAGACCTTTTAAAATTGAATTTTTTAACTTTATGAATTTTTTATTTGTTCTAATTAGTTTTACATGACAGTAGTTATACATGGCCTATGGTTTTTGGTGATTAATGGGCTTCGCTGAGCATGATATGTACCACATTTTCATTATCCATTCATCTATTGAGGGGCACCTAGGTTGGTTCCATAGTTTAGCTATTGTGAATTGAGCTGCTATAAACATTGACATGACCAGTAGAGTATGCTGATTTTAAGTCCTTTTGGTATAAACCAAGGAGTGGGATAGCTGGGTCAAATGGTGGTTCCATTCCAAGTTTTCTGAGGAATTTCCATACTGCTTTCCAGATTGGTTGCACCAATTTGCAGTCCCACCAGCAATGTATGAGTGTACCTTTCCCCTCACATCCTCACCAACATTTATTGTTGCCTGTATTCTTGATGATTGCCCTTCTGACTGGAGCAAGATGAATTGGTTTTGAAGTATAAAAATGATTTGGTTATTAAGACAATAAACTATCCAATATATCAAAAGGATCAGAAAAGTCCACTGAGGCAAAATCATGATCCATACACTGGTAGAATCATACCTGGATTCTATAGCAAGGCTCAGAGGGAAACAGACCTTACTGATTCAAAGGCATGCCATCATAACTGATAAGTCCCTATCAGTATTTCACACCCTGGAGAAAGAGTAGCTGTGGTCCTAGCAGAAAGGTCTGGGAAACCAACTCAGACCTCCTGAGTATACATTAAAAAAAATAGGAGACTTTGCTGATGAAAGAAGTTGATCATTTGAGAAAGTAACAGGATACTGAAAATCCTCCATCAGATCCACTTCAGCTTGATTGCAAATCTTGATTCCACGCTTATTTCTGAAATAAATCAAACATATAAAGAAAAATAAAGTATTAGGAAAAAAACATAGTTTATGCTACATGGGGGATAGAGAATGAGACAAAATGTAACAAATGGCATGGGGAAGGGCAAAGAGTTTAATAAGATTTACTACAGGATTAGGCATTCATTTGGTTAAAAGCAGACTATGCAGGACAGAAGCAGAAGGAAATCACACTGCTTTGACTCATCGTGTTTCAGGGTATGCAGCCACCATTGTGTAGACAGGACCAGGTAGAGCCATGTACACACAAGTCCTAGTAAGAGGCATCACAATTGGTGAAGTGAACTGTGAAGGTTATACCTTGCTCTTTAGTGTTATTAAAGTCTAGGTCAAAAAGACAGTAGAATGAATTGGACATAACTTTCCTATGTTCATATATGAATACATGACCAGTGTAACTCCACATCATGTACAACCACAATAATGGGAAGTTATACTCTGTCTATATATGTCAAAATACACTCTGCTGTCATGTATATCTAAAAAGAACAAATATAAAAATTATAAAAAATAGATAAAATCTAGAAAAAGGAAAGAACAGCTCATCTGGTACAAAAAGAGAAGGGGTCAGTTTTATATCCTCAGCATCTAATATAATAACAGGCACATTAGTGCTTAATAACTGTGATTTGAATGAGTTAAGGTATAATCTCTTACTTATATCTAAGAGGTTCAGAAGGATACATAGGTTTAGTCCAGATTTGCCTGACAGTCCCATAACTTTGTATCAGCATAAGGCATAATGTCATTTGCATTTGCAAATGGTTATCAATGTAGATAGTAAATTGAATTTTACTTTAGTTTTATCATCAAAATGAATGGCCTTCTATTGATTAGATTATCATAGAGACATATGGGGAACTGTATTTTTTCCATCAAGTTACTCCTTATAGAGCCTATCTTAGATAAACTTTGGAAAGTCCTTTTCTCTCTGGTCTCCCTTTGTTTTTCCTCCCTCGTGTCTTCATCATTTCTTCTATCCCAGTCTTTTCCCCCAAGTGTCCTGGCATTATTCTTGGAGTAGGGGAATACAAATCAACTTTGAAGTCCTCAGAGTCTTAGAGAATACCAACTATAACACTGCTTTTCCTGACTCTAATAATATTTGCCATCTTTCATAGGATAGCTTTAATACACTATTGTTCTGACAGTTCCATCTTTTTCTCTGACTTATCAAAAAAAAAACCCTTCCAAGAATGAGTGATAATGAAGAGAAGGAAGCAAGGGAGAAAGAAAATCCTATCTTGCCTCAAATGAATAAATGAACAAATAGGGAGGTTCTACATGTGGGTAAGGAGATATACTTTTAGCCATTTGGATTTTTTTCTTATTTACCAGAAAGGAAGGACTAAATTACATGCTTGGTTTTTATGTAAGCAGACTGATTTATTCCTGGGACTTATATCTATTTCCATTTATTTAGCTTATAGTTTATACCAGCAGGGTTCAAGAACAAACCCTATTTTGTTCAAGACAAATCATCACTCACTCCAGGAAGCCCAAAGCCATCATAAAAATAAAAGGAAACAGGAAGAGAAAGGAAAGATAGTATTGGTTTGGGCTTTGGTATCTTTTATATTTTAATTTTTATGTAAAACTTTTCAACTCAGATGAGTGGGAGTTTGTTTTCTGGTGTGTAAACCTGTGAGCTTTAGTATCACTTTTTGTATCACTATTAATAAGGAAAGTAAAAGTAGATCTAGATCTCTTCCTTGGTAAAAAGTAAGGAAGAGACTCATTTGACCCTAGCAGATGCAAGACTGAATTAGAAATCTTAAAATAAATAAATAAATAAATTTAACCCCACATAGCATGATATAGACTCTGAAGACATGGATTGGAATCCCACCCACTCTTGTCTCTTCCTATCTGTGTTGACTTAGGCAAAACCCTTAAAGCCTCAGTTTCTTATTTGCACACTCAGGGGTTTGTTTGCTGTGACTTTATCCATCACTGATTATTTGATCAAGGAGAATTTCTTTCCCCTATCAGCCTGTCAGGGAAGATGGTCCTCTCTTATCGCCTATGCCCACATCCCACTAATTATCTTCAAAAGAAGCACATGGGATTGTGATGCACTCTCACAGCCCATCATAGTGATTTCTGGTAACAAAAACTGTCTCTGCTCACCATGCTTGGCTATACACCTGACTAGGAACTCTCAGCACAACAAAATACCTCCGATCAAAGGATTCATTTTCAGCTAGAAAAAGAGTTTGAATAATCAAGTTTGCTACAAAGTAGCCATTTCAGGTCTGTTACTGAGAAATCAATTGTTCAGCTTTCTGAGACTCTCTCCAGTATATATTCAATGGGTTCAATCCTTCCTTCTCCTTGGCAAGGAATGTTACTTCATTATACTTGCCTAGAAAAGTTCAAGATTTCCTTACTTGCTACTGACACTCCGATTCAAATCTGAGACATATTTGTTTGTTTAAAAGAGCCTAAGCAAAGCACATGTATTTATTTTCCATTTATGAGTAAAGGTCTTGCAGGATCTTGTCAACCTGGTTTAAAAATGGTAGTCACAATTTGTTAGAATCATGTTCTTTTGAGATGGAAACACCTTTAACATAGTCAGGCCCAGTAATTTTAAACATCATTTAGATATTTCCCAAAATCACCCTTATAATACTACCCCCCATGGAATGAAATAGATGATGCATGTGAAGTACACCAAACACAGCACATTTAAGAACTCTATTTTTCCCCCCAGTGGATAGGAAAGATGTCTTAGAGAAGGGAGACTGGAGAAGCTCTTTTGATGATGTTAGAGGACTACTGGGATCAGGTGGTAAAACGGTAGGAGTGAAAAGAAGGAATGGATTCCTAAGTAGGTAGAAAAATTGAAACAAACGAATATGGAAGAAACCATGTGTACAATGTGGGAAAGTTCTCCAGATCTGGCTTCTCAGCATCCCAAACGACCACACTCATGAAAACCTTATTTGCTGGTGTTTCTCAAGTTCCACTCCCATTATAGCATCTGTAATCTATCTATAAACTTCCTCCTACTGCTTCCTATATGCAGCAGTCATAAGAAACATACCCTCTGCTCTCTAGTTCTTGTGTAATTCCTACATCTCCCCCATGGTATCAAATGGAATTCATATAACTGCATTTGATTTCTGTGATCTGAGCAGAAACAGGCATCTGAGGTTCTGTTTTATAAGTAATTTAGTAAATTCCATGTTATCCAGGCCCATGCTCACCTTGTTCTCTAGGAAATTAATTTAATGCTATTCTGTATTCAAGGGTCCATATTTGACATTTTCCTTATGACAATCATGGAAGTCATATATAGACTTTCAAATCCTCTCAGTAATGAGCTGAAAACAGTTTCCTACATGAGGACTATTGTGCTCCAAACATCAAGGCTGCCCCACCCTCATTGCTGGTAAACTCTATTTAGACTAACAAAATGTCCCAAAAGAGAAGTTCATCAAAAGCTTCCATAATTCTAAATATTAGGCTTGCTAGACTAACTCTTCCCTTCCCAACTACAAGACAAATTCCCCATGATCCTTGAATCCCATCTCTGGTTCCTGAAAGCTGACCACAGACATTCTTGATCTTCCGACTCAAACCATAACAAGGAACCCTTGGACTGATTAAATTTGTTCCCTTTTCCTTTATTTTCTTTCTCTAGCTTTCTCTGTCCTCCTAATTACAAATAAGCCTCTCCTTCCCTCATATATCCTAAACTTCCCTGAAGGAATTTTCTGTCAAGTTCCGGCAATTAGAAAAAGTAGCAAGAATTATGAAGATCAGTGCAAAAACAAAAATGCATTTGGTTCCAGAAACCACATGCTTTATCTTAGCCAGTAGTGCAGAAGGGTCTCCTGAGAAGGAATCAGGCTATAATATTACTCAATACTGAGGTTTAAGTAAGCACTGCAAGGTGATATTCACCATGACTTTCCTTATACTAGAGCCTGGATTTCCAGCAATTTCTTCCCTGGGGCTAATTTCTTTTAGTTTTATGGCCAGCAGAAGTTGCTGCACAACTGTGCAGGAGAGAGGCAGGAATTAGAACCAAGTCCAAAGTATCATTGTCACTACACACAAGAAGCTGGCTAATGTAGGGAATAAAAACTGGGAGTTGATCTGGCCACTTGGCAGCTGTAGGGTGTCATTAGCTGGAGAGAATGTCTGAGTTATAATTAAGCTAAAAGAGGAAGCTGGCACCTCACCTGCCAGTTCTCTGTGCACTGAAATAAAAAAGGAAGTCCAGCCTCTGATGCTTCTTCCAGCAGCCAGTAGGTTGGCATGACAACTTGGTGCTAGTCTCTAACCCTGTCTTCACTATAACCCAGTGGGAAAGTATCCACAGTATAGAATTCAATAACCTGGAAAGAGATTGTAGATGTGTTCTTGTTTGGCTTCCCCAGTCTAACTGATGTCTTTGTGTAAGTTAGAGGGCCCTCACTCTGAATGGACTCAGAACCATGGGTACAAAGGTTAGGTGAAACACAGGCTAGATTTCAGGCCCCACAGGTCCCTGTGCTTAGGAACTATGTACGACACACATTCATACTGACTACCCTATTCCATAGCTCAGGAACAAAAAAATAACTTAGGTTGAAGGCAGAGTGCTGGAAAAAAAAACAGTAGCTATCATGCCTGGTCACCAAAAGCTGCCCCTCTGTGCACTACAGTGCAAGTCCATGCCAGGCAAGCAGAGAACAGAGAGTTTGAAGGAATAGGGGTAGAGGGAATATGATGGCCCTGCCAGAACTCATACATGCCAGCCATATCCTAATCACACTGTGGCACAGCTACTGAAATTCAACACACTCCTATCACCAGTCTCTAAATAGAATTATTAAGAACAAGTCAGGCTTGCTTGCTCTGGTCATATTTTGGGATCCAATAGTGACATGAGGTGTGAATAATGGGCAGAGCAGCACAGTTACCAATTAAGGAATCAAAAAGAAAGGGAAAGCTCTCATATCAGGATGGATTAGTTCTTGAAAGAAGAGGAATGAAATCACATTCCTCCCAGCAAAGCACCAAAAAAAAGTAATAGATAAAATGTCAAAATAGGCTCAAAAGCAAGATAATAATCTCCTTAGACCCAACAAATTTCAGCTTTTGTGGATTCATGGGAATCCTACACATAATGGGGGCTCTGAAGCAGGTTCATTGTGGAAAATCAGGACTAGACCAGGGTCCCCCATGGCAGAAGAGCTACTTACTGCTGCTGCCTGAGGTTGAATCTCTTGTGAACTGCAAACTAGGGATACAGGAGGAAACTGACCTGATCAATCAAGATGACCTGACAGAGCCCTTAGTAAACTGCTCACAAATGCAAAAACTGGGCCTGTAATGTATTCCGTTTCACAGATGACAGGAGTCCGCACAACCTATATAATATTCAACTCTGATGTGTAGCTCCTGGGGGCTTGAAGTAGAGACAACCATTCAAAGAGATAAGTGAAGAGAGAGAATCAAGGAAGAAAAGTAAGCAATAAATGTCAGCTGATATTACAAACATAATGGAAATAGTAATCTAAAAAGGGTGTATGTATTTTCAGGATCCTCACAGAGGTACAGAAAGGAATAATATTCATTTAAAAAGTGAAACAAAAACAGGCACAAATGAAATTAGAGGAGGTGGATGCAAGATATAATAAAAGAAAAATACAGAAACTGAAAACTTAATAACAGATAAGAGAGCACCTCTAGTCTATATACACTTAAAGAAAGAATAGGAAATTGAAAAATTATGCTGAGCACATATTTCTGAGAAGGAAAAAAATTACAAAAGTTCAAAGACACAGAGACTTTATTGAGAAGCTTCAAAATACACCTAAATCAGTTCCATAATAACAAAGAGTGAATGGAAGAGAAGCAATATTCAAAGGGTCTGTACCTAATAATTTTCAAGAATTGAAGAAATATGAGTACACAGTTTGAAAATGCATTCTGAGAGGCAAGATGAATCAATAAAGATAAATCCACAACCCCAGTGTGTTGTCAAACTACAGAACATTGCAAAAGCTACTGGAGAGAAAAGACAGATTCCTACAAAGGAATGACAATTAGACTGACAAGAGATTTATCACCAGCAACAATTAATTTCAAAAGAAAGTGAAGCAGTATTAAGAGGAATTCAGGGGCACAGAGAGCACTGAGTCTCAAAAGGGAAATGCCCATGAACCCTTGGAATGCAAAACAGACCACTTGCAAGCAGCCTAGCTGCAGTCCTTGCCTGAGGCTTGCTGACTGGTTGATGAAAAAGCAAAAACAATCTGAAAAACTAAGGAGGATTAAAACATGGGAAGGCAATGCTCAAGTGTCAGGAAACTACTGGTGACAGACTGTATAACGCTGCCCTGAGTCCACCTCTACTCCAGCCCCCAGCTTCTCTATAAATATTAGAACCCCAGCCTAAAATGGCATGACCTCCTCCCTCACTCCTTCCCCTTTCTCCCTTTCTCCCTGTCACTTCCCTGAGTTCCCCTACACTCCCATTACTGAGTGTGTACTGTCCCTTTATAATAAATCTCTTGTTCTGCTACTCATACCTGATTTACATCCTAAAATTCTTTTTTTCTGCAATGTGGCTAAAAACCAGGAAGGTCTGAGTAGAGCTCTAGGAGGAGACCTCCTTGGACCTCCATGTCATGACAGGATCTTCCACATACCAGAGAAAATTATTATCCACTCTGAATTCTATACCCAACTATTCAGGTATAAGAAGTGAAAATTTACCATTCACAAATTCTCATGGGAAAAAAAAAAACTAAAGAATGTACTTTAGCAAGAAAGAATTCAGAGGGCAATAAGCAAAGAAATTAGAAAAGAATAATAGTAGTATATTTAATTCTTAACTATGAAAATAATTTTTTGTGACTTTTAAAATAAACCTTTGAAATAAAAACCCTAGATAGTAATAAGAAAATGTATAAAGCAGTGGTTTGGGGAGAAGAAGAATAATCAAGAAATTCTTATCTACAGAAGAGAAATGCTGACTAAACATAGTCTTTATAGAAATTTCAAAAATTAAGTATATGTTAGAATTTTGAGAACAACCTCTAAAACAAATAAAATACATCACATATATTCCACGCCAACAAAACAAATAAAAAGAAATAGGGGGAAAACGTCAATCCCAGGAAATACCATACAGAGAAGGGAGGAACAGCAAAAAATTGGGTGGCTGGGACAGAAGTATCCAGATGTCTGCCAAAGGTCTGTGTTATTCCACACAGTGAAAGACTGTTGTTAGGAAGTGGCTGCCATACCAAAAACTACATTTCCCAGGCCCCTCGTGATTCTAGGTGGGATGGTATGTCTAGTTCTCATAAAAAAAAAAAAGTGCTGCTATAAATGTTGATGTGGCTGTGTCACTGAAGCATGATGGGTTTTTTAAAAATATTTTTATTTTATTTATTTTTATGTGGTGCTGAGGGTCGAACCCAGGGCCTCACACATGGTAGGCAAGTGCTCTACCTCTGAGTGACAATCCCAGCCCTGTAGAGTGATGTTTTTAAGTTCTTTGGGTATAAACTGAGGAGTGGGAGAGCTGGGTCAAACAGTGGTTCCATTCCAAGTTTCCAGAGAGGTTGCACCAATTTGAAGTCCCACCAGCAATGTAAGAGTGTGCCCTTTCCCCCACATCCTTGCCAACATTTACTGTTGCTTGTATTCTTACTAACTGCCATTCTGACTGGAGTGAGATGAACTCTTAAAGTAGTTTGATTTGTATTTCTCTAATTGCTAAGGATGTTGAACATTTTTTCATATATTTGTTGATTCATTGTATATCTTCTTGTGAGAAATGTCTGTTCAGTTCCTTAGCCCATTTATTGACTGGGTTATTTATTTTTTTAGTGTTAAGTTTTTTGAGTTCTTTATATATCCTGGAGATTATAGCAGCACAATTCACAAAGCTAAATTGTGGAACCAACCTATCTTTCAATAGATGAATGGATAAATAAACTATGGTATATATACACAATAGAATATTACTCAGCATTAAAAGGGAACAAAATCATGACATTTGTAGGTAAATGGATGGAGGTGAAAAATATCATGCTAAGTGAGGTAAGCCAATCCCCCAAAAAACAAAGTCCTAATGTTTTTTTTTTTTTTTTTTTTTTTTCGTAAGTAGATGTGAGTGGGGCCGGGGGCAGGGAGCATGGGAGGTATGGAGCAACTTTGGATAGGGCAAAGGGGCTGGAGGAGAAGGGAGGGGGCATGGGAGAAGGAAAGATGGTGGAATGAGATGGATATCATTTCCCTAGGTACATGTATGAAGACATAAATGTGACTGGCTCTACTTTGTGTACAATGAGAGAAACAAAAAAATTGTGCTCCATTTGTATACTATGAAATGAAATGCATTCTACTGTCATGTATAACAAATTAGAACAAATAAATTATTTTAAAAATAATTTAAAAATTTAATTTAAAATAATTAAATAAATAATTTTTAAAATAATTAAAAATGTGTAAAAGTGATATAAATGACTTCTAAGTTGATATGGCTAAAAAGCACATATGCCTTCTTCACTCTTGGAACGTAAATATTAGGTGTGGCAGAGCCACTAGATGGAAGTAGCTTGTGTTCCTGAATGGCTACAGGGAGCAAATAATCCCTGCTATGCCATTGATGGTTTTTACATGATAAAATATACAATCATGCACTGCATAATGACATTTAAGTCCATGACAGACCACGTATACAATGGTGGTCCCTATGATTAAATCTCTCTAGTGACAATTCAGCTATCTTAGTTTGTGTGAGTATACTTGCACAATGACTAAATTGCTATCTCAAAACATGTCCCTTTCATTAAGTGATGCATGACTGCATACATCTCTGTGCTGAGGTCTCCAGAATCATCTATAATCTCAGCCAGCATTGCCCTAAGTAATGTAGATGGTAAGTAGAAAACACAAAATGAGGGGCTGGGGTTGTGGCTCTACCTCTGAGTACTCACCTACCATGCGTGAAGCACCAGGTCCATCCTCAGCACCACATTAAAATAAAATAAAAATATTGTGTCCATTTGTAACTAAAAAATAAGTATTAAAAAACACAAAATGAAATGATAGAAAGAAGTCCAAATATTGTCAATCACAAAAATGTAAATAGATTAAGCATGGTTGGTAGGCCAAATACAGCCCTGCCCATTCACCTACATATGGTCTATAGCTGCTTTTGAAAGTTGAAACAGAGACTGTATGACACATAAAAGCAAATGTATTTACTACCTGGCCCTTTACAAAAAAAGATCACCAGCCCCAAGACTAAACACACATTAAAATGCAATAAGAGACTGGGTCAATTTTTAAGACCCAAATAATGCTATTTATGAGAAATATAACTTTGAAAAATCACATCAAAGGTTTAAAAACAAAGATATAAAAATATGCCAAGCATGCTGGGCACTGTGGCCGCATGCCTGCAATCCCAGTGGCTGGGGAGGCTGAGGTAGAAGGATCACCAGTTCAAAACAAGCCTCAGCAATTTAGCAAGGCCCTAAGCAACTCAGTGAGACTCTGTCTCAAAATAAAATACATAAAAGGTTGAGGATATGGCTCAGTAGTTAAGTGCCCCTCAGTTCAATCCCTGGTACTGAAAAAAAAAAAAAGCCAAGCAAATATTAACCAAAAGAAAACATAGTTAGTAATATTAATATCTGACATTATAAAAGCAAATACAACTATATTAATAAGCATAAAGGGATACACTTCATAAAAAATAAATATCTCAAGACAATGTTACAATACAGAACTTGCAAATATTTTATTATATAAAGCAAAAGTGATTAAATCACAATGAAAACTTTTTTTAGAATCATCTATCAGGTAATTTCTATCAGGGGATTAATTCACTGATTGGGTTATGTCTCTCAGAACCAATCATTCCTCCTCTGAACCTTCTTGCAATCAAAACTTGAATGGGTTATGCTTTTAGAATCACATAAGGAACTTAAATAATACATACACTGGCTACCTTAACCAGAGAGGAGAAAAAGAAGAGAATCTTTAAGATCAACTAATTCAGTATACCTCTGTTACTCTCAGAAAGAAGACAATATTAAGGGTATTATGCTAGTGTTTGTTTCATGCTTTTATAATAAAATATCTGAGACTAGGTAACTTAAAGGGAATAAAAATTTATTTTCTCACATTTCTGGAGCCTAGAAAATATCTGATTGTGGCACTGGTAGAGGAAGTTGTTTAGTGAGAGTGAGGGTGCTCCTACAATGGCACTTTGAACGCTGCATCCTCTGAAGGGTGTCCTCATATGACAGAAGGCAGAAAGGCAAAAAGAGAAATCCCTCCATCAAGCCCTTTCAAAAAACACTTAATTCCATTCATGAGCAGAGGAGCCCTCCTGACCTGACCTCTTAAACTTCTGACCTCTTAATATCATCTCACTGATCATTAAACTTAAACATCTGAATTTTGGACAGTACATGGTCACACTTATAGGCAGCAGACAGACATGAGCAGTGGAAACATAAGATTAATCTAGTTCTACAGATTGGGCCTTCTGTGCTGACTGCCACTTTTTTTTAAGCAATTTATCTGAGGCCACTCTGACCCTGTCCTGATTTAAGTCAGTAGGGTATACTATATTCCTCAGCAAACAACCTGTTATCTGCAGGAGAAATGCAGGCTCAAAGACCCCTCCCTGCTGATAAAAAGAAAACAAGTTACCCTGAAGAGGGGACTTTTGTGACCTTTATATAAACCTGACTCCATGACTGGGGGAGATGAGATAATTAGAAGCAAAGTTCCAATTAGAACCAGTCTGTGTGGGCCAAGGTAACAGGTTGCCTTGGATCTTTAGCATATCATTATAATAATAAAATTTCCCTTCCGTGAGATAAGACTATGCACAATGGAAATCTGAAAGTCTGATGCAATCCTATCATTCAAAAGGTGGATCTGGGCAGGACTCTTTAGAAACTTCCCTGGGACCCCCAATAAAATTGGAGGGCTGGGGCTGTAGCTCAGTGGTGGAGCACTTGCCTAACACATGTGCAGCACTGAGTTCGATCCTCAACACCACATATAAATAAATACATAAACAAATAAATAAATAAATAAAAGTATTGTGTCACATACAACTAACAAAAATATTAAAAATAAAAAAAGCTGTAGGGCAGTAGGGATGTACTGTCCCTTTCCTCTCTCCCTCTCTCCCTTTTTCCCTTTTTCTTTCTCTTCTAATAAGCTTCTGTCTGCTACTACGTACAATTTGCATGAAAATTTTCAGGCATGTTTAAAAGAGCCAATGGTTGCAGACCATGCCACTAACCTCCTCAAATGGTCCCTTCTATTCTGAGGGAAGATTGTGCTCTCTCAAAAAAAAACCTAGCAGCTATGGTGAAAAAAGTTTGAATGAAAAGTGAAAGCCTTTCTTGAAGTGTTAGATAGCAGTCAACTTGGATGATAAGTGCTCTCTGAAAATAAATATATGCTAAGAAATTAACATATAAGTATACATGTTGATTTATCAATTACTTAAACCAATTCCAACATGGGCTAATCCATGGCTACCAGAGATACTGAAGGACTAGAACAAAGGACTACAGCAAAACATCTGTTTTAATAGTGACCAGATATCTCTCCTCAATTTCTGGATAATTGATTCTAAATTTCATGACTTGTCAAAGTTTTGTCTTTAGTAGTTTCAGATTAATTAAATAAGAAGTGCTCAACACAGGAAATATTTTTAAAGTTGTTGAAATCGACCTATATTATCAACTTAAAATTTTGGCCATCCAACTTTAGGGAAATTTTGCCAACAGACACAGTATTAAAAGGTTCTCCATTTCCTTTTTAAAAAGTTCAAGGTCAAAATTCATTGAGCAGGAGAAATTAAATTTAACCTAAAAAAAAGCAGCCAAGGAGAAGTTTAACTTTGATAAAATAGAAAAATACAAATCCTCCTCCAATCAAGTCTATTTGATTTCCTTTCTAACCCTCACCTATAGAAAGAAATTTATAATAATGTAGCCCATACAGCAAAAGTTATTCTTTACAAATAAGTTCTATGTCATTAAAGTCTGCAACAACTATATTTTTAGACTCAAAGGCAAGATAAATAAATTATGTCTAAATAATGGACAGCAGGAAATATTTTAGAGCCATGAGGAACACAGCTGTTAGAAAAAAAAATCTAATTTGGGTGACAGAGAATTAGTGATGTTTACTTCTGATGCGGGAGACAGAATCACAAGTATTTCCTGAGAAGGTGAGCATTATGGGTTTATGCAAATGATAGTCAACTATGTGCAAAAGGGAGTCAAGCAGGAAAAAAGAAGCTAGAATTTCTAGTCATCTAGACTTTCTGGAGTCAAGGTATATGGTCATGAGAGTGGCAGGGGGGGTCAGAAGACCATGAGAATGAGATATAAAGTAACTGAAGACTAAGGTGAATGAGCCAACTGGACTTAGTGAATAACTGGGTAAGAAAGAAAAAGGAGCTAGGGATATAGCTCAATTGGATGCATGCATAAGGCCCTGGGTTCAATCCCCAGCACCACACAAAAAAAAAGTCATTTTGGGGGCTGGGGTTGTGGCTCAATGGTAAAGTGCTTGCCGCTCATGTGCGACACCCTGGGTTCCATCCTTAGCACCACATAAAAATAAATAAGTGATATAAAAGTATTGTGTCCAACTACAACTAACAAATAAATATTTAAAAAAAGAAAAAGGAGAGGGAAGGAGAAAGAAGAATAAATAGAGGAAAACAACAATGCATTTGTAAAACTTTGGTTTAGGTATTACATAGGGAAGAGAAACACTTATTTATAAAAGGTTAATTTTAGGTGCCTTGAATGTGAGATAAAGCGGGTAGGGGTAAAAATCCAGGCCAGCAGCTAGAGAACACAATGATTCTCAAAAGGTAGCCTACAGAACTGTGAATCAAAATCCTTTGGGTGCCTATTAAAATAGAGATTCTAGGGCTCTTTCCAGATCTACTAAATTACAATCTTCAGGGGTAGAGAGGAAAGAATGGGAGTTTAGAGAAGAGAAGAACTGAGCAAAATGGAGTATATTACCTACTTAACCAGAAATGTAGATATGCACACTGTATAGACCAAATCCTGAGCAGCTAAGCTTACCTAGAGTTATTGAAAAGGAATAAAGATCCAAACATTAAAGCTTGAGGGTCTCAACAGTTATGGGTCATGGACAAAGAGTAGCCAATGAAAGACACAGAAAAAAAAAAGGAATTTACAAACTTAGCCTAAACCAGAATTATACATTATCACAAGGATAGGGGAGTTTCTAGCAGAAACACATGCTTAAATATTGTTTTGTTTTGTTTCTCCCTCTAAAGTTCTGGATGATTGCATTGACAGCTTTACAGTTGACCAAGAATACAAGTGTGACCAATCTTCCTTGAATTATTCCATGAAATTGAAAGGGAAAGAACACTCCCCAATACATTCTATGAAGCCACTGTGACCCTTAAGCCAAAACCAGACAAAGACACATCAAGGAAAAAAATCTATAGACCAATATCTCTGATGAACACAGATGCAAAAATCCTTAATAAAACATTAGGAAAATACATTCAAAAATTCATCCAAGAAAATAGTACACCATGATCAAGTGGTGTTTCATCCCAAGGATACAGGGTTGCAAATAAATAAATGTAATTCACCACATACATAGAATTAAGGACTAGAGTCATATAATTCTCTCAATAGATGCAGAAAAAACCTTTGATAAAATCTAGCACATATTCATATCAAAAACACTGAAGAAACTAGGGGTAGAAGGAACTTACCTCAACATTATAAAGTATATATGAGACAAACTCACATAAATGCTATATATGACAAACCACAAAATATTGAACAGAGAAACACTGAAATAATTTCCTCTAAAGTCAGGAATAAGACAAGGATGTCCATTCTCATCACTCCTATTTGATATAGTCCTTGAAACTCTAGCCAGGCCAATCAGGCAAGAGAAGGAAATTAAAGGGATACAAATGGGCAAGGAAGAAGTCAAATTACCTTTTTGCAAATCATCTATACAAAGGACTCCCCCCACCAAAAAAAAAAAACAACAAAAAACAACTCCACCAGAAGACTTCTAGAGCTGACAAATAAATTTAGCAAAGTAGCAGGATACAAGAACAATATTCACAAATCAATAAGTTTCTAATGGTGATTCTGCAGAAAAAGAAATCAGGAAAACTATCCCATTCAGAAAAACCTTCAAAAATAAAAGAGAGAATTAATCTAACCAAGGAAGTGAAAGAACTCTATGATGAAAACTATAGAACACTGAAGAAAGAAATTGAAGACCTTAGACGATAGAAAGACATCCCATGTTTTGGATAAGCAGATAATATTGTCAAAATGGCCATACTAGCCAGGCACAGTGGCACATGCCTGTAATCCTACTGGCTCGGGAGGCTGAAACAGGAGGATGGGAAGTTCAAAGCCAGCCTCAGCAAGAGTAAGGTGGTGAGCAGTGAGACCCTATATCTAAATAAAATACAGAATAGGACTGGGGATGTGGCTCAGTGTTTGAGTGCCCCTGAGTTCAATCCCCAGTACAAAAAAAAAAAAAAGCCATATTACCAAAAGTGTTATACAGATTCAATGCAATTCCCATCAAAATACCAATGACATTCTTCACAGAAATAGAAAAAATAGTCCTAAAATTTATTTGGAAAAATAAAAGACTCTGGAGAGCCAAAGCAATCTTAAGCAAGAAGACTAATGCTGGAGGCATCACAATACCTGATCTCAAATTATAGTACAGAGCTATAGTAGCAAAAACAGCATGGTATTGTCATCAAAATAGACATGAAGACCAATGGAACAGAACTAGAAGACCCAGAGACAAACCCACATAGTCATCTGATACTTGAGAAAGGTACCAAAAATATACGTTAGAGAAAAGATAGCATTTTTTTTAACAAATTCTGGGAAAACTCAATATCCATATGTAGAAAAATGAAACTAGATCCCTATCTTTCAATCTGTACAAAAGTCAAATCAAAGTGTATTAAAGACTTAAGAATTAGACCAAAAACTTTGCAACTGCTAGAAGAAATCATAAGGTCAATACTCCAACATATTGGCACAGGTACTGACTTAAGACCCTGAAAGTACAAGAAATAAAACCAAGAATCAGTCCACCCAGCAAAGGAAGACATAAAGAGCATAAAGAGAGAGAGTCCATAAAATGGGAGAAAATCTGATTCCTCTGGCAGGGGATTAATATCTAGAATATATAAAGGACTCAAAAAGCTTAACAACAAAAAACAACTCACCCAAGTAATAAATGGGCAAAGGAACTAAACAGACATTTCTCAAAAGAAGAAACACAAATGGCTAACAAGGAAATGAAAAAATGTTCAACATCCCTAACAATCAAGGAAAAGCAAATCAAAACTACACAGAGATTTCATCTCATTTTAGTCAGAATGGCAACTATCAAGTGTGGGGAGCCATTCTGACACGTGATTGGGTGACTCCCGTTAAGGGCCTGAGGCACTCTGGCTGTGTCGGAGTTATCCCGACCCTTTCCTGATGAGAGAGCCCATCCGTGTGGGGGTGTGCGTAACCACTGACCCTGGAGACCCAATCACTGACCCTGACCTTGGAGTACAGCCCCCCCTCAACCTTCATTGGATGGAATTCTCCCCTGAATCTCTTGTTTCCCCCAAATAAAAGGCTGATCCCCGGCGTGTTCGCTCTCTCTCTCTCCTGCTAGCCCAGAGTAATCCTCGCTGCCCTGCTGAGCGGCTGGAGGCAGGGAAACAGGGAGACCGAGCCGTCTCGGACCTAGCATTAAAATAAGGTACTGTCTGTGTGTTTTATTTTGATCTCTTCTAACTAACTGAATGCCAGAACCTCATTAATGAAACCACTGCGCAGGCCGCGTGGTAGAATTGGCGCCCAACGTGGGGCATTCTGAATTAGTTAGATTGAGTGGGAGCGCGCGCTAAAAAGATTAAGGGAAAGAAATAAAGAGAAAGGAAGATAAGGAAATAGAAATAAAGAAATAAAGAGGAAAGTAAGAAATAAAGAATAAAGAAAAGAAAGAGGTGACATTTGGGTCACAAAAGTAATAAAGAGGATAAAGAAAATAAAAAATAAGATAAGAGAAAGGAAAAAATGACATTTGAGTCACAAAAGTACCAGGAAATATTGAAGGAAAGAGACGTTAATTTACTTAAAATGGGAAATTCTACTTCTTCGGATAAGGAAATGTATCTAACTATTTTAGACAGTATAATTAATCAGAAAGGAAAACAGATAAAGAAAACTCAGTTATTGCAATTCTTAAAGATTGTAGGTGAATATTGTCCTTGGTTTTGTGACCAAGAGTCTCCAAATTTACTTACTTGGGAGAAATTAGGAAGAAAGTTACAGAGAGTTTGTCTTTCTACTGAAATACCTGGAGGCATAGAGAATATACAGAAAACTTGGACGGCCCTAGAAATTTGTCTCTTTGAATACATGGACCAGAGTCCGTGGCCACCAGAAGAGCTTCTGAGAGGTATTCAAAGAGCCATTAGGTCTATTCAAATGGAAAATCAGCCTGAAGCTAAGTTAATTTCCTTTCCTTTGAGCCGTTTTAAAACAAAAGCGCTAGGAGCTAAAACAAAGGTTAGAAATGTGCAAGCTAGCCCGCAGACAGATTATACAGAACAGCATGATAAAGAAGAAGCATCTCTAATCTTGGAGAGCCCTCCAGAAGTGGTAACCAATCTTCCTGGAGAGGAAAATACAAAGGAAACTCCTAGCGGGGCTCAGGTTTCTTCTCAGCCACGTGAGTTAGAAACCCAAATTCCAAATGGCGATAGTACAGAGTCTGATAGCAGCTCGCAGTCTGAGGAAGAAGAATTAAACATAGAAACTCAGGACTTAGAGAGAAATTTTAATAGATTGCATTTAGCACCACCTGCCCAAGCCTTTAAAATTCAGCCGATACCTGCTAGAAGAACCAAATTTAACAGGTGTGCTAAATTAAAGATGACTTTTCTTACCCCAGTTCAGCAAGGTATTAAGAAGGCTCAAGAAATGGGGGAGGATACTACTGGTTTTCACCTCTTTCCAGTTTTTGAGCAAACTGATGAGCAAAATCAGAGAGTTAGAATTCATGCTGTAATTCCATTTAAAACTATCAAGGAATTAAAAAATGCATGTGAAACGTACGGCCCAAATTCGCCTTTTGTTCAGAGTCTGATAGAAAATATCTGCTCACAACCCCTTCCTCCTAGTGACTGGGTTTTTTTAGCCAGATCTTGTTTGAGCGGGGGAAATTACTTACTTTGGAAAACTTACTGGACTGATTTTTGTAATGAACAGGCAGAAAGAAACAGAAGACAGGGCATAGAAACGCCAGTAACGATGTTTTTAGGGACTGAAGATTTTGCTGATTTAGAAAGACAGTTAAATTATGATTTTGTAGTGTACAATCAAATAACTGATTGTGCAAAACGTGCCTGGAGGCAAATTGTCCCCAAGGACCAGTCCAATTTAGTTCTTACCAAAATCAGACAAGGTGCCAGTGAGACTTATTCAGATTTCGTAGCCCGACTATATCAGGCTGCGAACAGGTCCATCGGAGACCCAGGAGCTAGCGAATTTATTGTTAGACAATTGGCTTTTGAGAACGCAAACAAAATTTGCCAAGATGTTCTCCGCCCCCATCGTAAGAAAGGAACAATTTCTGAATATATTCGCTTGTGTTCTGACTTAGATTCCACTCAGTTGCAAACGGTAGCCTTAGCAACAGTATTAAAGGAAACTTTGGGGCCACAAAATTCAGTTCAGAAGTCCCGCAGCAAGTGTTACGTTTGCGGAAAACCCGGTCATTTCGCCTACGAATGTCGCCAACGCAAATTTAGGTTTAGGGCTCCATCTACTGACGATAATAGATATTGCAGGACTCGGCGCCATGTGGTTGATTCGGGTGGCGCGGATGAGCCCGCCTTCTCGCCACAAGTATTTCCTCCTAGCGAGGGGACAAAAAACTTCCGTTCGGCCCCTCCCCGGGCCCAGAAACAATATGGGGAGACGTCGCACAGTGTGACGTCACTAGCGGCGCCGACCAGGACAGTCCGCGATTTTTACCGGAACAGAGACATGGATCACAGACAGTTTTCTTAGGACCTTCAGAGACAGTTGAATTAGATCCTGAAACGGGACCAACACAAATCCCTACTGGGATTTTCAGGCCACTTCCTGAAAATACTGTAGGTTTAATTTTGGGGCGTAATAATTTAAAGGGAGCTATTGAAATAATACCTGGTGTGATAGATTCAGAATTTAAAGGGCAATTATATGTTACTGTAAGATCCAATTATGCCCTAAAACTCACCCCAAAAGATATTTTTGCTCAATTAATATTATTGCCTTGTGTCTCAGAAAGGCACCTGCCGGCAGATTCAGTTTCTAAACCGCCGGACAGAGTATATTGGTCCCAGTTAGTGCGACAAGAACGCCCTTTATTAAAACTTAGAATTAATAATAAAAATTTCCTAGGAATAATTGACACAGGGGCTAATAGTTCAATATTGTCCAGCCGATTTTGGCCCAGGCAATGGCCTCTGCATACAGCCTCAGCTAATCTAGAAGGAATAGGAAAAATTTCACAGCCTGCTCAAAGTGCCAACTATCTCCGTTGGGAAGATTCTGATGGGAACAGTGGAATATTTAAGCCTTATGTGTTAGAGTCTTTACCAGCTAATCTATGGGGAAGAGATATACTAGCCAAAATGGGACTGCTACTAGTCACCCCAAATTCTATAAGGTCAGTTAAAGAAATTAATCAGAGGTATTTTCCTGGAGATGATAGGGAAAACTTTCAGGAAGAATATCTGTTTACAAGCCAGTCTACACGACAAGGATTAGTAAATACTTCAGGACAAAATTTTTATTAGGGGCACTGAGTACTTCCCCGATCCTTAAAACAGCTGAAAAAATTACATGGCTCACAAAAGAGCCTATTTGGATTTCTCAGTGGCCCATCTCAGGGGAAAAACTTAAAATAATTCATAGATTAGTTGAGGAACAACTTCAAGCTGGTCATATTGAACCAACCCTTAGCCCTTGGAATACACCTATTTTTGTTATTAAGAAAAAGTCAGGAAATTGGAGATTATTACAGGATTTAAGGGCAATAAACCAGGCAATTCGGCCTATGGGATCATTACAGCCAGGACTTCCCTCCCCCACAGCCATTCCTTTAGATTACAGCTTGATGGTAATAGATTTAAAAGACTGTTTTTTCTCTATAAGGTTACATCCTGAAGATTGTGAAAAATTTGCTTTCACTGTCCCAGCAGTTAATTTTAAGGAACCTGTTAAAAGATACTGCTGGAAAGTCCTTCCTCAGGGAATGCGTAATAGCCCTACCCTGTGTCAAAAATATGTTGATCAGACAATAGATCCCATTAGAAATAGCTTCCCTGATACATACATTATTCATTTTATGGATGATATATTATTGGCCCATGCTAATTCAGAAGTACTTTCAGAAATTTTTACTCAGTTAGAGACCTCACTTACAACATTGGGTTTAAGTATAGCTCCTCAAAAAATTCAAAAGGTATCTCCTTTTCAATATCTAGGTCAGATAATTCAAGGGAGTACAATCCGTCCTCAAAATCTTCAGATAAGAGTTAAGGAGTTACGTACCCTTAATGATTTTCAAAAACTATTAGGAGATATTAACTGGCTAAGACCATCCTTAAAGTTAACTACTTCTGAGTTAAGTCCTTTATTTCAGATATTACAAGGAAATCCTTCTCCAACCTCTCCACGTCAACTAACTTTGGAGGCCAAAGCAGCCTTAAGGAAAGTGAAAATTACAATTAAAAATGCACAACTTACTAGAATAGATCCTAAAGAAATAATATATTTATTAATATTTCCAACTGAACATACCCCAACAGGAGCCATATGACAAAAATTAGGAGTTATTAAATGGATTTACTTATCTCATTCCCCTCAAAAGACATTAACACTTTTTCATGATTCTACAGCTCAATTAGTGATTAAGGGTAGAACTAGGATTTTACAATTAATTGGATCTGAGCCTGATATCATAATTATTCCATTTTCTGTTCAACAGACTAATTGGCTTTTTCAAACTTCTAGTTCATGACAGATAGCTTTTACAGATTTCCCTGGCCAGATAGATAGCCATTATCCTCGTGATAAGATTGTACAATTTGCATCATTAACATCACTTATTTTTCCAAAGATTGTACTTTCCCATCCAATAGAGGGAGCTTTATCGGTGTTCACAGATGGTTCCAGCTCTGGTAAGGCAGGTTTCTTCAGCCGTGTTCATACAGAGGTAATACAAACTTCTTATACTTCAGCTCAAAGGGCAGAACTTCAAGCCCTGATTTTGGCCTTAGATTATTTTTCAAATGAGCCTATTAATATCTATTCTGACAGCTTATATGCAGTCAGAGTTACCAAAAATATTAAAACCTCAGTTATTGGGTTTACTTCATCACAGGAGTTATTTAAATTATTTCATAATTTACAAAAGACAGTGCTAATGAGGAAGTACCCATATTTTATTGGACATATCCGAGCACATTCTAGCCTCCCTGGACCTTTGGTTGCAGGTAATGATAATATTGATAAATTAGTAGCTTTTTGTCAACAAATGTCTTCATATGACTGTGCCCTAGCTTCCCATTCCTTACATCATCAAAATACTTCTAGCTTACGTAAAAAATTTAGTATTACCAGAGAACAGGCTCGTCAGATTGTAAGCCAATGCCCTAAGTGTGTTATTTACACTCCATCTCTGCCATCAGGGGTAAATCCCCGTGGATTAAAACCAAATCAAATATGACAAATGGATGTAACTCATATTCCTCAATTTGGTAAGCAATGTTATGTACATGTCATAGTGGACACTTATTCTAGATTTATTTTTGCCACAGCACGTACTAAGGAAAATACTCAACATGTAATTTCTCATTGCTTAGCAGCTTTTTCTGTTTTAGGGTGTCCTATGCAGATTAAAACAGATAATGCTCCAACTTATGTAAACTCTGCTTTTCAACAATTTTGCCAAGAGTTTCAAATTAATCATAAAACAGAAATTCCTTATAACCCCCAAGGTCAAGCCATTGTAGAACGAGCTCATTTATCTATTAAACTTCAATTACAAAAATTAAAAAGGGGGAATAAGATAATGACTCCCCAAAATAGCCTTAATCATGCCTTATTTGTTTTAAATTTTTTAAACTGTGACACAGAAGGTCACACTGCTGCTGAGAGGCAAATGTCTCCCTCGGTGACAGGCCCTTTAGGCAGAGTTCTGTGGAAAGATTTACAGACTGGTCAGTGGAAGGGCCCAGATCCGGTAATATCATGGGGCCGAGGGCATGCTTGTATTTTTCCAGAAGGTGCTTTTCGTCCTATCTGGGTGCCTGAACGTGCTATCAGACATGGAGGAGATAGAACCCAGACTCAAGCGACTGAGGATAGACACGGAGGAGCCACAACCCAGAAGGAGGAGATATCGGAAAAAGATGAAGAAAGACCAGATTGAACCAGCCGAGAAGCTGATTTCATGGAAAGATGTGAAGAAATTGACAACCCAGGCTTCCCAAATACTTCGACGCCTAGGAAAGAACAGGACACCAGTCTTGATGGTAGCGACAGTAATTGCCCTACTGGGCTGTCAGGTAAAAGGGAATCAAATAGACACTTATTGGACATATTTCCCAGATCCACCCCTGGTACACCCAGCTGTGTGGACTGGAGAATCTATTCCAGTATTTACTAATGACTCATTCATGATGGGAGGATTTACAGATACTCATATTACTCCCAGTCATGTGACTAGATTTAATTATTCTGGCTACAGTGCCCAATTACCTTTATGTTGGTCACATGATAAACATGCTGGCTGTCTAAAAGTATCATTTGAAGAAAAGACAGCGATTGGTAAACCTAGACTGACAAATAATTCTATTTATGGAGACTTAAAACCTAATACTAGATCAGTAATTAAGATGGGACTTTCCCATAACAAGCCAGTCATTTCTGCAAAACCTCCACCGGTACCCCACTGTCCAAATAGTTCTACAATTGAAATTGGCACCTTTCCAAAATGGATGGATTGTGTAAATACCTTTCCTGTACAACATAAGGTGTCTAAAGCTAGTGGGTATATTTTAGACTGGTCTCCAAAAATTAATAAGAGACAATTACGAAGAAATTCTGCTATGATACCTGCAGGATTTGTTAGTAATATTTTGACTTATAGTGAAGGAGGCATTCAAAGAGATATTTGGCGTTTAATTGCTGCCTCAGAGTATTTACATTTTTCAGACAAACCTTTACCAAAATTTGTCGGCAAGAACTGTAAAGAGGGATCTTGCTATGGCCTAAGAGCCTGTGTCCAATCTCCTTATGTTTTAATTATTGGAAATGTAAAAGTTAGATGGATAGATGATAGATATTTTGTTACTTGTAATAAGTGCAACCTAACCAATTGTATTTCTAGGTATAATGGAGGAAAAGGAGTGCTGATACTTCATCAGCCCTCTTTTGTTTTATTACCTGCTAATATTTCAGAGCCATGGTATGCTGATGCTGGTTTACAAGTTTTACAGCAAATTCATGCCCAGCTAACAAGACCTAAACGTGCTATTAGAGTCATAATTGTTGGTGTCTTAGCACTGGTCTCATTTATTGCCTCAACCGTCTCTGCATCTCTGACATTGTCTCAAAATATTCAGCATACAAAATTTCTTAATAATTTAGCTCAAAATACTTCCAAGGCTCTGCGTAATCAAGTAAATATTGATGAAAAGATTGAGACTAAGTTAAACGCCTTAGAGGCGACTGTTATTAACATTGGTAATGAACTTTCAGCCTTAAAATTTAAGGAAAGGCTTAAATGCCATGCTAATTATAAGTATGTATGCGTTACAGCTGCCAAGTACAATGCTTCTCTCTGGGATTGGGAGAAGGTTAAAAACCATTTATTAGGTATTTGGCAAAATAGTAATAATAGCTTGGATATTCTGGAACTTCATCACCATATCCAAGACATTCAAAATAATAGAGCTGATTTTTCAGATCCTTCTTCTTTGGCTAACCAAATATTGAAGGAGTTAAATGGATTCAACCCTGGAAATATTCTTAAACACTCCGCTTGGTACATTATTGGATTATTCTCTTTGCTGTTAATTCTCTTTTGTATTGTAACTATAGGATGGCGAGTCCTCCAATCAAGAATCCGGGGACTCCAGAGAGTGAACCGCCGCCTCATTGTTAAGAATAAAAAGGGGGAATATGTGGGGAGCCATTCTGACACGTGATTGGGTGACTCCCGTTAAGGGCCTGAGGCACTCTGGCTGTGTCGGAGTTATCCCGACCCTTTCCTGATGAGAGAGCCCATCCGTGTGGGGGTGTGCGTAACCACTGACCCTGGAGACCCAATCACTGACCCTGACCTTGGAGTACAGCCCCCCCTCAACCTTCATTGGATGGAATTCTCCCCTGAATCTCTTGTTTCCCCCAAATAAAAGGCTGATCCCCGGCGTGTTCGCTCTCTCTCTCTCCTGCTAGCCCAGAGTAATCCTCGCTGCCCTGCTGAGCGGCTGGAGGCAGGGAAACAGGGAGACCGAGCCGTCTCGGACCTAGCATTAAAATAAGGTACTGTCTGTGTGTTTTATTTTGATCTCTTCTAACTAACTGAATGCCAGAACCTCATTAATGAAACCACTGCGCAGGCCGCGTGGTAGAATCAAGAATACAAATAAGAATAAATACTGGCAAGGATGTAGGGAAAAAGGTATACTCTCATTGTTGATGGGACAGCAAATTAATACAACCACTCTGGAAAGTAGTATACAAATTCCTCAGAAAACCAGAATGGAACTACCATATGATCCAGTTATCCCACTCCTCATTATTTATTCAAAAGAATTAAACTCAGTATATTATAGTGATTAAGCCACATCAATGTTTATAGCAGTGCATCTCACAATAGCCAAGCTGTGGAACCAGCCCAGGTGCCCATCAAGAGATAAATGGATTAAGAAAATATGGTATAAGGCTGGGGCTGTAGCTCAGTGGTAGAGCACTAGCCTTCCACGTGTGAAGCACGGGTTCAATCCTCAGCAACACATAAAAATAAATAAAGATATTGTGTCTAAATACAACTAAAAAAAGGAATTTTTAAAAAGGAAATATGGTATATATTCACACAATGAAGTTTTACTCAGCCATAAAGAAGAATGAAATTATGGCATTTTCCAGTCAATGGATGCAACTGGAGAACATTACAAAATAAGCCAGACTCAGAAAATCAAGGATCAAATGTTTCCTTTCGTAAGCAGAAGCTAGGGAAAACTAAGGAGGAAAAAAGGCAAGGAGGTTGGATATTATAAAGACAGAGGGAAGATCAACTGAGTAGGAGGAAGAAGGAGGGACAGGAAAGGAGAGGAAATGCAGAATAAATTTGACAAAATTATGCTATGTCCATGTATAAGTATACCACAGTGAATTACACCTATGTATATCTATAAAGCACCATTTAAAATATATAAATGAATGGAAGGTAGACCAGTAGACTAGAAGAAGGGAGAAAGGGAGATGGAGAAGGGGAGGGAAAGGGGAGTACTGGGGACTAAAATGGAATAAATTAAATTTCATGCATAATTATGTCAAAATGAACACAAGTGTTATGTAAAATTATAATGCACCAACAAAATCAAAAAAGAAAAAAGAATAAAAGAATACAGCCTGAGCCTGTTGATATTCACAATAACAAAGGCCAATAGGCCAACAGTAAGTACAAGTAATAAGGCATTTAAGTCTTACCCAAAGTGATAGTGAATCTTCTCTAATTTTCACCATGTACTTAAGAAGGATGACCCAAGAGCTGGGGTTGTGGCTCAGAGGTAGAGCGCTGGCCTAGAATGCATGAGGCACTGGGTTCAATCCTCAGCACCACATAAAGTAAATATAAAGACATTGTACCCACCTATAAGTAAAAACTAAATATTTAAAAAAAAAGAAGGATGACCCAAATGTACATAACTTTTGGGTTTAAAAAATGATTAAGAAATATTTATACAGGCCTGTGCATTAAGATCCTGTTAATATTTTATTTTTTGCTGTGCTGGGGATCAAACCCAGGGCCTTCTACACCAGGCTAGTATTCTATCACTGAGCCACACCCCCAGGCAAGATACTTTTAATATTTAATTAATTTGTAAGATCAAAAAAACTAAGTTATATTAACTACTATTTTCTCATTTACTACTATCTTTCTAAGATGAATGATTTCTTTTTCTTAGTCCAACAGTTTTGATATTAGATTCTCCCAATGTAGTTTGATTTTCAGTACAGCAGACCCTCTTTTCCTTGTGGGATATGTTCTAAGATCCCAGTGGATGCCTGAAACTGCAGAAAGTACCAAACCTTACATATGCTATCTTGTTTTCCTACACATACATACCTATGATAAAGTTTAATATAAAAATTCAAGACAGATATTAATAGCTAACAATAAAGTTATGTGAATATACACTGTAATAAAAGTAATATAATCTTTTTTTAATAAAAGCTTTTTGTAGGTGTAGAGGAACATAATGCCTTTATTTTATTTGTTTATTTTTGTGTAGTGCAGAGGATCAAACCCAGTGCCTCACACATGTTAGGCAAGCACCCTGCCACTGAGCTACAGCCCCAGCCCAAAAGTAATGTAATCTTAATCTCTTTGAAGATCTTATTGTACTGAACCCTTGTTGATTACAGGTAACTACAACCATGGGAATAAAACCATGGGTAAGTCTTTAAAAAAATGATTAAGAAAATATTTAAACAGATGCCTAATATTTTTAAGTTTGGGGAAAAAAAATGTGGTTGGTCCCAAGTGAGCTTTTCCTAAAGTCACACTGCTTCCTTTCTAGTGATGTTTTTAAACAAATATAGTTTCCAAGGTAATAGCTAGCAGCTGTAGGCAGGTGCTCTTTGGGATATAGTGAAGGTCTCTGAAGCTAACACCCAAATGCTTTTCTTGAAGTGAGTAAAACAATAAAAATAAAAACCCAATCAATGTAAGCCATACAGATGAAAAAATTTCTCACTGCAACAACAGCAATTTATACACCTGCCATGCTTTACAATGCACAAGGCACTCTCCCAAGCATTTCTCACAGATGCTCTCACAAATAATAATTATTATCCCTATTTTACCAGAGGATATGAGTTGTCCAAGGGCTGGAGCTGGGATTTGAACTCCCACCATTGGATCCAAATATCTTTCCATGACACCCTATACTGTCCCTGAAGTAAAGGGGGATAGTAAAACACCATGTTCCTTAATGTCCCCTTTCTCCTTCCAAAAACCTAACCAAGTTATGGGAACAATGAGAGCAAGCCTAGACTAGAAAGTCCAGACGCACATTATCTTGAAGGAGTCTGGTTTTCTCTTATGCACACTAGGAACTAGAGCAAATTAGTGTTATCTGTAGAAAGCTATTTTCTATGTGTGTGTCAGGACAGTTGCTACTTGGGATGCTGGTCATATGAGCAAATTAGTTAATTAGCAAGCTAATGCTGATTACATCACTGCTTTTGCAGCCTAACATATAAAACCTCTCTCTGAATGGGGACAGGCACAGAACAGAGAGCACTCTGAAAAGGAGAGGTATCACTTGTCCAGCTGGCCACCACTGGACCAAACACTGTGAGGGAAAAGGAGGCACTGCTTGGCAAAACACGGTGAGGGACAGAGATTCTTTCTGTCAGCATGTCACCACTGAATTCTCCTAGGAGCAGCCGCCGATCTTTTTTAAGTGTTCCCCTAATAAACCATATGTCTCCCACGCTGCCTCTGAACACTTTCTTTGTCCTCTCTGCAATCTATCCCACTTCCCTGGCACAACCAGGCTATGGACGAGATTCACCCGAAACATAAATTAATTAAAAAGGGATATTTTTGGGCTGGGGATGTGGCTCAAGCAGTAGCGTGCTTGCCTGGCATGCGTGCGGCCCGGGTTCGATTCTCAGCACCACATACAAACAAAGATGTCGTGTCCGCCGATAACTAAAAAGTAAATATTAAAATTTTTAAAAAAAGGGATATTTTCTTTCTTTAGAAATAAATCAAAGAGAGAGTTTGTCTGATCAGTGTTTTGTATCCAGTCAACATTATCAAATACTACAATGGAGGCAGCCTTAGTTTTTTTAATGGACTTGAAGTTTAAAATTTCCTGGGAAACAAAAACTTTTTGCTGTTTAAACCAGCAAAAGTGGTGAGAGAAATGAAACCACCGGATAAGGAGACATGAAAAACAAATGCTTTTTGCAGCTGGGGTCTTGGCATTAGAAACTAACTCCTACTTGCCTTATGATCCAGGAATATATAGAGTCACTCCTAGAAGCAGTAAGAATGGAACACAGAAGTAGTCATCTTATACCAGGATCCTAAGGAAAGAGAAACTTTAGACTCATAATATGGGCCCCGGGTAAGGGATCAGGGCCTGAGCGTTTGTCATTCAGATGCACTGTTATGGAATGATTCAGGAACAAATCTCAGCTGGTATAGAGGTGGCTAAGATAAAAAGAGAAAATTAAAATAATGGATTATCCAACATCTTCCTGAGACCCTAAGAACCTAAGGCAACACTTTTTTCTTTTTCTTTTTTTTTTTTTTTTGAACAGACAGTAGGTAGACTGAGCAAAGGGAGGTAGACAAAAGAAAATTCCAGCTCCACTCCTGAGTGGCACCCAACTGGCTATTACCATCACCTAGGAACTATACTTTATATCCAGTTTTCCCCATATTCGTTCCCTCCTAATCTGGGGAAAACTGGATACAGCCAGCCTGAGAGACTACAGCATGAATTTAAGGACTCAAGTATATAGTCCTTGGGTGATCCCAGTTCACCGTGGTATCATTTACATTATGCTATGCATGCAAGGGGTGGGGCTGGGGGGTTGCTTAAGTTGTTCCAACATAGGAAAATTGACGCAAGTGAACCAAACCTAGGTGAAAACAAATGCAACCACCTCGAAATGAATAACTCAGGAGAAAGGATGAAAAAGATCTCAAATAGGCCATAAAAGCCCACAAAGCAGAAGATACCAGGCTGCTCCCTCTCTTGATATGGCTAGCTCTACATTCTTTGGAGTGTACTTTCATTTCTGTAAATAAAACCCTTTGTGCTTACTTACTCTGTGTTCCTTGACTAAAATCTTTCTTCCTGAAAGACTAGAACCCAGGAAATTTCACCCAGTAACAGTACTGGTTTTTCTATAGAGCAACATGAAAGCACACAGGGATACAAAAGTTATTTCTGAAATGACTCACATGTGAGCATAGGCCATCTTAAAGTGGAGTAAGTAAGGTAAAGTCATAAAAATATTATGTTGTATGGCCTTCCTACACATTAATTCACTCAGAAAGTACTAAGGAGACTTTGTGACATCATTGTAGGTAGATGAGATAAAAGCAGTGAAGAACAAAGATGAAGTCTTGCTCCTCAGAAAATTTATTCTAGGGGGAGAAGACAGAAAATGAGTGAACAAATAAATATATATGTGGTGTATGCAGCTGCTGCAGAACAAAGTGAACAAAGTAAAGCAGAATAAAAAGAACGTGAATTCGCAAAAAATAAGTTGTATTTCTGTTTGAGGTGCTTTTTTAGATCATCAAAATTCATTTGATTAATCTTAGTAGTTGTGATTGTTGAGAAATGTTTCATAATGATAACAGGATCGATTCATCAAGAAGACATAGCAACCCTAAATATCAGAGATTCCAAATGCAGCAAAAATTGTCAAAACTAAAACGTCAGGGGCTAGGGTTGTGGCTCAGCAGCAGAGCACTTGCCTCAAATATGTGAGGCACTGGGTGTTGTGGGAAGACGGCTCAGAAAACACACCAACTCCAAATTTGAAATAATTTGAAGGATTTTTATTTTACCTATTTTACCAATTATACCTGGCCAGCGGGTGAATCTAACAGAGTCCAAGTGGCTCTCTGAAAGAACAGCAATTTTCTGGCCTGTGTCTTGGGAATTTAAGGAGAAAAACCACCACGGCTCAGGGACTTTTCTTAGTGTCCTGCAAGCAAGCCAATCACAGAAGCTAAAACAGCAGTTAGCAGAGCAACTCAGACAACTGCATCTGGGGTTTAAGCAGGTGTTAGACAATCATATCCTGAGTTGCATACATTTTGTGGGGTAAAAAGTACAGAAAACAATATTTTTTTTTAATTTAGCAGAAAACAGCTTTCATTTTATTTTCTCAGAAATGGGTCCTGCAGCTGTCTCTTCACAGGAGCAAAAACAGAAAAACTAAGGTGGAATCTAGAATAGCTGAGATGGAGTCCCTACAGCCATACCTGTTTGCTCTTATAGCCATAGTGACTCTCTTACTGCTGCTCCAGCAAGGAGGGAACTAGTACAAGTGATCAGGTAGTTTTACCATAGCAATTGCTTTACACAACCAGTATTAATCTATAACCTATACCTATAGCTTATACTCTTATTGACTTTATAGATTAGTCCACACCACAACATGGGTTTGATTCTCAACACCACATAAAAATAAAAAAAACAAAATGAAGGTATTAAAAAAATTGTCTTTCCACAATTACAGCTGAAGATCTCAAAAGTCCTCTCAAGAATTAATAGAAATACAAAAAATCAGTAAGAATTTGCATGATTTGAATGTTATCAACTAACCTGACCTATGAACATTTATATAATGGTTGAGCAATCAAATGCATATTTTCTTCCTGAACATGTGGAACATTCACTAAGGCATAATATATTCTAGACCATAAAACAAGTCACAGTAAATTTTAAGTAATTGAAAGCATACCATAAGAGAATTAAACTTGAAAATGTATATAAAGATAAATGGAAATATTTGAAACTATAAACAAACATCTAAACAACCCATGTGACAAAGAAAAAATGAAAGTAAATATTTTTAACCAAATGAATATATTAGCACAGCACATTAAAATTTAAATGGCTAAAGAAGTGCCTAAAAATAAAATCACATATATATTATACTAGAAAAGGAGAAAAGTCTAAAGTTAACCATCTAAACTTCTACCATGAGAAACTAGAAACAAAAGAGCAAATTAAATCTAAAGTAAATGGAAGGAAACAATAAAGAACATAAATCAATAACTAGAAAATGAACAATAAAAAAGAAATTAAAATCTGTCTTTTTAAAATATGGTAAAATTCATAAAAATTTCAGCCAGAGAGAACAAGAAGCAAAGCCAGGTGTGATGGCACACACCTGTAATCCCAGCAGCTCAGGAGGCTGAGGCAAGAGGATTACAAGTTCAAGGCCAGCCTCAGCAACAACGAGGCAACTCAGTGAGACCCTGTCTCTAAATAAAATACATAAAAGGGCAAGGGATGTGGCTCAGTGGACCAGTGCCCTTGAGTTCAATCCCTGGTACCTAAAAAAAAAAAAAAAAAAAAAAAAAAAAGAACAAGAAACAAGTACAAATTACCAACATTAGGAATGAAAAAAGAGAGATCTTATTATAGATGCTAGAGAAATTTCTTTAAAAGTAATATAGGGGGGCTGGGGTTGTAGCGCTTGCCTAGCATGCGTGATGCACTGGGTTTGACTCAGCACCACATAAAAATAAATAAATTAAATAAAGGTATTATTATTAATATTTTAAAAGTAATATGGGGCAGGGGCAGAGCGTTTGCCTAGCACTTGTGATACACTGGGTTCAATCTTTAACACCAGACCACATAAAAATAAACAAGTTAAAAAAGACAGATCACAAAATCAATAAAGAAGAATATTTAAATTAAAAAAACAGAGAATCAGCCAAATTCTATTGTCATTTGGAAGTCAAGATAAATATGTCTAGGCTTTAAGCAGCTTATAGTTGTGTATGCTTCTATGATGAAAAGTATGCCTGGTTTTCTTAGATGAATGCAATGGACAACTGAGTGGAAATCCTCCAAACTTTTATAATTAAAGAGAAAAAGGAAAATCAAACCTCATATGGATTTTTAAAAGAACAAGTATTAAAAGTTTGATTTAATATATTAATCCATGAGTATACAAATGGAGCAAAACTAGCTTCTTGCATAATGGTAGAGAGAGCAACTGAACTTCTACTGATCAAGATAGAATTTGCAAGTCTATAAACAAGAATTATTTTTTGCATTACTATCACCTATCTACAGTTTACAGAGTTGTAAAATAGCTTTCACAGAATTGGAATTAGCTACTGGATTCCATACAATAAACGTGTGCCCACCCAGGCACAAGTTTTTCCCCCTAAGGGACACCTCCCCTCTAAGACAAGAAGGGAACAGGGTGAGTATTTACATAGGTAAATTTGTAGTGATTACAAGAAATCACTACAGTCTTTCTCCCTCATTCTGTGAAAAAGAACATGAGGTTATCTGCTACAAATTAAGGGAACTGATTACATTCAAAGGGCTTGAATGCACAAAAAATATTTCACAACAGCCTCAGGTGAGTGACTCTATTTCATTAAAAGTAGATGTTAGCTCGGGGTTGTGGCTCAGTGGTAGAGTACTTGCCTAGCATGTGTGAGGCACTATGTTTGATCCTCAGCACCACATAAAAATAAATAAATAATATAAAGGTACTGTGTCCATCTACAACTAAAAAAAAAATTTTTTAAGTAGATGATAGAACACAAATAGTTCATCTGAAAGATATACTAGATCATTCTTTGAATAACTGAAATGGGCCGATATTCTGGAAGCAATAGGTGAAGGATATGGAAAATGACAACCCCCAGGACAGGAAAATGACAACCCCCTAAAACTGTCTGACATGAAGGAAGATGCAGGAGGAAGGGAATCATTAATCATCTCCCAGTAAATCCTTTCCCAGTAATAATGGGTCCCGAAGAAAAGAAAGAAAGCAATATTTCATCCCTTCCTGAGTTCATTCACCAAAAGCAAACATTCATCCCTTCCCAACCACAATGGATCCTTTTTTTTTTTTTTTTTTTTTTTGCTACCAGGGATTGAACTCAGAGGCACTCAAACACTGAGCCATATTCCCAGCCCTATTTTGTATTTTATTTAGCGACAGGATCTCACTGAGTTGCTTAGCACCTTGCTGTTGCTGAGACTGGCTTTGAACCCATGATCCTCCGGTCTCAGCCTCCCAAACTGCTGAGATTACAGGCATGCGAAAATAATGCTGGGCCCTGGACTTTAATCCTTTCCCATTGCCAAAGAGTCCTGAAAGGAGAAAAGCAAATACTGTAGCTCTGGGAAACGATGAATCACAGAGAAAGAGAATAAGCAGTGAATACCGAGTTCTGAGCTTTTCCCAGTGACAATGAGTTTCGGACTTTTTACACCTCTTTCTGACTACACAAATCTACACATTCTGATTCAGTCTCCAATGATTAAATCATCCTCATTGTAAATTATGAAACTCAAACACCTTCCTACCCAGAAAATGAGCCCCTCCAATGCCTGATTTGACTCCCCTGCAGAATAAAGGAAAGCTCACTGATCTGTTTGAGGTCTGCTTTCGTCCCAGTTATTTGTGTTTCCATAATGGCGCCAAAACCATGTTGGTTATTTTTGCTTACAGTAGGTTCTGGGAATCTATCATTAGACAAGTTTGAGAAATACTGCCATAGCATATTTTATTTAGTTTATGGGGCTAACTACTAGAGCTCTGAAGAAATAAAACCCAGACTGATGAGTTTTTAAAGCTCCTTATAGTTATTTCCAGGTGGGACATTAAGAAGGAGTCCTGGGGAGCCACTGAGTGCATTATTAGGAGGGAGAGCTATGACCATAAAAGGAAGGGAGTAATAAAACAAGTGGCAGGGTAGAGAATTCAAGATTAGCTTCCCCTGATGGACAGTTTCTGAAGAAAAAGAAAGGAGAAGAGGGAAGAAAGGCTGCTGACAAACCAAAAGAACAAGATGGACTTTCTATTTATCAGTGTGTGCTGTCCTGTTGTTGACAAATGAGAACTCAAATGTGACTGTAAAATCTCAGGCAGGAAAGTCTTTTTTCTTTTCTCTGTAATTGTTGCAAACCTTATGACTTAGTATCACCATGAGTGATGCAGCAGAAACAGCAAACGAAGTTGGCCTCTGATGGTAAAACCAGGGCCAGTACTGCCCAGGGATACCATTGCACTTATCTTCACCTCAGTTTTCTTCTCTGAAAAATGAGACACATCTCTTGGATCTAAAATGTCCTGATTATAAGCATTATAATAGTTTTTATTATCTACTCAGAAATGGTAGTTGTTTTATTCTACTGTAAATATAAATAGTTGGAATTATTATTAATAGACTACATCTTCCAGAATATAAAAATAAAGCTTTTTTATTTAAAAAAATGTGATAAACTGAGGAAAATCAATGTCTCCTAAAATCAATTTAGCAATTGAGATTTATCCTTCTCAAATGAGTCAAATCTTAAGATACAAAAGATAAATATTTAACTAAAAAGTCTTTTACCTCAGTTTCCTATATAACTTCCAAGAGATATGATAAAGAACATTATTTTCATCTAAGAAAGTAATTGAACATTCTTAGTGATAAGAGCAAGAATTAATTTTGTCAAAATGAAAATATGAGATCTTAAATATTTCTGAGTAATATCATAAGCCAATAGGATATATATATATTAGTTATAGATGGACACATTACCTTTGTTTTATTTGTTTATTTTTCTGTGGTGCCAGAGATCAAACCCAGCGCCTCACACATGCTAGGCACTCTACCACTAAGCCACAAGCCCAGCCCACCAATAGTGTTTTAATATTGCAAATGTGTAATGTGAAGATATCAGTATAATAATAAAGGCATAAGGTGATCTGGATAAACATGTTCAGTTAGTGATGCATAAAATGTAATGGGGGAGGTATACCAAAGGAAAGAAGAAACAGGATGAAAAGGCCATAGGGGAGGACAAGGGTTTGAAAAAAGACAATTTTTAACAAAAATGAGAGAACAGAGTAAGGAAATCCAAGATGTTTAAACTTGAATACCCCTGGCACACTGCCCTACTAAATGATGTGTAATGTAAGTGCAGAAAATATCCAAAAAAGAAACACAGCCTACATTCAAACAGAGATGAGTGCAGATGAAAAGCAAAGCTATTTCTGTTTATCCACTTGATTGGACAGGAAGACAGTATAACTAAAGTATAATAGTGCAGGAGAGGTGTGGCCTAAGCCCTCAGGACCAGCATTAAAAGACTACAGAAGAGACCTCAGCAGTGAGGAGACAGACAACTTCAACCTAGCCCAAGTAAGAAAGGAAATTTGTTAGCTAGAAAACCTGCATTATGGAAAGCACCTGTTAATAGGTGACCCAATGATCCGGAGACTCAACATGAACAATCTATTTTAATCTCTTTTCAAGGTCATATTCTCTCAGGTGTCTTCCGTGGAGTACAGAACTTTGCCACCAAAGACCTTGTGGTTACATCTTTGTAACTCATGAGCCTAGGATTCAACACAAACCCTTTACCTGGGCAATGTTCATCGCTGTATTCTAAAACCACTAAGTGAAAGATTTCATGAGTATGTTATAATGGAGGGATCCGGCTGTTGATACCACCAGAACTCACTGGTGAGGGTTGCACGTCACTAACACTATTTCATGCTCCCTGCTGAGATGCAATAGCCAGTACATATCCTATCAGTATCCTGTATATGCAAATATAAATAATTTAGCAGGAATCTGACTTTATACTTAACTATATATTTTCAAGAAACATTGCAAACAACATCCTTAAAAAAATGGACCAAATTAAAGGCATTTCACAGGGCAAATATCCCGTTTTCTCAATAAATCAATGGCATGAAGAAAAACAGAATGGAGACCATTAGTAGAAAACAGACCTAACAGTCATAGCAACCAAATCTTGTTTGAGTCCTTATGAAAATTCAATCATGAAGTGGCATCTTTCGAAATAAATAAAAAATTTAACATGGATTGAATATTAGCTAATATTAAGAAATTACCTTAATTTTTGTGGTGAAATGACCTGCTATAAATGTGGGCAACCCACAAACCACTATCTCAGCTCAGCGTCCCCTGACTGGACATCCCGTTTCCCGCTCCCTCGGCTTTCTACAGCCAGGAGCGTGCATTCCCAGCATGCCTCGCAGGCGGAGCGCTGCGGCCGAAACTCTCAGGCCCCTGCCGAGGTGCAACCTGGAGGCCACCGGCCCAAAGTGCCACGGGCGCTCATTTGCATGAAACCCGACAGGTAAACTCAGCAGGTCCCAAAAATCACTGCCAGGCGCGGCCTAGCGACGCGAACACCAGAAGTGCGGATCTGGTGAAGTGGTTCCGTTACATCAAACTTTCCTAAACGTCCCAGGGTGGATGAGCTGAGAATAGGTCACCCTAAGTAAGAGGAGTGAGAGCCCGCCGTACTTTATATAGACTGTGTGCAGAGTGGAGAGCGTGCTCGCTTCGGCAGCACATATACTAAAATTGGAACGATACAGAGAAGATTAGCATGGCCCCTGCGCAAGGATGACACGCAAATTCGTGAAGCGTTCCATATTTTGTGCCAACACAAAATACAACCTCACTATTTTATATGAGAAAATAGACTCAAGATACAGTGGATAACACCCAATATTGAAATGTAACTTTCATACAAAAATATTCCTGTAATTGATCTATGAAGAGAGAATAAAAAGGAATTACATTTGAAAAGTTGTGTGTGAATATGTCCTTAGTCTCAAACATGTGAAAATGTCAGTGTGCTTCTCCCTTTCATTTAACTTAAAAGTCAGAAATTGAGTTATGCTTTGTCTACCTAACAGCACAAATTCCAGAGGCCCAGATAGTTTGGCTTTTTTGTTTGTTTGTTTGTTATTCACTTAGGAGATACCTGACATGCGAATTGCTGGATGGATTCTTACTAAATCATTGCTAAATTATGAGTCCTTCAAAAGGAAGCAACATTATTTATTTCTTGAGTGATATCCACCCTCTTTCTTAGTCTGTGAAGCCGCACAAAAGCAAAGGTTATTACCAAGGTCTGGTATTGTCCGGATGAGCTCACTGTTGGCCGGTGCCTTGGATTGATTGAGGAGCTCCAGGACCAATAAAGTTTGGCTAAAATCAGCAAGTTCATTAGGATCTGTTTTTACTAGTCTCTTTTTGTATAAAAAGGGCCGTCAGAAAGGTCGGTTCACACGTATCTGGCGGATTCTGTTATAAGAAATCTGGTTTAAAGTTCACTGCTTAATTCAGAAGCAGAATCGGATAAATGGAAAATAATATTCAGGTGCAGTCAGAAGGATTATTTTCAGTAATAGTGACGTGAATAGGATGCTGTATCCATAGTAGGTTGCTTGGGCCCAAACACAGAGCAGGAGAACCAGACAGCAAGGAACATGTAACTTCTTTTATCCTCACGGTCGTCTAATTTGGGAACTGCACAAAATATGGAACGCTTCACGAATTTGCGTGTCATCCTTGCGCAGGGGCCATGCTAATCTTCTCTGTATCGTTCCAATTTTAGTATATGTGCTGCCGAAGCGAGCACGCTCTCCACTCTGCACACAGTCTATATAAAGTACGGCGGGCTCTCATTCCTCTTACTTAGGGTGACCTATTCTCAGCTCATCCACCCTGGGACGTTTAGGAAAGTTTGATGTAACGGAACCACTTCACCAGATCCGCACTTCTGGTGTTCGCGTCGCTAGGCCGCGCCTGGCAGTGATTTTTGGGACCTGCTGAGTTTACCTGTCGGGTTACATGCAAATGAGCGCCCGTGGCACTTCGGGTAAGTGGCCTCCTGGCTGCACCCAGGCTTGGGGCAGAGAGTTTTCGGACCTTAGCTCTCGGCCCGCGGGGCATGCTGGGAATTCACGCGGCGCGCGGGCTGTCTCTCAGAAGTCTTTCTGCGAGCTTGGGAATCCTTGGCCTGCTAGTCCCTGAATCGTACAAGGGTCCTACTAGAAAAACTTGGAACCCTTCCCAATATTTCACCGTGAAGTAGGGGCCTTACGCCAGAAGGCTTTGAAGTTCGCCCAGAGCGATTCCTCTGGGTGATCCCTCCCAACGACTCAGTCCTGTAACTGTCCACACCACACTCCGAGTTGCCTGGGACTCTGCGTGCATCAACAATAGTGTCTCGGACATTTATCCGCAGTACGCAGGCTCCGGACCCGGAGCGGAAGAACTTGGACGGGTGACCACGCCCCTCCTCTCCCAGTCCCCTCCCTCAGGTAACTCAAGGCTGTGTCCAAAGCTGCGCAGGCGCAGTGGACTCCCGAGCGGAGAAACGCTGACCAGGGCCGCGCCTCTTCACAGGTGTCTTGACCCAGAGCCGATTGCAGGTGCCAGGCTGCCTAAGATTCGCACTACTGAAGGACTGGCTGAAGCCTGAGAGCTTGTTTTGAGTACTTAACACCGTCCACTTGCAGAATCATCTGTGCACTTCCTTATACTGCACTCTGCCCCTATTACGATACAAACTGCAAGACAAACCTATATGCAAGAAATGTTCCATTATTGTCAAACATTCCGATTTTTAATTATAGCAAAATTTGTGCTGTTCGAGTCATAGCCTTACGCGTTGTGAAATGAAGTCCACAGGTTAAAGCCTCTGGTATTGATATGGTTACGGTATTCCACATATGGAAGTAAGTGAAGGCCTCGAATTGAAATGGCATCATTAATAAGGAATATGGCATGTTAGTATAATAACTGGAGTTTTATTTTTTTCTCCTTCCTGTTATTGCACCCTCACCCTCAACTGTAATACAATATTTTTTGTAATAAAAACCTACTAAACGTCAGTAATTTCGAGGAATTTCCTGACACCCTATTTTCTGATGTGCAAAAAGAAAATAGTGAGAAATCATATAAGAATTCTAGTATTGCTAAGACAAAAACCAAGAAGGGAATAGAAAGCCCACAGGGATTATTGCTAATCCTACCTTTCTTTTTGTTTATGATTGTAATTATTTTCTCTCACAGCTTTTTAAAAGTAATTAAAAACTATATTCATTCTCCACTCAAAAAATGACATGCCTGTTGAGTTAAATTTTCCAATTACAAATAAAATATGCTTTGATATATTTCTTCTAATGGCCTGTCTTTCCAATATGTTATTTCTGACTTCAAAGCTAGTAAGAAATAGTAAATTGATGTTCAGTTTTATAGTTTGAAGAAATATATCAAAATTCTTTCATCTTTCTTTCTTAAAAACTTAACATTTATTGAATGATACATGCTTAAAGACATCTATAGTCGGAAAGCTGGTCGGAGTTAACAGGGTCACCAACTTGATGTCTCTACACGTTTTAAGTTCTTTCTGAGTCAGGCTACACTCCAGGATGATTATTTATAAACCTTTTATTGAAGGAGAAGGAGAAGGAGAAGGAGAAGGAGGAGGGGGGGGAGAAGAAGAAGAAGAGGGGGAGGGGAGGGGAGGGGGAGGGGACGGACGGGGAGGAATTTGAAAGAAATGTTTACCAAATATCAAATATATACAGAAAAAAAATGGAAGGTTTGCAGCACAACAAATTTATTGAGATGAAAAATCTTTATATATAAAGTGGTTTTAAAGTATCAAATGTGTACAGAAATAGTAAGAAAACATAATTTATAGTCATGGCACTATTGAACAATGTAATGTTAAAAAAAACTAGAATAGAGGGAATGGGGTTTTGGTTCAGTAGTAGAGCGCTCACCTAGCATGTATGAGGCTCTGGGTTTGAGCCTCAGCACCACACATAAAAAAATAAATAAGTAAATAAAAGAAAGGTATTGTGTCCATCTACAATTAAAAAAGAAATCTTAAAAAAAACTAGAATAGAATTTCTCACAGGTGATTTTTATGACCCCCTTTAAAAAAAAGAAGTTCTCCCTTGGACTTCCAGTGTTATTTCAGTGACCTATTATTTAGATAAATCTAAACTGGGCATAAACTCCTCATTCTTTCAGCTGTTATACAACTCTAAAACCAAAACCATATTTACAAATTAAATACAAAAGTAGAGATCAACAAATTCAAACAACATTAATTTATTGCAGCAGAAGATGTGTTTGGCTTTAACAAAATCACCACTATTGGGTTTGCTAGTAGAAGGATGTAGCCTCAGGCACAGCACACAATAATGGCATCTGAGAATCTATGAAAAATGGTAATTTAAGAAAATCAGCCCTCCTCCTTAACACTGACCCCCCCAAAAAAAGTTTTTGTTTTTGTTCTTATTTTTTTATTTTAGCCTGAGTTCATAAACTGTTGAAGGCAAAGAAGGAAAAAGGCTTCTCAATTTGGCCATTATTCCAACAACTGTTGGCAAGAGAGAAAAGGATTGACTGACAGAGTCTGTGTACTCAGAAATTCCCTCTTATTCCCAAAACAAGGCAAACAGTTTCCTAGAGTGAAACCAATCTGACACAGGTATCACATGGCTTGGGTATTTTCAGATAGGCTCAGCATCACATCTGCTATGAATGAAGCTTGTGAATGCAGAAATTCACACAGGAGGTTAGAATATACTGAAAACTACTCATTTGCAACATTTCAAAATTAATCATAAATTAAAGTTTATTATTATTGCTGCTATTGTGTTTTCAATTTGGAATGTTCAAATATTAAATCTTTATTTGTTCAGCATGACCTGAAAGCTTTTGGCTTTTGCTTGGTGTAGATACATTACTTGCATTATTCGTCTATCTCCATTCATTTCTTTTTTTTTATTGATTATTTAAAACATTACATAGCTCATGATATATCATCTTTCATACATTTGACTCAAATTGGGTTTTGAACTCCCATTTTCACCCCAAATACAGATTGCAGAATCACATCTGTTACATATTCACATTTTTACAAAATACCATATTAGTGACTGTTGTATTCTGCTACCTTTCCTATCCCCTACTATCCCCCCTCCTCTCCCCTCCCCTCTCATCTTCCCTCTCTACCTCCTCTGCTGTTATTCAATTCTCTCCCTTTTTTCCCTCCCCCTTGCCCCTTATAACCTCTTATAATTTTATGTATCATTGAAGGTCTCCTACCATTTCCATATGCTTTCCCTTCTCTCTCCCTTTCTCTCCCCCCATTCGTCTTTGTTTACTGTAGTCTTTTCCTCATGCTCTTCCTTCCTGTTCTGTTCTTAGTTGCTCTCTTTATATCAAAGCAGACATTTGGCATTTGTTTTTTAGGGCTTGGCTAGCTTCGCTTAGCATAATCTGCTCTAATGCCATCCATTTCCCTGCAAATTCTATGATTTTGTCATTTCTTAGTGCTGCATAATACTCCATTGTGTATAGATTCCATTCATTTCTTAATAGATCCTGCAAAGTTCTACATTTACTCAGTTGCATATCATTTTCATGATGCCAAATCATGGTACTGATTTATTAAAAAACATAAGAAACTAAAGTCTTATCATTGAATGTTATTCACATGTATATTAACACTAGAAAAAAGAAGACAAATAATTTATCCTGAGTATAGTGGCAGGCACTTGACATTGTTGTCATTTAGATAACAGAACATACCAAACCTGACAGCCACCAGTTAAAAACACTGTCGAACTGATGGTCCATTAGCTCAATACGATGATATAACAAATGTAAATGCAGATTCATACTGCAATTTTATAGCAATACTTCGTTTTAATGTGAATATCTAGATGTTTTACACTCTACTTATTTTAATATTTTGAGATTATCCCAATAAAAACCATTTCTTAAAAATAACCTGTAGGGGGGCTGGGTTTGTGGCTCAGTAGAGCGCTCACCTAGCATGCACGAGGCACTGGGTTTGATCCTCAGCACCACATAAATGTAAAATAAAGATATTGTGTCCACCTAAAACTTAAGAATAAATGATTTTTTAAAAAATAACCATGTAGGATTCTCTTTAACCTCTACAAATTCTAGATCCTAGTTTGAGAAACACTGTATGGGCTGATATAGACAAATCTAATTTCTGGTGTTTGTGTAGCTTTATGTGTTTTATTTCCTGGAGAGAATAACTTAAGAATTAGACATGGGGCTGGGGATGTGGCTCAAGCGGTAGCGTGCTTGCCTCGCATGCGTGCGGCCCGGGTTCGATCCTCAGCACCACATACCAACAAAGATGTTGTGTCCGCCGAGAACTAAAAAATAAATAAATAAATTCTCTCTCTCTCTCTCTCTCTCTCTCTCTCTCTCTCCCCCCCTTTCCTCTCTCTTTAAAAAAAAAAAGAATTAGACATGGAAAAGGGGGGTAGTAATATTTATTGAGCACCAACTGCTAAACAGTCATTTTACAAACAAGATTGTATTTAATATTTGCAGTAACTATCCTGCGTCAGAACTACCCATTCTACAGCTGAGGAAAGTGATGCTCTAAAGAATTATGCCTAGCTGGGCTTGGTGGCACACACCCGTAATCCCAGTGACTCTGGAGGCTGAGACAGGAAATTGCAAATTTTAGCCCAGTCTGGACAACCTAGCAAGATCTTATCTCAAAATAAAAAAAATAAAAAGGGCTGGGGATGTAGCTCAGTCGTAGAGCACCCTGGCTTCAATCCCAAGCACTACAAAATAATAATAATAATAATAATAATAATAATAATAATAATAATAATAATAATAATAAAAGAATTATGTGTCTTGCTTAAACTCATAATGGTAATAAGCAGGTTACAAAAAAAACATTTGAACTCCAAGTCTTCAGAATCCAAATCGCATGCTTCCATAATTCTGTGATATAATTTAACATTAGAGATATCCAAATATATATATATGGAGAGAGAGAGAGAGAGAGAGAGAGAGAGAGAGAGAGAGCCAGAAAAATCTTTATGAACTGTTTTGAAATTCCTAGGCAATCAATACATAGAACATAAAAATTTCAGCCAGGTCTTTTTTTTTTTTTTTTTAAGAGAGAGTGAGAGAGAGAGAGAGAGAGAGAGAGAGAGAGAGAGAGAGAGAGAATTTTTAATATTTATTTTTTAGTTCTCGGCGGACACAACATCTTTGTTGGTATGTGGTGCTGAGGATCGAACCTGGGCCGCACGCATGCCAGGCGAGCCCGCTACCGCTTGAGCCACATCCCCAGCCCTCAGCCAGGTCTTGTTCTGTTTCTAGATTATGAAGGAAAAAAATCAATCTCAAACTAGCTTTCTTCTTTCTCTCAAAAAGTGTTTCATGGTTACCTTCTTTAGACTTATGATGTTTACACATGAAATGAAATGTAATATAATTGTCATAGAGGTAAAAAAAAAAAGGAAAAACTGCAGCCATATAAAACAGTAATGAAATGATCAAAATGAGGTCGTCTGTGCCTATGTTGTTCTCCAATAATACAAGTGATTCAGAATTGCCTAGTGTTTTGTTTTTTGAATGCATGTTTTATCACACAAGATCAGCTTTCTACTTTAGGCAATAAACTTTGGTTCTAATCAATTATCTTTCATTGTAGCATCCCAGTATAGCTATAGTTTATTTGTATTTCTTAGAGCTCCTAAAAGGGTTGGTAAAACTCAATTGTCTTTCAAGTGCACAAAAAAATAATTTGAGACATAGATTCTAAAAGAAAGCATAGGAAAGCATTTTTGCAACCTCAAGGTTAACAAAGATTTCTAAGTCAGGATCCAGAAAGCAGACACCATTAAAATTTTGATAAATTGCACTTCATCAAAACTTAAAACGCTGCTCAACCAGACATCCTTTAAAAAGTAATAGAGAAGACACATGCTGGCAGGAAATAATCATAATCAAATATCAGAAATTTATATAAGGAATAAATTAGGAACCAAGCACATTGGCACACACCTTAATGCCAGTGGCTCGGGAGGTTGAGGCAAGAGGATCAGGAATTCAAAGCCAGCCTCGGCAATTTAGTGAGGCCCTAAGCAATTCAGTGGGACTCTGTCTCTAAATGAAATATTAAAAAGGGCTGGGAATGTGGCTCATTGATAAAGTTCCCCTGGGTTTAATCTCCGGTATGGAAGAAAAAAAAAAAAAAAGAAGAAGAAGAAATCAGGAACCAATCATTAAAGAACAACTCAGAGAAAATATTATCAAAAGTCTTGAAAAGACATTTCACAAAAAGATGTTTAGCATCATTAACCATCAGAAAACTTGAAGTTACTACACAGTGAATACCATTTCACACCTACTAAAATGGCAAAATTAAAATGACTAACAATACCAAAGTGTAAGTATGTGAAGAAACTACAACTCTCACACATTGCTGGTAGGTGGTACATGTTTTGGAGAATTGTTTGGCATATTTTTAAAAACATACACTTACATTGTGACCCAGCAATTTTACTCCGACATATTTTTCCAAGAGAAATTAAGACATGCATAAAGATTCATGTAAGAAAGTTTAAAATAATTTTATTTTTAAACATTTTTTAATTTTAATTTTTATTTTTGGAAGTGGTTGGAAACAATATCTTTATTTTATTTATTTATTTTTATGTGGTGTTGAGGATCGAACCCAGGGCTTTGCATGTGCTAGATGAGCGCTCTACTGCTGAGCCACAATCCCAGTCCCTAAAATAATTTTATTTATAATTGCCCCAAACTGGAAACAATCCAAATGTGCATCAACAGGAGAATTAATAAATTGTGGCGTATTAATAGAATCCAAGCAACTCCTGAGGCTGATGCAGAAGGATCACACAAGTTCAAGGTCAGCTTCAACAACTTGAGGCTGATGCAGAAGGATCACAAGTTCAAGGTCAGCTTCAACAACTTGGTGAGGCACTAAGCAATTTAGCAACACTCCGTCTCCAAATTTTAAAAAAAAAGATTAAAAAAAGGTTTGGGGATGTAGCTTAGTGGTAAAAGCAGCCCTCAGTTCTATCCCAGTACCAAACAACAACGGAATATTACTGAGCAATAAAAGAAATACACTACTGATGTGCACAATAACATGGATGAATTTCACAGACATATTGCACAAAAGAAGTAAACATGAAAGAGCATGTGTTGTATGATTCCATTTATATAAATTCATGATCAAGCAAAGCTAATCCAATAGTCATAGAAATCAGAACAGCAGTGCTTAGAGAGGAGAATAGAAATGCAGACTTGACTAGAAAATGGTAAGAGAATTTTCTGGAATGATTTAAAGTTCTATGTTTTGGATAGTGTGTAGGTTATGTGTGGGTGTATTCATTTATCAAAACATATCAACTATACACTTGAGATTTGTGTGTCACCATTATAAATTATATTGCAATTAAAAACATGCTTACTGAAAAGAAGGAAGCATCTGAAATAAGAGAACTATTGCTTAAGTCTAAAGCCAGTGGGTTTGCTGTTTATCCACTGTGCCATGGTTTCTGGAACTTTGTACTCTATCTGTAACTTTTCACTAGACATGTATTAATCCCATCTGATAACAAGGCACTTAGTAAAGCTGGAGGCTTCAGTCTAGTCAAGGTGAGAAAAAAAATATATATATATATATGAACTTCTGAAGTAATTTTTTAAATGTTTTTCAATTTATATTACTCTGCACAACCAGACATTCTTTAAAAGTAATAGGCAAGACACATACTGGGAGGAAATAATCATAATCAAATATCAGAAACTTGTATAATGAATAAATCAGGAGCTAGGCACGGTGGCATACACCTGTAATTCCAGTGGCTCGGGAGGCTGAGACAGGAGGATCATGAATTCAAAGCCAGCCTCAGGTGCTCAGTATTTATTGAGCACCTATTATGTGCCAAGCAATATTCAAGATACCAGAGATACAGCAATGATCAAGACGCTACACCCCTTGCCTCACAGAGTTTCATCTGAATGCAGAAAAGACAGAGAAGGAAAAGGTATGCAAACAGAGACTATTTCCAGTAGTGACAAATATGATAAAGAAAATTAAATATATAAAAAAATGAAATATTTGGCCACATTTTACTCATTTCTGAGAAAGGGTATGCGAATCACATATTTGCATGTCAAATTACATTATATTTATCTCCACTATGGTTTTAAAAATCAATTCTCAAAAATTTTTGTTCTCACTGTATGACAAAAACATAGTTTCAAAACATAGGAATATATATATTTCATCAAGCCACATCTATGTACATTTTATTTTTTTACACACTCTGTCATCAAAAGAACAGATTAACTGTTTTACCAAATCATTACACACAAATAAAGAGCACGTGGACTATGTTTAATCCGTTTTGTCTCAGCTTCCTATAGGTGTCCTGTATTATGGGACACTGGGTCATAATGGGTTAATCTTGTAGCATCTCCTCTACATCACACGATTCACATGGAGAGAAACCTGTGCAGATTGCCAGCTGAGTCTATATTTATGATCATTTGCCTTGTGAAATAAGGATGACAATGGTGATGTTAGCTCTTCAGAAACCCTGGAACAGGTATTCAAATAAAGGTAAGCAATTAAATTGAGAAGGACAGTTGGGGCCACACAGTCACCTGAACAAAAAGGAAATTTAAAAGCAAAACCAACATTTATGTTAAGACGTAATAAGGGGGTGAGGGAAGAATAAAAGTTTATTGTATTAGACAAAGGGGAAGGAAGAGAAGGAGAGAGGATGGGAATAGGAAAGACAGTAGAGTGAGTCAGACATAACTTTCCTATGTTCGTATGTGAATACACAACCAGTATAACTCCACATCATGTACAACTGCAAGAATGGGATCCTAATTAGAATACGTTTTACTCTATAAATGTATAATATGTCAAAATACACTCTACTCTCATGGATATCTAAAAAGAACTAAAAACTGCTAGTTCTTAATCTCACAGCATGGAGGGAAGGACTGGAGAGAAGGGGACTAGTTAGAATAATATTTTGATAATCCAAACTTGGAATAGGAGAGCAAGGACCAAGAAAACAGAAAAAGAAGGAGGCTAACCAAGCAAAAAAGATTTGACAAGACATGTTGATTGATTCTAGAGGACAGAAGGAGAGGGAACTAGAAAGCTCTAGATGGTGCGGATAAAGACTCTTGACAAAGGGGAGCTGTTTTCTGTGGATGGAGGTAGATCAAAGCAAGAGGTACCCTATTTTTTTTGAATGTTAAATTATCCTGTGTTATTCATTATCTTGCAAATAAAAATTTTAATTTATTTAAAAAACCATCATTAATACAGATAGCAGTATTAATGAGAATAAAAGTGGAGCGTTATATTTTATACAGTGAGACTGAGTTGGGTTTTCTTTTTTTCTATTTCAAAATATGCTGAGAGGTTTGGTATCCGTGAATAATAAAACTCCGGTGGGGCTGTAGCTCAGTGGTAGAGCCTCGCACGTGTGAAGGTCATTCTTCAGCACCACACAAAAATAAATAAAGATATTATATCCAACTACAACTAAAAAATATTTTCAAAAATAATAAAACTCAATTACTGGGCTGGGATTGTGGCTCAGCGGTAGAGCGCCCGCCTAGCAGGGGCGCGACCGGTCCCATTCTCAGCACGGCATTAAAAAAAAAAAAAAAAAAAAAAAAGGCATTGTGTTGTGTCCATATAAAAAAAAAAAAAAAAAAAGATATCCTCTCTCCCCCACCCCTCTCTTAAAAAACAAACAAACTCAATTACTTGTATCTTTTAAAGGCAGACTTTGAGGCTGATGGCAGAGACAGGAAAATACCATCTCTTCCAGCTGAAAAATGTCTCACTCTAGACTAATAATTTCAAATCACCACTGGATGGTACAGATGTTTTAAGTCATCATAAAATGTTTTATCCTTCTTATCAGTCTGAGACTCAGGATCAACAAGGAATCCCTTTTCTATAAACCACATGGCTCCTAATCTATGGGATTTTAGAAACACTTTGGGGCAGAACATATCTGGATTTGAATCTCAACTGTGCCACTTACTAGGGTGATCCTGGGGTTGTCCTCTGTTTTTTGAACTGATAAAACCTTCGTCATAACATTATCCACATGAACATTTTGTATTTTCTATTTACCTTCTTCATACTTTCAGACAATTCTCTACTCATCTGGTTCTCCTACCTGGAAATATGAGATCAGGGGCCAGAGTTACTTGTCCTTTGGTTTCCTGAAGGTCTTTGCACACAGTAGGCATTTAATAAATTTTTACCAAAAGGAAAAATGGTATACATCATTAGAACTTTTTATTGGAAGTATTAGGCAAAGACAGCATCAATTACTCACCCTTCCCTGTGCTCAATTTATAATGTCCTACATGAGATGAATATTCACCAGCTTTGAGCAGCCCACTACTGTTGCTTTAGAACATAACTATTTTTGAACAAGTTCCTCAATTTGGACATTTTTTTTCTGGGTTCTAAACTGTGAATGTATGATCTCTGGGTATAATTTGTCCATGTTCCGAGTTAGAGGCAGCAATGAATAATGTTTTCATTATCTGTAAATTAAATTAAATTCACACTATTGAGGAGTCAAAGTATCTGTTTACTAGAATAAATATCCTTTATCCTTCATTTAAATGTTTTTAAGCTGGGCGCAGTGGCATACACCTGAAATCCCAATGGCTTTGAAGGCTCAGACAGGATGATTGCAAGTTCAAGGCCAGTTTTAGCAACTTAGTGAGGCCTTAAGCAACTTAGTGAGAGCCTGTCTGAAAATAAGTAAGTAAGTAAATAAATAAATAAATAAAGGGTTCGGGATGTGGCTCAGTGGTAGAACACCCCTCGGTTCAATCCCTGGTACCCCCCCCAAAAAAAAAGAATTAAAAAATGATGAACAACTTTGTGTCAATAAATTGGAAAACTTAAAAGAAACAAATTCACAGAAAAAAATTACCAGTCATATCAGATTAATAAGATTAGAGAATGGTATCTACTGAAAATTCACTTAAGAATTTTCAGGCGCAAACCAAAAAGGGAAAGTCTCTACGATCCTCCCCAGATTGTTTGAATATGTCCTGTCCAGAAAAGGGAGGACTAACTGAATTCTCAAGTTTCGTGCTAAGTTCTAATGATAGACTGAAAGTCAATTTAAATATTATCTGAGGTGGGAGTGAGAGAGAAAGAACAAAGCATCAGCACTCAGGTCAAGCATGGGAGGCCAGACAAGTCATGGAATTACTGTAAAGGTCACACTGAGAGAATACCCCCACTGCTCCTTTTCATTATTTTGTGCAATCTCGGAAATTCAAAAGTCTTGAATTTAGAGTTGAACTCTTCCTAATTTGATCAAAACTGGAAGAATATCGACTTTGCAGGTTTATCTGCCATTTCCTGTTGCAGTAAGGATACACAGTATTATGAACTTCTTCTTCATGTAACTGCATTTCTACTACTTCTGCCCAATCAACAACAAATAATTAATAAGTGGATGAAATTGTGCAAGAATATGGGCTTTGAATTCAGTGGAACCAGGATTCAAATATACCATGTATTTTGTACAGTGGTATAAGATTTAGTAATTATTAGAATTACTAAGCCCAATACAGAAAACCTGTATGTAGGTGCTCCATAATAAGTCTAGGCACAGCTCCTTCAGAATATTGGTGGAGATAGCATGTTTCTAAATGGATCTAACTCATATTGATGAAAATGCTTCTCCTAGGGTCTGGCTTGGGAAGCTCAACCATTATATAAATGTTCATAGGTCAGGTTAGTTGATAACATTCAAATCATGCAAATTCTTACTGATTTTTTGTATTTCTATTAATTTGTATTTCTATTAATTCTTGAGAGGACTTATTACTGAGTTCTGAAGTCACCTGCTGAGGAGAACTGCAACTATCATTAGTTGATTATAAACAATGCTAAAAATATAGAGACAATGTCAGGGATCATCATATATAGTAAGGGGAAGTATTTTTTGGAAAACTTTTGTGTCTATGTTATATGTGAGTGTGTATGTGTGTATACACACAGGCATGGTGTCAAAAGTACTCCTTACTCTGGGTCTTGATCAAAATGAGAATAAAAGCAGCTCCATGTTAGCTGAGAAAAAGGTTTCCCAGTATGTGGGCCCGGGGGTCTAATTCTAATGGTTCTAAAATATGAGATCCCACAACAAATGCTTCACACACATAGCCCTTATACAGTAGGCAGTTGCCAGAGCTCAAGTTTGTATGTCAATTTTGGGGGCTCAGAGTATATCATATAAGACTTATTAAGCCAGTCCACTAAAGTCTTTCTTTTTGTATTCATTTATTTTTTTGTTCTTTTTTAGTTATGCATAACAGTAGAATGTGACTTGATATATCATACATACATGGAGTATTACTTCCCATTCTTCGGGTTGTACATGATATGAAGTTAAACACTGGTCATGTATCCATGTGTGAACTTAGAAAAGTTATGTCTGATTCATTCTACTGTCTTTCCCATTCCCATTCCCCCTCTATTCCCCCCATTCTCCCCTCTCGGATCCAGTGAACCTCCACTCCCCCCCCCACATCCCCACCTATAGTGAATCAGCATCTGTATATCAGAGAGAACATTCAGCCTTTGGTTTTTTGGAATTGGCTTATTTCACTTAACATGATAGCTATCCATTCACCAGCAAATGCCACAATTTCATTCTTCTTTCAGGCTAATATTCCATTGTGTATATGTACCACATTTTCTTTGTCCATTCATCTACTGAAGGGCATCTAGGTTGGTTCCACAGCTTAGCTATCATGAATTGAGCTGCTATGAACATTGATGTGGCTGCATCACTATAGTATGCTGATTTTAAGTTCTTTAGGTATATGCTGAGGAGTGGGATAACTGGGTCAAATGGTGTTTCCATTCCAAGATTTCTGAGGAATTTCTATACTGCTTTCCAGAGTGGTTGTGCCAATTTGCAGTCCTACCAGCAATGTATGAGTGTACCTTTCCCCCACATCCTTGCCAAGATCTATTGTTGGTTGTCTTTTTGATAAGTGCCATTCTGACTGGAGTGAGATGAAATCTCAATGTAGTCTGAATTTGCATTTCTGTAATTGCTAGAAATGTTGAACATTTTTTCATATATTTGTTGATTGATCATATTTCTTTTGTGAAGTGTCTGTTAAGTTCCTTTGCCCATTTATTAATTGGCTTATTTTTTGAAGTTTTTTGAGTTCTTTATATATCCTAGAGATTAATGCTGTATCTGAGGTGCAGGTGACAAATATTTTCTCCCATTCTGTAGATTCTCATTTCATGTTATTGTTTCCTTTGCTGTGAAGAAGCTTTTTAGATTGGCTCGGGCTATAGCTCAGTGGTAGAGCACCTGCCTTGAACATGTGAGGCAGTGGGTTCAATCCTCAGCACCACATAAAAATAAATATATTGTGTCCATCTACAACTAATTTTTTTTTAAAAAGAAGCTTTTTAGAGTGAAGTCAAGGACTGGCCATAGAGATATCTTGCTGGATGCTGGGCCATCCCATTCTGGAAAATTGTAATGGGATTGTAAAATAGTGATCTAAAGTAAAATTTATTCTACTAATATATTTTTAACTTGGACAGTGTGTTAAGAAATTTTGATTTAAACATTAATAGTTTTTCAAAGACTAAAGATTCTACACACACACACACACACACACACACACACACACAAAGAAGCTTTTTAGTTTGATAAAATCCCATTTATTGATTCTTGATTTTATTTATCGAGCTTTAGGAGTCTTCTTGTTAAGGTCCTAAGCTGACATAATGGAGAATTTGGCCTACTTTTTCTTCTAGTAGGTGCAGCGTCTCTGGTCTAATGCCTAGGTCCTTGATCCACTTTGAAATGAGTTTTGTGCAAGGTGAGAGGGGTTCAATTTCATTCTGCTACGTATGGATTTCTAGTCTTCCTAGCACCATTTGTTGCAGAGGCTATCTTTTCTCCAATGTATGTTTATGGTACCTTTGTCTAGTATGGGATAACTTTATTTATGTGGGTTTGTCTTCATGTCTTCTATTCTGTACCATTGATCTTCATGTGTATTTTGGTACCAATACCATGCCATTTTTGTTACTATAGCTCTGTGATCTGTAGTATAATTTAAGATCTGGAATTGTGATGCCTTTTGTTTCACTTTTCTTGCTAAGGATTTTTTTTTTTTTTGGCTATTCTGGGCATCTTATTTTTCCAAATGAATTTCATGACTGTTTTTTCCATTTCTATGGAGAATGTCATTAGAATTTTAATAGAAATTGCATTAAATCTGTATAAGTACTTTTGGTAGTATGACTATTTTGACAATATTAATTCTGCCTATCCAAGAATATGGGAGACTCTTTCCATCCTCTAAGGTCTTCTTAAATTTCTTTCCCACTAAAGTCTCTTTAACCTCTAATGTACTCTTACAGAAATACTAAACACCCCAAGAACCACACATAAAAATACACTATATGGACAATGCAATAATTTTCCATTTATGAAGTAAGAGGCTCAATAACCTCATGATGACTTTAGTTAAAACAGTCACATCTCACGCTAAGCCTCAGGCTAATATCATTCTAAATGGAGAAAAATTGAAGGCATTCCCTCTAAAAACTGGAACAAAATAGGGATGCCCTCTTTCAACACTTCTATTCAACTCAGTTCTTGAAACACTGGCCAGAACAATTAGACGAAAGAGTGATATGTATAGAAAAAGAAGAACTTAAATTAGCACTATTTGCTGACAATGATTCTATACCTAGAAGACCCAGAAAACTCCACCAGAAAACTTCTAGAACTAGTAAATGAATTCAGCAAAGTAGCAGGATATAAAATAAACACCTATAAATCAAAGGCATTTCTGTATATCAGTGACAAAGCCTCTGAGAAGGAAATGAGGAAGACTACCCCATTCACAATAAAATAACCCTCCCCAAAATAAGATACTTTGGAATCAACGAAAGAGGTGAAAGGTCTATACAATAAAAACTGCAGAACCCTAAAGAGAGAAATTAAAGAAGACCTTAGAAGATGGAAAGATCTTTTGACAATATTAATTCTTGGATAGGCAGAATTAACATTATCAAAATGACCACACTACCAAAAGCACTTTATAGACTTAATGCAATTTGGATAAAAATCCCAATGACATTCCTCATAGAAATAGCAAAAGCAATCATAAAATTCATCTGGAAAAATAAGGAGACCCAGAATAGCTAAAGCAATCCTTAGCAGGAAGAGCGAAGCAGGTGGCATCACTATAGCAGACCTCAAACTATACTACAGAACAATAGTAACAAAAACAGCATGGTATTGGCACCAAAACAGACTGGTAGACCAATGGTACAGAATAGAGGATACAGAGGCTAATCCACAAAATTACAATTATCTTATATTAGACAAAGGTGCCAAAAACATACACTGGAGAAAAGATAGCATCGTCAACAAATGGTGCTGGAAAAACTGGAAATCCATATGCAACAAAAATAAATTAAACCCATATCTTTTCCCATGCACAAAACTTAATTCAAAATGGATCAAGGACCTAGGAATTAAACCAGAGACTCCGTGTCTAACAGAAGAAAAAGTAGGCCCTAATCTTCATCATGTGGGATTAGGCCCCAACTCCTATAGTGCAAGAATTAAAATCAAGAATCAATAAATGCAATGAAATCAAACTAAAAGTTTTTTCTCAGCAAAAGAAACAATCTGTGAGGTGAACAGAAAGCCTACATCCTGAGAGCAAATCTTTATCCCTCACACATCAGATAGAGCACTAATCTCTGCGGTATATAAAGAACAAAAAGCTAAGCACTGAAAAAACAACCCAATCAACAAATGGGCCAAGAACCTGAACAGGATATACAATCAATCAACAAATATATGAAAAAATGCTCATCATCTCTAGCAATCAAGAGAAATGCAAATCAAAACTACTCTAAGATATCATCTCACTCCAGTAAGAATGGTAACTATTATGAAGACAAACAATAAGTGTTGGTGAGGATGTGGGGAAAAAGGCACACTCATACATTGCTGGTGGGACTGCAAATTGGTGCAGCCAATCTGGAAAGCAGTATGGAGATTCCTAGGAAATCTGGGAATGGAACCTCCATTTGACCCAGCTATCCCTCTCCTCAGACTATACCCATAGGATTTAAAAACAGCATACTACTTCTTTGATATAAGGGGGAGCAACTCAAAACAGAGCAGGGAGGAAGAGCATGAGAAGAAGATTACCATCAAACAGGGACAAGGGGTGGGAGGGAATGGGAGAGATAAGGGGAATTGCACGGAAGATGGAAGGAGACCCGCATTGTTATACAAAAATACATATAAGAGGATGTGAGGCGAAGGGGAGAAAAAAAGAGAGAGAGAAATGAGTTACGGTAGATGGGGTAGAGAGAGGGGAAGGGAGGGGGGATAGGAAGGGGATAGAAAGGGCAGCAGAATACAACAGACACATGGCAGTATGTATAAACGTGGCTGTATAACCAATGTGATCCTGCAATCTGTACAGTGGGAATAATAAGAATTCATACCCCATTTGAAACAAATGTATGATATATGTCAAGATCAATGTAATGTTTTGAGCAACTAATAAATTTCTGATGTTTAAAAAATATATAAATAATTCTAAACTGTGAATTAGTTGTAAAGAAATCAAATAAAGATTTAATTTATTTGGTGATGAGAAAAAAGAAACAGCATACTACAGGGACACAGCCACATCAATGTTTATAGCAGCACAATTCACAATAGCTAAACTGTGGAACCAACCTAGATGCCCTTCAGTGGATGAATGGACAAAGAAAATGTGGTACATATACACAATGGAATATTACTCAGCAATAAAAGAGAATAAAATCATGGCATTTGCAGGTAAATGGATGACACTGGAGAAGATAATGCTAAGTGAAGTTAGCAAATCCCCCCAAAAACAAATGCTGAATGCTTTCTCTGATATAAGGAGGCTGACTCATAGTAGGGTAGGGAGGGGGAACATGGGAGGAATAGATGAATTCTAGACAGGGAAGAGGGGAGGGAGGGAAAGGGAGGAGGCAGGGGATTAGCAAGGATGGTGGAATATGATGGACATCATTATCCAAAGTACATGTATGAAGACACGAATTGGATGTCAACCTACTATACAGAGAGAGACATGAAAAACTGTGGTCTTGATGTGTAATAATAAGAATTGTAGTGCAAAAAAAAGTACATGTATAAAGACATGGATTGGCGTGAACATACTTTATATACAGAGATATGAAAAATTGTGCTCTATATGTGTAATAACAATTGTAATGCATTCTGTTGTCCTGTATTTAAAATAATAATATCAATAAAAAAATGAAAAAAAAAACCCAGTCACATCTCTGGACTCAGATGACTCTGGAGTGAAATAAGAAGGATATTTAAGGATCTTCTCACGCCATACATGATGTTTTCAAAATCACCTTTTACTATTTAGCCTTTCTCATCACAATAGAAGAGGGAGTGTGGGTAGAGGGACAAAAACTATTGCATTAGCTGTGAGCCACTTCCTACATCCACTCTCATTAATTAGTTCTCTTTACTTTTTGCTCTCCCAGAAAAATCTTGAGCTTTCTTATGACCAAGATAAAATATATTTCTGACTCAAAAAAACATTTAGTCATAATATTTTAAAATACATTTGGATATTAATACTTTTAAATTTTATGTTATCTGACTAGTTATTCTAGACTGATAAAATTAAAGTGCCAGGTATCAAGATTTGAAATGTTCTGTTAGCAAGAAATTGGTAAGGCTAGAAAGGAAAGATAAAATCAAAGATGATTAAGGAATATCTGCCAAGTCTTTAGTCTGGCTGGTGTTTCCTATTAGAAAGCAGATGGCTGTAGAGAGATAGAATGCCTTGTGGTTTACTTAAGATTGATGAGAATTTCCTATGAAGTCCACTCCTAAAATAAAGCTGAGCTAAAGCTGCAGTCCATTTTTTGTTTATTCTCCCACAGAGCCTCAATTATAAAATGAGTTTAGATATTATTTTCCTTTTCTATCATCTTGTCATAAGGGACCTTCCTATACAACCCATGTTAGTTTGGACCTCTGGGAAGCAGACACCTAGATGGAGTTGGAGATACAAGATATTTATTGGGAGTAATCCTGTGAAAGATACAGAAGTAATGTAAGTAGGCAGGGAAAATCTGTAAGGCCATTAATTCCTGCATAGTGTGAATCATGATATAACCAGTAGATTCCCATGGTCATGGACCCACACCTATACTTCTTTTACTGAATGCTATAATATGTGAGAATTCATGCCTATTGATGGACCAGGTACTTTGTAAGTCTCCAGTCAGTGGTAGTTTTCCTGAGGTTCTGGGGATAGAAAAAGGCAAACTCGTACTTGAAACTGATGTTCGTTCTTCTAAGAATGAACTGCTCATCTTTCCAGGGAAGAGTGGGCCAAAGCTAATCAAAATGTCAGAAAGTGTTTGATTGGTCTCCACAAGGAACAGTACCATATTGGAAGGCTCAGGTTTGGTCTCTTGTTAGCACATTGGAAATTCAGAATAGTTGAATTAGCCTGAATCAGTAGTCAGATCAGCCTTGTTAAGTGAAAATTCATCACTGCTCTAGTGACCACTCTACTCATGAGTTCATCATGCCACCAAGGTGCCTGATGACAAAGCCTAACTAATGTCAACTGAGTCATCTGATCTATTTGGTCAGTGCCTTGTTTGTGACTGATACTTTTCTGGTGGGCATTATTAAATAAGTGAAAAAAAAAGTCCTGCTTCCTGTTCATTCCTATAAGCCCCTTTCAGAGATCTCCTTATCTCTGATTTTTTAGTCTTTTTCTCTTCCAGGCCCTCACCAGCCAGCCAGGCTATTCATTACAATAGATAAGTCAAGAAAATGTTCACCTCAGGCTTTCTCCTTCTACATAAAGTAGTGATCAGGACAACTACTCATAGTTCCACCCGTTGGAAATTTTCTCTCTCAACACTGTCTTTTGAGATCAACCCAGGGACTGTTTTGAATGCTTTTATTGATAATAAACCAGGTACAGTCACAAAAGAAACAGCAGAGGCTCAGGAAGACAAAGTTCATTCTATTCACAGGTTCTAGAGACAGAAGACAGAATATCCCACACAGATATGATTTTGTTCCCTGGGGGGCATTTGGCGGTTTGGATCCATTTTTTAAATTTCTGACTGGAGAAGAAATACTGCTATTGGTATTAACTTGGGTAGAGGCTTAGGACGACGCTAAACATCCCATCCTTCAATGCACAAGATGTCCCCTTACATGAAAAAATATCTGGTTACAAATGCTAATAGTGCGAAGATTGAGAAACCTGCTGCAGAATGTGTTGCCTTCAAAGTCTGAAGAGGCCTACATACCAGATGCTGTGCAGTATAAGACAAAAGATGCAGCATATTTTAAATGATTTGTTCTTAGGTGCTTACAAATTTAGGAGGTAATTTAAAATTTAGAATTGTTCTTTTTCTGAATTGAACCCTTTATTATAATTAATTGTTCTCTATCTCTACTGATGTTTTTGCCTTACATCTGGCTCTGTGTAATAGTATGGCAACACCAGCTATTAACATTTATATTTGATCTTTTAAGTGCTTTTGTTTACCTATTGACATAACCAACATTTCCTTATTCTGTGATTTGTCAAAATTAAGAAAACTTAATTTTCCTCATAATACTTTGCTAAATACAAGTGTTTAAAATGTCTGCATTTCTATTTGAATGAGATTGCCCTACAATTATATGCTTGTTGAACCTTCTTATCAAGATTATGCTAGTTTCATAAAATCAGTTTCCTTTTTTAGTTTGCTGAGAACTTACTCTAGAAGATCTCTATTATCCTTTCCTTAAAATTCAATAAATCCTTACAAATTACAAATAACTGAATATCAATATATTTGAGTTTGAAAAAAACCTTTTCCTCCCAAAGCACAATCTTTTTGATAAACCTTTCTCTTTTATTCTCTGTATTTTTAGTTCTTGAGGTTTTATTCTATTTTTTTTTTTTTTTTTTTTGTGATGCTGAGGGTTGAACCCAGGGCACCTTGTGATGCTAACCATGACTCTACCACTAAGCTAAACTTTCAGCCCCATTTCATTCTATTTCCTTCTGATGGGTCTTTCAGACCCATGAATTCTATCTTTAGCTGTGACTAATCAGTTATAAACCCAACCAATGAGTTTAATATAGATTTTTAAGTTGAATGGCAAACGCATAAAAATTGTACATATACACGGGGTACCATGTGATGTTTCTATATACATATATATATATATATATATATATATATATATATATATACATTGTTATGTTTAAAACATTTATAATTTTTAACAGTTAAAATATTTTCTTCTAGCTTTTTGAAATAAACAGTAAAATATTGTTATCTATAGTCACTCTACTGTGCAATAGTACACCATTACTTCTTTTAAAAATAATTTTAAGTTATAGATGGACACAATACCTTTATTTATTTATCTTTATGTGGTGCTGAGGATCAAACCCAGGGCCTCACATATGCTAGGCGAGCACTATACCACTGAGTCACAACCCCAACTCCACAACATCCAACTCTTAGTACCTATTGATATACCCCTTCCTATTCACCTCTCCCTTCAACTCTCTTCATCCTCTGGTAACAATTCTACTCTGAATTTCTGTGAATAATATTTTTAGATCCATCAGATCATGCAGTACTTACTTGTCTTTCTGTGTCTGGCTTCTCACTTGACATAATGATCTCTAGTTCCATCCATGTTGTCCTAAATGTCAGAATTTGTTTTTTATGGAAATACTGAAGAATATTCCAATGTGCTTATGTACCACTTTTTCTTTATCCATTCATCAGTTGATAGACACTTAGAATCTATTTCCATTTCTTGGCTATTGTAAATACTGCTTCAATAAACATAGAAGTGCAGACATCTCTTTTGACAAACTGACTTCATCATTTAGGATGTATACCCAGTAGTGGGTTTGCTGGATTACATGGCAAGCTATATTTTTGAGGATACTTTATACATTTTCCACAACTGTTGTATTAATTCACATTCTCACCAACAATGTGCAAGGGTTCCTATACATCCTCACCAACACTTGTGTCTTGATAATAGTCATTCTTATTGCAGTTAAGTGATACCTCATTGAGGTTATGATTTGCATGTCCATGATTAGTGATGTTTAACATTTTTTTTTCATAGGGTTGTTGGCCATTTGTATGTCCTTTTGAGAAATATCTAATTAGGTGTATTACTCTCTTAAAAATGTTTTTTGAGTTCCATGTATATTCTAAATATTAATCCTTTATGAGGCTTCCTTTGCCGAGTTTTTAGTTACTCTATGTTTGGCCCTACCATTCCATTTGGTACTTTCTAGTTACCTGGTAAACTCTTCATCTTGTCTCCTAGGTTAGGTAAACATAATTAAAAACCTGTGGTTCTGTCAATTGTAGTTTTAGTTGTTTTGCGTCCACACATGCCTTGTTACTTTGTGGTAGACATCTAATTTATAAAACTGCAGTTAATACTTGGAAGGCCTTGAACTCCAATTCCTGTCCACCTTTATCTGCAGGAAGCCATCAGAAGTATTTAAGTATTTATTCATCTTCTTGGATACTTGCTACAGGAATCTCTCTACAAAAACTTCAAAGAAGTTGCTCCCATAGACAAGTTCACCTAGGTTTCTGATGTCCTTCAAATTGATTTTTGAAACAATTTTGTTCACTTTCTAAATGCCCTCAATTGGGAAGTTGGTTCAAATCATCTTAACATTACAGCAGAAAGCCCTTCCTGTTGAAACTGTACAAGAACGCTTCTGAAAGATAAAGGTACATGAAAAGGGTATAGACAACAGGTAACATTTACAAGTAATCAAATTTGGCTTTTAAAAAATTTCACTTATGTTCACATAAAATGCTTGCATGCACAGATACATACCAATAATGGCATAATGTATAATCTTGGTATGATGATTAGTATATCCTATGCAAGAATATAAGTAACAGCAACTGGGATCACTGGAAGTCATCTTGGAAGGGGGCTTTAATTCTATAATAAAGTTTGATCTGTGGTTAACAGTCTTTCTACATTTTGTATATAAGATTTCTCTTCTCCATGAAATTTTGGTATATGAATTCCTACTTTTGGGTTAAGGCTTTTCCATAGTCACTCCATTTGTATGTTTGGTGTGCATTCTTTTGATACCAGTTTACCTTAACATGTTCATAGGTCTCTCCAATATGAACATAAATGGATATGAGGCAAATAATCCTTTGGTGACCATCTCCCCAAATATTTCTCCATTGATTGCAGATATTGAGGTGTGACTTTAAGAATTTCCCGATTACATTTTCTCCATTTGAATTCTCTGACATCCAGTAAAACTGAAGTCCTGCTCTCACAAATTATTTCTCTCCTATAAGATTCTCCAAAGGAACCTAAACTGTCTCAGTGTGGTCTAAATATTGGAGAAATCATTCATGAATTGACTATCATGTCTTTTGGACTCATTATGGTTCCACAATTTTTATATTTTTTATGTTAATTACATGTCACTTCATTAATCTATGCTACAACTTACTGAAATATTTACCTGGTAGTCATTAATATAGCATATGGAAATGCAATTACTAACCTCAAATACCTTAGTCATCCTTTAGAACAGAAATAAAGCTGTGAAAACAATTTAGTACTGAAGTACATATCCATCTATCTTCTTTTAGATGCCTTGTTTCAATAATTTAGTTAAGTTTTTTACAAACACTCCACATAGCTTTTTTTAACTTAGTACTTACACCCAAGAGATAATTTACTTTGGAAAAAAAGTGGTAGGAATAGAGAATATCATTCCTTGTAAAATTTTACTCCAATCTGTATTATTTTGAATTAATCTATCATTATTCCACAGATTAAAAATTAGAGAATTTAGTTATTACTAATAATCAATGCCAGGGATCAGTCAAGCATAGTTTGTGGGCCAAACTCAATTTTATTGGAACACATTCATGCTCATTCACTTCTGTATTGTTTATGGCTAATGGCAAAACTACAACAGCAGAGCTGAATAGTTCCATAATGATTGTATGATTTGCAAAGTATAATATACTTACTGTCCTTTCCCAGAACAAGTTTGCTAACTCCTGATCTATACCACAAAAATAATACTTAAAATGGACTTTACTGGGTGAAACAGATTTTCATTTGTATTTTAAAAGTACATTGCTACTAATAGTTTTGCTCACTTCAAATACTATAATACCAAAACATTCACAACTATGTCTAATTACCAACAAATGTAAAACCTAGAAATGAAATTTCCAAGAAGTAAATCTGAGAAGATATCTAAAGACTATATTCTCTCAAATAATTAGTTTATAACTATTATGTTTTAAGATAGCTTTTTAAACAAATGGTGCTAGGAAAACTGGATATCCATATGTAGAAGAATGAAACTAGACTCCTGTCTCTCACCCTACACAAAAGTCAAATCAAACTTTATCAAAGACTTAGGAATTAGGTCATATACTTTGCAACTGTTAAAAAAACATAGGATCAAAACTCCATCATATTCATGCAGGAACTGACTTCCTTAACAAGACCGCTAAGGCTCAAGAAGGAAAACCAGGAATCAGTAAGTAGGATGGCATCAAATTAGAAAGCTATGCACAGCATGAGGAAGTGTCTGCAGAAATGGGAAAAAAAAATCTCTGCTAGCTACTCTTTTGATAGGGGATTAATGTCCATAAGAACTCAAAAAGGTTACCACCCAAAAAACAAATAACCCAATCAATAAATGGGCAAAGTAACTAAATAGACACTTCTCAAAAGAAACACAAATGGCCAAATACATGAAAAAATGTTTAACATCTAAATGCAGGTCAAAACTACACTGTTTCATATCACTCTAGTCAGAAAAGAATTATCAATGCAAATAATAAAAACTGGCAAGAATGTGGGAGGAAAAATCACACATATACATTGTTAGGGGAATTCCAAATTAGTGTAATTACTCTGGAAAGCAGTGTGAAGAGTCCTCAAAAAACTGGAAATGGAAATCAGACAGACCCAGCTTATTCCACTCCTTGGTATTTATCCAAAAGAATTAAAATCAGCATGCTACAGAGATATACCCACAATGTTTATAGCAGCACAATTCACAACAGCCAAATTATGACACCAGCCCAGGTGACCATCAATAAATGAATGGATTAAAAAATGAAGTATATATACAAAATAGAGTTTTACTTAGCCATAAAAAAGAATGGAATTAAGGCATTTGCTGGTAAACAGATGAAACTAGAAAAACCATGCTAAGTGAAAAAAGAATCAGAAAATCAAGGGTTCAATATTTTCACTCATGTGGAAAGCTAGAGCAAAATGAGAGTAGGGTGGGATCAGATATCATAAAGACATACGGATGATTAGTGAAGGAGACTGAGAGAAGAGAGAGGAAGGAGAGATGGGCGAGGGGAGAAAATACAGAATGAATTCAACAAAATTCATTATGTGCATGTATAAGTATACCACAATGAATTCACCCTTTATGTAGATTGATAAAGCACCAACAAAAAACAAACAAGTGAAAGGATGAAGAGCAGAGGAAAAATTGAGGAAGGGAGGGAGGGAGAATTGGGAAATGTAGTAGAACCAGGGACTGAAATGGAATAAAGCAAATCCATGAATGGATGATTTTGTTTAAAATGAACAACTACTATGTGTAACTATAATGCACTAATAAATAAAAAAAAATCACCTCATCTATACACTTAAAAATGAGTTCTATACGTATGACTGTGCTTGTTTCTGATTTCACTTATTATATGGAATTAAATATTATAATAATTCTGCTTCTTTAAACACATGAATTGAGGAAAATAAAACAAATAAAATAGAATACCAAGAATCTGGAGTAAAAGGAAACTAAGAGCCACACATGGAAAGTTGGTAAAATATTTTCAGAACTTACGGCAAGACGTGGAAAACACTAAACAGGACAAAACATTCACAATTCAAGGACACAAGACAAAATTATCTAATGAAGAATACAGACACAATTAAAACTAATTTGGGTGAATAGTGAAGTAATAAACAAAAGGTCCATTGCTAAACCTACATCATTCATACTGATATAAAACAATATAGAAATAAGTTTGAAAAAAGTTAAAACTGAAAGTTTAAACTAAATATCTGGCAAACTATCAGGACTGAAGGACCATTATTAAATTGCTCAAAATAACTTTCCAGTTGAGAGAATAAAATCAAAACAGAAAGTCTACACTGTGGGAATAAATCAAGTAAAAATGTTTCAAGTAAAAATTCTTAAATAGCTACTTACAAAGTGCATATATTGCAGGTCTTAATACTCCTAATTACAGGTAAATATGACAAACCATAACTGTCAGGATTATATTAATTTTAAGGGTAATATATTTATTAATAAAATGTTTTATTGACTATTGACTGGCTTTTCAAAAATCACCCCCACTGCCTTCAAAATTTCCACAGAACACTAACCTTATAACTTTTAATTAAGTTGTGAACAATATTAGATGTCATTGCTCTTCCTATCTTCTTCCTCCTGACAAAAATAAAAATACCATGTTTATATGTAAGTGAACTGAATCATGCATGTAGAATAATGATGAGGTTCAAATGAATGGTGAAGATTCTCAAAGTTCACTAGTTAGACTTGAACTACTTTATAAAGACTAAAAGACTAGTACTTGGATCATATCAAATGACAAGATGTTGGAATATGAGGTATTAATGCTTATAATCTTTTCAAGTATAAAACAATGCTACCATAAGAAAATGATTTTAAAGAGTAGCTTCTTCCCTTATTCAAACTTAGCAAATTTTATTTTCAGATATAATCACCCAAAAGGCTAAGAATTTCAAGAATTTAAATACAATAAAAAACTAAACATGTCCCAAATGTACTGAAACAAGAAAGAAGTTATGCAGCCTAAGAATTAAACTGCTTAACTAAAACAATTAAATTCAAGATAAATACAAAGATTCAAGTCAAACAGACCTCAACAGATCCATAGAATCTGACATTATACACTATTAGGTTTGGCTTAATATTTCCAAACCACGAAAACAAAAATATTGTTATCCTTCAATTTTAACATCTCTGCCATAACTAGGATACACTTCAAAATATTTCCAGTGGCTCAAGGAAGTCTAGCCACAGCTCAAAATTCAGGTAACATTTGAATTTTAGAAATCTATACATAATCTCATTTCCCTGACCATTTTTAAAATCCAATTTTCATCTGTATACATGAATTTTAGATCTCCTTTTATGATACAGGGGAAGTGCAGTAATACATCTTCCTAATAAAAATTTCATATTAATGTCAATTTATTTTTCATATTTTACTTGAAAAAATTAGTTGATTTTTACCAACAAAATGGTAAAAATAGAGGCAACTATAACTTAGAATTACACAGCTTCTTAATGTTTTATTTATAGCACTCTTTGTACATCAGAAGCTTCACTGATACTTAATTTACTGCAGCATCCTCTGGGTGAAGCACAAAATTACATTAATTATAAACAAAGAAACAAACCACTTTGACTTTTTAAAATTATATATATATTTATATCCAGTTGACAAATAGCATCACAATTATACTGTATAAAAAACTAAAATTCACCATGGAAGCTAAGGCCTAAGTTCTTATTCCAATCAATCCCTTTTTATCTAAGAGATATTAGAAATTAGATTCCAGTACCTCAAAACAAACAAACAAACAAAAAAACAAAACAAAACAAAAGGTCTACATTATTTACATTTGGTATGGAAAATAAAAGCTGCTTTTTGGCTAAGTTAGATTGCTGTTACCTACAGTATTTACATTGTAAATGTTAAGGGGGAAAGAGTACTACTAAATACCATTTCAAACAGAAATATGTTATGTGTCTGGAATTTTGTTCTAAAATTATTTGTATATTCTAATAAGTATCTGTGAATAGTACCTGACTTCTAAAAAATCTACTGAAAGTTTGAAATAGAGTACCACTATGCTTCTTTATATTGCTAATCTAGATACTGTTAAATCCAATATTGTATTAACTGTTAAGCATTGAACTTTAAATGAAACAATGGCAACATGTGCAGATGGAATTTTATTTCATATTTTAAAATATAATGCCTTAATATTTACCCATAATAATGAGACTATCTACTATTCTTTAAATCCTTTAAGAAGTCTCATATATGATACGTCCCTAAACAGTGAAATCTTCTAGTAACTTACCAGAAGAAAGGTTAATTTGTTATTTTGTCTTTAGAATTATTTTGCTAATATTTAAAAACATATCTAAACCCTTGGCAAAAACAAACACAATCAATTCAGTGTAACAGACTGAGCTTTAAACCGTACTTTAATTTTCAAAAACTGTAACCTACTGGTTGATTGAACCAAATGTAGAATATTTAAAATGACTCACTATGAAGTGAGTCAAATCAACAATAGAAATGCATAGAAAAGTAGAGATAAGATTTGGGAAAGGTGTAAGGGAGTTCATATGAAAAATGGTAAATGCTAATTTTAATAACAAAAATGATACTAAATGCAGATGAATGTTAAATTAACACAGTATAAAAGAGAATAGCTTAAATAAACTGGGATTCACATATTACAATAGCAAAGTTATGACAGAATGGACCAGACACGAACAGTTCTGAAAATTCTTTTCGGCCTACTTCCAATAGAAATAGTCAGGCTTTTTTCCTGTACATAGTTTGATGCTTTGTCTATACCATATATAGTAGAAAAATAAATTCTTTAGCAACCTAGAAACAGTTTATAAAACTCTTAAAGTTTAATTTTCTTTGCCAGACATGCCAATGTTAAACTGACAGCTATAAATTAAAGCTATATAGACAATAGGTATAAGTAATATAGAACAAGTTAAGAATACTACATTTACCGGATTTTTTTTTTAAAAATTACTGTACTTTCTTAATTCCTGTGTGCTTTGCAATAGGAATAATAGGGACTTTGTTTTCTTAGAAAAGATAATAACATGTAAGAGTATAACACAAATAAGATAATTTATAATATACATGTACTTCAACAGCAGCCTGGTTCATGTCAACATCTTGGTTCTGAAGTTAAAATTGGAAGTACAATGCCTAGGACATAACAGTTAGGAAAGAATATTTTAGAAAAAATGGAGCAAATCAAACTCTTAGGAGCCTTGAATCTCAAAATCATCTATTTACTACCATACATGTAAGATAACCTTAAAATTGCAGTATGGATGAAGATTACAACATTGACCAAAAAAAATTTATTCTTTACTACATAAAATATGATGTAGCAATGAAATACAAACCATTTCCTTTTTTCAGAAAAAAAAATGGCATGGCTTGATAATTAAAGAATTTTGAATAAAGCCTAACAAAATTTACCTGTGCCATCTATTCCAAATTTTTTTTCCATAATTTAGTGCTCTGGTTGTATCTTCACTAACAAAATATTTAACCCCAAAAGCAGCAGTGATTTATAGCAACTCTGGTACCAACATGAAAGGAAAAAATTGGTTTAAAAAATGGTGCACAAGCCATTTTGGATTTTAGTACAACACATCACAGAAAAGAATATGAATACAAGTTTGTAATTTTATATACACACACTCCAAGGAGTCTGTCAGTACCCAAAGTATTTTTATTGCTATATTAGCAATGGATTTTTTGGATATGTTTCTAAGGGCCACATAAAAATAGATTCAAGGAACAGATTAAATTGAAGTCCTAGATTAAAATGTTTGGTTTAAAGAATTTTCTACAACAAATTTCATGTTTATGAAAAGTTATATAACCTTATATGAAAATGTCATGAAGTATTTCTCTACACTATACTAAATGTATTCCCCAAGAGGGAAAAATTAAAATATCTAAAATATATTAGATTAAGATTACAAGACCATCATAGATCTTTTGAACATGCATCTGTTTACAGAATTAACCGTATACAAAATGTTTATTTCATTATGGACCATAAAGAAATGAGTTGGTGACAACTATCCTTTGCACAACATTATCAACTCACTTTAGCCACAAACATGTCCTTGGTATGTTCATAAAAGAAATAGGTTCATTTATCCCTCATCAAATCATCCACAGGTTTACTCAGAATTAATGATGAAGGTGTAGAAATGTGAAATATGCTGTATAATTTTTCTTTCTTTTAAACAACATCCCAAGCATGGCATTAAGTAGCCTGAAATTAAGAAATACTTAACTGGGCTTTTAGTTATCTATGCAGACTGCTAGAATGTAAATTAAGTTGTCCAAATTATCACATCAAATAACAAAACCAGCCATAAAGCAGGCTGAAAAGCATTATATGTTTCATATATGTGAGTTTTTAAATCAATTAATTTCTATAGAAAAATTTTATTCACAATATAATGTGACAGAAATTGCCACAGGAATGATATACTGATTGCAATAAGGTTGCATGCAGCAGTAGCTTTGTATTTTATAGCTATTTTTGTTTATAAAAATTAAACCTCTCCAGTCATGCTTACCACATGGTCTTAGATTTGTAATGTAAGTGAATGAGGAATACCATACAGTTCAGAGAGAAAATGTCTCATCATTTTGAATGTGAATTATCTGTACGAAACATATTCTACTGAACCCTGAAACATGCATGTGTAAATCGATTTGCTTTTTTTCAAATTTCACGCTGTCTGCAATCACTTTTTATTTATATAATACCAAGAGGATCCGTCTGTAATTGTGGTTGTATCAGCTGAGGTTGCAATGGTGGTGGTAACTGAAGGGGTACCATTGATTCAACCAACTGTCCTGGATTTGAAGGTGGTGGAGGAGCCACAGTGTTCCCAGTATCTACAATTTCTCCATTGTAAAAGAAAAACTGACACTGTTGAATAAATGTTTCAACAACAGATTGATGGATCTTAGTGGTAGACAGAAACTCTCGATTTTCAAAATCAGGTCTCATCAGGGTTGGCCAAAAACAGATGGATAAGTTGTCTGCTGTCATTAGGTTGATTTTATTTTGCTGACTAACCCTGAAATTATGAAAGGAAAAAACAGAAATCAGAATTCACGACAATTACAGAATCCTAGAGCTAGAAACTATCTCATATTAGTGTTACCTTTTATCCTAACATTGAATTTATGTATCTTTCTTCTTATTCAACTACATTTTGAAAAAGGAAACGAAAATAAAAATCCATATTGTGAGAATGTCAGACAGTCTTTTTAAAAAGTTGTGCCTTGGAAGCCTTCTTAATTTGTGTACATATGTTGGGAAACCCTAAATTCATAAGACAATTATGAGATTAAAAACAAACAAAACCCCACACATTCTTAAACTATTATGAGATTAAAAAATAACCAGGATATGCCATCTCTTTCAACTAGTTTTAGAAATTTTTTTTTAATATAACCCAACCAAGAATATTTTGAACTTTCAAAACACTTATTTTTTTGCATTCCATAAAACAACCTTTCTTGGGGAAAAGTTGGAGGGTGGAGGGGCACTGAGGATTGAACTCTGGAGTGCTGAGGATATCACTGAGTTATATCCCTAGCCCTTTTTAAAAAATTGTTTTTTTGAGACAGGGCCTCACTAAGTTGCTGAGGCTGGCCTCAAATTTATAATCCTCTTGCCTCAGACTTCTGAGTGGCTGGAATGAGGAAGGTGTGCGCCACTATACCTAGCTTCATAAAGCAATCTTTTAAATCCTTTAGTATATTGTTAGAAACATCATCTGAAAGACAACATTCAGTTCATGACACATTCTACCTTAAATTTCGTATGTGATTTAATAATAATTTACAAATGATCATATTCAATATTAAGTCAATGGCATATAGTCCTTTAAATTTGGAGGCAAGCACTTCTATTATCTTTAATAAGCAAAAAATTTAAGAGGCAAATCTTGGGATAGAACTCAAAATTATTCAACTGGGAAAGATCTTTGGAGTTAATCTAACTTTCCTAATTCATACATAAGAGTCCAGAAGCATGTAGGGCAGGAGGAAAATCTTAAATATGAAAATAAAAAATTCCTAAGATCTAAACCAAAAGAAACCCCAAAACAAAAGTTGTGCATCTGAGATAAAATATGTGGTCAAATTATATATATACTATAGATTATATATACATATATATCCCTCTTACCATGGTAAAACTCATTAGTATTTGTTAAAAGAGTCTTAAAATCAACCTTTTGTTAAAAGATGGTAGATCTAACATAACCCTTTCCTTACAGTACTGTACTCTTCAAAACAGGAAACTGCTAAGTATACTACAATACTATGTATGTTGGTATGATAGATTTGTGGAGAATGTTATAAAAATAACATGGTATTTTTATGTAATAGGAAAGTGCTAGATTTGCTATTTTAGGTACCACTTTTTAGGAACAAGAGAGGCAGCCATGTCAAGATGTAATGACAAACTAGATACAAATTGATACTTTTATATCAATTTAACTAATTGCTATTAGTTAAAATACAGCAGAGCTTAGATTACCTATCTGGGAAAAGGAAGGGTGATGCAACTGAAGAAGTTAGAACCACCTAGTGTTACAAGGTTTAGATTTGCTCCTAAGAAAATAAAAATGCTATTTAATCATAAGGGATCTTTACAGAAAGATGTTTTAGAAAGATCTTTCTGGCATTGGGAGAAAGGAAAAATTAGTAAGGAAAGATGGCAGAGAAAGAGCTCAACTATAACTATGCTATAAGTCCCTACGTAAGAAATGTTAACTAAAGTAGTGGCAAAGGAAAGCAAATGGGGAAAAAAAATAGAAAAATCTCATCTGACACTTAGTGGATGTGGAGAGTCAAAGAGAATATAGCCAAACAATAATTCTGCAGATTAATTTTTGTAACTTTTCAATCATCTCCTACCCATTTATTTTCTCCTTTACTAGAATGTAAGCTCCATGAAATATATAGCTATTTTATTTTGTTCACCAATGTCCCTAGCACTTTGACAGTACCTGGTACAAAGAAGGCCTTATCCAATTATAGTCTAGTTGAACATTCATTTTAAAAATTTAAGTCTGATTGTGTTATTTCTCTGTTCTACTCTCTGGTGGATCTCCATTATCATTCAAGTTAAGAGAGAATGCATTCATGCAATGCTTCTTTTATAAAGGAAGAGAGGCCTTTTCATTTCTTTTCTTAAAAGAAGAAAAAAATCAGCTAAACTCAATATGGTACTTAGATACAGGGTCTTGTTAAGTTGCTCGGGCTGACCTGAAACTTGCGATCCTCCTGCCTCAGGCTTCTGAGCTGCTAGGATTACATTTGATGTATTCATCTCTGTACCCAGCATTCTCTAATCTTTTAATTGAAGTTGTATTTTCATTTCAGTAAAATAGTATATATTCATAAAATATTCCTATACTTCATGTTAGTTAGGTAAAGTCTGCTACAGTATCCATTTACACTGTTATCATTCTGCCAGCCTCTCCTTACAGTACTGTACTCTTCAAAACAGGAAACTGCTAAGTAATACTACAATACTATGTATGTTGGTATGAGAGATTTGTGGAGAGGGTTATAAGAAATGTTAATATAATTTGGTACTACACATTGATAGCAATAATAAACTTTAAACTTCTTTTAAGAAGTACAGAGTAAAATACACTTTGTATAGACCTTGATATTATTTAGTTAAAAAAAAAAAAAAAAAAACCCAAACTCTGCAGTTACTGACTAATTGCAGTGCTAAGGATCAAACCCAGGGCTTCACACATGCTAGGCAAATGCTCTACCATTGACCTACACTCCTAGCCCTGCAGTTAATAAAAATACCAGTAGAAAACACCATGAAGAGTAAACACAGCTATTAGTATAAAAACTAACAATCCCATTCAGTCCTCAGAACTTTGTGAAATGTTATTTTTCTCACTTTACAGTTGAGAAAATCAAGACTTAGCAAGAAAAAGTAATTTCCCCCAAGGTCACAGAACCAGATATATTTCACACTGATGTCCATTTGATTCTACAGATTAAGCTTTTAACTATTAACACATTATTACCTTTTAGTTAATGAATGCTTTTTGAGAATATCATCTTTTCAGAAAAAAGCAAAAGCTTGAAGCTATGATAAATGTTAATATTTAGGCAGAGAAATGTAAGGATTAGTGCCCGGCATTTCAAGTAACAGGATAAGTTGTGATAAAATTTCACTGTGTGGGTGAGTGCAGTGGTACATGCCTGTAATCACAGCAGATCAGGAGGATCTCAAGTTCAAAGCCAGCTTCAGCAACTTAGTGAGGCCCTAAGCAACTTAGTAAGACCCTGTCCCTGTCTCAAAATTTAAAAAAAATAACAAAAAGGGCTAAGGATGTGGCTCAGTAGTTAAGGGCCCCTGGGTTCAATCCCCAGTACACAAGAAAAGAACCACCGTATGGAATATTTAAAATAAGAAAGATATAAAACACCAATACAGTACAGAAGAAGCAACAAATCAAACCATTTAAGAATTAGATTCTGGGCATAAAATGTGTCACTTATTAGTTATATGATTTGGAGAATATAATTTCCTTCTTTAAGCCTCAATTTTTCCAAATCCAAATAGGATGATTTGATTACTTATATGAGGGTCATTTTACAAATAAAATCATGATTTATCCAAACTACAAAAGAATAAGCAGGATAAAAAGAAAATACACTGATCATACTTGGTTTTTATGTTATTATATCATGTACAAAAATAACCATATAGTTTTAGAGATAAATAGGAAAATATAAATTAGACAACCATTATAGAAAAACCAATCATGTTTAGTTTGCATTCCTTTAATGAAATTTACAGTTATCCAATTTATAAAGTTTACATTTTTTAAATGGATAGTGAATTTTATTTGCAAAAACAAAGCAAAAATACCTGTTTAGATGTGTTATTACATATCTGAATACATCATAGTTTACAGGATGAAATTTCTTAACAATTTCTTTCAAGGCATGAAGACGTTCTGCTTTTTCTGGGATTTCTGTAAGGGTAGTAAAAATTTTGTGTGAAACCCACATACTTAAAAAAAAACAATTAAGAATGTGTTTGAAACATATTAGGATAGGTAAACAACAACAAAAAGTAATTAAGAATCTGCTAAACTATCTAAATTTAGAAATTAATTCGACTGACATTATCTATACTGCAATAGCCTTCTTATAAGTCAAGCTATTCATCAAAGATCAAAGTGACTCAGCACTGATAATATAGGAAATGGTATATTAGCAATTTACCCAGGCAATTTATATAATTAGATACTGATTTAAAATTTACTAATTCCTTATAAATCTTCTGGCCTCTTAAAATTAATGCTACAGATAGTAAGTAAATATTTCAGGCTTTGTGGGTACAACTATTCAAAGTCGCAGGAGAAGCACAAAAGCAGTAATAAATGATATAACAAATGAATGTTGGCTATCTTCCAATAAACTTTTGAAATTTGAATTATGCATAACTTTAACATGTGATAAGATTTTCTTTTTCTTTTGCTGTAATATTCTGAAAATGGCCCCCGGGTCATAGTTGTCTATACACACTTACTCATAATCTACTTATTAAAAATTGTCATAGGCAGTATAAGCATTTTAAGATAATTACTCTTCAAAAAATATGTAAATTATAAAATAGGGTAACTGAAATGTGGTCCTGTGAAAACTGAGAGATAGATTGCTTTCCTGTTCTTTCATTTTCGAGGCCATTGTGCATGCTATATCATCATATCTAACAAATACTAACAAATTCTCATGTGTCACATTTTACCTCTGATCCAGCTCTTGAAAATGTCCTTAAGTAGGAAAGTTATGGTCAAGAAATAAGAAGATTTAAGCTATCAGCTGAACCCCTTTCTTAGTTTACAAGCTACACATGTGATCATGTATAGGGCAACTATATTTTTTGAGAATATACCAAAATGGTTTTTAATTCCTTAAAAAAAGTTTTAATATAATCAAAACTATAATGAAGTAGTAAAAGAACTTGAAAACTACTAATAAAAAGAAAATGTTAAAAAGAAATATAAAGACAAATTTAGTTGTTAATGTAAATCAAGCAGTAGGTTACTTGATGCCCAAAATGATGCCTCATTTTCCAGATAAGCGAGTATCTGCTTACTGGAAACATCTGAATGATTGATATCAAAGTAGGAATTAAATATCTCATGTTTCTGCCTTACCTTTTCCAAAAACTTAATATATGAAGCCAAAGTTAATTTCCTTCATTTAAAAAAATGTTTAAATGTGTGTAGATTCTACACAGGTTAAGATTTTACTGAAGTACATTACATATCCATTCATTTGAAGTATTTAATATTGTTATAGTGCTTCTGGAGTTTGAATTAAAAATATAAATCACAATAGCATTTAAGTCATCTGGGAGGCTAACTAAAACTGAATATTCTTGGGGGCCACCCCTGGGGATCCCGATTTTATTTCAGTTTAGAGGAAAACATCTTTAAGAAACAGAGTTCTAGTAAGATGAATTTTTATAGCTATATGAGTGTATGACTTGATTTTTTAATATTTAGCAATCAATACCTGAAAACTGACATCAGCAACTTTCTCCCAAAAGGGTGTGTGTGTGTGTGTGTGTGTGTGTGTGTGTGTGTGTGTGTGTAGGTAGAAATTTATACTTACTTGCTGCTTCCAATAGCTCTGGATGAAGAGAATATGGAATTAAAGGATCTGGAAGATCTGCAAAAAAAGCTTTAAGAGCTCCAGCTACAGCATTTACTGTTACTTCCATTGAGACTAGATTGATATTATGATCTATAAAACAAAAATTAAAATTTTAACTGATTATAGAATAAGCTAAAAAGATACTTTTAGATCAGAAGATATTAAAACTTCTTATTAGCCACTTTTCTTTAGAGACTGAAAAACTGTATAGATAAGGGAAAAGAGAACCAAGCAAGAAGCACTTTCTGTTAACAATAAAAAATGCTGCTAGGTTTATTATATTGAAGAACTTTACTAATCCTTAGAGGAATTATGTAAATAAATTATAATTTGTATTTTTTAACTTGTTGTTTTGTAAGGTTAATTATGTAACAAGTTTTTAAAATGAGAAAATATAGAACAGCCAAAAAGAAAATAATTACCCCCATCACCTAGAAACAATAATTGCTTATGCTTTTAGTCATGTTCCCTTTCAGCTCTTTTCTGCTCATTAAGAACAAACAAACAAACAACAGCCTAAACATCTGTCCATTTTATATTTGATTTCATTTTTTTTGTTTATTTTTTTTATTGGTTGTTCACAACATTACAAAGCTCTTGACATATTTCATACATTAAATTGAAGTGGGTTATGAACCCCCAATTTTACCCCAAATGCAGATTGCAGAATCACGTCGGTTACACATCCACAATTTTACATAATGCCCTATTAGTAACTGTTGTATTCTGTATTTTTAAAACATTACTAAAGGTTATTAAAATTTCATGCAACTTTTTAAAACATTTTGTTTTCTCTGGGTAACATTTAATTTTCATATAATTTCAAATCTGCACAAGTTTTCAGAATAGTTCTAAGAAATCAAACATATCCTTAACCCAGAATCTCTTAACTTAGAATCTCCAACTGTTAACATTTTGCTCTACATAAACAACTTTAATGTCTACAAAATATTCCCCACATTGATCAACTTACGTGATATTTTTATTACTGAGCATTTTATTTTATTGAAAAATATTAAAAGATGCTCTACTAAATACTTTCATGTATAAAAACTTACTTCCTTAGGCTACATTCATTGGGTAATAATAGCTACCCAATGAACACACAGAAAATTCTTCACACGCATTATTTTCATGCTCACTCTTGACACCTACACTAGAGATGAGGAAACCGAAATTTAGAAAGATTAACTTTAATAGAGCACAAAAATAGTAAGTGGTAAGACTAGAAAACAAAACCATGAAATTAAATCTAAGAGACTTGGTATTAACTACTAGCCTGCCTTCATTATTAGAAATGAAATTTTACCAATTTGATATTATAAAGTCTAAACAGGTTCTCCATAATATTTTTTTTAAATGGAATAATATATATAATAATCTTTGGCAAATCATGTATTTTTTGTACACATACATGCCACTCAACAACTGATATCTTGCAATTTTAACAAACAAATTATTTTACATGGCTATTAAGTATTCTACACTTACAGACACACCAGTGGTTCCCCCATTCCTTTTTTTTTTTTTTTTTTTTAAAGTACCAGGGATTGAACCTAGTGCCTCACACATACTAGACCAAATGCTCTGAGCTATATCCCAACCTATAGTTGCCCAGGCTGGCCTCAAACTGGCTATTCTTCTGATTAAACACTGGGGATTGTAGACATGTACCATCACTCCTTGTACCCTACCATTTTTCTTTTTAATTACAAAACATGCTGCAACAAATGCCCTGGTATGTTTGTACAAAAGCTTCTGTAACGTCAGCTGCTAAATGTAGAATTTCTCTAGTAAAGCTACCTGCTTTTTAATAGATATTCACAATTTTCCCTTAAAAGGCACCCACAATCAATAGTGCACTTGATACTTGATTGCCCACACTATATCAAACAGTCTTCCACTCTGATAATATAAACTTTCAATAATTTTTTTCTTTTATCATTGATAGAAGCTAAGCATATATTCAAGTATTTACTGGTGACTTTCTTCTGATATAAATTGTTTCACCTAGCATTGATATTCCAACACCATCATTAAGATTATACTTTGTCTTCGGGTTTTACATTTTTTATTTTGCTTGTGGTGCTGGGGATTAAAGAGTGGTTCTCTACCATTAAGAAGCATCCCTATTCATTCATTATTTTGAGACAGGGTCTCCTTAAGTTGCCAAGGCTGGTCTCCAACTTGCATGCAGTCCTCCTGCCTCAGCAGACCCTGAGGAGTTGGAATTACAGGCATTTTCCACTGTGACCAACTTTATGTTTTATCTATATTCTCATAGAGAATTTTTATATTTTAAGTAGTTCAGTCTATATTATATTACTTTGGTTCATTCTTTCTAGTTTTTACATGAAGTTTAGGAACTTCCCTAATCCAATACTATTAAAAATATTCATTCATGGTCCCCCTAGTACTTTTGGCTTTCATTTAAATTTTATATATATATATATATATATATATATATATATACACAAAATTTACTTATGAAGATGAAGGGTATTTAGCTTTATTTTTATTCTTAATGGTAAATATCAAGGACACCCCCCTCCAACAACATTTACATTGGATTATCTCTGATATAAAGATGCTAATCTATCATAAGTCAACTTATTGCCTTTCCAATTCTGGTGATGGATTTATAAAGTTCAGTCATACACTCTTATTTGTGATAGCTTACTGAATTAAGAATATAAAATATGGAAAGAATATGAAATATTGAAAGAAACTGAGAGTAGCTTCGCCATAAAATATCAATCTTGCCCCCCAAATTTATTTTGAACTATTCTCTGTATTCTTAGAATATGACATAGTCTCGCATTATTACCAGAACAAAACCTATAAATTCTACTTCTTTATTCCATTGGCCCTATAACAGACTATTTCAATACTGAGGGCCTTCTTTTTCAGTACCTCCTTTCTTATAGCTCTTTATATGTATATAAATACTGTATTTTCTTGATCTACTACTGTATTTTCTTGATCTACTTACTGCTTATTGTTTTCAATCTTTCTTCTCCTTCAAATGTATTTTAAAAGTTTTTTTTAATCTCCAACTGCCTGATTCCCTACTAGTCAGTACTTTAATAAACAAAAGGTTCTAAAATAATAATTTTCTTGCTAGTGTAAAAAACAGACTTTTGCCTGCTCTCCTGTACCTTTATTATAGCATCTATTCTATTTAATACTTCTAATCCCGCTTTGAAACTCCCTCCTCTAAATATTCATTTCCTTAAGAAGTTTTCAAATAAAAAATCTTCCCACCATGAAACGCCAATAAGGAAAATAATAAACAATAATTTTATTGTACACAATTATCTTCCTACCTTGATCAAACTGCTTTTGAATGTTGTCTTGATCAGTTTTGTTACCACTAACACGGTACAGTCCTTCAGTACATAACCCTAAAAGAATAAAGAAATATACATGTTTTCAGAAACACATAAGAATATACTTAATCTTATGTACTTAGTGACTTACCAAAACATGATGATAAATATTTTTAAGAATAAAATATTTTGGGCTGGGGCTCAGCAGTTGCACAGCATGTGTGAGGCATTGCATTTGATTCTCAGCACCACATGTAAACAAATAAAGGTCCATTGACAACTAATAAAAAAAAAAAAGTATATGTGCTGCCGAAGCGAGCACAAAAAAAACAACTTCAAAAAAAAATATTTTGAGCATTTTAAGTTTTTTTTTTTTGAGAGAGAGAGAGAGAGAGAGAGAGAATTTTTTAATATTTATTTTTTAGTTTTTCAGCAGACACAACATCTTTGTTTGTATGTGGTGCTGAGGATTGAACCCGGGCCGCACGCATGTCACGTGAGTGTGCTACCACTTGAGCCACATCCCCACTGCATTTTAAGTTTTTAATGAACTGATTTCTATTCGAAATCATTCAATACGTCCATTTCTGAACAAAATCAGTACACAAAAAACTTTTCTCTACTCTTCCCAGTAATTGCAGCTTAAAACCCTGAAAACAGTATGTTTGAAAAAAAAAAAAAAAAAAAAAGGATTCTTGCTGGGTGCAGAGGCACACACATAATCCCAACAACTCCGGTGGCTGAGGCAGAAGGATCGCAAATTCAAAGCCAGCCTCAGAAACTTAGAAAGGCCCTAAGCAATTTAGAGACCCGGTCTCAAATTTAAAAAAAGACTGGAGATAAAGTTCAGTGATAAAGTTCCTCTGGGTTCAATCCTCAGTACCAAAAAACAAACAAACAAAAAATAACCCTCTTATAGTGGAGCAAAGGTGGAGTGACTTATGATCAGAACTTACAGGAAGTTTCTACATTTTCTTTTCTTTTGGCAGGGTGGCCAAAGGGGCACTCAATCACTGAGCCACATCCCCAGCCCTTTTTTATATTTTATTTAGAGACAGGGTCTCACTGAGTTGCTTAGCACCTCACTTTTTCTGAGGATGGTTTGGAACTCATGATCCTTCTGCCTCAGCCTCCCAAGCTGCTGAGATTACATATGTGTGCCACTGCACCTGGATGCATTTTCTTTATGCCTCTTATAAGCCTTGGACAGGGCAACAGAGAGGCCAATAGCCCAGAAACACCAATGAGTACCAACAACAAACATCCTATCCAAAACTAAACAACAATAATAGAACAAAAAGCCACCAACAAGAAAAGCTTGTTCTCTTTTTTGATCTGGAAAGGTACAGGATAGCAAGACAAATATATTTTTGACATTAATGGATTCCATACTCAAGCCAAACAGCATGAAATGATTCTCTTTACCCTTATCAATCAGTGGGAAAGCCTACTGGGAAGATTACAGACTTTCACCCTTGATCATTCATAACAAGGAGTTCTTTATCTTCTCTCAGTGTCAGTAGAGGATGAATGGAGAGCCTAAACTTCTACTAATACCCAGAGGTCATAGATACCCTATCTTCCCAAATGTGGTACTAATCAATGGATGCAAAGTGGGGACTTGGAAATTTTCAACAACACCTGGCAGGGAGGCCCCCTCTCCTGCTAGTTCTGCTAAAACACAAGATTTAAATAAGATCCAAAGTCCCACAATATCCAAAATGGCCAGAATATAATAATAATAATACAAAAATTACTTATCATACCCAAACCCAAGAAAAATTTCTATTATTCTATTATTATCTGACATGGATTTTAGGGTAAGCATTATAAAAATACTTGAATGAGGAATTATGAACACACTGGAAACATGAAAAAAAAAAGTTTCAGTAACGAAACAGAAAATTCAAAGAACTAAATGGCAAGTTTAGAACAAAGATATTAACAGAAAAAAAAAACTCACTGAATGGGCTTAATAAATAGCAGGAGAGAAATGACAATGAAAAGAATAAATGAACTCGAAGATTAATCAGTACAGATTACCACTCTAAGTAACAGGAAGAAATAAGACTAAGAAAAATGAAAAGACTTCAGGAATGGGTGGAACAACAAATAATCTAGCATTTGTCAATGGCCAAAAGTATGAATATAAAAAGGAAAGTGAGAATTAAAATGTACTTTGTAGTGTTGTATCAAAATTGGAGATATCAGCATAAACTCAGTTTTTAATATAGATAAGAGATACAGATCTAAAGTATGCAAATACATATACATTACTATGGTTTTGCTCAAGGCTATCCAGGAAAAAATACTTACACATTGGAATAAAGGGCCTGAAGCCTTAAACTTAACTGTCAACATATGTGTATACAGAAGAGAAGCAATGGAACAAAATAAAAATATATGGGAACTTCTTATGTTAGCATTACAACTTTTCTATGAGCACAAAATTAGAGAAAGTAAGTTACAAAAAAATGTCGCTCAGCTTTATACTTAGTTCTTATGTGAGAACTGCTAGAAATTTAAACAATTTTATTAGTTTCAAACTGGGCAGTTCATTGATTCATTTATAAAAGAAAGAAAAATTGGGCTGGTGATATGGCTCAGTTGGTAAAGTGCTTGCCTTGCATGCACAAGGCCCTAGGTTCAATCCCCGGCACCATCCCCGCAAAAAAAAGAAATAAAAATATGCTTATTTTTAACATACTTAGCTAATTATAGATAGAATAATGGCCCGTATTGTGTGTCATCTTTTCTAGGCATAATATGCAGTTAGTCGATCAAACATTAATTAGATTTGGACATAAAGGTCTTTTATTGTGATCAACATTAAAAATCAGTTGAGATCATCACCAATAATATGGGTAAGACTGACTTAATCAATTAAAAAGCATTAAAAACGGAACTAAGGTTTCCTTGAGGAAGAACTTCAGCTATGGATAAGAGTATTAGTTCTTGCTTAAGAGTTTCCAGCCTGCATTTCCTGACCACTCATCTTCTGATTTTGGACTTACCTAACCAACATTGCATAATCACTTAAGCCAATTTCTTACAAAAGTGTCTCATGTTATCTCCTACTGATTATATCTCTAACAATTAAAAGAAAAAGAACAAGAAAAAAATGGCTAATATTTTTATATCTTTCTGTTTCAGGCATTCTAATACCATACAGGAAATATTTTCTTTTAAGAACATATAATTTCCCCAATGTCTATTGACTTAATGCCTAGCTCTTTTAAGGTCTAGTTCCAACACATTGTTTTCCTTCTACTCTTTCATTTACATAACCTAAGTACTACCCCCAAACAACCTATAACTTTATTCTCTAGATAAAAATGTCTTGCCTTTGTGAATAAATTCTTTTATGAAGTTAATTCTTACTATTCCAAGTCTTCAGAACCCAGTTAACACATCCACCTCATTGACATGTTTCCTAATGCCAACTAGAAGCTATTTTTTCTTCCTTATATTCTGATAGCACTTTATTTACAACCCTTTACTACTTAGAACTTTCTGGATTGTATTATAATAGAACATTCTTCTACTCAGCAGTAAAGTATTAAAAGGAACAGCAGTATCCTTTTCAGAGTCCTCTGGTTCATTCACAGAGCAGTGGTTTTCAGCTGGGTGACATATCATACCTCAGGAAATACTTGGTGATGCCTAGAGATATTTTTGGTTGTCAAAACTGGAGGAGGGAGATACTATCATCTAGTAGTTAGAGGGCAGGGATGTTGCTAAACATCCCAGAAGGCACAAGACAAGCTCAAATGACACAGAATTAAATGGCCCCAAATACCAATAATGTCAACTTGAAGAATTTCTTACATTGTGATAAATAATTAGCAGTATTTGTTAAATAAATAGTATAAGGTATTTAATCTCCATGTTAAAATCTTGCTTTCTATACACTTATAAAACTAAGTGGTTTGAAAAAACAAAAAAATACCAAATTATTTAGATATGAACTACTCAAGTTTTACTTGGACTTAAATCACCCAAAGTTTCTATCCTGGACAGCTAATCAATAAGGGGATCAACAATCTATCCCAATATACCAAAATTAAACATAAAAAATTTGAAAATTTATATTACCTTTAACCAAATATCACTGTAAAAATTCATTTGGAAAGGTCATTAACTAAGCTCATATGTACTCTACAGTATTAGAGATAACTAAAGATTTAAAATAGTTCTATTTGAGTTGCTTACAGATATAAAACTAGGGTTTCACTGCCTATTTCAGGTTGAAATATAACAGATGGAGTAGAAACAAGATGTGTCAATAATTCATATACTAATAGACTAATACGTTCTTGGGGGGTAGCACCATCAGAAGTGGTAAAGGAAATTCCTAAGCCCAGTCCCTTCACAAAAATGATTTGTGAGTGGCCAAAAGATTCATAATTATCTTTTGCAGAACTCTAGAATTTAGTTAAAATAACCCAACAATCAGAGGAAGTCTTGGTGAAGAATGAAGTTTTAAAATTACCCATTTATCATCTTCCATACCCCAGAATAGTAACAACTATGAGTAGAGCATAGGCTGTTAAGTGCCAGAGGGAACAAGAAGGATCTTATTCAGAAAGAACTTTGGTTGTGAATTTTAACGTGTCTGGTGGCCTCAAGAGTAAAAGGACTTGCCTTTGTTTCAACCACAAGACTTAGAAAGTATTTTCATTTTTTTGGCTCCAGGCATTTAAAGAAACTATCAAAACATTAAACTAATGGAACACAGACTTCAGTGGCAACAAATAACAAAGAATTCAGACTTTACAACAGGAATTTTGAGAAGCTGCTGAACAAGCAAACAACCAACAAACAGCAAATAAATAAATAAATAAAAATAAAACAGTGAAGGGGAAAATCTGATTTCCAGAGCTGCCATATTATAAGGTTCAAAACAACTTATTTTTACCAAAAATTAGGAGGCATGCAAAGTATTGTCCATTGCAAGGAAAAAGAAGAAATTAATAAAATGTCCATTTGGAAGCCCAACCATTACACTTACTAGACAAAGAATTTAAATTAATTGTTTTAAAAAATTCACAAAGGACTAAAGGAAACCCAGAGAACAATGATTCAATGAATAGAGAACATCAATAAATTTACAAATTATTAAAAAAAAATTAAAAGTCCCCAAAAAGAAATTCTGGAGCTAAAAAGTACAATAAATGAAATGAAAAAGTCACTACAGAGATTCAACAGCATATTTGAGCAGGCAGAAGAAAGAATTAAAGATTGGTTAATTGTGAGATAATACATCTAAGAAGCAAAAAGAGAAAAGAATGAAGATACGGGAGAGAAAAGGCTGTCATACAAGCATTCTTGAGTAATATTACGAGTCTATTTCTGGAAACAATAGAGGTCAGAAGGCAATGGAAGGATATATTTGAGATGCTAAAACAAAAGATACCTATCAAAAATTCTTCTACTACTTGGAAAAACTTCAAAAATGATAGAGAAATTAATACATTTTCAGAGAAAAAAAAATTGAGAGTTCATCACTAGTAGAAAGGAATGCCCTAAACTGAAATGGAGTAGCAGTAATTTCAATCTTATACCAATAAATAAATAAATAAATAGGTAAAGAAAGATAAACACACAAGCCAGTAATATTATTTTATTTTTGATTTATAACTCTCTCTTTGTTGTGATATGATGTGAATGACAAATGTAAAAAATGACAATTACAAATGTGTGTTAACAAGTACACAACGTATAAAGATATAACTTGTGAAAATAATATTAAGGGGCCAAAGAGAGCTACAAAGGAACAGGAGTTCTGTACACTCTTGTAACTCAAGTGAGTTTAATTATAACAATCATTATAAAGTTAAAATATTAATTCTAATCCCCAAGGTTATGATTAAGAAACTAAACTGTCTTTACTAAGATGAGATTGGTAAAATAGAAAAATGATTCATATTTTCAGTCTACAAGATATTTGGTATAGAATCAAAGCCATCAATATGTTGGATATAAAAGTTCGAAAGGCTTGGAGTAATGGCATGTGCCTGTAGTCCTGCGTACCTGGGAGGCTGAGGCAGGAGGACTGCTTAGGCCAGTGTTTGAAGCCAGCCAGCCTGACAACATACCAAAATGACACAGTAAATGAATGGGAAATATATTCCATGCAAATAATAACAAAATGACAACTGGGATGGCTATCCTAGTATCACAAAAAGTAGACTTTAAGACAAAAACTGACACAGAATGACATTATACCTTAACAGAAGGAATCCAAGAAGATATTAATTATAAACATGCATAGCTAGTGAGTGTTCTGTATTATGTGAAGCAAAAATTAACCGAAGTTCAACTTAATAGTACACTGCAGTAATGAATTAAAAAAAAAAAAAACCTGGCGTCAAAGATCACCAAAGAAATGGAACACTTGTATAACACAAAAATCAGACTAGAACAAACAGAAAAATGCAACCAGCAACCGTACAATATGCATTCTCTTCAAGTATACAGGAAACATTCTTAGGACAAAGGACACGTTAAGTCACAAATCAAGTCTAAATAAACTTAAAAGGACTGAAATGATACAGAGTATGTTCTTTGATCACAAAGAAATGAAATTATAAATCAGTAACAAAAAAATCCACAAACGTGGAAATTAACACTGTCTAAAAGAGCCTACAGATCAAAGAGATTACAAATGAAATTAGAAAACACTTTTCAAGCCACCCTTAATTTTTAGAAGACTATTCTACTAAACAAAAGCTGCAGTACCATGTAAATATATTTCAAAAGGAAAGCAGCTATTCAACAAAGGCCCTTATCAAGCATTTTTAAAATAGTCACACAATAAATACTATTCAAATGAAAGAAGCCAAGAGGAAAAAATAAAATACCCTTGAGATGAATAAAAAGGAAAACCTATGGAATGAGGCAATAGCAGTGTTCAGAGAGAAACTCTGTAGCTGTGAACATTGACATTAAAAACATCTCAGGCTGGAGATGTAGCTCAGTAGAATGTGTGCTTGGCATGTACACTGCCCTGTGTTCAATCCCCAGCACCACAATACAGACTGCAAAAACTTGACTTTACAATTAATTTTAAGGAACTAAAAAAAGAGAGCAAGATAAACACTAAGCTAGCAAAATGAAGGAGTATAAATCAGAATGGAGATAAACAAAATACAAAGCAGAAAAAACAACAGAATCAACAACTCCAAAAATTGATTCTTAGAGGAAAAAGATGGTGTGTGTGTGTGTGTGTGTGTGTCCGCATGTGCGGGGGGACTCCTATTACTAAAATCAGAAATGAAAATAGGGATATTACTACTGAAAATACAGAAGTGAAAAGGTTAAAAAGAGTACTATGAACCACTGTATGTCAATAAATTAGATAAACTAAACAAAATAGGCAAATTCTCGGAAACATACAAATCACCAAAACTGGCTCAAGAAGAAATAGAAAAGCACAACTAACCCACAAATAGAAATAATAAGATTCATCCAGTGATAAAAAATTAAAACAAAGCAAAGCTCAGAACCACATGGCTTCACTGATAAATTATACTGAACCCTTAAAAGAACTACCAATAAAAATTGATCTCAAATTATTAAAAAAAGAAAGAAAGAAATGCTTTCTAACTCATGTTAACAAGTCAATATTACCCTAATACAAAAGCCAGATTAAAAAAAACACTGGAGAAGAAAACTATAGGGTATTATTCTCTACAAGTATAAATACAAAACTGTTCAACAAAATACTAGTAAAACAAATCAAGCAACATATTATCATGATTATACATCATAATCAAGTAGGATTTATCCAAGGAAAGCAAATTCAACTTTGGGAAATCAGTTAATGTAATAGACCACATTAATGGAATAAAGGGAAAAGACTACATGATCATCTCAATTAGTAGACAAAAAATGTGATACAATGTAATATCCTTCTATGATAAAAATATTTAGATTAGGAACGAAGGGATCTTTTTCAACATGATAAAAGCTGTTTATGAAAGATCCACAGCTAGCATCACATTCATGTCAACTGTAGTAAAATATGGTGATAGAATAAAAAACAGTAGATCAAGAATAGGACAAATATGTCCATTTTGCTGTTTCCATGAAACATTACACTGGAGTTCTCACCCAAAGAACTGGGTAGGAAAATAAATGAAGGACATTTATCTTATAAAGGAATAAAGTAAAAATGATTCCTATTTGCACATGATATGACTTGCGTAAGGAAATTCTAAAGAATCCACAAAAATATAGTACGGTTAATTCAAGAATTCAGCAAAGTTGCAGGATATAAGAAATACAAAAATCAGTTGTATTCTTATACATTATCAGGACAATAACCCCAGTTACAACAGCACCCAAAATAACAAATACTGAGGGATAAATTTGACCAAGAAGGTATAAAACTTGTATACTGAAAACTACAAAACAGTATTAAGACAATTAAAGAAGACCTAAATAAATAAAAGACACCCTGCATTTTGTGGATGAGAAGTGGTAATACTACCCAAACCAATCCATAGATTCAATGCAATCTCTAACAAAATCCAACTGTTTTTTTGCAGAAAAACAAAAGCAGATCCTCATATTCATTGAACTGCAGGGAATCCTTTGGCCAAAGGAACTTTGGGCGGGTGGGGGACCCAATTTGGTGAACTCCACATTCTTATGATTTCAAAACTTACTACAGGTTGAACATCCCCAATCTATATGCTAACACCTGGAGTTTTGGGGGCACTGACAATGCTACAAGTGGAAAATTCCACATCTGACCTCACATGATGGGCTATAGTTAAAATATAGGGACACTAAAAACATTTGTATATAAACAAATGAATGTTAGACGTAGGGGTCCATTCCCAAGATATCTCATCCTATATATGCAAATATGCCAAAATATAAAAAATTCAAAATTCAAAACACCCCTGGGTCTTAAGGATTTTGCATAAGAGATGCTCAACCAGGACCAGCAAAAACCTAACACACATAGATCAGGGGAATACAACTGTGAGTCCACACATCTATGGCCAATTATTTTTAATAACAGTGTCAAGATCACTTAATTAGGAACAGATAATCTTTTCAACAGATGGTACTCAGACAGCTGGATATCTACATACAAAAAAAATAAATTTAGATCCTTATCTCACTATAAAAAAATCATCTGAATGTAAGTGCTTAATACCATAAAAACAGATAAAGGGCATACAGTGATAAATCTTAATGATTTTGAATTTGGCAAACATTCTTACACATGATACTACAGTATGATCAATAAAATTTAAAAAATACATATTTTTTAGTTGTAAATGGACATAATACCTTTATTTTATTTATCTATTTATTTATTTATTTTTATGTGGTGTTGAGGATTGAACCCAGTGTCTCACATGTACTTTACCACTAAGTCACAACCCCAACACAACATTTAAAACTTTTATCAAAGGACATTATTAAAGACAAACCATGGTACATGCCTGTAATCCCAGTTACTCAGAAGGCTGAAGCAGAATATCAAGTTTGAGATCTGCATGAGAAACTAAAACTCCATCTCGAAACAAGATAAAAAAGACTGGGTATTACCTAGAGATAGAACACTTACAAGAAGTTCAATCCCTAGTACTATCAAAATGGCAAAAAAAAAAAAAAAAGAAAGAAAGAAAGAAAGAGCGAGCCTATAGATTCAAAGAAAATGTTTGCAAATCATTTATCTAATTAGGGCCTAGTACCCAGAATCTATAAGAACTCTTACAACTCCACAGGAAAAAAGACAACTCAATTTATAAAGGGCAAAAGACTTAAAGATCTTCAACATCACCAGTTATCATAAAAATGCAAATCAAAAACACAAAGAAGTATCACTTCACATTAAGGATAGTTATAATTAAAAAAAGGAAAATAGCAAATGTTGGTTGGTAAGGACACAAAGAAACTAGAACCCTCTTATTACACTGCTGACAGAAATGTAAAATAGTACAGCTGTTGTGGAAAATAGTTTGGTAGTTCCTAAAAAAACTAAACATAGAATTACCATATAACCCAGCAATTCCACTCCTAGACATATGCCCTAAAGAATTCAAAACAGGTACTCAAATAAACTTATATGAAAATACTCATGCAGCACTATTCACAATAGCCAAAAAGTAGAAATAACTCAAATATCCACCTGTGGATATATATGGATAAACTAAATGTGGCATAGTTATAAAATATTACTTAGCTAGAGAAAGCAATAACATAATGATACCTGATATAATAAAAACGAATCTCAAAAGTGTTAAGCTAAATAAAAGCGCCCATCATAAAGGGTTCTCTTTTGTGATTCTGGTATATGAATACCCAGAATAGGCATATCTGCCAAGTCAGAAAGGAGACTGGTAATTATTAGGGCTGTGAGAGTTTTGACCGAATTGTGGGTTCATAATTTCTTTTTGGGGTAATTTCCTTTTGGATCTAAATAGAGGTGATTATTAAACATTATAAATGTACTAAATGTCACTTAATTATATACTTCACAATTTGAGTATATTTTAATTTTATGTTATGTGACTCTTCCCTCAAAAATTTTCAAGTCCACCAGGGGGACAAACACAAGAATTATAAATTGAAGGGAGACTCTACTGAATTAACTTTACACTCTTATTGCTTAATATAAATTTAAAGACCAAAGAGTGAAGTATATGGGTAAATAGTAACCTTAAGTAAAAATTGCATTTCAAGAGGGCTGGGGATGTGGCTCAAGTGGTAGCGGGCTCGCCTAGCATGCGTGAGGCACTGGGCTCGATTCTCAGCACCACGTAAAAATAAAATAAGGATATTGTGTCCACAAAAAAAATCCCCAAAAAACAAAAAACAAAGAAACATGCCAAATTCAAAGTGCATTTAAACAAAGTAACAGATATTCTGCATTAATCAATTAGCAAAATTAAATAATTGTTTTATTATTTGAGAATATAAAATGAAGAACTAGCCAGTCAACATGGTAATTATGTCATGGTACTCAACTGAATTCTCCCTCTGGAAATCTAAAACTGATCAAGTATGCCTGGTTAGGTTCAGTATGTGGTTAGAACTCAGACCTTGTGAACAGCTGAGTCTAGAGACAGAAAAAATGACACAGAGAAATAGAGTAGCATACTGCCAGGTTCTAATTCACCAGATTAGTTGCTTTTGTTTTAGGCTTATATCACCCTTTGTTCCAGTTAAATGCATTTTTTGGACTTGGGTTTTGTTGATGTGCAACCACAATAATTTAAATAAATAAAACCTCAAGTTCTTGGCTATAAGTTAGGTATTGTCTTTCTATACACCCAACAGTTTTAAGTAGGAGACTATAAGTTGTAGGAAGGCAACTTGATTGAAAAGAATACAATGTAATAGTCCTCAATGTGGTAACGATTCTGTAAAAAACGATGTAAGACAAAAACTGCTAAGAAAGGGCAAGAATTAGCAATTAATGATATGTGGACACAATGAGTGAAAAAGTCAGACTAATGAGATACCAAAGCCTAGGCAACTAGAAAATGAAATTGGCATTTTGAGAAAAAAGGAGAACTAAGAAAGGAACTGGTTTGGGGGAAGGCAAATTGTACTTTAATCTTAGGTTCTGAAACATCACACTTAACTAAACCATTCAGTAGGAAGTTTGAAATACAGCAAAACCTGAGATAAAAGAAAAGATCTGGGAGGTATTCTCGTAAAATGTGATGGCCCCAGCAACAAAGAAAAATAAACCAGATATGTATAAATGACAAACACTAAATGAAATGACTATAAATTATTGAAACTATTTAGAAGATGTACCTAAATGACAAGTGAAATAAGTCAATCCCACAAAACCAAAGGGTGAATATTTTCTCTAATATGCAAATGCTAATTTACAATAAGGGGGGGGGGGTCCACTGGGGGGGGGGGAGAGCAGTATTACCTTAGATTAGGTAGAGAGAAGTGATGGGAGGGGAGGGGATATGGGAATAGGAAAGATAATAGAATGAAACAGACATTATTAATATATGTATATATGTGACTACATGACCAATATGATTCTGCAACATGTACAATCAGAAAAATGATAAATTATATCTCAGATATATATGACATATCAACTTGCATAAATGTATTCTACTGTCATGTATAACTAATTAAAACAAATTAAAAAAAATAAATGTTTAGTATGGGCTGGGGTTGTGGCTCAATGGTAGAGCACTTGCCTTGAATGTTGTTGAGGCACTGGGTTTGATTGTCAGCACAGCATATAAATGAAAAATAAAGGTCCATCAACAACTAAAACAAATAATTAAAAAAAAAAAGAAATTTGAGTATGTAGAGGCATACTACATGTTTTTATTTGAAATAGGATTTAATGTTTCTTTTCTTTTTGGGGGTAATAGGGGTTGAACCCAGGGGCACTCAACCACTGAGCCACATCCCCAGCCTTATTTTGACAGGGCTGAGGCTGGCTTTGAACTTGCAATCCTGCCTCAGGCTCCTGAACTGCTTGGATTAAAGGTGTGAACCACCACACCCTGGAGGATTTAATGTTTCTTAAATGCTGTTATTAGAATATGCATGTGTGATACAAGACATAATTGTCCCTGCACATATAGTTCAATACATAGCCATTTTGAGTGTTAAAACAATGGCTGAAGTTAATATACTCATGCTGTTTTCAGTGATCTAATGGAACTTCACATCAAACTGAATGAAGTGAGATTTTCACATGTTAAAAAGCTGACAGAGATGAAGTGACATCAACAGAACTAGAACTTTTAGCACTGGCACTGGACATTTCAGGCACAAAGCCACTTCAGGAATAATAAACACTAAAGGTAATATTTCCTCTTTTCAATTTACCAAAACAATGTGTTTTTTTTGGGGGGGTGGGGTGGGGGTGTGGGAAGACATGCAAATTATTATAACCTTAGCTTACTGAACTATAACATGTCACTACTTTTTAGTCACTAAACTTTAATCACTGAGACATAATAATAGTTTTCTGATACTTCATTGTTAATTTCATTACATGATTAAAATTTCAAATATTAATTATTTCAAATAAATATTATGTGCATCATTTCATTCCATCTTTGAAATAATGCACTAGTAGACTTATTAAAGATAAGGAGGCAAGTTTTAAAAAGTGAAGTGGCTTCCTTAAGGTCACAGGGTAAACAAGCTGAGGTCAGTCTGTCCCATTTAATACATAATATAAACTTTTGAAATGCCTCTCATTTGTTTTATGTGCTAAATGTTTCCCTCTCTCTGCAAGACTACTATTATTGGAAGTAGCTCTAAAAATTTTAAGTTTAGAAATTTTTCTCAGAAAATACGAATACAAATAAATAAAGACATATATAAAAGGGTAACTGCCAAGAATATTGAATGTTTGGAGACTTATGCCCAGAATTAGGAAGTTACTGAATAAGTTATAATTTTCAGTATGTTATAATATGACATACAGCTATTAAAAGTAATTCCAAAAATTGATACCTACTTGCATAGAAGAAAATTACTTATGTATTAAAAATATTACAAAAACAGTAAGCCTAGTTTTCCCTTAAAAAAAAAAAAAAAAGCTATGCATGTTTAAACATGTATTCTACACTGGGTAAATTTATAAGGAAAAAAAATCACTTATAAAATCACAGGTGATTTTTAGTTCTACTCCTTATGGACTCATCTGTATTTCTATTGTGTTAAAATAAAACAGTAGTAGCCGCTTTTCTTAAAAACTTCTGGTTATCAAAGATCACCTGTAAGATGTGTATGGGCTAGAATCCAACTGGGTGATTTCAGGTAAGTTATATAATTTCTCTGAGCTTCTGTTTCATTCCTTGGTAAAATGGTTGTAACTACACATATACTGTATTTCACCACAAAACTGTTGCAGATTTTATGACAAATGTTAAAGTGGGATGCAACCATTATGTGAAGTTTGATTAAACAAATTGTGCTAGCATTATTTTAAAATCAATTAGTGAACTGGCTTTAGTAAAAGATCAGGATGCATGTAATACTCATGTTAAAATTGAAAAATCCAAACTGACACAAATCATTTCCTTGTGATAGTTAAAAGAATATTTTTCTTCTGGAAAAACAACTCATTAGTTGTTACTGATTTGTGCATTAAGGCTGAAATATTTATTACCCTTGAGGAAATTTACTACAGTGTTGTGAAGTATGGATTTAGAAAATTTAATCTTCTGTATCTGAAGATTCTGTGTAGCTATCATTGGTTCATCACATGATGTGCCATCCTCGGTACCATTCTATAAGATGTATTTATTATTAGTACTGAAGCGCTCTACACAAAACATGAAAGTTGGCTTTCAGAAATGTACTGACAATTGCGTGTGTGCTGAGAATTCTAGGCTCACAGCTCCAGAGAAGACAAATCCAAACAGATATGCCACTGTTGCAAACATTGCTGCTGTGTTTACCTTTTATACAATGTAAAGAACAGAATTCTACCATGTGACAATTATAGGATGAGAGGTATACATCAATTTTTGGACTGAAAAACAATGCAATGGTTATGTGGTAATGATGATTATGCAGTGAAATACAGTATTCTGCCCAGGTATAAAAGTAAAAAAAAAATTCTTTTTTAGCTCACTAAAGGTTTAATGTGTAAATAACAAGCTTTCAGTAAAACTTTGATTATTACATTTTCAAAATAAGTATTCCACGTGGAGGAGTAAATGGGTAAAGACTAGTGCTTCTTCAGCCTTTCACTACATTCCTTCTCCTGTATGAATTTCAACATTAAAAAAAAAAAAATGGTGGGGATTGTGGCTCAGTGGTAAAGCACTTGCCCAGCCTGTCGGAGGCACTGGGTTTGATTCTCAGCATCTCATAAAATAAATGAATAAAAAAAAAGCCCATCAACAACTAAAAATACATATAAAACTTTTTTTTTAAAAGGTGGTCTAGATGTACATCATCTGTCAACTACAAAAATGGTAATTTCAAATGAATCCATCTAACTTTAAGCAAAGCATGAAATAGATTCTGCCTAAGCCTTTTTCTCTTACAACCACTGAGCATCTTGAGCTCTGTATAACTTTTATCACCCAGTGTTATTACAATACATAAAACCATTCAAAACCCCTGCTTTTATAACACTATAACTTAATGGTTAATCTAATGCAAATTACTCAGTTGACATGAAATCATGAATAAGTCTCTGTAGCACAAATGCATTAGCCAGTCTTTCATTACTATAGTGAGACATTTAAAGCATCTTAACTTTACAAAGAGGTTTATATGGATCAAAGTTTAGGAGGTTCAATGATATGGTGCCTGCCTCAGTTCCTGGCTATATCACTTGAAGGCAGAAACATATTTGGGAACAGTCCTCACATTACCAGACAGGAAGTCAGAGAGAGCTGGGTCAAGCCAGGCTCAGGCATTTATAATAACCCTCTCTAGAAAATTTCTTAATCTCTTTTGAGGGTATATATAGGCCTGATCTCTGAAAGGTCCACACCACCTCTCAATACTGAAATACAAAGGACCAAGCTTCCAATACAGGGATCTTTGGGGGTGGGGGGGTCAACGGCAACACTTAAGCAACAAATGATAGCATTCTCTTAACTTTTCCAATGATCATGCATTCTTTCTATTTGCAGGGAAAAAAAACAATAACGGTAATTTTAGTTTGGCAAATAAAGAGAAAAATTATCAGTGTGTAATGTCACAAGGATATCCTATTATTAAAATTTCTTTATTCATTTTAAAAAGCATTTATTCAGAACTAATTATGTGCCAGACACTGTCTTAGGAGCTTGGGCTCTCTATACACATGAAGATTAAATTCTAGTGGCTGTGGGTAAAACACAAAAAGTTTTAGTTTTTTTTTTTTTTTTTTTTTTTTGATACCTGGCATTGCATCCAGGGGTGCTAACCACTGAGCCACACCCCCAGCCCTTTTTTATTTTGAGATAGGGTCCCAACTAAGTTGCTTAGGCCCTCGCTAGGTTGCTAACGCTGCCTTTGAACTTGTGATCCTCCTGCCTCAGCCTCTAGAGTCACTGGGATTACAGGTGTGCGCCACCATGCCCAGCAAGCTTTACCTTTTTGACCAGTTATTATGACCAGCTACTTCAAGAAACGAGTTCTTGGTAACAGATAAAAGAAAGTTTCAAAGTCAGAAACCACAAAAGGCAAAATTAATATACCATAAAACCTTAAGGAATTTGTTGCTAGATATAAGCTTACTAAAAGAATCTTAAGAAATGCTTTAAGGCCTAATTTATAATTCTTTTGTGTTAGAGCAAGAAAAAAAATCACCTAATTATCTCAATTGCCACATACACACACACACACACACACACACAATCATTTAACACTCTTTCATCATAAAAACAAGTCAAACAAAAAAAAAATCACTCGACAATCAAGGAATAAAAGAATATTCTAGGTTTAAGAGTACCCCCCCCCCCAAAATATGTTCAAGTCTTAGTCTCCAATATCTCAACAGGGTAACTTTATTTTGAAAATAGGGTTCTTACTGATATAATTATATAAAGATAAGATCACACTGTGGCATAGGGTAGGTCCTTAACCCAGTGTGTTGGTGTCCACATAACAACACAGACACACATAGGGAAAATACCAAAGGCAGAGATTGGAAAGATACAGATTTCTATCTTTCAGAACAGTCAGAGTAATTTTCTGTTGTTTTAAGCTTCCCAGTTTGGGGGCTTTGCTATGGCAGCCCCCAAAACAAACAGGACGGAACTTCCTCAACATTATAAGGAGCAATTATGAAAACCCCACAACTAATATTCTCAATGGTGAAAGAATGAAAGCTTTCTCCTAAGAAAAGAAATAAAAGATGCTTGTTTTCACAACTGGTATTCACCACTGCACTGGAAATTCAGCTAGAGCAATTGAAACAAGACAAAGAAATAGAAGGTTTTCAGATATGAAAGTAGTAAAGCTATTCCCTAATCCAGAGAACAAAAAAAAAAATACAAATATATGTATGTATATATAAATACAAACACAAGAAATTCCAAAGAATATGCACACACAAAAGCGCTTAATAGAGTTAATAAAATAATTTAACAAGATTGCAGTATACAGGATCAACATACAAACAATTGCACATACCAGCATATACACTTCTAAAACTAATGCCATTTACAATATCATCCCCTAAAATATCCAAGAGTAAATTTATCAAAAGCAAGACTTGTACACTGGAAACTATAAAATAGGATTAAACAAATTAAAGAAGACATAAATAAATGGAGATATCAAGCATTCATGGACTAAAATGACAATACTAAAAAATAATCTAGAGATTAAATGCAATCACTATGAAAAGAGACAGGATGGCTTGAATTCTCTCTTTTCCATCACACTACGATGTGGAGACACTCAAGTCTTCATACATTTGCTAGGGGAATGTAAAATGGTACATATAAGTGGAAAATAGTTTGTCCTCAGAAATTTAAACACAGAATTACCAGGAATCCAAAGAATTGAAAATGGGCACTTAATAGATGTATATGAAGCTTTACAGCAGAACTACTCAACAGCCAAAAGGTATACATAACCTAATATCTACCAGATGATGAATGAATAGATATAATATATATCCATACAGTGATACATGCTATAATACAGATTAATCTTAAAAACATTATGTTAAATGAAAAAAAGAGACAAAAAGTCATGTTATATGATTCCATTTATATGCTATATCCAGAATATGTAAATCCACTGAAACATAAAGCAGATTGGTAAACTGAAGAAAGGGGGTAATAAGAAGTAACTCTTTGTGGGTTTAAACTTTTCTTTGGGGGTGATAAAAATGTTCTGGGACCAAAAGAGGTGGTGGTCAAACAACATTGTGAGTGTATTACATGCCACTGAGCTATACACATTAAAATGGTTCATCTTTTACACATATAATTTCACCTTAATAAAAAGTAACGTGGCCTGGAGTTGTAGGTCATTGGTAGAGGCACTGGGTTTGATTCTCAGCACTGCATATAAACAAAGGTCTACTGACAACTAAAAAAAATTATATATAAAAAAAAAGTAATGTAACAAAATCATCATCAAGTCATTTAATACTAACAACCATGCTTTTTCCTTAATAACTTTTTTCTCTTTTTTTGCAGGGGTGGGGGGTGGACAGGGGGATCAGGAATTGAACTCAGGAGCATTCAACCACTGAGCCACATCTGCAGCCCTATTTTGTTATTTTATTTAGATGCAGGGTCTTGTTGAGTTGCTTAACACCTCTCAGTTGCTGAGGCTGGCTTTGAACTGTGATCCTCATACCTCAGCCTCCCAAACTGCTGGGATTACAGGCGTGCGCCACCATACCGGGCTAATTATTTCTCTCTTTTGTGTAGTTTGGCAACTTTCCTTCTCATTTTAAATATTGACCTTGAAGCCCAGGAACAAAAAAGCTACATTAAGATCTTATATACTCAAAATTACCAAAACAGTATCTAAGGACCAAAACATTTTCCAGAGCTTCATAGCCACACATATATAACTAAATTTTGGTCTTTTATAGGGATTTTCCACAGGCACTTTAAGATTTAACATGGGGCTGGGGATGTGGCTCAAGCGGTAGCGCGCTCGCCTGGCGTGCGTGCTGCCCGGGTTCGATCCTCAGCACCACATACAAACAAAGATGTTGTGTCCGCCGAGAACTAAGAAAAAATAAATATTAAAATTCTCTCTCTCTCTCTCTGTCCCCCTCTCTCTCAATCTCTCTTAAAAAAAAAAAAAATTTAACATGTCCAAGATATGGATCCATCATGAACTGTTAAATCTGCTTTTCATATTTCAACTTCCATTTTCATTAACAGAGTACTACCTAACATGGTAATCTGAGAGGCATTTTAAAGTCCTCTTCCAACCCCACAACTGTCTGTCTTATTTACTTAAAGATGCCTATTGTTCCCTTTCTTTTGTATTTCTTCCATACTACCCCTTTTTGTCCTCTTTACACTTGATGCTATACAAATTGCCCTCCCACAGTAAAGAACTAAAATTTTAAAAACACAGTTTTTCTAGCACTTAACAGGCATTTTAATATTATGATTCATAAAGAAAAATGAGTCAAGCTAACAACGCTGGAGAATATTTAGGTGGTTGTGAAGGCATGTGGAATAGTTTATCAAAACTGAGGAGAAAGAGACACAAGTTCAGAAAAGCCGAGAAGGCTACATTTGTAGGGCAGAGTACCAAACAGGCAAACGTACACAGATAAAGAGTCTTAGATACGTGCAGAGTCCCTGGTGTCTTTGGATACTGCACAGGTACAAGTGGAAAGTTTCTGAGGCCAGGGCTGAAATTATTCTCAAAATATCTTTTAATATATAGGGCTGTGGGTCAAATCCTCTTCTTGCTTTTCCGTAGACCTACATAAGTACCAGAATAGAAGCTGCTTTGAATCCTTCACATTTTAGCAATTGAATCCAGCAATATATAAGAAGAATAAAAACACTATGACAAAGTGGTGTTTATCTCAGGAATGCACCAGTAATTTAACATTAGAAAATCAATTAATCTAATTCACCATATAAACAGAGTAAAAAAATTCCAAAGATCATCTCAAAAGACACCGGAAAATTGTGTGACCCATTTGGGAGAAAAACTTTCAGCGAACTAGGAACATTAGAATACTTTCTTGACCTAATAAAAAGCATAGGAGAAAAGTAATAGGGTTGGGGTATATTTCAGTGGTAGAGCACTTGCCCAGCAGGTCCAAGGTCCTGGATTCCATCCCCAGGACCACAGAGGAGGAAAAAAAAAGGTCCCCAGTGAATGCTGTACTTAAAATCATGAAAGACCAGAAATATATTGTATGTTAATATATCAATGAAACTTTTTTTTTTTTTTTTTTTTGGTACTGGGGACTGAACCCAGGGATGCTTTCCAACGGAGCTACATTACCAGCTCTTTTTTATCTTTTATTTTAAGACAAGATTTCACTAAGTTTCTGAGGCTGGCTTCGAATCTGCAATTGTCCTGCTTTAGCCTCCCGAGTTGCTGGGATTACAGGCATGCACCTAGCAATAAAACTGACTTTTTAAATCTACCATTAATATTTTCAAAGTTGTTCAAAAAGTTTAGTCTTTTAAACAAGAGAGCTGATTATAACAAGAAACTTGTCATTTGTTACTATATCTAAGAATCTATAAACAGCAAAATGCAATTTTAAAATAATGGGTGTCTGCAATATATTTCTATTACTGCATGCTGAACCTTAAATATAAGAAGACCGTGCAACAGTCCATACCAAGAGCTGTATGGTGAACTCTTAAGCAACTGGAATTTAAAACCACTAATTAAAAAAAAAAATCAATCACTATACTAAAATAACAGCAATAGAAGAATTAGCTTTAATTTTTTATTCTATTCTTATGGTACCTAAGTATAGATTACTAGTTAGTAACTTGAACTAATTCAAGTGTATTAAGAATTAGACTACAGGGTTGGGAATATAGCTCAGTGGTACAGCACTTGCCTAGCGTGCCTGAGGCCCTGGGTTCAATTCCCAGTGCCGACAAAAAAAAAAAAAGGAAAGAAAGAAAGAAAGAAAAAATTGGGTAGGAACCGCATTTTACCCTTGCACTTGAAATTTAGTCATTTTGTTCAAATCACTCAGCTACTTTGAAAGTATTCAAGAAATGAGATTTTTAAAAATTATAATAATAAATGCTAACCCATCATTTTATTATATTTCAACCATTAAAGGAAAGTATTTTATAATTGCTCAGTCACATCTGTAAGTAAGGAATTATATTACAAGAAAAAATGAGAACTGTTTAAAGCAGGAAGGTAATATTGTTAAGAATCTGTATTTCTTCTATGTTAAAAATGAACAGAAACATAGACAAGAAATTTGCTTGAAATACACTTCTCAATTTGTTCAGAGAAAAAGTAAATAGTTAAGAGCATATCCCATGTAGGTTCTATAAACTAACCCTTTTTTTTTTTTTTTTTTTTTTTGGAGGCGGGTGGCGGTACCAGGGATTGAACTCAAGGATATTCAACCACTGAGCCACATCCCCAGCTCTATTTTGTATTTTTATTTAGAGACAGGGTCTTGCTGAGTTGCTGAGTACCTCACTTTTGCTGAAGCTGGCTTTGAACTCAATCCTCCTGCCTTAGCCTCCCAAGCTGCTGGGATTACAGGCATGTGCCACCTCTCCCAGCTATACTAACCCTTCTTAATTGAAGGAAGACTATAATACTAGCAGGTGACAGTTTAACCACCCACATGTCACACCCTTATTAAAACTTAGAAGCACCATTCCTCAATAGAGACAATACAATATGTATAGAACTTAGGTGACAATCAGACCAAAAGGATAAGATGCACATATGAACAAAAGTAAGCATGCTTATTTATATTCAACATTGTTGTGCTTTTTTAAAAAAATGGTTATATATCAAAAGAGATCATTAAGTACAGCTGAACTACCTTAGCTCATGTTTTCAAACCATTAAAACCTCTAGTCCATTCAATCAGTAAGGTTCCATGGTTAACTTGTGTTCATTTTAAATATACTGTAACACAACAACCTTCTGCTACCCTACCTCTTGACTTGTGCAGCTCAATTTCTTTTTTAGTTTACATTAGGCAAAATAAATAAGAACAAGCTTATTTTTTAAAAAGTAAGAATAATTATACATTTCTTGAAAATACCACTCAAACCATATAAATCACATCAAACTAGATCTGCTGAATAAACTGGAACATCATAATAAGTTGCCTTTCATACATCTATAACTATGCCTGTTTTAAAAGAAAATAATCCACATGTAAGATAGGTAACAAATACTATTAGATTTTAAAATATTGGAAACTTCCAAATCACTGATTCAAGTAATAATGATCTGTTGATAATAACCAAGTTATTCTAAATTTCAAAGTACTATAAAGTTTAACGCTTTAGCATCAATTTAGCCATTTATTAGGTTCAAGAGAAGTCCAACAAAAGCATTACTGGTCAACAAAATTCCTTCCAAATATCAAGTGGTTATATTAAGAGTTAATACTCAAGACAAATAAGACTCAACCCTAATAATGAGAACTATGATCCTCTTCCAAAATTTAGCTTAAACAAGTCACAAACATTTGATAAACTGTTGGGGTAGCACAAGTGAAAATTTAAATCAAATCTTGTTTTGATATTTCTATCCTACCTGTATCTTCAATAAATTCCACACATTTTTCAACAAACAGTGGTATGGGCTTCTCAGCTGTAACCAGATCCTGGAGGGGCATCCCAAAGTAATTACTTTCCCAATTTCTACGCGTTGGTGGATTGAAGTTCTTAGTTTTCTTTTTCTGCTATAAGAAAACATATTTGAGTTAAAACTATTAAAAATTAATCTCCCTCAAAATATTAGTATCAAGCAATATAAACACAGTTTGGATAAAAGAAAATATTTACAAGCCATATCCAATTGAAATGTCCATGAAAACTGGACACATTACATTCTACTAAGAGCAGCAACCTGATCAATGGAGGCAAAAAAGTGAATAGGGAAAAAAATTAGCTGACTAGAAGAAAATGTTCTCTTTGGAAAATAACATAAGACTAGATAGGGAGAGATGAGAAAGATTAGATAGTAAAAGACAGGGAAGATCATTTTTCAATGCCAATATAGGGGACAAACTAGAAATACACAGAGTAGGGTTTTGTAAAAATCTGTATTTCTAAGAATAATTTATTGATTACTGATTATATAATGAGGCTATATATTTGCACCAAGATTTTAGTCTATTTTCCCCACATTTGTCCAATCCACTGTGACTTAAATATTAAGACAGTTTTCAGAAGAAATTTGTAAAATATTTTCAATACAGTAAAAACCAAAACAAAAAAAAAATTTTTTTCAGAATTTAACTTTTATCTAACCATTAGAAAAACATGGATTATTAACCAGGAATGTTCATCTCAAAACCCAAGGATGAATTGTCTGGAATCAATGTTGGGGAGATTCTGATTCAGTCTTTTTTGAGTAGGGTATAGCAAGCATCTTCAAAGATGATTATGTTATGCATATCCAATTGAGAATCTCTAAAGTACAGGAAGAAAAAGTTTTCAGAAATTCAAAGAGCTTATTAAGAGCACTTTTACTAACAGCCCTGATTTCTTTTTCAGTATAACTATCTAAAAATTTTTATTTTCTCTAGTATAAATCACAAATCTATTCATATTGCTCATATCACTACTGGCTTACAAACAGAACAACAACAACAAAAAATTCCTTCTATTTTAACCTAAAGAATGGTCTACCTTAGGACTTTTGCATGGCTGTTTCTTTTATCTTTTGAATGAGGCCTACACTGATCACCCGATTAAAAATCACAAACTGCAATCCTACTGCTTGTCTTCCCCAGTACTTCCAATCCTTCTTATCCTAATTCTTCTCTCCTCAACATTATAAAATTTATTCATGCATCATCTTTGTTTCAGGGGTATGAGGAAGGAAACAAAGATGATGCATGAAATTTCTGCTACAATAGAGACTCTACATATGGGCAGAGATTTTGATTTGCTCATCAACATATCCCAAAGATCAAGAATACAGTCTATAGGGGCTGGGGATGTGGCTCAAGCGGTAGCACGCTCGCCTGGCATGCGTGCGGCCCGGGTTCGATTCTCAGCACCACATACAAAGATGTTGTGTCCGCCGATAACTAAAAAAAAAAAAAAATATTAAAATTCTCTCTCTTTCTCTCTCTCCCTCTCTCACTCTCTCTTAAAAAAAAAAGAATACAGTCTATAAAAGGAAATAATACAAATGGTCCTAAAAATCCAATGAGGTCTCATATTGAAGAAGACCTTAGAAGATAGAAAGATCTCCCATGTTCTTGGATAGGCAAAATTAAATATTGTCAAAATGGACATACTACCAAAAGTGCTAAACAGATTTAATGCAATTCCTATTAAAATCCCAACGACATTCTTCATAGAAATAGAAAAAGCAGTCATGAAACTCATTTGGAAAAATAAGAGACATAGAATAGCCAAAGCAATCCTTAGCAAGAAAAGTGAAGCAGGAGGCATCACAATACCAAACCTTAAATTATATTACAGAACTCTAGTAACAAAAACAGCATACTACTGGCACCAAAACAGACATGAAGACCAGATACAGAATAGAAGACATGGAGATAAACCCACATAAATACAATTATCTCATACTAGACAAAGGTACCATAAAGATACATTGGAGAAAATATAGCCTCTTCAAAAATGGTGCTGAGAAAACTAGAAATCCATATGTAGCAGAATGAAATTGAACCCATCTCTCATCCTGTACAAAACTCAAAGTCAAAATGAATCAAGGACCTACACATTAGACCAGAGACCCTGCACCTACTAGAAGAAAAAGCAGGCCCAAATTCTCCATTATGTCAGCTTAAGAACTTAATTCCTCAACAAGATTCCTAAAGCTCAAGAAATAAAAATCAAGAGTCAATAAATGGGATTGTATCAAACTAAAAAACTTCTTCACAGCAAAAGAACATGAAGAGAAAATCTTTGCCACCTGTACCTCAGAGCATTAATCTCTAGGCCGTATAAAGAACTCAAAAAAATCTAACACCAAAAAAAAAAAAAAAAAAAAAAAAAGGTACACTCATACATTGCTGGTGGGATTGCAAACTGGTGCAACTAATCTGGAAAGTAGTGTGGAGATTCCTCAGAAAACTTGGAATGGAACCATAAGGTATTCAAATCAGCATACTACAGTGATACAGTCATATCAATGTTTATTACGGCTCAATTCACAACAGTTAAGCTGTGCAACTAACCTAGGTTATCCTTCAACAGAAGAATGGATAAAGAAAATGTGGTATCTATTCACAATGAAATATTACTCAGCCATAAAGAATGAAATTATGGCATTTGCTGGTAAATGGAGAGAACTGGGAGGCTAGGTGAAAAAAACCAATCCCCCCAACACAAAGGCCAAATGTTCTCTCTGATATGCAAATGTTAACACACAATGGGGGTGGTGTGTAGAATAGAAGTTCACTGGCTCAGACAAAGGGGAATGAAGGGAAGAAAGGAGGGATGGGAATAGGAAAAAAAGTAGAATGAATTGGACATAACTTTCTGATGTTCAAATATGATTACATGACCAGTGTACATGTACAACCACAAGAAGGGGAAGTTATACTCAATGTATGTATGTCAATACATTCTACTGTCATGTATATCTAAAAAGAACAAAAATGAATAAATCTCCCCCCATATTTTAGGTCTCTTCTAAAATAATGAGCTTTGTTTATAGTTTGAGTAATCTTACCATATACAAGGAAAGATAAACAGAAGTGAATTATCAAATTAAGAGATATATTGTGCTACATTCAGTAAGCCTCAAAGAATATTAAAGGTTCCAGACAAGATGAAAAAAACAACAGTGGGGAAAAGTAACAGGAAAGATAGCCTCAGAGTTCTCAGGAAAAGTACAAGTCACAGGATTCACCTATAGGAATGCTCATGGGAAAAAAATGTGTCAAGAATTCTTTACCTAGCCAATATATATGTCATTCAGGTGTGCATAACCACCAGCTGTAAATTTTTTAAAAAATTTTCAAATATGCAATAATCAAATTTAAATTATAGCATGCATAAACTCCTTCTTGAAAGATCATAAAGAACACACAATGAAGAAATCAATAAAAAAGAACTTATATTGGAGAATGTTGCTATGAAAACCATATGAACACTATACAATGAAACAAAACTAATTCTAAGTAATAATATAATCAATAATTTTCCAGGTAGCATTACAAAATATAAAAATTATTTGTAAGAGGTCAAAACCAAATTCTCAACCTACCCCAAAAGAGGAATGGGTGGGATATAAGAGATAAAGTAATTATAGTAGTGCATGACAGGTTATCAGAATACACTGGTAGGTTGAGCAAGAATAATAAACTGAAATAGGTTTGTAATATTTAAAGAAAAAATAAGTAAACCATAAATTAATAGCACCTTCATTTTTCTTATCTTTTCTCTGATGGCAAAGAAAAATTGAAAATAAGGAAAAGGCTAACTGACATTTATAAAAACAAGTGTAAATAGAATAAGATCAGCTATATAAATAAAATTCTAAGACTTGGTATAAAACTAAACCAACTAACCATATGCCATTTAAACCAAAGGACTTAAATTTTTAAGTTAAAAATGACAGGCAATTGAACAAGGTACGTACAGAAGGACTGTACATAATGTACTCAATATGATATGGTCTACAAATTATCAACCCACAGCCAATCATACCTAATGAGAAAAAGCTGAAAATCTTTCCTCTAAGATCAGGTACAAGAAAAGGTGTTCATTCTCACCATTCTTATTCAACACAGTACCCAAAGTTTTAGCCAGAACCATTAGAAAAGAGAAAGAAATAAGACATACAGATAGGAAGAAAATCAAATTATTCCTGTTTGTAGATGATACAATTCTCTCTATATAGAAAAACCTAAAGACTCCACCAAAATACTATTAGAACTAATAAATTCAGTAAGGTAGCAGGATACACAACCAATGTACACAAATCAGCTGCTTTTCTATACACCATAACAAATTTGCTAAGAAAGAAATCATGAACATCATCCCATGCACAATAGTTACAAAACAATAACAACAAAACCACCTACGGATAAACAACCAAATTAGTAAAAGACCTCTACAATGAAAATTATCAAACACTGATGAAAAAGAAACTGAAGAAGGCACAAAAAGCTGGTAAGACATCCCATATTCATGGATCAAGATAAATATTACTCAAATGTCCATACTATCCAAAGAGATTTACAGAGTCAATGCAATCCCCATCAAAATACCAGTGACATTCTTCAGAAACAAAAGAAACAATACTAAAATTCACACAAAACCACTTCACCTGAATAGCTGAAGCAACTTGGGCAAAAGAAAGAAGCTAGAGGGACCACAAAACCTGATTTCAAAATAGCGTGGTACTGGCATAAAAACAGACAAATGAAACTGAAGTGATATCAGAAATAAACCCAAATGACTGACTACAGACAACTGATTCTTGACAAAGGTGCCAAAAACATTCATTGGAGAAACATACATTGGACAGCCTCTTATATATGGTGGGAAAACTAACACAATTAGGTTATTCATAAATATCACACGATTCCACATGCACAAGAAACTGAAACTTGACCCCTATATCTCACCCTGTACAAAAATCAACTCAAGACAGATCAAAGACCTAAATATAAGCCTGGACATTCTGGAAAGTAAATGAAGAAGCACTTTAAGATATTGATGTGGCAACAATTTTCTGCACAGGACCCTAAAAGTACAAGGAAAAAAAAAAAGTAAAAATTGGCAACAGGAATTACATCAAACTAAAAGGTTTCTGCATAGCATAGCAAAGGGAGAAAAATCAACAGAGTGAAGGAACAACTTACAGAATGGAAGAAAATATTTGCCAACTCTGTATCTCACAGAGGGTTAAAATTCAATCTGTAAAGTTAGATTGAGGGAACAGTGTATGGTTAGGGTTAAGAACCTGTTTGATTTGGGTTAGGAATCACTCTGCTGGATGAAGAATGGTATTGGGAACCTGCGATATTTATAATAATATATAGGTGAAATATATGTATGAAAACAGAAATCCAAGTAAGATTTGAAGGCCAGAAGGGCATTGGGCCCTTGATTGGGATACTTAGCTTTGAATGACTTTCTGCACAGATGTCTCAGATAAATCGATATACAATGGCATAGGACCTTGTACCTTGGATGATTGAATGTAGAAGAGAACATCCAGACAACAACTGAATTAAAACAACCAAATTATCTGGATACTTCTCAAAAGAAGAAATATAAACAGCCAGTGGTAGAGCCCTTGCCTAATACTGGGTTCAATCCTTTGCACCACACAAAGTTTTTTACATCTTTACATTTGTTTACATTTCTCTTAACTGGTGCCATTTATGATTGCATGCGTTAAGTTTTAATATATTAAAAAAATAGATTTATTTAAAAAAATTATCCACAAATTCTGACTTCTCTTTCTAAAAGGAAAGAAATGGGAAATCATACTTCCCTCCAACAGCTACCTATTTGAATTTTCTCTCATCACTATATACTCTGGTCCCTCTGTCATATCCCAGCATACAATGCAATCAAAGAAACCCAGGTAACCACAAGAACTACCTAACCTCTCCCTTCCTAATGTTCTAAAACCACATTTCATTATGTTACTGCCATAACCAACTTTCGTATAGTTCTACCATGTTTTCCCACCTGTAACAACCACATTATAATTATAAAATCTACTGCCCCTTCCATCATCTAAATCGTGCTTTTTCTCTTTTATTTCTTTGGGGCTACTCCTACTTTTCATACTTTTTTTTCTTTTAGCATCAATTTGTCCCAACATACAAATACTCTTTAATCTTCAAAACCCTACTCCAATACCACATTGCCTTCTAATCACTGCCTCAATTTTTGCTCCTTCACACACACACACACACACACACACACACACAAAACAACTTGAATGTCATTTAAATCTTCATTTTTCACATCTTACTCTTCAATTTACTTTCATCTGGCTTTTCATACCATCTCATTAAACTGACTGTGAAGATCAGATACTTCCACACTATGAAATTAAAAAAAAAAATCCCTCCATCCTTATTTTCCTCCTTAAGTACTTGTTCTTTTGGCTTCCAGAGTACTCATCTTTACTAGTTTCTCTCTTTTCAGTCTCATCTGCCAAAAACTTCCTTTTTCTAGCCAAATTCGATTCTGAGCTCTCCTTTCTTCTCTAGCTATCTCCCCTTGGATGAATTTATCTAATCGCGCATAAATTCTTTTTTGTCCTCATAACTTTTCCTCTGAGTACCAGTTTCACACATTTAATTTTTTAGACTAATTCCACTTGGATATCAATAGGTATATTTAAAACATAAAACACACAAAATAGATGTCTTAACTCCCCCCCATCTGAGATCTCTCACCTCTAGATTTTATTATTTAATAAATCCACTCAGTTGCTCAAAACATAAATCAAAATACTATCTAGAATCTGGTCACTTTTCTGTTTCTTGGTACTTGAACAAGAAATAATATAGATACTTAGTAAACACTGACAAGAAGCAAACAAAACTGTGAACAAGAACTGAAGGCAAGGTGCAGTGGTACAGTTCTGTAATCCTAGTGGCTTCAGAGGCTGAGACTGGAGGATCACAAGTTCAAAGCCAGCCTCAGCAAAAGTGAGGTGCTAAGAAACTATGAGACCTTATGTCTACATAAAATACAAAACAGGGCTGGGGATGTGGCTCAGTGGTCGAGTGCCCCTGAGTTCAATCCCTGGTACCATTAAAAAAAAAAAAAAGAACCTGAAGAATCTTTACCATGTAAAATTTCTGTGCTGTTCCTTTATTTACCAGTTTACAGAAACCATTTCATTTCCCTAATGCTTCATTCCTATGAAAGGCACTAGACAGCTATGCCTAAACTTACATATCTTAACTGAAAAGAGATTCATACAAAAGAATGATTACTTGTCATAAAGTTATGGTAAGAAATAAGCAGCTAGCTCTACGTAAATTCATTTGGATATAATGAAAGATGCTTTCAACAGTGTATAAACTGAGAAATATAACCTGCTAGGTTACTGTGAAGGATACAAAAGCCAGTAGAATTTAATATACTCAAGAAAAATACTATCTATTATGAAGAGTAAAACACCCCATTACCAGTCATTTAACAGCACATATAAAATGGTATGTTTTTTTTGTTGTTGTTGTTGTTGTTTATTTTTATGTGGTGCTGAGGATCAAACCCAGGGCCTCATATGAGCGAGGCAAGTGCTCTACCACTACAACCTCAGCCCCCATCAAAATGGTATGTTAAGTATCAAAATAACTAGAGGTAAGGCTTAAACCTAGATTTTTAAAAATTTTATTATTATTTTTTAAAAATATAAACCTAAACTTTAAAATATGGGCTGGGGATATAGCTCAGTACGTAGAGTGCTTGCCTCACATGCATAAGGCCTGGGTTCAATCCCCAGCACCACAAAAAAAAAAAAAAAAAAAAAAAAAGTAAACCTCATATAAGAAATAAAGCTAGGGGGCTGGGGATGTGGCTCAAGCGGTAGCACGCTCGCCTGGCATGCGTGCGGCCCGGGTTCGATCCTCAGCACCACATACCAACAAAGATGTTGTGTCCGCCGAGAACTAAAAAATAAATGTTAAAAATTCTCTCTCTCTCTCCTCTCTCACTCTCTCTTTAAAAAAAAAAAAAAAAGAAAAGAAATAAAGCTAGGGACATTTTAGGAATTTAGAAAGGAGTCTGTAAGTCTAGGCTCTGTAAGTGATTTATTCACTTAAATATTTGGGTGCCTATTAACTAGTACCTATCATATCAGAAAAAGGACTAGAAACTACCATTTATATACTGCTCACCATCAGGCACAAGTTAAGGCTATGTACACAATCTCACTCTTCATATCAGATCTGAGACAGGGCTTCTATTTTACATCTATTTGGGTATTCCTGGAATTTAAAAAATGCACACAATGGAGGCAGAAAGGTAGACAAGGGCTATACTGCAACAGCTTTAGGTAAAGAATCTGAAATTTACACAGAGGTTACAAATATATTTTGTACAGCAAGTGACAAGGTATTACTGTATAATCACTATCCCTTACAAAGTAACATAAGGAGTTGTTTGAATTAATGTTGAATGTAACAGAGAAACTCAATTAAAAAGTTATTGCACCACAAATATTGGTGAGGATGTGGAGAAACTAGATACATCATACATTGCTAGTAGGAATTTAAAATGGTACATCTTACTCTGGAAAACACAAGAGTTTCTCATGAGACTAAATATGAAATTACCATATGACCCAGCAACTGCATTCTTAAGCATTTATCCCAGAGACATGAAAACTTATTTTCATATAAAAATCTACTCTCAAATGTTCATAGCAACTTTATTCATGATTGTTAAAATCTGAAGATAACTTGATGTACTTCAACAGGTTAAAAAACTGATATATTTATACCATGAAATATTATTCAACAATAGAAAGGAATAGTTGATACATGCAATGACTTGACTGAATCTTAAGGGAATTATACTGAATGAAAAAAAGTCAAGTCTAGAAAGTTACACACTATATGATCCCATTTATATAGCATTCTTGAAAGGACAAAATTATAAGCCAGGTGTGGTGCTACATGCCTATAATTCCAGCTATGTGGGATACTGAGGCAAATTAATCTCAAATCCCAAGCCAGCCTGAGAAACTTAGACCCTGTCATCAAAAAAAAAAAAAAAAAAAAGTGGGGTGGGGTGGGGTAAGGGAGTAGGAAGCTAAGGATGCAGCTCTGGTGGAGTGCCCTTGGGCTTAATTCCCAGTACCGGGGTGGAGTTGGGGGTGGTGGCAGGGGCAAAAAATGACAAAATTATAGAAATAGAAAACAGATTAGTTGCTGCCAGATTAGGTCAGGGGTGGGGGAATGGGTAAGGAGGAGGTTATGGTTATAAAAGGATAACACAAAGGATATTTATGGTGATGAAGGCAGGACATACACAAAGGAGTACAAGTGCAACTGAGGAACTTAAGATATGGACTGTATTAATGTCAATATGCTGGTTGTGGGCTGGGGATGTGGCTCAAGCGGTAGCACGCTTGCCTGGCCTGCGTGCGGCCCGGGTTCGATCCTCAGCACCACATACAAAGATGTTGTGTCCACCGAAAAGTGAAAAATAAATATTTTTTTAAAAATATGCTGGTTGTGATATTGTACTAGTTTTCCAAACTGTTATACCATTGTGAGAAAGCAGGAAAATGGTACACTCGATCTCTATTATTTCTTACAATGGTATGTGACTCTACAATTACTTAAAAATAAAAGGCTTATTTAGGAAATTTAAAAAACCACTGTAATAATCCAGATAAAAAGTAATGACAACCTCAACTAAAACTGTGACAACTTTTTATAGCTGAGTAAAAAGTCAAGTATTATAAATAGCAATAGCATGTATCTCTGGTTTTATAGTACCACTTTCCTAAAAGTGCATTCTTACTTCTTACTCAGTCATGGTAAAGACAGGGAAGTAAAAACTATGACCGATGAGGAAAAAAATGCTTTTCCTACTGAACAAGTACAAACATGACATGAATGATTGACTTCTAAAAACTCACAGCAATTTCTTTAATGACCAGCTACTACACCAAGGTTTCTCAACTTCAGCATTATTGACATTTTGGGCTACACGATGTTCTGTTGTGAAAAGTGGCCTGTGAATCTTACAATGTATAGCAGCACCCTCCCAAACCCAGTTGTGACAACCAAAATGTCTCCAGACATGACCATATGCTCACTAGAGGGCAATATTGACCCTGGTTGAGAACCACTGAGTTCTTAAGGACCAAGGGCTGGGGTTGTGGCTCAGTGGAGTCAATCCTCAGCACCATATTAAAAATAAATAAATACAATAAAGGTATTGTGTCCATCTACAACTAAAATATACACACAAACACACACTTTTTTTTTTAAAGGATCAAGAATTCAAGCTGGGAAAATGGATACAGATGTATTTCTGAGTAAGTCTGAGAAACTTAAAAAAAATCCATACATGACTCAAGGTTGGGAAACACCACTGTACACAAAGATGAATGACAATCTCAACTGCTCTCAAAATGTTTACAATGTAGGGAAAAAACCACAAAAATTTGTGTACTGTATATAAAGCAATTATGTTAGGTGGGGAAGAAGAAATATTAAACTATAGAATAACATCAGTTTCAAGAAATTCAAGCGAATGGGTAGACTTCTACCCTGCTTCCCCAAATTTATGTTTTCATGTATATTCAAAAGAACGTAAGTTTTATATTATACCTCACATTTCATTCTTAGAACCACTGTTGTTCCCTTTGCTTCCCATTTCATCATTAAGTACTCTTTGTTACTTTAATGGTTGGAATTCAGAGCATTAGCAAAGAAAGAAGAAAATTTTCATTGTATCTTCCTTTCCCACACATCTTATAATGAGGTCTTAAACTGGGGTCCACAGGTCTTTAGAAGTATGTGAAACTCTTAAAACTTCAGTAAAATTTTGTGCATGATCATTTTTCCAGGGAAAATACTCAAATCTTTCCTTGGATTTTCAAACGCTAAAAACAAACTTCCAAAAGTTCACAATTATTTTGTACAAAGTATGCAAGGTGTACCTCTTATATGAACAGTTACATATAGTCATGAAAACCTCTTTGTTACACACCCATAATTTGTTCTAAGGACTGGAAACATCAAAAATTACTATTTTTAAAAAGCAATCCTCACCACGCACTATGGCACACGGCTATAATCCCAGCAGCTCCTGGAGGCTAACACAGGAGGATCTTGAGTTCAAAGTCGGCCTCAGCAACTTAGCGAGGCACTTGCACTTAGCAACTCAGCAAGACCCTATCTCTAAATATAAAAAAGGGCTGGGGATGTGGCTCAGCGGTTGAGCACCCCTGGGTTCAATCCTCAGTATTAAAAAAGCAATCCTCCTTCCCACTGGGCTTTCTCTTCTTTAAAAATCACAGATTAAACCTTATTTACTTGAGTACTCCTTGACAACATTGGTGAGATGACAGGAAAACATTATAGAGGTAGAAATCATAAAATTGAATCTACTGCAAAAACAAAACAAAAAGAAAACTCTTCTAAGGATTGAGTAGAACAATTTGTAGTATACCAAATTTGAAGTTTATAAAATTGGCAATCCTATAAATTTACCTATAAAGACTATAGAACACAACATTCTGTTATGGGAGTTAAACGCTTCTTTGACAAACATTAACTATGTTCCTAATAATCAATAATCCACTGCAAAAATAAGTAAATTATTCTCAATAAAATACATGAATCTGAAATATACTTTTAAAATTAAACAGCTAATTATATTTTAAATATTTGAAAAGCAACAAACCATGATCAAATGGATAGCACAGAACAAATTCAAAGAAATAGCAAACAGCAGACTGTTAAAATACTGGGAGGAATCCCTAAATTTATATATCATAAGTTAGTGAGGCCAGCACCAGAAATGCTACTAAAGAAATCAATTTTAGCTTTACAGAAACATCATAGATCTAGGTAATGATCAGAAATAGAGCAATTTAGCCAATTAGTAAGAATGCAACAGAAATATTTATTACAAAAAGTCTCAGTGAATGTTTTTCAGATAAAACAGATACGAGGAAAAGCAGTTTGGATAAACCTTGTGGAAAATATATTTAAATTTCAAAAAAAATCAATTTTGCTAGGCTGAATTCCTTGACAGCAGAGCCAATGACTAAGTTATCCCTCTATTAGCTTCTAACAATATTCAGGCACAGCAGGTATTCAATAAAATGCTTATTAATCAAAATAACAATTTCCTTAAGTGAAAATAACATAATTATTAAGCAGATTCTTTTATTACCAGTTTTCTACAAAAACAAGGCCATATATATTTATACTGACTTCAACTAATCACAGCATAACATACATCACAGCACAACAACATCTCCCTAGGTTAGGGAGATGAACTATAAACAGTTTATAAATTTTGTCCATAGTGGATACCACGGTTTTCATCTTTTAGAATTTTGCCCAATTTAGAGGAAAGCTAGCTTCACCCAGAGCTCATGGGATAAAGAGGCTCAGAACTAAATTCAGTAGTGAATTCTATTACTCTGGTCAGAAAAAACTGACTAGGAGTAGACACAGACCCAATTCAAGACAGCAAAGATGCTAATTGAAGGGCTTGGACTAGAAAAGATGCTAACTGCTAGCTTTCTCATTCTTCTAAACATACTTCCTGCTGGGAATGGTGATGTGTGCTACTCAGAATGCAGAGGCAGGAGGACTCCAAGTTTGAGGCCAGCCTGGGTAACTAAGCACAACTCTGTCTCAAAAAAAAAAAAAAAAAAAAATTGTGCTGGGAATGTAGCTCAGTGGTATAGTGTTCACCTAGTATATCCAAGGCAATGGTTTCAATTCCCAGTATTACAAAAAATTAAAAGTAAAAAACAAACAAAAAACCCACAACCACCCCAAAACTTTCTATACAAAGATGACCCTCTCTTCTTAATGCTGTGTCCAAAAGGTAATAATGTACATAACTGACATATTTTATCAACTGCCAATAAAACCTAAGCAAGAAATACCCAGAAAATAATTTTTAAAAAATTTTGAAACTTTCAAGCATCAAGACTTTGTTAAAGAATCCTTGCTCAGGGGCTGGGATTGTGTCTCAGTGGCAGAGTGCTTGCCTCGAACACATGAGGCAGTGAGTTTAATCCTCAGCACCACATAGAAATAAACAAATAAAATAAAGGTATTGTGTCCATCTACAACTAAGAAAAATTAAAATTAAAATATGTATTTCTTGCTTATAAAACAAAATGCAAGTCTAACCCACCAGACCTGTAAATATTTTTCTACTGTCTCTTAACATCCAATTCATATGTAGCCTTAATTAAATTTACCTCAAAAACCTGATGTATCTCAGATGTGAACACCGATAGTCAACCTCTGGTTAAGGATATACACTAAATCCCAAACTACATTTTCCCTACAACTTATGCATTTTCATAGAGTTCAATACAGACATGTTTTCATATACTTCATTAACTTTATACCTGGAATGAACCAAGTTAGAAATCAACTAAAATGGTGGTTACCACTGTTTGGTTAGTGGTATTTATTTTTTAAAAAGTGTTTTACTTGATAACGACTGTAAGGTTCTAGAGTTCAGAAGTCAAATAAGTCTGAAAATTTACTACATTCTAAAGCATCTACTATATTAATGGCATTGCAAGTTGCTATTTGCTATTATCAAATTAACATCTTCTAACCAAATACATACACATTAATGTTTACCTGTTCAAGTCCTATTTTCATATAACCCCACCCCAAAAGGCTTCAAACCCTGGTTTCAGCAGTAGCAATCTTGTAAGCCTGATAGTACATTTAGATAAGAAGGGCACAGTAAAATGCAGAGAAAAGAAAGGGCTGGAAAGTATATTTGAGTACAAAATAATATTTGGTAAGTGTTAATATAAATAAGAGGATGAAAAGAGCTAAGACCTGGAAGACAAGAAAGCAACTTAAAAAGAAGTTACAAATGAAATATCATTACAAGACTTACACAAATGCACCATAAAATTCAATAAGCATTTTACCATTTACTCTTGCTGAACCAAATTGACAACAATGAAGCAGATACTGAAAAAAAAAAAATCAGCTTGAACACAGGTATACTTCCCTCCTTCACTGAACACAGAGTTAAAAACTGGCAATTTTATTAATGACTCAAATTTTCTCAGTTTCATTGTCTTAAAACATGGCTTTTCAAATATTAGGTTATGAAAACAATCCAGTAGATTCCAGCTAGCACTTCTTTTTTCACTGTAATAGACCAGAGAATCAAAGTATGGTACAGCAATTGAGCACAGTGGTGCATGTCTATAATACTAGCACCCAGGGAGGCTGAGCCAGAGGGGGCGGGGATTACAAGTTTGAGGCCAGTCTCAGCAACTTAGTAAGATCCAAGAGCCTGTCTCAAAAAATAAAGAGAGATGGAGATGTAGCTCAGTGGTAAAGTGTCCCTGGGTTCAATTACCAGTATAAAAAAGAAAAAAAAAAGTATATAGTGAAACTAGGTATTGTATTGCCATTTCAATTACAGAGATATATTTAGGTAATACGCCATGATTTTTAAAAAATTCTCACTGCTTGTGTCTTATAGGTTAAATATAAAATATTTACTATAATTTTATAAATATAAAACTATAGGGTTAAATTTTTATTTAAGGTTTTGTTCCCATAACTAACACTAAACTCATTTGGAGAATTAAAAAGATAGCTAAGTATAAACCTTTTTCTGATTCTAAACGGATGAGCCCATTAATGACTCCCTTGATGCCATTAATACCCAGAAGTTACAGATCAAGGAATCTGAGTGAAGATTCCTAACTCCTAGACTTTGGCTCCCATCTTAAAGAATGAAGGCAAAGAAAATGATCCTTTCTGTGGTAGGGGAAAAAGAAAAACTTCAAAGATGTGCATAAGCTCAATTAAAAATTATAGGAGTATTTAATTTTGAAATGTGTCAGAGATTAATTCAGAAAATGGGACAAAAGATTGTTTTGAAATACAGTACACTGGGATACTTCAGGCCTGATACTACTTTTGAGCAGTATGATATGCCAGGCACTTGAAATACCTAGTTCTAGTTCCTACCACAACACCAAGGAAAGTACTCTAAGACCTAATTTACAGCTGAGGAACCAGCTACAGAAGGGTCAGGGTTAGTAGTTTTTGTCTTTTTTTGTGGGGCTACAGATTAAACCAATGACCTCACAAATGCTAGGTAAATGCTCTACCACTCAGACACACCCACAGTGATTTATTCTTACAGTCTGCTTAATTAAGGATCATCTCAGTTATTTGTTGTTTGGCTATTCAATACTAGCAGTTCTTCAGAGACCTATGTTAGGCAATCTTCTATATTCACTCCCGAAGAGATTTCATCTATTTCCATCTCTATTTCATTGTCTCCTAAATATGTATCTCTAATTCAGATCTCTCCTGAGAGCTCTTAACTACCTACTCAACATATCCATTGAACTCTATAACCAAAGTCATAATTCCCACTTCCCAATCCAAAACCTGGCAAATTTCTAATGGTCTATTATTGGATTTCAAAAATTAAGAATCAAAAACATAAATTAAGGATCTATAAAGCCTAACTATAAGGTTAAATTTTTATTTAAAATTTTTGTTCAGTCATGAATAAAACAGACATGTATTTTTCTTTTTTCTTTTTAGTTGTAGTTGGACACAATATCTCCATTTATTTATTTATTTTTATGTGGTGCTGAGGATTGAATCCATGCCTCACACATGCCAGACAAGTGCTCTACCACTGAGCCACAGCTCTCTAGCCCTGTATTTTTCTTTTTTTAAAAGTACTTTTTTAGTTGTAGAGGGGCACAGTATCTTTATTTTTATTTATTTATTTTTATGTGGTTCTGAGGATCGAACCCAGGACCTCATGCATGCAAGGCAAGTGCTCTACCACTGAGCTACAACCCCAGTCCCTATTTTCCTTCTCTTATATCATTCTTGTCTGGTTATAAAATTAAGGATAAGCCAGGTGAGGTGGCACACACCCATAATCCCAGAGACTCTGTAGGCTGAGGAAAGAGGATCACAAATTTGAGGCCAGCCTCAGAACCTTAGCCAGATCCCGTCTTTAATAAAACAAAACAAAAAAACAGAAAAGGGCAGGGGGCATACCAGCTCAGTGGTAGAGAACTCCTGGATTCAATACCCAATACTGTTAAAATAAAAAGTAAATAAGATAAATAAAACGGATGACTTAAGAGAATGAACTGAAAAATGTCTTCTGTTTTCTGGAACAATTTTTTAACAATGGAATGACCTGTTCCTCAAAAATCTTCTGTAATTTTTATTTTATTTTTAAAGTTTATTTTATCTGGGCCAGATATTTCCTTAGTGGGAAAATTTAACTGCTATTTCATATATTTTTATTAAAAGCTTTCTTATTTAGGTAAATTGTATTTCTTTTAGGAGTTTATTTTGCCCAACTTCCAATTGTGCTGGCATAAAATTATAGTACTCTATTATCTTTCTAATCTGATCTATCTCTAGTTTTGTCCTTTTTATTCTCAGTGTTTATGCATTCTCTTTTCTCATACATCTTACCAGGTTTGTCTACTTTTCTAGTCTTTTCAAAGAATCAACTTTTAGCTTTGGTCATTTCTCAAGTAGTCTCTACTCTTATCATTTTATAACTCAATGGTCCCTACCTGTCCTTTAACATGACTATCTGATACAAAATCTTTTTCCTTAGTATAACCTGAATTCCAACACAGCTGACCTTATGGCTCAGGCTCTGCTTAACCAATTTCAGCTCTAAATTAGCTTTTCAGTTTAGCAAAAAACCCTTTTAAATGTAATGTTATTCCAGAATTCCATGACTAGGACATCTTCCTTATACTTTGCCTTATACTTATGCCTCTGTACAAGTGATTTTCCCCACCTAAAATATCTTTTATCTTTTTAGAAGCCAACAAAAATATTTGTAACTGATAATTTATACTGTTTTCATCAAGTTTTGTAAAACTACCACCACACACTACTGGTCTCTTTCCATCCTATGTTCCCATAAAATATTTACATTTGGATTACATTATCACAGAATAATATATTTTTTTAGGGGTGGGGCAAGTACTATGGATTGAACTCGGGGCTTCACACATGCTAGGCAAGAACTCTACAAGCCTTTTAAAAATTTATCTTGAGACAGATCTTGCTAAGTTGCCCTGGATGTCCCCAAATTTACAATCATCCTGCCTCAACCTCCCAAATAGCTGGAATTACAGGCATATGCCACCATGCCTGTCTACGTAAGTAATTTTTATTCAATTTTACGATGTCCCAGGCACTATTTGAAATAAATATTAACTTATTTCTCATAGTAAGTATGATTATTCCCTAGTAAGTATGATTATTTCCATTTTCCCAGATGGACATACACAGAAGTTATATAGTTATGTAGCTAGTAAGTAGCTGAACCTGGATTCAAATCCCTTAAGTCTGTCTCTAGACCATGTGTTCTTGACCAACGAACTATGCTTCTTTCAATTGTTCTAATAATATTCTCCTAACCCTGGCCAAACCAAGGTTTATAGGGTCCCAGGCTACCATATTTCACCTCTTTAAGGGATACAAGTTTTCAAATTCTTGAGAAAGAAGCAACTTTGATGATTTAATATTTAATTTTTAATACAAAAACAATTTTTAGGCAAAACTAAGATGTACAGTCGTGCTCCAGTCATTCTGTAATGACTGAATATAATGGAAAAATGCCATGGATAGTTATATAAATGGCCCTTTATAAGAAGTGTCTTAGACATTTCACTATGGATAAATAAAAGCACAAAACTATAATTTTGGCATAAAACTTTATCTATGATGTTGCATTATAACCTATGTTTATCTTCTTGAGATCTGTGGTCCAGAAACCAATTTTTTTTTTTTTTAGAGAGAGAATTTTTTTTTTTTAATATTTATTTTTTAGTTCTCGGCGGACACAACATCTTTGTTGGTATGTGGTACTGAGGATCGAACCCAGGCCACACGCATGCCAGGGGAGCGCGCTACCACTTGAGCCACATCCCCAGCCCCAGAAACCAAATGTTTATGACACCGGATTTAACATTACTTTAAGACCTAAAAGTTTTGAGGCATGTCATTTTAGTGTTAAGAGTTCAAACATAGGGGCTGGGGTTGTTGCTCAGTAATAGAGCACTTGCCTGACACGTGTGAGGCACTGGGTTAGATCCTCAGCACCACGTAAAAATAAATAAATACAATTTAAAAAGTTGTCTATCTGCAACTAAAAAATATTTTTTAAAAAGAGTTCAAACTTAAATAAAAAGCATGAATCTACTACTTAAAGCAATGTTATAAGTGTAAGGCAATTCTGGGAAAAAAAAAAAAACACTACAAAACAGCTAAGACTGAATATAATCAACTGAACACTGATTAAAAGTCTGAGTTAAGACCCAGTCACTATTTCACTGCAAGTGAGGAAAAGCCTGACACCAATTAAGGAGAGGTACTAAGCAAATAATTTCAAAATACTAGATTCAGTGAATGTAAGATGCTAGTGATTGTTAGCAGCACTATTATTTTATTTCTCTCTAAAAAAGAATAAAAATAAAACCTGCACCATTTAAATTGTGATATGCTATCAACTGTTGGACATGTCCAGATTTCAAAAATGAGAAGAAAAAAAAAAACCTGGATTTTAGAACAAATGAAATATAGTTTAAATCACTATTTAAAATAGTGATTTAAATATAATCAGGTATGAGGAGACCGAATTCAATTCAAGGCATACTAACATTCAATTCAAATAACATCATTAATTAAAGAGAATTAAGGACTGTGCTAAACATTCTAGAACATAAAGCTGGCACATTTTCCTCCTCAAGGTGCTCAAGAGTTGAGAAATTTAACACTCCTAAGAACTGTAGTAATAATAAATTTCAATCTGAAATATTCAGGCATTTTGAATGTAGTAATTTGATTCAACTGTATATTTATTCTAAAAAAAACACTCGTTTATGCAAACTGGCCAATACAAAAATAAATAAATAAAAAAGTAAGACTTGGAAATCTAACCAACCAGTTTTGATAAATTTGCTAAATGGAAAATTATGTAATGACTACAAGTATAATCTGAAAGACTACACAGCACTATGGAAAAGTATAATTGTACTACTGCTATTAAACAGAACAGTTCTGTCTTAGGGGGATATGATGAAGAATTTTATGGCAAGGAGTCTAGTATCTCCAATTTAATCTTAAAAGGGCTCAGAACAAAAACATACAAACTAATATATATACTGTTCAAGCAAGTGGAACTAAACGTAAACAACTGATAAATATGTGTAACGGCTGTACAAAAACCTTACTATTCCTGCAACTACTACCCTAGTGGAAACTATATCAAAATAATAAGTTACCAAAACATTTAGATTTGTGAACAAAAATGGAAAACACACACACATAAAAAGCAATTTAAAAATGGAAAAGACTGTGGATACTTTATTTTTGTTAATAAGTATCAAGTAGTTTTCATAATATAGGCTGTGTTCCTTGGGGCCAGGAATGTTTTGGATTTCCAATATTTTCCCATTTTGTAATATTTGCATGTACATAATTTTCCCATTTTGTAGTATTTGCATGTACATGTAATATTTGTGGATGACACACAAGTCTAAAACCAAATTCATTTGTTCCATATACACCTTACAATATAGTTTTAAGGTAATTTTATACAATGTTTTTAGTGCATTTGCATTTTGGGGGGGAGCTGCATAATAAATTTTATTTTATTGGTAGATAAATAATTATACATAACAGTAGGACGTACATGTACATAATTTGATCAATCTCATTCCCCAATACCTTCTCTTCACCCTTTATCCCCAGATTTGTTCTGACTGATACCCATCATAAGAGGTCAGGTGTGGAATTTTCCACGTGTGGTATCATATTGGGGCTCAAAATGTTTCAGAGTCGGGGGAAGGGGAATGGGAAAGACAGTAGAATGATTCTGACAAAACTTTCCTATGTTCATATATGAATATATAACCAGTGTAATTCCATATCACATACAACCACAAAAATGGAAGTTGTACTCCATGTATACATGTCAAAATATATTCTACTGTCATGTATAACTAAAAATTAAAAAAAAATTTTTAAAGTATGTGCTATATGAGTTTATAGTTGAAAGAAATTTTGATATTGGAGAGAGGAGTGATTACTTAAATGTCCACAAAGAGAGTATGCAGTATCAATATTTATATATTAAAGTCTTTCTGAAATTTTAATATTTGATTTGGAGTTTGAATAAACACCTTTAAACAAAAAAAAGTATGAGTCTCATTTAAAAAGTTTACATGCTTAGTGAAAAGAATAATGATAAAAGAAACACTGTTGCTTAAATTTAGAAAATAAAATGCAGTCTATCCAACTATAATGGGGAATTACCATATGCAGGAAAACTATCTAGAGTAAACTTAATCAAAATATTCATACCTTTAATTGAGCCAAATAACAATCACCTGTATTGATAATTTATATGACTATGGAATTAACTGATGGAGAAACTTTCAATACATTGAAATACCACTTTAACAGAAACATTTAATATATGTATGTTTAGGTTTCTCATGCTTCATAACATCAGATCAATTAACCATCTATTGAAAATATAAAAGATGAAAACTTGCTATTTGGTCCAAATTCTACAAGTCAAATTTAAGAAATCCCTCTGCATGTTTTCAGGCAGTATAGCACTATACACAAAGAAGCTTCCTGGAAAAGTTAATACATTTCCAAGACTATAAACTGTTGCATTTTAAACCTATATTGATATCCCTGAGTAAAATAAATGAATCAAATTAATATCACAAAACTCGTTGTTAGAAAGGAAAAACACAAACAGGATTACAAATAGAAAAAAAGAAATCACTCCATATCTGGGTTTCTGTTGAAAGAATAAAGCCACCTAGAATTTTTATGCTGAAGGAGATGAAGTCAAAATTCTAATTAAGCACAAAAAAGAACAAATTTGCCCCCACAAAATACTGAGAAAATAAGCTATTAATTATAGTTACTGAATGAATAAATCTTAAATTGATACTGATATCAAATCTATTATCTTAAAACAAACATCTTTATAAACATCACTTACCTTTTTATCTTCTTTTACTTTGTGGGTTTTCTTCTTCATCTTCTTTTCATCGACCTCCTGGTCAGAAGTGATTGCAGGATTATCAATACCACCTTTCCAAGTTTCAACAGGAGAAAGAAGTGGATCTTCTTCACTTCCACGATGTCTTCCTTTTCTTTTTGTTTTTGAAGTAGTGAAAGCCTCATCATCACTTGCATCTGAATGTGTTCTTCTATAATATGACTTGGCTTTACTAAACAAGGTTTTAGATTTATATTTATATTTAGAAGGCCTCCGTTCCCCATGACCTTTTGAGGTTCTATCAGAAAATCCATTTTCTTCATCTCCTTGTGTGTTATTTACAAATGAGTTTCGAATTTTAATAATTCGATTCTGACTATCATCTGGGACAACATAAATCTCATCAGAATAGCCCTTCTGTTTGAAAATTGTGTCAATGGGTTCTGCGTAGTTATCTGAAGAATCCATATCTTCAGGATGTGCCAAAGGCACCCGGGAGGTCTGTTTTCTTGGATTTTTACCAATACCAGCTTCAATTGTTTTTAAGAGGTTTGGATCCAATTTTTTCACATTTGTCTTAGGTACAACTGGTTTAGGTTTAATAGGTGGAGGCACTTTATGGTTGCGTTCATGATCGTGACAGTTTGGAGTGCTATGAACAGGGTATTCATTTCCTTCCAAATCTAACCTGTATCTGGAACGGTCACTAGGTGTTGGAAGCAACTGTACATCATCCCCAATTGGACTATAAGGAGGTGGTGCTTCTGTATCATCATCTGAATCAGGGTAGTTGTTATAAGGAAAACAATCTCTGGGAGATGGTAGAAAAACATCTTCACTTTGATGTGTTGACTCCCTTGTACTATCAGACAAGTAAGAATTTTCTATCATATTTTTTTTCTCTAGAACATCACTAAAAAACAGAGTAAAGACCTCAGTTTGCCGATGATACTGAGACAAAGAATACAATGCTGTAAATTTAGCAGTGATCTCAGTTGCAATGTGTTCTCCTTCAGTCATTAACTCCTTGATAGCCTCATTTTCAAAAAAATCTGCTTGGCTGTCAGTAACTGCCACCAGTTGTACAGGAATGGTATCTTGAACTTCTGATAGAAATGCTCGAAGCATTCCCATTGATGCTTTCCGTTTAGCAGAGTAAACTAATATATACCCATGAACCAGTTCATCCTTCCTTACTCCAATTGAAGAGTGATATGACAATATTGTGATCTGTATTCGCCTCCTTTTTTCACCGATAATTTTATCAAGCATTAAGGAATTATTTTGTCCAGCTTGAGCAGCACTGCAAGAATGAGAATCAAGGAATGGTGAAAGAATAAGATCCACACTAAATGGATCACCACACATGGCACACATGACAATTCTCAAGTCAGCTTCTGATACATCCTTATTGGTGGGAACTGGGCTCACCACATCTAAATTGTGTTTAACTGATTCCAGTACTCCTCTTAGAGCTTGCTTTATTTGGGTTTCATTAAATTTACGAGGATATGTACCTGTAGGCACATCTACAAAAGGACACTGTAATTTGTTTGCCAATTGCTGCCCCTGGTGCCTGAGAATGGGAAGGTTCTTGCTAATGGAATCTCTCTGATTAGCCAGAATTAATGTAAATGGAAGATTAGCCATATATTTATCTTTTCTGATCTGGGAAGCTTCAGTTCTTATTTTTCCAATAAATTCCCCAATAAAACTCAGTGACTCAATGGAATTAAATACACAGAAGCACCCATGTGGTTTAAAGGCAGCAGTCCATAATTGACTCAAAATATAAGGCGATTTGGCATCAACTGGCCGAAGATCAAGTTCATAAATTTTTCCATCTAAGGCATATTCATCATCAGTGGACTGTGTCCTTATCTCATTTGCTAATTCTTGGGCAAGTCCATCTTTCCCTAAAATGAAAAGGTTAACTTTATCTATATTGGTACTATCATGATATAACCGTGAGCGGCCATGATCCAACTGCAAAAGACTACTAGCAAGTAACTGTTCCACTTTAATGTCTGTACAATTTTGGCCACTAAGGCATGTTTCTTTAGTGGGATGATAAACAAATCCGATATGCTTAAGTAGAAGAGATTCCCTATCAGGTGCAAGTTTCTGTAAAGCTTTATATCTAGGTTCTTCACTCAGAACTGTATGAATTTCACTCATTTTATCTGAACTTGGTGTTGCGTTAAGATCTAAATCATAAAAAAGTTCAGAATGCTCAAAAAGCATTTCCTGAAACTCTTCTTTGGCTTTTTCAACTATCTCTCGCTGATGCCTACCATATACCTCCTTACTATCAGTCTCAGTGATATATTTGAAGGCTTCATCCTCCATAACAAAGCACATAACTTCCTCCCATGGCTGTCCAGGTGAAATGAAATGAATTTTTTCCAAAGTCTTTTTGAATTTTTCCTTCATTTCTACTCTCCTTTTCTCTGATATTAGATGCTGTACATGGTTCTGGTAGACTTTTTCAGCTTCTAAAGTGCCTAGGAGGTCAAATGGGATTCGTCTATCATTAATTTTGTCTATATGGTCAGTTTCATCCCAAGGTGTTTTTTCTAGCACCACAAAACATAACTGGAAATCTGCTCTCTTCTCCATTAACTTCAAAGCTTCTGACCAGTTCATATGTTCAATCTCTTCTAGATTTGGCAAAAGAGTGTTAAAAGCTCTTGGTAAGGTACTTATATATTCTTCTCTCCTTTTTCTTATATGTTCCTGTTTAAGTTGTTCTATGTGTTTTGAGAATGTATTTCTGGCCTTTCTTGTTCCCTCTAAGTTGATGTACTCTTCATAATCAGGATGATTTTTTAATTTGTTACTAACAGTTTTCCAAGTTGCATGATAATCTCTCACAGTCTGCACAAGTTTTTCAAACTTATCTGTTGCTGTGACAACAAGTTGTCTCTGTGTTTTATAAGCATCCAGATAGGGAATAATTTTAGGCTTGCCACGAGTTTTATCCAACATTTGTACTAGTGCAGTGAAACATGTCTCAATGTTGACATTAAATCGTGCTGATGTTTCTACTACAAGAAGGTTCTTTTTGTTTGAAGCAAATGCCTGAACTTCTCTAAGATAATGATCCACGCATTCATCACATTTAGTTGCTGCTATTATTACAGGTTTTTTTGATTTTGACAGCTGGACATAAAGGTTGTTCACAAATTTAAGTTGATCATCAAATTTCCTATTGCATCCCTGACTTACATCAATGCACAATAAAAATCCATCTACATTGAGCTTCCCTTCAGGCATCTGCTTCTGCTCAAAGTCTTGCTCTAAGCCTAGTTGATCAGTGCAAATGTACATTAGTTTTTCCGCTGACTGCAATTTAGAGGCAGCTGCACGTTTTATATATGGTTGCAAATTCGTACTCCGATGAGGCAAGAAAGTCTGGTCATCAATGAACTCTGTTTGTTCAATGACATGAATTTTGCATTCTACTCCATCTTCACCATTTTGTGTTATGTCACCCCAGTATAAAAAGTGATCATTGTTTACTACTCGTCCTCCAAAGTCAATGGTGCTAAGCACAGAAGTATGCTCTGGATAATATTCATCTGCTTTTGAGCGTACAAATCTATTGCACAAACAAGACTTTCCAACTCCACAGTTACCTTTGTCTTTTTCAGTCCCAGAGAGTCCAACTACACTGATAGTATAGGATGGGGGACGAGGCTCTTTGTTTTTTGCCATCATAACCGTTTTCTCATGTCTCTACATTCATAGAGGTAACCATGTATACTTCTCATTCTGAAAATATCATCTCAAAATACAGGTCCCAAATTTCAGAATTGTATTTGGTTCTTTGTATTTCCCTCATTTCTGCGCAAAGGTCTTCAAGGTCATATGGATCATCTTCCTAGAAAGAGGGAGGAAAAGGACAAATCTTAATCATGAATTATTCAGACTGAATTACCATATTAAAGATGTTCATAAAAGCACTATGCAAGTTAATAATAATCCTAGTTATAAGGTTACATGTATTTTAAGATACCACAACATAAACAGTTGACTCGCTATTAAAAACGCAAAATGCTCTCAAATTTTAAGACAAACCTGACAATAAAATAATCAAATACAAAAACCTAACATATTTCACTCTAAAATGCCTACTAGCCAAATGTGCGCTTTGCCTCTAATTACTCTATGTGAATTTGAAAAAACTAGTCCTTTCCACTCCCTTAATTTTCCTGCCTTCTGCAAGATTATGTTGGTAATAACTAAAATGCATTGGTTATTTTAGCAACTCCTTTGTGACTTTTAAAAAATACCAAAAATCTTTCTGTTACAGATTTCCTCAAAATTTATTCCCAGGTCAGGGTTGTAGCTCAGTGATAGAGTGCTTGCCTAGCATGCAAGGCACTGGGTTCAATCCTCAGCACTATATAAAAAATGAATAAAAGTTCATATGAATTTAACAAGATTTCAGAATTGAAATTTTTCAGGAAGTTTCAACTTCTATGGAATCTATCAAATTTTATGCCCCAAATTAAGAATATTCAAATATTTAGTAGGGCACAATGGCACACACCTGTAATCCCAGGGGCTCAGGAGGCTGAGACAGGAGGATCTCAAATTTAAAGCTAGCCTCAGCAACTTAGGGAGGTCCTAAGCAACTCAGAGAGATCATGTCTCTAAATAAAATTGGCTGGGGATATGGCTCAGTGGTTAAGTGCCCCTGGGTTCAATCCCTGGTACCAACAAACAAACAAACAAACAAATATATAAAATACTGAAAGAAGGGAACTGAAATAAACGGAGAGGTGAGAGTATAGCTCAGTAGTATGAATTTCACCCCCAGCAAGAAAGAAAAAATTGAGGGAAGAAGGGAGAAACGGAAAAAAAAGAAAGGGAGGAGGGAGCAGGGGTTGTGGCTCAGTGGTAGAGTGCTCGCCTAGCATATATGAGGCACTGGGTTTGATCCTCAGCACCACATAAAAACAAAATAATGTGTACACCTAAAACTAAAAAAATACATAAATAAATAAATATTAAAAAAAAGAAAGAGGAGGTTGGTGGGTAATATAAATAACGACAGCAGTTAAGTAGATTGGTGCTTTTCAAACTCTTAAGATGGAAGAGATCTTTATTTTCATATGGATAAGTCCAATTGTAAAATAAATTTTTTTTAAAAACCAAGCATTTTAATTAGATTCAAGGTATATAAAATTATTGTCAAACTGTTTCTAAATGTTCTTGATTTCTGTATTTTCTTTCAGAGTAATCAATAGCTTTAAGACCATATTCTGAGTAGTACCAAGCTAAATAATTTTAAGATTATATATTTGAGACAATCTTTTAGAATTTTTAACATCAGACACATTAAGTATCCTTCCAAGAATTATGAAATTTAATTTTGGTTATATATTTACAAGTAAGCAATGAATCACTTTTAAAAATTAAGTTTTATTTGGAGAGTCTTCATATTCTTTTGAGGCTGAATTAAAAGCAATATGTCATTTCTACCACCTAAACTTTCACTAGATAGGAAAAAATATATTCAGTCATGTACATCAACATATATGAAAATTATTTACAATGCAGACCCCCCACACACAAATATAAAAAGAACACAAAATATTTTAAGGAAAGATTGTATTAGCTCTCCCCTTCCAAATTGCTGGTTTCTTCCCTGATCTCAATTGCAAGATAACATTTATTTTTATTATAGTGCACATTTGCTATACTAATGGTGAAACTGTCCTTATAATTTAAAGGCTTGACTAACATTTCTGGCAAAATTGTAATAATTTAAAAATAAAACTGAAGATTATTACATTTTATAAGTTAATTCTATCAGCCTCAATTAAATTTTAACAATCAGCCATCTGATAGTAAAACAAAATGTGTATTAGGTTCACTTCTGAATAAATATTACCATATGGCAGCAACACTTGAATTATATAATGAAATACAACTTTTTATTAAAGAAACATCTAAGATATAATTCAGAGACTATATCTAAAAAGAACTCAAAGATGTTTAAGACTGTCTCTTGCCTTCCAGTTTACAAGACAGACAGGTTAACAGAAAAATAACACCACTATGTGGTAAAGACTTGAAATATTAAAGAAATTTTTCAACTAAAATCTAATCCTTATCAAAACAGTAACATCTTTATTAATACTTCTTATATATTCTTACCTGAACACAATATAATTCTGGATACTTTTACTCATTAAAAGTTAAGACTCGGGGCTAAGGATGTAGTTCAGCTGCAGAGTGCTTGCCTAAGCTGTGCAAAGCCCTGGGTTCAATACTCAGCACCACCAAAAATAAGACTCACCTCTGGTCTTTTATAGCATAAATCCCAAAATACTGAAATATACTTTATTGCTTTAGAAAGCTAAGAGTAGAAATGAAAACACTCTACCATAAAATGTATTATTAAAGTTTCTGAGTTTCAAAAAGGGTTTTAAAATTATAAAAATGAAGATCAAGTGGAGACATGGAAATCTTTTTTTGTTGTTGATGGACAAACATCATTTATTTATTGATTGATTTGTGGTGCTGAGAATTAAACTCAGTGCCTCATACCTGCTAGGAAAGTGCTCTACCACTGAGCTACAACCCCAGCTCGAGACATTAACTCTTCACGCTGTCATTGGTCACTGAAAACTGGAAGGCTTTTTATCTAAGAGACAAACTCCTATTATATTGAAGTTAAATTTTAATACTAAGGCTTCAACTCATCCTAATTAACATGACAGTAGCAATCCACCAAACATGAACATTAAAGTTCAAATAAAAAATAAGTTAGTTTTCTGTTAGTTTTATGGTTTTCACACCAATTCACAACTATCTGTCAATTAGACACAGTGAACACCAAAGTCCTTAAAAAAAAAAAAAAAAAAAAAAAAAAAAAAAACAAACACTGCCAGACAAGCTGCTTGCTGGTATTTTGCAGTCAGTCCCAGAGCTTACGACATGAATTACCACACAGTAATTTTTATAAAAATTATGGTAGAAAAAATCCTTTCACCTAGAGTCAGGAAAGATGAATGTTGGGCAAATAGTTGCCTTTTCTTTTCAACTATGACTAGTGTCATCTTTGCCTAATTTACAGGTTTGACTCAGAAGATTTAGTTTGAAGTGTTTCAAAGTTAAAAAACGAAAGTTTGAGAAACCCTAGTCTAGAAAAAATTGTTGCTGCACTGACCTCAAAAGGATTTTGCTAGGTTTTTACTATGGTTAAGTGATATAATAAACTTTAAAGGATACAGTTAGATCTCATGAAGTTGGCCCTAAAAGGTTTATAAGAGAATTTCATTTCAGACATTGGGATAGTTATATTATTAATTATCCACTGGCTTCTAACATCAAAACTGTACTCCATTAACTAACCAAAGTAGTTTTATTTTTAATTTCAGTGCTAAGAATAAAAAAAATTCCCTTCTGTCTTTTATGTTCCCATTAATAAACCAATGACTACTATCTTCAACTGTATATAGGTTAAGATAAAAAAGTATCTTTCAAATATGATCACTTTTAGTATCCAACTGTGTCAACTATGCATATCTTCTTTTTTTGATGTAATTTTGCTTTTGTATACAGTACCTTGGTTTCATAACTTCTAACAGCATGTTTACTTTTACTGATGAAAAAAACCAAGACAAAAGTAGCAATGACCTACACGATACTATAATATTTGGTAGGATCAAAGCCTCTTCATGCCCAATCTTAGTACTGCTTTTAATAGTATACAGTCTTTCATTTTGCCTTTAAGATGACCTTAGAAACTTGTTTTATTTCAAGGAAATATTTCAATAATTATCTTAACAGAAATTAATGACAATGCATTATATACATGAAACTCTTATAATTATCTATCAAAATGAAGCCATTTCTACAATAGGCCATTCAAACATCACATGCTCCCTTTAATGCAATTTTACTGACATGTAGTGGCTTTCTGCAAATTAAAAGAAAAAAAAGTTACACAAGAACTCTCAAAGTGGAAAAAATATTTTTAATAATTCAGGACTTAAACCAAAACATTTTTAGAAAACAGAATAGTAGTTACCAGAGTTTTAGAAGGGTATGGGAAGAGGGATGAAAGGGATGGTTTATGGGTATAGGGGTATAGATAGGAGGAATAATGTCTAATGTTCTATGGCATACATAGAACATACAACCATAGATTATGGTTGACAATAGTGATTTCTTTTTTTTATTTATTTTTATTTTTTTATTGGTTGTTCAAAACATTACAAAGCTCTTGACATATCACGTTTCATACATCAGATTCAAGTTGGTTATAAACTCCCAATTTTACCCCATATACAGATTGCAGAATCACATCAGTTACACATCCACAGTTTTACATAATGCCCTATTAGTAACTGTTGTATTCTGCTACCTTTCCTATCCTCTACTATCCCCCCTCCCCTCCCCTCCCATCTTCTCTCTCTACCCCATCTACTGTAATTCATTTCTCTCCTTGTTTATTTTCCCATTCCCCTCACAACCTCTTATGTGAAATTTTGTATAACAATGAGGGTCTCCCTCCATTACCATGCAATTTCACTTTTCTCTCCCTTTCCCTCCCATCTAATGTATCTGTTTAATGTTGATCTTTTCTTCCTGCTCTTCCTCCCTGCTCTGTTCTTAGTTGTTCTCATTATATCAAAGAAGACATTTGGTATTTGTTTTTTAGGGATTGGCTAGCTTCACTAAGCATAATCTGCTCTAGTGCCATCCATTTCCCTGCAAATTCCATGACTTTGTCATTTTTTAGTGCTGCGTAATATTCCATGGTGTATAAATGCCACATTTTTTTTATCCATTCATCTATTGAAGGGCATCTGGGTTGGTTCCACAGTCTAGCAATTGTGAATTGTGCTGCTATGAACATCAAAGTGGCAGTATCCCTGTAGTACGCTCTTTTAAGGTCTTCAGGGAATAGTCCGACAATAGTGATTTCAAAATAGCTAGCAGAGATGATTTTAAAAGTTCCTGACACACAAAAAAAAAAAAGATACATAGCTGCAAAAAGAGATGTCAATCATCCTGATTTGATCATTCATTACACACTGCATACATGTATTGAAATGCTATGCTATACCCCATAGATACGATTACCATGTATCAATTAAAATATAAAATTAAATTTCAAAGAATTAGTTTAAAAAAATAAAACTGTTCTATGTCTTTTTACAAAACTGTCACATTCATTAATAAAAGGTGCAATTTAGCTAGGCGCAGTGATGTACACCTATAATCCCACAGGCTCGGAAGGCTGAGGCAGGTGGATATCAAGAGTTCAAAATCAGTCTTAGCAACTTAGCAAGAAACTTAGCAACTCAAGTGAGACCTGTCTCTAATAAAATATTTAAAAAGGGCTGGGGATGTTGCTCAGTAGTTAAGCAGCCCTGTGTTCAATCCTTAGTACCAAAATAAAATAAAGTAAAATAAAAAAGGTGCAATTTAAAAAAAGTATGCTTTTAAATTGCTATGCTATGTCAGGAAATTCCTATTGGCCCTATCTTCAAAATACATTCATAACTTACCTATTTCTGATAACTTTATTATTATAACCTCATCCTACCTTCCCTCATCTCTGGCCCAAGCTTACTTAAAAGTCTTTACTAGACTAATTTCCCTGATTCACTCCTATCTCCCCCTCCCCCCACAATCTATTTATATCCATGCAGTTGGAGTATTCCTTTTAAAACCTAAGTCAGAGTTTGCCATTATTCTGTCCAAAACTTTCCGGTGCTTTTTATTACCAAAAAAAAAAAAAAAAAAAAAAGTAAAAGCCTTATCTTTTCAATGACTTGCTACAAGATCCATCTTCTCCAACTCTTCTCCTACCTCTCTGGCGCACTCTTATTATATTCCCCATTCTCATTCTGCTCCAGTCACATTGAGGACCATAAAATGGTAAGGATGTTCCTATTTTTGCACTTACTTTTCCCAATACCTCCAAAGATAGTATACAACTTATTTATTATTTGTTATTAACTCTATCACTTTTCCCATTCAACTCCAGATTTAATGAAAGGGCTAGAAAGGCACAAATCTTTGTTCATTCCACTAATATATCCCAAGACTAGAAGAGTGCTTCCCATACAATGGTTACTTGACACACGAGTCTTAACACATACTAAAATTGAAAATACTAAAATTGAAAGCATCAAAATAAAGGCAAACTAAATCTATAGTTATGCATTAAGCCAGAATAATCACCTAATTTTTATATGCAACACTTATAAAACAAATTTTATAAGATGAAGGTAAATATATATATCCCAAACATAGTTAATTCAAAATATTGGCTAAAAAGTTTTTAAAATCATAGATATTATAGTAAATTACATGTTCAAGATCTAATTACATGAAATAAGTTTTATAATTACCTGCTTTATCTTAAGTCAAATATATATAGTATGTACTTCACAGTCTTAGACAAAGTTGTCCAAAACAGCTTAATTAAAAATAAGAAAAAAAGAAAACTACATACTAAGCAAGAATTAATGTAATACTAATGTATTACTTTTTTCATTGTTGTTAAAATTTCAGTAACAAATTTGCCAATGTTAGGATGAGCAAAAAGAAATGACACTTTAGCATGTGTAAGGTAATTAAGTAATCTAACAATATTTGTAGGAGAGTCAATCATATTCCATAATTTAGTTTACCACTGAATCAAGGTTCTATTATATAAACACACAACCTGTAAGTTTAAAGGAAACTTAAAGTCACCATTCCTATCAATTAGTCTTTAGACAAAACAATAATCAGGTTAACAAAGAAAGCCAATAAAAAATTTCAACAATTTATGTAGTGACTAAATAACCTGGAAATACTAGAAATTTTTTTCTTTTACCTTATCTCCAGCACCTAGAATGGTGCCTGGCATACAGTGAAAGCTCAATAAATATTTGATTAATAATAAATGACTATATATCCAGGTTTGGAACACTCAACTCTAAAAACACTAGACAATCCTGATGTTCCACTTGCAGGCACAATTAACAAATATCACACATGGCAGCATATTCTAATATTAAAAAGTCCAGGAGGCTGGAGTTGTGGCAGAGCGTTTGTCTAGCATGTGTGAAGCACTGGTTTCAATCCTCAGCATCACATAAAAATAAATAAATCAAATAAAGGTATTGTGTCCATCTACCACTAAATATATATATATATATATATAGAGGTGTGTGTTATATAAAGTCCAGTCTTTAAAAAAAAAAAAAACCTATAGTTTGATTATTAACACACATTAAACAGTGAGTCTCAAGATTCCACTTAAGTTCTTCTAAGGAGGATCCAAGCAGGTAGGACTCCATGAGCTTCCTACACCCTACTCAGAAAATGTAATTGTTGTTTTACCTTTTGACGTTTCAAGTTATTGTTTGGAAAAAGTTTCAATGCTGAAAATATCTGAAAACTAACAATCAAACGATTCCCAAACAGGTTAACCATGTACCCTATTATTTAATCTACATCCTCCTCTAATGTGTTGTTCCTTGGTATAAATTATTCCTAATTCTTCCCAGTCTACTTCCTTATTCTGTGGTGAAAATAGAAGAACCAAAGGTCATTTCATTTACATCAACCTAGAAAAACAATCTATAAGTATTTACTGTGCTTAGCTACTATCTGTTTAACCTTATGTCAAAGGTTTTGAAGGTTCAAAGGCATGTACAGGGAAGTATACGCTAAGCCAATATAGGTCTGAGTCCTTTTAAACTTCCCACTCAGAACAAAGCAATGGGGACAAAATTCAACCTTTGATATTGTAATGCTATACACAGAGGACTCATCATTCATAATGTAAACAACACTGAGTAAGTTTTAGCCACTTTAAAAAGATGAGAAATATATGCTGATGGGAACACTGAGAGGTCAAATAATCACAGGAAGAGGGGTACAGAATTAAAAACATGGGATTTAAAAAGAATGCGGGGCTGGGGATGTGGCTCAAGCGGTAGCGCGCTCGCCTGGCATGCGTGCGGCCCAGGTTCGATCTTCAGCAGCACATACCAACAAAGATGTTGTGTCCGCCGAGAACTAAAAAATAAATATTAAAAATTCTCTCTCTCTCTCCTCTCTCTCTAAAAAAAAATAAAAAGAATGCGGAGTTGAGGGTTGAAAAGTACTTTCCCTACTACATATTTTTAAGAATATTTAGAGTATCATAACTGAGGAGATAAAGGTAATGTGCTACACCTTGGAGTTGATAAATACAATAGGAATTTAAAGAAATGAAAGGTAAGTACAAACTGGAATTGATCAGGATTTTGATTTTTTCCTTTTTTCTTGTGAAGAGCCAGCCAAGCAGCAAACACTTAAGGTCTGCATACTATGCAGTGTTACACTACTTGACTATGCAGTCATAGTGTAAAAGTAGTCACTACTAAAATGAATGACTGTTGTCATATTACAATAAACCTTTATTCAGGAACACAGAAATTTTAATTTTATATAATGTTCACATAACAAAATAGTTTTTTCCACAACCATTTTAAAATGTAAAAAGTCATTATGCAAAAACAAGTAGCAGGGCAGATTTGGTTAAAACACTACAGTTTACAAACCCTGAAATAGATTAAAAAGTTTCAATGATGGGGCTGGGGTTGTAGCTTAGTGGTGGAATACCCGTCTTGCACAGAGGAGGGACTGGCTTCAATCCTCAGCACCAGCACCACATAAAAATAAATAAATAAAAATAAAGGTTATGTGTCCATCTACTACTAAAAATATTTTTTAAAAAGTTTCAGTGAATAGCCAGACATGGTGGTGTATATCTGTAATCCCAGTGACTCAGTAGGCTGAAGCAGGAGGATTCAGAGTTCAAAGCCAGACTCAGCAATTTAGAGAGAGCCTAAGCAACTCAGTGAGACCCTGTCTCTAATAAAATATAAAAAAGGACTGGGGATGTATCGGCTCAGTGGTTCAGAGTCCCTGGGTTTAATCCCTGGTACCAAAAAAAAAAAAAAAAAAAAAAAAATTCAGTGAATAGAAAGGATTTGAGTGAATCTTAGAAAATAGGCTGGATTTAGTTTAAAAATTAAAGTCATTCCAGGTGTGTGATTAGGATGGAGTGACTGAGCCATACTGGAAAGTAATTAGGTTGAAGATAAAATATGACTATCATCTTCAAGGGTAAATAGGACCTTGTAATAAGCATAGTCAAGAAGTAAAATACTGGATTTGGTGGGGCACAAAGCCCAAGACTACTGCTGGCTTGAAGTACCTGAACTATCATAATAGAACTGAAAAAGAGTAATGTAAGACACAGAACTTAGTGCCTGGCTACTAAATATAAGAAATAAAAGACAAATGAATCAGTGTTTCCTAATAACTGTTCAGTTTTAGCAACAAATGGTGATATCACCTAAGTTTCAGGCATTATTTCCAAAGACTAATTAAATTTTAGCAGTGAAATGAGGCAAGGTCAAGATGACTAACATAAACCGGGTATGGTGATGCATGTCTGTAACTGTAATCCCAGCCTTGGGAGGCTGAGACAGGAGGATCATGAGTTTAAAACCAGCCTTACCAACTTAGTGAGGACCTAAGCAACTGAGTAAGACCCTGTCTCAAAATAAAAAAAAGAAAAAATGGGCTGTGGATGTGACTCAATGTTAAAGTATCCCTGGGTGCAATCCCTAGTATGTACGTACACACGTACGTGTACACACACACACACACAAAGATGTAGAATGTAAACTTCAAGACTGTAAAACAAAGAAAATTATCCAAGAGACCATTTAATATTCTTTAAAGCATCTGAAAAGTTATACAGTCAAATAACAGGGAAGAATGGAACATAGTAGAGAAGAGTAGAAATCTGCATCTTTCAATTCCCCAGATTAACAGCAATATTAATTTTCTATTTGTTATCTAAAGTCAACAATAAAGACATCAAAAGAGGAATTATCATAGCACTGGAAAGAGATGTAGAGAAAAATGGACAATTTTCTATGTGACAATGTCTAACACAGCAACTAGAAAAGCAGTTACATGTATTTTTTCTTCACTACCCCATCTATTATCCTTGCATTAATACTTCCCTAAACCTTTCAATTTGGCTTATTAGGTACAAACTAATGCTCTTACATCTTTACCTTATATTTTCATCTCACTTGCCAATTTGTCCTTACTTCCTAGCACTTCTGGTCCCAACTGTCATTAAGGTACCTAAATGTGTATCCCACCACTACCCCAAATCTTTACCTACTTTTAAATACTGTCTCTTTTACCTATCTCCCTTTATAAACTAAATTTTAAATCAGTAATATACTTCCCTATATAGAGAGCTTCTATTCTGTACCGAACTGGCATTTAACACGTGGTCTCTTGATCTCACCATCAAAACTGTAAGCTCTAACGGGAGCTTTTAATGAAGTAATGTTATTCTTCTGTTATATCACTCAACAGTGCCTAGCTGCTCAATAAATAATGGTCTGGGATTATAAAAATAGGCTAAATCTAATCTGATACTTACCATTAACTCTTCATAAGAAAAAACAGGAATCTAACCAATTGACACATATTATTCATATTTTAACTATGAAGTTATATGTAACTTTCCCCCAATTAATTAGCTCTAATATAAGGAGTGAATCCTACAGGTGGCGTCAAAAATTGACAATCTGTTCCACTTCACTGAATATTCTCAGGCATTATAATCCACAGTGAGCCATCTAAAAACAGTGGGAAAAATTTTAAAAAGACTCCTTGCTTGTCACACATTCAAATTCCCTCTTGTAGTTAAAGCAGTGAAATTGGTGTTTAATTTCATTAAACAAAACAGGCCCTGATACAAATAGCAGTTCTCTTTTTTGCATCTTTTAGTATTGTTTACTCCTTTATAGTTTACTACCTCTCCAATTAAGGCTCAAGCTTGAGCTACACCTTAATTTATCTTAATTTCCTAGGGCGAGGCACATAGTAAGTGCTAAAGAAAATTAATCTGAATTAATGATAACAAATCTGGTTTTAATATTTTTTAACGTAAATAAACTTTTTAAAAAGTAATTCTTATATTTATGTAATAGATAAAAATAGAAGCTGCCTTGGTTTGGAAAGGTTGTTCCTAGAGGAAGTCTCCAGGCATTTGAGGAAAAAAAAAAAAAAGGGAACCAAGAAACAAATTTGAAAATCATTTAAAGTTCACACTTAAAATTCTTAGCATATTTTAAGTGTGAACATATACCTATTTTTCTTAATTTCTAATACTGTTTTTCCTAGTTGGATAAAATAACCCACCAAAGTCTACACATAAACAGATAAGAGCTTCATTACTCAAATTACCAAATGATGGATCCTTTATCAAATTTTCTCACAGTTCTTTTAGAAATCAAATTCTGCTGGTAAACTTTAAATGTATATTACAGACATCTTTCAGGAACCTAGTATTACTAAAACAGAACAATGCTTCTGGAGTCAATTATTTGCATCCCTTCTTGATGCACAAAGGAAAAAACAATGGAATCTTAAAGCCCAAATAGTACCTGTGGAACTTAAGTTGTGATAAAACTTATTCAGTAACTACTAAGAAAATCCCTATTATGCTATTTCATATTTAAGCTGTGAAAACCAAGGCAACACTTACCTTACATCCTAATGCTGAAAGTACGATCTTAATGAAAAATACTTTTTCTTCAATTAAAAAACTATTACTCTAAGCTGCACCATAACTTCAAATCCAAAAAAGGAAAGCAAATATTTTATTCACTAGAAAATCTGAACTTTCAAGGTCAAAACAATTCATTTTCTCCAAGAGTGTGTGTTTACTAAATCTACCTTTCAAACAAAAAGGGGGAAAGGAGGAGAGATGGTTTTCAAAACATTTAGGGTAAATACCTTATGACAGAATTAAGATATTAAATTAGTAACACATTTTTTGAGTTGCTAAAGTAGTTTAAATGGAGGGATACTAAAAAAAATTGATAAAGATAACAATTCTGTAACTATTCTTAGTATCAAAGTGTAATCAATCCCACTACCAATATCTCTTAATAATTCATATACAAAGATTTGTAAAGTAAGATGCTGATCTGGGTTAAAAAATGTAGCCTATGCAAAATTATCAAATCAACAATTACCTGTAATCTGTACTCTGATTCTGTTTTGAGTCAATCAGATCTATTACGCTATTTCTTGAAAGGCAAAATATTATGCATTCCAACCTTTCAATATTTTTAGTCATAAAGTGTTCCAATGCCTTTGCAAGTCTTTGGTGACCCAAACACTCTCTTCCTCTGCTCTATTTACCAGATTCTAGAAATGTGGGTCAATTACAAAAAAATAGATGAAAGAGCAAAAAAAAAAAAAAAAAAAAAAAAAAAAAAAAAAGAGAGAGAGAGAGAGAGAGAAAGTAATTTAAAATGGACGCAAAATTTGCTCTGGGAAAAAAAAGTGTAGTAGGTTACCTACACCGTTAGTGTGTATATTTAAAAATAGTGAATAAGAATACCATTTTATCATATTAAAGTACGAATAACTGGAATCTGCAGTAAAACATTTCCAAACACATTTTACTAGTCTGCTTTAAACCAAAATATCTTTCCTAATAGCTGCCATCTAGATGAAATTTTTGCTAGAAGTAATTTTAAATGTAGATTTAGAGAAATCTTCCAAAAAGTGAATGAGATCCTCATTACAAATAAACATTCCCTAAAATTCTGTTAGAACAGAACACTGGTTTGAGATTTAAGTGGAACCGGCAAACCTCCTCCCTCCCCCAACACCTGTAGAAGGCAGCACATGCAAAGGCTCGTTAATACAGAGGTATTCTACTGTTTTACATCCGAACATTTAAAAAATGTTGCCACTGCTTCCTATCTAAAAGGAAAAAGTAAATTATCGATGTTAATATGAATTTTAAAATGCGCGCACAAACCCAGGTGTATGGCTATTCTGGTGTAGATTTAAAGCATTTAAATTCCCATTTTCTAAGTATTGGTCCAAACTGCATTTCTATCATATGGTAAAAGTATAAGCGTCTTCCCTCCAACTTTCTTGGAATTTTACTAACCGTCTGAATAGTTTGCCCTTACTTGCGAACACCTTTCGGTCTCAGCTACACTCACAGCCTCCACCTCACTTGCATTTCTAATAACACTGTAGAGGGAGGGTGTGAGTGTGTATTTATGTGTGGATAAGTGCACGCGCGCTCCCGCGCAGCTCCCCACCCCCACCCCGATACTTTTCTTTAGTGGAAACAGGGAGAATCTAGAGGTTATTCTACCGAGAACTCAATAGCAAAGCCCCAACCTTACGAAGTCAACCGACTGGACTCCGTGTTTTCGTTGCGCAGTGCAACTTCTCACACCCTACCCCAAGCTGAAGCAGCAGAAGGGAATCTGAAGAGAACCCAGGGAGGAGTCGGGGAGATAAGGAAAAAGTGAAAGGGCCGATCCCTCTGAAAGGCGTTTAAGTTTGCAACCGAGATCTTGTTTCCGCGAATCTGCGCCCACCCCGCTCCCTCTCCCAGGTGGAACTCGTTAACAGCAGCAACCCAGCCAACAGACACCGCCACCTTCCTTCCCCACGTACCCTCCCAGACCAGGGCAAGTCAGGGCGGCAAGCGAGAGCGGACGCCTGGCGGGGCCGCCGCGATCCCGGGCCACCACCAGGCCTCCGCCGACCCCAGCCCCGTCACCTGTGGAGAAAGCGCCCCCTCCCCGGCCTCTCTGCCCTTCAAGCAGACCGTATCCCCGCCGCAGCAGCCGACCCCCGTCCGGCCTGCGAGAACCGAACGCGGCGCCGGGCTCCCCTCCGCGGCCGCGGGGCCCCAGCCCCCCGAACTGGTTACAACCGGCGGCTGCGACCGAGCGGGGCAGCAGGCGGCGGGAGGGTCCCTGTCCGGGAGGGGAGGGGAGGGGAGGGGACGGGCAGGCCCGAGGAGCTGGGGGTTGCAAGGTCCTACCTAACAACGTCGGTCTCCTCCGGCTCCTCCTCAACGGCAGCGGCCCCGGCGGTGGCGGCGGCAGCGACATTCCTGGGGAGCGCTCCTGCCGCCGCCGCCTCCTCCTTCACTCAGCTCGCCTCTCGCCCCCGGCGCGCTCACCGAGCGCCGCGTCCCTTCAGCCACCTCCTCCCGCCCTCCCCAATACACACGCCCCGAAACCCAGAGCCCTACGGCTCCCGCAGCCTGGTAACCCACCCGCCCTCCCTCCCAGCCACCAGTGGCGGCCCCGTTCCCTCCCCCCTTCCCCAGCGCCCGCCGCCGCGCCGGGCTCAGTAATGGCGGCCACTCGGGTTCCCTCGCGCTGACGGATCTCTCTCCCTCTCTCCCGAACTTTACCTCAGCATCTCTCCCGGCGCGCACCACCAGAACGCACGCGCGCGTGCACAGCCACACACCCGGCCGGGGGCGGAGCGGCGGCGCAGCCGGGACGGGAGACGCGGGCGCGCGCGCGCGCCCCCCGCCCCACAATCCCCCGCCCCCGCCGCCCCTCACCTCGCGACGCCTCCCGCGCCGCGCGCCCGGCTCGGCCCCGCCCCTGCCCCGTCTCCCGGGAGCCTGGGAAGGCGCGAGCGTTGGAGCCAGAGGGAGGGGAGCGAGCGCGCGGGGCGCGTCCTCGCCGCGTCCCTGCTCCCCCATTGGCTTCTGCCCCTCCCCCTTCTTCCTCCGCCTCTCCCATCCATTGGTTCCCTCTCCTACTCCATTCCTTCTCACCTTTTCCCTTCTACCCATTGGCGTGAGTATTTTCCCTTAGCTTTCCTCTTTCTCCGTGTTCTGCTCCTCCTCGGTCCCATCCTCCACGCTTTAGAAGCTGCATGCCGTGCGCTGTAGTCTCCGAACCTCCCCTGCTTTCTCCCTTTCCTTCGTTTCTGTTTCTGGCCATAACTCAGAACAAACCGCAATACTGAAAAGGAGCCTGATGTTGTGTTAGCCGTTGTAAAACATGGCATGGGCACTGAATGCTTCTCGATTAATCCCTCTATGGTCTCTGAGCATTAAAGAATGCAAAGGAGGAAAGTATGTGTCCAAGCTCGTTCGCAGGGGCATGTTCGCGTGTGTGCTTCTGGGTGTGCTGCCAGTTTTCAGCCTGGGGAATTGCTCGCCAATTTATAGACATCACCCTCCTAGGACCTGGTGCCACACTCACCCCAGAAACCAGAACTCCTCGAGGGCTAGAAGAGACCATTTCTCCTACACGGCACGGGGCGCAGGCCCTTGAACCAGTCCGTTCTTGTGGAAGTTGAGGAAGAGTGGGTTAATTTAGGATGCAAAAGACCCCAGCTCACACCACCAGCAGCCCAACTTTAAGAACTATCGATCACTTGGCTTTTATTATACTGCTTTAAATATATTCATTATTTTTTGAATACTGGTTTGGGGGTACACTGGATTTTCCATACAGTTTTCATCTGTGCATTGACATTGAATAGTAGAGGGAGAAAGAATGGTAAAAATTAATGCTTTCCTCTTACCAATAAAGAAACTGAGGTCCTGTGACTTTCCCAAGGTCATCAGACTCTGTCTTACACAGAGGTCTTGAAATACTTGTCAGTAGATAAAATAATGAGCAAAAACACTAATCTGCCCCAATTCGTTGTAAAGTTTAAAAGAAAAAAGTAATTTGGAGAGAATTTCTCTTTGGAGAAAGATTTATATCCTGCATTGAAGATTGTTTATCATCAGTAAAGTTAACATTAAAAAAAGTCTCTGAAATTCAAGTTATTCTTTATTTCTTGTGTTACATAAAATACTGAAGTTAGCCAAGGTTGCTTTTTAGTGTTATAATGGTGCAGCTGCTGCCAACCAGAGTACATTTACGGTCTGTCAGTAAAGAAAACAAAAACTGCCTGTTGGTAAAAATCTGTTAGAAAATATTTGTCAGTAAATCTGTCACAATATTCCAGCAGAAGTTCTGTTCGTTTGTTTCTTCCCCCTGCCCCACTACTCTCCATATTTCTCAAAGGTAAACTTATTAGCAGAAAAGGCATTTCTAATTTCTCTATGTGCCTCTTACTCCCTGTAATTCCTTATTCCAGCCACTCCTTTGCATCTGAATGTTACCAAGCAGATTTAAAACTGGTTAAGGTCTGTAGGTACTTCTTTCTTTCAGGTATAAATGATAAGCAAGGAAAAATACACTGGAAAAAACCTTCAATGAAAACACAGGGAGAAAGGGAAAAATAGAGAAGAAAATTGGGGAGAGGGAGGTCAAACCACCAAAATGTGCTACTAATCCCATTGGTATTCAACCACTTATATAGGAAAGTTAATGCATTAAAATGCATTTTTTTTTGTATTTTTGTACTGAAAGTCCATAAAATACATAAGCCAATTCAAAGTCATAACCTTATTTAATGTTAAGTACTATATAAGTGGCCACCCTAGAGACAATTTTTAAATTATTTCCTAAATAATTAGAAAATTTTTAACCATGAACGTATATTATTATAAACTGGAGCTAAATAAGTCAGGGTGTTTAAAAGGAACATTGAGACAAAAAAGATGTAGTTTTCAATTATAGGATTTTAGAAATTTAGGATTTTGTTTCTTATTAATAGTCTAAAACTACAAATAAACTACAATTTGTATTATTTTTATGTTACTTACTTTTTCCAAAAAATAAAGTTCACTGTTTTCTATACCAATAGAAATCTGAAAATGGGAATTGGGAGCCAAAAATCTGTGGTTGCTTATGTCTCTACAAATAATGGGGGGGGGGAGATAAATGTCATCTTTTAAAGTGTATCTGGAGTCACACCTCACAGCCACACCACACTTTAAAACATTACCCTCCCCACTCAAAAGGGAATATTTTGGGAAAAATAAGAAGTTTATTCTTTATACACATGCAAATATGGGGGAGAGATGGAATAAATATTACCAAGCCTTCTCATATCAGCTATTCTTCTTATCTAGAATAAAAAATTTAAGCACTTGTTCTGCTGTACTGGATAATTAAAATCACCCGAAGCTTTGTTCTTCGTTTACTTTGAAAAAATTGGCAGAATAAGATTTCAGTCAGGCAGTTTAGGTTTTTAATTTAAATATTCTTCTCCACAAATTTCTGCTTCTTCAACATATCCTAATAAAGTATTAAGATGCATGGTCTTTTTGGATCAAAAGAGGTGACAGTCATTTAAAAAATGTTATAATTCCAGCCTTTACCATCAGGAGTAACACAGCAATATTCAAATACATGAGTATGATGTGGCGTCCAAAGAACTTACCCTATAGAAGCGGCTACACCCCCTACTGGAAGTCTTTGATTACAACAACTTTGGCTTCTGTAGCCTCAAGAACACAAGAAGTCAAATATAGGACCTTTCCACTTATGACAAAATCCACCAATATTTTTGCCTGTCTGATACAAGACAGGCTTTTGGGGAACAAGCTATCTCAGAATGTCACCTTGATTACTAACAAAATACACAAAAAGTTGGATAATAAGGATGTAAGTAAATACTCAAAGCAGTTGTAAGATTATTTATTAATTTCCTACTGCTTTTCTCATTTCCATCCCCTACTCTATCTCCACCTCCTGCTTATAATTCTCTTCCTCCCTGTCTTGAACAGTTAGGACTACTCAGGTGGGGAGACAGGGTAAGATGAGGTGTTATTCTTGCAGGTAGGCAAATCATGATGTACCCAGAACCACAGCAGCCATTTGCTGAGTTAAGGTGCTTAAGGGCTTTCCTCAGATTTGTATTATGGCTACCAATAGTTTCAACATGGAAAAAAGGGTGATAATTATGTCTTGGCTGTTACAATAGGAAATATTTTGATATAAGTTAAGGTCATTATGAGTAAGGTCCTAGAACAGGAGGAAAGTAAGTAATGCATTGACCTTCCTGGCACTTTGTTCCACAGAACCTTGTTTTCTTGATTTTTCCAGAATTGTATTTTCAATCCCAAAGATGGTATCATGCTCATGCCACTCTGGTCCTAGGGCATAACTAAAATAGTGAAAGCAGCACTACATTTTAAAATAGTATTTTATGAAGATTATTTGTAATGCAGACTCTTCTTAAAGGAATAACAATTCATTCAGGTCCCACCAGCACAGATACTTTAATTAGACAAAAATCTTCAAGTTATTTCCTCTCACAAAAGGAGGTATTGTTGGGCCATCTGGACCCTCCATTGAGTTTTTATGAAAGATCACAGCTTGAATTTAATCAACCTCAATAAGGTTAACCCTATAAAGCTAAAAAATAATTGCAAGGGTTGCTAACTGAAGAATTTGAATTCTCTCTTTGATATTGTTACCACGGATATTTGTAAATCATTTCAATGGGAAACATCATCGTGTAATGATATTGTTACCACGGATATTTGTAAATCATTTCAATGGGAAACATCCTCGTGTATTGCTTGACTATTTAACCATATGAACATAATTTTGATTTTTTGTGAATTTATTCTCTCTCTGTTTTGACAAAATTTAGGTCGTGAGCCGCTCTACATAGGTATCACAAATATTAGGCTCTATACAGTGGCTAGAAGATTGTTAGTAGAAAACTCAACAAATGTTTGATAATACTATGAAACACTCTAGGTTTTATGGATTCCTGTGAATTTATTGCTAACAGAAGGATTTAAATTATGTTTTGAAGTAACAGCTTAGATAATCACTTTGGGAAAAAAAATCATTTAAAGAAATTGCCGAATTAGCCTGCGAAAGTTGAGTTAGATGTCCTTCCCCAAGTACAGCCCACATTCTCCACATAGCATCTGTCTAGTAGGTAAATATGAGTTTCTAGCAACAAATAACTCTGGGTCTGAAACATCAGGGAACATTTTTAAAAACTGATGCAGTGTAAGAGCTTCTGCAATCAACAATAAAGGTGGTTAATCACTCTGCAATTAAGCCTCTGTCAATTTTCCCTATTATTATAAACTATCGTGGATGGTAAATATTTGCCTTGCCAATCCATGCTTCTGCATTTCTTCAGAAAGTCAAAAATATCATGGCTATTTTTCTAGCTCAATAAATATATCCTTCTAAATCTTCTATACTTCTCAAATCACATGTGGTCTTTCTGATGACACAGCTTCTTTCATATACATCTATTAGTAAGGAATAATAATACTCATCTTCTCTCTCTAGCTAAGCTTCCCACTCCTCTTCTGCATAGCCCAGGACAGGACTCTGTCATTACTTCATTTGTTTTGAGCTCTAGTTCTTATAGCAATGGACATTCAATAATTATTTTTTATTCTTTTCCACATGAGTATTTACATTAGGAATTCTGAGATTTTTATAAATGTAATATAAAAATTTATAAAGAGCAACATGTATCTTATAATCCAAATCTTATAAAATTAAACATAAAAGGAAGCAAATACTTAAATAAATTAATATTTACTTAAGTATTTGTATTTAAGAAATTTATATTTATTGAGGTAGAAAAAAAACAGCCATAATATTTTATGTGGAAAAAAAAAAGTCAGGCTACAGAGCAATAAAGGCTGATTTTTGTAAAAAGAAAATGCTTAAAAACAAGACTTGAATTTTATTTTGGGTTTTGTTTACTGTTGTGATCTTTAGAAGTCATTGAATTTCCCTGAGCTGAAGTTTCCTCATCCACAAAATGTTCCCTTTACCACTCTAACATTTTCTTTTTTTAATTTTTAATTTATTTATTTTTAATGCGGTGATGAGGATTGAACCCAGGGACTCTCACATGAGAGGCAAGTGTTCTACCACTGAGCCACAACCCCACCCTCCACTCTAACATTCTTCTTTTTGATTTTATTTTCTAATTTTTTAATAATTAACATATTATTTTCTTATTCAACAAAAAATTGGGTTTTATTGGGGTTGAAAATTGAGGCAGACAGTGCATAAATCAAGATAAGGCAAACGTCTTAAAGCAACTAAACTGCCTACCATGTATATCTTTTCATTTTTCTCTTTTAGCCTTCCCTTTTCCCCTTTCTGTTTTTTCTCCTCTTACTCTTCCTTTAGATGTTTCTTCCTCCTTTTTTTTAAATTTATATTTTTCCTCTACTGATTCTCTATCTTTTCTTTCTTAAATATCTCTTAGGCCTTTTTTCTTTTTCCCTTCAGGTACTGGGGATTGAACCTAGGGGTGCTTTACCACTGAGCTATATCCCCAGCCCTATTTATTTTTATTTTCAGATAGGGTTTCACTAAATTGCCCAGTCTGGCCTGGAACTCTAGATTTTGCCTCAGCCTTTCAAGTAGCTGGGATTTCAGGCATGAACCACTGCACCAGACTATTGCACCTCTTACAGTCCAACCTGGGCATTGCTTAGTTCTGTTTGCAGCAACCTGATATCTGGAATGAAATAGTCTAAGGGCTAAGACTTAACTTTTGTGATCTTCAAAAACCATTGGATCTCCCTGAGCTGAAGTTTCCCTTGACCATAAAATTGTCCCTTTGCCACTGTAGCATCATTTAGTTGAAGTTATTTTGCAAGGTTGGCCCACACATCAAGCTTCCCTTTTTCCTGGTTTACACTTAATTAACACTGAGCACCACACCCAGGACAAAACTCTTAGCTTTAGCTTTCCTTTTGGTTTTGTCTGGGGTCCTTACTCCATCCCTCCCACAAAGATTAAAACAACAAAACAACATAACAACAAAGTTTCATCCTTATGAAACCAAGTAAATTTATGTTCATTCAAATCCCGCTCCTAAAATCTATTTCATTAGGTTTGAATTTTCAGACTTCCTGGAACAAACTTGTCCCCTTCATGTTATAAGATCACTGGCTCTGCACCTTCTTTGGCAAAAGATTGCCTTGTATGTTCTAAGCCTACAGTTCTTTAAACTCCCCAAATTTACTGATCACTTTGCCCCCTAAGCAGTACAACCTAGAACATCCAGTAGCCCATATTGGGTCTTAATAACTCTGTTTAATAACCTATTCAGGCCACGTATTTTCTCCCTACTGCCCATTTATGGTCAGTCTTGTTTCCATCCTTAGCTCCACATGACCACAAATCAACTTTCTTTCTTTAGAGAAAGATCTGTCCTATTCTGGACATTTCTTATTGATGGAATCATACAATATGTGATCTTAGGATCTGGCTTTTTTACTTAGCCGAATACTTCTGAGGTTCATACATGATTTAGCTTGCTTTGGCACTTTGCTCCATTTCACTGCTGAATAGCATTCCATTGTATGAATACACTTTTTTTTTTTTTTGTATTTTGTTTTATCCATCCATCAGTTAATTGACATTCAGATTGTTTCTATCTTTGGGCCATTATGGGTAATACTGCTACAAATAACCATGTATAAAAGTTTGTATGGACATAAGTTTTCATTTCTCCTGGCTAGATTCTTATTATATAGAATTGATAGATCATATAGTAAATTTATGTTTAAACTTATAAGAAAATATCAAACATTTTCCAAAGTGGCTGTATCATTTTATATTCCCATCAGCAATGTATGAGTGTTCTAGTTTTTCTACAATCTGGCCAACACTTATATTTTCTGCTTTATTATATCCATTCTAGTATGAATGAAGTGGTATTTTATTGTAGTTTGAATTTACATTTCCTTGTATGATAAATGGTGTTAGCTTATTTTTATGTGCATATATTTGGCCACTGGTATCTCATGTTCGATTATATGTCTTTTCAAATCTTTTGCCCATTTTTAAACTGGGTTTTTGCCTTATAATTGAGTTGAACCTCACTGGATATTAAGTTCTTAGGTTGAATTTTCTAAACAAATCCTTAAAACTTCTTAATGCACTGTTGACTTTATTTTAATATTTTTCCTGCAATACTTCCTAAGATTCATTTCCTTGCATTTTTGAAATATTTCTTTCCCTCAACTTGCATAAATTTTTAAAAGACTTTTCTTGAAGGAAAATACTCTTTTAGTTTATCTTAATTTAATCTACATTAGCAATATGTAGTTGTTTAGACTTTTTCTCTCTACTTTTTCTTGCTCAAACAGGATAGCTGAATGCCAGTTATGGGTATCATTATTATTATTGTTACTTTTTTAAAAGAAATAATATACTCATTTTATCAGAAAATCTGTGTAGACTATTAAACAGTGACCAATCTGTTCCCTGATCCACTTATTATTGTAATCTCCATCTCAATAACACGAGCCTTCAAGCAGGACTTTTGAGGCATATCTATCAAAAGTGAGAGAGACTACAACTAACCTTCTTCTTGGTGTCTAATTCACTTTCAGTTAGTAACTGTCTTTGAGAGTAAATGAACTCCTGTAATCCCAGCAGCTCAGGAAGCTGAAGCAGGAGGACTGAGAATTCAAAGGCAGCCTCAGCAATTTAATGAAGCCCTAAGCAACTCTCCAGACCCTGTGTCTAAGTAAAATATAAAAAAGGGCTGGGGATGTGGCTCAGAGGTTAGGTGCCCCTGAGTTCGATCCCTGGTACAAAAAAAAAAAAAAAAAAAAAAAAAAAAAAAATACATAGACATAAAAAATTAAGTTAACTCTTTTAAGGAGTACAATTTTAGAGTAGCTCAAAGTGATCTTTTCATTTGATATCTCAGGATATCACCATGCCTTTTAATATTTTGCTGTGCAAGGCAACTTCTTGGCCCCAAAGAAATCATGTGCCACAGTGATTTAGGGATTAGAAAGAAAGAGGTTACTGCAGTTTGGATACTCACTTCTGATTTACTATGTGTACATCCTCAGTGAGGCCTGCGGGTTCGTGTTACTGTGGTACATATCCCAAGTGTCATCCTAATTCTGATAAAAGAGGTCTGGCTTTGACAGTGTTCTGTATGTTTGCCTTGTAATGGAACAGGCTGCTGACAATTCTTAGAATTCACCTGAGGATAAAACTCTTAACCCTCCCCAATCATCCCATCAGTTAACTCACTATAATTCACTGCCACAGCCCATTGTTTGGATAAGCATTTTTAGCTAAATCACCAGAAATAATAGGTATTTGCAAATGTTTTCTGATCAGATACCATTATATACAACTGCAGCTTAGAACACCGGCCTATCAAACTCTCCTAAGACATAGTGAAGACTGTAAATTTCTAAGAGGGTGTGTCCTCATTCAAAAATGGATGGAGTCTTCATACAAAGGAGACACATTTTAGGAATACTGACAACCTAGAAAGTCAGGAACTCTCCATTAGTTAGAACATTGATCCGGATCTCAGTTTTAGTTTTTCATTTTGTTAAGAACTCTTATTGTTTAAAAGTGATATGTATTTCATATAAGCTACTTATAGGGTAATTATTTCTAGTTTACTCTACCTGAGATTTTATATATTCTGGAAATTCCATATGACCCCAATTTGTACAAATACAAAAATATTAATATGTATTTTAATAGCCTGAAGGAAATATACCAAAATATTAATATTAGCTATCTCTTGAGAAATTTTCTAAATATACATACATGTATATATATATATTTATTTTGTATATGTTATTATATAAATAATATATATTATTTATATACTAATATTTTAATTTATTACATATGATATATTAATTCATATATATTAGTTTTATACATTTTTGTATATATTCACCTTACATTCTCATATACACTTGTGTATGTGTGTGCATACTTTCTTAGAATTTAAAAAAGAAGGCATTTTTTAATCTGCACATGCTAATCATGTCTTTTCATTCAAAACATTCCTTAAAATTACACTGATTGGTACTATACAACACAAGCTTTAACTCTGAAGTAGACATTCTCTTTAGAGTAGTACTTTGAGACATTCTCTCATTTAATAACTATCAATTTGCACTCACTCTGTGCCAAAGACTGTGCTCAAGTTAGATATAGAAAAATGAAAGGCATAATTTGTGTCTACAACAAGATCATTTCCCCCCGCCAGGATTGAATCTTAACTACAAAGTAGGCCTATTGATTACATTTTTTAGTGACGAGCAAATAATTCTTTCAATTTCTGTCACATAATAATAGCTTCATCACTTGTAATTTCTCGCTTTAAATACAACAAGCATGATAAGATAGTCTTTTGGAGAGCAACAAATTTGAATGGATAACACTTTCTTCTTTATCAAACTGACCAACTAACTTGCTCAAACCACTTTTTTAAAGAATATTTTTATTAGTTGTTGATGGATCTTTTATTTATTTATTTATTTATTTATTTATTTATTTATATTCAGTGTTGAAAATTGAACCCTCACACATGCTATGCAAGTACTTTACCACTGATTTACCCAGATTGAGACAGGAGGATATAGACAACCTAAACAGACCAATATCAATTGAGGAAATAGAAGAAAACATCAAAAGATTACCAACTAAGAAAAGCCCAGGACCGGATGGGTATACAGCAGAGTTTTACAAAACCTTTAAAGAGGAACTAATACCAATACTTTTCAAGCTATTTCAGGAAATAGAAAAAGAGGGAGCTCTTCCAAATTCATTCTATGAGGCCAACATCACCCTGATCCCGAAACCAGACAAAGACACCTCAAAGAAAGAAAACTACAGACCAATACTCTAATGAACCTAGATACAAAAATCCTCAATAAAATTCTGGCGAATCGAATACAAAAACACATCAAAAAAATAGTGCACCATGATCAAGTAGGATTCATCCCTGGGATGCAAGGATGGTTCAACATACGGAAATCAATAAATGTTATTCACCGCATCAATAGACTTAAAGATAAGAACCATATGATCATCTCGATAGATGCAGAGAAAGCATTCGACAAAGTACAGCATGACTTTATGTTCAAAACATTAGAAAAACTAGGGATAACAGGAACTTACCTTGACATTGTAAAAGCTATCTATGCTAAGCCTCAGGCTAGCATCATTCTGAATGGACAAAAGTTGAAGGCATTCCCTCTAAAATCCGGAACAAGACAGGGATGCCCTCTATCTCCACTTCTATTCAACATAGTTCTCGAAACACTGGCCAGAGCAATTAGACAGACGAAAGAAATTAAAGGCATAAAAATTGGAAAAGAAGAACTTAAATTATCACTATTTGCAGATGACATGATTCTATACCTAGAAGACCCAAAAGGGTCTACAAAGAAACTACTAGAACTAATAAATGAATTCAGCAAAGTGGCAGGATATAAAATCAACACACATAAATCAAAGGCATTTCTGTATATCAGCAACAAAACTTCTGAAATGGAAATGAGGAAAAACACTCCATTCACAATATCCTCAAAAAAAATAAGATACTTGGGAATCAACCTAACAAAAGAGGTGAAAGATTTATACAATGAAAACTACAGAACCCTAAAGAGAGAAGTAGAAGAAGATCTTAGAAGATGGAAAAATATACCCTGTTCATGGATAGGCAGAACTAACATCATCAAAATGGCGATATTACCAAAAGTTCTCTATAGATTTAATGCAATGCCAATCAAAATCCCAACGGCATTTCTTGTAGAAATAGATAAAGCAATCATGAAATTCATATGGAAAAATAAAAGACCCAGAATAGCAAAAGCAATTCTAAGCAGAAAGAGTGAATCAGGCGGTATAGCGATACCAGATTTCAAACTATATTACAGAGCAATAGTGACAAAAACAGCATGGTACTGGTACCAAAACATGCGGGTGGACCAATGGTATAAAATAGAGGACACAGAGACTAACCCACAAAGTTACAACTATCTTATATTTGATAAAGGGGCTATAAGCATGCAATGGAGGAAGGATAGCATCTTCAACAAATGGTGTTGGGAAAACTGGAAATCCATATGCAACAAAATGAAACTGAATCCCTTTCTCTCGCCATGCACAAAAGTTAACTCAAAATGGATCAAGGAGCTTGATATCAAATCAGAAACTCTGCGTCTGATAGAAGATAAAGTTGGCTCCGATCTACAGATTGTGGGGTCGGGCTCCAAATTCCTTAATAGGACACCCATAGCACAAGAGTTAACAACTAGAATCAACAAATGGGACTTAATTAAACTTAAAAGTTTTTTTTCAGCAAAAGAAACAATAAGAGAGGTAAATAGGGAGCCTACATCCTGGGAACTAATTTTTACGCCTCACACTTCAGATAGAGCCCTAATATCCAGAGTATACAAAGAACTCAAAAAATTAGACAATAAGATAACAAATAACCCAATCAACAAATGGGCCAAGGACCTGAACAGACACTTCTCAGAGGAGGATATACAATCAATCAACAAGTACATGAAAAAATGCTCTCCATCTCTAGCAGTCAGAGAAATGCAAATCAAAACCACCCTAAGATACCATCTCACTCCAGTAAGATTGGCAGCCACTATGAATTCAAACAACAACAAGTGCTGGCGAGGATGTGGAGAAAAGGATACACTTGTACATTGCTGGTGGGACTGCAAATTGGTGCGGCCAATTTGGAAAGCAGTTTGGAGATTCCTGGGAAAGCTGGGAATGGAACCACCACTTGACCCGGCTATTGCCCTTCTCGGACTATTCCCTGAAGACCTTAAAAGAGCATGCTACAGGGACACTGCCACATCGATGTTCATAGCAGCACAATTCACAATAGCTAGACTGTGGAACCAACCCAGATGCCCTTCAATAGATGAATGGATAAAAAAAATGTGGCATCTATACACAATGGAGTACTATGCAGCAATAAAAAATGACAAAATCATAGAATTTTCAGGGAAATGGATGGCATTAGAGCAGATTATGCTTAGTGAAGCTAGCCAAACCCTAAAAAACAGATACCAAATGTCTTCTTTGATATAATGAGAGCAAGTATGAACAGAGCAGGGAGGAAGAGTAGGAAGAAAAGAGTAACATTAAACAGAGACTTGAGATGGGAGGGAAAGGGAGAGAAAAGGGAAATTGCATGGAAATGAAGGGAGACACTCATTGCTAAACAAAATTACATATAAGAGGTTGTGAGGGGAATGGGAAAATAAACAAAGAGAGAAATGAATTACAGTAGATGGGGTAGAGAGAGAAGATGGGAGGGGAGGGGAGGGGGGATAGTAGGGGATAGGAAAGGTAGCAGAATACAACAATTACTATTAGTGCATTATGTAAAATTGTGGATGTGTAACTGACGTGATTCTGCAATCTGCATTTGGGGTAAAATTGGGAGTTCATAACCCACTTCAATCTAATGTATGAAATATAATATGTCAAGAGCTTTGTAATGTTGTGAACAACCAACAAAAAAAATGTAAAAAAAAAAGAATATTTTTATTAGTTGTTGATGGATCTTTTATTTATTTATTTATTTATTTATTTATTTATTTATTTATTTATATTCAGTGTTGAAAATTGAACCCTCACACATGCTATGCAAGTACTTTACCACTGAGCCACAAACCCAGCCCCTCAAACCAGTTTTCTGATTAGGGTGTTTTCAAAGCCCACATTCTGAATGTCAGAGGTACTTTGCATCAACTGTGTTGTTTTTCTCTTCTATTGTCACATTTGTAGTCTTGTGGTTTTGGTTTTTTTGTAGTCTTCAGGTTAGGGCCCTACCACCAGATGACACAGGCCATTCTGAGACTGAGTGAAGTCTTGTTTTAACTGGCATACAACTGTTTTTGTTTGGGTTTCTGTGGAATTTAGCAGTCTGAATCTCATCCAAAATAAGGGCATTCCACAAATTCCATTTCAAAAAAGCCATCCCTCCCTCATATACTGTTTCCATTTCCTTCAATGTTACTAAACTTTTCACAGGACATTCCAAGGAATGTGATAAAGGGAGGTGTTTTAAGACAAGGGAGACAAAATTCTTACACAGCAAGTTTTCTTGGTGGTATTAATAGTAGTAGCAGCAGAAGCAAGTAGTCATAGTAGTTAAGAAAATAAAGTCATAATACAGTTAAATACTTAAAGCATTGACCCTTTTAAATAAATTCAGAGATTCCAGAATTAAAAACAATATTTGTACATATTAGATGATTCAATGCAAATAATATTTATAATCTTTTAGCAATATGTATTATTTCTAAAATTGTTTAAACAAGAACTACAATTTTCTGGGTGTCCAAATTGTTAGCCTAAAAATAAATCTTTTTTTTTTAATATTTATTTTTTTAGTTTTCGGCGGACACAACATCTTTGTTGGTATGTGGTGCTGTGGATCGAACCCGGGCCTCACGCATGCCAGGCGAGCGCGCCACCGCTTGAGCCACATCCCCAGCCCTAAAAATAAATCTTACTTTTTCTTTCAAATACAAAAATTGATTTGCACCCCAAGTATTTTTAATGCAAAGAGAAACTGAGGGACAGATTCTAGAGAGGAGGCCTTAAAAAAGATCTGGGTTTTTTTCTTGTTTCTTGAGAAATACAGCTAGTGGCAGCTCTCCATATATGGAGAGTCAGTCTATTTTGACATGCTGGTAAAACTCATGAAAGCTAATGGGGACAAGGAACATACATAAGGTAAGCATGGAACCTACTGAATATAATAGCAGAGAAAACACTAAGAACATTCTGACTATGAATTCCCCCTTGATTTGTTGAATGGTAATAAGGTTTGCATTTCAGCACCCTTGTCAAGGTTCTGGAGGGAAAACCTTGGCACATTCAAACCCTGCCTTTGTGCAGACTCGTGGTGGAATGTTTTGATCTAGTGATGTGCTGCTTTCTCTACATTGAGCACAATTTAGTACAAATACTTCTGAGTGCTCTGATTTTATGGGAAATACACACTATAAGAGTTGAAGTAACTTGGATTCTTTTGCTTGAGAAAAGGAAAACTATTTTTAAGCATATAAATGAGGCAATGAAGAATGAATAAAAGGAAATGAGCTTACACTGCCGTAGTTAAAAAGAAAGATGATGTCCTTACAGTGCTGATGTTTTAAAAATTCTGTAAGGTTTTGCAGGCTTCTGTAGAGGTTTTTAAAAATCAGAGAGATTAGTGATGTTGAACATTCATTTTCATGTACCTGTTGATTATTTATATGTCTTTTGAGAAATGTGTTATTAGCTCATTTGTCCATTTTTAAATAAGATTGCTTGTTTTTTTAATCACTGAATTCCATATGTATTTTGTATATTACCAGATATATAGTATGCAAATATCTCCCCCCATTCTGTAGGTTGTCTCTTGATTCTATTGTGTCCTTTGTTGTGCAGGAGTTGTTTAGTTTGCAATAATTCCATTTATATACTTTTGCCTTTTTTTTTCCCTCTGTGCTTTTGGAGTCTTGTTAAAAAAAAAAAATCCTTGCCCATTCCAACATCCTACAGCCTTTGTCCTACGTTTTCTTCTGGTAGTTTCATAGTTTATGGTCTTACATTTAAGTCTAATCTATTTTGAGTTGATTTATATATATATATATATATATATATATATATATATATATATATATATATATAAAGATAAAGGTCTAGTTTTATTCTTCTGTATGTGAATAACCAATTTTCCCAGCACTATTTATTGATAAGACTGTCCTTTCTCCCAGTACATGCGTTTAGCATCTCTGCTGAAAATCAGTTGGCTGTAGATTCATAGGTTTACTTCTAGACTCTGTATTCTATTCCACTAGTCTATGTGTGTGTCTGCCATGATGTTTTTTTAAAAATATATATCTATATATCTATCTCTATAAAAATAAATAAATAAATAAACAAAATAAATATTTATTTACTTTTATGTGAGGCTGAGGATCTAACCCAGTGCCTCACATGTGTGACACAAGCACTCTGCCACTGAGCCACAACCCCAGCCAATGCCATGCTGTTTTGATTATTATGGCTTTGTAGTATATTTTGAAGTCAGGTAGTGTAATGTTTCCTTCTTTCTTCTTTTTGCTTAAGATTACTTTAGATATTTGGGATTGTTTTTGTGGTTCCATATGAATTTTAAGGCAATGCAAAGTAAAATCACATTGAGATTCCACCTTGCACCTGTTAGACAAAAAGACAAAAAGTAAATGGTACTGGAAAGAGCATAGAGAAGGAGAATCTTTACACATTGTTGGTGAGAACGTAAATTAGTACAGCCTTAGGGAAAATAGTATGGAAGTTCCTTGAAAAACTGAAAAGAGAATGATCATAAGATCCAGGAGTCCCACTACTGAGTATAAATCCAAAGGAAATGAAATCAGCCTATTGATGAGACCTTCACATTTCCATGTTTACTGCAGCACCATTCACAACAGCCAAGAAATAGAAAAAAACCCTGAATGTCCATGTAAGGGTGAATGGATAAAGAAAATGTGAAACACATGCACATGCTAATGCACGTAGAATACTATTCAGGCATAAATAGTGCAATGTTGTCATTTAAAAAAATAATATGGACGTAAATGACATTATTATGTCAAGTGAAATAAGCCAGTCCAAGAAAGACAAATACATATAATCTAAAAAAGTTGATCTAATAGAAATTGAGAGTAGAATAATAGTTACCAGATGCTGGGGAAAATAAAGGAGAAGGAACAATGAGGAAAGATTGGTGAATGAATACTAAGATATATTCAGGAAAAATGATATTTCTACTGCATAGTCGTAGGATGACTATAGATAATAATATACTATTTAATTTCAAAAAAGCTGAATTTAATGTTTTCATCATAAAGAAATGACAAATATTTGATTGGGATATTATAAAATGTACCTACTTGTATCAAAACATCACATGGTACCCCAATATGTATGACTTTTATGTGCCAATTAAAATAAAAAACAGGCATGTTGCTGGTTAAGTCAGGATAAAAGACTAGACGGGTGTTCCCATGATACCTCTCTTGCCAAGTGAAAGATGCCAATAAAATAAAATGTTCCATGTGTTTTAATATGCCTATAAACTTGTTTTTTACTTGGTATGACCAGATGTAAACAATGCTCCAGTGGCATGCTGTACACACCGGGTCAGAGCACTTATCTATGATATTGTTTCATTGTGTTACTTGTCTGAGTTCTTAATCTCAGACTAACTTTTACATCAGCAATACTGGTCTTCTGTTCCCATAACTAATAACAACACTAAAAAATAAACGAAGGATTAAATCATTATCCCCTTCGTATTTGTGACATCTTGAATTATTCAAAGTGTTAATAAATAGTAGAAGGGATATTGTGCCATGGTTCCCCAAAGTTTCATATTCACTTCAAAGAATTTCAATGGTTTTCATATAATATTTTGACAAATATAAAATAGCAACAACAAAATACCACATATTTCATACTTAAGAATAAGTAGATTTTGTTAATACCAGTGGCATTTACTCACATTTGAAAAATTATACCCATAAAATATGGTATGTTAAGTATCTAGACAGTGTTTAGTATGTATATTTAAGGGTCCCAAGTAAAAGTCAGTATTCTCAGAGATTCGAATCCACATGTTGAAATTAACAACTGGAGCTCATCATTCCTGGATCTGTAGTAACTCCCTGAATACATGAGAAAAACATCTCTTTTTTTAAAGCTTAATTTTCTCATCTGCAAAATAAGGAGATTGGACTAGCTGATCTTTTAGAATGCTTTGAGCTCTAAAGCTTTGATTATATCAGGTCCTTTATTTAGCACCCATACACAGCTGGATTTAAATGTCATATGTGGACTTAAGTGTCAACATGTAGCAATATTAATATGCTTTCTGTGCTAGAGAAGTTGTTTTTATCAAAGATTTATCAGTATTCCTATACATTTATGTTTAGTGACTCCATGATAAATGTTCAACATGTCTACTTTTAATGCTTTCACTAGCATTTCATTTAGTCAATGTCTTAGTCCATTTGGGTTGCTATGACAAAAATTCCATAATCTGAGCAATTTATAGACAGAAACAGATGGAGTCTCTCCAAAGGAGTCTCTCCAAAGGATCCCATAGCAAGTAAGGTAGTGACAGAGTTCAGATTCGGGCTCTCATTAGGAGATGAATTCTGTAAAGCATACTCAAGGAATCTGTTTATGCTGTCTTCACAGCAATGAGTAAGTATTGAAATAATAACTGTAGATGATTTTCTTCTCCAAAATTATCACTTTCTTAATTACTGATGCCATTAAGTCAGTATTTGTCTAGTTTATGTTACTTGAGTATAACTGATTAAGATCATGATGCTGTTGTACCAGGTTTTTTATGCTTTTTAAATGTTGAATGGTACCTTAAAATATTAATTTAATATTAATACTATTATTGCTAATATAAATAATATTTGCAGGAAAAATTTTAGAGTTAATGAGTTAGTAAAATTCTAATAAGTGCTGTTCTTAGTAAATTTCAATAAATTATCATACTGTTTAATTTAAAACTATCCAGTCACGTTTAATGTTTATAGACCTATTTGATATGTTTACTTTTCTTCAGTAATATGATTCTAGATTTATTGTTAGTATTGATTTTAGTCTTTGACCATGTTTTTCCTAAAATGAGTTTTTATATAAAACTAATGTAACTTTATACACAATTATATAATATCAAAATTTCACACACACATCTCTTCTCATTTGGAACTCTCAGTGAATATTTTATGTGGCCATTGGAATATATTTTATTTTTCACTATACTATAGTTATATAGGAAACCTTTTTTTTTTTTCAATTCTAAAACACCGGGGGGTCTAGAAATGAAGAGATTTCTACTTCAAGAAAGAGGATAGCGAATGTTTTAAAAGCAAGTGAGCACCTAACATGCTGGGAAGAGTAGCTTTCTCTTTTTAGGAGCAATAGAGCTATTGTCCAGAATAAATCAGTACCAGTTTAACAAGGGTTTAGTATGTTTGTATTTCAACCACATATAAAAAAAATTATATTGAGTAAGAAACTAAGGAATCCTTTTAAGATGAGATAGGCATGATAAAGGTCCAGGGGGTTAGCAGTTAATGGAAAGGAGAGAAATGGGGTCTAAAACATGCGAAACTTAAACCAGAAAACATCCACAGAGCCAAGTGTACAGTATTGAGGCTTGTGTCACCTCAGCCCTTCCTTCTTTTCATCAGTGTCATTCCTGAGTGAAGTATGAGGATGGAACCACATTGTAGGCCTCCATGAGGGGTTAGTCCCCTTCAAAGTCACTCTTCTGTGTGGAGATTGATGCATTCACAGAAAACAACCCTCCATACCAGTGAAGCAGGCTTTGAATCCTGATTAAGCATTTTCAAATTCAAGGCTGTGAACAGTCTCTTCAAGAAGCATTCCCAGGATTGCTTGGCAGAGTCAGCAGAGGAGGAGCTTCCTAAAAATATACTGAGTAGGAAATGGTTCAGATACAAACTGGAAAGTGCTGCATGAGATAATTAGGGTCAGAAGTAACTAGTCAGAAACTCAGGGTATAAATAGGCTCTTGATTGGCCACTGGATGATGAAGAGGATACCAGATGGGATTCTAGACACAGACACAAATAAGAAGTTGAGACACGCTACTAGTTTTCAAGGTTAAAAGAAAAAAAATCAGAAATTAATTTCAGGGATGGGGCTGCAGCTCAATGGCACAGCGCTCACGTAGCATATGCAAGACCCTGTGTTCAATCCCCAGTACTGCTAAAAAAATTAGAAATTAATTTTATCTTTACATAATCACACAGGAAACAATTAAATGAAACAAGACAACCTGCTTGTTCAGAAATTAATTTCTATGCTAATCTTGAACCCTAAATTTTTGCTAATCCTGTTTCAGTTTAATGACTTTTACAAAAGTGCACACACTTAGCCATTTTTCCAAGTACCACTGTTTAGCAGTTTTCATAGCATACTAATATAGGCCTCATCATTCTTTTTTTTTGTAATTTTTTTTAGTTGTGTTGGATCTTTATTTTATGTATTTACATGTGGTACTGAGAATTGAACCCAATGCCTCACACATGCTAGGCAAGCACTCCACCATTGAGCTACAACTCCAGCGCTAGGCTTTATCATTCTTACACTCATCCTAACAAATAAGAAAGGGCAATCAAACCTGAATACAAATCACACACAAAATTTGGAATGTTTCTTGATACTAACCCTCACCGCCCCACTCAAAATTAAAATTTATACATCAGTTTGGCCAAGTCCAGTTGATCAGAGAACCCTGAAACAAACCTTTGGAATTGTTTCTATGGGCTGAGTGAGAATCCAGCAAATTACCAAATGGTGGATGGACAATTGCTGTCATGATGCCATTGTGTGATCAATGACCACTGAATCATGCAGTAGTCATTTTCCAAAGTAATGGTTAACTCCTTGTGTTATTCAGCTTTCTGTTGATGTGACAAAATATCTAAGAAAATCAGTTTATAAGGAGGAGATTCACTTTGGCTTATGGATTCAATCTGTGGTTGCTTAGCCTCATTACTTTGGGCCTCTGGTGGCACAGTACATCATGGCAGAGAACATGGCAAAGAGAAAGTCTGTCCTGGCAGCTAGGAATCAGAAGGGGGCAGGGAGGCTAGAATCCCAATATTTGCTTCAAGGGCACACCCACAATGAACTAACTCTCTTCCACTAGGCCCAACCTTCTGAAGTTTCACCACCTCTCAACAGTGCCATAAGCTGGTAACTGAGCCTTTGGGGGATCATTTAAAATCCAAACCATAATACCACTTACATAGTCACTTTGAAAAGAACAAGTAAAATGAGTATAACTTTAATGTGGACTCAGAAAGCAGCTAGGGACTTCTAAACCATCTTTATTCCTCTAGATTAAAATTACTTTTGACACCTAAGAAAGGAATAATTGGCTTATTTTGTCAGTTGTTCACTGACCCATTCATTTAGCCAACAGTCACTGAGTGCTGGATGTTGTGCTTGGTACTGGAGACATGTGTTGAATGTAGGAGACAAACAGAAAAACAATGCCAAGCTACAGTGATACTCATGAGAGACCAACACTGTCCCCTGGGAGTGGAGGTATACTGAAGAAGGCTTCCTCAAGGGGGTGATGGTGCTCAGAGTCTAAAGGATCAGAACGGGTTGTCATGATTAACAGGTAAGGGTCAAGAAATGGGCACTTGGGCCTGGGTGTGGGAGACTTTTATTTGAATTTTGATTTGATTTAATCTCATCTGTTTTCATCACCCATCATTATCTTCAAAATTAAAGGAAAAAAGAAAAAAAACTCATTGGGAATCATTTAGAAAGACAGATGACTGATGGTTACACTAGATTACAACTCAGAGTTTTATTGCTTTAAACCAGAGAAAAGAATTTGTGGTCTCCGAGTACCGATTTCCACTTTAAAAATTTCTGATTTTTGAAGCTATAGCATAAGCTTACCTATAAATGTGATAAAGAAGGTTAACTTTCATTTGTGACCACAGCAGACAGGATAGGTTTAGGGGGTGAGGGGGTACAGAGAGAATACATGAAAAGTACAAGAGGTATAGCTCATAATTTAAGCCATTGTCCAATAATTTTCCAAAACTCTACTGCCTTGGTTACTCAACCCCCTTTGAAAATTATTTGTAACTTCATATTTGAGAGGTTATAATATACTTTTATTTTTTTGAAATCTCCATGACCTTTTAATGATATAATGTAGAGAGGTATGGTAGTATATGCCTATAATCCCAGTGACTCAGGAGGCTGAGACAAGAGGATTGCAAGTTCAAGGTTACTCTGGCAATTTAGCAGACCAAGTCTCATAAAGAAAATTAAAAGGGTTAGGGATGTATCTCATGGTAGAGGGACCCTGAGTTCAATTACCAGTACTGAAAAAGTGTGTGTGGTGTGTGTGTGTGTGTGTGTGTATGTATGTGTGTGTGTGTGTGTGTATGTGTATGTGTGTGTGTGTGTGTGTGTATATATATATATATTCAAAATATGATCCAAGTTGGGTATGGTAGTGCATACCTATAATACTAGCAATTTGGAAGGTTGAGGCACAAGAATCAAAATTTCAAGGCCAGCTTCAGCAACTTTGTGAAACCCTGTCTCAAAAAATAAAAAGGACTAGGGATATAGCTCAGAGGTGAAGTGCTCCTGGGTTCAATCCCCAGTACCAAAAAAACAAAACATGATCAATGGGATTGTATCCTAAATTTCTCATTTTCAGCACTTAAAGATTCAATTAAAAATTTAGAATCCTTAGATGCCTCCCTTTCTCTAACACAAAGGAAATAATGGAAGCATTTGTTCCCCTTCCAAAACCAAAAAAAAAAAAAAAAAAACAACAACAACAAAATACCATATGGTAATAATGCATATTAAATTTAGCATCAATCATTTGGTGGGATTCAATAGAATCAGATTGTAATTGTCTAATCTACTGAGAAGGACTTTGTTTCATTTTTGCCTGTCCCTTCAAATCCATGTTATGGGATAATTTTTAAGTGAATATTTAATTTAAATCATTAAACTCCTTCAATGTGGCATATGATAGAATACATATAAAACTTAAACTAAATTTATCTTTAAAACAAATCTTGTTCTGAGGAAACCCCAAATATTTAGACATTATTAAACTTTGTGATTGAATTAACAAAATGGGCTTGATCACTCCTTTGTTTCCCTTCTGTTTGAGAAGCTTTTTTTTTAATATTTATTTTTTAGCTTTAGGTGGACACAATATCTTTATTTTATTTTTATGTGGTGCTGAGGATCGAACCCAGTGCCTCACGTATGCCAGGCGAGCGCGCTACTACTTGAGCCATATCCCCAGCCCGAGAAGCTTTTTTTTTTAATATTTATTTTTTAGTTGTAGTTGGACTCAATATCTTCATTTCTTTATTTTTATATGGTGCTGAGGATCGAACCCAGGGCCTTGCACATGCTACGCGAGTGCTCTTCTGCTAAGCCACAACCCCAGCCCAAGAAGCTTTTGCTCTTCATAATGACATCTCAATGTATGTGAAATGATCTACAAGACAGTAAGTGAAAAGTATGTTGATAAATAATATACATAGCTGGAGATTATATCTAGAAATGTGTACATATATTTTTAAATTTAATATACAGGAAAAGGTTTGGAAGGATGTAGCAGAACATGGATGGATTACAAAGAAATGAGATAGGGAACAGCAAAAGGGAATATGATACTTCGTTTTGTATTATGTAAATTTTTATGATTAAAACTTCACACACACACACACACAATCAGAATGCATCAAGGTTTTTTTTTTTTTTAAAGAGAGAGTGAGAGAGGAGAGAGAGAGAGAGAGAGAGAATTTTTAATATTTATTTTCTAGTTCTCGGCGGACACAACATCTTTGTTTGTATGTGGTGCTGAGGCTCGAACCCGGGCCGCACGCATGCCAGGCGAGCGCGCTACCGCTTGAGCCACATCCCCAGCCAGAATGTATCAATTGTTAACCAAGAGCAAAGAATAAGAATAACAACCAGAAGCCTAAAAGAAAAAGAAAGTTAGGGTCCAAAGCACACATTAAGGAAGGGGTACTTGAGAAGGCTGAAACTATCTTAGTACCAGCTGCTTCTTTTCCTGATATCAGATGAAATATTTTCAAACAGGGAATTATGTAACCCCAAAGCACAACATCTCTGATTTGTATACACTGTAACTTTACAGTATACAGATTGCATCATTTTGTACTATGTGTCAAACATGTCACTAAAAAGGCATCAAACATATGCATTTTACTTGTGATAAATCTTTTTGACTAGGTCACAGAACAAGTAGATTGCAGACAGCAAAGTTTTCTAAGTGCATAGAAGAGAACTGAAACATGGTGGCACTCCTCACATTTTGCAGAGATAAATGACACATGCCATCAAACTCACAGCCCCATCTCACATTTGCTACATTTTTGACAAGCAATTTTCATTCAGTAATGCTTGTTCATATATAGAGGCATAAAACAAAAAGGGTATATATCAGTTTTCATTCAAAACTATAAAGTAGTATTCAAATATGTTTTGTAATGCTATAATTTCTTAGAATTATTATGATAAAACATAAATAATTAAAATAACTTGAATGATATAGGGATTTTATCCATGATATTCAGCTTTTCCTAGTACTTAATACTTTCCTTTCTTCTCTCTCTCTCCTCCTTTCCTTTTCTTTTTTCCCCTACCCCACATGTCTGTCTGCCTGCCTTCCATAAATATGTATTAAATATCTATTATGTGTCAAGCAGTGTGCCGGGTGCCAGGAATCCAAAACCAAGCATGGCACAAATCCCTGCCTTGGATGAGCTTGCATTATAAGTGGAGTAAACCCATATGTAAACAAATGAACCTAAGTAAAACATGGTGTCATAAACAACATTCCAATGAGAAACAAAATAAAATTTAATGGGCATCTACTAAGCACTACATTACATTTTTTATGTATATTTTTCACTTAACCTTCACATTTAAACCTTCAACAAAGGCTCAGCATAGGTATTTTTATCTTCCTTTTGCAAAATAAAAATTTACTATGTAGGAAAAGGCTTGGAAGAATGCATAGCATGAATTTCAGAAAAAAATAGTTTTAAATTTTTTTCAAAGTGCTTAAGAAATAATCAGCAGAGCTATTAGGATGGTAAATTATAAACTAGGTTGGATGAACTGACTTAATACTTAAAACTCTTGGTATCAATTGCCAAAGCTCACTTTTAAATAGATGGAAAAAAGGAAGTTGATATAGTTCATTACAATGAAATACAATGTTTGTTTTTGATAATTGAGTTTTGAATTTCAAGTATAAGAAGAAAAATCTCATTTCAGTAACATTTAACTCAGAATAGAAAAGAATTGATAATTGGATAACTGAATTTCATTAAAACAAAAGTTTTGACATTACATATAGCATTTGGAGGACTCTAGAAATGCTACTGAATGACTTATCTGACCTCTGTTTTACCAGATTTTTAAAAATTCACAGCTCATATGCATTCTTAAAATTAGACATAATTTTTCTCCCCTTTTTTTGGGGAAGAGCAGTATTGGTATAATTTCTACAGCCAAGAAATATCTAGAGGCATTAAAGCCTTGTAATTTTTGCATGTTGTATCTTATAAGATTGGCAGGGGTTGGGGGGTCACTGACATTTTATAGCTGGTGAAACTGAAGCTCTATAAGTATTAACTAAAGGGTGACAGAAAGGATAGTTAATGAGCCTTCCTCATAAATACTGCATAGTTTAACATTTTCTCTTTGCTAATGAAGATGAAAGGTAGCTTTCCTTTCCTTCTTCCCTTTCAACAAACATATTAGATACCTATTGTGTTCTGGGCTTTGGGCTAGATAGTACAGATGCAAAACTGAAGTATCTTACAGATTAACAAAGACCTATAAGAGATTATTATAACGGAGATACTACTGAACACTTTCTACAGTTACCATGTTCCAAGTACTATACTATGTGCTTTATGTGGATTATCTCATTTAATACTTAAAACAACTCCATCAGGTAAGTACTAATATTGCCTTCATTTTTCAAATAAAGACAGCAATACAAGTTAAGTATTTGTCCAAGATCACACATCTAGAAATTGGCATTGTTGGTGTGTTTGTATTTTAATTATCACATAATGCTGTTATGATAGAGATGTAAACAAAGAATTATGGGAGCCAAAAAGACATAAAGGGGTGTGATTGACTTGGTTTCAGGCAATCCAGAGATATTTAAAAAAAATTTTTTTGTAGTTGTAGATGGACAGCATACTTTTATTTTATTTGTTTATTTTCATGTGGTGTTGAGGGTCGAGCCCAGTGCCTCATACATGCTAGCCAAGCACTCTGCTGCTGAACTACAGCCCCAATCCAGAGATGTTTCATAGAAAAGTTAATATTTGAGCTTTGCCTTGAAAGAAGAAATAGTGGATATTCATTGTGTGGAAAAGAGAGGAAGGCCATTCTAGGCTGACAACACACACACACACACAAAATGCACACACAAAAAAATGCACACACACACACGCGCGCACACACACACACAAAGGCATGGCAAAGTTGAAGAAACAATTCAGGATCAGCAAGAAAGGAGTCCCAGATCTAAAGCTAGATGAGGAAGTTTTGCATCCTTCAACAAGGAGCTTACACTTTGCTCTGTAGGCTGCAGAAAATTAAGAAACAAGTAGAGTAAATTGTGTGTGTGTGCATGTGTGCGTGTGTGTGTGTGTGTGTAAGATAATGCTTATGACAATGTAGAGAGCAGGCTGGTGTACAAAATCTACATGTAGCTACAACAGTCTAAAGAGAAAGAAGGGGCTGCCCTGAGACTCAAGTTTTGGAGATGTCCAGCTATCAGGCTGCCTATATTATGCAGGACGCTGAGAGGGTAAGACAGACCATGCTACAGGGAAGGAATTATGTTCATATCTCATGTATGTGTAATTACATACACATCTATACATACATGCAAAGATATATTATCTCAGTTGACCCTCAAAACATTTCTCAAAAGTTATATTTCTTTCTACTTTGCAGAGGAGAACCCTGATTGCTAAGGAAGTTATCCAAGGTCACATGGGTGATCACTAGCAGAGATGGAATTCAAACCATCCAAGTCTGTCTTCCTCCAAAGTCCATGGCCTTTCCACAGAAGACACACTCAAGGACGCTACAATCCATTCATTCCAGTTTGCTTTCACTGGATTTAAATAAAGTACCTTCAAGAGCCAAAATGTTAAAAGAGCAAACAGACATGATAAAATAAGGATCACAAAATAGATCTACAAAATCAGGGCTAGCTTTTTTTTTTTTTTTTAATGCTCTGTATTTCGCCTTTTATGGCATACTGCCATTTTCCTAAAGGAGAAATTTCTGGAGATGCATATGTACTTTGTATTTGTGATTTTGGAAACAACCCAGAAAACTGATCTGAATAAGAAAAATGTAGTATTAAGGTAAAAATTACACTTAGCTTTACTTAGCAACTTAACTCCCTGAATCCAGGTTATTACCAAAACAATTTTGAGCAGGCTTTATGCATTTACATGTATGCATTCACACACTCAAGCATGTACATGTACTATGTATACACATAGTTTTTATTTAGAGAAATCAGGTTAGGCTGCTGCCTTTAGGACCTGTCTGCAACATCACATTCCTTTGACTAAATGTCCTTGATACCATATTATATCAAGCTTCCTAATGCTGTGGCAATGTGCCATTATACTTTTATTATCATTCATTAACTTTTACAAATGGATTAGATAAGATAATCCACATGGTGCAAGTGCCATATAAATATTAGATGTTGCTGTTTCTGTTTTTATTATTCATCATCATTACTGTTATCATTATTTTCCAATCCAATCAGTCATCAGCATTTAGAAGGTCTAGCAGTAGTAGGAACTTCATATGCCTTCTTCTATCTGAAAAGGGAGTTTTCTTCAGATAATCAGATTTGCTAAACCAAGTCAGTCATTATCCCATAATTTCTCTTTTCTATTTTACCTTTCCTTCCTTCCTTCCTTCCTTCCTTCCTTCCTTCCTTCCTTCCTTCCTTCCTTCCTTCCTTCCTTCCTTCCTTCCTTCCTTTCTCTTTCAACAAACATCTTTTCACCCTAATGTCTAATTTATCCATTTATTCAACAAATTTTTATTAAACACCTCCTCCAAACCACACCTAGTACCAGGTGCAGTGAATGAAAAGACCTGCCCTCGATGAACTGCCATTCAAGTGAATTGGTCTTGCCACACATCTTAGGCAGACAGTCCATCAGGATCTAGGTCTGACAAAGGTGGAGTCAGGAAAAGAAAATACCAGACAGTTGCCACCTCTAACCTGTGCCCTCCTGTCAGAGTCTGGCTACACACCAAAAGAGTTAAGAAATATTTTCCCTCTTGCCACACTCACCTATGTGTGATATTTTGGGTTGTTACCACCTCCAGAGACTTGGAGACTCTCACTTCCTGTGATTGCCTTTATGACTCTCCTTTCCAACCAGTGTCAGGTGTCTGGGATATCAAGCTTTTCATGAGGAAAAATCCCAATCTGAAGAAACTGAGGGCATTTTACAGGACATCTGAGACTCCTGGTTATAGGCTCCACACAGACACCTTCTCCTTGGGTTTGAGCCCAAACTGAGGAGCTCTGCAGTGGAGGAATCCATCCACACCTGGTCTACCTCTGCTGAGCTAGAAACCAGTCAGCAGTGCCTGAAGGGCATGACCAGGGAGACAGTTTGACCTACTTCATACTTGGGTTCTTTCTCCATAGGATCTTAATGAGTTTCCTTAAACTGAATCTTCTTGGTTTTCCTAAAAAGTAGGAAAAGAAACATGATTCAAAATGAATCATTTAGAAATATCCTTTTTTCATACAATGTTGGTTAAAAACACTGCTTTTAAATTAGGGCATTTCAAGTGGATGGCCACTACTTATCCATTGCAAGAGCAGGAAAAGAGACTACCTAAAAAATAGGTAAATTAAACTCTCACAAAACTCAAAACTGCTATTTTGGCCTGTAATTCAGCCTCTTTCCCTGAAACCAAACCTTATGCTGGAAGTAATAACATAAGAGGAAAATGGATGTTTCGAGATGCATTTCTTATTTTCCCTTTCTTTTCCTACTGGAGGTGACTAATGAACAGTGAAATGGCCAAGAGGTAGGCAGGAAGCCACAGAGTATAGGAGGAAGATCAAAGAACAGAAATAATCTACAAATGGCAGCTAAGTCTGAAACAATGTAGAATTCAGTGCATTCTCACTTTACAAGGCAGGGTGAGAGGCCTGGCAATAATAGTTATGTTAGCTTAGGTAATGACAGTAATTAATAGTTGTATGCCTTTTACTATGCCAGGCCTAGTACCTCCCAGGTATTTAAAAAAAATATATATATATATATATATATATATATATATATATTTTTTTTTTATTTATTGTTATGTGGTGCTGAGGATGCTAGGCAAAGTGCTCTACTGCTGGGAGCCCCCCCTTCAGGTATTTTATATATTTTATATCCATTATCTCTCAGCAATCCTGCAAGGGTAGTCTTATACTTATTTTAAAGAAGAAAAATTGGAGGCTCAGAGAGTTAAGCAACTTGTCCAGAACCATATTGCAAGATGGTGGTGTCTGAATTGGAACTCAAACTCTTTGCCCTTCCTTTTCAACACAGGTCTCCTCTGTAAAACACCTCAGACATTACATATTTCTTCATAATACTATAATATTATGAAGAATATATTATAATTATAATATACTATGTATTACAGTATTATGCCAATTTAAAACATTTTAAATAATATTCCAATAAAACACACTGGCGTATGGAATGCAAGCCTTAGTATACATAAACATTACCTAGAGAGTTAACATCATTTTAACATCAGTACTGGGTCTTGAACTCAGGGGCACTTTAGCACTGAGCTAGATACAGCCTTTTAAATTATTTTTTGTTTTGAGGTGGGGTCTCTAAATTGTTAAGGCTGGCCTCAAACTTGTGATTCTCTTGAGTCACCAAGATTTCAGGTGTGTACCACTATACCCAGCAAGTCTATTTAAATTGCATATTCCTGGGTCTTGCCCCTGGATATTAAGGTTTATTAAGTCTGAGGAATGGTCCAGAAATTTAATATTTTTAAAAATATTTGTTTTTTCAGTGCTGGGGTTTGAACCTGGACAGAAATTTACTTTTTTAATAGGCATTGAAGTGATTAATATAAGTGATCACACTTTGAGAAATAATATCAGAGACCTTATCCCAAATTGTCATTTCTAAATTTGCCATTCCCTTGATTTTTTACTTACTTTAAGATATTTAGAGCTATGCCAGTGAGATAGTCAGGTATAGATAAAAAATCACAATACTTTTCGGAGAAATCTTGATTCTAGGTGAAATTTTATTGCTAACAATTTTGGAAAACAAATAATTTCTTTTAATTTTCTGAACTTTATTTCTTCTAATGCAAAATGGAGAGTTTCTAAAATCACACATTTATGATTTTAATGAGCTGGAGAAAGCCACATTTTAAAATGATAGTTTATAAAGCCTAAACATTTCAATGATAAAATGTATGAGCAGAGTCTAATTTCTTTACTAATTTCTAATATTAACTCAAGGTCTCCAAATGTCATGGGTTTGGGGGAAGGGAATGGGAATCCAAAGATGGAAACAGTTATGACTTCAGTTATATCAAGGTTATTCAGTTGTTTGCTTAGCAACCAATTGCTTTAATCAGTTAGTTGTATATGTAGCTAAGAATGTTTCAAGTATATTATAATATTTTAAATCTTAGAAATCACATTATTGTGCAGTCATTTACTCTAATTTTCATTAGCATCTTGAGGTTCAAAATTATTTTGAGTTTTTTTTTCTTTTAAGAAGTAGACATCCCCGAATTTACATTAACATGCTCCTAGATATTAAAAACAAGTTGAGAATTGCTGATTTACATCTCGAATAAAAATGCCCACGGTATGGCATACTGGATGATTAGTGTCCATGGAGACAAATTTAGTAAGTAAAATGAGTTGTACAAATGAAGTCACAATTTACAAATGGGAAGAAAGACCCCTTGCAGAAGAGCTTTGTGGTTCCAACTTTACAAGGAAAATCTTGAAGTGAACTTGTTGCACCTTCAGAAGACTGTTTACTTCCTTGAAATATTCCTCTTTGCTCTGTGACTTAGCAACACCTTCCTAGGAGGCACTAATTTGCTTGCTCAAACACACTAATCTAGCAGCAGAATTTGGCAAAAGAAACAATGAAAAGTTATATTATTATGTGGAAAATCTGAATCATCTAAAACAATTTACTCAATTAATTAACTAAGTTGAAAGGCACTACTTATTACAATGTTGAGGGAGACATTAATTTCATATTTAGATAGTGTGTAATATTTTCTCCAGCATCTTATAGTATAATTTAACAATTCTTATTTAAAGAGGAACTTTTCAACTCAATTGATGCTAGTTTATCCCCAAATCTTTCAATTATACCCCATTCCCAAATGTATCATATTAAGTAAACTCAATATATTCATAATCTTACATAACTTATATTGCATAGTAGAGTCACTTAGGGAAGTATACTGAGATTATTTTTGTATGTTTCATAAGAATAAATACATGTTTTCTATGCATTTACTAGCTATTTCCTTAGAAGATCTTGGAGAGTTCATAAATTGATTTTGACTTCCTTAGTTTATGATCTTGTAGCATCCAAGAAAGATAAAATGTTTTATGCTGCAGTCAAAGAGTTTAATATTGCTTCAGCCTATTTACTTGTATTGTAAGGTAAACTCAGAAGTTAAAATGAAAAATGTTACTTTTTTAGATCAATAATTCAATTTTTAAAATATTCTATACTGGGCTGGGGATGTGGCTCAAGCGGTAGCGCGCTCGCCTCGCATGCGTGCGGCCTGGGTTCGATCCTCAGCACCACATACCAACAAAGATGTTGTGTCTGCCGAGAACTAAAACAAATAAATATTAAAAAATTCTCTCTCTCTCTCTCTCCTCTCTCACTCTCTCTTTAAAAAAAAAATATTCTATACTAACCTTTAATAACATCTGTGAATTCTGTAACACAAAAAGCCAAATAATTGTTTTTTTTTCTGTTTTTTTTTTTTTTTAAATCCAGCTAATAACCTGTAATCTACACACAACTCAAACTGTGAACTTCAGAACTGAACTACTGATGAGCCATCAATGACCAAGTGGGCACCAGGCTATGTAGGTTCCAAGGCTCCTTCTGCCTTCTCACATTCCTGCATCTTCTGAAGTGAAAAAAACAGTTCTAAGAGACTGAAAAGGGCTGGTAGAACTAAGACCTTGCTCTACCAAGACAAAAGAGAAGAGTATGTTCAAAGCAGACCAGGGACTTCTATAATCATGACTTCAGAAGTTATGGCTTGGCCTGCAAATTTTACATTTACTTACCTAATTTCTGGGCCCACTTGTACAACTTTGGAAGATATCATCTTATCAATGCTGAGGGGAAAGAGAGAGAAGAAAATAGGTCCTTGTTGGAAATGTATCTATTTTGTAACTAAACGGTAAATAACTTTTTCTAGAATTGTTCTTTAGGTACTCAGAATTTTGGTAGACTAAATAATTCTGAATAATCATAATTCTAAGTAATTCTGGTGTCTGAGAGGCCAGAAGAAGAAATATCAAAGTAGATGAAAAGAATCATGAAAATGGCAGCTAATGTTTGACATGAATGATTTTGGCTAATCTTCATGGCAGTCCTTTGAGGTAGATATAATTATACATTCTATTTTTCAGATAAGGAAACTGAGGCTCCAAAAAATTAAGCAAATTACCCAAGGATTGGTAGTTGATAATGGCAGGATCAGAATTTAACCCAGGTAGCTGGGTTCCAGATCTGTCATATTTAAACAGCAGGATATGCCACGTTCCAGTAGTGAAGAATAAAAGGAAACTTCTCTTTTGCTTTGACAAGTCCAACTCTACAAAGGTAAGTTTATCTCTGCCTAACTGTCATTAGTTGTCAAGGAAATGAGACATTCCTATCTAAGGTAAGCCACATAAAACATTCAAATAAGATTTGAATAAACTCATGTTTTTATTTATACTATATTGTGCTGCACTAAAGGCAATTTATTACATGCAGTACTTCAGAAACCATACTATTTATTTTGTAATGTGATACCACCATAGAAGACATGCCCAACCTAATCTGTTATTTCTTTCAATAGAAGTTTTTCTAGCATTGAGGACATAAAGTTCAGAGGCAGGGAATTATGGTTCTTGTGAGCACATACCAAGTCCTAGAGCTCCTTGTAAAGGGTTTCGGAAGATGGGAGAACTCTCCATCTAGAATTTATAAGAAGAGGACCTAAGACAGACAGAATTCATGTCTCTTTGGGAAGATCTCACTGCCCTGATGTGCCTGGAAGAAACTTGCTGCCAACTATGAACTGAGAGCTTGTGGTGTTCCAGCAGAACCTTCTCCCTTATACCCCATCTCTCACCTTTAGGGACCAGTGTGTTTCTCAGCCTCAGTACAGATGCTAAGGAATTCCAGGAAGACTGTGTGATTCCTGAGATCTCATGGGAACAGCTAAATGGTACCCACTAGTTTCTTCCCTAACCTTTCTATTCTGAGTTGTGGTGTTCTGTGGGGTTCTGTGCATGCACATGGATCTCAAGCCTTTGGAAAGTGACAACGACCAACTTCTCTTTTAATCAACTTATTCAAAGCTTATGGTCAAAACCGACAAAGAAATTACTGGAAAATACTGGAAAGGCTAAGAAGGTTTTAGTAAGTTATGCAATGTATAAAACTACCTAGAAGTACAAGTACCTTTTCAAAAGGCAGCATTCTCATTTGTAATCACATTCTTATTGTCTAGACACAAGTTCACCCTGTATTTCATGAAACATTTTATTCTTTTCTTATCTGGCAATGGTTATTCTTGAACCTGTGGTCAGATTAGAAGGTTAGGCAGATGGTATTTTCAATTTAAATGGATTTTATGCCATTAAAAGGAATGTTTGCTCTGCCTAAGAAGAGTATTGACTATAAAAGTCACAGGCTCCTCCAGACCATTTCCTGTGGGATTTTCCCACCATCCTTCCAATTAGTCAGTCAAAGTGATGTTTCTCTAAACATGGTCATTTATTTTTCTCTGGAGGGTTGCCTTCTATCCTACCCAAGAAAGATGATCCTGGAAAATAAAGAAAGCTTTCTATCCCCCTCTTCCCAGTTCAATATTTATGATTAATTGCATCCCCTCAATGAATGACAAAAGAAAAAAAAAGCATTCAGTTTCCTTGTTCCTCTCACATAAAAAAGCATTTGTTGCAGTTTGAGTCCCAGCCAACTTCCATTGTTTAGACAATAATTAGTCAAATTATACCAATCACTAGCAATCATAACAGAAATTATATAATTGTAATTTAGACCAATGATCCTGGACTTATGAAAATAGAATATGGGGTATTTAATTGCACAATGTGGCACTACAATTCTATACCTATAAACTCAGGGTTTTTATATTAGTTGATTAATTTACAATGCCCTGGACTTAAACATTTCCAAAATTGACAAAAACTATGTTAAGTTGCACAAAATATCCAAGTAGCATTTTGTCTTTAAAAAGTTGATCCATTACTAATATAAAATAAGACTCTCATGTAAGTAATGACTTCAGATATTTCATAAATGTGAATGAACTTTGCTGCAAACATTTAAATTGAACAGTTTCAGGGGGTCTAATTTAAATTATTGAAGATGAAAACGAACCAACATCTTTTTTAATCAGAGAAATGCTGACTCTGTTCAATACCCACTTGTCAGTTGAATTCACCTTAAGAAACAGAATGAGTTGTGCATACAAAAACAAACCTCCAGTTGGATGCTTCACATCAACAGAACGATGAATAAAAGACTCTTCCAGCACAGTAGGCAAATTTCCCCTTTAATAAGCAGCCAGGAAAAAGCAATATTTCAATGTTTGCTTTCCTTCCTCTGAGGGAGAAGGTTTCACTATGACTTATTTTACTTCCTTTTTATTCTGTCCTATTTTCTTGGCTCTCAGAGTCAGCTCCAGTAGCAACATGACAATACCACTTTGCACTTGCCGAAAGCGCCTTTTCTCTAAAACTCTCAGCTGTAGTCTATGCGAGGAGAGTATAAAACAGGGGAAATGATGCAAACATTGAAGTTCATCCTCTTGTACAAACGTTTTGAGAGACCCAGAATAGTCTTAATTCAGGACTGGGAATAAGGGATACCCCTAAAAAACAAGAACAACAACAACAAAACTCCTCCAAAAATTCATGCTTAGTATCCTGGAGGCCTTTAGCAAAATTGACCATTATCTTGAGAGCTGCCTCACATGTAAAAGAAAGCTGTGCCACTTTCCTTTATGAGGATGTGAAGAGCAACTGGACTGCATTTTCTAAAATAAAACCTGGGGGAAAATCATATTCTTGGAATTCTAAAAATAAGTCTGAAGTGGTACCTAGAAAGTATCAATCTTGAAAGCATGTTTCTGGGATAGGGACACTCGTATTCCTAACTTTTAAGAAAATAAAAAGGCTTGTTTGTCCAGGGAAGAAATATCTCAAAATAAAAAGAAAAATATTTCAAAGTATAATTTTTCAAAAGATTGTTGATGCTCCATCTACATACCTATATATGGGTATATCTATATCTACACAGTATTTTTTTAATGGATGAAAGAGATTTCTTTACAAATATCAGAGTTTTCTGATGTTTATTTAAGGTTATACTCAAAGCAGAGATTTCAGACTTCCCAGACAGCTGGAGAGGGCCTGCATTTCAGAGATCTACTCTCTTTTCTTTGCTCTTAGCATTTATAATGACATTCAAAACTTAGAGCAGTTTTCTTTTCCCATTTTGTCAAAGATGTAAATAATTCATTTCAGAGTTTATTAGCTAATTAGAAGAGTTGGTTTGTGTGAGCTGGAACTTGCTTATCCCAGTTTTTGAATTTAAGGAACCTGAAACAAAATATGCATAGCTACCTATTCCCTTACTAAAAGAAAACTAGGGGGAAAAGTCTATTGAAGTAATCAGGAAGAAATGTTCTTATAAATATGTATTTCTTTTATATTTAAAATGATTACACACCGGTATATAGTACCATTATCCTGCTTTTTTCATTTAAAAAAATACACATACATGCAACTCAAATATTGTAACATAGAAAGAATAATATATCATGGCTGAGTGGGATTTCTGCTAGGAATGCAAGGCTGGTTAAATGCTGGAGAATCAATGTAATTCCTCATATCACCAGACTAAAGAAGGAAAATTATGTGATCATCTCAATATTCATATCAAAGCATTAAAAAAATTCTATAAGCCATTTGTGACACTTTGAGTCAACAAGAAGATAAAGGGAAATTTCTTTGCCTAATAAGGGGCATCTACAAAAAAACCCAACAGCTAGTATCACATTAAATGGTGAAAGAATTAATGCTTTTTTCCTAAGAACAGGAATAAGGTAAGGGTGAATGAATGCTAGAACCACTCCTTGTTTCTTTTTTTTTCTTTTCTTTTTTTTTCCTGTGTCCAAAAGACCTGACAAGAACAATTTTAGAGAAGGAAAAGTTGATTTGGGGCTCATGGTTTCAGAGGTCTCAGTCCATACATGGCTGACCCCATTGCTCTGGGCAATCATGGTAGAGAGGTATGGAGAAGAAAAGCAGCTCAGAACATGACAATCAGGAACCAGAGATAGAGAGACAAAATTCAGTTCACCAGGGACAAAACACATACCCCAAAAGCATGCCCCCAGAAACCCACCTCCTCCAGCCACAGTTTACCTACCTACAGTTACTACCCAGTTAATCCATTCAAGTGTATTAAGGCATTGATTACGTTAAGGCTCTCAGGAGCCAGTCATTTCACCTCTAAACTTTCTTGCATTATTTCTCATATGAGCTTTTGGGGGACACCTCATATCTAAACCATATCACTCCTATTCAACATAATACTAAAGGTTCAAGAGAACACAAACAGATGGAAAACAGAAATAAATGCATATAAACTGGAAATAAATTGCATTTTCTCTATTTGAAGATAAATGGACACGACTAAAGATGCCCAACAAGATTAGTTATTAGAAAAATTCAAATTAAAACTATCATGATAAACAACTACATTCCTATTAGAGTGGCTTAAAAAAAAAACACTGATCCTGCCAATGGCTGCTCAAGGTGTAGAGCAATGGAACCCTATACTTGATGATGGGAATATGAAGTGGTACAGCCACTCTGGAAAACAGTTGGGCATTTTTTTATAGTTAAACTTGTGCTTAACATATGATTCAGTATTCCCATTCTTATGTAGTTACTTAAGAGAAATGAAACCTTATTTCCACACAAAACCTTTCTGTGATTGTTTTAGGACTTTATTCATCATTGCTAAAAACCAGAAACAACTCAAATTTTCTTCAGCTGATGAATGGAAACAAATTATGATACATCTATGCAATGAAATATCACTCATTAGTAAAAAGATGAACTACTCATACCTGTGAAGATATGGATACATCTCACAAGCCTTATGCAAAGTGAAGGAAGCCAGACTCAGAAGGCTATGTGATTCTACTGAAATGACTTTCCAGAAAAGGCAAAATAATCAGAACAGAAAATAGATCATGGACACCAGGAACTGAGGATAGGAATAAGAGGAGGAATGACCCCAAGGGCAGTAAAAGGAATTTTGTGAGGTCAATGGAATCATTTTGTATCTTGACTGTTCTTGGTTACATGACAGTGAGTGTGTGTGTGTGTGTGTGTGTGTGTGTGTGTGTGTATGTATGTTTTAAAAGTCATAGAACAGCATCCCCAAAGTGTGAATTACTGTAGGCAAATAACAGTAAATTTAAGAAGTCAATTAGGACACACAGACACACACATAAAACCTTGAAGGATATGTACAAAATATTGATGGTGTTTATCTCTTGGATGCGGTATTGCAGATGATTTTGAGGGTCTTCCTTGTCCTTTTCTGAAATTTTAAACTGATGCCCAATCAACATGTTTTACTTTGTTTCTAGGGAGAAAATCAATTACATTCCTTCCATCTTTGAATGTGACCCTTCTGACCCAATTAAGACTGCAACAGCCTTTGGGAAGCCTCCTCAATTCTAGTCTCCTTCTTCTTCCCTTCTGTCCTTTATCCTTCATGATAGTTTCAACACACCAATCTTCAGTTCAAGAAGCACCATTGGTTGATTAATGTCTATTCAAGCTGGCCCTAATTTCTTTGTTGCATTTTGAATCTACTTCTGATAATACAATTAGGCAAAGATTTATTGAGTCCTTTTTACGCACCAAGCACTGCTAGGTGTTCTACATGCAATACCTTAGGTAATCCTAGCACAGCAGCCTTAAATTATATGTTTTTTTTCATTCTTGCTTTATAGATGTCCATGGTCACCAGAAAATAGACACAGAAGTTGGAAAATTCCAGAGAACAAATTCTTAACCAGTGCAGTAGAATGAGATGGCTAAGGAATGTGGTACCTGGAAAAAAGCTATCTGGGTTCTAAAGCTCAGCTCACTACTTCCTTGCTATGTGACCTTGGAGAAATTATACACTTTTCTAAGTTTGTTCCCTAAGAATAAAATAAGGATATAGTTTTAACTACTTCATCAGTTAGTTGTGAGAATTAAATTATATTAGAAAGGCAGAAAGAAAGTGCCTACTACATAATAATGTGTCCCCCCCCCCCAAAGCCCACCCCATGTCCAGTCTTCTTTTTTCTTTGGCTCTAGTAAGAACCTTCAGTGCTCATTTGAATGATCACCTAACTGTTTAGTAATAACATCACTTGTCTTTTGGTCATTGGTTTATTATTCTCTCAACCTAAACATTCTCTCCTCTCTTTCCCACCTTCTCTCTTACCCTAGCCAACATGGGTCAGCTCAAGCTCCCTGTATCCAAAATGACATTGCTTTATATGTCTCCTTATGGATGGTCACTACTAATTCTATCTTCATTAATGTTGTCTTCAATTAAAATGGAAATGCAACGAGGTAGTCAACAGCCTTGTGTGGTTATATAAACTTAAACTGATTAATTTTACATTCGCCACATTTGAAGTGCTCAAGTGACTGATGTCAACTGAATCAGTCAGCATTAATGTAGAGAATGTCCTTCACCATAGAAGGTTCTCTTAAAGAGTGCTAGTCTAAAATGTAAACTCCTGCAGGGCAAGGACTATTGATGAACCCAAAAGTGCATAATACAGGGATTACCTAGCAGGAGCTCTGTGGAGTACTTGGGTTGTGTTTTATTGATTCACATTTGATGGGAATACTAAAGTGGGCCTGATCTTTCAACCTAAGTTACAAAGTATTCATTGATTAAATTGATTTAACTTGAGTTTCTTTCAAAAGACCAAATTTCTAAAGATCCAGCCAATCTTCCTTTTATTTGTTTAGGTATTTTTTTTAGGGAAACAAAAGAATTATTCTGCCAGTGACTCCTTCATGTGCAATTTATACAGAAACTTAGATATGAGGCTGCCTATGTTAAAAACTCTTTTGCCAAATCTTACCTAAAATAATTCTCTAAATGAAGAGCTTGACAAATACTGCCTTGATAACCTGCAGCATTTCAATAAAAGTGAAATGCATACATTCATCTTATTTTAAAGGTGAAAAACTAAGGTCACATTTCAGTGCTACTGGATCCAGTTTTCTCAGACACCCGAGCCCCTATTTTCCCCTTACCAAATACCAGAATTCTAAATCATTCCCATACCCTTAGGACATTTTATGTTCACTAATGATGCCACTTATTCTGAGTGCCTACAATTTGTAAGCTCCCTGCAAAAGCAGCAAAAGCTGAGGCTGATGCACACTGCCCCGCCCCCACTGTGTATATATCTTTGCTCTACCCAGCTGAGTCACAGTCACAAAATAAAAGATTCAAAAAAATTAGACCAAGCTTTCACCATTCCACTAAAGCTGCTGCAGAAAAGTAGGTCATTAAGAAATAAGACATAAAATTAGCAAAACTGCATTTTCCCCCACTATATGCTAAGAGGTTTAACCAAAAGACACACACACATATGCACACACACTCCATATATCAGACAGGAGAGTGAACTGAGAAAGTGGCTTCAGGGATGCGTTGATTGAGATACTCAAGCAAGATGAATTGCTTTTTGATAATTAGATTTGGGGAAGTCTTTTTTTTTTTCCTTCTGTGACTCCATTGTTTTGTATCTTTCTATATTGTAAAAGAACTTTCTCTATGTGCTACTTCTCTTTGGGCTTATATCCAAGATACCATAGTGAATTTTTTTTTAAATGGTGCTGGGGATTGAACCCAAGGGTGCTCTACCACTGAGCTAAACCTGCAACTCTTTTTAATTTTATTTTAGAGGGTCTCACTAAGTTGTGTAGGCTGGACTAGAATTTGTGAACCTCTTGCCTTAGTCTCCTAAATCACTGGGATTATATATCTGTGTGCCACTGGCCTGGCTACAATAAGAACTCTTATAAAAAAAATTTTATAGGCTTATTTGCCAAATATTTTCAATATTAAAATGTTTCAGTTTTTCAACCAATCTATAATTAAGACTTCAAGAAGAAAGTTATTCCAGGGTACATATCATTAACATTCAAAAAGAATAAAAGGGGAGTAGATGTGAGTTTCAACACATGAAATTAGCAAAATGAACCTGATTTTATATTTTCAGTATTCCCTGATCACTCTTGGAATCATAGCATAAATAATTGGCCCCAATTATTAAAACTGAGAAATTTAACACGGCACAAGATTAAAGTGCATGCACACTGGGTTAACCTCACTTCTCATTCATTAACAATTATTAAAAATGCTTTCAGCTAGGCTTGCACTTTGAATTCAAGAGGATTTCTTAACTGACAGCAAATTTACAGCATTTCTTTATTGCAGCAAATTTGCTTGACTTTTGGTCTTTATGCTGACATTTTGATAAACTAGTACTTCAGTTCCATCGAGAAATAGCATGATAATAATCTATAGCAAATACTTACAAATTTAAAAAAAATAAAAGGAGTGGGAATAACCGGATATCATAGAACTCTCCAGCATCTTAAAATCAACAGTACCAACAGAAACTTATTAGCAGTCTCTCTGCTTTGGTCCACATGGAAATCTAATCCTCCCTGCATCCATCGTCTGGAAAGTGTGCTGAATCTTTTCATTAAAGAGTTCTGGATGGGGAGGGAGAATAAATAGATTCAGAGGGACATAGAGTGTGAAGAAAAGATACCAAGAGAGGAAACACACACACACACACACACACACACACACACACACACACACACACGGGGGTGGGGAGCAAGACAGATAACTTGGTTAGGGAGGCAGAGAAAGAAACAAAAACCTCTAATTTAGAGCTAGTTGGTGTTATGTTAGGAGTTGAGTATAATAATCTTGGAAAATCCAAGCAAGAGTAAAACAAAAGTGAACAGACTCAGCTGAAATTAACTACTCAATGGCCCAGTCACATTTTCCCTGACCTTTCAACCATGTTGCACTCAGTTCATGCTCCGGTCTCTCTTCTGAGCTCCAGCCAATCTTGCAGTTTTCACTCATACTGTTCCAGTTATGTCAGTCTCCAGAAAATGTAGAATCCTAAATTCATATTATCTAAGGTATTTGGATCCAGAAGTTATTTTTCATTTGAAACCCAACTGTTTGAGCTACTTATCCCCTGAAACCATTATATAGCACAGCTGCCCACATTGCTCAGATCCTGGCATTGCATAAATTACTACAGGAGATCATTGCCTCTGACACTTGCATTAGTCAAAGCATCCTCTTCACTGGTGAAGTAAGAGGTAGAGATGTTGTAAGATTGATTCTGGGGACTGACAATGGGAAGCAAGTCTGTGATTTGCTCTACATCTGGTGACATTGGCCTATTTTTTTTTAAATGAAGTAACTTTTTTATAGCTTTATTTTATTCATTTATTTTTTTATGTGGTGCTAAGCCTCACATGTGCTAGGCAAGCATTCTACCACTGAGCCACAACCCCAGATTGGCCTATTTGTTATACACAAAATATACTGGTGAACTTCATTTTCAAATGCACACCAATAACATGAACTATGTCAGTGGTTCACAAGCTTTAACATGCACCAGAATCATCTGGACAGAAGGGCTTGTTAGAATACACAAGTTGGGTCCTGCTTGGAGAGTTTTCAACTCAGTCAGTTTGGGGACCCCCATGAGAAACACTGATTTTAGCAATCTCAGGTAGATTAAGAAGGGAAGGCTATAGGGGAAAACTGATAGGTTAATACATGCAAAGAGGGAAGAAGATGCCTCCTCTAGACCAGGGTTTTTGAAACTTGAATGTGCCTATGAATGCAGATTCTGATTGACAGGCTTGGGATGGGCCCTAAGATTGTATGGTTCTAACAGTCTCTCAGGTTATAGTGTTGTTGATGCTGCTAACCTGGGAATCACAGTTTCAAGTCTCTATGTTAATCAGGGCAATGTTTCTCAAAGTATACTCTGAGAACCATCTATATTAAAATCCTAAAGTTGTTTGTGCAAGTGAGAGGGATTGTCATTAGGGCAAATTCCTAGGTCCACTCCTAGATATACTGTATCGGAAACTCTGGAGGTGGGACCCAGAGATCTCTCTCACAAGTAAGAGTTTCTGACATTCTTATCCAGATTGAGAACAATGGACTAGGGATTACAAGTGGATGTTTAAGGATCAGTATTTCTAGACACTGACTATGCGGGTTCCTAGCTATTTTCTTTCTCTTCTTCATTCTACTACCCATCTTTTGTCAACTGTTGATGACATCATCTGAAAAGGTAAAGAGGATCCTATAAGAGGAGGTGAAACTTGTAATGATCTATTTTGTTCTAAATTAGCAAAAACTCAGGGAAAGAAGTGGAAAATATAGGCCATATTTTTTTCCATAAACTTAAATTATCTCTGTCTTACCTATTCCATTCCTATAGACAATTGCAAATTGTTGTCTAGACTTCTTTTGTTAGCAGTAAGTGAAAAATGGTTTTGTGATGATTACTTAATATGTTGCTAAATCTAGAAGACAGAAACTGTCTGCCAGCAAGTGCCATATTGAAGTTTCCTAAACACTACAGAAAATAGAAATTATTTACAATTAGCACTCAACATTGGCAAACAAGTCATGCCATTAAAGATGTATTTGCATATGTTATATTAGGAGGCATGCAAATGTACATGCAAAACTAGGCAAAATTAATCATTTCTACCAATGATGAATACCCCATTTCTTAGTCTTACCATCCAATCACCCCTACCTTCCTTTTGAGCACAGATGTGTATTTCTAACCTCCTGGGATTCCAGCATTATGTCTTCACCCCATTTCTTGTGCTTACATGTATATTTCTTTTTCTTTTCTTTCTTCTTCTTCTCCTTTTTTTTGGGGCCTGGGCAACATCTCCAGCCCTTTTTAATATTTTATTTAGAGACAGGGTCTCACTAAGTTGCTTAGGGCCTCCCTAAGATGCTGAGGCTGGCTTTGAACTTGCGATTCTCCTGCCTCAGCATCCCAAGCCACAGAGATTACAGGCGTGTGCTCCTGTGCCCAGGTACTTTCATATATATATTTGAAGGACTGAAACAGTGAAAATGATTCCAAACTCTCATTAAATGACTATGAAAATACCCAGGAGTGGTGGCACATGCCTGTAATCCCAGCAGTTTGGAGGTTGAGGAGGAGGATCTCAATTCAAAGCCAGTTTCAGCATCTTAGCAAGGCCTTAAGCAACTTAGTGAGACCCTGTCTCAAAATAAAAAATAAGAAGGGCAGGTATATGGCTCAGTACTTAAGCACTACTGGGTTTAATACCCAGGACAAAAAAAATTATGAAAATAAAGTTTGATCAGCAGTGAATATGACCAGTTGTTTCTAATCCTTGTTCATATTATCAGAGCCATCCAGGGGAGCTTTACAAAAGTTCAGATTTCCCAACCACCTCAAGGTTCAGATTCAGTGGGTCTGGAGAGGCCAAGAAACTTACAACTTTCTAAAACACTTCAGGTGATTCAGATGATCTGAACACTATTGGCATACATAAAAGAGCTTTGTACAGAATCAGGAAATTTCAATAATATTGTCATTATTTTTGTTGTTAGTAATTGTGTTTATTAACATTAATTGAATTCTTCTTACATGTCAGACAGTTTACTAAGCACTTTTCATATATTATCACAACACCATCCATCCTCTGGACAAGGAAGCTAAGGGGAAGAAGTTAAGTAATTTGCCTAAAGCCATAGAGATTGTGGCAAAGCAGGAATTTGATTTTATCACTGAGCAGTAGGTAAGTCATTTAAGTAGTTTGAGTCATTTAAGTCACTAAGTTTTCTTGCTTGAAGATGAGGGGTGTTGGGCTAGACACTAGATTATATCTCAGATTCCTTCCAGCTTTGAAGTGTTCCTGTAGAATGGAATTGAACTGGAGGACAAGGGTTTTGGCCTTCTGAAACTCAACTGCACCTGTTACACTTTCTTGCCCTCCTTCTCATTTTAGGTTTAAACTGCCATTTTATCTATGGCACCTCATTTCCCAAAGAACAAAAACTCCTTTAAGATCAGCTGTAATTCCTCTCTCCAGCTCCCTCACCCAGCTCTGAGGCCAACTCCCGACTCTCTGGCCTCACCCCATTATTCCGTGTCCTTACTCCCCATGTTCTTTCTGTCCCAATGCTCTTGTCCCTCTGGGTTACTTGATGGGTTAATCCAGCCAACCCATATATCAACTCCTTTGTGAGGACAACACCTTTTTCCTGTTCAGAATTAATTTTTTAAAAGATATTGTTTTAATTTGAGTTATTGGTAGAGTGAACTTAAGTTCTCAGAAAACTTTAGTTTCAAATATTGTGTCAGTTTATCAGCATAAGCATGCCAAATGCTTGGCAGCCTTGACTGAGACAAGATGGCAATTGTATTTTGGTATATACCTTAAGAGGGGTATCAGTTGTTTCCTTTTGGTGAGGTTCTTGAGGACAGAGGAACCTACTTTATCTGAGGGTCCTTCCATCCATATCCATCCATTCAATGATCCACTCATCTATTTGCATATATGTCAAGTTATGTATTCCAAATTGAAGTTGACTATATTCAGCATGGAAGAGACTCCATTTAAAAAAAATTGATATTAACTTCTTTTAAATGAATCTCCGTTAGATAAATCTTTTGAAACCAGCTTCTATTCTACCCTTTGGCCCTGCTACCTTGGATAAAATGTTTCTTCTGAATAACTAACAAAGTCACAAAGGAATAGTAGCTATAGAAAATGAATGGAAGGACAAAAATGTTAAATTTGATTAGTGCAGGCTACTGGCATAATAAAAGAGACAAAGCTGACATTGTGCTTTTACGACACAATGATGAAGGCCAAGCTCTTCACCTGGACCTGTGCCCAGCACTGCCTTTCTACTAAGCCTGGAAAAGGAGTCAGAGAGCATGTAACCAATGTGACCTGTACAATTAAGTGAAGATAAACAAGGGCCACCAACAGGTCCCCCAGAGTCATCCAACTCACCATAGCATAGGGTGGTGGCATTCAGAGGGAAAATATATGGTAGGCTTCTAGAAGGGTTTTCTGTGCCCTCAAACACCAAGAGAACAACAAATGCAGGAAGGAGAATTTAAATCTGAATCCTCCTTTTACAAAGCATTGTTGCTTGGCAACTTGTGGCAGTTTTCAGTGACTTCCTAAGGTCTTCTTAAGCACCTCTCCTTTGTGCTCCTAGACCTCCATCCATTAACCATCACACTGTGGTTTCCTGTGATTGTATGCTAACTTGAAAATTCTCTCCTGATAGAGTATGCTTCACTTTGGTATTTTCAAGGCCTAGTAGAGACTCAATATATGTTTGATGAATTAATGAAGGAGAAAATTAGCCATCTGTACCTATCACAAGCAAATTTCTTCTAATGATCAAAGACGACTTTTACAATGAAAAGTGTTCTGTTTGTGTCATCCTAACAAAAAAGCAGGCTGTGTCTGACTAGAAGCAGGTTTTTCACCCTAGAGAAGTTTACATCTTCGCAGCAATTAGGCGGAAAGGATCAAAGCACTGGAGGCCTGGTTATACAACATCCCCTTTAAACCACAGAACACCAGATCTTTACTCTCCCAGTCATCAATAGAAGCAGTTCTAAATCTCGTTGCATTACACTAGGATAGGCAAATGTTTCTTTTGCTAGGGTTTCCCCTCTTCCTCCTGACTCTGTGTGAGTATCCAAAGAATTCCTGTAGAGATAGCAAATGGTCTCCCTGTTCCACATAAGGATCACAACTTTAACATTTATCTCCTCTTAACCAGGGCCTAGGAATCGTGAATCAATAATTTCAAAAACCAAATAAAATGGCCTGTGCTTCATACTGTGTTTTTTAATCCCACTGCACACATACCCTGCCATTTTCTTTTTGCAATCACCTGCAATTAGTTTTCCTACTTAAAAAGGAAGATGCATTTTCTTGATCATCTACATGAATATTGCATGATTACTTTGTATTTGATGAAACCTAGGTTACTGAAAAGTGTTTGGGCACAGATCACCATATTTTCTTATAGGGAGTCAAGAAACTAATTTTTTGAGACATGCATTAGGAAGTTTCAAAAATTAGCAAGTGCCAAAAATGTGGATCTCTCAACATTCTCCCAGTGACATCTCCAATGCATGTTGCCTTCTCTGTCTCGGTCAGAAGTCAAAGAAATGTGATTCTTACCTTAGCCCTATTAAAGAAGATGATATATTAAAAATAAACCATGCCATACAAATGTATGGGGAAATGTTCAACATCACTAATCATTAGGGAAATGCAAATCAAAACCACAATGAGTTATCACTCACTCTGGTAAGAATGGATATTATAAAAAATATAACAAGTGTTGATAATGATGTGGAACTCTTGCATATTGTTGGTGGCAATGTAAATATAGCCACTAAGGGAAAAATATAGAAAAATTCCTTAAAAAAATAAAAAATAGAACTACTGTATGTTCCAGCTATCTCACTACTGAGTATACACTGGAGGAAATGATATCATTATATCAAAGAGATATCTTTGCTCCCATCTAAATATAGCACTATTCCTAATAACCAAGTTTTGAAATAAAATAATTCCATTGATGGATGACTGAATAAAGAAAAGGTGGTGCACATATACATAATGGATTATTATTCAGCCATAAAAAAGAATGAAATTCTGTCATTTGTGGGAACATGGATGGAACTTGAAGCCATCATGTTAGGTGAACTAAGCTAGGCATAGAAAGACAAATACTAAATGTTCTCACTCATTTGTGGAAACTAAAAATATGATTTCATAAAGAAGAGAGTGTAATAGTGGCCATAGAGACTGGGAAGAATAGGGGGAAGGGAATATTGAGATAGTTAGATAATGGGTACCAAAATTTGTTAGATAGTAGGAATTAGTTCTGGTATTCTAAAGCATAGAAGGGTAATTATAGTCTACAGCAACTTATGATATATTTCAAAATAATTATAAAAAATGAGTCAGAAGTTTACAATGAAGTTTACATTTACAGAAATGATAAATGAGTGAAGAGATGGAAAAGCTAATTATCCTGACTTTATCATTAAACATTGTATATATGTATTGTGCCACAACATTATACTGCATAAATATTATGTATCAATTAAATATGTCTGTGAAAGAAATAGGAAAATTGACTACCAAAATCATTAATGCAATTTAAAGTTTGCAAAAAATGAAAAGGGATGTAATGACTATTGAAGAAAAAATTTAAAATTAAAAAAACCTACACAAGCTATGGTGAATAGTCAATATTTTGACTCTTTTACTCCTTTTTCAAATCCCATTCCTTTCCCTAATGCATCCCTAAAGAATATGAATCAGCTTAATGTCGATTAGTGGAGTGAAAGGAAAAATAATTGTGTGTATGTGAGATGTTGTCAATTTTCTGTGGAGATTACATACATTATAACTCAAGTTCTTTTTGGTTGGGAAGCTTTTTTAAAGTCAGATTAGATCTAGATTGAGTTTAAGAGGAGTCTTTCAATAGTTAAAAAAAAATAGCAAAGCATTTAAGAAAACTTTAACTACATACACATAGTTCAGACCTTCAAAGGATATTTTATTCTTTTTGACATTTAGCAATCATGGCCATTTCAATAGGCCATATGCAGAAAGTATAATTCTCCTTTCCTCACTTTATTATTTCTGATTATGATATCACAGACCAAAGGACCATCAAAATTGGGCCCTGGATTTTTCTTCAAAGGACTTCAACATAAAGGTCATGTTTTTAAAATCAGCTTATCATTGACAAGCCAGTCTTTTTTTTTTTTTTTTTTTACAGTACTAGGGATGGAACTCAGAGATGCTCTACCACTGATCTACAATCTAGCCCTTTTTATTTTTTATTTTAAGACTAGTTCTCACTAAGTTGTCCAGGCTGGGATGGAATTTGCGATCCATTTGCCTTAGGCTCCTGAGTTGCTAGGAGTACAGTCCTTCACCAGGATTCCTGGCTGGTAACTCTTTAGATTACGAAAGCTATAGGCACTTTTACAAACATAATTTACTTTTTATAGGGAAAATTTAATTACTATGGTAAGAAGAGAATAATAATGTAAGTCTACACCGAATTTTTGAGAGGCATAATTTTACAAGACATTATGTCTAGTAAAACCATCACCTCTCAATCATTCCAGTTCAGAGTCTCTGCTATGTATGTGAATGAAATCTTTTGCTGCTGTTTGTCTCATTAGAGTCAGAAGGTTCTTTCTCCAGAATATCTGGTGTATTGCTTCTCAAAGTGGTGTTCTGAAGACTATTAACCTTCAGGGTGGTGGAAGAGAAATAGAGCAGAATGGTTAAGACCATATTGGTTATGTGTGCAAGTTTTACATGGATCACAGTACGTAATGGGCCCAGGATCCTGGCTAGTCCAATTCTGTATGCACATGATCTCCAAAACATTTTTAAAGTAGATTTTAAGGCAGATATAGTCCAGCTCTGGCATTTCCACTTCTATGATTTAAGTAAGTTATCTTCTCTAATCCTCAGGCTCATTGTTTATAAAATAGGCATGATAAAAATAGTCCCTGTCTCACTAGTTGTGACAATAAGATGAGATGATGTGTGCCAACCAATTTTTATGTTCATGTATCTGTTTACTTGTTTATTGTCTATCTTCCCTCTACCCCACCTCAAGGTAAAAATCATGGACTTTTCCTTTTTCATCGAGATATCCCCATTGCTAGGAATAATGTGGCACACATAACAGAACTCAACAATTATTTTAATAAATGAATAGATAAAAATACACAAAATACATAATAATGTATGTATTAAATACAGCATGATGCCTTACCATGATGTGAAATAGTAAATTCTCAATGAAAATGAGCAAAAAAAAAAAAAACAACAGCCTAATTCTGTGAGATATTTCTCAAATAAAGGATCTGTGCAGTATGTATTATAGACTCTTAGATATCCTTCAAGGAAGAAATGTGTATAACTTTTTAAAAAATCTCTGTTTACAAATCTTATTTGGCCACAAACCCCCCTTTTCCAGCTATACTTGTTAATTAACATCTTGCTACATAAGTGTATCACCAAATACACTTTGGGAGATAATCAATTAGTCTCATGTCCCCATTTTATAGGCAAGAAAACTGAGGCCTGGATATTAAATGGTTTGCCTGTCACATGACCTACAGCAGCAATTCCAGAACTAGAGGCAAATGCCCCACCTCTCAAGCGTGCATCATTTCCCCAGGACTAGGTAAGCAGTGGTGTGTGGACAGTGATGTTGTACTTTGGCATTAGAAGGTATTGGATTTAAATTACACCTGTATTTTCTAGCATGGAGGTCTATATCAGACTCGACTGGTGGCCCACCTCATATCCTCCTCTTCCTGAATGGAATAAGGAAGTACAATGCCTGAGCACAGGATACAACTGGAACAGGCCCTTGTGAATGTGCAACCTGGAAGTGCAAGGGTCAGAACACCTCACAAGGCAACTCCTTGGCCAACGGGAGATGACAACAAATGGGTGAATACTTCCCCAACTCTGAGGTGCTTTCTAGCTCCTTTGAGGGTCCTGATGGGATCAGTCCTAGCTGTCTACGTCCACAACAGTCTACAACTGGGTGACAGCAAAAGCAGACTCTCCACATTCCCAGTTTTTCTCCTTTCCAGTCAGTCTGCCTTTTCCCAGGTGTGTTACTCTTTTGCTTACTATTGAAAACATCTGTGTCATCTCTTGTGAGCCCATTAAACAGGTGCTGTGTTTCACACCAAAGGTGGCTGCGATTCCACAGGCAAGAGGTGTGAAATAGGAAATGACTTCTAAATATAAGTTAGGCAAGAATGAGCCTCTAACAGATGAGAGAGGTGCTACTAAACTCAATGCTCCATTGGTTTTTTTTTTTTTCCTCCTCAAAGATTTGGGGAAGGCATGAGAACAATGTGTTTACAAACACACTCAGTGTTTATGACACCTTCTGGTTTTTCTGTTATGCTGAATAACAGAAAAGAGGAAAGAGGAAAGCTACTCTTGATGTGGGAAAACAGTGCCATCTGAGATAGTTCCCGCAATCCTTTAGCAACTCATTGGGTAACCTACTGGAGAGTTAGAGGTTCTAGCTGTACACCTGCTGTAATGCTCTCAGCCCCTGAGGCACAAAAGGGAGGCTGAGAGCATTACATCAGCCATATGAGACTCTGGAGACAAATAGATCTCCAAATCTCAGCTCATTTCTTGCTCATGTAACAATATAATACAGGTGCTTCTGGGCAGCAGTTTTCTTTCATGCCGAATTCAAAGAACATGGGTGTTCCCACACTTCTGTTCTGTGGTTCCCTGTGGCTTTGAGGTCACTGGCATTCAGCTAGCTGAAGAGAGCATGGAGAAAGCTCATAGGTGACGTGAAAACCAAAGCCCATACCCCACTGACAAAAGCTAGTCACCTGGCTCCCCCTGGAAGCAAGGAAGGTTGGGAAATGTATGACCATCTGGGCAGCAACTTTCCAGATACAACCATCTCCTATGGAAGGTGGGGCACAATGGAGGGAGCAGCCAGTCATCTCTGCCACAAAGGTACTAGTGTTAAGAATGCTGGGCTGGGGATGTGGCTCAAGCGGTAGCGCGCTCGCCTGGCATGCGTGTGGCCCGGGTTCGATCCTCAGCACCACATACCAACAAAAGATGTTGTGTCTGCCGAGAACTAAAAAATAAATATTAAAAATTCTCTCTCTCTCCTCTCTCACTCTCTCTTAAAAAAAAAAAAAAAAAAAAAAAAAAAAAAAAAGAATGCTACTCTAGGGCCCAGTGCACCTGGATTCAGACTCTGGTTTGCCACTCAACATCTGTATGAACTTGGACATGTGTCTTCACTTTTCTGAGCCCTTTTCCTTATTTTGAAATAGGGATAATCTATCTCATAGGATGGTCACAGGGTTTAAATGAGATCACATACATAACTGCTCTTGTCACAGTGCCTAGCACACAAAGAACACTCGATAAATGGTGAACCTTTTATGATTAAATTATAAACAATGCCATCCTCTCAATTGGTGAGAGGTGTTAGTTTTCTTTAGTTTGCAAGAAATGGCACACAGATTATCTCAGTTAATTAAATTAACTAATTTACTTCTTAAAAATACAAGGAAACAAGAAAGAGCAGGAAAAAAAATTGGAGCAGCATCTAATGCTCAGCATATTTCTTTCTGGCTGCTTCTGGATGGCATCTTTGCTTTTCTCAGTACCACCTGGTTTCTTGGTTGCTTGGCCACCGTGTTTTCTGTGAGTCTCTGTCTTGTACTCAGATACCCTAAGAGGATCTGGCTGATAAATAGATCTTACCCAGTAAAGATCACACATTATTGGCCAGAATCCAGAGTCTATCCACCATGTATAGTGGTGGATATTTTCTGCCTAGCATGAATCCTTGAGTCACTCAACTGTGACCATGATAGTGGAGGTATATCATACAAACATGGTGACCTGGTATAAGAAAAGTCTTCACACTTCCTCATTCAGAAAGGAATAGTGGTGGGAGACAGCAATCAGAGTATGAGGCATAGGGCCAGTCATTAAAATATCACTGGTGGAAATCTTCAAAGTTATTAACTGCCTTCAATTTATTCACATGGCTTTCTAAATTTTGTTATGAATGGATGCTTAAAGTAAAATGTGAAAAATCACTATTTCTTACTGGTATTCCTGGCTAAAGTTTGTTCACATGTAGCCTCTTTTATACTGCCATTAGAGTTCTTATCCTCATGTAAATCTGATAATTTTACTTTTTTGCTTCAAAATCTAAATTGGTTTCCTTCTACCTATAAAGCCCCAACTTCTTCGCCTGCTGCCCCTGATTCATTTTCCATCCTTTTCTTCATCACTCTTTCACCAATGCCTCACTACACTGGATTTTCTCTACTCTCTTTCACACTTTTGTGACCACATGTATTCGGTTTTCTGGTTGGAATGCCATTGCCTACATCACCACCTGGCAAATCCCATTTATTCTCAAAGGCCTAACTCAATTGTCATCTTCTCTGAGACGATTTCCCCAGATCTGTCTCTATGTCCCAGCAGTATTCCCCTATGCCAGATGGAAATCACCTGCCTCTTTGCCAAATTCCCAGAGAATGCAAGCATATATTCTTTGTGGTGTTTATTATTTTACATGGAAGCCATTCCAGAGTAATGGCTTCTCCAGGCACAGCTATGAGCCTCAAAGGCAGAGACCATCGTATTCATCTTTTATATTCCCAGGGCCCAAGAGAGCATCTGTCTCATTTAGCACCCAATAACCAAATTATTGGGATTCAAACCTCTGACACCATGAAGGAATCTGGGATATGGGACAGAACTCTCACTCTTTCTTCTGTGTGCATCTCCTTTGTGTGATCTTTACTTCTGAAGGGTCATTTCACAGTAGAACGTAATCTATTCCATAGAAGTGTGGAAGAGAAGTCTACATTGTCTATAAAGTATATGACATTGTTCTATTCTTATCCAAGTTTCAGGAAAAGTATACATTTTATAAGTCACGTGACTCTCAAATGTCTTCTTCTGCCTTTTCTCTTAATATCAGTGTCATCTTCCAGGAACAAGGATGCTGCTAAGGTACATTAACTGGAGATGTGGGCTGGAATGATGGAGGCCACATTTTTTCCATATGTAGACAAGTGACTCTTTTCAAGATGAAGAGAAAACTAACCTCTTATTACAAGGCCTCTTTTCTTCAAAGAGATACATACACTGTGAACTCTTTCAGAGCAGTTGGCATTTGGCAATGTGTATGTGTGGGGTTGGTATTGTTGTTGCAATGAGTAAGGAGGCCTTCTCAGGTTTAATGGGGTATTAAATACCTTTCAATATATGGGACAGTCATGCAAACTGAATATTATCCTATCTAACACATAGACTTCCAGTAGAGAACAATTGATTAAATTAAGCTCCCCAGTTGAAAATCATTGGGTTAAGTTATATACTTAAAATATTTGTTTTTCATTTTTTCTTCCTTTAGATGAGATGAGCACAAACCATAGGAATCCAAAAGGAAGCTCTTTCCTCCTTTTTAAGAAACTTTGATTCAAATAAATTTATGCTTTTTCTTGTGTGCAAAATATAGACTTATGACAAATTTCATGGAAACATGAGACTCTTTAAAAAAAATCAACAGAAGAAACGGTTAGTATGCCATCCTGCTCCTAAATATAAGAAAATAGCAGAGCAAACTGTCCCTTCCTTTGAAATGCATTTAATTTAATAAAATACCAAATTAAAGGTAGGACAGTCTCATCCCTATTACTAAATAACCTGCAGAGTGAAAACTGAGACATGCACAATTTCATTAACTTTCCATTCATAAAGCATAATGTAGGGAGAATGCCATTTCGACATCCAAATGAACAAGGCTATTTCCATGCCTTGAGAAAGTTTCCCTTATTAACATTATCTGTCAGCATGGATACAGGAAACTGTGGAGGAAAAAAAAAATCCCAGCCACATAAAGCATTTATCCTTTTAATGGACCATCTTTTGAATGAAGATATTTTCCTTTTCTTAAGAGTGTTTTATCTGCATTGTTAAATATTCTTAGCAGCAAGCATGTGGAAAAGCATGTCAGTTTGTGACTTAGTGATATTTATACAGTTTGGAGATTTTGTTAAATCCTGACTCAGAGTTTAACAAATGATAGAACTTTAGAACCTCAGAACTTCAAAGGCCCTAGAGAACACAGGCTTTAGAGATCAGGGCATCCCGTTCTCTATTTTTCAGATGAAAAACTGAGGCTCAGAGAGATCAGGGACAGTGGAGGTGATGAGCTCTGAGGACTGTCTACTTATAGACTGTCTTCAGTGTACCTTTAATTATTTCCTAATAGATAATGGCAATTCAAACTCTGCTCATTTTGTAGCAGTCTCTGACTGTGCTAATACAATGAGCTCCTGACCAAAAAAGAAAAAGCAAAACCAGAGCAAAATTCACACAATTTATAAAATGGCAAAACATAACCATCTAACATTTCAGAAACATGTCATATTTCATTAAGGTTTTGTATCGTATTCAAATAGTCATCCCAGAAGGATGTAGCACTTTTACTTCCCCAGAACAAGCCAAGCACATCCTTTCACGCTTACCTCTTCCTCCTTCTCCCCAGCATGTCATTTGCAAATGAATTGTACACCTAACATTTGCTTTGTGCAAGTGAATTTTAAAGCAGGAAACAGCACTGTATATTTTGGTATATTATAGCAATAGGCTTCAAGTTTAATGAGCTTTAGATCTAATGCAGCAATTGGGAAGTCTCTTCAACCTTGGAAAAATGAGATTCTACCTGAGATTATAAGCAGGTGCAATAACACTTGGAACGTGACCATGTCTCGTACCTGAGAGGCTTTTCGGGGAGTGTACGTAAAGCAAATTGCCTCTGTAATACTCTTGCTTCCTTTCCAGAGTTCTATTCTATGACCAATGACACTGGAACAAAATGTCCCCATCTGACAGGTATTGTAGCATTTCGGTAATTAGCTTAAAATGCAGTTGATTTGTTTTCCTGCTGCTTTTCCCAAGGCGACAAGAATCTGAAAGCTTGTTTTAAGCCATTCAATGAGCAGGAAGAGCCACACCTGTTGCATCTGATTTCCTCCCCATTAAGTCAGGATGAATAATTTAATAAGAACTGCTTTACCCACAGACACTCCAGTGACTGGTTGGAAGGTAAGGCTGTCGGGCTCTTGGCATCTTCACTATTTCTGACTAGTTTTGAGCAGAAGCTCAAAAGGTTTTTCCCCTCAATGGCAGTAAGCCAAGTAGCCCAGTGACCTTAGACTTTCACCTAAGCCTTTACTGTGTCAGGACCTTTCTCCTGTAACAAAGACCATTGTTTCTTTTGTAATGGTGGCAGACACTGTTGGCTGGTTAAACTGCCCTTCCCAGCCCCCACCCACCTTAAGGTAGAAATAGGCAGGTCGCTCTATTCCCCCCTGTAGCCAGGATGGTCATGTGACCCCAGTCTAACCAATAAAACATAAGGTGAAGTCTGCTGAGGGGTTGCTGGGAAACCTCTGCTTCCCTATTGATAGGTACTTTGACACCTCAAGGGCTACAGAGACTTTAAGTTCCAGTTCTACCATTTGTTTAGGTATTGCTGAGAAGTTACTTATGGTTCTTTGTGCTTTGGTTTTCCTTATCTGCTATAGAATTAAATGAATTGATATACAGAAAGAGTGCTTAAGATAGTAACTGACCTATGGTAAGTTCTAAAAAAAATTAGTTACCATTATAATTAATTAAGAAGGAAGGCATATGATGAACATTCTTTCTTCCTGCCTTTGGGGATGATTCTGTGAGGTCAAAATGCCTGGAGTTATGGCAACAATTTTGTTGCCATGAGGGGAAGGTTAAGGGAATTGCAAAGACTTTAATTCACTGTCTTTGGGTTGTGGAGATACTGGCCCTAACCCTGGTATTGCCTAGCTCAGGATTTTCTTAAGCAAACAATAGATATTCTTACAGTGGATTTTCTGTTACTACCTGCTGAACAATTCCATCTAATATCATCACTATTAAACTAAGACTTAAGCCTTGCAATCTCTACCTCCAGCTGCTTTGTTGGCTTTGCTCACCATGTATTGCTTCCTCCTCTGGTAGAGATGACATGCCCCCTCCTAACAGTCTGGGACTGATTTCCTTTAATCTTCTCTGGGAAAACTATTAAACAGACTGTGGGTCTGGTAACAGCCTTGTGTGTAGGAATCAGGGTTTACTAGAGGAGGAGTGTCCTTAAACCTTCCACTTTATCTGAACAGGATAGAACTACAGCAGGCTTTCCTCCACTCCTGTAGGGCTGGCAACAGCATGCAAACATCTGGATGGGCTACAGGGTCCTGATCTAGCAACCCAGAGGCTATGTTTAAGGTGGTTGTCAGGGGGTCTCAACCTCCAGGTGCCATAACACATTGGTTCTTCTGGGAATCCATGGCTGCCATGTGTTTGGGTGTGGAGGGAGAGAATGAGTGGCTCCCAAAGATCACATGTGCTCCTCTGACAAGATTATGGCAAAGCTGCCCACCTCTTCCCCAGTACGTTTATGTTTCTTGGGGTGAACTTTGTTCTCCATGTTTCTTTGTTTTCCACATCACTCCTAGGCAGACTGTTCAGGAAAATGTTGAGGACATAGTTTTATAGAATTACAGAAGAAGGAAGAGTCACAAAATTAGAAACTCTGGAACTCGCTCTTCTCCAGACAATTGGCTTCTTGCAAGGTGTCTTACATTTCTGTTTCTGTATTCTACTTTGCTGATAAGGCCCTGAGGATTTCTTTCAGTCTGTTCTTCACTGAAACCACTGTATGATTATAGTAAAAACAAGGCTAGTGAAAAGAGTAGTCACTGCATCGCCTACCTGGGTTTGGGAATTAAATCCAACTCAGGTCAGGAAGGAACCAAGAGACCCAGGTGCTGTCACCTATTATGGGATTTCAATGAAACTGTTTTCAATAGTTCCAGGACACTTGTAGATGATTTTTCTATCACATAAAATTTAGAATGAGATGAAAGTTTCTCTAGGGAAATTTGGAAGAAAGAAAAGCACATTCATCTGTTGTCTGAATTTGTTTTATTTTTTTTAAGGACATCAGTATACTTAGCTAAACACCCACACATGTAAGGATCAACACAATGCCATGGGCTACATTTTCAGAAGAGACTAGACCCTTCTGGAAGCAGACAGAAAAGCTTTAGGTCATTAGGGTGCTGGTTAATGAACTGTCCCCATTGCTTAGCACCCTATATCTTGCTAATCCAAGGAAATGCTTCCTTGAGGGAACAGTTTGACTCAACATGAATAATAGATATATTTCCACACACATCACTCTGAGATGTCCCAGGGTTGGACAGGGACCTGGATTTGTAAAACTGCCAGAACCAGAGCAATAGAGGAAGCTCTTTCATGGCTCCCCTCATACCCTGGCACACACACTCAGGGTAGCAGATACGCCTAAGCCCCCCTCTTCGGCTAAATGAGCCATTTTTTCCCAATGCTTCCTGAGTCCTTAATCCTTTTAAGGAAGCCAGAAAAAGAGGTCAGTACAACAATATTGAAAAGAAAAACCCTGGGTCTCTGGTAACCCAGAAAAGCAGAACATTTTTGAATTTTGGCTCTGACACAGAAAAGCCCTGTCTCTAAGTCCCTGCTCATGACAATTGCCTGGGGACTAGCTGGGAAAGTCTTCTGGCTGATATTAACTGCCATGATCACATACTCTGGGAGAAACACTTCAAAAGTACCCAGAGCCAGTTTGTGGGGAGAAAATAGGCCGAGTAGTTGACCATGCATTTAAGTTGAAATGAGAGGATATAGGTAAGAAGGCTTTAAAGTCTGTAAAGTCTTACTGTGTCAAGTCTTAGTGTATCAAGCCCCCAGCACCGAGTGCAGAAGATTCAGAAGACAGGCATCCTATGCTCCAAGAAAGACTCCAGGAGGAAGACAGGGTCATTCCATGTAAAATAACCAAACAATTTCTGGACTGAGTGACAGTAAGAAGAGCTATGCTCAGTCGGCATGAGATAGCACTGGGACTAAGGGAGTCAAGGGACACTTGGTGGTAAAGCTACAACCCCAATGGTGCCCTGTCAGGGACATCATGTACTAGAAAATGTTGAGATGGAGCGGCTTTCTTTATTCACAAAGGGTATCAGTGAGGGTCAGGAATGCAATCAGACAGCTTGTGTTGGTCTGACTCAAACTTTGTACTTAGTTCAAAGTATGATTTATGGCTTCAAACACTTTGGCCTACAAAGACTATGACATGGCAAAATGATTTCAGTATTTAAAATAGAAAGTAGCAGCTGGGCCTGGTGGCCTATGCCTATCTTAGTGACTGGAGACGGAGGCAGAGGGATCCCAAGTTTAAGTCCAGGTTGAGCAACTTAGGGAGACCCTGCCTCAAAATAAAAACTATAAAAAAACCGAAGATGCAGCTCAATGATTGAACCTTCCTAGGTACACTTCCTAGTACTGCAAAAATAACAAAACAAAACAGTAGAGAACTGGTTTTAACAGCATGTGGCTATGTAAGAACTAATGTTTGATGGCTCATTCTCACTAGATAGATGATAAGCCATAGCTTTGGTCACTTCCTTGCTAGAGAAGTAATAAGAGGAGGGACTAAATTCATTCCATCCATGTACTTTGCTTTGTCTTGATTCCCAAAATAATGAATGAGCTTTTAGGCAACAGTTGTTGAATTCTTCTTTGTTTTGTCCTGACATGCAGACTATTTAAGAGGAAAATAAAGTCAGGGAAGTATTTATAAGGAAGAGTGCTGATGTCTAAAATTGGATTTAAAAAAAATAGATTATTGGGCAGATGGAGAGATGGTTAGATATGTAGCTATGTGACAAAGCAAGTATAATAAAATATTAATGAAAAAATCTAGATGGCAGGTATAAGACTGTTCATGCAAAATTATTTTAACTTTCAGTATAATTATTAAAAAATGTTCACAATAATATGGTGGGAAAAAAATCAAATCAGAGATTTCTTTGTCTTACTATTTCTTTTAATAGTTAGAGATCATTATCTGAAAGAGCACAAGGAAAATAGCTTGGACTAAGTCCTAGATATAAATGAAGAGTGATAATTGTGTGTGTGTGTGTGACTTTTTAAAAGAAACCCTCAAATAATTTCTCTACTAGGCAACTATTGATGCCAGAAATTCCACTATTAAAAACATGGTCTTTAGGGGCTGGGGATGTGGCTCAAGCGGTAGCACGCTCGCCTTGCATGCGTGCCGGGTTCGATCCTCAGCACCACATACCAACAAAGATGTTGTGTCCGCCGAGAACTAAAAAATAAATATTAAAAATTCTCTCTCTCTCTCTCTCTCTCTCTCTCTCTCTCTCTCTCTCTCTCTCCTCTCTCACTCTCTCTTAAAAAAAAAAACATGGTCTTTAGAATTAAGGGGTTATTGTATAAAAACCTCTTGAGATTCTTGGATGACTACCAGATTAAATTCCATTAGTCATTAATATTCAACTGCAAATCAATTTAAGTGACCACTTCCAAATAATGTGCAGTTAAAAGGGTTAGAATACAGGAAAGGGAAGAGACCTTAGAGACCCTAAACACTGACCATCTTAGGGAGGCGTGGGAAGTATGGAAGACTATCTGGAGTGGCATTGAAGATCAACTCTCTTCTTCACAAGGTTATCCTGGGACAACACCAATCCTGAAATTCATGTTTGCCATGCATGAATTCTATACAAAGAATTTTTGAAAATGCAATGGGGGTGTCCTGTGGCACTTTAAAAAGCCTTTTAAACTGTCCTATCCCTCTCTTGATAGAATGACTTAAGCCCAGATCTCCTCCTCACAGGGAATCCTGGGTACCAGGGGTTGTGCATCCATGTTTAGGTTTAAAATTTGACTTATGTTACCTGTATGGAGGTGAATTTTTTTCATTTTTGTACATTTTGCTATTTTTTCTCTCTTCAAAGACATTCCTTTTCTCAGCTCAGTTTCTTTAGAAAGCAGGGCCTGAGGCAAGGTTTATGTATCACTCTTTTATTAGGGAATGTGCAGTAAGGACCAGGAGGGAGGACAAGGGATGTGAGACAGGAAAAAAGATAAAATCAATATAAGGAAGGGCACTGAGCTGGCTACCACAAAGTATAACTGATGTTTGATATCATAGGACCGTCTTCCATAAAGCCATGAAAACAATGTCTCAGGAATATTCCTCTAGGATAGAAAAAGGGAAGAATTTATCCCTTCCTTCCATGTTGCATTGGTTAAAGTTTCTCTCTATTGCCTTTATTCTCCCTCACAAGCAGGTTGTACATGTATGAGCATTGATGTGAATTTCTGTCTTGGTATGAAGCAGAGAAATACCAGAATACCCCAAAAATCAAAGGCTAGGGTGCTCATGCAGAGCAGGTCACTGCTGCAGCAGCTGGAATAAGACAAGCGAGGCTGAGAATATCTGAAGGGAACCAAATGTTGGTCATGCCTCTCTCCAGGTCTCCAGGGTATAGCAATCAGTAAGCATTTCCTCCCTTACTATGGACTTTTACTGGCTTGTAGGACTCTATCTGCATTACTCCCTCTCCACACCTCTCTCCCTGTAGGTGTTCTTGGGAATGCCAAGTGATGTCTCTGAGGCCTTTGCTCACTGTGACAACACCTCTGTGTGTGTCCTATTCCCAACAAGGCCAGCCTCTGCCCCTCCTGGCTGATAACCTGACACTGCTGATGGTCTGCTCTAGAGATAAAGCCTTGCCAATCCTTGGTCACTTAGCAAACTGCTACAGAGAAAGGAAATAGTGTCTCTCTTGTGCCATGTTCTGTTGGGGGAAAGGCCTTGTCTGGCAGTAGAGTTGCTTAGACTCTATAACTGGTGTTACAGAGTTTGGTGGCCCTGTTTTTCCAGCTTTATTTATTCTTCTCTCTAGGGCCAGCATACAACACCAAGGTAATTGGGCCAGGATGGGTTCAAATAATAGCCTCTGTGCTGAACCAAGGCTCATTACTCCTTTTGATCCTTAAGTCCTATTGCTAAGCCCAGCTTGCTGTGCCAGAATCTGTCTTCCCCTAAGGATAGATTTTCTTCCAGGGACTGTACGGCTCTTGCAGTTTTGTATTGGATATGTCTTTCTCCCTCAAATCTCTTTCCTCCAGTTTGCTAGAGGACTCAGTGCAAACTCTTTGTCTGGGAGGTTCCTGAAGACTCTGATAAACCCAAACTTGAGAGGGCTGAAGGTGCTGCTGCATTAATTCTTCCAACTAGTCATATCTGACCATCAGCTCTAGCCTAGACCTTAGGGCTCCTGAATCCTTAGAACTGAGAAAACATCTCTTACACACACACACACACACACACACTCTCTCTCTCTCTCTCTCTCTCTCTCTCTCTCTCTCTCTCTCTCAGGTTGGTGACTTTAAAGTTTAAGTTGGAAGGCATAACAAAACAAAACAAACAAACAAAAAAACTCCTGCTAAATGTTTACAAAGCTTATACCTACACATCCTGTTTTCCCATTGTGCCAACTTTGGTGATCACATCCTCATTCACTTTTAATGCCCCTAAGTTTAAAACATTGGGGTTGGGTAACACATGGAGACCAGGAAACCTGAAGTAGAAAAATGCTAACAGGAAAATATACAATAGATACCCTTCATTCCCAGGGCTCCAATCATCACCCAGTATCACCACCTTGTAGTACTGGACCTCAGTGGATAGTCCCAACACAAAGGGGATGCTGTTGCCCCTGAAAAGTTATAATGGATCTCAGACACTGTCTCTTCACACTTTGGATAGAAATTTCCCCTTTGCATTTCCATCATCTCCAAGAAAATAAAATTTTATGTCAGCTATGGTTCAAGTTAGTCAATACAAACCTGTCTGACCCAGTAGTAGAGAAAACATTTTATATGATGCTGCAGGTAGGCACAACCTGGACTATCTGCCTTCAGCTGAAATACTCATGTAAATGCTCACTTCAAAATACATGTGCAGGTCAGGCCCTGGGACAGATTCCAAGAATCTGCTAAATGTTGTTTTATTTTGTTGTCATTTTTTTGGTAGTTTCTTAATGCAGTAGTCTTGTTACTCTCTTCCTTTGGACAGCATTGTACATGTAGTTGGTATTAAACATGTTTATTAAATAACTAGATGAAAGAAATAATTGTAGAAATCATTACTTGAATTACATGCTATGAGCTGGGGATCTGTCCATTTAAAAAATAATAGAGCAATTTTAACTGTAAAAATTTTCAAAACACTTTTTGAAAGAGAATTTAAATTGAATTGATATATAACCCATTTGAATATTTGCCTAAACATTGACAAATATGATTAACACAGAGTCACAAATGCAACATGCAATGATAGGGAAAAAGTATGACTAGGATATAAGGATATAGACTTATTTGATATTTCATTTGTACATACTTTTATACTTTAATAAGTTAGAATATTAGAGCTGGAGGAAATCCGCCAAATATCAAAACTGAGGTCTGAAGAAATAAAATGACTTGCCCAAGGTCACATATTAGTTAATAGCAGATTCTGGACTATAGCCTGGATGTCCAATGCCCATTAGTCATTCTCCCCTCCACTTCTTGCTCAGTAATGAGGCTTTCTCCTGAGCTGTATTTTTGCTACCATGTCACATGAATGTCTCCCTCTTTAATTTTGAGATCCACTGTGCCAGAGGTGAGCTAGTCTCATTCCTTAAAAAAGACTGCTGAAAGCAGTATTTATATTACTAGATTTTGGTCATTTTCAAGCTTTAATGGCATTTGTAATGAATTGGTGGAAACACTGATGTCCAAAAAAATTCCAAGCCAGCTGCCACCTCTTCATTTCCCCTGCTATGCTAATCGGAACAAGGACAAATGACTGGTTAGAAATGCTCTGGGTTCTTCTCCTCTGCTCTCTGTCTTCACACAAAAATGCTCATGAACACATGTGTGTACACACACACACACACACACACACACACTCATACACAGAGTTTATTATCTATATTCAAAAGAGTGAAAAAGAAGCCTGAGAAGTTACCCAGTTTGTTCCCTTAGCTGTGACAACAAAGGAATCAGAAAACCCCCATTGCCCCTGGAGGCTCCCCAAAAGGCAGTGCAGATGGGGAAGGGCAAAAAGGTAATCCACTGCTACATTTTCTACACATATTATGTTGGGCTTTTGCTTAGAGCTGTTCCTGGGAGTCATGCCCCAACAGTCCCACCCTTCTGAATGAACACACCCAAGATGCGGCTGGGAGCTTTTAACAGGTAAAGTCTCTGGATTCATCACACCATCTTCTTATCAAGTAATCCTTCCTATCTCAATCCCTGGTAGTAAAGGGCATTCCTATAATTGCTCATTGATCGCTGCAAAGATGTAGAAAAGTAGGTAACTATCTTTGTATATAGTATGTCACTGTATCATCCTTGATCCTTAGTTTTCTCCAAGCTAAGTTATCCCAAGTGGGGATCTTCTAGCCTCTTGCTTGATCTAAAAGTCACTGCTTTGAAATTTATTGAACTGACTTTTATCGAAAGCTTCATATGGGTTGAACTCTTAGTAGCTAAAGATAACTACATGAACTCTGCCCTTGAGGAACTTAAGATCAAGTGAGAAAGATGATTTACTGATGATGCCAATGACGACGAGTATATTCCAGGCCCTTACTAACTCATTTAGTCCCCACATCAACTCTATTATTACTCATAAGAAACTGAGGCTGGGAGAGGTTAAGTGACTCTCTAAAAGTCACATAACTCATTAGTACAAAGCCATACTGACTTTCTTTAAAGACCACCATGCCAACCACTGAGAAAGCAGACAATTTCTGTAGAAGGTGGTATGAACTTAAGGAAGGTACATAAAATACCTGGGGAGTTCAGTGAAGTAACCACAGTCTGAGGAATTAGAAAAGTCTTCCTGGAGGGGATGACTCTGAACTCATGCCTCAGATCGGGGTGGGGCCTCTTATGCAGTCACAAGGCTGGTCACATCTCTGTCTCCCTGGACTTCTGTCAAGTCTCCACCCACTTCTCCTTCCTCCACATCTTTGTTGCATATGACCTTCTGAAATTGCCATTGGTCTTGGTATCAGGCTCCTATTCATAGGAGATTTTTCCTTATTCTTCTTCACCATGACCCCCAACTTGGATTGCTGAATTTCTACCATCTAAAGCAAGTAAAAGAATTGGTTGCTGCCTCCCTTTCACCATTAAGTGAACCCAGATGGCAGGCGAGGAGAATCAATGCATTGAATCCGGATATATCTGGGATGGAGTGACTCCATTACAAACTCATTGTGTCATACTTGAACAATATAAGGATTCTTTCCTTCTCTCAGAGAGCCCACAGCTGCAATATTTCTATGCTGTTTTGCAGACTCTTATCACAGTTTTAATGAAGTGTAGTTGGTTTGAAGTCAAGTCTGTCGGTTCTCATGAAAAGAATTAAATTTTCATCTTGTGCTGCATATTCAGCTCTAACATGGACTCAGGGCTCATTATTCAGAAAAACAGTAATTTATTTTCATCCCCAAATATTAATTGTGCTGCAGAATTTTCACCTGATGGGACGATGAGCTCATTATCAAGAAGGGTTTGCCCATAGGAAATGATTGATTACAATTATCTAGAAACTGGTGCTCAGAATTTGAAAGGGCTAAACACTGCAATGCTAAAGGGGACCTTGGCTGGAAAGAAGAAACTAATTATCATTCACAATCCGAGTGACATTCCCAGGCAAGCCAGTATGGATGTTAGGACATCTGCAAAATTTGTGAAAGTTTTCTGGCTGCACTTTTTATTTTTATTTTTGGGGCAATAATCATAGATTTTGAACATAAGGGTGGGGAATAAAATAAAGTCTTTTAGCCCATCCCCTGATTTTTCAATTAAGCTTATATGTCAGAAGGGTAAGACTATGTCTGTCTCTCAGTTTTAATAGTTTTAATAGTTTTAATCTAGGGGTCCTGCCAATAGTTTTAATCTAGGGGTCCTGGCACATAAGTAGCTGCTCAATAAACACTTGATGAGTGAATAAACAAAGGTGAGTGCCTGCTCTGGTCTCCTGACCCCCTCAGAAGTGATTTTCAAGAACACTTCTATTGCAGATTTCAAGAAGCAGTCTAATTTGTCTCACCATGGCTCTGAAAGGAGCAGAGAAACATGACTTAAGCTGCAAGAGAGAAAGAGGAAGGAAGGGAGGAGAAAAGGAAAGAAGGAAGAGAAGGAGGAAAGAAAGAAAAAGAGATGAAGGAAGGGAGTGCGAGCAATGGAGGAAGAGAGCTATCGAGATATCAGGAGATGGGCTGGGGTCGTAGCTCATTGGTAGAGCGCTTGTCTAGCACATATAAGGTGCTGGGTTCAATCCTCAGCACCACATAAAAAATAAATAAATAAGGGTATTGTGTCCATCTACAACTAAAAAAATTTTTTTAAAAGATATCAGAAGAAGACAGAACAGGAGAAAGCAAAAAGGGGTGTGGAGACTCAGGAGGGAGAGGGGAGAACATAAGAGGAAAGCAGGGTAGCAGGGAAGCCCGGCTGTGGGTACAGGACGGTGACTTGGGAAAGCTGGAGTCTAGTAAAGCAGTTAATGGTCTAATAGCAGCTTTAAATAGCTCTGGGTTAATCGAAAACAAGTGATCTGACCTGGTAGTCTCAATAAATGGGAAGCAGAAATAGTCTCTTGGGAAGAATCTGTCCCTGGTGGTTTAACAGACTGAATAAAAAGGTTTAAAAGCAGAAGGAAAGTAGGAAAGGAAAAGAAGGAAAAACCCTCTCAGCTTAAAAAAACAGACTTCCCAGAGCTGACAGCGACTGCACTTTCACTGTGATGAGAAAAGTTCTAGTTTCCAGAAGGTTCTTTCTAGAGAGAATCCCTCAAATAAATGCCATGCCCACAGGCCAGAGTGCTGGTTGTAGGTAAGCAAAGCCTGCTTCTGCCAGAAAGCAGAGCTGGCTTATTCAGATCACCGCTTTCCACACAAGCCAAAGTCAAGATGATGATTTTTGCCTACCCTGCTCATCAACTTAAAATGGTCATAATCAGCAAGTCCTTCATTATGTCTTACCTATAGTTCTCTAACTTTAACACAAGTTCCTTTATTCTTGTTCTTTCCAGCCTCAACACAGGAGATTAATTAGTGCCTATCTTCTGCACAGTACATTCCTTCAGACTCTTTACTCTTAGGTCATTCATTAGCCATCTCCCCGCAAGCAAGGATTTGAAAAATAACTAAACAGATAATGAGACCTATTCCCACTGCCTTTTCCTAACATATCTCGGCACACAGCATTATAGATCTGCCATGGGGAAGAGAATAACAATTAAACATTTTTAGATTAGGAATTAAGTGCATGTTTCTTTAAAAGCATTTAGCATAGATTATCACCCAAAACATTAACCACAAAATCTTCCAGACATTTTTATAAAACACATACAAGCAGGAACGATCCCCTCCAGATGGAGGAAAGAAAGTAGAAAGTGCTTTTCCCTAGCAGGTTATCAGCACAGTCAGGAAAAACCTCCCATGTCTGGACTTGAACTTTCTTGCCCTGCTTACAGTCCAAAATATCCTTAAGAAAGAATTCTCTCTTAAGAGAAACACAAGAGAAGTCCTGGAAAATCTAAGAGCCATATTCAGAAAGGAGAGCTTGTTTCTGGTCTTTGGGCCACTAGGATGCGAGTCAGGAAGAGACCCTAGACTTCCTGATTTACCCTCCCTTCACACCACCTGAAATTCTTTCTCCAGAAAAGACCCCGCAGGAAATACCAGTGCCAGTGAATTGCTTCATAATGACAGATTTCTCAAAAATTTCCATTAGGCATCAGCTGCTCTTTAAGTTAAACTAAAAAGAAAGGTCATCATCTTTCTTGATGCTTCAACGAGAGCATGGCTCAGAAGAACAAACAAGGAAGAGATGGCAGTAATCCCTACATTATTTTTTAATACCACACGTGGTACAGCAGGCCCCAGACAACAAGATCCAGGACTAAAGTGAGTCTATTTTCCTTAGGTAACTGTTTACCTTTGCACAGACTCCCTAATCTCCAGGCTATGCAGGTGCCTACAGAAAAGGCATTACATTCTATTCCCTCATACTAGATGAAAACTTGCCTGGCAAGACTGGCTTCCTCTGGGTCGGGGAAGCAGATGACCCACCCATGTCAGAATAGTAACTGTGGAGCTGGGAGTGTGGGAGTGTGGACAGAACTTGTCCTGAGTAGAAAAGGTGGTGGGGACTGGGGGACATGAAGAAGCCCTATCTCCAATGAAGATTCTCTCCCAGGCCCAATGGCATCTGGGAAATTCCATCATTAAGAGATTCCTTGCCTTGTGTCTCCTGGGAGAAGACAACAATTCACATGGTGAATCATTAACAAGCCAGTGGGAATTTGCTCAACAGATCACTCCCTCTGAAAGAGGGCTAGATGCAGCAGAATCCCCCAGGTGCCTGGGAGCTGCTAGTAGCTGGAAGAGTTGGAGGGTTTGCAGGCAGACTCTTCCATTAGCAATGTTCCCCAAGCCCCATCTAAGAGGATGCAAATGAGAGCTATAGAAGGAGTGAGAGCAGGCATCCCAGTTTTGCTCCTTGGTTGAGGTAGTCAATGGTTTTGAAGAATCCATGACTAATTTCTGCTCAGTGGCTATTGAGCCAGCATACCATTTATATGCACACTCAGAAGAGTGTTGCTCTCAGACAGGAGCCTTCATGATTTTGATCTGAAGCCCTAGGTTTTAAGATATACTATGGTCAGAAGAATAATTGACCAAAATCTTTAAAAAACCTCCATTCTCGGAATGGACTTTCTCTGTGTATAATATCAAGTTAGGTCAATATAATGTCAGTTTGGGTATCTTGGCAATTCTCTCTGAGGTTAAAGGCTTGGCTTAAAAAATTTTTAAAAAGGAAAGCTGATACTTGCCCTGTTACCTACTGGGTGAGAAGGAAATATTTGCTGTGCAAAGTGTTAAGGTAGCCCTGTCCACTCTGTCCTGAGCAGGCCACATGGGCTAGGAATCTCCTTTATACCTCACACTCCTGATAATAACAGTGTCCCATTGTCAACTTCCAAACACAGGGTGTGAACTCTTTTCTTGGTTTTGAGGCTGGAATTGCAGAGTGATCTCAAGTTTGATTGCTGAATTCTTGTTTTCTATGGATTTTGGTGAGCCAGCTGTCTCTGACAGCATTTTTCTCCACTGATCTCTACCCATAATGGTGTGCATTTTAAACTGAGGTAGGCCCGTCCTGGGTTACAAGGTCTCTTGCTTCATTTAAAAGAGCAAGTCATCCAGAACTCAGCCTATAGGCAAACTTCTGGGTGGGCAAGATTTTTCTTGAATGGGATATCCCCCAAGTGAAAATATATGTTCAACCACATGATGGACTGACAGCCTCCCAGATTTTACTGGGAGGCTCAAGTGACATTTCTAACTAGAGGAGAAGAGTAATGAAACGAGAAACACATTTATAATTCTTTTCCTCTGCAAACAGGTTTCTCAAGGATTTAGTCGATTATTTTTCTGGCCACAGCATGTCTTAAACAGATGTATTAACATTCTTCACTTGGAATAAGCTCTCCCCATATCAATTGCCGTGGGAAATTGGGTACCTTTCTGGGCCATTCAGGCAGGACCTCACTTGTGTCCGAATCAACTAGGTTAATTCAGAAATAGGCTAGATTTTTACCTGGATTTTTATTTCCATATTGTGTTTTACTATGAAGACATGGCTTTTTAGATGTAAGTGGAGTCTCACAAGTCTCTCTCACATGGATTTCTTAACCCAAAGTGGTCATATTATAAAGTTGAGAAAGGGTTAGATTTTTTTTTATTATTATTTTACTTTACTTTCTTCTCAGTTTCTACCCTTTTCTTGGAAAGATGGAAACTACATATCTTTTCTTTATGACCATTATTTCCATTCCAAAATGAAAAAGGAAGCTGGTGACTGACGGGTTTTGATCATCTCCACTTCAGAACCTTCCTTGTAGTTCTATGCAGAGAGGACCGAAGCTCTGTTGGCTCCATGAAAGACTGAGACAAGTGGGTTTCAATGATGCGTAGCTTTTCAATCTATTAAGGAGGTGGCCTTGTGGCTGTTTATCATACCAAAAAAAACCTGATAATTGGCAGGAACTCACATTCAAACGATACCAACACTCGGGCACAGGATGGAAAGGAGGAGCAGCAGTGGTGGCAGCGACAAAGCAATGCCTCAGACAATGGCTCCCCCACCCTGGCACAGGCAAGATGTTTCTGTCGGTGTCGCTACTCATTTCCATTATGTTCTGTTTCTCAAACCAGAACACACACAGTGCCCCTCTGGGAATATGTAGCCATGTGTCAGGTCCTGGCAGCCAAGGGATAAACAAGTCCATTTTCCTGCAATATGAGAATTTCCTCCAAGATTTGGGGGTCGGGATATATAAAGCAATATAATTGGTGATTTAAATATTTTCATATTTAAAAACAATTTATTATAGAGTGGGGTACTCTAACATATTTTTAAGAGAAAAGTGAGAGTGAAGAGTACAACCAGATTTTTCCAACTGCAGTGAGTATTCTGCCAAGTGTCGTACTTCCAGAGGGCTGCATTTCCTCGCTCCTGTCGGTGGGATGCAGAAACATTTGGGAAGCACGTCATGCTCTGCCTAATAAAGACTATCTGCCACCTTGGTGTCCTCAGGCTCTTCAGCGGCTGGGCACTGTTGGACAGGCCCGACCTGGGCTGCACGGGCTGGATGCATCATGCCTGGGCCAAAAGGAGCTATTCCACTCCTCCTGCTCTAAATAAATCCCCACTGTCTGCCTGTGGCCACTGCTTCTCACTTGACTGTGGTTATGAGGCCATTAGTAGAAACAAGAATCTGCTCTTTCCCCATCTGCATATTGGACAAGTCCCACTCTATTTAGCTTGTGAGGCTGATAAGAAGCCAGCACAATCTGCCCATTGACTGCTGGCCTTCTTTTCCAGTCCCAAGTACCAGAGTCTCCTGGCTTAGGCTCATTTTGCATGTCTCTAGCTGTCCCCAATTGAATGCTTTTCAGTCGCACCTGCATGGCACTTGTAAGAGAAGAGAAAGGGCTTCTTTTGAGCTCATTCAAACTCCTGGTCCTCACACTTGTTGCCCTCTTGTGTGTCTTGGGGATCTCTAATTTAAGACATAAACATGTTTAAAGAATGCTGTTCTCATGGCTCCACAATGCTCTGTTTATTTTGACCCATGCTCCTAGGAACATGGTGGGAACTTCCTTGTGCCTTCCCCATCCCCCAAAGGGAGGAGGCGAGGCAGTGCTGACAGGGCTCTTTCTCTTCCTTGTTCTTCATGACAATTGAGAGCAGCTATGCCTATGTCCAGGCCTTTGGAGAAAGTTCAGAATGGTCTCCTCTGGACTTAGCATCTTAAATATCTTTTGTAGATCTGGTTTTCTCTATGTTGATTTTAAAGTACAGAACCTTACTTGGGACATGAGTAGATGACTAATATATTCCCATGAGGGCTTAACACATTTGAAAATGATGATGATGACAGAATAGTAAATGCCCTGAGGAATTAGGAAGCTCAGATGCCAATTTATAATATAGTGAAGATTAAAAAGAATTACTGAGATAACTGTTGCTACTAGAATTCCTTTTGTGACAACATCTGCTATGCTCCCTGAGGATAAGGACTACACCTCTTTTACTCTACTTTGAAAACCCAATGCCTAGCTTAGCACCAAACACATAGTAGGTGTTCCATAAATATTTGTGAAAGAAAATGAATGCACACGTACACACACACACACACAAAAAAAAAAACCACATTGATGGGCCACTTAGATAGACCAAATATAATATCTGGAAAGACAAGGCAGAACCAAAGACAAGCAGGCAGCTAATGCATAAGAAAATGGGAGAAATTGGCCCTTAAACGAGTAAAAAAGGGAAGAGAAGGCTAACCAAAATTCAGGAGGCAGGAGCAGAGATATTTAAGCTTCAGGGGTGTCCTAAATTCAGTCTTAAGTTGTTTATGTTTCAAGGGTGTAAAATCCCTCCATCTCCCCTTTGTGTGTGCTATACACACAAAGGTCTCAAGTGAGGGCTTTTTGTTGCTTTACTTGCTTAGTGGGAAGCAGTGGTAGGTGCCAAGTTGCATTTGTGGGAAAGTACCAAATGAGCAAGGACTGCACACATGGATGGTGAGATTATCCATAAACTACTTCACTTGAAGCAGGAACCAAGAACCAGAGGTGCCACCCTCCCTTCCCCCTACTCCCAGTTCCAGGAAAGTTCAGTTAAGCCGGGCTTATACCCTGCACATGGGGGATGGGCTTCATCTGATCTCCTCTGACATCTAATCATGGAGAGAGACGACCTACTTCACCGGTGTCTGATATTGTTTAAGACTTGTTTTTTTTCTTTCATCCCATCCATTCACCTTCTATTCCATTCTTTATGATGTCTTGCATAATCTTTACTATCATGAAAAATGAGAGAAAGGTTCTGCTGAGAAAAGCCACAAAATGAGAAATATTTTAATTATTCCCATAACCTCTCAGAGACATTTGGGTCTTTTTTTTGTCTTTAAGACCCAGTTGGTGTAGTTAGAATGGCTTATGAAAAGTGCTTGTTATCTTGAATCCAAAATAATAATTAATTGGCATAAATAAACTTGATAAGAAATCATGATAAAATCTGAAACTCCAAATGAGTTTTGTTGAAGAACAAAATCTTTCAGGTCACTAAGGAAATTTGCTTTTCCCATCTCCAACCATCTCAAACCACCATGATGAATTACTGCAATTAAAACAATAACTTCTTCTCCATCACTGACTGTGATAATAGGTGTCTTTTATCATATCTCTTTATTTAAACTTTAAAAAATGAATTCAATTAAATTTAAACTTGTAGGAAACTTGGCTACCAAGGGACAGTTTGAGGTTAATGTTCTTTGAAATTATTTCAGGCTTTTCTCCAAATTCTTCAAAGATTTTTCCTACTACAATATCCTGGGGTAAAAAATGGGGAGAGCAGACCCTTGGCATTTGAGAATTTAACACTGGCATATTTACAATCTGCAATTTCTGCCATTTGTGAGTGACCTTGGAGTTCAATGAAGGAGAGGAATTTGTCATTTTGAACTTCATCTCAACATGGCTCTGTTGTTCTTTCCTGCCCTGGGATTCAATAACTTTCCAGAAGAAATGAACTCTCTTTCTCTATAAAGAAGGACCAATGAATTTATTGAATTTTTTTTTTAAAAAAAGATGGTTAATTCATGGTGTGCAGAAAGGCACAAGAAATAGACTTTTATTGGAAACATGGTTCTAGAAAAATGGATACCCAAAAATAAGGAGAAGCAAGCTTTTCAAATATCAAGAAGTTGTTGGTGCTGAGTGAAAGAAATGAAGATTCAGAAGGAATCATTTTTACTCCAAGTTCCTAGCTTACTTTAATAGAGAGGCATAGTATAGTTAAAGTGATATTATCCTCATATTCTGTTTCCTACTTACCCACTAGCCAGCTGTATGCATTTGGGGTAGTTACTTCACCTCTCTGCTGTTATCATCAAAATCATCATGGCAGGATTTCTTGAGTTCTTTCTATTTTAGGTACTAGATAATTTCATTTAATGCTTTAATAACCAGATTTGATAGACACTATTATATCCATAGAAGAAAATAATACCAGATAACAACAACTTGCATTTATCCAATGCTTATTGCTAGTTTGGATGTGGTTTGTCCCCACCAAAACTCATGTTGAAATTTGGCTGCCAATATAGTGGTGTGTGGAAGTGGGACCTTCATGGTGTCAGGGACTGAGTTCTCACTCTTGCATGACTGAGTGGGTTACTTTGAGAGTATATTGCTATAAAGTGAGCCTTGAACACTCCCTGACCCCCATCTCCACATGTGCTTACTCTTCTGCTTTTTCACCACTGTGTAATAACTCTAGATGAGGCTCTCACCAGAAGTGGTGCCCAATCTTGAACTTTTAAGTTTTCAGAACCATGAGTCAAGATAAACCTCTTTTCTTTATAAATTATCTGGACTCAGATAGAGCAACAGAAAATGGACTTATACACTTATGTTGGAGGATATTATGCCAAGTTCTTTACATGCATCATTTTATTTTATTTTATTTTATTTTTTATTGATTATTTATCGCATTACATAGTTCATGATATATCATCTTTCATACATTAGACTCAAATTGTGCTTTGAACTCCCATTTTCACCCCAAATACAGATTGCAGAATCACATCTGTTACATATTCGCATTTTTACATAATGGCATATTAGTGACTGTTGTATTCTGCTACCTTTCCTATCCCCTACTATCCCCCCTCCCCTCCCCTCCCCTCCCATCTTCCCTCTCTACCTCCCCTGCTGTTGTTCAATTCTCTCCCTTTTTTTTTTTCCCTCCCCCTTGCCCCTCATAACCTCTTATAATTTTATGTATCCTTGAAGGTCTCCTACCATTTCCATATGCTTTCCCTTCTCTCTCCGTTTCTCTCCCCCCATTCGTCTTTGTTTACTGTAGTCTTTTCCTCATGCTCTTTCTTCCTATTCTGTTCTTAGTTTTTCTCTTTATATCAAAGCAGACATTTGGCATTTGTTTTTTAGGGCTTGGCTAGCTTCGCTTAGCATAATCTGCTCTAATGCCATCCATTTCCCCGCAAATTCTATGATTTTGTCATTTCTTAGTGCTGCATAATACTCCATTGTGTATAGATGCCACGGATTGCAGTCGGGGAAGGAAGCCGGTAAGGCCCCGCCCCCCACAAGGGATACATGCATCATTTTATATAAGCCTCATAATAATGATCTAGGAAATGTTAAATCTATGTTTAACAGATACAGGAAGTTGAGGCTTACTTTTTCTAAGGTCATATGGCTAGTAAGTAGTAAAGGAGGATTTTGAATTAAAATTTCTGACTCTTGAGCTCTACATCTTAACCACTAGGCTTCACTGAGTATAAAAATAAACGAATCATACTGAAAAAATAGACATCTGTGCAGATATTGGGTTCCTTATATTTATATAAGCATCAACTGTTGGCGCTTTACCATCATTTAGTCATTACGTCACACAGATAGTATTTCCCGTCAATGGGGCCAGCCCTTTGAGTTATTTCCTCTATAATCATTTTCATGGAGCCAAATTCACATCACATGGCTTCCTATATGTGGCCAACAGCAAATATGGAGAGGACAGCTGGTCAAGGTTCAGGTGTTAGAAATACTGATTAAGAAACTGGTTTCATCACTGTGACATTAGGATTGAACCTGTGCTCTGGTCGACTTAGCACTGTACTTTATCCAAAGAAAGCAATCATCTTTTTCATATCCTATATAGTATCTGGAGAAATTTCATTTTTTGAACGGTGGCAGATAGATGGCAAAAATCTGGATTTCTAATTAAGAAAACTTTCTTTTTGTCTTTGGCTCACAAAAACAAAGGGGTAGACAATGGAAGTTCACTAGGATTTCTTTTCTTTTTTTTTTTTCTTGTGGTGCTGAGGGTCAAACCCAGAGCCTTGGGCATGAGGCAAGTGCTCTTACCACTGAGCTACATCCCCACCCTGGAAGGCAGATTTCTAATTTAGATTTTTCAAAACACACACACACACACACACACACACACACACACACACACAGCAACCAGTAACAGAACAGCAGAGACAAGAGTGACCAGTGATTTGCGTATCATAAAAATACAGTGGGAGATCTGATAAAATTCCATTTTCATGCATTTACTTTAAGGGATCACAGGTCAATGCCAAGACTTCTCATAGAAGACAAAGACACAAATACAATCTGTTAGATTGATTGTAAATCAGAGGAGCAGTTGTATCCAAATTATAGTTATTAACGTTATTTCTGTCTCTGGGGAAATGATAAATTATATTTGAGTCCATTACTTAGCAGAATTATTGTGCATTTAGGAACTTAATTTGGGGACAGTTTTTATTTTTCTTTGGAAGAGAAAAGACAGACACATCTTTTGGCTCAAGCATGACTATTTTGGGTTCCAGTCAGAGATCATCTCCTACGAGACTGGTCAAGTGTCACTCTTTTCCTCCATGGGTGGCGCAGATGAAAAGAGGAGCCATATGCAGGGAATGTGTTCTCAGCTTCATAATGATACCCTTCCTTTATCCAACATTCACTAAAAATAACATTTGAATGAAGGAATTGGGTCACCTGGTGACATTTTAGGTAGTAGCAGAAAATTAGGGGGAAAGGCCTTTATATTTTCATGAAGAGTTGCACTAGTTCAATGTGTTGGGTTTGTACAGGCATTTCCAAAGAAAGCTACAGAGATTCCTCATTTGAATCTCTTCAAAGCCCAGAGGAGAGGGCCACACTTCTAGGGCAACTTGGGAACTCCCTCTTCTAGGCAGGGGTGGAGGTAATGAAGACAACTTTGAAGTCTCCTTTCACGCCTGCAATTCTATATCTTTTCCCATCTGATTTACTGGCCCCAAGAAGTAAGCCAATCACTTCATCACTTTATCTCTTCTAATGCACTTGTTTCATTTTCTGAGCCCAGAAAGCACAAGCTGCAGATTATTTTAATTTTGTATGGCTGGAGTGAAATTTGGAGCCTTTGAAGATAGACAGCTATTACATTCTAATTTCTGATTCCAGGAGCTTTGGGATACTTGGCACATAGTAGAGTTCAATAAAGACTACTGAATGAATAACAACGATAATCTGAAATCTCTTACAACCTCTCTGATTTTTCTTCTACCACTTCGAGTCTCACTCACCCAGCTCAGCAACATGGGTCTCCTGACTGATTCGCAGACACATGAAGCATGACATTGTTTCCCCATAACCTTGCTGTATCATGTCATACAACAGCTCCAGCTCCGAGCTCAATGCTTCACCATCTCATCCGCTCTCTCCATCTCAACCAAGAGAGGAATCCAGCAATCTCAGATCATCTTTACAAGCCTAGCCAATACTTCCATCTCCAACTGCTCCACTGATGAGCTGATGCTCTCCCTGGGTCCACCCACCTGTGATGCGGAGAAGGCTACATGCTGTCAGCTCACCTTTAATAAAAGTTACTCACTCAAGGGGCAACTTCTAGAAGGCTCAGGCCATTGACCTCCCATATAGTACCCTCTTCCTTCTCCAAGGATGCTCTTTTATCTCCTGCATACCTCCTCAAAGGCAGTAGGAGGTTCATTGCACATTTTCACTTGTTTGATGTTTTTAATAATCAGTTTTACCCAAAAGTGCCTTCAAAATTATGTGGTTTGAAGATTTATAGTTCATGTGGAATCAAAAATCACATGAGCACTCTTTTTGTCTTGGGCATCATGGCAGATTCTGGAAGGAGTCTGACAAGTTCAGCTGGTATGGCAGGTCCTGCACATTCCTGGCTGAGAGGTCCTCACAAACCTAACTGACCAGAAATGCTGTATGCAGGGGCCTTGCTCCTCTGATCAGTTGTGAGGATTGCCTGGACTTGGCATAGGGCATACACTGAGACAGCTACATTCAAAGCAAAGAGACCAGCAGGAGACAATTATTTGGTCCAGCCCAGATGCTGGAAGCCAAAGCTCTTGAAAGATGTGTAATTAATCCTTTCTACATCCTCTTTAAGTCTCTTCTCAAGCCAAGGATTTGTTTTTCTTTCTGGTCTTGAGAGATTTTACAGTAGAGGACCCTGAGCTGAGCACAATGAGGGCCAGCATGGACGTTGGTCATGTTCTGGGAAGCTGTTGCCCTCAACCATCTATGGACAGCAAGCAGAAAGGAGAGAGGGGGGAATGACCCACCTGGAGGCCCATGAATACATTCTGCAGACCCGGGTCAGTCGCTGTGGCTCCCAGCAAGTGGCAAGTGATAGTTCCTGTGGGCCTCAGTTTCCTCTTCTCTAAATCTCAGAGTTATAGAATCAAAATCTAATTGACACACCATGTATAGAAAATTCCTGGGTTTTTAAGCTCATCAGGAAAGAGATTTTATTTTTTAGAAAAGGGGTCTACACCTATGGTCCATGGGCTAAACCTAGATCTCTGTTTTAAATGTTCTGTAGTGTTTGTACTTTTTAATGGTTGGAAACATGAAAATTATATGAAATTCAAATTCGTGCCTGTAATAAAGTTTTATTGGAACACAGCCATGCTCATTAATTTGTGTATTGTCTGTGACTGTTTTAGCACTACAGAGTAATTGTGACAGACACTATATGGTCCACAGAGCCAAAAACAATTTTTTTCTTGCCCTTTACAGACAACTGTTGCCAATTCCTGTTTTAGAGCCTAGAGAGTGAGTCAGACAAACCTTGGTTCAAATCATAGTCCATCTCTTACTAAGTGTGTCATCTGGGAAAGCTACTGAATTTTTCTAAGCCCCAGTTTCATCATCTGTAAAATAGAGTTAAAAACAGTCTTTATCTCAGACTGTTGGGAGGAACTGAACCAGATCATCAAGAAGCACCACGCAGAGATCCTGGCACAGTGCATCAATCAAAGCATGATTCCAAGACTCTCATCCTCAGCATCTGGCTCCATAATGGTGAAAAATAAGTGCTCCATGTATGTTGGCAGGATAAGTGACTAAACTGTGAAGTACAAATGTACTTTTATTTGATATATTACCCTGAAAATTCCTGGGACTGAGAGGTCAGCAAAAGAAATGGGAAGGACAAGCCTGAGCACGAGGGTGAGGCAGGACCAGGCAAAGTCAACCAGCCATAGAGTGATTCTGTTCCTGCTCAGCTGTCCCAGCTCTACAGGGTCAACGAAGTCACAGGCAGCTGTTACTGGACACTGAGATTTTTTTTTTCCTGCTTAGGTTTATCACTTCCTTATGAAGTCATTCATTCACTCACTCACCCACTCATCAAAAAAAAAAAATTTTTGGCTTTACCTTTAAAATATATTCAGGGAGCTGTGTAGGATGGCACATGACTGTAATCCTAGTGACTTGGGAGGCTGAGGCAGGAGGATTGTAGGTTTGAGGGCAGCCTCAGCAATTTAGGGAGGCCCTAAGCAACATAGCAAGACCATCTCTCAAAATTAAAAATAAAAAGGGCTGGGGCTAAAGCTCAGTGGTAGAGCACCCTGGGTTCAATCCTCAGTACCAAAACAAAAAAACAAAAAAAACAACAAAAAAAAAAACCCACCCCTTCTCTCTTCTTACCCTCTGTCGTTCCTACCTCTCTGAGGCACAGTGTCTTCTTTCATCTTTTTTTTTTTTTTTAATTATAACAGCATCCTAACTGAGCTGTCTTGCTTCTGCTCTGCTACTATAGTCTATTCTTAGTATAACAGCTAGAATTATCCTTTTAAAAGATTAGACCATGTCACAACTCTGCTCCAGCTGTCTAGTGGATGCCCATCACATGCAGAGTCAAAGCCTAAGTCCTTACAGTGGCCTGCCCATCACCTTTGACTCCCTCTCCTGTTACTCTCCTCTTTACTCACTCTGCTCTGGCTACAGACCCTCTGCTGTCCTTAAACGCACCAGGAAGCTCCTGTCTAAGGGCCTTTGTCCAGTCTGTCCTTCCCATCTGGATTTTCTTCCTCCACATATCCCTGTGGCTAACTCCCTCACCTCTTTCAACTCTCCTTAAATTTACTGCTCAATGACATCTACCTTGGTCTCCTGGTTAATTAATACTGTTTAAAATAACAACTGCAGAAGTTTTTGTCATTTTTTTATTCAGTGATAAATCCCAGGCATCCAGAACGGTGCCTGGTTGATACCCAATAAAAGTTTGTTGACTGACTCAGTTAATAATCTAATATTTTATAATCCAATAGTATCCTCCAGTTCTAGATTTTGTCTCTTTATTGAGTCTTCCAGGAAACTGACCACCTCCTGGAAGCCTCTGTGCCAGTATCTTAGGTGCTATAAAGAAATCTGTGGGGAAAACTGTATTTAATCTCAGAAAAATATGAGAAAGCCCAAACTGCATCTAACTCCCACTTCTGATCCAGGAGTGGCTGCAGTTCCTGCCCACTTAGGGTGGATGACCAGCGCTGGACTTTTCCAACTCTTTTTCTTTTACCCTAGTATCGTTGACACCATCTGGATAACTTGAGCAAAGGAGTGGGGACAGACATAAGAATCTAGCAGGAAAGGGAGTAGGAATTGTTGACATGAGTCAGGGGCAGAGTCTGTCTTGAGTTATCTCAGTTCCCTTGGTAAGGTGAGGTTGTATTATCACCTCTAGGGAGGAACAAAGGGAAATGAGAGAAGGCTAAGGCAATGTCCTCAGGTTCTGTTCTCTAAGCACTCCACGGGCATAGCTGTGCATTCATCCCAAGAAGGAGGCTGTCACTTACTCACTAGTATCCAGTTCCCAGTTGTCAGGGAGTGAGGAATCTTATCAATGTTAACAGAAAATGTCCCTGAGGCTCTACCACTCTGGCCTATGTTCCCTGAGAGATGGCTGTGGTCAGAGTCATCATAAAGTATAAGTACATGAGTCATAAATAATGGTGAATAACCACATTATAAATTTTACAAGGCTTGTTTTACTGAGATGAGATTTACACCTCAAGATACAGGCAATAAAGCCTCCCTCTACCCTTTAAGGCCTCAGAATACTTAGCAATAAACAAGGAAAGGAAATGGTGTGAAGAATTTATTGAGGAAAGTCCTTGATCAGACATAGCCCAGAGTATCCCTTGTGCTTCTCTCCTAAGTGATGTGTGGGCTCCTTTATTACCCATGTGTGTTCTTTTACTTCTCGTGTTAGGATCTAAAGGAAAGGAATGGAGGGCAAGAAAATTCTCAAGGGAGAGCTAGGTCCAGCCTCCACTCTCCACTGTGAGCTCTTTTCTAGAGCCTGCAGTTTTGTGGTAAAGCTTCAACTCTTCTCATGAATATGGAACTATACACTCATGTCCAGCAGGCACTAGTATTTTTTTCCCATCTATCGATTTTCTGAAGGTCCTTAAAAAAAAAAAAAAAGGAAGCCAAACTCTAGTTCCTCCTTGTGCCTACAGTCAGAATGTACAAAATTAAAGAAATGAAATCTTCGTGGTTTACCATGACCCCACAGGGAGTGCCGCCTTCACCCTGGGCCAAGGAGTCTATTTACAAAGCTGATTTAACATGAAAGTGAAATAGACTGAACGAGCTGTACCCCTCTGCCCTGATGAATATTTTCTGAGTGAAGTTTGACCAGCTCTGAAATTCTTCACAAATTCAAGAGGAAAGGCATTAGGCTTCTAAAAGGCCTGGATCAGGTTTCCATAGTAGCTTGGTTAGACAACAGACCTTTTTCCAAGAGTTATGCAGATCTTGTCAATAATGCTGGTACGAAAACAAGAAAGCCAACAATGGGGTCTTGTTCATTTTAAGCTGAGTCATGAAAATCGTGCACTAAAACCATCCTTGGAGAGAGACCTGATTGGTAAAACAACAGCCACTAAACTTGGAAGGAATTTTTGAAAGGAAATGTTACCCTCTGAATTTTGAAAGGCATTCAAAGCAATGAGAGATTTAAGAAAAATAATTGACACCGTACTTCTCAACCTCATAAAACATTTTTAAAACTAAACTCATTATCATAATTTATGGCAGGAACTAGTCCCTTATGTCTCAATGGACAGTCTGTCTGACATCATGGTCCCATTTATGTGATTCATTTTTTTAAAAGGCAGTCTTGCCAGACCATTAAGGAGTAAAACAATTATTTATGTTTTTTATAATAGTTGGTTGCCTTCTGGCCCCTAGTTTTTCTTTTTGTGGGGAACATTATATCATTCATGCAGTCTCCCCTGATATTTTGGACAACCCATGTCAGAAGACTTTCTGCATATCAACACAAACCATCCAAAACCTGCAAAATGAGGCCCTTATTTCATTGGGTGTTGCAAACTTAATACTCTTCCTGTCTGGTGTTGCTTACGGCCTCTGCCTTCTACTCCAGGATTCCCTCACAGCAAAGCAATTGTTCAAACTGACCTGGACTACCATTACACCAAATGTCACCATTTATCCCCCCAAATAGGAAAGCATTCGTTAAGGACAGAGCTGTTTTCACCGGTGCTCTCTCAAAGGGGACAGTGAGAAGGTTGAGGTGATACAGAATAAAAGATTAGAGAATTATTCCTTCTGAGATCCATCTTATCTCCATCTTCCTCCAAAGGAAAGTCGGATGCCATCTAAATCATAGCAAGGCTGGCTTTCATTTCTTCACCCCTCCCTCTCGCTTCTCAATCTTCTTTACAGTTAGAGAAAAAGCGGAAAATCACTTCTCTCTTTAGATTTCTTATTATAGCAACTATGGCTGGATGGATTTTTTATTCTCTGATATTTTTACCACAATGAAGAAATCAAATCCTCTTATGAATATGAGCTCATTAGTTCCCATAATAATACTCTGAGATGAAGTAAGGACTGAGATCTTTAATACTGACTCTTTACGGATGGGGGAAGTGAGACAAGGTACTGGGAAACCACAGAGGACTTAGCCAAGCTGAAACTAAAACATAGTGTTTTCTCATTGAGTGCTGTTGTGACCCTAAATGAGTCTACATCTCAATGGCACAAAAGGAACCTCTGAGGACCAGCCAGGATGACATGAAAATAAAAATAATTCCATGGAGTTTTAATACTGTCTCTTTAAGTTTTCACTGTTGCTCACTGCCTGAAGTATGACATAGACAGTCAAAAGAGAGTTAGACACAGCAGACTGGAACTTTGAGACTGCTCAAAGAACAAAATAGTTGACCTGTTTGCAAAGAAAGTAAATAGAGGAAAAACTGTCAATGACTAATGGAATCATAATGCAAAGTTTAAGTTAGTGGTTTAAAAATTGTATAATATGAACAGTTTAGTGAGCTTTTGAGGTATGCAAAAGCCACCCACACACTCATTCAAACACTTTTTCCTTTGATATGAACCTTAAGGTTTATTTCTTCCCTGAAGCCTTCTTTGCTTGCTTTACCCTGGAGTAAGTTTTATCTTGGTTGGACTCTGACAGCACCTGCAGCTAAACCATGGCTCTAGTTAGAGCGAATTTTGCTATACAGGGCATGGTGGGGGCTGAGGTGAGGAACAGCTCCTAAAACCATATCATTTAAAAAGGGAATTATTGAAATGATATTATAGATTATTATAGGGATTAATATTAAAAGCACAAAGAAGATTCAATGGGAAAATTGTCAGGTAGGATTCTATATTTTTTCCCAATGCCTCTGCAATATCTCTATTTTTCTGTGTGTATCTACTTTGAACTCTCTATAGATTATTCACCCATAATTCCTGCTCCTTCGTAGCCCACAACTTGGTCATGACTTTGGCTTGTTCCCATGCCCACTCTATTCCTCACTCTACTTGATTTTACTAGTTAAACATCTATTACCATCTGACTACAATCTCTGAGCTTCTGAATTCAGATTCTTGGAGGGGAATTTCACTGGCTAAGCCCTATGCACGGATTGGTTTTGGGTTAGGTGTCCAATCTTGGTCCAGCTCCTGTGACTCGGGTGTGGGGAAGGGATCCTATATGATGCAAATAGAAGGGGAACTTAAGCCAGGTTTGTCTCAGCTACTTGTTCCACTCAGTTTTAGCATATAATCACATTCTGCTTTGCCTTCATTTTTAATATGTTTTGTATATGTGACCTATCCTTCCTAGTATAGCAAAAGTACCTTGACAAGGGTCAAATGTTTTCTTTCATATGTGGAAGCTAGAGCAAAGTAAGGGAATGAAAGGGGGAAGGGTCGGGTCTCATGAGGAGAGAGGAAAATCAGTAGAAAAGAAGAAGGGGATCAAGGCGGAAGGAGGAAAGACAGGAAAGGGGAGAAATGTGGAATGAATTTAACAAAATTACACTATGTACACGTATAAATACATCACAGTGACTTCCACCTTTACATATATCTATAAACGACTAATTTAAAGTAAATAAATAGAAGGCAGACCAGTAGAGTAGAAGAAAGGGAACGGGGGTGGGGGGAGGGAGAAGGGGAGGGAAAGAGGAGGCAAATCAAATGGAGCAAATTAAACTCCGTGAATGTACATCTATGTCAAAATGAACCCAATTATCATGCATAAGTATAATGCACAAATAAAAGCATTTTTAAAAAAGTACCTTGACATTAGGGCTCTTATTTTCTTTATGCCTCTTTTAGAGCCTTGTACGTGGGTTATTGAGAATATTTTTTGAATCAATTTTATCCTTTTGTACACACCAAGTGCAAAATGTATCTACTTCTTAGCTATTGACGAATGAACTAATGGTATCACATTTCCAGTTGTGATATTTTTAAAAACATTCATTAAAGAAATAAGCATGGTTTTTATTAAAGAAGTTTGGTTTTCTTACTGCCAAGCATCACAAACAGGCCTTTGTTCTTTCTTTGTTTTTCTTTGTTCTATTTTTCAAAATAGTTTTCAGATGATATGTTTAGAGACTTTGCTTCCCTCCATAACTGAAACCTGACTTACCTTGGCATTGAAATAATCTGAAACAATGAGCAAAATATATGAGGCAACTGTTTTTAGGAAAGGAACAGGCAGCATGGGACTATCATTGTGGAGAAAAAGGAAGGATGAGGTAAGCCCACAATTGCCCCAGCTTTCTGCTGCAGATGTGCTCCTGCCATAGCATGGGGAGATGGAGCCAAAGCAGAGTGAATGGATGAGGCAGAGATTACAGTTCCATGCTGCTGAAACAGCTGGAATTTGTGACAGGAGATAGAGGAGTATCTATGTAGAGGGGAAGTCACTCAGTGAGGATTTACTATGGGTCCTTGGCAAGGGCTGAGATGTACTTTCCCAGGGCAAGTCTCTTTGAAGCTTAGCAAAAAAATTCATTGCTGCAGGGCTGTGAAGTACAGCGCTGATACCAGAGGTTGTACAGTGCTGGAAGGTATTGATGTTGTGGTCTAGAATCCAGAAAAATTGCCTCAGGAATAAGTTCCTAGTTTAGAAATAAGAACCTTAGGAGTAAGGACCACACCATATGGTAAAGCTTATCTAAATTCAAAACCAAAATCAAAATAGACCTTCCTTAACAAAACAAAACAAAACTGAACCTGACAGAATCAGAAAGGATTTAACCGCTGACAACAAAACTCAGCACTCTTTAAATTCTACGCTCATAACCCAGAATTCCTGTCATAAATCATGCATAATATCTAGGTTATAACAAAACTTTACCAGATATGCAAAGAAACATAAAATTCTGATGTACAATAAGGAAATAGAGAAAGAAAAAAAAATAGAAACAGAACCCAAGATGACCTAGTTGTTGGAATTATTAGGCAAGGACTTTCGAGTAGCTACTACAAATACATTCAAAGACTTAATTAAAAGACAGTCAAAATGTCTTTGAGATGTGGAATCTCAACAGAAAAATAGGAAATATAGAAAAAAGAATTAAATGGAAATTCTAGAAGTATAAGTGCAATATTTAAAATGAAAATTTTACTGGATGGGTTTTGTAATAGGTTAGAGACTTCAGATTACATGATAAATACACTTGAAGAAAAATAAACAAATTATACAATCTGAAAGTAAAATAGATTTTTGAAAAATGAACAAACCTCAGGGATCTATGGGACAATCATGAGTTCTAAGATACATATATTTGGTGTTCCATGTGGAATGGAGAGAAATATTGGAACAGAAGAAAATATTTGAAGAAATAGCATCCCTAATTCCTCCAAATTTGGTGAATAGCATCAAACTATAGATCCAGGAAACTCAGTAAAGTCCAAGTAGGATGAGTACAAAGAGAACTAAATCTTAGAACATCAAAGTCAAACTCTAAAAATCAAAGATAAGGAGACAATGAAAGCACACACTCAAAGATACATCATTGTCATGGACTGAATGTTTGTGTCCCCGGCAAAATTTATATGTTTAAATCTGATCCCCTATAGGATGGTGTTTGTAGGTGGGGTCTTTAGGAAGTAATTGGGTCATGAAGGTGGAACCCTAATGAATGAGATTAATGCCTGTATAAGAAGCAACAGAGCTAGCTCTCTTTCTTCTCACCAGGTGAGGATATGAGAAGCACCACTTGCAACTAAGAAGCAGGCCCTCACCAGATACCAGGTCTGTCAGGTCTTTTGATCATGGATTTCCCAGTCTCCAAAACTATTGTGTAAGCCACCTGTCTATGGTAATTGGTTATAACAGCCCATACTGGATAAGATAATTATGTGTAGGGAAATAATTATACATATGATTGCTAACTTCTTATCAGAGGTATCAGCTGCTGGTAGACAATGGAATGACATTAAAAAAAACTGGATAAAGAAAACACCATCAACTCAGAATTCTATATCAATGACCAGGGATGTAACTCAGTGGTAGAAAGGTTGCCCAGCATATATGAGACTGTGTGTTTAATGCCCAATCCTCTACCCGCCAAAGGAATCATATATTTTAAGCAAGAATATCTTTAATATATTTTATAAGTAAAAATTGAGAGAACCAGATACCGGCAGACTTGCACTAATAAGAAAGACTAAACCAAGTACTTTAGGATAGAGAGAAATGACACTGGATGGAAATCCAACTCTATGCAGAAAGGGGATGAAGAATACTGGTAATTATAAATATGTGGGTAAATTTTGAAATACCATCTTTGGCTTCTCCCCTTAGTTTATTTGAAAGGCTAAAGAATGTTTGAAGCAAAAAATATGTAATTTTGTCAAAAAGTTTATATCATAGGTAGATACAAAATGATATGGAAAGTATGGCATGAAGGATGAGGGATGAAAAGTGGAACTTTATTGTGGTAAGATTTTCATATTTCATATGAAGTGACACAAATTTTTCCAAAGAGATTGTGATGAATTAAGGATTCCTATTGTTCTTCCTGGAATAACTGCTAATCAAACATAAACAACACATATACACATATACATATAGCTAAACTGTCAACAGAATTAAAAGGTATCCTATTAACTTAAAAGAAGTTTAAGTTAATAGCATTAACTTAAATCTGCCTATAGGATTTCCCCCTCACACTTTAGGAAAAGAGAAACAGAGGAACAAAAACAAATGTAACAATTAGGAAATAAAACCAATGAGACGGTTGACTTAAGACTACTAATTATATTATATATGCTTAGACTAAATATTCCAATAAAAGGGGAGAGATTAAAAAGTGAGATTCAAATAAATACTATTCATAAGAGATCCACTTGAAATATAATGACAGAGATAGGCACAAAGTGAAAGGATGGAGAAAGATATACCATGTAAACAGAAAGCATAAGGAAGCCACTATGGTACACTAAAATCAGAGAAGGTAAGGAAATCAGAGAAGGACATTTCTTAAAGAGAAAAGTGCCAATTTGATCAGGAAGAAATAAGAGTCATAAATTTGTATTTATCTAATTACAGAGCTTCCAGATACATGAAGCCCTAACTAGCAGAACTAAAGGGAGGAGGAGTTTCAAGATGGTGGAAAAGAGAAAGTCGTTTTCATGGCTTCTCTGTGGAAGTCAGGTAGGAAGCTTCTCAGTAAGGTAGGTGAAAAAAGTGTGTGTGGGGGCGGGTTGAGGACTTAACTAGAATTTAATGCTGGACATTCAAAGCAGATGTGGGACTCAGGAGGTTGGATATAATAAAGTAAGGAAGAAATCCCCAGTATCAACATTGCTGCCACTGCCAGAGTAATCAATCATGGTGGTCCCTCTGTGAGAAAAGTGGAGGAATAAAGGAATTAAAGGAACCCACATTTTTAGGAGGCCTGAGGCATGTCTGGGTATGGAGAGATCAGAGTTCAAAGACACTGCCTGACAAAACTGAAAGGTATTTCTTTGTATGGGAAAGAAGCCACATCTCTCCCAGCTGCTTATGGAGGATAGAGGAAAAGAACCATTTTGCAGCCATGGCATGGGGACCAGCAGGTGAGGGAGTCATTTTCTGGCAAACTCGAGTTTGGCCCAAAATACAGATCTAGTAACCCATACTGAATGGTGTAAAGTATGCCTAAATTACCAGAAGAAAATCCAATGTGGAGAGGGGTTTCCACAGAGGAATGGTCATGGAAACCCACATGGCTCCCTCACTCACCAATCTGGCTACTTACATGACTGACTGGGAAAGGTGCACCTGACCAGGAATTTGAAAGGGTGGGGGCAGGATAGATTGAGTTTGGAGACTGAACCCAAGAGATAAGGAAATATGGGGTCTACAGGTGATGGAATTGGATCCTTCACTACATGAGCCCAGGGGAGATACCTGGGTGTAATTCTCCAGTGTGTGCTGGCAACTGCTGGGCCCTGGAGGTGTGCTGATTTAAAATATTCAGATGAATTGCCATTCAACAAAGGATCTGGAGCCTACCTAAGCCTAAACCCCACTTCCAGGAGTTCTGCCTATAGGATTTCCCCTCACCCTTCAATAACCCCAATCTGAAGGTAGAGTAGGCGTCTACTCGAGAGCACCCCACATAACACTGCTGGAGGAGGGAAGCTGAGAAACTTTTAAACACCAATGGAAACACTTCTTTAACTTTTCCTTAAGATCTTTTTAAATTTTTTTTCTTTTCTCTATTTAATTGTGTCCTGAATTGTTTGTGGACACTTATACACATTCATATTTTTCCCTAGCATTTTTAAAGCCAGTTGTTTTACACGGACCAGTATTTTGAGGACTAGGATGTTTGATTAGTATATTTCCATTTTGTTTATACTCTCTTATTTTAATTTTAAAAATTTTAGTTTTTATATTTTCTCTCTCACTTATCTGTTTCCCTTGATTCTCTTTCAATCTTTTTTTCTGTTATCAGCAAATCTCTATTGTTATTTCTTTCATTATTCCTTTAATTTTTTAGTTCTATTTTCTCTCTTCCTCCCTCATAATCATCACATCTTACATCACTTCTGTTCTCTCCCTGTCCACCATTTGAAATTGTAAACCCTTTTTCAAAGTTACTATTTCTACTGTGGGCTATAACTGATCACATCATTTCTGTTTATTGTGTCAATTAACATTGTAGATGTCATAGCAGGAACTATTGGGTTAATGCTCTATATTGTCTGCATTGGTTGTTGTTGTTATTTGTGCCCCCCTAAATAATTAATTACTGGAAACCTTCAGAGACACCAAAAGTCCACAGGATAGAAATTCTACTGCCTCATATCCATACTGTTAGATGGGTACACACACAAACAACATGAAAAAGCAAGAGAAAAAATTGTCCCAAACAAACCAAGGTACTTCAGAAATATCAGAGAAGTAGCTTAGAATGTACACAGTTAAACTGATCTGAGAGACAAAGGATTAGGTAAGGCATAAAATCAGAGAGAAAATTCAGGAAGTTAAAGATTACATCAATAAAGAGAGAGGGGCTGGGGATGTGGCTCAAGCGGTAGCGTGCTCACCTGGCATGCGTGTGGCCCGGGTTCGATCCTCAGCACCACATACCAACAAAGATGTTGTGTCCGCCGAGAACTAAAAAATAAAAATAAAATATTAAAAATTCTCTCTCTCTCTCTCTCACTCTCTCTTTAAAAAAAAAATTTAAAAAAATAAAGAGAGAGATTCTGAAAAAAAAATCAAGCAGAAATCCTTGAAATGAAGGAATCAATTATCCAAATTAAGAATTCAATGGAAAGCATCACCAACAAACTGGACCACTTGGAAGACAGTTTCAGGCAATGAAGACAAAATATGTAATCTTGAAAATAAAGTTGACCATAGAGAAAACATGCTAAAAGAACATAAATAGAACTTTCAAGAAATATGGGATAATATGAAACGATGAAATATAAGATTTATTGGGATAAATGAAAGCCCAGAGCTACAAACAAAAGGAATGTATAATCTTTTTAATGAAATAATATCAGAAAATTCCCCAAACCTAAATAATGAAATGGAAAATCAAATACAGGAGGCTTACAGGATATACAAAATTACAAAATATACAAAATTACAACAGATTCACACCAAGGCACATTATTACACAAATATCTAACATACAGAATAAGGATAGAATTTTAAAGGCTTCTGGAGAAAACAACAAGTCACATTGAGAGGAAAACCAATCCAGACCTTAGCTAATTTCTCAACCCAGACACTCAAACCTAGGTGGTCTTGGAATAATATATATATGAAGCTCTGAAAAAAAATGGATGCAAGCCAAGAATACTATACCCTGCAAAATTAAGCTTCAGAATTGATGATGAAATAAAACCTTCCATGATAAACAAAAATTAGAAGAACTTACAACTAGAAAACCTGCACTACAAAATGAAAACCAAAAAAAAAAAAAAAAAAATGAAATCCAGCAAAGGGAAGAACTACACTAGAAGAATAGTCAATCAAAGGAAAAACTAAATCAAATTAAAAACCAGAAATGAATTAAAATAACAGAGAATAAAAATCATTTCTCAATAATAACATTAAATGTAAATGACCAAAACTCAACAATCAAAAAACATAGATGGACAGATTGTATTAAAAAAATAAGACCCAATGAAGACAAGGCACTCACCTCCTACACAAAGACATCCAAGACAGAAGGTAAAAAGATAGGAAACTTTATCATTCACATGGATCTTGTAAACAAACAGGAGTTTCTATCTTCATATCAGATAAAGTAGACTTCAACTCAAAGTTAATCAGAAAGAACAAAGAAGTTCATTTCATACTGCTTAAGGGAATTACACATCAATAAGACATAACAATTGTAAATATTTATACCCAAACAATGGACCATCTACGTACCCTTCTCAATTTCAAGAATCAAATAGACCATAACACAATAATACTAGGTAACTTTAACATATCTTTCTCATTACTGGGTAGATCTTCCAAACAAAAACTAAATAAAGAAGTGATAGAACTAAAAAATTACAACTAACAATTTAGACTTCAAAGGCATATGTAGAATATTTCATCCATCAATGACCAAACACACTTTCTTCTCAACAGCACATGGATCCTTCTCTAAAATAGATAATTTCTTAGCCCATAAGCAACTTAGCAAATACAATAAAAAATAGAGATAATACATTGCATTCTATCAGATCATAATGGAATGAAATTAGGAATCAATGAAAAAATAAAAAACAGAAGCTATTCTAACACTTAGAGACTACATAATACATTATTGAATGACCAATGGATATCAGAAAAAAATCAGATGAAATAAAAAATACTCAGAGGTAAATGAGAATAGTGACACAACATATCAAAATCCTGGGACACTATGAAGGCAGTTCTAAGTTCATTGCATTGAGCTTATTCATTGAAAGGATAGAGAGCCACCAAATAACTAACCTAACTTTACATCTCAAAGCCTAGCAGAATAAATCAATACCAAAAGTAGTAGAAGACAGGAAATAATTAAAATCAGAGCCAAAATCAATGAAATTGAAACAAAACAAAATCCAAAAAAATAAACAAAACAAAAAGTTGGTTCTTTGAAAAAATAAATAAAATTGATAAACCTTTTTTGAAGTGAATGAAGAGAAAGAGAGAAAACTCAAATTACTAAAATTCATGATGAAAAATGAAATATCACCACAGACACTACTGAAATACAGAAGATAATCAGAAACTATTTTGAAAATTTATACTCAAAATAGAAAATCTTGAAGACATTAATACATTTCTAGAGACATATGAGCTACACAACTTGAATCAGGAGGACACAGAAAATTTAAATTGTTCAACTTCAAGCAATGAAAGTGAAGATGCCATCAAAAGCCTACCAAACACAGAAAAGCCCAGCACCAAACAGATTTTCAGCTGTGTTCTATCAGACCTTCAAACAAGAACTAACACCAGAATGAAATGGACATATCTCTTCTATGAATAAACAACCAGTATAACTCCATATCATGTTCAACCACAAGAATAGGATCATAATTAGAATAAATTATATTTAATGTATAATATGTCAAAATACATTCTGGCATTTTTATCTAAAAAGAACACATTAAAAAAAAAGAACTAACATCAATCCTCCTCACATTATTCCATGAAATAGAAAAGGAGGGAGTCCTTCCAAACTCATTCTATGAAATTAGTATCACCTGGATTCAGACAAAGACACATCAAAGAAAAAAACTTCAGACCAATATCCCTGATGAACTTGGATGCAAAAATTCTTAATAAAATACTGGCAAATCGCATACAAAATCATATTAAAAAGATAATGCACCGTGATCAAGTGGGTTTCATTTCAGGGATGCAAGGTTGACTCAACATACAGAAATCAATAAATGTCATCCATCACAGCAATAAATTTAAAGACAAGAATCATATGATTATCTCCATAGATACATAAAAAGCACTTGACAAAATACATCACCCCTTCCTGTTCAAAACACTAGAAAAACCAGGGTTAATAGGAACCTACCTCAACATTTTAAAAGCTATCTATGCTAAGCCCAAGGTCAACATCATTCTAAATGGAGAAAATTGAAAGCATTCCCTCTGAGAACGGGAACAAAACAAGGATGCCCTCTTTTACCACTTTTATTCAACATTGTCCTTGAAGTTCTAGCCAGAGCAATTAGAATAAAGAAATTAAAGGGATATGAATAGGAAAAGAAGAACTCAAACAATCCCTATTTGCCAACCATGTGAGTGTATATTTAGAAAAAAATTCCACCAGAATGTTCTAGAACTAGTACCTGAATTCAGCAAAGTAGCAGGATATAAAATTAATACCCATAAATCACATGTGTTCCTATGCATCGGTGATGAATCCACTGAAAGAGAAATTAGAAAAAAACTATCTCATTCACTGGAAATCAATCTAAAAAATGAGGTGAAAGACCTCTACAATGAAAACTACAGAACACTAAAGAAAGAAATTGAAGAAGACCTTAGAAGATGGAAGGATCTACCATATTCTTGGATAGACAGAATTAATATTGTCAAAATAGCCATACTACCAAAAGCATTATACAGAGTTGATGCAATTCATATTAAAATTACAGTGACATTCTTCAAAAAAATAGAAAAAGTAGTCATGAAATTCACTGGAAAAATAAGAGGTCCAGAATAGTGAGAGCAATCCTTAGCAAGAAAAGTGAAGTAGGAGGCATCACAATATCAGAACTTAAATTACACTATAAAGCAATAGTAACAGACATGGCATGGTATTGGCACCAAAAGAGACATGGAGAACAAAATGGAACAGAATGGAAGACATAGAGACAAACCCAAATTAATACAGATATCTCACACTAGATGAAGGTTCCATAAACATACATTAGAGGAAAGATAGCCTCTCCAACAAATGGTGCTGGGAAAACTGGAAATCCATATATAGCACAATAAATTGAATCCGTTTTTCTCACCCTGGACAAAACTCAACTCAAAGTGGATCAAGGACCTAGGCATTAGACCAGAGACCCTGTGCCTAAAAATGTAGGCCCAACTCTCCATCATATTGGCTTAGGAAACTAATTCCTTAACAAGACTCCTAAAAGCACAAGAAGTAAAATCAAGCATCAATAAATGGGATTGTATCAAACTAAAAAGCTTCTTCACAGCAAAGAAAACAATAACATGAAGCCTGCAGAATGGGAGAAAATCTACCACCTGCATCTCAGTTGGAGCATTAACCTCCAGGATACATAAAGAACACAAAGAAACTTAATGCCAAAACCACAAATAACCCAAAGGAACTGAACAGACACTTCACAAAAGAAATATAATTAGTCAACAAATATATGAAAAAATGTTCAACATCACTAGCAATTAGAGTAATAAGAATTAAAACTACACTGAGATTCCATCTCACTCCAATCGGAATGGCAATTATCAAGAATACAAGTGACAATAAATATTGTCGAGGATGTGGTAGAAAAAGTACACTCATATATTGCTGGTGTGACAATAACCACATTGGAAAGCAGTATGGAGATTCCTCAGAAAACTTGGATGGAAACACCATTTGACCCAGGTATTCCACTCCAAAGGACTTAAAATCAGCATACTATAGTGATACAACCACATCAATGTTTATAGCAGCTCAATTCACATAGCTAAGTTATGGAACCAGCCTAGATGCCCTTCAACAGGTGAATGGATTAAGAAAATATAGTAGATATGCACAACAGAATATTACTCAGCCATAAAGAAGAATGAAATTATGGCATTTGCAGGACTGGAGAATATCATGCAAAGTAAAATAAGCCAATCCCAAAAAATCAAACGCCAAATGCTCTCTCTGATGCAGATGTTAATACTCATTAATCGGGGGAGGGATGGATAGAAGTTCATTGGATTAGACAAAGGGGAATGAAGGAAAGGAAGAGGGAATGGGAATAGAATGAATTGGACATAACTTTCTTATGTTCGTATATGAATTCACAACTAGTGTTACTCCACATCATGTACAACCACAAAATGGATTTCTAATTAGAGTAAGTTATACTCTGTGTATGTATAATGTGTTAAAACACACTGTCATGTATATCTAAGAAGAACAAATGAAAAATGCAACAACAACAACAAGCAAAAAGAACTACAGGGAGAAATAATCAGTGGGAGGTTTCAACACCTTTCTCTCAGTAATTGATACAACAGTTAGACAAAGAAATCAAAAAAGGATAAAGAAAATAAGAGGACTATTAATCAACTTGACCCAACTGCCATTGATAAAACAGTACGCCAAGAACTGAAGATGAATATTTTCCTTAAGGAGCACAAGAGATGTTCACCAAGAAAGACCATAAAATAAGTATCAATGAATTCAAAAGATTGAAATCTTACAGAGAATGTTCTGGAACTACAATGAAATGAAATTGGAAACTTATAAAACTTATATGTATAATATACTCAAATATTTTTAAGTGAAACTACATACTTTTTTATATTTATTTTTTACCTTTAGGTGTACATGATATCTTTATTTTTTTTTATTTTTATGTGGTGCTGAGGGTCAAACTCAGTGCCTCATGCATCTTAGGTGAGCACTCTACCCCTGAGCCACAACCCCAGCCTGAAACTACATACTTTTGAACAATCCATAGGTCAAAGACATCACAAGGAAAATTAGAAAATATTTTATTTATTTATTTTTTTCCACAGGTTTAATGAGTTTAATAAGTTTACCCCTTTAGTTCCTATTTGCAGCACCCAATATTCCTTTGAAATACCAGTAAGACCCGGCAGTGACCAACAGTAAATTTCCACCTTCCAGAGTTGAAAAGTTCAGTTTCTCTGAGCATTTCTGTGTTACAGTGGCACTTGTCCAGAACTGGTACCTCCCCATAGCTGGGGAGCTTTAAATGTACCAGTGAAAAAAGTTTTTTCCCCTTCAAGGGGAAGGAAAAAAAAAAGATTACTCCTCAAAACCCAGCCAATCTGGCTGTGAGGTCTTTCATTCTGTCCCATCTCTTCAGGCTCTTTCTTTCTTTTTTTTTTTTTTTTTTTGCTTTGCTTCTTTTTCTTTTACTTTTTTGCAGTAGAGCAAGAGAGACCAAAACCTAACCTGAGATACAAGAAACAAGACAGTGATGGCTATAAAGGGAGTAAACAAGGAGCAACTGAGATACCCCTTTACCTCCCACATCCAATGTATGTGCTTCACAGAAAATCAACAAAAATAACAAACCCACAAAATACAACAACTAGAATTACAAAACCCATTCATCCAAGGTTGCTAGAAGGCAGGAAGGAGAGGTGGGAGGGTAAATGGCACAGGGAGAAAAACAAAGTATTTAAATCAGTCCAGGCACAGGGGCTGGCAAATGCTAGAAAATAGCTGCAGAAAAACCTGTGGTCCTTAAACTGAATGATGATGATATATAATGCAGCAGAATTTATGTGATTAAGCTAAAGCAATGCTTAGAAGGAAATTTATAGCCTTAAATTTAGCTAATTCTAGAAAATAAAAATAATTTAAATTCAAAGATCTGTTTTCATCTTCTACGGGTAAAAAAAATGAAAAATTAAATCCCATATAAGTTGAAACAAAGAAAAAAAGAAAGGAACAAAAATCAATAAAACTAAAAACAAAGTAACAATAAAGACCATAAAAAAGAGAAAGTTTAAGTAATTCACATTAAAAATGAAAGGTAGTATTCTGAAATTTTCACACTAATAAATTTGGCAATTTAGAAGTCTTGGAAAAGTTCCTTGGAAAAATTCAAAGTACCAAAACAAAAAAGAGAAAGAAAATCAGACTGACTTTATGTCTATTAAGGAAATTTCATTTATAATTAAAAAAAAATCTTTTCTACAACAGAAACTCTATGCCCAGTTTTTTTTTTTAATTTTTACAGTAAATTTTTTTAAACACTTATGGAAGAAATGTTACACCACCATGGACTTTGAAGATGCAGAGGTGGTGATTCCCATGGCATCACTACTCGACTTTTCTACTTGCTTGTGCAGAAATCGGATGGACACTCGATTATTATAAACTTAACCAGATGTAACTCCACTTGCAGCAACTGTTCCAGATATGTTTTCATTGCTTGAGCAAATTAGCAAACCCAGTAGCAACTACTGAGCTGGCAGATGCCTTTCTTTTTCTCCCTCCCTGTCAATGAGAACCACCAAAGCAGTTTGCTTCTAGTTGGTAAGGCCTGCAATACACCTTCACCATCTTATCTCAAAGGTATATCAATTTTCTAGCCCTATATCATAATTTAGTCCACAGATAATTTGATTGCTTTTCCCTTCTAGAAAATGTCACACCTGTCCATTACATTGATTGATGTCACTGTGCTGAGTGGGCCTAGTGAGCAGTAAGTAACAACTACTCTAGACTTAATGGGTAAGAAATTTTTGTGCCAGAAGGTAGGAAATAGATCTGGCAAAAATTTAGGCACCTCAGTGAAATTTCTAGGGGTGCAGAGTTTTGAAATATTGTTTCTTAGATGAAGGATAAGTTGTTACACTCAGCAGTAACTGCATCCAGATTGGCCCTGGTGAGTGGAAGTCCATGCTGCTGATTCCATGCATAACCTCCTTCCCTGCTGCCATGGCCACTTTGTCCATGGGCTTTTGGGGCAGTGGTAGGAGTGGCTGGGGAAAAAGATTGACCTGTATCCACAGAAAGGGTCATCCTGTTCATTTGTTAAGATCCTCTGCTGAAATCACCCTTTGGGGAGCATTCATATGGGACACAAAAAACACTTTCTTTGCCTGTTCAGAAAAGATTATCCATATTCCTCTTTCCCAGACTTCCTTGTCACCAATTTTCCATTCATGCTATTTCCCATTCCCGCCCATCAGGCCAAACCACTGGCATAGCCCTGAATCAGTATGAACTCATACCTCTTATTATTTCTCCTTCCAAGCAAAATAAACACTGAGAGGAATTCCCTTCACCACTGTTATTCAGGGTTGTCCCAGAGGGGGGCTATCATAATGCAGCTGCCCACATTCAGATGGTACCTGCATATGGTGCAGGACAATCTGTAAACGTGCTTTTTTTTTCTTCTTCAGACAACTAATTGTAGGGAACTCCCCATGAGGTCATAAAGTGGGTTGGCAGAGAGAAAGCAGAGTCACAGGAATCAAGGTTACAGGTATTTGGGCCAATTCTTCATATAACTTCATTGTGCGTTCAGAACCTGCTAAATCCCAGTCTCGTGTGTACCCCTTCCATTTGACAATACAATTATTTGGGATGATCAGCCAGCTACTTGGTGGCTAGTTGATTACTTAAACCACTTACACCACAGAAGGGGCAATGTTTTGTTCTTACTGGAATAAATCCTTAGTCCAGTTATAGGTTTGCTTACCTTGTATACAATGCTTCTGCCAAAACTACCATCCAAGGAGACTTACCAAATGCCTTATTCACTCTCATGATATTTCCAACAGTATTGCTTCTGACCAAGAAACTCACTTCACAGCAGGTGAAGTGTCAGTTAGGCTGTGGTCATGTAATTCATTGGTCTAAGTATGTTTCCTATCATCCTGAAGAGTGGTGGAATGATCTTATGAAAATTCTGTTACAGCACAAGCCAGGTGGCAATATCTTACAGATTGGGGCAGGGTCCTCCATGAGACTATATATGCTTTTACCTGGCATGTTCACCTTCTCCCACAGTAAGGACTCATGGGCTCAAAAATCAATGGATGGAAATGGGAATAGCCCAACTCACTATTACTTCTAGAGATCCATGAGTAAAACATTTACTACCCATTTCTGTGACTTTACACTTTGATGGTCCAGAGATCTTGGTTCTGAAGGCAGAAATGCTTCTACCAATAGATGAAAAAAAATGATTCCATTTAACTCGAAATATGACTGGTATCTTGTCAGTTTGTGTTCCTCATTGATCTGAGTCAATAAGGCAAAGAAGAAAATGAGGATGCTGGTTGGGGTTGTTGGATCTGATTATCAAGGGAAAATTGGACTGGTACCACCATGTAGGTAAGGTAGAGTATATATGAAATACAGGGTGTCTCTTAGAACTATCACTAAAAACCAAGTGAGTGGTGCTGAGTGTGGTAGTCCCAGCGATTCAGGAGGCTGTAGCACAAGGATTGAAAATTTAAGGTCAGTCTCAGCAGCTCAGTGAGACCCTGTCTCAGAATAAAAAACTAAAAAGGGCTAGGGATATAGCTTGGTGGTAAAACACCCCTGGGTTCAATCCCTGGTTTAAAAAAAAAAAAAGTGTTTGTATCCCTCTAACTTTCATATAATGAAGCCTGACTCTTTAATGTGATGGCATTTGGAGATGGGGCCTTTTTAAGGTAATTAGTTTATCAGAGTGGAGCCCTTATGGTATTGGTACCCTTATTAAGAAAGACACAAGAGAGACGAGCTCATACTGAACCATGTGAAGATACAGGCAGAAAGCATCCCACTGAGGAAGAAAGTCACTCAATAGTAACCAGATTGTCTGGCACCTTGATCCTGGACTTCCTAGACTCCAGAACTGTGAAAAATAAATTTCTATTGTTTAAGCCACCCAGTTTATGGTATTTTGTTTTAGCAGCCTGAGCTAAGATAACTACCATCTAAGATAACTACCGAGATTGAAGTCAGTGGAAAACTACAATTCAATCCAAGCAGTGCTGCTAATATCCTCATTCCTTCAGGAATAAGTCTGGGTCAGCTCACAGGCAAAGGCCATGACCAGCTGACATGCTTTCTGCAGGCAAAGGGAATATGGAAATTTTAGTGGAAGGAGGTAGTTATAAATACCATTGGTAACTACGTGACAAGTTGTAGAAATAAGATCTGTCAAGTGTTATATGTAGTTATTTCTTATTTTGTTATAAACATGTTATATATATAATAAATGTTAAATATTACATATACACACATAATATAACTTGGTAAATATAAAATATTTTTGTTTTCTTCCCTATCTTATCTCCAAATCATCTAATGTAGGATGTATTAATAATAGTTAATTTTATACCAAAATATTTGTTATAAGATACCAAGGAGAAGAGTGAACGTCACCCAAGGTCTTGCATCCTCTTCTGGAGAAAAAAATCTGCATATTTTTGGTAATAAACAGGATACTTGTATCATGTTGGACAGAAGTGTAATTTTGTTATTGTTTTTATTTTGGAGATTAAGTATAGTTTAAGGAGATAGATATGGGTGAAAGTTGACAAGGAGTAACTGGACTGGTCAGTTTTATGGGTCAACTCTATTCCATTAAACACTTATCTAGGAGTTATTCTAAAGGTATTTTGTAGATATGAGCAACACATACAACCAGTTGACTCTAAACAGATTATCCTCAATACAGATTAACCCAATGAGTTGAAAGATATTAAGAGCAAACAGGGCTGGGTTGTGGCTCAGTGGAAGTGTGCTTGCCTGACATGTGTGGGGCACTGGGTTTGATTCTCAGCTCCACATATGAATAAATAAAATAAAGGTCCATCAACAACTAAAAAGTAATTAAAAAGAAAGAGTAAACAGACTTATCCGAGGAAGAAAAAAATCTACCTGTGGTCTAAAGCTTCAGCTTCTGTCCAGTAGTTTCTGCCTGCCCTTCCTGGTGGCCTTCCCTACAAAATTTGGGTTTATCTAGCCAGTCCCCATGTTTGTAGAAGCCAGTTCTTTGCAATCTACATATTTATCTATCTAAACACACACACACACACACACACACACACACACACACACACACACACCCCTTAACTCTTTTATAAGATCAGAAACCCCTAAAACCAACACTTGACAAAACATAGAAGGAATGAAATTTACAGACCCACATCCTTCATGACTATAAACACAAAAATTTATAATGAAATCTTAGCAAATCAAATATAACAATGTAAAAAGAATAATATATCATGACCCAGTGGGGTTTATTCCACAATGAAATTTGGTGAAATATTTGAAAACTGATCACTGAAATTCATCATGTTAACAAAATAAAAGAGAAAAATTCACATCATCTCAATGGAAGAGCAGAGCATTTGACAAATTCTACATCCGTATGTGGTAAGAATTCTCAGTAAATAGGAACTGAAAGGAGACTTTACTGGGTATGATAAAGAACATCTATAAAAACCTATGGTAGCCAAAGGCACACAACTGTAATCCCAGCAACTTGGGAGGCCGAGGCAGGAGGATCACAAGTTTAGTGGCAGCCTGGGCAATTTAGCAAGGCCCTAAGCAGACTTACTGAGATCCTGTCTCAAGATAAAATTAAAAAAAAAAAGGACTGGGAATGTAGCTTAGCTCAGTGGGAAAGCAACCTGAATTCAATCTCCAGTACCCAAACAAAAACCCCATAGTAAACATCATACCTAGTACCAAAATATTGGCTGCTTTGCTTGTAAGGATGGGAACAAGGCAAGGATGCCCACCCTTATTATTTCCTTGAGCACAGAGGTTATAACCAGTGCAATAAAGCAAAATAAATAAATAGCATAAAAATCTGAAAGAAATGCTAGATGTGGTGGTGTATGCCTATAATCCCAGCAACTAGGAAAGTTGAGGCAGGAGGATCACAAATTCAAGGCAAGCTCTGGCAATTTAGCAAGATCCTATCTCAAAATAAAAAATAAAAAGGGCTGGGGATATATCTTTGTGGTCAAGCACCCCTAGGTTCAATCCCAAGTACCAAAAAAAAAAAAAAAAAAAGCTAGAGTAAAACTGTATTTATATATGGTAAGATTGCTTATGTTGAATCATAATTCTATTTAATAACTTTATGGTTTGGAGCTAATATCTAATATAAAAAGCTTACTGCCATTAACTATAAATGGTGATAGCAAATTATGTGCATGGAATGAAATAGCACACATATGTGTTTAACTCTGCATCAGCTCATGAAATCTTAGTGTTGGCAACCTCTCTATGCCTCTATTTCCTCATCTGTTAAACAGTGATAATATTTCTTACCTTATAGGACTTTATGAGAATTATAAGCAAAAGCATATACAGTGCTTAGATCATTGCCTGACATAAAATATGTGTCAATAAGTGTTAGTTAATTTTATAATCTAATTATATGTTCTCATATTTTTAAATTGTTCTCTGATAAGTCACCCTATTAGAAAGGACTTGAGTTCAATCTTCTGCAGGATATAGTAGATTTTCTCCAGAACCTTAAAGTAATTTGGGTAAATTTTTAAAAAGTTAATTTGATTCAATAACATTTATTTGATACTGCTGAACACCAATCACAGCTAGACACATTTATATGTTTTAATCTCCTTTAATCCTTAAATCAACTTGTGTTGTGATCTCTCTCCTTGGGCTCATTTTTATTGGAAACTGAGATACAGAAAGGTTAAATAATTTGCTTTTAAGTCCCATCGGTAATAATTGGTTGAGTTAAAATATCATTTCCAGGCCTCCAAGTGCAACCATTTCCACTGCTTCTTAGTCATGTGCAATATGAATAGCTCCTAACTAACCTTACCAGACTGTGTTTATTCTTTGTGTACAGATAAAATTAGTTAGTCAAGAGCATTTATTCTTAATGTCCAAATTAACACTGTAAGTGTGTGTCAAATGAATCCAAACTGTTGCTGGGGGGCAGGGAAGGAGAAAGTTCCTCTCCATTCCAAATGATTTGGATCAACACCAGCATTGATGCCCCAGCTTTCAAAACTCTATGCTATGCAAAAGAGAAATCAGAGCTTATAGTAAATGGAGTCTCACCAAACTCTATGCCCAATTCTTGCCAGGAAGAAAAAAAAATGAAGAAGCAGCTAAAAATGTTCCCCTTATTGGAGCCTGCACAAAGTCAGCCCGCATTACTTACTGCTACATGTTGGTCTAGAAGAAATGTTTCATTAACTACACTCTTGCTGTAGATTTTATCTAGTTACCATAGAAACTTTGGAGGAAAGCTTGTTTTTAACCCTTGGACTAGGTTTGCTACCCAGCTTTATAGCTCTATTTAAAGAGCCCCCTTGTTATTTTAAACTCTTCCCCTTCTGCTTGCCTGTTTTCCCCTCCTGTTAGACAGCTGGACAGAACCTGTTCATGACCTTCAAACTGCCACTTACTGTGATTTCCAAGGCACAATTCCTGCGGGTAGATGGCTATAGCCAACAGTGCTCATCTGTGTGTATCTGTGAGATAGGCTCTGGTTGCAACAGTTCTTTTCTTTTCTCTCTCTTTTATTTTTTTTTTAAGTTGAAGTTTCACTTCATCAAAAATAAAAATGAACTGTCTTGTTTCTATTGCCTCTGCCAAACAAGCTTCCCACCCAGCCCAAGTCTTTAAAGAAGGCATCACGAGCTCCCACCCAACTCCCCAGACAGCTTTCAAATTGGAAGTGTCTGGTTTCTAGATATCCTGAGTCCTCCTGTCTTCCCATCAGTCCCCTCCTCCCAGAGTTTCTAAATACACCATGAGGGCTGTGCTTGCCTGGACAGCTTTCCCTTCCCTGGGGGACATATGCATGAATTTCAGAGCAGTTTATAGCCAGTGGGTCCCAGAATGTGGACTCCTGCCGGTCTCCCTACTGGGCGACATTTTTCCAACACTGCCCCTTTGTTGTACTTGGTGCATATTTGGTGCATATGGAAATTCTCATCTGGTTGTAATTGATTTTGTTCTACAGGAGGGAGGTGGGTGTTGGACAGTGGGGTTGTATTTAGTGAGGTCAGTCAGGCCTGGCCTTACTCTGGGTTGAAGGGTATTTTGAAGACCAGATGTTAGACATTTTTGGAAGCTACAAAATGTAACCTGTAGGGAGTAGGAGGATTACTTCCAAGTTTTTCAAAAAAAATTTGTCATAGATGGAGATGTGGTCAAGGGCTGAGAACAATTTCACATAAACAACATGCAGCTCCTGCAAAGGCACATTCAGTCTCCCAGAGAGGAAGTTGAGATAGGGCCTCACTGTGTGCAGTTCACAAATGCTACTCCAGGGGGCTTAACCCCTCAAGGTGAAGATGAAAATTAGGTCGGATAACCTACCAAGGAGCTTGAAACGGCCAGGCGATTGCACATCTCAGGTGTGCTCCCACCTGGGGTAGCACTTGTTTTAGAGCTCCGGAGACCCAACCTCTGCAGCCTGATGACGCACACAAGCATGGGGAAGCCAGAGATCCACCGCAGCCTGTTCTGTTCCTGCAGTTACTAACCAACAACTGAGATAAGCCAGCTCATCAGGGAGACTCCCTGGAGATGAAAGAGTTTCCTGGTTGCCAAGATAGGCAGTGTCTCCTGGCCAGGCAGTCCAAAGGTGACCACTGTAGCCCAGTGTCTACATGTGGCTTTAGGCTTACAAAGTTCCAAGTAAGCCCTAAATATGGAAAGGAAGTGTTTTAATGCATTTCAGAGTTATTTGGAGCTACAAACTCCTCGTATGTCTTATTTCTAAATGCCTCTTGTGCCTCAGAAAAAGCCAGCACATAGTGATGCTAAACAAGTGTTTATTAATTGTGAATAGTTTTTTTCCCTTGCTATAGATCATAGAATTTCTTTAAAAAAAACTTTTTAAAAAGATTTATTGAGATATAGGGTTACCATAAAATTTACTTTTTTTTTCTTTTTGCAGTACTGTGGATTGAACCCAGGGGTACTCTACTACTGAGCTTCACCCCCAAGTCCTCTTTTTTAAAAAATATTTATTTTTTAGTTGTAGTTAGACATAATACCTTTATTTTACTTATGTATTTTTATATGGTGCTGAGGATTGAACCCAGGGCCTCGCACATGCTAGGCAAGCACTCTACTGCTGAGCCACAACCCCAGCCCCACTCTTATATTTTAAATTTTTAAATTTTAGCTAGGGTCTCCCTAGGTTGCCCAGGCTGTCCTGGAACCTGTAATCCTCTCACCTCATGTTCCCAAGTTGCTGGAATTATAGACATGTACCACTGTATCCAGCTCACCCTTTTGAACTATACAATTCAGTATGTAGCTCAGTGGTAGAGCATTTGCCTAGCATGCTCAAAGCCCTGGTATTGATCCCTAGCCCTGAAAAAAAAAAAAAGAGTAAAGTATACAATTCAGAATTCAGTGGTTTTCAATAGTCACAGGGTTGTGCAATTTACACTGCTAATTTTAGAACATTTTCATCACCCCCTTAATAAATACTCTGTAATCATTCTCCTTTCTCTCTTGTCCCTAGCTACTGCTAACCTGCTTTCTGACCACTGCATTCACAGTTTTATAGATTTCTATACAAGCACACAAAGCAAAATTTCTACCAGGGTCATGCTCTTCAGAAAGCATTCCTATGTTTTTCCTGGTTCTAGCTAATCCAGTCTCGTCCTTTCTATCACTTAAAAGAACAGATGGCTTAAGCCTTCTCCAGGCCAAGGCTATGTCTCTGAATTGCCAAACATGTTGATGAGCACTGAAATTCAGCCCAGAATCACAATGAAAGCAAATGTGAAATACCTGGACATGGCCAAAGTAATTCAGGCATTACCCCAAGCTCCAGCACCATTTAGCAACTGCATGGGCAACCATTTCTGGTGCAATGACTCTTAGCAGAACCAAATCTGGGCATGCCAGGTCAGTCATAGGAGGTCAGGCTTGGCCTGAGACAGAGGCAGTATTGAGGGAATTTGCTAAGTGCTGTTTTAGGATGAAGCCCCAAATTTGAAGCTTTAGCAAGTGAGGTTGTACTGGGAGTAGAAAGCCAAGTCCAAAGGTCTCAAGGGCAGACATGAGCTGGTTCAGAAGCCAGGGGGGGCAGCCAGGAACCCATGGAAGCTGCACAGGTGAACAGTATGGTTCTGAGAACTGCTGCCCACTCAGTCAGAAATAGTAGCCCAGATGAGAATCTTTAGCCTGGGAGGTAAAGCTTCATGGGATCTTTGACACCGAGAACTGAGACACATTGGTAGATAACAACCTGGAGGAGGTACTTCTTCCTTCAACAAATTAGCCTGTTTAGAAAATAAAAGTTGGTAGAAAAATGCTTCAGTTCCAAGAACATCATGGGGACTCCTTTAGAGGGAAGACATCCTGATGTGTCTATAGCAATCACTAACATGATTTTTCTGGGCCAGAATGTGAACTTCTTACAAGAAAAGTCCACATTGTTTTCATTTTTGGATCCCTAGTACTGAGAAGTGTCTGGCACAAATAGCCATTCAATAAAGCCTTATTTCCTAAGTGAATAAATTTCTAGTGCCTAATTCCAAGATTTTCCACAGAACTCAGTGGCAAAAAGAGTACTCTTCTCCAACTCACTGTATTAAGGAGGGCAATTCTAATGAAATGTAATGTGTATTTTAAAATATGCTACTCTTATCAGGGGGAAAAAAAAGGACTATACATCCAAGGGAAAATGTGTGAGCTGAATAAAGATTTTTAAAAACCACAGAAGACTTAATGTAAGGTCACAGAAGCAAGCTTTTAATGCAGGTGCAGAGATGGCAAACGCTGGGCATGCATGTTGACTCTCCCTTCTGTGCCCCTGGAGGACACTGCTAATTAAGGTAGGCTACTCTTTCCTGCTAAACCCAGGCATAACTTTAGACTCCTTGTCAACCTTATGTTCCTTATGGTTGTCACTGTGTGGTGGGTATTGATACATAGAATTTAACTTATTAGCCACCAATGAGTTAGAGTATAAGAATGACAGATTTGTGAAAGAGTATAAAATCATCTAAGAAAGATGAGAAGGGGGGCTGGGGTTGTGGCTCAGAGGTAGAGCGCTTGCCCAGCATGCGTGAGATTAGGTTCAATCCTCAGCACCACATAAAAACAAAATAAAAATACATTGTGTCCACCTATAACTGAAAAATAAATATTTAAAAAAATGAGAAGGGGATCTGGGAGGAGCACACTGGACTGGCTGAGATCTGCGTGTTGAGGGGTATGGGCAGAGCAGCTAACTCAAGAAATGATCCTGGGTCTGGATCTGGGGCCCAGTCAAGAAAAGGTCCCATTTTTCAAGAGCCCAAAGGAACTTAGGTAGCCAGAGCCTAGAAGTCAGATGACCTAATAAAGCCAGTTATCCAAAGCCTGAGTCTGGAGGAGTAGCCAGTTAACTGGAAGAGGAAGAAAGTAGCATTAATTCCTCACCCAGTTGCTGAGTAAATGGGTCTGCCCAGGAGACTTGTCTCACCTGTAAGTTGCTTGGACCCCAAGATCCTCTACCCATGCAGAAAATACTGGTGTAATACAATTCAACAGTACAAACTATACCTGCCCCTGTGTTGGGAAGGCAGGAGGCCTTGTTTTAGGAGTGAAGGGCCCTGCTGAGTTTCAGGAAAGTTGGTTTACAGGAGGACATTTCTCTTCCGTCTTCCCAGGAGCAGACGATAGAAGGTTATGGTCATGCACCACATAACAACTTTCCAGTCAATGACAGCATACACGATGGTGGTCTCATAATATTTTACCACCTAAGAACATCATAGCCATCTTAGTTTGTGGAAGAACACTCTATGATGTTCACACAACGACAAAAACATCTTAATGCATTTCTCAGAATGTATCCCTGTTGTTAAGTGACACCCAACTTTACCCCGAGTATAGCCTTTTATTTGGACTTTTGTGTAAAGCTGAAATGCTGGCACCTGTCTTCAGAGCATAGCTCAGTAGGACATGTGGTTCCAGTTTCTCTTTAGGTGGAGGAACTGAATGTCAGACAGACTACATGACAAGTTCCCCCCACACACAGTGAGACAGCCAGACCAGAAGGTAGGCTCTCCGCATTCAAGACTGCCTTTCCACTGAGCAGTGCTGACCTATCTTGGCCCCTCTGAATCTCCTGAAGCCTGATTCCCAACAGTGACCTCAAAGAATGGTCATCATGGCCCTGAAGAGAAGTGGGTAGGAACCACTATGTGTCCAACTTGAGTTTTCTAGGGCATTTTCCCTCTAAGAAGCTAGAAGTATTTTCTTGCCTTACAAGGGACTCAATAAATAAAACTTTTGATGTCGACAACATCCTTCTAATATATATGTCCAACCATACTGCAGAAGAGCAGTGCATGGTGACCCTATTCTTTCTCAAAGATGGTGTGGTAAAGGAGGGAAATCCTGGGCTTGAAGTTAGGAAGACCTCAGTTCCAGCTTCAGCACTTACAACCTGTGAAACCTTGGGTTCTTACTCTCACTGAGCAACTGGAAATTAGGGAGACTATAACTTATTTCTAAAGGACTGTCCTGAGGATTAACAGTATATGTAAGTAGCTTAATACATAAAACAGTCCATCAAGATAAATCCATTCTTCCTAGGCAAGGATGGAAGCTGGTGGCTTTGTTCTTAAAAAGTAGGCAACTCGGGAGAAGGCCAACAGCATAGAGACAATCCAGGACTCCTAGGTTTCCAGGTGTCCAGGTCCAAACCTCTCCTTCTTCTTGATCTCTCTGCAGTCTCAGACTGGAGATAGGGGTCGAGGTGGAAGAAGCACTCAGAAAGTGGGGTGGGCTTTCTGACCCCTAAGGTCCTGGCTCCTAAATAGAGGCAGTCGGTGGTGCCCTGCCTTCAGGGTTGCTTTGGGGTTCACTTCAACTGAGGCACAATGTGGAGAGAATTACAGTCATGTTGGGAGGTGACAAAAGCATGAAAGTCTGAGTGGCAGTGGGAATTAAGGAGGGACTAAGAGAGAGCCATAGTACAAGAGCAAAACTGTCCCTGGGGAATGCTTCCAGAGCGCACCTAAGCTGAGTGTTTCATGAATTCCCTTTCCAGCTTAGAAAGTACAGCGTATCTCAGAATCCCTGCCCAACCTCCTCCCCTTCCTCATGAGCTCTGGGCATCCTCCCTGCCCCCTCCACTCCGCCCCCAGCTGGCTCAGCTTCTGGCAGCTTCTTCAGCCAAGCCCTACAGCTCGCCAGGAGGTCAGCTTCAAAACCCAAATGCAATCGCAACAGTGAAGGCTGAGCAAACAGGCCCCAAAATGATGATGAAAAACTAAAGCAGGAAAGCAGGCAGGCTGTCCAGGAATGCCACCAGAATAATAATAAATCATGACAACCAGGCCCCAAGTTCTGCAGACCAGGAACTTAGCTTGGAGTGGTAGTGCCAGAGAAATGGTTACTCACCCCCTGGTACATTTTTGAAAAGCATCGCCTTTTATATCAACATGAAGGGTGCTAAGACCATGATGAAGAGCCATTGGAAGGAAGTAGGAAGGCAGAACCATGAGGCTTTAGAGGAAACAAAGACTATGTATTTAAAAAAATATATTTATTAGCAACCACCTGAGGAAGTGATGGTTCTCTTCCTTAGTCCAACTTCCCCTGTCACACGCCTGGACCTCAGCACAGCCTGCAGCACAGCCTGGGTCCTTAGTCCTGGAGGGACTCAAAGATTTGCAAGGTAGCAAGAGGACAACCACCCTTAAGCCACCTACCTGGAATATAAAACTGGTCCTGAGAGGAGAAGCAGGTCACTCCTGTGCTGGAGAAGGCTACTCTTGGGGAGTGCCAAGGTTGGCAGAGACATCTCTGGGGTAGGCAAGGGGAGTGGTCAGCAGACACACTTTCCAGATGTTCTCCCTTCTTACCAGCTATCAGAGCCATTGTTCCCAGTGAGCAGCCACTTGCAAGTTCAGGGATGTCTGCCTCTTAGGCTTTTAAGTATCTCTCCAGAGGAGGCCAGACTGCTACTTACTTCTTTGAAAGTGTTCCTGGTTTACCTTTCCTTCTCTTCACTCCTGGCCCTGGCCCAGGTCATGGCGTCTCATTCTTGGATAACTGCAACAGCTGCTATGTGGTGTTCACAGTGCAGATAGCTCCCTTTCCAGCTTTTCCTACCACAACCATAAGGCTTTCTCCCTAAACTGTTTTTTTTTTTTTAAACATAAAAATCCCTTATTCAAAGCTTTATATCAATGTCCTGTTACATAGTATTTGAAACCTAGACCTCTATGCCTGGCTTTCCAAATCTTCCACAATCTAGATCCAACATCTACAGCTCATGGAGAATCTGGATTCCCCAGCTCCAGCTCTTCCCAGTTCCCTCCTATTCAGGTTAGACTTGTCCCTACTTTCATTTCTTATTCCCTCCTCCTGTATTACCCTCCTCATTCTCCTTGCCTAATCAGATTCTACTCCTCCTTCAAGACCACCTGTGGTCTTAGTCACTCCCTGAAGCCTTGCCAGACTTCTTAGGCCTCCAGGTTGTGTCACTCCTCATCTGAATTTGGCACCTAGACATAGCTCTTGACAAATTTCTGATTGTTCCATTTGTCTAACTAGCATGCAGAGATTTGAAAGCAGGGTCACCCCCTTGTGTTCTTCAATGGCCTCCACAGAAACAAGACAGAGCATAGTTTTCACACACAAGAGGGTCACAATTCATACTCTGGTTTTATGAAGCCCAGGGTGACCTTGAATTATATTGAGATTTTGCATTCATATGATAAATGTCTGTTGAGTACCTGCTGTTCACCATGGTCTGTTCTGGTGATTCAAATGTGAAGAAGAAAGTCAAGGTCCTTGGCCTTAGGGAACTTACAGATAATGGGAAAGAGACAGTTAAGCAAGCAGCTCTAGTAGGGCTGACCTGATAGAAAAGGGACAGTGTACCATGGGAGAACATACTAAGGGCACTTAGCTTAGTCTTGGGAGATAATGGAAGGCTTCGCTGAGTTAGTCCTACTTTAAAACCTTGAGTTTGTTGGTTAGAGGAGTTAGGGAGAATGAGAGAAGAGTAACTTAAAATATCTGAAATTTAGTGTAGCTCCATTGCTTGATAGAAATGTCACTTTGGTTTTTATCCATTTACTTAAAAGACCTTTATGACATGAATAGTTATTAAATGATAATGTAACTGTCTATACCTATTAATCTATCTGTGCATCCATCTGTATATTCTCCATGAGGATCTCCAATGACTCCAAGATGTCTGTTGGGTGTTGATGTGTTGATGGGTGTTCACGGGCAGAACCCTCCTCCTATCCGTGGGTTTCACAAGCTCGGTTGCTATTCACAGCAATTCCTTTTCAACTGAAATGTGGGAATCATCTGACTGCCAAGCTATTATGGACAAAATGAAGAGGCTGCCTACGTACAAATCTGTATTCCCTTCCTATTACTGAGAGCCAAAGGGCCGAGGCCCATCCCAGCTGGGTTTTCACACGTGCAGATTAGCAGGGCGGTTTGTTCCCTGAATAGAAAGAAGGCAGGATTTCTACACCCATTTTTCTGAACTCGGAGTCACCGTCTGGATGTACTGGTGTTTTATTATGCTGCTTCGGGATTATTTATTTAATACTGTTTCATTAAATTTTAAAGAACACAAGCAGTTTTACAAATAAAACATGAAATGCCCGAGTGCAAAAAATGGATGGTTAAATTCAACAAATATTTTTAAGTTTCTGAAGGAACTGAAGTATGATGTCTGCGTGTTTATGCAGGAGAAGAGATCATCTTTTGTGACTAAAGATCCTTCTAGTCACGTTGAGGCCTGCGAATCCAGAGGCATGGTGCTGCCTAGCAAACTGGGCTCTCCTCTCATTTGTCAAAGTACCACAACCTTCCATTCCTGTTGAGCAAGTGGCTAGACTTCGGCATCTCATGCTAAGCATTCAGGGCACAGACATCAAACTCCTCTTTGTTTTCCATGGGGATGGCAAAAGGCTGTGAAACACACTCAAGTCCCCACAATTCTATTGACGGGTTTGGAAACAGGAAGGCCCTGGCTGCGATATTCAACCACATTAAATGACCAGCATTATCTAGAGCCCTGCAACATGAGTTAATTGTGCTTGCTGGGCTTTGACGCTGAGAACACTAGAGAAAGGCTGTGCGTAATTAGGAGCTGGCCTCATGAAAGGGCTTGGTTCACACCGCATGCCCAGTTTTTGTCCTCAGTAGAGGGTGCCAATCTGACAAAGGGTGAGCCCTGAGGGAGACATATTTATACAGAATTTTAAGGAGTCGTGGTTATCTTGTTACCTTCACTCTGGAGTGGGGAGGAGATTCCCAGTCAGAATGTAGGCCAGGACACTTGCCGGTGATAGAATCTCACAGAACTCTGCTGCTCTATTGTGCACAGCGAGCTGCAGGCTCCGACGCTGGGGGACAGAGACATGTTTCTCTAATAAATTCTTCCTGGTCCAATGTGTGAATTGTTTCCAGGTACTTAAATGACTCAATGACTTAATATTTTATTCTAAACCATGCTCTGCACAGGAAACAAGAGTAACATGATAAGGACTTTCAGAGTTGAGATATGCCTCATCCAGGTTGGTTTCAAACCCTTAGGTGGCACTGTGCAAATATTTCTTATAAATGTTAACAAATAACTCACTTTGTTCTTTAGAAAAACACAATCAGTCTTTTCAATGGCTTGAAAAAGACTTGAAATGAAGAGGGTATGGAGGTTTCCAGCACAATTCAGACATAAATCCAATCCCTGTGAATAGACGGCCTCCCACCCATATTGCCTGCTTTGATTTGCTGAACCCCAAGGTTTCCTTAATCCCTGAATCCTTTATCTTGTAATTTTTTTGAATAGTTAATAATCTGATCAAGTTAAAAAGCTCTCTTTCTTCTTCCTTCAGTCCTAGTGCGGTTGTGATTTCCAATAAAGCTGACTCTACTACTTACTGACCCACCTCAGAAGTTCGGTTCTGCCTGAGTCCTGCTCTGAGCAGGCCTGTTTGTGATTTAACCATGAGCAAACTCAGGACCTCAGCATTTAAAAGGAACCTGAAATTTGGCACATTGCGATTCAGCATTCTTCCCTAACAGTAACCTTGTCTCTATTTGAAATCCTTACTGCTTGATAAGAGACTATGGAGCAGTTGGCCATAACCAATTGCCACAATAGTCTCCCACTCTCACCCCAGTGGTTCTCCTTCTGCCATTCTATACCCCTAATGCAGGTGCAGCCCTTTCCATAAAGATTATATCTAGGGCTGGGGTGTAGAGCACTTGCTTAGCACATATGAGGCACTGGGTTCGATCCTCAGTACCACATAAAAATAAATAAAGGTGGGGCTAGGGATGTGGTTCAAACAGTAGCGCGCTTGCCTGGCATGCATGGAGCACTGGGTTCGATCCTCAGAACCACGTAAAAATAAAATAAAGATGTTGTGTTCACTGAAAACTAAAAAATAAATATTAAAAAATTCTCTCTCAAAAATAAATAAATAAATAATAAATAAAGGTATTGCATCCATCTACAACTAAAAATATTTTTTAAAAGATTATATCTAGTTGTTCATTGTCTTTTTGCACTGCTAAATTCTTGAAGGCAGGAGCCCTGTCTTATTCATCTTTGTACCTCTATTGTCCCTGACATGAACTGAAAAAAAAAAAAAATAGGCAATCCTTCCAACTTGCCACTTCAGCATCAATTCATCCCACTCCACCAGTCAACCAAACAAGTCTACTTAACTATTCTATAATTCAATCAACATTTCCCCAACTTGTCTGCAAAAATAATCATAAAAGAATCCATTGCAGTCTTCTAAAACCCAAATGTATTCCACTGAACTTTGGGCTTAATATTTCAATAAAAGATGGAAATGAACTTAATTTGGGATGCTTTGTTTTTAGTGACTGCTTGTTAGAACCTAGTAGATCAGAACCTACTAGAACATTTTTACAATTAAGAAAAAGAATATATATATATATATATATATATATATATATATATATATATATATATATGTTGTATTTGAACATAATACCTTTATTTTATTTATTTTTATGTGGTGCTGAGGATTAAACCCAGTGCCTCGCACATGCTAGGTAAGTGCTCTACTGCTGAGCCCCAGCCTAGCCCCGAACCTCTTTACATTTTAATAAGCTATTTGTTTGATAACCCATTCTGGAAATTTGCTGGTGGCTAATGCAGATTACCAGCCTGTACTTTCCATAATCCACTTTTGAAACTTAGGGTAACAGTTTCCCCCCTCTTATCTATGAATATTCATTCCTTGTTATCTTGTTCAAATATTGTTAAACATAATTCCTCAATCATATCTTTAAAAGATTTTTGTTCTCTGGGGTGTAATTTATCTGATTTTTGGGACTTGAATGCATTTCAAATAGCTATCCACTCTCATTATCCTCAACTGGGCTTCACCTCAACTTTTTTTTTTCTTTATAGTTGTAGAGGGACAGTATACCTTTATTTTATTTGTTTATTTTTATGTAGTGCTGAGGATTGAACCCAGTGCCTCACAAATGTTAGGCAAGCGATCTGCCACTGAGCTACAGCCCCAGCCCCATATCCCAGCTTTTTGGTGTATGTTCCCATTGATAAAGAGAAACAGAGTCAGTGAACTCTGCCCAGTGGGACAGCGGGACTCTGGAATATGGTGTGTGGTGGCAGCCTGGAGAACTGCTAGAGCATGCCTGCTAGGTAATGACAGAGATGTATTTATCATGATGTTAATGAAGACTAACCTTCAGATTCCTTCATTAATTTTGTATCCTTTTCCTTAAAATTGGCCTTACTAACTATATAATCTGGGTCTGAACTCTGAGTCTTATGTGAACTTGGATATTATGCCTCTACTGGAAGTATTCTCATAGGCATTGCAATGACCAGCCTATCAAAACAAAAAATGAAAATGTAGAGGTGTTTTATGGGCCAACCAGAAGGCTTTAAATACCCAGTGCTGATACCAACATTTCACCAGATGTTATGGTTTAGATATGAGGTGTTTCCCAAAAACTCATGTGTAAGACAATGCAAGAAAGTATAGAGGAGAATTGATTAGGTTATTACAGCCTTAACCTGATCAGTGCATTAATCCACTTGAATTGATTAACTTTAGGTAGGTAGGGTATGGCTACAGGAGATAGGTCCTAGAGCCATGTCTTTAGGGTATCTATTTTGTCCTTGGTGAGCTCTCTGCTTCTTGTTTGCCTTGTCCTGAGCTGCTTTCTTCTTCTGCCTTACCTTAGGCACAGAGTAATGGAACCAGCCAGCTACAGACTGAAACTTCTGAAACAGTGAGCACCAAATAAACTTTTCCTCCTCTAAAACTGTTCTTTTTTAAAAAAAAATGTTCTAATTAGTCATACATGACAGCCAAATGGATTTTGATTCATTATACACAAATGGAGCACAATTTTTCATTTCTCTGGTTGTACACAATGTAGAGTCAAAACATTAGTGCAATCATACATGTACCTAAGGTAATGATATCCATCTCATTCCACCATCTTTCCTATCCCCATGCCCCCTCCTGTAAAATTGTTCTTGTCAGGTATTTTGGAAAATAAACTGACTGAAACACTGGGATTAAGAAATACACTTAATCTCATTATTCTATTTTCTTACCCATAACATGGGGATAATCATCCTTATATTAGTCTTGACAGTCATTCATTGTTAACAACCTGCTTGATGTGAACTTCAATAAAGATAAATATATGTGTGTCTATGTGTGTGTGTGTGTGTAAACACTGAATGACTGTCAAGATATATACATATATATGGAGAGAGAGAGAGAGAGAGAGAGAGAGAGAGAGAGAGAGAGAGAGAGAGAGAGAGAATTCACCTGGCAAGAAGAGCATTTACTCTGTGAAGAAATTAATTTAATTAACTAATCCAGAATAAAGAAAATAAGATTTGCAGTCAGGAAAACTACTTTCTGAACACAAGCCAGGGAGCAGCAGAAGGTTGAGCACATCTTTAATCCCTGTGAGTCTTAGTTTCCTCATCTGGAAAACAGAGATTTGAATACCTCCTTACAAAGATGATGTGAAAATTGTACTAAGCTTTGTACATTTTGGAAGAGATTTATAGATGTTATTATCACCCTTAAATCACTAAAATTATGATTGACTTACAAAAATTTAATTTGCACAAAAATTTCTAAAGCAGACTACACATACTACTGGCAGTTATGCATAGCATGAGACAAAAAAATTGTGAATGACAATGCAAATATCAAATGCTATAAAGACAAATATCAATTTAAAAAATCAATAAAATGTCCAGCCTCAAAAGCAAACCCATCCAATTCACACCATGATTTTTACATTCTGCATAGTAGAAACACTTGCAATGTTGGGGGTTATACTGGGAATCAGGATCATTATTTTTGTTATCTGACCTCATACTATAAACATTCCTTCAGGGCCTTCTTTAATGTGCCCCAAAGTATGGGATATTTTATTGATTGTTTCTCCCCAGCTTAAACTAGACTCCTGAAGTGCTGACACCCGAGGCTCTGACTCCTCTTTCCCCATAACATCACAAGTTTCCAACTTGAGGATATCCCTCCATTCAGAGAAACAACCTTGCAGAGTGTCACAGGGTGCCTTTGAGATGCTTAAGCTCCTCTGTGGCAGAAGGAATTTTGTACCTCTTTGCATTCAGAGTTTGCCAGAAGACTCCAGAAGCTTTCAAGACTCTTACAGATTTCCAAGTACCCAGCTTGCAGGATTTATCTGTGGAATTGGAACACTATTGCTTGACTTTTCTTAGCTTTGTTGAGTAGCAATTTAAACACAGATTCCTCTCCTTACAATCTGCTGTTCTACAAGGAAGGCCCCATTTCACAAAGTTCCATGCATAGTGGAGCTTCTAGGCTCAATAGAGACAACTGCATTCATTATCACCAGCCCTGGCTTTCAATTCAGAAAGGAATCCTGTTTCAGTTCATTATCTCTCTTAGTTCTGGCTTCATCAGTCTTCATTAGGAAGTAACTTGCCTTTCTGCCAAGAGGCACTGAAGGTGAGTAGCACAGTTCCCCTGCTACATGTACTTGCAACCCACAGCCTCCTCCTAGCAGAATGCTTCCCCCTGCACACCCTATCTTCTGTGGTCTAGAAACCCATCTTCCCCATTCCATTCGTGCACTCCTGAAATCACCCTCTGACACTGAGCACTCTGGTACACTCTTTCTGTACTTCCCTTCTCCCCTTCATTCATACACATAATTTCCTTGGTGAGTTAGCTTATCAAATCTGTTCTCACCTCAAATAAAACCTTAGTCCTTCAAATGATCCAGACTGGGTGTTCCAGCCACCTTGCTCAGCCTCTCTCCCCTATTATCAGCCCATAGCTTTGAAAGAAAAGAAGGAAATCAAGAAATCCAGGTTAACTGTAGACAGAAGAGGGAAGAGTGAGGAAGAAAAAGCAATCTGTAGGGCATGAGTCTTAGGTCAGGACTTGGTGGGATTGTGGGAGGGGAGTACTGGACAGCAAATCTGGAATTTTCCAAGGAGCAAGGCTGCAAGTCTGTAGGTCTGAGACAGGTATTCAATTACCACGAAAAAAAAAAAAATAGTCCCACCAATCCTTAATTTCACACAAAAATCAAAAACGTAGAACTAAAATATGTTCGTGTTTGTGGTCTGGTAGGAGTTTTCTCTTACCTTTACTCTTATCATTTCTTTTCCTTTTCGAGTTTGCTAAAAGCAAAACAGACCTTGTTTAGCACAAGACACAGAGAAATTTTGCAAGAAGAAATAGTGTGTGCCTGTGAGAGCCGAAAGGCGTGTTTGTTTTGTAGACTCTCCACTGAAGCATCTAAAGCCTCCCCCAGCCCCAAACCAGAGAAATTGTACGCCACCCCCTACAGGCCAGAGTTGGGAACCTTCAGGGTTGGTCAGGCACCTGAAGGAGCAGGCCACCTCCTCTCCCTACTCCAGCCTCGCCAGCCTGAGCCGCACCTTCATGCCCAGCGCCAGCCCCTATTCTGTTGAAGGACCACCCCCAGGCCTGCACACACACTGCGAAAGTGACAGGAAATATCCCCTGGGGAGGGAAGGGGGAGGGCTTTAACAACCAACTGACTGTTGGGTTCCAGAGGTGTAAAGTACTCAGCTCCTCACCCACCCCCTCCTCAGAGATGACTCTCAGGTGTGGCCTCCTCCAGCTCCAAGAGTGCCTCTGTCGGCTTGCTTGCTACCACTCTATTTTCCTCTTCCCAGTTCCACTCTCTCCCCAGTCTTTTTTTCCCCCAGAAATGCTTCTTAACAGTTACTTCCACGTGATTCCTTATCTCAGAGGCAGCCTCTGGAGAACCCAATTTAAGACACCCTAGAATGGAGCTAAGAGGCTGTAAGGGAGGGACAGAAGAGAGAAGGGCTTGGTGTAGGAATGAAAGGAGACTTGGTGGGGAAATGAAGATGCATACTGTACCACCTTCCAGATCCCACGACTTCTCCATAATAAGGAGTGTGTGTGTGCGTGGGTATGTGTGCATGCACTCACATGTGGGTGTATGTTTTTCCCTTACTCTTTTGAGCAAAGGATTCACTACATGCTCTTGAGTTATTATAGACATAACTAAAGAGTTGCATGTTTTTTTTAATCCTAAAATGTATTTTCTTTATGCTTTCCTAACTTTGGTAACAACAAAATAGCTTTGACAGGAAATAAAATAAATGAAAACAGTTTAAAGAAAATGGCATTTTACAAGCCTCTAGCAAAGTAATTGTAGGCTATAAGACAGGAAGAAGAGGCAGGAGTGGAGAAGCACCTACTTTCTGGGCTCACATTTGGTCCTCCCACTCCTGAGTTTCAATAGCCAGCCCAGGTCCTGTGGAGGTTTTAGGGGTGCCACTGTTTTATCACTTTTATTCATTTAACCCATGCAGTGACTCTTTGAGTAAATATTATTACTATCTTTATTTTGCAGGTGAGGAAATTGAGGCACAGAGAGAATATAACAAAAATCTGCTTTTGCTACTTCATGTGATTATAAAATAGTTAGTATGTAAACATGTGGACACATATGTAGTGTTTTTCATTATGTTGTAATTATTGATGTCATATTACAGCTGCTTTCAGGACAATGGACCTATCCTTAGTGTTATGTTATATTTCCCTAGAGGTCATACAAAACAGAAAGGCTACATTCTGGGTCAGGGATGCCATATGAAATGTGATCACCTGGAATTTACAAGGTTCCTTTTGTCTGGTGGGAACCTCAATCTGAAATTGGCATTTCTCTCTCCTCTAGTAAGGAGCCATGTCTGGAGGACTAGCAAAGGGGCTCACCAAGATCTTGGGAGGAGGCCCAAGAGAAGGCCCAAGAAAGGAAGTAGAGAGATGTCTGTTGGCTCTGCCTTTAGGTGCTCTTATGGACTAAACTGATTTCTTCAAAACATGTTGAAATCCTTCCAGCAAAAGTGACCTTATTTGGAAATAGGGTCTTTGCAGATGATTAAGTTAAGATGAGTTCAACAGTGTGCACCCTAATCCAATATGACTGGTATCCTTATAAAAAGGTGACATTTCGACATAGAGATAGATATGCACAGAAGGAAGACAATATGAAGACACAAACAAAAAGTCATCTATGAGCCAAAGAATTCCTGAGGTTACCAGAAGTTTGGAGAATGGTATGGAACAAATTCTCCCTTAGAGTCCTTAGAAGGAAATAATCCTGCCAACACCCTGATTATGGTTTTCTAACCTCTAGAATTGAGACAATGAATTTCTATTGTTTAAGCCACACAGTATTTTGTTACATCAGCCCTAGCATACTAATACAGCCTCCCACTGATAAGCTGCCTCCACTCCCAGCACACCCACCCCCATAAGGGAGCAGAATATTCTTGTAACCTTCCCTCTGGGTCAAAGCCAGTGGAGAGGAGAGTGAGAAAGAGCTCTGAGCCAAGGACAATCAATCCATTTCTGGCCAGGAACCAGGGCTGGTGCAGCTTGGCTCAGAGAGATGACTCAGGACCATCACAGCCTCTCTCAAACAATAAAAAGTTGTAGTGTCTGGGGGGTGATTTGGAAGTTCATGTAGACCCTGGCACCTAGCTGCCATTTTGGACTATGTACAAAATGAATAAACAGAGGAAGCTGGTCAAAAGAATGCAAATAGAATGGAGAGAGGGAAATACTGGGGTGGTGTGGGGGGTTGGCAGTTGGGGGGTGGGAGCGCACCCAGAACAGCTGAGCCCAGGGTTGTCTTATTTCTGCCCTTCGTGACAGATTTCTCTGGTTTCCCACACATGCATATCCTTTAATAAATACCTCATCTTCTTTCCTCAGGTAATTTGACTATCCTTTTTATTGCACCCGAAGTGGTTAAAGATGACAGCTTAAAAAGGATACTCCAGTCTCTAGAGAATGATGCCCAGTAAATCAGTGACAGCATTTTACTTGGTTCAACTTCCCCTGTTTTTCTGTCTTAATCTGAGAAATCGCAGAGTTAGGTGAGTTAACAATGGTAAACACTGTTTTTCTAAAGCCCTAACATATCAGGCACAGCCCTGTGACAAAACCCCCAAAGAGGGAGAAAGGTGAGAACCGGGATAAGAAAATGGTTGGACTGGCGGGCTACAGTTGGGAGAAGCAGGCTTGAAGGGTCCTGTAGACCAGCCTAAACAGTTTGGCTTTTTCTGGGGGAAACCGATACATATTTTAGAAAGAGTAAAACATCAGCAGGGCGTGGAGTGAATTAGAAGGGAACTAGGGAGTGTAAGAATAAGAGGCTGTTGAAGGAAGCCAGCCATAGGGTGATGGTGGTTTGAGACTGGACCCTGGAGGCCAGAGGAGAGGAAAGAGTGAAGAGTAACACTGAGTGAACTTGGTGACGCTGGGCTCCCTAGAGAGGAGAGGGAGCAATGGAGGAGGACATGCTCTGCGGTGATTGGTCTACAGAGGCAAGCCCCTGAGGCTGGGGCCCAAGGCAGCTACTCTCCTAATCCTTTTCACTCCAAGGACCAGTTCCTGACATTTAAGAGACAGGCCCCCCTGGGTGGCCCCATTCCTAGGGCTGACAGTATTAGCCATTCCTGCCCCCCACCAGCAGGAAATCTCTTCAGGCTGCTGCCTGCTTGGAACCTCACACTGGAGCTCTGTGTTTACACATTCAAGAGAATCGAATCTCACATAATCATATATGTGACAAAGTCCTCAGCTATAAGCAACATTAATGAAGACAAATGAATGAGCCAAATGCTGCAGCCTGCACCCGGCTCCCAAGGCCCTGCCTTGCACGCAGGGGGCTGCTTGGTGGGGGGAGCTCATGTCTGCCTGCAGCTCTCCCCTGGCCTGATGGAGATGTATGTGATGCCCCCAAGGAGGGGTGGCTCAGCTACAGCCTCGACAGCCCTGCCAGGGGCAGGCAGTCACAGGGGGCTTTGAGAGAATTTAAAGAGGATTCTAAGAGCATGCTTACACAATTTTATGAAAGCTATCTTAAGGGTGATATGCATGCAGAGATTAGTTGCCTACATAGAGGCCTGATCGCATTAAATAAACAAGCTCTCTGCATCCTGGTGGTTACCGATTGGGAAAGTAGCTATTGGAATTTTAATTCCACCCAGTGAGTAACCACACCCTAAGAGCATCTTGGCTCTGAGCTAATAGCCTTTACCCCTTTAAGGGCGGTGGTATCATTCTTCTCATCTTTGTGACAGATGAGAAAATATTGAACTTTTGAGACTTTGACTCCAATCTCTCCTGAGGGGATCAGAGCCAGTAAAAACAGGCAGGCATTTATAAATCAAGTGGCATGAAACTGGAGCTGGTGAAGGCAGGCGCTGTGGTTCCTCCCCGCCCAGGCCCTGTGTGACAGGGACACGCACATCCATAAGCCCCGCCCCAACCGGCTGTTTTGAAGCTTAGAACCAGTTCAGACCACCCCCAGAAGTGGAAAGACAGAGTCCTAAGTGTTCCTGGTGAGAAGACATAAAAACTGTCCCACGATCAGGCAGATCTGCTTGTTGTGAAAGCATCCAGACCTGGCAGCAGGAAGAGTCCCACCATCATTTTGGCATTTGCTCCATGTAATTCAAGAGACCGCAGGAAGGACAAGCTGTCTCTCCCAAGGGATGTCTCCAATAGAGCAGTAGGGAAAAAAAGGCCCTTATCAGAATCTGAAATGAAACGTTCTCAGAAATTTCCTAACACGAATTAAACAAGGCGATAATATTAGGTTGAGACGAAGGGGTTTGAAACTAATTAATTAGTATAGAGATGGGATCAGCAGATGACAGTGAGACAATGGAATGAAAATTTGGCAAGTCCGTAAAAGGCCCTGGGTTCAGACAGTGAAATAACACTGGGCCTCATCCCCTGTGGAAGAAATTTCAAATGCTCAGTAAAAAGAAAGTAAGTTGGGTGACAAATCCACTGTTGCTAGCAATCTTCTTCAGGGAATTTTCTGTTAGTGACACTCAGATTGATTTTCCATTCCTGGAAGGAAGTGGAAGTGATCAGAAAACATAAATATCTTTTAATAAAGCCAGGCAGGCTGCTGGAAGGACACATGTATACAGGAGAAATAAGCAATAAAAATAACACACTTGGGAATACAAGTTTCCAGCATCAACACAGTTACTATGAGGCAATAAAATTGGGAAGAAAACAGTGGGAACATCCTCCCTCTGTTACTTGGCCAGCAGACTTGCCCTCTCAGTGGAGACAGGGGGAAACTCCCACTTAGCCCCAGGCTCATCTCTCAGCCTCCAATTTCCTCCTCACCTAAAACAAAGGGTTAGGCCAGAGGAACTCTAAGGTCTCTTCTGGCCTACAGATGCTACTGGTCATTATTATTCCAGCTCCCCCAAGAGATGGCCAGGGCTGCATTAGCCATCCTGAATCAGGGTTAGATCTGTCTTCTCTCATTCTTGTCATTTGATTGATCTCTCAAAACCTAATCAAATTGTACCACATTATTTTGTATTCACATGACACTATGCCAGCCACATGGTAGCTCAAAATGTGCACATCCCCCATGTTTCCTAGAGTGGCAAGAAACACTCAGTCTTCAGAGTTGGAGAGAACTGGGTTCAAATCCCTGCTGCACCACTAGCTGGTTGTGTGATGCGAGGCTAGTCACTTCCATGCAGCAGAACATTAGGCTGCCATTAGGAAGAATGAGAAGGCTCTGTAGGAATTCACATGGAAAGATGTCCACAATCTATTATTTAAAAGTAAGCTGTGGAGCACACCTGTAATTCCAGTAGCACTGGAGGCTGAGTGAGGAGAATCGAAAGCCTGAGGTCAGCCTCACAACTTAGTGAGATCCTGTCTCAATAAATAAAAAGGGCTGCGGATGTTGGCTCAATGGTAGAATCACTTGAGATCACTCCCCAGTACTGCAAAAATGTCAATCACAGACAATAGCCAAAAGACATAAGCCACCCACCTGTCTATTGATGGATAAAGAGATAAATTCTGATATATACATAGACTATTATTGAACTCTGAAGAAAGGAAATTCTGACACATCCCACAACATGGATGAAACCTGAAGACATTGTGCTAAGTGAAATAAACGAGTCACAAATACTGTATAATTCCACTTATGTGAGGTACCTACAGTAGACACATTCAGAGACAAACTGTAGAGGACAGGCAATGAGGAGGTAGTATGCAATGACTTCAATTCGTTTGGGAATAGGAAAACAGTTGTGGAGGTGGATAGTAGTGACGGTTTCACAACATTGAACTGTGTACTTAAAAATGATTAAAGTGTTTTATGTATGTTTTACCACATTTAAAAAAGTAAATGGAACATGAGGCCTCAAATTCTGACCCCAGCACTACCAAAAATAAAATAAAATAAAATAAAAATAAATGAAGAACAGGAAGAACAGGTCAGCTGTTCTCAAACTGTGGTCCCCAAAACAGCAGCATCACATCACCTGGGAGTTTGTTAGAAATACAGATTATCAAGTATCACCCAGAAACTGAATAAGAAACTGTGGGTGGGGTCTAGCATCCTGTTTTAACAAGCCTGTCCACATTATTCTGATGAATTTTAATGTTTCGGAATCGCTATCTCTGGGCACTATTTCTGAAACATTGCTGCATAGTAAAAATCACCTGGGGAGTTTTAAAAAATCCTGGTGGCAGTCCACACCCCAAGTAAATCAGAATCTTTAGGGGTGGAACCCAGGTATTTGTTCTTGGAAAAACTTCCTACTTGATTACAATGTGCAGCCTTGGTTAAGTCCCATCGTACAGGTAAAGGACTTGAGAATACCAGCGTACTTTTGCCCAGATCTCCAGGTTGGATAGGGAACAACTTCTTGTAGTCTATTCATCAGGAGGGAAGTAGGAGGAGGCAAACCCACTACCTGGAAGTCAGAAGAAAACTGGGACGCTCATATTCCCTGAGGCTTCAGGTATGTTAAAATGAACTGTTTAAATAGGATTTCAAACCCCTTGATATATTTCAGAAATTTACATTTAATAAACTAAAGTTTTTAGCATGTGCAAAATTTTAAACATACACGACAAGGCAACATAAACCATCCTATTTGCAAGATGACAGCAGGATTAATTTTTTAAATTCACAGACCTGCTATCAAAGTCAGGGATAAGTTTAAGGCTGATGATGATTTCCTTCTATAAGTCCTATTAGTGCATCTTGGGAGATAAATTTTAAAATATGATGTCTCTGTGAATGAGATCCCTGGATGCCCTCCTTTGCCATGCCTCTGGAACAGATCTAAGAGGACTCCTGGAAAGAGATTCTAATCATGGTCCCCAGAGCATCTGTGCATGGTTACGCCATGAAGGCAGCATCTGGGTGCCTTGCAGCAGCCTGCCCACGTGGGTCCCAGGCACATGGGAGGGAAGCCAGAGTGCTGTAGGTGTTCCCAAGCAGTGCCAACCTCCCCCACCCACACTGTCAGAACCTGTGCTGCTGCTAGCCATGCTCCTGGCCTCTGGCTCCCTCTCTGTCCTCAGACATGCTTGGCTGCCAGCAACAAGAAGTGAAGCAATGACAGCCACAAGATACCCTCTTTCACCTATTCAAGCAATCCCTCGAGTTTGATACATAGGTGTCAGGAGGAGAAGGAACTGGGGAGACATTTCCCTTGTGCAGCAACTACAGTACTGTGGGCTTATAAAAGCCCCAATTCTTCTGCCCCAGAGACTGAGCCGTCTCCTGGCTGAGGACTCCATTTATATTAAACTTTAGGAAGAAGAGAAAGCAATCCCAGGTTGAAGAACAATAACTGTTCAAGTAGCAGGTGAACCAGTGAGGAGCTGTAGTTGGTCCCAGCAGCACATGCTTCTTCTCTGGGAGGTGGACACAGAGAGACACAGATAAGGGGACACCAGCTGCATGCCTCAGAGGTCTCTTAGGAGGCCCAAGGCAAGGTCTGTGGTGGACAACCAAGGCAGGCAGCCTGGGCACCACATGACAAAGAGTGGGGGTGGGGAGCAGGCCAGGGAGAAATCAGCACAGAGAAAAACAGCTGCCCTTGCTCTCATCGGCTCTGAGTCAATGACTGCTTCCTGCATTTCTATTTCCTGGAGATACAACCCCAAACATCACACCATCCTCTCCCCAAAGGAACAAGGAAGGCTCCCAGGGAATAAGTGCCACACCCAGGTAGAGGTGGGTGAGACTGGGGTTCAAAGTCCAGGACCAGCCCTTACATTGGTCCCAGCAGCACCTGCACAGATATCATCATCCACTGTAAGCCCATGGTGTCTCCAGCCAGGGTAGGGGCTGATTCTTTTGTCTCAAATACCTCATTGTTGGGTCAGGAGGTCCGGAGTCTCTCCAGCCTATGGAAAATAAGAAGAGGAGGGGGCAAAGTCTGGGGGGTGAGGAAGGAAGAGGAAGGGCAAAGGGAACACATGGGCTACCCAGCCCACAGCCCCATGGTACCAGGGTGGTAAACACTTGGAAGGAGGCCAGCCGTCTGGCGCCTGAGTCTTCCCCAACTCCCCAGCCAAGATTCAGACCTGTACATTCTGGGCTCTTTCTGCCCCATTTCACCCAGGCTTTAAATTACCCAGGCTTGTGTCTGGGTTATTCTGTCCAAAACTTTCCTCTGAAATCTAGATTGCAATGCAAGGTATACATTTATTCTCAGAATCGGATTTCTGAGAACTACATGCCAGACAGTGTGGACTTAGCAGTCTGACTGCGTACTGTTTTAGTCAGCCCATCAGATGAATACACAACAATGCGCTCATCCCTCCAGCAGCGCACGCACGGGAGACAGTGATAGTCCAGGTAAATTAAAGAGAACCAGCTGGAGCCAGCCAGTCAAGGCAATTTAGGGCAAAAAAAAAAAAAAAAAAAAAATGGTGCAGCGAGGGTCTGAGATGGTTGGGGAATCAAGCCAGAGGTTGCTGAATTGCTCCTTCATTGGTTGTGCAACCACTGGTTCCAAAATCCACCCCTCAATTATGTAAGATGGAAGACCATTGAGGAAAGATAATGTGAGCCAAATCCCAGAGTCTTGGAACAAGCCAGTGACAGCAGCAGTAGCAACAATCATAATGCTTAACATTGTTCATGTGCTGTGTGCTGGACACAGTTCTCATGCTTTGAATAGATTTACTTGGGGAATCTATCTCTGGATGGAGATGAGGACCACCCTGGAGGACAGTCCCCTTCTCTCTGACACAGATCCATTTTTACTCTTTAACATTTTAACTTGAGTCTTGGCCAGCCATGGACCTGGGTCTCACTTCTGCTTATCACAAGGACAAAAACAGGCCTAAAAAGAGTTTGGAGTCCCTGACAGCTGCCATTAAGTGAGCCAGACTTAGGAGAAACATTGAAAGGTGTGGTCAGACAAGTCTCCAGGAGGCAAGGAATGTCTGCACCTTGCTGTTGTTCCTCTAGGGAGCACTTGGGGGTGGAGTAGGAGGGTCTCTCAGTTTGTGAAAACACAATATATGAAAAGCTTAAGTGGGGGCTGGGGTTGTGGCTCAGTGGTAGAATGCCTGCCTGGCATGTGTGAGGCACTAAGTGTGATTCTCAGCACCATATAGAAATACATTTTTTTAAAAAATTATGTGAAAATAATTCAGAAATTATTATTATCTTTATAAAACAACCTGCCCTGGATGCTTTTTTTGTAAAATATGATTGTAAAATTAGATTTAATGAACGCTCATCAAGCACACATGCATTGCATGGTATACATCTGTACAAGTGCTCTTAAAATGCTCATTAGAATAAGCCTTCTTTTTCCTAGAGGAATGTGTCCTGTGGGGAGGGAGGAAAAGAGGAAGTAAAAATAGCACTGTGCAGCTGCTGACTTCGTTGGCCACAAAGCTGAGCACAGGGTGCCCAGGGAACATCAGGAGCACCATCACATGTTCTCCTCACAGGAGACCATGGGGGAGGTGCATCATCCCAATTTACAGGTGAGGAAACCAAGACTCAGGAGGTCAGTTTATGTCCTCATTATCACACAGTCATTCAGAGAAGAGCTTGGTAGAGCTCAGGCTTGTCTGACCCCAAAAACTAGAACCACAAACAAGGCTCAAAGCAAGGTAAGGTCCTGATAGTGTTCAAAGTCATACCCCATGACCTCTAAATTGCAGATATGATTGCAGAATCCCACCATTTCCTTTCTTTTGGTCTCCTTATTTTCTCAGTCCAGTCAGGATGATTTTAATGCATCCCATACTGAGTCTACCTTCAGCTGCAGAGAGCCAATAGACACTTGGTGCTAGCCCAGCTGGTGGGGCCGTTAGTAGGTGTCACTTCTGGAACCATTTTCCAGCAAGCACAGCTTGATGAGAAAGACTCAAGTGCCTGTACTGGTCCAAATGGGCCATCCTACCAATTCTGCTGAGTCTGACCCACAGGCATCCTGGCCACAGAACCAGTCACATCACTGGCTCTCACACCAAGTCTGCCAGGATCATAACAGGAGGTTCTCCAGAAGATTCCTAAAGTTCCAATGAGTCAATCTCCTCCTAGATTCAGCAGTTGAATGAACCCATGCCAATTCTAGCCCTGGCATGTCTAACAAATGCAGCACTCAACCCAAGACGCTGAAATTGTTACCTCATGTTATAAAGGACCTGAAGCTGCAAGCAATTAGCACTGCATCTGTGAGACTAGGGAAAGACAACCAAAAGAACAGGGGCTTAAAATGACTATTTTGGTCTATATGGAAAATTGGTATGTTTTGTGCATGGTAAAATCCTTTCAGATATGTTTTTCAACCTTACATTTTTAAAATTGGGGTTTTAAATATTATTCCAGGAAAAGCAGCATGATTCCTTTAACATCAAAAAGAGAGCTGTAAGTACACTAAAAAGCTGTTGGAACCTTCAGTAAAGGAATTAACATCATGAATGAACCCAGGCATTAGTGCAAATTAATCAAACTGCATAAATTACAACTTTAATCAGTCATGGAATCTCAATCCTCGAAGGGACCTTGGAAATCATCTGTCCCAAGAGCAAGAATTATGGAAAATAAATGGGCAGGCGGGCAGAGGAAAAACCTTCTGACTAGAGAAATGAACAAAGAAACAAAGAGTCAGAGGCAGTGTGCACAGTGACTGAGAGCTCAGGGGTCTGCACAGATGGCCTGGGTTTGCAGCTCTGCTCTGCTTTTTGATGGTAGGGTGAGCCAGGCTGAGTTATTTGACCCTCCTAAGTGGCAGAGCACACCTCTAATAGGTAGGGTAACATGAGGTTAGTCTGAGTCTTAAGAAAGGGCTAAATATGGTGCCTGGGACATTAGAACCCAGTAAATAATAGCTGCAGGAAAAAAAGAACAGCACAAATAGAATCTAAGTGAGTCGGACTGACATATTATCTATCATCACGGTTGTTCTCTTTTATAAGTCCACAAAAGGGAAAAAAAGTGCAGTACACCTAAGCCCTCAGATTTCTGACCGCAAGAACAAGGCATAGTACCCATAGCCTTCTCTGGAATGGAAAATGAACTTTGTGGAAGGGAGCCATGTTCCAGATATAAATGAAGCCAGACCTGATACATGAGAGAAGGGGACCTGTAGAGTTGGTGAATCTCCTCTTATCACTTCTAAGGGTAAGAGCTGCCTCTAACAGGTCTTGATGCAAAGCTGTTCAAGGTTTAGAACTCTAGGCAAATTCCTGGCCCAAAGGGGTCAAAATGAGTGTCCACTGTGTTCTATTTTAGCCTGGAGGTAGAATCAGTGTCACACTAACAGTGACTGGGAAAAGTTAAGGTTAACAAATCAGACATAGCTCTAGTTTGTGTGCTTACATCTTGATATAAACCTAGCTTCACCTTATAATAACACTTACTAATTATGCTCAGGGAAGGAATGTGGAATAGCAGAAGAATTATAGGCTCTGGAATAGAACATATTCTGGAACTGTCCATTGCTCTTGTGAGATCTTTGGACAACCGACATAATCTCTTTGTCCTTCAGTTTTCTCATACGTTAAGATGCTATGAAGGGTCAGCACAATACCTGCCACCCAACTGGTACCTAAGAAGCATTCATTTCTTTTTCCCATTGTGTCTACATTTGTCATATCAATAAACAGCTCTATTTTTTTTAGTGGAAAAGGAGGATTATTCTTGCTTGACTCGGTATCCAACACTGATAGGAAGTTGAGCTGCTCAGACCAACACCAAGAAATTGACAGCACTATCCATTCAGCATCAACACACCTGAATCACAGACACAGTGTCTGCAAGGAAATTACCTCTGGAATTCTAATTTCCCAAAACGGAACCTACAGTAATAGAAGAGACAGTTGTATTTAGAGCAAGAGGCAAGGGCCTTATCCCATTTCTGCAACATGCTAGTTTTTTAGCCTTAGGCAAGCCACTTCGCATTTAACCTAAGCCTTTGGTTCCAAATCTATAAAAGGAGGGCTTTGACTAGACAACATCCAAAGTTGTTTCTCAAAATCCCATGTTTCTATAGTTTGATTCCTGCTGTTTCTTAAAATGTGTGACTATGTTCTACTCCAAAGTCACAGGCCCCTGTTCCATGTCTTTCACCTTCGTTCAAGCCATGATTTGTTCTCTGCGTTGGTGACTCCATATAAACAGCAATTACACAAACAGAACGTAAGTGAGCCAGGCTGCCAGCTGTCACTGCTGTGCCTTCTGCTCACTCTGGAGATCAGCTGAGGCTGCGTGAGCTGGGAATAAATGGATCTGCCATGAAGACAGGATTTTACTGTGAAAATGAGTTTTGTGATAAGTCTAAAGCAGCAAAAACACTCTGAAGACTGCTTTACACCTAAATGATGCCACATGAATTTAAAAAAAAAAAAAGCACAACCTTTGAAACTTCTTTGAGTTTTAGAATCCTGTGGCTGATAAAAATGTTACTAAATTCTCCAACTGAACCCCTCTACAGCCAGAAACATGTTTGGTCAGAATGCAAAATAAAATGGGGGCATGTGCCCATTGTAGCACCTATACTAAAATCAGTGAGGCCAGGGCTTTGTTTTTATAGAATGTTGATATCACACAGAACTAAGCATTTGATTCATCATATTAGACACTAAGCAGACTGGAAACTCATGGAAGGCAGAGATGATATCTAGCACAGTGCCTGGTATATGACAGGTACCTGCAAGGGCTTTGAAAACCAAATATAACATGTTGGGTGGCTTAAACAGAAATTCATCTTATAGAAAAAGAGTTTGTAGGCTTTAAGTCTGAGACCAAGATGGCAGACTGATTTCTTTGAGTTCTCTTTCCCTGACTTGTAGTTGACCATCTTCTCTTGTGTCTTCACATGGTCTTCTCTCTATATGCATCTGTCCATATCTCTTCTTCTTATAAGAATATCAGTTATCACAGAATTAGGGTCCATTCTAAGGATACCATTTTAACTAATTTCCCCTTTAAAGATCCTGTCTCCAAATATAGTCATCTCTTGAAATACTGTGGGGTAGGAGTTCAACATATTAATTGGGGAAGGGAGAACACAATTCAGCTTTTATTGAATAAGTGTTATATGAATAAGTGGAAGAAGTATGGGCAGATGAATAAATGGATGGATGGAGGAATGGATAGATGAACAACCAATTAATCAGCAAATGCTTGGTGAAATGAGTGAATTTCCACAATCACTTGTGGAAACTGGGTTTTGCTGTAGTACCATTACACAGGTTTTAAATTATGTATAATAATCGAGCCTTGTGAGACATCTAAAATTTTATTTAAAAATATTGCTCACCAAATATTATCACCAATTATTACTCACCAGCTTCTATCAGTTGACAAAAACCAGCCACACCTTGACTTACCAATGCCATTTCCCCCATCCTAATCATCCCCATCTTTAATGACTTCCTGTAGCTGTGAGGAGGTATTTTCCTACAACAAATAACTTTTAGCTCTCCCATGAATACCAATACACTTAGAACCTCCACATTAAGAAAACAGAAAAAGAATAGTTAGATCTCTTGGCTGATACTGTTTGTTTGCTTTTAACGGAAACTGGTCAGTACTTAGTTTCTTAGTTGTCTTTGCACTTTGATTCCATGCCACAAACTACAGAAATACTCCTATACATTTGTAGAGAAGAGGGAAAATATCCATGAGGGACCTCCTAAATCCCCCTTCTGATTCACCTGGTCACTTTAGGTGCTTATTGCATCCTTAATGACATAGAAGTTCACAAGCTAACTCTCTGTCACCAACGTTCTTTCTCTCTTTTCCTACATACCTATAGAATGAACTTGGACATGCATAAAACTACCAAGCTGGGTGTGCTCAGAGAAGTACCTGTGCTCCTTTGTCTTGCCCCATGGTGTCCTGAGTCATGCTGCTGGCTGTGAGTCTGACTCAGAACTCCCCTAGGGCCCTTTGTATCCTGTCACAATAGGAAGAGATGCTTGAGATTCTGCCCAGCTCTAATGAGTGAACTGTCTGTGGCACCTCTAGTGTGAGACTGATTCGTTAGTGTCAGGACCATGAGGGCGCTCATTCATTCATTCCTCACTTATCCATTCCCTACTGGAAATATAACATTATAGATAAACCAGAGCAGAAGTGTCCCTTGAAGCAAGTGTGGAAATTTTAAAAGTTCCATTATGATTTATACTATTTCTGTGATTAAAAATAATAGCAGAGAGATAAATGGATCGTGTGAGTTCTGTCTGTATAATAGGTGATTTAGATATTAATATTTAAAGACAATTTTATTGTGGTCCCTTGTCAATGACAATGATTAATTACACTGACTTTGACCTTTGGACAGACTGGCTACTGTAAACTTAGAATCAATCTCAGTGATTGTCCCTCTGCTGTCTTCCCCCGAGGCTCCCTGAGATGAGTATTTCCATGGATATCACTGGGAAAGATGGTATTTGATGTTACTTAAAGATGTTATTTGTTATTTTAGAAACATGTAGAATGGGCCTGTGAATTCCAGGCCCTGCTCATCTGCAAAGTTCTTTTCCTATTCCCATTCACCTAGACATTTGTGCCAGGAATTGATCAAATACATTTATGTGCTAAAAAACTTCTTGTCAGGGATTCAAACCAAGTGATTTCTGACCTCTGTCTGCTTCTCTTTTTAAAATGTGTTTTAACTGTCGTGTTTTTTAGACATATTTTTTTTTCGAGTAGGTAGCATGCAAATCAGAGTTGAAGAAAAACCTTCAAACCAGCACAATATTCCCAGAGCATGAAAAGCCCAAGGAGGAGGAGATGAAGGGGAGGCTGAGTCCCCTCAGGCCCACCAGTCCAAGAGCACCTGTCACTCCCACCTTCAGGCCCTGTTCTCTACAGGCTGGGATGATTGAAGAACCATCCAGGGTCGGTTAGCAGCCCCCATCTGTCAGAAGCAGAGCATCTAATTCACTCAAGCCTCGCTCTCCTGACAACTTCACATCACGGAAGGACAAGGATGCAGTGAAAAGAGCTGCTGTTTGAACTTGTTTTTGACCAATGAGGGAGAATCAATGGATGACAGAGAGGAAGTGACTGGCACGGGAGTGAAATACAGACCTTGTCATCATATGATTTGTAAGAGCTAGGAAAGGGAATATGAGCAGTTTGCGTTTCTGAGGCTTAAGGAAAGCAGAACTCCACATGTGCAAAGAAAAGAAGGAGATTCTGTGAACTACGTCTCAGAGAGCAGCATATTATGGAGGTTAAAGTCCATTCTCTGGGAGATAGACAGACCTGAGCCAGGCTTTGACTCTGCCCTTAAAGGTGCAAATGTCACCTCCCTGAATCTCAATTTCTTCATCTGTAATCATAAATAAGAACTATCTTATATATTGGTTGTGAGAATTAAATAAGATAATACATAACAAGCCCTGTCACAGTGCTTAAATCATAGTAAATACTCAATAAAAGTTAACTGTTCTTGTTATCATTTTTGCATGATTCCTACATGTAAGGCATGAGGTTAGATGCTTTTTGTTTCCAAAATCAGAGGCTTTCTTCTTTATTCAAGAAGAACTGAGGGCACACAATATTTAATTCTGACCATCCATTCATTCAAAATTCTACAGAGGAAGAAGAGAAGGAGCTATTCAAAGAAATTAGTTTAACTCCAATGAGTTTATATTTTACCAGGACACCTGTAAAGGCAGGAAGGAGGAATTTGCAGCCAAGAGCATTTAAAAAGGAGAGGCCTAAAAAGAAAATAAGTTTGGGGCTTGGGATGATGCCCACGTAGAACAACAAGAGCCATCGGGGTATGTTCAGAACAAGGAAAAGGACAAGAGAAGCTCTAGCCTCTTGCTTTGGGGCAGATGACACAGTTAAAACAGAATTACTCAGCTCCTACTCTGTTTTCATCTTCTCTATCAAGAATGAACTTGGAGCCAGAAAGAAGAGCAAAAACAGGGCCAATAGGAAATTACAGTCTGAGATAGTGCAGAGATAGGAGGGGAGCACCTGGCTGCTGCACTTGAGTCTCTAGGCTCAGATGAATGATATCTCAGCATGTCTGTACGTGGACCCAAATATTCACTGCAATAGAGATGGTAAAATAAAGCAAAACAAAATAAAAAGCCAGCGCTGGTATGCTAAAAACAAGAATCCATGAGTACAATATCTAATGTTATCTGGAAAAAAATGGCAATATGATAATATATGAAAGTTTATGAAGCATGGTGGAACTTCTCGTAACTCACAGAGGAACAAATGTCTCAATTTTTATCAGTAGAGACTTTTTGCCAAATTCTAGCACAGATAAAACACCCTGTATTGACCCAGAAAGATGAATGCGGGTCTGACAAATGTCTCATTATTCTCTAATGGGATTCCTCAGATGGTAACTTTATTCTGCAGACATAGTCTAGTTAGAAAATGGTAACAAATAAAGCTGCATAATCCCTTGGTGGAGATAGAAAAACACGTGCTCCATGGTAGTCCCATTAGGGGCACTCAGAGTGGCTCAGCTATAATGCTCAAAGAGGACTGGAGAACAGGTCTGCAGAGGGATTTTAATTGCAAATGACTTAGTCTTTAATACCTCACGATACAAGGGCAGTTGCGACTTGTATGACAAAAGAAGTTTGCTGACATCTGCTGGGAGAAAGATCAGGAGGCAGCTGGGAGGTGGTGGAGGGGCTGAGGCCCCAGGCTTCAGAAGCAGCCTGAACGAATCTTAGCTCTACCACTTACTAGTTGTGGTGTTAAAGAAACTATTTTATCTCTCTGACTCAATTTTCCACCAAGAAAATGGGGATGATAATCTAATTAGTGAGGTAGATCAAGTTAGTATTATAAAACATTTAGTATCTGATTACCAAAGTTGTTATAAATAGGATCCCAACCATCTCCGCACAGCTGAAATGATAGAATCTCATAAAATGAACGCTGTAAAGATATTTATATATCTTATATTACCTGAAAGGAATACAATCTAAAATTCTGGCCAACAGGGGATGGAATATTATAATTACTCAAATTGTTACAGGCAACAAAAGCAAATATAAATAGGTGGGACTGTGTCAAACTAAAAGGCTTCTGCCTAGCAGAGGAAAAGATCACCAAAACAAAGAAGTTAACTAAAAATTGGGAGAAAATATTTCCAAACCATATATTCTATAAGAGACTGATATCCAAAATAAAGGAACTCAAATAATTTAATAGCAAAACCAAATAACACCACCACAACCCAATTGAAAAATGAGGGAAGTTGTTAAAGAAGATATAAAAGTGGTCAATAGGTTTTAGTGCTGAACATCAATAATCATCAGGGAAATGCAAATCAAAGCCACCATGAGATATCCCCTGTTAGGATGACTTCTATTTAAAAAAAAAAAAAGGCAAGAGATAACCGGTGCTGGTAAGGGGTAGAGGAACAGGAACATTTGTGCAATCCTACATTGATGGAAATGGAGATTGGTACAGTTATTGGGAAACCAGTAGGTTCCTAAAGAAGTTTAAAATAGAACTAAATATGACACAGGAATCCCTCTTTTAGGTATACACCCAGATGAAGTCACTAGCTCATAAAGATTTCTGCATTCTCAAATTCGTTAGGGTATTAGTCACTAGCCCAAATATGGAAACAACTGACGTGTCCATCAACAGATGAGTGGAAGAAGAACTTGTGGCGTGTATTAGCACAACCCAGTATTCTTCAGCCTTAAAAAAAGAAACAGCTCTGCCATTTGTGACAACGTGGACTAAAACATTATAAGTGAAATAAACCAGATACTAAAAAATACTACATGACCTCACTTATATGTGGAATTTTTTTAAAAAATAAAAATTATATATATATACACACACACACACACACACACACACACATACACATACATAGAAATGGAGTAGAATGGTGCTTCCCAGGGAGCCTAGAGGAGGAAGAATGGGAAGATAAAGTTCAAAGCATACAAAAAGAAACTAAATAAATCAAAATAAAATCATGTTTCAGAAGACTATTTAATGTAGTGAAGAAAATGGATGAGAGTAAGGGAAAGGAGAATATGGAGACGGAGGTACTTTTTGGGGAAGGTATTTTCCAAGGAAATGGTTATTTTATCAGACTGAAATGAGGGATCTGGGCCTTGGAGTGCTGGGAAGAGCAAAGGCCCATGAGGCTGGAGCAGGTGAGCATGAGGGAGAGGGGCAGGCAGTGAGGCCTGACCAGCCGGCAGTGCAGGGCCCTGCAGGCCAGGGCAAGCTCTGGCTAGGGTTTTATTTTATGTGATATGGGAGGCTACGGAGGACTGTGAGCAGGAAAGAGTGATGATGTTAATTACGCTGGCCAATTTTTTTGGAGAATAGACCGTACAGAAGAATAGTCTGTAAGTATGGCAGCAGAGAAACTAATTTTAGGGAGTAGTAGTCTAGCAGTTTTGCAATAGTCTAAGAAAGAGAAGGTTGTGACTTAGGCTGGGAGAAAAAAAAAGCAGCAGACTCAATGTCTTTTGTTTGTTTGTTTTAAAGAGAGAGAGAGAATTTTAATATTTATTTATTTATTTTTTTTAGTTATCAGCGGACATAACATCTTTGTTGGTATGTGATGCTGAGGATCAAACCCAGGCGCACGCATGCCAGGTGAGCGCGCTACCACTTGAGCCACATCCCCAGCCCCGACTCAATGTCTTTTGAATAGGATAATCTTAATTTTATTAAAAAATGAAATACACAAACATATTAGAAAAATAAAAATGAATAATAGTGGTTATCTCTGGATCATGCTATTCGTGGTGACTTTAATTTCCTTCTTTGCACTCTTCTACATTTTTAAAATTTTTCACAACAAACATGAAGTCAAAGGAGAAAAGGATATTTTTTTCAGAAAAGAAGAAATGAAGGGCAGGCCAAGAAGTTGTGGAGCAGCAACAGCGTAAGTAAAGAGATGTCAAGGATTTGACTAATAGCAATTTCAACATCTGTTGACATTGTAAATGAGTAACTGAAAAGTAATGCCTCCTAAGACTTCAGGTAATAAGACATAGTGCCCAGTTCGAGGGAGGTGACTGTCTCTTTCCCTGTGCTTTAACCTGAGCCCACCTTGTGGAGCATGGGCCATTCTGGGTGTCCCATTTCAAGATCAAACTGAGCTGGAGAACAGTCAGGATTGGGAAGTGGCTTCAAACCACATATTGCAATCATGGGAATAGTCACCCCTTGCTGATTATGTGTCAGGCACTTTAAAAACATGGAGTGGTTAAAATGAGATGCTCATTTGAATAGGAGAACGGTGGCAAATGACCATTTTTCGGAGCACTTACAGAACCAGCGATCATCGCATTTTCATACTTTATTGCAACTAGTCCTTAACTATAGCACTCAGATAAGTATCATCTCTGTTCTTTAAAATCAAGTTAGGGAAACAGCAGTGCATCCATGTCATGGAGTCAGAGAGCCTAGATTCAAATCCTAGCTGCTACATGACTTCAGGAATACTCCTAAGCTTTCCCTACAAAAGATATGGTTGTTTTAAGATTAAATTAGATAACGCATTAGAGCTTCTAGAACAGTACTAGACATGTGGTAAGCTCAATAAGCATCAGCTATTATTGTCAAAAATGTGACTACTCACGCAATGAGTAAGTGGAGGAGCCAGTGAAGAAGAAAAGAATCCAGGGCCCCAGGGCAGTTACTTGTTGAGGGAAGAAGGAAGAGGCTCCTACTGACCTCCAGAAGTAGAACCTGACCCAGTGAACCTTAAGTGTAACAAGTGTCTGATAAGATGCAACCTGAAATTAGCTAGCTGGGTAAGGTCAGTCACTTTTCTACCCATAAGGATACAGATCTTCTTCATTCAGGAGAGTCATTAAGTGGCCACTCTTACTTAAGATGCTGTAAGATGTCTGTGCCCTATTGCCTGGAGGGGAGAGCTTAGCAGAACTCAGCGTGGCTTGAGGAAGCCTGACCCTCCAGTACAAGTGAGGCGTTATGCAGAGCTGGTCACTGGTGAATAGGAGGATTACAATCTCCCTGGTGGGTTAGGAAAGATCCCACAAGAAGCCCTTTGGAGAAAAGGACACCAGGAATTCCCAAGGGGAAATTCACCAAAAGAAAAGAGATAGTCTGGCCGTTGATCTTGGGTAACTAACGGTGGTGATGGTGGTGGTGGTGGTGGTGAGGGTGACTGGTTCCAACACAGCCCGTGGCTGAGACAGGAAATCCTTCTGGATGTGGATGTGTTTGAGAACAATGATTGAGCACGAGGAACTGAAATCTTGTCAAAGAGCTGTCATCTTGGAGCCTAAGCACTCAGTTCCATGAAGAGAACCCAGGTCAATAAAAGAATCCCTGGAAAGTAGGGAAAGACTGCCAGTCTGAGTAGAGCCTGTTTTCAGCATTATCCAGAGTGAGAAGCGGCAATATTGGCAGACCACTCTGACTCCTCTGTCCTTTTCTCTGTTTGAACTTGGTACTAGGACTGGCCCTCTGAACAAAAGAAAGATCAGGGTTTTGGCAATCTCAGTTGTTTAGAAAAGGTGAGAGGTGGTGGAGGCCTTAGGAGCATTTCACTTAAGTATTTCACTTGCTACTAATGTGAGTAGGACAATGTTCTGCAACTGATGGGGTGGGGGGAGATACATCTCTTATTTCCCCCTTCCCCCAAAGTGGTGGTTAAATGGGTTGTCTCAGTTGGATATGTTTTAATTCCTTGATTAAGCTCAATGCTAAGGATTTTATAAAAGTCAGAATTAATAATCACAGCTGCTAATATTTGTTCAGTGTTTACTATATGCCAGACTCTTTACATGCCTTACTTCATTTATTATCACAAAATCCCATGAATGTGAAAACAATTCAAGAGGCCATGGACAGACAGATACATGAATAAACAAAATATGGTATGCACATACAATGGAATATTACTCAATCTTAAAAAGGAAGGGAATTCTGACATTGGCTGCAACTTGGGTGGGTTTTGAAGACATTATGCTAAGTGAAATAAGTAAATACTTTATGGTTCCACTTATGTGAGGTACACAGAGTAGAGAAAATAAGAAATAGAAAGTAGAACGGTGGTTGCCAGGGGCTGGGGGGAGGTAGGAATGAGGAGTTAGTGTTTAATGGGTATAGAGTTTCAGTTATGCAAGATAAAAAGAATTGTAGAGAGAGATGCTGATAATGGTTATATATTTAAATTGATTAAGACAATACATTTAAAAATTGAGGAGAAAAAAATCCTCCTGAAGTAGGGACTATTTTATCACCATTTTCCAGGTAAGAAAACTGAGGCTGAGAGAAGCTAAAGTCTCTTGTTCAAGGTTGCACAGCCATACCTGGAACAAGAACTGGATGATATGGCTGCCTAGCCACAGAGCTTTTTCTTTCAATCTCTGCACACCTCTGACTCCCTGTACAGATGGAAAGGGAGATGCAATACCACTTGGGGATGCAGTTGATGGGATTAGTTTGATGGGCTGTCAAACCAGAACACATAGAAAGTTTCTCTCCATGCCACCCCACTGAAATTGTCCCGTTCCTTCCAACCTGAAATTTTTGTGCTTCAGTTAGCTGTACAGAATTGCTGTAAAAATGAGCTGTTTATCACGGGTGGAAAGCAGGTTTAGCAACTATTACTAAACCATATAAAGATAAACCACATATTGAGAGGCATTCTAAGGCTGCAGGTCAAATGTTACGACAATCTTTAAAGGTATAATATTTGCTCATTCAATAAATATTTGTTACGTGTCTTCTATATGTATGCATTGTTCTAGGTGCTTGGTATAGAGTAGGGCACTAAATGGACAAACATCCTCTACCTTGCCTCCCTATCCCTCTTGGAAGGGGGGCGTGAAAATAAACAGTGTACCTAATAACTCAATAAATGATGTATAGGACCTCAGAAGGCAATAAGTACTTGACCACAGCTGTGATTTTAAATTAGATCAGCAGGGGAGACTTCATGGAGAAGGTGACATCTAAGCAAAGACCTGGAAGAGGTGAGGCAGCCAGATCTGCAGGAAGAAAAAGTCAGGCAGAGGAACCAGCCCATGTGAAGGCCTGCGTCAAGAGCTGGAGTGGGAGGAGCTGCTGCAGGTAGGTGAGTGTGATTGGGGCAGGGTAAAGGTGCAGGTGAGGAATAGGTAGTGAGGTCCACAAAGTGAGGAAAGGGCCACTGGTTTTTCAGGTCACTGTGAAGACTGTGGCTTTACATAGAATGAGATGGGAATCCAGGGTAGGATTTTTAAGCAGACAAGTGACACTATCTAACTTACATTGGATAAATTAAAATGCACTGTATATAATACTATCTTCACTTGAAAATCTGCTTTATCACTGAGATCATTGCTCATGAGGAACTGCAGCTTATTCCTAAGTGAATATCAGCTCGAAGTGCAGAGAGCCCTGCAGGTCTTGTGATTGGAGTGGAAGGAGGCATTGGGGGAGTTGAATAAAAATAGTTGTGTCATTTAGTTCAAAGAGCCTCTGGGAGGAATAACTAATAACAATAGCTGTAAAGGTCACTGCAAATATTAAGAGCTATCAAATGCTAACTACTACTTAAAAATAAAAAGCCTGCCATTATTCTTTGGCCCAGGAGTCAGGACCTCTGGCAGCCTGCATGCCTCAGCCAGCCCAGCAAAGCTTTGGTGCCTTTAAAAGGCTTTTCCTTGAGTCTGTGTTATCTGAAGGCTGTATCTTCCATCTACAGCTCTGGTGGAAGGAACTGTTTACCATATGTACTCAGCAACAAAACACAAACCTGAGGGCAGGGGTTGATGAGCATTTGTTTTCTGATTTTTGTTGTTGTTGTTGTTGCTGTTGTTGTTTTAATCATTAGTTATTAAGCTGTGTTTATAAGAGTCTCCAAAAAGTATTGAATGTCTGAACCAACGACATGGATATACATGTAAAAAGCTCTTGCAATGAGTTGTTTACACTAAACCTTCAGGTCATGGAAATTTTGCTCCAGATTTGTTTGTGTGGGAATAGCACTGGAATACTGGCTTGTCGGTGCCAGCTTTGAAACTGACACAATGAATAGCTATTGTTCTGACAGAGTATCCGGCAGCTCCAGTCTGCATACACTGAAGACGACCTTCCTCTTTAGAAATAACTTCCAGTCATTTATATATAATTTTAATTGTTATTGGTGTACCCAGTGTTCTCAGGGGCTGGGGAGGAGGAAGCTGTATAAAGATATTTCAGTTCCTCTCCAAAAGGATTCTACAGCTTTTCTATTTTGGTAAGTCAGGTCACCAATATTACTGCATTCCTAGCATGAGATATGGTCAAAGAGATGCAAAATAAAGGGGGGAGAATGTACAAGGTGTTATTAACCAACCATTAAGTACCAGATTCTAAGCTTTGATATCATTTCATTTCACCATCTTAACCTAGTAAAAATAGATATTGTTCACCATTTTGCAGATGAGGAACTAAGATTTAGATATTAATTATATTACTTAATATATATCAGACCTGGGATTTGAACCTAATTCTGTTGATTCTAAATCCATGCTTTCCCACCACACAGACCTGCCCTGGAGAAGACTGTCATCTAATGGGTCACAAGACTTATATAGAAAAATCAATTGGAGAAAAACACAAGTGAAACATAATCAAATCAAAAACATAATTAAATCCTTAATTCTTGTAATGAGTGCAATTCTACAAACAAGTGCAGTGCCTACAAAGAGCAAGGCAAAAGTACTTGCAGGGACATTAATGGAGTAGAAATGACTAGAGGAAGTAAGAGTTTTCTATCAATGACACATACACCTCAGATGATCTGAGATGACAAAGAGGATAGCTTTAAGGTGGTGGGTTCAGGATGGCACTGCCCACCTCTTGGCATGCCCTGGACCCAATTCTGTCATTTCCCTGAAGTTCTACCGTCTGAACAATAATAGACTTGGGGTGAGGGATATTGAAAAGTCCTAAGCAACAAGTCTTAAGACATTAAAGAAAGTGAGAGTTAGAGGTCACAAAGACAGCTGTAGTACCCACAGATAACTATGAAAATAAAACTAAAAGATGATTTGTTACCTGCTGATGGAATCTTTGGCTTCTGGGATGGTGGCCCCATTTCTTCTTGTCCACTGATATCCACCCTGGGAATGGCGATTGTGTACATATTAAGCTATAATCTCTCAAATGCTATGCTCTGGCTTGTGGTTCTGAGCTGGACTCTGGCCCACAGACTCCCTAGCAGGCTCTGCCAAGGAGTGCTAGACAGAAAGCAAAGCTGGAGAAGGAAGAGGGGACCTCCTTTTTCCTGTTTGCTTTATAGTTGCTTCTCACTTGTCAGCACCTCCTGAATCTCACTTCTTCTTCATAGAAATGGCAGTTCATTTCAGCAGCAGTGGTGGATTCTACTTTGCAGTTTTTCTAATACTCACAGAACCAACCTCATAGTCTGTAGCCACCCCCCACCCCAAAGCTTTTAGGTTTTAATAATTCTGACTTCTTTCCATGTCCTTCTATCCTCAGGACTGGTAGCTGTTTCCCTCAGTTACTACTAACTACCATGACATTTAAATGTACTCTTTGTCTTCTCAGTTCTTCAACATCCCGTTAACAACTCCTTATATCAAGTTCTCCCCATTGAAATAACTGATGTGACTTCTGTCTCCGGGTTGATGATCATTTCATTGTTAATTTAAATTAAAATAAACGAGAAAGCTATTTAGTAAATGCTGAAGTGCCATAAAAATGTTTGGAATAAGAATATTTAATTCAGGGCTGGGGTTGTAGCTCAGCACCACATAAAAATAAATAAATAAAATAAAGGCATTGTGTCCAACTACACCTAAAAAAATAAATATTAAAAAAAGAATATTTAATTCATTCTCCCAAACCTACATGAGGCTGATGGCCCTAACATGTTAAACTATGTCCCTGACTGCATACAATCCAATTTCCTAGCACCAGTTCCTCCATGGCAGTCTCTGCTCGTTTTCCAGATCCACCCTCCTCAACCACGCCTTGTCCAAACCCACCATGCTGTTTTTTACCCTCCATTCTTTTGCCTAGGTAGTTTCCACTGCTTAGAATTTATCTGTTAAAGTCCAGCTCAGTTGTCACCTCTTCCAAGAAGTCTTTCCTGTACTACTAACAACTATACATACACTCCCTACTCTGTAACCCTTTTGCTGCTAAGTATAAATGTTCCTTCGTAGCTAAGCTAAGTAGCACACACTTGTAATCTCAGTGACTTGGGAGGAAGATGGCAAGTTCAAGGCCATCCTGGGCAACTTAGCAAGACACAATCTTAAAATAAAATCTTTAAAAGATAGTGCTGGGGATGTAGCTGAGTGGTAGAAAACCCCCGGGCTCAATTCCTAGAACCATCATAATTAAGGAATTTAAAAAATAAATGAATAAATTATATATATATATGTATATTCTCTGTCCTATCAGATCATAAGATTCCCAAGACCAAGGTAGACATCATAGCTTTTATTGCTTTAGCATTTGGTGCACTGCTAGGTGCTGGGCAGGTCTTTAATAAATGATTCATGACTTAGAATTACCTGGAATTTCTTCATTATCCAAATTTCTTGCTGCTCACTTGAGATATATAATTGAAAGGGAAATAAAACTTCAGTGTTCAGAGAATTTTAAGACTCATTTCTTTCCCTTTTCATTTGGATACACAAAGCTATTTGTATGCCTTTGCATTAGATTATATTCTTAGGAAGCAAGGACATTATAATTTCCTTAGTGCAGTGCCAAGAAGGGCTGACATCATTCCGAATGCAAAAGCTTCAGATGACAAAGAAGTAAAAATGGCTCTCTAGGACCTTGGCTAAAAGGAAAGTGGTCCCTCTGGCTATGGCAGGCCACTAGAGTGCTGAACAGTCCTATCTCTTTTTCTCTTCTCTTTAATTTTTTTTTAAGAGATGGGGATATAGCTCATTTGGTAGAGTGCTTGCTTCACATGTACAAGGCCCTGGGTTCAGTCCCCCTAGCACCACCACCAAAAAAACAAACAAAAAAGACTGGTCCTGAACTCTGGGCTCAAGGGATGCTTCTGCCTCAGGCTCCCAAGTAGCTGGGACTCCAGGTGTGTACCATTGTGCCTAGTTCTGAACAGTATTCTTGAAAGTCCTCTGAAGTCAAATAAGATCTCCTTTTGCAAGAAGTTAAGCAATTTATTTAAGTGGAATCTAGAACTCGGCTCTTTCTTGTTACCAACTGTGGAGATAAGCCTGTTACTCCTGGGAGTATAATCCAAGCATCCGAGTGTGGCCAGGGTCCCCCATGGATGAAGGAATTGGCAACATTCCCAAGTCAACTATATCATCAAGGCAACAGGATTTTTGCTGTCCCATATCTCAGGAGTCATTCCTCCATCTGCTGGCTGGCCACACATATGCTTCCCACTTTGTTGTTCCCTCAAACTGAAGCTGCCAAGGGAATGCATGTGACCACAGGAAACTGTGGGAACCTGGAGGCAAGTAGCGGGCAGCACAAACCCAACTCTGACCAAGGCCACTGTGTACTCCTCATGGTGGAGGTGGGGCTGGAAAAGAACAAGGGCAAAAGAGAAGCCCAGTTTCTTGTTGGCCTATAATCTCTCTCTTGATCTTTCAATATGTAGATAGTAAGCATCTGTTCTTTCATGAGGAAGGAACAAGAGTCAGTTTGGTCAGAAATAACTGTGACCTCTCTAAAACAGTGGGTTTTTTTAAGCCACAGATATGTGTTTTCACACTGTAGACATCACAAGGACTAACTGAATCACATGGAGAATAAATGATTATTCTGTTTTACTTCGGAGTAATTACATCTAGTTTCTGTAACCTTATTTTCAGGAATCTCTGCTGAGCAATTGTTCACTTTTTTTGTGTAAATGCAATTGATTGTGAAAAATCCACTTTAGAGATGTGGCTTTGGTTTGATATTAAGTCTAACATGGAGAAAGGAGATAGTTAACAGAACAAAACAAAATATGTTTCCTACTCTGAAGTGATAGATTTAAAGAAACCAAATCTTTAACTGATTCCTTCTTGTAAAGTGTAGAGCATTTCATGTGGGACTTGAACAATTTTGAGAAATTCTAGATGAGAAAGACAATTAGATGGTAGGCCAGGTGTTTTGCTTCCAGATCATTCTCCACCCTCTTTACTTTGAGCACTGTCCCAGGAGGCACAAGTCTATTGACTATCAATGGCTCTTGTTCTTTCAGGCTTCCCATTGGATTCTACCAATGGGAAACTTGAAGAGCTGGCCTTCTGTGAGTTGTACAGGGTTTGTTGGAACCCCTGCCTTCAGAGTTCCTTAGGTTGACTGTCTTTGACTGAGGGTCACTTCTATCAAGGCAGCCTTCTCTTTATTGGAGTCACCTTCCTCCTTCCACTAGGGCGCAGAGTGAAGGCAGGTTGCTGCTCCTAGCCCTAGGGTTACTGCCTGCCCCTGTGATTTCACTCCACCCACATCCACACATGCACATTTGTAAATAGTTCCCTCATCAACAGACACTTATCAGATTATCTTAATTTCAGGGTGCCACCTCTTTCCTGTTAGGTCACTGGGTAATGCTATACTGCTCCATATTAAGGGGATAGAAATATTCCAGTCTTTTATTGGAAGTCTGCTTTTCAGAAATTTGGTAATATGCTGAGGTGCTCTTCAAATGTTTAATATAATGCTCTAGCAGTGTTTTGGAGCCCCTGTTTTATCAGGTCCTGTTTTTAGTTGTTGTATTATAGAAAGGTCTAGAGGATTGCAAGAGGTGGGCTAGGGCAGGCAGAGCAGAGAGCACTTGGAGGTGTCAGAATTGTAGCTATTTCCCAACTAACATGGAAGGGGTTAGTGTTTTCATAGCTGGTGCATCTTAGCTGAATGTTAGCCCAAATAATGTGCCTACCTATTTATGTGCACCTTTAGGTTACCACAGAGTTCATTTCTATGGTTACTTAACATATTCTGAAGACAGAATTGCAGGCAAAACATTAGCGGGGAACAGATGTTGCCTTGTATGTATGATGAATGAGCAACAAATTTTGCATTCCCTTAACCCCACCCCAAATGAACCAAGAAAGAACCAATTTTAAGCCTCTGGCAGAATGGGTAGTGTATTGACAAGCTCGACATATGAACCAAATTTCAAAGGCTGCCCAGCACTACCAGGCGATTTTTAGAACTGTGACATTTGCATCAAAGATTGTGTCTGTGCTAAGCATTTTGCATCCCTTATGACAGTCCTTTTAATCCTGGACTTTGGTTTCTGAACTTATTTGTTTGAGCATATAAAATAAAGCACTCTTTGATCCTTAGCCACACACAACAAGTTTCTTGATTCTTTTAGAGCTTATCTTCTGTAATATAATTGGTTATTCCTCCTCTGAAACATGATTATTTCACATATTTTTATATTTCCTTCTGCTGCTTCTATGGTGACACCATTTACATATCTCAAGTGGTTAGTCATGAAAGGGGGGCCATATGTTTATAACACATACTATCTGGGTTTTTTAATCCTGTTAGTTTTAACCATGGACAATTAAATAAATTCCTCTTTTATTCACTGTGTTGCAATTGCTGAATAAATAAACTATCTTGCTAATAAAGCATCAGATTTAAGAAAATGATATAACTAATGATTTTGCCAGAATTTGAAAAGTGATCTTTAGCTATTCCTATAATAATAAAATGGTTGAATGTGAAAAAATTCCCATCCCCAAAGCTAGCTTTTCAAGAGGAGGACACAACAGGATTAGGACACAGACATGGAAAGTCTGCATATATGTATAAGAAGCTAAGGGTATAGGACAGATTAAGCTACAGAAGAAATCACAAATTATGTGGTGTTGTACATGAGCCAGGCATTTAGTATGAATGACAATGTCAGCTAGAATCTATAATTAATAAATTATACTTCTGTTTAGTCTCCTAGTCACAAGTCTAATTGGTTAAGGAGGATATCCTATCTTGATATGAAGATATGTTCTTCAAAGTTTATTTGTAAAGTGTGTTTTCTTGCTATAGCATACAAGATTTATGAAATCAAACATTTATTCCTACTAAAGAAAAATACTATGTCATAAGCCTTTAATTAAATGACCACCTCTAGAAACAGAAAGGTAAAAAGAAATACAATTAACTAATTGTGCCAATCATTTCTTCCTGAGGGCATCAGCCAGGTCTTCTAGAATTAATTAGAATAATATTAATAAAACAGAATTATCAAGCTCCATTTAGTACTTTTCCATCTTATGAAACATTTCCAGAAAAGATGGGTATGTGGTCCAGTTAAGTGAGCAAACAAATCTTTTCCACAGTTCTAAGAATACTTTGTCAAAATTCTCTGATAATTTTAGCAACCCTAGGGTCATTATTAGTCTCCCCTGCCAATATGTTCCAAAACATACCACACAAAAGACCCGAAGGCATGGAAATAAGAAGCAATCTTGGTTTCTTGTTGAAAGTTAGTTGTTCTGGGAATAAAATGTACTATTACCCAAACTCTAAGTGGGAAAACTCAATCAAACTGCAGTAAAAGTATAATGTGAAGCAGGCATAAAGTAAACCCTTCACTTCCAATGCTGCTGACAAGTGGCTGCTAACCACCCACAGAGACAATTACAGAAGCCCCCGCAATTCATTACCCCACTCAAGCAAATTCCCACTTACTACTGAGCAGCAGAAGCTATAAATTTTTCTCTAAATGTGCTGCCATAGCAAATCTATGACCAGAGCTGCCAACATTGCCTCAGCAACAGCGTTGGCTTCCCCATCTGACAGCACTGCAGCCCTGGGGCTGCCTTTCTAAAATAGCCTCAGGAGACTTTAAGAAGCAGACAACAACCAATTCAATATAAAGGCATCAAACCAATTTGTTTTCCAAGTTAAAAAAAAAAATACTACTGATCTCACAGTCTAAAAAAAAATGCAGAGACCGAGCCATCTGGAATCACAGTGTGGCCTGTTTATAATTACAACAGAAGATCTGGGAGGCGCAGAAGTCACAGGGACTTGTGAGGTCTTCTGCAGGACGGTCAACCCCACACTGGGATTGCTTCTGTGACATTTCTGGTAGATAAACCCACTGCCAGGGAGGCTTTCCTAAGATAGCCCATCACTGCTTAAATCAAAGTGACAACTGTTTATGTAAATCTAGAACCTCCATTCCTGTAACACACCTGTTATGATTTAGATATGAGGTATCCCCAAATCTCATATGTAATATAGTGCAGGAAAGTTCAAAGGTGAAATGATAGGGTAGAGAGCCTTAACCTAATCATCGCATTAATAGACTTGAGTGGATTAGTTGGGCGGTAACTATAGGCAACTAGGGTGTGGTTGGAGGAGGTGGGTCGCTGGGGTGTGGCTTTGGGGTTTATATTTTGTCCCTGGCAAGTGGAGCCCTCTCTTTTTCTCTGCTTCCTGCTTCCTTGTTGCCATGTCCTCCACTGCTTTCCTCTTCTCTACACTCTCCCACCATGATGTTCTGCCTCTCCTTGGCCATGTGTAGGGCATGATGTAACGTGGGGCATGTTGCATCAGAAAAGAGGAAACTTAACTTGCTGGCTGCTACCCACTTCCCAGTCCTGGGGCCACATGTGGCTAAGAGAGCACCTAGAGATTAGCCAGAAGGCATTGCCATGGGTTGTGATGAAGAATTGGATCACCTCTAGGATAGGCTCAGAATACTTCTGCCCTTACCAACAGCTCGGCTCCTGTCACCCATTACTGCCTGTAGGACGGGTGTAGATGCAAATTCTCCCCACCCTGCTGACCTTTACCCTGATTGGCTCCTGTACATTATATTAGCTGTGTATGTTTTCTCAATAAATGAGATCCTGCTTTGACTGTTCTCCCTGGCGCATCTGATTGTCCTCCTGCAAGGGAGGGCTGGGTGCGGGCAGCGTGCTCCCCCAATCTCTCCCGCAGGTCAGGAGGGAAGGGGGGGCTAAGAACCCCGACAGCCATGGAGTTGGCCATCTATGGACTGAGACTTCTGAAGCCATGAACACCAAATAAACTTTTTGTCCTCTAAAATTGGTCACAGCAACAAAATAGCTAAGACAACACCGATTCATACTCACTTTTTGGTGTTCTGAAGAAAAAGATGAAGGTGAGCCTTCCTCTCTCATACAGCTCTGCATGAAGTTGATGTTCACCAGGTTTTCCTTGAGTCTTCTCTCTTCAGTCCATGAACAAGTGCATATTAGCTTCCTGTATCTGGTTAAACACAGGGGATTAAAAAAATGAGCATAGTGCAATAGCAGACACACTTCATATATGAGAATCATCATTACATCTACAGTACGAAGTCCCTCAGAAACTGCTTTTTAAAAGTTTTTTTTTTTCTTTTTCCTATAGCAATATAAACTTTTGTCTCAACAAAGTCTTACAAGAAACCCAACTGAAAACTGCTCTGGTTAAGCGAGATGGGGAGCTCATAACCTCATCTGTCAGCTTCCATCTTTTCCCTTTGGAGCCCCCAGAACACCCCATGGAGCCCAGAGCCTTGTGTAACTCAGTGTAAAACCTCATTTTAGAACTTCAGGAGAGGGTGAAAGTAATCTGCTGGTTAGAGGTGGAGTGTTGGGAGTGAAGGAATAAAGAGCAGGTAGTGGAAAACCTCCCTAAGGTAAGTGGCCTTTAAGCTGATCTTGAAGGATGCATAGAATTGGGAAATCAGAGCAAAGCTAAGGAGCTGGCATTTTCATTAGCCCAGAAATCATGGTGTGAACCAAATCTGGAGAAGAAGACAGTGGGTGGAAGGAGGAAGAACTTGAATGCCATGCTGAGGAATGTTGAGAGCCACAGCCCAGTGGGAATGGCCCCTGGCATTTTTGCCAGAAGTAATGGTTGAGAGGCAAGCCATTAAGATGATGCTGGATCGATTCAATTGTATATTAGACCTTTACTGTCCGGTAATAGGATGGCTCTTGCTGTTGCGTTGGGCGCCAACTTCTTTGGAGTTCCCGTTGAGTTCTCGCTGGGTTCCGAGAGTGGATGCACGCACAGCCCGGGGGAGGGAGTTCCGGTTGGTGTGTGGTGTTCCTGAAGGACGCGTGGGTAGCGTTCAGGAGAGTTCCTGGGGAGTGTGTGTGGAGTGTGCTGGTGGAGTTCAGAAATAAAGTTTGTTCCTGCTTGAGTGGCTCGTGATTTGTGCCCAGCCAGACTGCGGCAGAGGAATCTGAAGTAAAGGAAAATCCATAGGAAGATTATTAGGCTGGGGAGTGAACACAGATTTATGTTTTAGAAAGATAAGTATGGTGGTGATATGGAGTTTATACCATAGAATGGAATGAAGTAATTGAAGTTAATAATGAAATGATGAGAGCTGCTGAAAGGGTATTTTCCAACTTCCTTCTAGCACTCCTTTTTGTGCACTAGGGATGCGACCACTGAGGACTGTATTTCCTAATCTCCTTGCAGCTCCATTTCCCCCAAGGACCTTACCTCTGTCAAACAGAAGCAATTGACCACCACAAGGGAGAGCCCACATGTGCCTGTAGCCATTGTTCATACTGATGAACATGATTGTGGAGGCTTTTGGGTTTTAGTGGCAATGGTGCCAATGTCTAGCCCCCAACTTCCTAGGCACCATGATGATGTGGGTCTTGGCAGAGGCAGTGTGAACCTCGAGTAAAGGATAGCAGTGGCACCTTCCTCATTTTCTGACTTTCTGATCATGCAAAGGCAGCAATCTCTTGGTAGACCAGTTCTGCATTGTTAATTTGGGAATCATTCCTGGAAACTCAGCCTACATTTCCTCTAACCCTTCCAATAATTTTATAGGAACCTAATCCTTTCCATTCCCAGCCTTTCTTAAAGCTAGCTGAACAGATTGTTAGCTGTAACTAATTCCTAACTGAATCAAAGGAATATTTAACACAGGCTGGAGGTAGTCAGGAAAGGATTCCAGGAGAAGATAATGCTTGGATGAATCTTAAAGGGGCAGTATAATTCAGACAAGCAGACAACCAGGAAAATACTTTCCAGGCAAAGCCAGGAAGGTGTGGAAGAGAGAGAACTATGTGTTCAGAGAACTACACAGGAGGATGCTACAAAGGAGGATGCTAGTAAGGCGAACATAGAAGGGCAGTCAGGGACATGTTCACGAGAGCCTTGTGTCAGTCTAAGCAATTTGAGTTTTATTCATAGGAGTAATTGGAAATTGTAAGCAAAGAAGTAATATAAGCATATTTGCATGCTAAAAAGACATCTCTGCAGAAATGTGAAGTATAGATTGGCACAGCTGGAGTGTAAACTGGGGAGATTTCATCAGAAGGGAATGCAATAATTCTGGCAAGAAATACTGAATATTATGAGATTAGCTAAGAGACAGGAGGAGTGGAGTGGTAGGGGAAGATTTTAGAATAAAGAATAATCTTGAGATTTTAACACCATCTACATACACATCTCTTACAGTGAATGTGCAGCCCTGTGGTTTAGACAGTCAGCTTTGGAACAGTACTGACTGTATTCAATTCTGGCTCTGCCACTTGGTGTGTGATCTCTAGTAAGATATCTCACATGGTGAAGATTAGTAAGCCATTCACAAAATTCTTATTTTCTTTTGAGGTATACAACTAGACTCTCTTTCCTAGCCTCTCCAGAGTTTAGGAGTGACCACAAGATTGAGTTCTGGCCACTGGAATGTGGGTGGAAACTAGGACTGGCTCATAAAAACTGTACAGGCCTCTGCTAACTCTGCCACCCTGGCTGCTGGCCTGATATGAAAACCCAGGGCAACCTGGGAAGCCACAAATTGAAGCACAAAGGCTTCTCTCAGTGCATGGAGTGAAAATCCCATCCCATGGTTGCTGCCAAAGCAATTTTACTTGAGTAAGAAGTAACCTTTACATGACTAAGAAATAATGTTTCTTTTTGTTAATCCAGCAAGATTAACCTAAAACCCTAATATTTTTAACTTCTCTAAACTTTAGTTACCTCTAGTACCTACCTTCATAATGCTGTTAAAAGAGGATTAGAAGAGAATCCATGAATGTGTAATACAACAACTGTAAAGTGTGTTAATGCATAGTGCCTGGCAAATGGTAAGTATGAAATAAAGGTTCGTCATTTATTATTCTATGAAACATTTTGTTAATTTCTCTTGTCTATTATGTTTGGCATAATAGAAAGCTCTTACCTACATTAAAATGCCTACTTCTTATGGTCTGAAATTCCACTCAACCTTTATGTAAATCAATGCTTTCTCTCTTTAGGAGTTCTTTTCCATATTTAATTATAAAAATCAACAAACTCATATGTTCATTACAAAAAAAAATCTATAACAACACGAAACTTATAAAGAACCAAATATTGATCATCTATAATCCTATCACCCAGAGGTAATCACTGCTAGCATTTTGGCATATGCCCTTCCAATTTTTTGATTATTGATATAGGTGTGCATATATGTATGTACATGTATATAACCCAAAAGGGAAAATACAAAACATATAGTTGCTTTTCTCACCTAACATTTTACCTTGAACAGGTTTCTATGTATTCCGAGATACTTTGATTATTTGATGTGTACATATGGGGGTATAACAACTCATTTAACTATTATATGGGTATGTAAGAATTTATCTAATTATTCCTCCATTGTAGAATATCTCTGTTACTTCTACCAGAAGGTAAAATTCTAGTACCAAGCCCCTGGCATATAATAATTTGCCCTTTTTGCCTTCATTTTCCTCTACTTGGGCTTCTTGAAAATAGAATTTTTAAAAATAAAATTCGAGCTCTCTTGATTATAAAAGAACTGATACGTATTTCATCAGGATTTATGTTTTATGGGTTCCTTTACTATTTATTTTTTCTTATCATTTTAAAAACAAAAATGCCCCTTTTTGGTCCACAGACCTTATCTCTGAAGCCTTTGTGCTAATGCATTTGTCAGATTGCTTTATGTGCAGAAAGGAAAAACAGGCTATATTTAAATCCTAAAAGATAGAGGTAAAAGGAATTCTGAGGGAAGAGAAGGTGGTGGAGAAGAACAGAATATGGAAGTGAAATTACAAATAAAATCTCTGCATACCTAAAATTTCCACATTAAGAGGAAGCCTCTGTTTTATTATCCTAACCATCCTTAGTAGATGAGCTATCTATGACATTTCTTCCTTTTAAGATCCATTAGTACAAAAATAATGTGAAACATTAAAAAACTGAGGTCTTGCTTGAGTTTTGCTGAGCATACAAGTGGCACCAACAAAAGTAAACAATGGCATCAATGAAACATAATCCTTACATTGGTCTCCACTTACCACCGACTGGCGTGGGTCAGTGCCTGTAGATAACTTAATCATGGTTGCCTCTGTATGTCTCAGGCACTGAATTAATGCCCACTTTTCAGAGTAAGGCGATACAGTGCCCCTCCACTACATGTATCTTGGGGAAAGTGGTTGGAACTGCACCAGAATGCAGGTCACACACAGCCTTCTTTGACAAATTCTACACATTACAATTTTATATTTCCATGGCTGGAGTGGAGCACATGAGTCTGTGACTTGTGCACATGGTGTCATTATCTAAAATAAATGCTCTTTCAGCTCATTTTCATTTACTTCTGAATTGTTACCTGGGTGAAGATCTAGGCACAGATATTTATTCCCTTCAGGCTTTCATCAAAGTGTAACATGAAAATGATGGACACATGTATGCCTTTCTAACTGTCCTGACACAATGGATGGTCACTTTCAATAATATTTTCTTCAAATAAAAAGAGTGACAATATGGGGTACAATTAAGGTCCCAGCAGGAAACAGATGGCATACTCAAATTAGGATAATTCATAGAGAGTTTAATGAAGGGACTGTTTACAGAGGTGTGAGCAGGGTGTAAGGAAATCACAAGCCATAGAATGATACCCCAAGGTTAGTAAACAACAGGGCAGTGACCAGGTCTCAGCCTTATGGGGTATTACCAGACCCAGAAAAGAATCATATGGAGAAGCTGTGTTGATCTACCTCCAAGAGAAGGGTGCAGCCGGCCCTGGGACCACCCTAGGGAATAAACACCCTGACCTCACACTCCTGTCTCCCCCATTTCCTGCTGGGATCTGCACTGATCTCCCAGTGGGGAGAGTGAGGGAGAGGAGGGGAGATGGAGAGTGGTTATGGGGAGACACATGGAAGCGAGCTGGCAAAGGGGGAAAGAATAAAGTTCACTTTGGATGTGTCAGATCTGAGAGGCCAATTAGACATCAAAAGGAAGTGTCAGGTAGGCAGTTGAATCTCTGGCCTGAGCTGGAGATGTGTGCTTGGAACTCAGCAGGTTTTGTAAAGCCATAAATCTGAAGATGATCACAAAGGGTATGAAGGGGAGAGATGAGGACCAAGAGCAGAGACCAGAGGATCTCTAAGCTACCAGGCTACAGAGAAGGGAAAGCTCTGGAATGAGGAACCTAAAGGTCAGGCCAGTGAAAAGCAGCACTGCACCAAAAGGAGGGAGGGGACACTGTGTCACTAGTGCACTCTGAGGAAAAATGTGACGTGGTGTCACACTATGAAACATGTCACAGCACATTGGGGTGGAGTCATGGGGGCCAAGCTTGACTTCAGTTTAAGTTAGGGAGAATGAGAACAGAGGAATGGAGACACCATGAGCAACTCTTTTGAGGAGTTCTTGTTTCAAAGAAGAGAAAGCAAATGGGAAGGAACAGCTGGTAGGGGAAGTAGAGTCAGAAAAAGGTTGACTTTCTTTTAGGAAGGGGCAAATAACATTATGGTTGTGTGAGGTGGAAATAATCCAGGGGAAGGAGCAAAAATGATACTGGAGTTAGTGTCCAGTATAGAGGGGTTAAAAAAAAAAGTGGGAGAGGAGAGAGAGGAGATTATGGCAACGAGGAGCACAGTTCCCTAGATTAGGGGAGAGCTGCCACTCAGCTCTAACCCACTGTTGCCAGGTCTTTGGTTTCTCAAGGGAAGCCAGAAATCGCCTTTTTTTTTTTTAAATCAAAAGCATAAAGCCTCCTGATATTTAAAGGTTGGCAACTAAGTTAGGAAATTGTTTTTAACTATGAAATCCAAACAAAACTCCTCTGCAGGCTGTCCATTGGCAATCTCCTACATGGCAAAATCTGACCCCTCTCATGGTTAACAGGTGTGGTCTCCTATTTGGGGGGATCTCTTGAAGGATGCTGGCTGTTTAATCTCTAAAATCTTTGAACTTGTAAGTGCCCTGTGGTGGTGCTTGGCTAGGGTGGTTAATGATACAGTCATTGTCCCTTTCATAAAGCACAGCGGAACTGAGGTTGCCAGAGTAGGCTGTACATCCTATACTTAAGTCCTCACAGTTAATACTTAGGCTTCACATGTGCCCTTTACCTCCTCCCGCCTCCTCCTCACTAAGGAAACTGACTATTATCTGCAGGCCAATGCAAATAAAGGTCACCAAGAGACACTTGCAGGCCAAACACCAAATGCTGGCATGCAGTAGAAGGGTTGATTGTTTGAAGGCTCCCAGCTAATAAAGGAAATGCCAATCAAAGGGGGCCTTCTGGCCTGGTCCAAACTCAAATGGAGCCCTAGCTGTCAGCAGGGGCCCCAAACAGGACAGTGCTAGGATTTTCAAGGATGTCCACCACCTGCACAGAAAAACTGCAGAGCCTGTTGACTTGACAGTCCTTCACTGACCTGGGGAAAACACCATGCCAGCCAGGCAGGGAGGAAGGAGTGCTGGCTGCCTTCTTCCTGAGGCAGAAGCAGGGAGGGAAGCCATCTTGGGGGGAATCTTCTGTATTTTTATACTTTTGAGACTGGTCTTTATAAAAGGGTTAATCCAGACCTCTTCAATTTTCCCCATGGAATGGTACAAGCATTACAAGAGCTCCCTCCGATCATAGTGCCGGTTTTCTCCAGTGATGTCCTGCCTTTGTCTGGAGTGTACTATCAGCCCCAGAAAAGTGACACTTTAAATGATTTCCTCCCATTAAAGAATAAACAATTTAAGCTCTAGGTGGGGGCAGAAACAGCTTTTGCTTCTGAAACTTTGTGCTCTCATTCACCCTTTGGTTCAGTTCTATGGAGAGTAATGTACCACATATTCATTCTTACGGCTAAACTCTAAGGCAGGTCTGTTCCCTTCCATCCTGCTAAAGGCTGCCTGGGGGAATAAGGGAGGGGGAAGGGGTCTTGAGCAGACCACCAAGAAGAGAGAGAGTTCTCCCTCAAAAACACCTCAGAGGCTGGGTTTGTTACAGAAGGGCAGAGCACATGCTTAGCATGGCTGAGGCATGGGGTTCAATCTCCACCATAAAACAAAGCAAAAATGCAAAAACAAACAAAAATCCCAACAAACTCCTTTCAAAGGTCTCCACCACAAAGGCTAAATTAATTCTCCCTTCTCTGAGTGAGAAGGAAATGGGGTGCAGGGGACATTTCTTTTTTTTTTTTTTATTTTATTATTTTTGTTAATTTATTTATTTTAATTAGGTATATAGGATAGTGAAATGCATTTTGATTCATTGTACAAATTTTAGCACAACTTTACATTTCTATGGTTGTACATGATGTAGCATCACACCATATGTCTGATCCACATGTATGTAGGGTAATGATGCCCATCTCATTTCACCATCTTTCCTACCCCCAGGTATCCTCCTCACCCCGCCCTCCCCTTTGCCCCATCAAAGTTCTTCCATTTTTCCCATGTTCCCCCTATTATGGATCAGCATCCACTTATCAGAGAGAACATTCGGCCTTTGGTTTTTGAGGATAGGCTTACTTCACTTAGCATGATATTCTTTAACTCCATCCATTTACCTGCAAATGCCATAATTTTATTCTCTTTTAATTCTGAGTAATATTCCATTGTGCATATAAACCACAGTTTCTTTATCCATTCATCTATTGAAGGGCATCTAGTTTACTTCCACAGTTTAGCTGTTGTGAATTGAGCTGCTATAAACACTGATGTGGCACATCGCTGTAGTGTGCTATTTTTAAGTCCTTTGGATATAAACCGAGGAGTGAGATAGCTGGGTCAAATGGTGGTTCCATTCCACGTTTTCTAAGGAATCTCCATACTGCTTTCCAGATTGGTTACACCAATTTGCAGTCCCACCAGCAATGTATAAGTATGTCTTTTCCCCCACATCCTCACCAACATTTATTGTTGTTGTATTCTTGATAACGGCCCTTCTGACTGGTGTGAGATAAAATCTTGGAGTATTTTGATTTCCCTTTCTCTAATTACTAGAGATGTTGAATATATATATATATATATATATATATATATATATATATATATATAGATCAAATGTATATCTTCTTCTGAGAAATGGCTGTTTAGCTCCTTAGCCCATTTATTGATTGGGTTGTTTGTTTTTTCATGTTAAATTTTTTGAGTGTTTTATATATCTTGGAGATTAGTGCTCTGAAATGTGTGTGGCAAAAATTTGTTCCCCAAATGTAGGCTTTCTCTTCACCTCACTGATTATTTCTTTTTTTTATTGATTATTTAAAGCATTACATAGCTCATGATATATCATCTTTCATACATTTGACTCAAATTGTGTTTTGAACTCCCATTTTCACCCCAAATACAGATTGCAGAATCACATCTGTTACATATTCACATTTTTACATAATGCCCTATTAGTGACTGTTGTATTCTGCTACCTTTCCTATCCCCTACTATCCCCCCTCCCCTCCCCTCCCCTCCCATCTTCCCTCTCTACCTCCCCTGCTGTTGTTCAATTCTCTCCCTTTTTTTTCCCTCCCCCTTGCCCCTCATAACCTCTTATAATTCTCTGTATCATTGAAGGTCTCCTACTATTTCCATGTGCTTTCCCTTCTCTCTCCGTTTCTCTCTCCCTGCTCTGAGTGAGAAGGAAATGGGGTGCAGGGGACATTTCTTAAGAGCGCCTTCTAGAGGAAGACTGAGAAGACAGCAGTAGTGGCAAGTGTAGTTTTTCAGTCTCTCCAAACACAAACATAAAAACAGAACAAGACAGCAAAAAGAAAAGCAAATGAACATCTTTTCGAACAAAATTAGACAAATTCCCCTAATTATAAGTGAGGGGAAACAAACACCAATACACAAAAGACCTGTATGGTAGCCCATCAGTACAGGAGGAAGAAGAGAGAAAACAGTGGGGACTCTGATTTATGAACCTGAGAACAAAAAGTGTGCAACACAGTCGGCAGGGACTCACTGGAAAATATGAAGGACTGACTTGAGAACAGCAGTTGAAACTGGAGGTGTCACGCTCTCAAGTAGCAAGTGAGCAGAGCAAAAGGCCTGCAATAAGAAGAACTGGAAAGGTCCCGGTGTACTCCCCAATCCCACTCATCTGCACTCCCTTCTAGGACAGAGCCCTGCTGGGAAGAAGCTGTTCAGAGCACAATCAAAATGGTGCAGAACAAAGAGGAAACAAAGTTCAGAACAAAGTGGGGGAGGGAAACAGGCCAAGATAGCTCAGAAAGCAACTGCCCATATATTTGAATACTACACAAAACAACAAAAGAAGGAGCTCAGTGAAGTAAGAGAAGCATTCGGAAGTTCAGAAAAGCTAATTTTGCTAAAAATGAGCTATAGAATTGTATCAAACTGAATACCAAATAAATACCAAAATATTTATCATAAGTTATAAGGAAAAAGAAAATAAGCACTTGAATAGCAAAGAAAGTATGTTAGGAAGGTATGCCTCAAAACAACAAATGTCAACTAATCCTTCAAAATGAGTTAAAAGACATTTAGAAAATATGAAAAAGAAAAACAAATCAAGGGCTGGGGTTGTGGCTCATTGGGAGAGCACTTGCCTAGCATTTGTGAGACACTGGGTTCTATCCTCAGCACCACATAAAAACAAATAAGTAAAATAAAGGTGTTGTGTCCATCTATAACTAAAAAAAAAATTTTAAGTACAAATCAAAATTAGAAAAATTCAGAAATGCAAAAGAAAAAAATCAGAAAAGCAAATATTTCAGGAATGATGAATGAACTAGAAGGAACATAAGAGTAAATATACACAATAAATAATGCCTTAACTGAAACAAAATGTGCAAAAGAAAAGCATTTTAAAACTAAAAAAAAAATTAAATAAAAAGAATTCAAGAGAAAATGAGAAAGATTAAGATACACAAAGGAGTTTGAATAAATTGATAACAAGCATCATTTGTAGGAAAAAAGCCACCAAAGTGGGGGAATAGAACAAATTCTAAAAACTATAATTCACAAAATATTTTTCTAAATTTTAAAACAAAAAGATTTTTGAAACTACATATTGAAAAACAAATACACCATGTTCCTGAAATTATCAACCCAGAATGACTAATACCAAGCCTCATTGTAGTAAAATAACTATGCTGTTAGCAAACAAACAAACAAAATCAGGAAGGGAGGAGAGGGGAAGATAATAGAGGGACACCTAAGAAAAAGAACAGGAGACTTAGAAGAGAATAAATTAGATAGTTGTTAGTTTTTTTCCACAGTTGCTTTCTGCCAGAAGGAAATGAAGTAATATATTTAAGATACTCAAAGAAAGAAAGAGCCAATAATTTTAAATCCAGGAAAACTCACTTTCACATATAAGAAGAATACACATTTTTAAAAATTTGTTATATATGACAGCAGAATACATTACAATTCATATTATACATATAGATCACAATTTTTCATATTTCTGGTTGTACACAAAATAGTCACACCATTCGTTCTTCATACATGTATTTAGGGTCATGATGTCCATCTCATTCCACTGTCTTTCTTACTCCTTTGCCCCCTCCCTTTCCCCCTCCCTCCCCTTTACCCTATCTAGAGTTCATCTAATCCTCCCATGCCGCCCCCCCCCCCAAACCACATTGTGAATCAGCATCCTTAAATCAGAGAAAACATTCGGCATTTGGTTTTTTTGGGATTGGCTAACTTCATTTAGCATTATAAGGAATAGACATATTTATCAACAGACTCAAGAGCCTCTCCTGAGGAATAAATAAGGAACAGAGTATCTTAGGGTGACACTGACATGAGGATTAGGTGGGCATTAAAAACACACTTGATCTGTGAACTAAGACTCCATGAGGGCTTGGCAACAATATACATAAAGTATAGCTATTGAAAAATGGGGCCGAAAGAGTAGATTCAAAATATATGCATGTATGTGTCTACACACATAAACATTTCACAGCTCTGTTCATGGAAGAGGTTTAGAAATAAACACTAATCTAATAACAAAGAGCATCCCTATATCAGATGTGGTATTAAAATACAAATTCTCATGAAAATACAAATTATATACATGGTAGATTCCAGGAGTGGCACAGGAAATACACAAGACAAGTCTAGGACATCTTGTCATAAAACAGCAAGGAAGCTATGAACAACACTCAGGTCATGTCTAAAGGACTTAGGAGTCACTTTGAAGAGGGTTTCTGCTAGTCATAGATATTAACAGTTTAAGCTACAGTGATGATAATAAATACAAAGTTTTGAAGCCTATTAAACACATTTAAATCCATGAATTCTTAAATGAGTTTTCAAAAAAGGATTGGTCATCTTTGAAGTATCAGGGGGGACTAGTTTATTATCTTAAGAATTAGTAAGTAAAGGGAAAGAATCAAGCATTTACCTACCCTTCTTTTGCTACATGAACCACTCCATCAATAAATCAGTAGTAAATTAAGTATCTCTTTATAAATATGTTCCAACTAATAAATGGGAAAGAAGTGACAGAATAGTACCATTTGCAACCCCAGTGAATTCATAGATATAGACATTAAACATCAAAGCTATTCCTGTCATAAAAAGAGAGAGAACCGCATGTTCACGTGCCTCCTATGATCTTGACAAATACCACCTAGAGTCTTGCAAAGGGAGTAATCATGGGTCTGATGCACTGTTTGCATCTAGTTGTGAAATAGTCAGGAAATACAGAGGATAGGGAACACGCTGCACTGCACCAAGAGACTGCAATCAGCAAAACCCAGACTTTGAGAAATTCTGAAGGCCAATGGCCTGGATTCTTTCACATAAAGTTTAAAGAAAAGAAAGGGATGGAGAGAAAATCTATAAAGTAAAAGAAACTTAGGGCTGAGGGTGTAGCTCAGTGATGGAGCACTTGCTACCATATGTAAGGCTTTGGGTTCAATCCCCAGAACCATCAGAGAGAGAGAGAGAGAGAGAGAGAGAGAGAGAGAGAGAGACTGAAAAGGCACAATAAATTTTAAATGTAAGACTAAACTATAATAGTGTTAATGATGCACATAGAATAACACTGTAAGCATGCACTAAAGTCATTGTGATAAAGTCAGAATATGGTTTCTTTTGTTGGGAAGAAGGGAATTGTGATTGGAATGGGATGCATGGAATGGGTGAAAAAGTTCTGTTCCTGGGCTGGGGATGTGGCTCAAGCGGTAACACGCTCACCTAGCATGTGCGGGGCGCTGGGTTTGATCCTCAGCACCACATAAAATAAAAAATAAAGATGTTGTATCCACCAAAAACTGAAAACTAAAAAAAAAAAGTTCTATTCCTTGACTGCACTATATTTCAAAAATGTTCACATTAGAATAATTCGTTGTGTCCTATAGTTGTTTTGTATTGTTTTTTTTTTTTAAGAGAGAGTGAGAGAGGAGAGAGAGAATTTTTAATATTTATTTTTTAGTTCTCGGCGGACACAACATCTTTGTTTGTATGTGGTGCTGAGGATCGAACCTGGGCCGCACGCATGCCAGGCGAGCGCGCTACCGCTTGAGCCACATCCCCAGCCCTTGTATTGTTTTCTATATCTGTGCTTTATTTTTTGATGAGGAGGAGGAGGAGAAGGAGGAGGAAGAGGATAAAGCTCCCTAAAGCTTTAAAAAGTATCACATAGACTGCTACTTAATAAAGTAGTACTTTGGCCAGTAGCTTGGTCAAATAGGCCTCTTGGAGAAGAGTTAACTTTTAAAGTTTGACACCTAGCAAATAATCAGTCAGAGCAGAGGCACCTCAATTTCCTTTAAAGACAACTAAAACATATAAACAGCACTGTAGAGACAAGGAATACAAGAAACTGTTCTATTTACTCATCAATCATGGGGAAAAGTAAATAATACACCTTTCCTGCACCATGGGTTAGGAGTTAGTGATTTTCTATAAGCAAATACTTATTTGCTTATCTTCTATAAGGATTAACAAGATGAAGGAAACCAGGTGTGGTGGTACATGCTTGTAATCCCAGCTACTTAGGACACTGAGGCAGGAGGATCGCAAGTTCAAGACCAGTGTGATCAACTTAGCCTGTCTCAAAATAAAGTAAAAAGGGTTGGGGACATACCTCAGTGGTAGAGCATTTGCCTAGATATGTAAGGTCATTGGTTGGCTCAATCCCCAGTGCTGGGGGTGGGGAGAAGGAAAGAGGAGAGCAGAGTCATCAAATTCAATAACAGGTTGGGCCTCTGAACTCCCACCTGAAAAGGACCTCCCACTTTTGTGGGAGGGAGCAGAATCTGGTGCAGGCTCAGGAGATGAAAGCAATTCTGCACCGAAGACAATGTTGTCTAACCAGGCAGCATGATGGCTTTCCCAGGATGATGGACCACCACCAGCACATTCTCACCTTGTAGGGAAGGAAAATCATTGAACCCTCCTGAGAAAACTATTAATTAATATCCTGGATAATTGCTATTTTTTTTAAAGAGAGAGTGAGAGAGGAGAGAGAGAGAGAGAGAGAGAGAGAGAGAGAGAGAGAGAGAGAGAGAGAATTTTTAATATTTATTTTTTAGTTCTCCGCGGACACAACATCTTTGTTGGTATGTGGTGCTGAGGATCGAACCCAGGTTGCACGCATGCCTGGCGAGCGCGCTACCGCTTGAGCCACATCCCCAGCCCCGATAATTGCTATTTTTATCTCAGGAGATATGCAAAAATAACTTTAACCGAGACAGGTCAGGAAAGCTCAAGCTAATTTTGCAGACACCTTTAAAAAGGGCTATAAGTGGATGAGGAATAGGGGGTATATGACCTCCTGGAAAAAACAACAGACCTTGTTCCAGCCCTCATTGTCAAATCCTCTTTCATCTAGGGTGGTCAGCTCAACTGAGTGTACTGTGCTATGGTTATCTAATTCTTGACAATTTTAATGGCTTTAAAATCTGTAAAAGGAAAACTTTTTATCCAACGAAACAGAGAATTTCTTATTACAAAAGTCTGTTAACCACCAGAATAGACTGCTAAGGAAAACTCTGCCACAAGAAACTAAAGATCCTTCTATGCAGAATCCAGAAGGTGTGGGAGCAGGGGAAGACAGGTCAAGCACATGCTGTGGGTATCTCCCAGGAGGTGATGATTGCACTGTCCCTTCACTGCCCAGGTGTGCTGGTCATCACAGGATGGCAGGAGAGTAAGATGATGGGAGTATACACGATTTAAGTTCAAACCCTGATCTTTGTCCCTTTCTAACTCTGTCCTTGAGCAATTTAATCCACCTTTCCTCATGTCCATGTCCTTTGGGGGGACCACCCATGAGCTATATTAAGCATCCTTTCTCAGCCTTGAGCCAAGCGGGTGTTGGTCTGGTACTGCACGCTGTTTGAGTTGCGTGATCCAGGTGGTCTCTACCTTCACCCAGCAAAGAAGTCCGCTTTCTCATAGCTCTGGACTTAGGCATTAAACAGTGGGGCTATGTCAGCCCACCCCCGTGCCTTATTTGGTGAAGAACATTCTATGGAAACTCCTTTGTTAATTTCCCTATAAAGGGATTCCTGGTGCTCACTCTCTCTTTCCAGAGTGAAGCTGACCCTTAAGGTCGCAGAGCCATCCTGCCCTTGGTTTAAAAAGTACTCTCTGTGTTGCGTGTTTTTTTGCTGATTTCTTAGCTTAATGTTGCAGCCAGCTCTTTTAAACCCAGGTCATCTCATATGCACGGATCGTGGTCGAGATGTCCTCACATGTAGAATGAAGGTGTAATCACATCTCTTCATTAGATTGTTGTAAAGGCTGAAGGTAATGAGGGATGCAACGGGCAATTTATCTGACATTTCACAAGAACGCACTAAATGAGATCCATTTCCATCATCATTATTAACCTCACCATTGCAATTGGAAGGAGTGTTTATTAAGCAACAAGATAACTAGACTAGTGGTTCTTAAAGTATAATTCCCAAACCAGCAACATCTGCTTCACTTGTGGACTTGCTAGAAATGCAAATATAGCCACACCCCCACCTTCTAGACCTACTAAATCAGAACCTCTGGGGTGGGACCTAGCAATCTGTGTTTTAAGGAGCCCTCCAGTGATTTCAGACATGTGAGTGTCTGAGACCACTGATACAGAACAATCATATGTTGAAGCTTCTTGGAAGCTTTAGAAGCCAGAGGCAAGCTTTATTTTTCCAGGAAGCCTTGCTAAAATTTTACTTTTTTTATTGTCTGAGAATAATGAACTTGAAATCTAGCCTTGATTCTATCAGTCATTGATGCTGAAAAGAATTCCTGTCTGGTGCCTCACTACCTTTTAAGTATATTGAGGGCAGAGATTGTGATTTGTCATCTAGGTGTCCCCCAGCATCTCACACATTGTCTGACAGGTGTAGACACTTGATAAATATTCATTGCCTGAACAATGAGTCAAAGTTAGAAGAAAGTCTGCAGATGATTATAGCATTCAATCATCAGATAAATTCACATCTAAGGAAATCTAATTTAGAATTTTGTTTAAATAATACTTTCTGGAACTTTGAAGACACTCATTTCTTGGGTTTAGTAAGCAACTTAAACATATTTTATTAAAAATCTGACTTCCAATTGAAATAGGAAAAAAAGATTAAGAGTGATTTTAAAACCTCAATAACTAAATCCCCAATGAAATTGAATTTGGGACAGTATTCAGTTATCCCTGAGGTTAAAGAGGAAACCAAAAGAAAACAAATGGGAATAAAGGATTTCAGTTATTTTTTTAGTTCCAATTCTGAGGTTAGAACCTAAAAATAGAGTGAAATGGCTTTCTTCCTCAATATATGCAGATATATATTACAGCAGAAACATAAATAATTATATCCCAAAGCATGACAAAATCCAGATTAATCAAAGGAAGTTAAGTAGACTAGACTAAAGATAATTTAGTTAGGCAAGGATATATGAAATTTGTGTTTGTTTTAAGAAGGTTTCAATTAATCCCTATATCTCATTAAACATGCATCCCTGTTCATTAGAGTTTAAAATATTTAGAAAGTACAAGTCATATTATTAATTTGAAGCGCCACATCTTCATAAAAAATGTATTTTCCTTTAAGAATTAGTGTATAAAAGTAACAACTGTAATTCCAGGAGGTATAAAAAAAATAAATGCAGTTTGTACTCATCCATACCTATAGATTATATAGAAAAGAATTAAAAGTAATAAAAAAGTTGAAGGCAGTAATGCCAGAATCAACCATATTTATTTTGCTTCTTTTATTTGACCATCTATCAGTGTAAACAGCCTTCCATGAAAACAAATTATTTCATCAATATTTTCAGGAAAACATATTTGGTTTAATTGTAAGATCTGTTGTCACCAACCTTGGAAGTTTGGTCTCCAGGCCCTGGAATACCATCTCTCTTGGAAAGTTGACTTGGCGAATGAATGAAGAACAGCACCTATGTGGAGCAGCTCCCATACGTTAGAGAGAAAAATAAAACTGGGTGACTGGCAATGATTCCTTGGTACACTTGAAATAATGCAGAGTTAACTAATGAATTAATAACGGTGTTAGATCCATCATTTTTACTTTTGGCTTAGGAATAACAAGAGACTTTCTGGCTCAGGAGCACCATGGCAATAATTTGTAAGTAGGCTGAGGAAGATAAGGGACATCCCAAAGAGCTTAATTTACTCTCAACGAAAACTTACTGACTCATTCCTTCATTCATTTCTCTTTAATTTGCTCTCAGTTATACCTTTAGATGTTCTTTAGATTTTAAAAGTAGGACAATTGATTTATCCACTTTTCTATGCCTTCTGTTGACTTTTTTTTTTTTTTAAAGAGAGAGTGAGGGGGGGGGAGAGAGAGAGAGAGAGAGTTTTTAATATTTATTTTTTTTTAGTTCTCGGCAGACACAACATCTTTGTTGGTATGTGGTGCTGAGGATCGAACCCGGCCGCACGCATGCCAGGTGAGCGCGCTACCGCTTGAGCCACATCCCCAGCCCCTGTTGACTCTTTTGATGACTGAAATCATCCTGTAAAACATTTAGAGGAATTCTGTTCACTTTCCAATCTTCCTGAAATTAATAAAAATAGTTCAAAAATTTTCCTCATTTTAAATTTCATCATGTCCTCACCCTTTTTTCCCCATTAAAATGGTTCTTGATACCATATAAAAGTGGTATTAATAACTCTGATAATAGAAAATATTGCAATATTTTTTGTTTTTTAAAAAGTCACCTTGTGCTGGGCATGGTGGCGCATGCCTGTAATCCCAGAAGCTTGGGAGGCTGAGGCAGGAGGAACATGAGTTCAATCTCAGCCTCAAAAGTGAGGCATTAGGCAACTCAGTGAGACCCTGTCTCTAAATCAAATACAAAATAGGGCTAGGGATGTGGCTCAGTGGTCGAGTGCCCCTGAGTTCAATTGCCAGTACAAAAGAAAAAAAAAAAGTTTTTACCTTATCTGCTGAACCTTTGAAACTAAGAAATTTTGTGTGTGCAAGAAAGAACAAAATGTCTCAGCCTCCACCAGCATGTCAATCGCTCTGAAAGCTCTGCCTCCTGGCTACACACAGAGTTATACACTATCACTCTGATAGGATAGAGGTTGTCAAGGCCTGTTTCAAATACTCAGCATTTAAATCACACATGTATGCACACACATGCACACCTGGCAGGTCCTATCATTAATTGATAATAGAGCCTTTGTGTGTGTGTGTGTGTGTGTGTGTGTGTGTGTGCTGGGGATTGAGTCCAGGGGCACTTTACCACTGAGCTACATTCCCAGCCCTTTTGTGTGTGTGTGGCAGGGGTGGGGGGTGCTGGGGATTTATCTCAGGGGCACTTGACCACTGAGCCACATCTCCAACCCTATTTTGTGTTTGATTTAGAGACAGGGTCTCACCAAGTTGCTTAGCACCTCAGTTTTGCTGAGGCTGGCTTTGAACTCGTGATCCTCCTGCCTCAGCCTCCAGAACCACTGGGATTACAAGTGTGTGCCACTGTGCCCACCTTTTCTGTTTGTTTGTTTGTTTTTCTTTTGAGACAGGGTCTCACTAAATTGCTGAGGCTTGCTGTGAACTTGGAATTTTCCTGCTTCAGTGTCCTGAGCTGGTGGGATTGCAGGCATGCACCACCACGCCCAGCTCATAAAACAGCCTTTTAAGAGTGGGCCTTTGTGTGGCAAATGAGCCAGGTTTTCAGGATAGAGACATGCTCAGGAGACATCTCAGCTCATGTCTTCTTCCATGCCTATTTCAGAGGCCAACCAATGTTGCAAATGGCAACTGATAATTCTAGGCCCCTTCAGATGCCTGTGGTATAGTTAGGTACTGTCCTTATTACTCTGTCTCCTCCTTGGCTCACATTTGATGGAGCGATGATTTTATATGCTTAGATTAACCAATGAATAAACAGAGGTTTTTTTGAAGAATGTTATTTGATAGTTCTGCAGAAAGTTGACTCATATAACACTTGACTCATGTAACAATACTTGTTAGTTTGTGATATTAGAGGTATTTTTCCTTCATTATTAGCTCCCCAGCTTCTGAGTCCACTTGGTTTGTGATGAGCTTCTGACCATTAATGGTTAAGCAAAGAGCAAGATCTTATATAAAGATGGTAATAGACTGCTGAAGCTGCCATGATTTGGGACTTACCTCTGATGTAGGTGCATGGTATCCCTGCTGGAACAAGGGTCTTTTCAGTTACATATAACAAATCCTTTCTTAGGGATTAGGTGATTAGCACAGTTCCTTTCATTTCTGTGACCTAGGAGATAAAAAATGAACACACATGATCTTAATGGAAGGGAATAAGGCTGTATGTTCTAGGCATAATAAAAACCATTCAAGCCAGGCATGATGGCACATGCCAGCAGCCAGGGAGGCTGAGGCAGGAGGTTTGTGAGCTCAAAGCCAGCCTCAGCAAAAAAAAAAAAAAAAAAAATGAGGTGCTAACCAACTCAGTGAGACCTTGTCTCTAAATAAAATACAAAATAGGGCTGGAGATATGGCTCAGTGGTCAAGTACCCTTGAGTTCAATCCCTGTTAACACTGTTTTTTAATAGGGCCCTGCAAAAAAACCATTCAAGTGGTGACAATGGTTACATATGTTCCTCAGAGTCCTGAGACTTAACATGGTCCAAACCACATAGCATCTTCTTAAAACACCTCTTCCAATTTCCATTTCTCCAAGACTGGTACCATTTGCTGAATCACATCTAGACACCATGTCCTAGGATCTCTAAATCCAATTTAGCTCCATTATCCTGAGTTGGTGGGTAAGATGTAGGAGTTGAAGGTGGACATTTAGGAGGTAAGGTGAGTTGAAAGATGAAATAGATGATTCTGGAGAGATCAGATGGATTCAGGATTCAGGTGGTAATGACCCCTGCCCTTCAAAGAGACCTCAGTAGTAATCATCAGAGTGTGTCAAGAAGTCTACTTGGAGATTTGTAATTGCTGCAGACAATGGATGGCTGCTGAGAGGCTAGTAATAAGACCTATAGGGTGTTGTGTTAGATATGGAGTCACTGAAGTCTATGGCAGTTCAGAACAGCTATGTTATCTAGCTGAGCCACAGATACAGAAACTGAATGCAGGTCTCCATCCTTGCTACCCTCTACTTTCCTGAGGAAAGCAGCCACCAGAACATATGATCCTGAGAAGTATGAAGGTCAAAGCCAACATGTTGAGATCACACTGAGTCCCTGGTTGAAGAGTTCAGGTGGACGATGGGACATAGAGCTGGGTGCAGTGTTGTGCACCTGTAGTCCCAGCTACTTGGGAGGCTGAGATCGGGGGTTGCTTGAGCCCAGGATTTGAGAACAGCTCGGGTAACATAGGGAGACCCTGTCTCAAGAAAGAAAGAGAGAAACAAGGCAGAAAATGGAAGGAACTCACCAGGAAAGTCAAAACTGAGAAGAAGCCGAGTTACTTGGAAAGGATTTTGAAGACAAGTAGTGTAAATGCCTACTGAACTTTTTTTTTTTAGTTGTAGTTGAACATAATACCTTTATTTTATTTATTTATTTTTATGTTGTGCTGAGGATTGAACCCAGTGCCTTGCATGTGCTAGGTGAGCCCTCCACTGCTAAGCCACAACCCCATCCCCTACGACGACTGGACTTTTTATCAGCTCCCAACATTCTCTCATGTGGGCAAGCCAAGATCATTCAAATGATTAGCACAGGGGCGAAGAGCAGCAGGACAAGCTGGTTCATGCCCAAGACCTTGATTGTCACTGTGCAATAACAAGTAAATTGATCTGGTGAGAGGGAGAGAGACAGAACTCTGAAGAATTGTGTGGGTCTGAAATAACCTTTCTGGGAATGGAGAGGAAGTTGATCAGGGACACAAAAACACTCCCCAACAAACCCTGTGATGCAGCTAAAACTGAAGATTACACATTTGTCGGAGCACCATTACACTTTGACTTATAGTTTTCTTTAGTATTGAATGGTTTCAGGAAAAGAGGAAAGAGATTGCAGTGTTAACAAGGAGAAACCTAAATAAACCTTCTAGCTTCACTTGCTCTGAATTGATCTAAAACCCATGAATTTGGGAATTCATGTGCATAGCTGAGCAGTGCATTACTAGTCTCCCACTAGCTTTGCTGTGGGTGGACACCTCTGACACATGAGTTATGATGAGAATGGTTGACTAGGTTACTCTTCAGTGATCCTAAGTCTGCTTTTGCTGAAAACACTGACTCTTCACTGGGGCCTACAGATGTCTGATGGGCGACTGGAATGGGATGAAAAGGTTTGACGTCTGTTTCCATGTTCTTCTTCTTCTTTTTTTTTTTTTTTTTTGAGAGAGAGAGAGAGAATCTCCAATATTCATTTTTTAGTTTTCGGCAGACACAACATCTTTGTTTGCATGTGGTGCTGAGGATCGAACCCGGGCTGCACGCATGCCAGGCAAGCGCGCTACCACTTGAGCCACATCCCCAGCCCTGTTTCCATGTTCTTATTGTTCTCCTTTGTTGCCTTGACTTTGGGGTTAGATTCTACTCAGTTCTATATGTAGACCTGTTGAACATTTGAGATGTGTTTAGTCCAAGGTGATAATATAGGGTTAAGTTGATCTAGAATTGCCTAGTCTTCCTCCCCACCAACCCTAAGGCTAAAGACACCTACCAGCCACCATGACCAGAAACCATGAAAGGAATAACAATAGGTTGTACCCAAGTTCCTGGAAGATCCCTGTCTATTCCCAGAAAAGACATAGTTAGCCTATCCTTCTACCTCATTATTTCCATCCTATATCTGCAACTCCTCAACCCCATGGAGTTGAGAAGCTGATTTGGGACCAAAACTCCCTCTTCTCCATTCTTTGTCCACCAAATACATACTTTCTTTCTTGATAACATTTGTCTGTTGAATGCCTCTTGGATTGATTTTTCAAGGGATTAAACCCCCCACCTGGGGCCAGTAACAGTAGGGGTGACACAAGCTTTGGCATTTACAAAGCAGAGGCAGTGGTTATACAATAAGGTAAGAGAGTGAGAGGGAAGTAAATGAAACCATCCACTGTGTAGGCCTAGGTTGAATAGAAAGATGCAATGGTTAATCTTATGTGTCAATGTGGCTGAAAACATTGCCCAGATACTTTTGGTAAACAAAATTCTTTAAGTTTTTGTGAGAGTGATTTTGGAGGAGATTAAATCAGTATATTTTGAGAAAAGTAGATGGCCTGCAATCATGTGGGGGGCCTTATTCAATCTATTGAAAGGCATAAATAGAAGACTGAATTCCCCCAACCAAGAAGGAATTCTGCCAACAGACCGCTTTCACACCTGAACCACAATAGGGGATCCTCCTTGAGTCTCTAACCTGTAGCCCCCAAATCCCTGCAGATCATAGACTGGCAGCCTCTGTAATCATTTGAGCCAATTCCTTAAAATAAAGCTCTTTCTAGATATACACGCAAGCTATTTATTGTGTTCTCAGGAGAACTCTGACTAATATAGAAGGTAAATCAGGACAGAGGGAAAGAACTGGGTGAAGGGACATCAAGGTATCAGAGCCCTGAACAGTAAGTTCAGTGAAGGAAACTCTGTCTGGGACTAAGAAGGATGGTAAGTCACTGCCTTCAGAGTGAGGAGAGTTTCAGGTTTTGTGCAGAGTGCATCTGAATAAGAACAGTCAAAGAATAAATGTAAATGTGGAACTGAGAGAACTTTGAGGCTTGGGAGCTGGATGGGCTTCATGTGCACAATGAAGGGGTGCCTTCCACCTGAGTGTGGGGCCTGGAATGGACAGAGGAGATGGTGAGCCAGCTTGTCAGTAGACAGGAACCACTGCCGGCTAAAATTCTCCAGTGCCCTTGAGCTCCTTTGCATAGCAGGAAGGTTCTTCCTGACTCAGCACTTTGCACCTTCCCTGTTCCATGACTCTGCTCAGCCCCAGCCCAGCCTGGCTTCAGCCACAGTGACCTTTTCTCAGGAGATCTGGAAGCCTACTATGCTCCCGGCCTGCAAGTCTTTGCATATCCCATTCTTCCTGGCTGGCATTCTGCTCCTGGCCCTACTCCTCTCTTTCCATACTGGAGATTTAAAATGAGGTCAAAAAGAATCCTCACTTTGACTACCAGTCCTAATAAACCAATGGCTATCTGGGCAATAGTCTCTTAAGGGGGTCAGGAAAATTTCTTCCTATACTCAGCGATGAGTTGAACTTTCAATGGAGCAAATTGTACTTTCCTATGGAACTGCAGATTCTACAAATAGTTTTAAAAGTTTCAGACTGCTCAATCTCAATCACATCCTAGGATTTGAGCTATCTTGGTTCAGTTCAGGTAGCATCAGATAATTGTATTAATTACTTGCAACGACTGAGCCCACAGTAGGTAGCAAGGTATGGGTTTGCCTCCAAGTTCTTCATTTTTTGCATATCAAAATGCCATCTTTCTGCCAAACTTCCAATTGCAATGTTTAGTGCAAATATATGCTATGCATTGATTTATCTTACTGTTCTTGATTTTCTCCCTACAGTCTCTCTTGAACTTAGTGCTTTATTTAAAAAGTGCTAAATAAAACATGAGTTGGTTTTAGCATTTAAAGCATGAGGTAGTGCGATAAATAGATAAGTGGACAGATGGTAATCAATTACACTTGATTCATGGCTTTCCACCTGATACCTGGATCAGAGACTCTGGCAATAAACTTTATGGAATCAGATTCCTGATTTCTTTTTTGGTCTGAGTAAATTTACCCCTGTGACTCATTTTTTCCCTCCATAAAAATTGTATGGAGGCGAGGAGTCGTGTTAAGAACAATTCCATTGCAAGTGGTTACCTTGCGTGTTACTCTTCTTCCCAACCATGGCCCTCAAGTTCTCCCTAGTGATACAGATGACATGACAGTACAGCTCCATCTACGACCAGTCTTTCACAAGTGACCCTTCTCTTTATAATTAAGCAAGCTGAAGCATACAGTGGAAGAAACAAAGTATGATTCCCTTCCTTCTTAAACTAACTACTCTCTTTCTTTAATAAACTTCTTTTTCACTGTGAAATTGAAAACACAGCTTTTTCCTGATGACCAGATGGCCCAGCAAATTTAATCACTTCAAGTACTCCACACTTCCTCTCCACTGCCCTCCATGGTGGGGAAATCAAGAGGCAAACTCCTCATTTCTCCCAGATGCCAGCCTCCTTGAAAACTTTCCCCAACACTATTATAAAAACCAGACATGCATGAGCAATGAAGTTGGAGAAACCAAATGTTACTTTAAGCTATAAAACAAAACCAAAAAATCTTTCAGAAGAGGGTCATAGTAAATAAATAACAGAAATAAGTCAAAATTATATTCCTGATTAATATTTAATTCAACAAGAATGACAATAGCTATGTGAATTAAAAGTTTCCTTCAAGTTCTTAATTACTCCTCCAGAAAGTAAAGCAAGGAAATTTGGATATAGATATTGTTGGACAAAATCTCAGCCACATCAATTAATATCCACTTAATACTGTGGACTTCACGATTCCTTAGTATATCCTTCTTAGACAGTCTAAGGCATATTGATTGAACTTTCCAAACTTGTTTCTTCCACCTTAAAAAAATGGATATAAAAACACAAGGAAAGAAATTCATGTTGGTAAGGTATTTTCAAGCCCAGATAAATTAACTACACAAAGAGGAAATTATTCCCATAATTGGATCTCCTGTATCATCAGGAAATCAATCCCCTCCTCCTTTCTCAAACCAATTTTGAAGTTAGTGACTAATGCTCTTGCTTACATGGGAAACAATAACTCCATTATTGCTTAAAATAATAGCCTGCAAGGATTGCTAGGAATTGTCAAGGAAAATTAGTTTGCTACAAGGATTTTTATTAACAGAGTTGTGAAGTGAAACCAGAACTGAAGGAGCAGCTCCTATTCTGCATTAGAAAATCATGTTCTTGGAAAATGTTCAAGCAAGCCAAACAGTGGTGTATGCCTGTAATCCCAGCAATTTGGAGGGCCGAGGCAGGAGGGTTGTAAGTTCAAGGCAGGCCTGGACAATTTAGCAAGATCCTGTCTCAAAATAAAACCCAAAAAATGACTAGAGATGTAGCTCAGGGGTAGAGTATGGCAATAAAACCATCATCCATAAATAAAGAAGGTTATACAGGTGGTGGCCTCAGGTCTTAGATGGTACACTTTCCCAGCCTTGAGATGTTTCATTTTATAACATGCAACTTGACTGGACTCCTGCAATCTATTCTTTCCCCAAAAGAACTGGTTACCACAAACCTACACTTTTGATAATTTGTTGTAAACTTTAATGAATCAGAAGCCTTAGGTGGATACAACAATATTGTTTATATGACAATTCCTCCCTAGGAAAGAACAGAAATCTTCCTGAGTCAACAGGGAAAAAAAAAAAAAAAACACTTGCTAATTCAAGACAGTACAAAAGTTCCTCATCATAAAGACATATAAACCAAGAAGGGGTTTTGATAGTTTTGTTTATTGGTGATTTCATACACACTATTTATATACCTGGTTCCTGCAGAGGTAGACTAAAGAACACTATCATTTCAAGCAACAGTCTGAATGCTAATGACACCAGGAAGAGCAACTCAGAAACACGTCTTGTGGCTCCTCCATAAGACACTGCAACCTGGACTTTGAACTAGAGGGTCGCAGAATATTTATATTTTCTAATCAGTTAGGGAAACATTTCCTTTGGTGCAAAGGAGTGATCATCACACAATATTTCATAGTAATTGTTCAGCAAGGAAAATAGTGTGCAATAGAAAAAAAAAATAAAAAGACTGCAGATCTTAGTCCTAAAATAAACTTTATGCAATCACAGGAAGCATTTAGATCCTTTTTTTTCCCCTCTCCTGCAGGAAAATGGAACTATCTCTGGGCCACAGGAAATAACTCAAGTTTTAGAAAATCCCTGTGGAATGAGAGAAAAAACTTCAAGTGGATTTCTGAGTCCCATAAATGATGACATAAAGGACCACAGTGTTCAGAGACCAAGGTACTCCAATAAGAAGTAATTGATTTGTAGTGGTGAGAGTGACAACTCCAACTAAGGTGCATGAAAATAGAGCACAGAGTCACTCATACAGCACTACATCAATTCGTCTGCACACAGCTAGCTCCTGGCTTCTTATTGGCAAAAAGAGCAAGAAGAGTAATGATGGCAAGAAAAGCTGAAGAAAGGGGAATGACAGGTGGGAAAGGAGAAAAACTGGACAGGACTCTGATATTGGAATACAGGCAGTTCACACAGAAATTAGTGGAAATATGGGCATGTCCATATTGATGGGACAACTTAAGTAAAAACCAACAACCCAATTCTATAAATAAGCAAAAATTCATTCTACAAAATACAGTAATTAGGTAGAAAAAGCAGTTTATAGCATGCCACTGTCTGACTGCAGCCCTCAAATTCTTATGGTGAAACCTAACCCCAAATGTGAGAGTTGGGGCCTTAAGATCTCCACAGCTCTACATTCAAGAGTGGGATTAGTGCCATCAGAAGAGGCTTCAAGGAGCTTGGTCTCATCTTCCTCTTTTGCCACATGAAGATGGAGACAGAAGACATCATCTTAAAAGCAAAAAGTAAGTCCTTACCAAGGACACATCTGCTAGTGTCTTGATCTGGGATATCCTAACTCCAGAACTTTAAGAAATTAATTTCTATTATTTTTAAATGTAAACCGGGCACAGTGGTGTGCACCTGTAGCCCAGCTACTGGAGAGGCTGAAGTGAGTGGATCACTTGAGCCCAGGTGTTAAAAGTTCAGCCTGGGCAACATAGCAGCATAGAAATCTAAACAACATGTTTACAACATAAACAAATAACCCAATCTATCTTTCTTTCCCTTAATTCCTTCCTTCCTTCCTTCCTTCCTCTCTCTTTTTTTACAGTAATCGCAAAGGACTGACATAGCAGTTTTATCAAATTTAATTATAGATGTCAAGAGAATAAATCCTTTAAAATCTAAGATACCCACAGCTCTGGCATTGCTTTGTAGGGCATAGTAGGAGGCAAACATTTTTATAATCCCCCAAAGACTTACCAGTAGTTTATGTAGAGCGAATCAGGAAGAATTTCAGTTTTTGTAGAGATTTCTCCTTTGTGGTATTAGTGCAAAAGGAGATTCCACAAGACCTTCTGGAGATCTATTCAGTGACAGTATTCGACTATGCCGCAGTCTGGCTGGGCACAATTCAGGAGCCACTTGTCAAAAGAAACTAACTTTATTTTTAGAACTACAAACGCCAAACAAAACAGCTCCTCAGGAAAAAAACCCTCAGAGCCCAACTGCCACCACCGGCTTCCCACAAGCCTCTCACCCCCACACAAACTTCACCACCTCCCACAATCCTCCTGCTCTTGAGGCTGATTGGCTGGGTGGTGTGGGCAGAGCCAAAGAAGTCCCCCAATGAGCAGCTCCGTGGAGGAGCCAATCAGCTAGATGTTGCTGGGGCTGCTGTGAGCCAATCATCAGCCCGCAGCTGGAAGTTTGCTGGCAGCTGGAAGTTTGCTGGGGCCCCTTTGGCTGTGGCTCTCAACACGACTACACTTTGAATTTAATAGGCCATTAATAATAAGCTAAGTTGCATTTAATAGATTGGAAATGTAGTTTTATATGACTTTTTAGACTCTTGGATTTTGGCAACAGTAATTAAGCAGACTGGACCACTTAATCATTTACATAATCAAAATATATATTTCCCTATGTTCTACTGTCTAGAGCCACTGCCATCATCCTTATCCAGGTCCTGCTCCCTCCTGGGTATATTCCTGTGATGGCATCCAACCATTTTCACTGCTTTTGTTACTGAATGACCTTCCCTTTCCCTGCCACCACCACCACCAACAACAACAACACCTAACTTCCTGCATAGGGCTGAACCAATCTTTCTAAAAATATAGCTTCTATAAGTTATGTCCAGAGTCAAGAACTTCACCATAAGAATTTTGAGGGATGCAGTCAGACAGGAGAATGCTATCAACTGTTTTTTCTACCTATCTTAACTTGTAAAGATAATGACACATGCAATGTAAATTGTAGCATTCCTCACACATTGCCTTATAACAATATAATCCAGTGATCATTCCATTTCAGAACACTCGTGCTGTTTCATGCTTTTTTAGTAGCTGTATTGTACTCCATGGTATGTATGCATGTTCTATAATTTCTCTAACAAGCCTCTGTTGAAGGGAATGGGCTTGAGTGAGAAGGAGGATGTATGTATTTCTCCACATCATATTACAAGGTTTTATTCTGTACAAACACACAAATGTAAAAATAAGTTAAATAGAACAATACCCATGATTCCCACTCAACCTCCTAACTTAAAAAAAAAACAACCTTAACATTTACCAATATCATACCTGCTCATTGAGCTCCTTTCCTGCCTCATGTTCCCGTCTCATACCCTAGAAGGAACCCTAAACCTGATTTTAATGTTTATCACTCTTTATGTTCTCTTTTTAATATTTTTAGTTGTGGATGGACACAATACCTTGATTTTATTTGTTTATTTTTTTATGTGGTGCTGAGGATGGAACCAAGTGCCTCACAAGTACTAGGCAAGTGCTCTACCACTGAGTCCCAAGCCCAGCCCCAATCCCATATGTTTTTAAGAAAATTTTATCCCATGTATATATAGAAAAGCCAGACATGTGTTGTCATTTACTAAACAGATATTTTAATGATACGCTGTAAATTATCTTCTGTAATGTGCACTTTTCTCACATTATGTTTCTAAGATTCATCCATTTTATAAAGTAGAACTGATGCATGATATTCTATTGTGTGACTGCAAAAATGGGGAATTTATTTATTCTTCTATAACCAGATGTCTTGGTCTGGTGAAGCTGTCATATAGACTGGGTAACTTATAAACAACAGAAATTAATTTCTCACAGTTCTGGAGGATGAGAAGTCCAAGGAAAAGGTGTCTCATACAGGTTTACTTCTGGTTCAGAGATGGCTGTCTTTTCACTATAACCTCACATGGTGTGAGGGAGAGACTAGGTAGCTCTCTGGGGTCTCTTTTATAAAGGTATTAAAAGCCAAGAAATACTCATGACTGAGTCACCTCCTCAAAGCCCCACCCTCCTGGCACTATCACCTTGGGGGTTAAGATTTCAACTTAGAAATTTGGGGACCTGTATTATAATTTTGTCACTATAATGAAATATCTAATGCCATACATATAAAGAACAAAAAGTTCACGTAACTCAGTTTGAGAAGTTCAAGGGCATGGCACCTCCATTGGCTCAGTTCTCAGCAGCATGACGTCTTGGCAGATAACAATGGTAGGAGTGTGCAAGGGATTACATCTTGAAACAGGACACAGGTGGTGTGGGGGGTGGCTTTTATAACAGCCCTCTTTTGAGACAGACAAGGATCTCTGGAGAACCACATTTGGAAGGCACATCTCCAATGACCTCCTATCAGGACCCACCACCTCCCAGTAGGGCTCCCCTGTGACCAAAACTTCAATCACAATGGATTCTTGGGGAACATTCAATCCACACCCAAAGATAGCAGGAGAGCACATTCAAACTGGTAGCAGACAGCTGGATTATTTGCAGATTTTTGCTACTTTGAGCAGTGCTGCTCTGAACATTCTTATACATGTCTCCTGGTGACATGTACAAGGAATTCTCTGGAAATACCAAGAAGCAGAGTAGTAAGCTGTATGACTACAATATTACAACAATGTTCCTAAAAATGGTTGTGCCACTTTACTGCCCCTGCCAGCAGTGTCCAAGACCCATCTCTTCTAACACTTTCTCAGGCCTCTCAACTTTTACAATCTAGTAGGTGTCAAACAGCATCTCATTGGTTTTAATTTGCCTTTTCCTGATCAGTACTGGGATTGAGCTTGTTCTGTTTATTGGTGACTCATGTTCTCTCTTCTGTGAAATGCCTGTTTGTCTCCACTGCTCAGTTTCCAATAACCTACCCTTATTGACTCGTAAGAGTTCTTGAATTATTCCCAACAACTAGTTCTCTGCTGGTTTTACGTGCTTCAAGCATCTTCCCTGTTGGTGGCTTATCTCACTTTCTACATGATGTCATTTACTAAACAGATATTTTAAATTGTAATATAGAGAAATTTATTCTTTTATGATTAGTGCCTTTTGTATCTTGTTTAAGAGCTTCTTCCTATGGTCATAAAAATCCAAAAATTTCCTCTAAGTTTTAAAAGTTATCCTTAAAAGTTGATTTTTTACATTGCACAAGGTAGGAATCTATTTTTTCTTACCTGAGTAATCAATTTTCCCATCCCAATTTTTCCAGTGATTTGGAATGCCCTAATTTTTTTTTCAGAGAGAGAGAGAGAGAGAGAGGGAATTTTTAAATATTTTTTTTTTTTAGTTTTTCAGTGGACACAATATCTTTGTTTGTATGTGGTGCTGAGGATCGAACCCGGGCTGCACGCACACCACGCGAACGCGCTACTGCTTGAGCCACATCCCCAGCCCTGGAATGCTCTACTTTTAAAAAATCATACATCAGTGCTCAAATGTTTAATGGACTATCTCAAGTCTATTTTTCCAATTTTCTATTCTTGTATCAAACTAAACTGTATTAATTACTATAGATTTATATAAGTCTTGATAGAGTGAGTTGCCCTATCTTGGAGCTCCTCAGCTATTCCTAGACCTTTGTTCTTCATGTAAATTTAAAAATCAGTTCGTGGGGCTCTTCAAAAAGGGAGAATTATGTTTCATGGGATGCCTTTTTGTACTTTTAAGTTTTTGTCTGGAAGACGTGCATCATATGTGTGTGTATGTATCTATTATATATATATGTAAATTATATATATATATATATATATATATATATATATATATATATATATATATATATAATTTTTTGGGCTGTTCTGGGGTTGAACCCAGGGTCTCACACATGCTAGGCAACTGTACTATCACTGAGTTAAATCTCCAGCCCTATGAAAAACATTTTTTTCAGAACTGCTTATTGTATCAAGGTCAAACAATATTTTATGTCACTCAAGGCTCTCTGTATTCTGATCCATCTCCCACCCTGTTACCTGTTTTACACATATGAAGCTACATCTCCAGTAGGCTGGTTTCTTCCTGGCTTTCTGCATGTATAATTTTCTCACCCTCATCATTTCTTGAACAAATTGTTTCCTCATATTCAACCACTTATTTATTTATTTATTTTTAGTTGTCAATGGATCTTTTTATTTATTTAAATGCGGTGCTGAGAATCAAACCCTGTGCTTCACACATGCTAGGCAAGTGCTCTACCACTGAGCTACAATCCCAGCCCTCAACCACTTATTCTTTATTCTTCAAGCCTGATTCCAGATCTTCTTTCCCTAATTCACTCCTTAAAAGAGCAAATGTACCATTAGACAGGTATAGACTCTTTTATTTTAAAATCCACTTAATTTGTGGTAGCTTAGTATCCTCAGTTAAAGTATGACTCCCCAACAGCAAGTGCAGGATGAAAAAGAGTTGAAGGAATATTCTTGATTGGTGTTCAATGTATTTTAGACTAACCATGATTGCCAACCTTTGGATCCAGTCACAATAAGGCCTTTTAGTTTTCCTATGCTGATTTTTTGTCGTGTACTTGATCTGGGTGAGCAACTATGCTTCGTGAGTTACGAGGGAAAGCCAACATCTAATGGAATTTATTTGCAAGTGGCTTTTACAACATAATTTGAAAATACCTTCATCAGCACAGACAGCTTAATAACATGATCTTATGGTGGTTTACAATGTATCTGTATAGTTCTCCATTTGAAGAGATGATAAAGAAACAACTGTGTGACCCATAATTAAATCTATTAGGCACAGTGTGAAAGATAATGTTTAAACAACAGTTTAGCAGCTGCGACACCCATACCCTTCAGTGGATTTTCATGGCTTGAAACATGTAGTTGAAAAGGATTTATTATTCCTTATTTCTCAATTTTTCAAAAATGAAAACCTTTATTGCTTGACATGTTTTTCTAAAAGAAAGCTGGTGTTACTCTAAAGGTCCAAACTAACCTGCAGTATAAAATTACCAAAGGCACAAAGTGTGAGATGAAACAAAAACTCCCAGCTATGGAACTTTAAATACGTAAAAGATTAAAAGGGATAAACAGCAGTAAAGTAGACACTGAAATATACAGACACTTTTTGTCTTCTTTTAATTAAAGAACTTTTTTTTTTTGGTATTAAAATCCTTCTTCTATTAACCAACTCTGTTGCTAATAACCTAACATTCAAGGGGAATGTTGGCAGTTAATACTTGGCAATTAATAAGTTGAAAGTGTGGCACATCTCTGTTTTATATAGGCCATCCAATTTCAGAGTTTCACAATTTCAGAGTTCTTTTAGGAACTTAAAACTGAAGATTGGATTTAAATGTTCGTTAAGTAAGAGTTTCTGATTAGGAAAGTGGTCAACAACTAAGTTCTAGTGTTATTATGCTCTTTGGAAACTTCAAGCCAAATTGTTTCAAAATAGTTTAAAATGTGATTAACAATTTGCTGCTCCAGATCACACAATAGGATGTGGCAAAGAAAGAAAAGAGAACAATCGAACTGATTATTATTCAGTTTTCAACCTGAACTCCAAATGTCAGTAGTTATACAAACTTACAAGCGAAAGGAAAAGAATGCTCATCTAGTTTTTCAATATGGTGTCTTTAGTAGAGAGAGAGACTTTGAAAAAGTAATTTAAAAATAATCTTATATGGCAATTGTGACATTTTAGGCATTTAAAAAAGGTTAGTGTCTTATAGAAATACTATTCTAAGACGGGCGCAGTGGCACATGCCTGTAATCCCAGTGGCTCTGGAGGCTGAGGCAAGAGGATAGCAAGTTCAAAGCCAGCCTCAGCAAAGGTGAGGCGCTAAGCACCTCAGTGAGACGCTGTCTCTAAATAAAATACAAAATAGAGCTGGGGATGTGGCTTAGTGGTCAAATGCCCCTGAGTTCAATCCCTGGTACCTACTCCCCCTCCCCCCCCCAAAAAAGAATAGACAAAATATTGTCCTGAAAGCATAATCCACTATCAGAAAGCAAATCATTAATGTGTCATTTTTTACAGATTTGTTGAAGTATAACTGGTGCATAATAAACTGCACATATTTAAAATGTACACTGACCAATGGTACCTGTGGAACCATTGCTAGGATCAAGTTAACAAACATTTCTGTAACTTCCAAAAGTTTCTTCATTTCCGTCTTAATCCATCCCTCTCTCCACAATCCTTCTCTCCCAGTACTCACCTCCCGGTGGTACTAATCACTTTGTCACATAATTGAATTCACATTCTGGACAACTGTATGTAACTGCAATTATGCTGGTTGTGTTATTTTTTGTGTATCTTTTTCATTTAGCATTATTATTTTAATACTTGGTTGTTACATCAATAATGCTTTCCATTTTATCACCAAGGGGTATTCTATTGTTTAGATATAACAAACTTTAGCCATTCACCTTTTGTTGCATATCTGAGTTATTTCCTGTTTTTGTATATTATAAACAAAGCTGCTAGGAACATGTACATGTAAGTCTTCATGGAGATGTATGTCTTGTTTCTCTTGGGTAAATATTGAGAAGGAGAATAGATTTTTGGAGAGTGAAACTTTAACTTTTAAAAATGTGCCAGATAGCACTCCAAAGTGGGACTCTCACCATCACTGTGTTAAGAGTTCCAGTAGATCCACATGGCCATAAACACTTGGTGTGGTCGATCTTTTTTTCTTTTGAAACGGGTCTTGCAAAGTTGCCTAGGTCGGCCTCAAATTTGCAGTCCTCCTACCTTAGCCTCCCAAGTACCTGGGATTATAGTCACATGCACTACTGCTCCTGGCCTGGTCAATCTTTTACTGTAGCCATTTTGGTGATTTAAATTTGCATTTCCCTGCTAATTAAAAATGTTGAGCATTTTTTATGTTATTTTTTAATGATATAATTTCTTTTGGTGAAATGTCTGTTCAAATCTTTTGCTCATTTTAAAATTGTGTTATCTTATTAATGGGTGTTAAGAGCTCCTTCTATATTTTAGATATAAATTCTTTGCTAGACATATGTCTTACAAATGTTTTCTGTCTATAAATTGCCTTTTAATTTTTTCTTAACTGTGCCTTTCAAACTGTTAATTTATCAGCTATTAGTGTTCTAGTTTTAGAGTGATTTTTGTGTCTTATTTAGGAATTTTTGCATAACTCAAGATCATTAAGATATTCCGAGAGGTTGGAGGGAAGATGGCGGCGGGAAGTGAGTAAGCCGCTCTGTGCTCCGCGCTGCTGCGTCTGAAAAGATGAGGTAAAGATCATTAAAGGAGATCTGTCGACAAAAACCCAGCACCGTGTTAAGAAAGGGGCCTAGGTGGAGTGAATCCGCCACGACTCCAGCCAAGGTGGAGGGAGTCCATCACGACTTCAGCGTGAGCAGTAAGGCTGCAGCCCCAGCTGCCCGGCTCCCTCGGCCCCTTCTCCTTCTCCTCTCCGCCTTTCCGCTTTGCTTCTCCCCAGCTGTCTCTCCTCCCAAGCTCAGTCCCTAAATCTAGATCTCAATTTCTTTCCCCCACCCCGCCCGCTCCCCCGTGTGTCCGGTACCTGGCCCACGCGGCCCCGAGGCGCTGCCTCCCCTCCCCCAGCCCGCACCCCCTCCCCGGGGGTCCCGAAGGCCACAGCTGAGCCGCCACCGCGCCCGCCGCCGCCGCCGCCGCCTCCCGCGGAGCACCATAGAGCAGACTCTTCACTGTGCAAGTGAGCTGCCGAGTTAAATGAAACAGCTGATAAGATGAGTGACAATTTAAAATCTAAGTGATCCAACATGGCGGCAGACGCGGAGAGATCAAGTCTCTAACCCCTTCAGCTGCGCGAGCATAGGGAGAAGTAAACTGTCAAAATACTGTTCGCTCAGGACCACTAGGCACTGTTGAGCTGAAGGGGATCCCGGGCGAACAGTCTGCCCCTCTCAGAACACACTGAGACCGGATTGGGCTGCATTGTAGTTCTGGTTCGCCTGCTTCTAGTGACTCAGCACTAATGATCCCGCTGAAATAACTAGTCGGCCCACCTGAACTCACAGAGGTAAAAGCCAACTGAGCATGATAGTCAGACCCAGGGTATCCCTCTGCTGACAACAGAGGTCCCTTGCACCAGCTACCAGGGGAGTTGCTACCTGAGGGCAAACAAATTCGCTGGGGGTCCTCAGCCCCAAGCCCTACAAACTTAGGGTCTGAGGGAGGCAAACAGAAAGGGTGTGCCCAGGCATCCATGGAAACAGGGCTCCCAGGAGCAGCAGACCCGGTGTGTAGCCAGTATTGTGGCGAGCTTCACAGGTGAGCGGGGCCTGGCTTGAGGAACCACAAGAGAAGGCCCTAGGCACTCAGGATTGGAGACCCGCACAGTCTGGGAAGAAGAGCTGAGGAACAGTGATTGGTTCCCACCCATCAAGAAGAGAAGCCTGGCCCAGTTCCCACCTACTGGAAGAGAAGTTAATTGAGCTCTATGACTGCATTTATTATTATTATTTTTTTTTCTAATGATTATTATTGGTATTTTTTAAAATTTTATTTTCACTTTTTGTTATTGATGTTGTTGCTCTTCAACTTTCTTATTAATGGTTTCAATTTTTTTAAATTCTTTTTATTCTACTATTATTACTATTATTTTTTAAACTTTAATTTCCATTTGTTTATTATCATTATAATTTTTTTTTGGTTTTAAATTTTTATTTTTTCGTTTTTTCTTTCTTTCTTTTCACTTTTTTTCTTTTGTCTCTTCATTTCTTTTGAATTTTCTTATTCCCCCTTTCTTGAATTCTACCTGCCTACACTCACTCTCTTTAGTGACTTCTTCCCTTCCCTTCTAATACCTCTCCTCCCAAGCATCAAATAAATTTATAAGAGTAAACAGTAACTCAGCAGTCAAACAGAACAAGAAGTATCATGAGCATAAAAAAGCAAGGAAGAAAAGGAGTACAAACAATGAAGGACAGCCTAAATATTCAGGAGGACCTGGAGTCATCAGAAAAATGGCCATATAAAGAACTCAAGGAACACCTTAGACAGATGGAAAGGAACCTTAAAGATCACATTGAAAATGAATTACATAAACAGATAAAAGAAGAAGTTAAGCATCTTTATCAGGAGATAGAGATTATAAAAAAAAATCAAACAATAATTCTAGAAGTGAAGGAAACGATAAACCAAATTAAAATCTCAATTGAGAGTATCACTAACAGAGTGGAGCAAGTAGAAGCCAGAACGTCAGATAATGAAGACAAAATATATCATCTTGAAAAGAGTCTAGCCAACTCAGATAGGCTGGTAAAAAATCACGAGAAAAACATCCAAGAGATTTGGGATAACTTAAAAAAACCAAACTTACGAGTCATTGGGATAGAGGAAGGCACAGAGATTCATGCCAAGGGAATGAGTAACTTGCTGAATGAAATAATTACAGAAAACTTTCCAGAAATAAAAAAGGAAACAGATATACAAATTGTAGATGCATACAGGTCACCGAGCACACAAAATCACAGTAGACAAACGTCAGGACACATTGTTATGAAGATATCCAATATACAGAACAAAGAGAAAATATTAAAAGCTACAAGAGAAAAGAGGCAGATTACATTTAGGGGTAAACCAATAAGGTTAACAATGGATTTTTCATCACAAACGCTGAAAGGGAGAAGATCTTGGAACAACGTATTTCAAACACTGAAAGACAATGGATGCCAACCAAGAATTCTGTATCCAGCAAAATTAAGCTTCAGATATGACAATGAAATAAAAATCTTTCATGATAAACAAAAGCTAAAAGAATTTGTAGCCAGAAAACCAGCATTGCAAAGAGTCTTGAGCAAAACTCTACACAAGGAAGAAATGAAAAACAATAACCAAAACCATCAGCGGGAAGTGCCTAGGTAAAGAGAGACGATGGGGGGAAAGCTAATCATGGAGAAACAAACTAAATTAGAAAAAAAAAGAGATAAATAATCAAACATGGCAGGAAGTACAAACCATATATCAATAGTAACTCTAAACGTTAATGGCTTAAACTCTCCAATAAAGCGACATAGGCTGGTAACATGAATTAAAAAAACAAATCCAACAATATGCTGCCTCCAGGAGACACATCTGATTGGAAAAGACATACACAGGCTCAAGGTGAAAGGTTGGGAAAAAATATACCACGCACACGGTCCTCATAAGCAAGCAGGGGTGGCCATTCTCATATCGAATAAAATCGACTTCAAGACTAAGTTAATCAAAAGGGATAAGGAAGGACATTATATACTGTTAAAAGGAACCATTCACCAACAAGACATAACAATTATCAATATTTATGCACCAAATAATGGCGCTGCGACATTCATAAAACAAACTCTCCTCAAGTTCAAGAATCAAATAGACCACAACACAATAATCATGGGTGACTTCAACACACCTCTCTCACCATTGGACAGATCCTCCAAACAAAAGTTGAATAAAGAAACTATTAACCTCAATATCACAATCAATAACCTAGACTTAACTGACATATATAGGATATATCAACCATTATCAAGTGGATATACTTTTTTCTCAGCAGCACATGGAACCTCCTCAAAAATAGATCATATATTATGCCATAGGGCAACCCTCAGTAAATATAAAGGGGTAGAGATAATACCATGCACTTTATCAGATCATAATGGAATGAAACTGGAAATCAATGATAAAAGAAGGAAGGAAAAGTCCTACATCACATGGACAATGAACAATACGTTACTGAATGATCAATGGGTTACAGAAGACATAAAGGAGGAAATCAAAACATTCTTAGAGACAAATGAAAATACAGACACAACATATAGGAATCTATGGGACACAATGAAAGCAGTTTTAAGAGGGAAATTCATCACCTGGAGGTCATTCCTCAAAAAAAAGAAAAACCAACAAATAAATGAGCTCACACTTCATCTCAAAGCCCTAGAAAAGGAAGAGCAAAACAATAGCAAATGTAGCAGAAGGCAAGAATTAATTAAAATCAGAGCAGAAATCAATGAAATTGAAACAAAAGAAACTATTGAAAAAATTAACAAAACAAAAAGTTGGTTCTTTGAAAAAATAAATAAGATCGACAGACCCCTAGCCATGCTAACGAAGAGAAGAAGAGAAAGAACTCAAATTACTAACATACGGGATGAAAAAGGCAATATTACAACAGACTCTTCAGAAATACAGAAGACAATTAGAAATTATTTTGAAAACCTATATTCCAATAAAATAGAAGATAGTGAAGACATCGATAAATTCCTTAAGTCATATGATTTGCCCAGACTGAGTCAGGAGGATACTCACAACTTAAACAGACCAATATCAATAGATGAAATAGAAGAAGCAATCAAAAGACTTCCAACCAAGAAAAGCCCAGGACCCGAGGGGTATACAGCGGAGTTTTACAAAACCTTTAAAGAAGAATTCATACCAATACTTTTCAAGTTATTTCAGGAAATAGAAAAAGAGGGAGCTCTGCCAAATTCATTCTATGAGGCCAACATCACCCTGATTCCGAAACAAAGACACCTCAAAGAAAGAAAACTACAGACCAATATCTCTGATGAACCTAGATGCAAAAATCCTCAATAAAATTCTGGCGAATCGGATACAAAGGCCCATCAAAAAAATTGTGCACCATGATCAAGTAGGATTCATCCCTGGGATGCAAGGATGGTTCAATATACAGAAATCAATAAATGTTATTCACCACATCAATAGACTTAAAGATAAGAACCATATGATCATCTCGATAGACGCAGAAAAAGCATTTGACAAAGTACAGCATCCCTTTATGTTCAAAACATTAGAAAAACTAGGGATAACAGGAACTTACCTCGACATTGTAAAAGCTATCTATGCTAAGCCTCAGGCTAGCATCATTCTGAATGGAGAAAAATTGAAGGCATTCCCTCTAAAATCTGGAACAAGATAGGGATGCCCCCTATCACCACTTCTATTCAATATAGTTCTCGAAACACTGGCCAGAGCAATTAGACGAAAGAAATTAAAGGCATAAAAATAGGAAGAGAAGAACTTAAATTATCACTATTTGCAGATGACATGATTCTATACCTAGAAGACCCAAAAGGGTCTACAAAGAAACTACTAGAACTAATAAATGAATTCAGCAAAGTGGCAGGATATAAAATCAACACGCATAAATCAAAGGCATTTCTGTATATCAGCGACAAAACTTCTGAAATGGAAATGAGGAAAAACACTCCATTCACAATATCCTCAAAAAAAAAAAAATACTTGGGAATCAACCTAACAAAAGAGGTGAAAGACCTATGAAAGACAATGAAAACTACAGAACCCTAAAGAGAGAAATAGAAGAGGATCTTAGAAGATGGAAAAATATACCTTGTTCATGGATAGGCAGAACTAACATCATCAAAATGGCGATATTACCAAAAGTTCTCTATAGGTTTAATGCAATGCCAATCAAAATCCCAATGGCATTTCTTGTAGAAATAGATAAAGCAATCGTGAAATTCATATGGAAAAATAAAAGACCCAGAATAGCCAAAACAATTCTAAGCAGGAAGTGTGAATCAGGTGGTATAGCGATACCAGATTTCAAATTATATTACAGAGCAATAGTAATAAAAACAGCATGGTACTGGTACCAGAACAGGCGGGTGGACCAATGGTACAGAATAGAGGACACAGAGACTAATCCACAAAGCTACAACTATCTTATATTTGATAAAGGGGCTAAAAGCATGCAATGGAGGAAGGATAGCATCTTCAACAAATGGTGTTGGGAAAACTGGAAATCCATATGCAACAAAATGAAACTGAATCCCCTCCTCTCGCCATGCACAAAAGTCAACTCAAAATGGATCAAGGAGCTTGATATCAAATCAGAAACTCTGCGTCTGATAGAAGAAAAAGTAGGCTCCAATCTACATATTGTGGGGTCGGGCTCAAAATTCCTTAATGGGACACCCATAGCACAAGAGTTAATAACAAGAATCAACAAATGGGACTTACTTAAACTTAAAAGTTTTTTCTCAGCAAGAGAAACAATAAGAGAGGTAAATAGGGAGCCTACATCCTGGGAACAATTTTTTACTCCTCACACTTCAGATAGAGCCCTAATATCCAGAGTATACAAAGAACTCAAAAAATTAGACAATAAGAAAACAAGTAACCCAATCAACAAATGGGCCAAGGACATGAACAAACACTTCACAGAGGAGGACATACAATCAATCAACAAGTACATGAAAAAATGCTCACCATCGCTAGCAGTCAGAGAAATGCAAATCAAAACCACCCTAAGATACCACCTCACCCCAGTAAGATTGGCAGCCATGATGAAGTCAAACAACAATGAGTGCTGGCGAGGATGTGGGGAAAAGGGTACTCATGTACATTGCTGGTGGGACTGCAAACGGGTGCGGCCAATTTGGAAAGCAGTATGGAGATTCCTGGGAAAGCTGGGAATGGAACCACCATTTGACCCAGCTATTGCCCTTCTCGGACTATTTCCTGAAGACCTTAAAAGAGCACACTACAGGGATACTGCCACATCGATGTTCATAGCAGCACAATTCACAATTGCTAGACTGTGGAATCAACCCAGATGCCCTTCAATAGATGAATGGATAAAAAAAATGTGGCATTTATACACCATGGAGTATTATGCAGCACTAAAAAATTACAAAATCATGGAATTTGCAGAGAAATGGATGGCACTGGAGCAGATTATGCTTAGTGAAGCTAGCCAATCCCTAAAAAACAAATACCAAATGTCTTCTTTGATATAATGAGAGCAACTAAGAACAGAACAGGGAGGAAGAGCAGGAAGAAAAGACTAACATTTAACAGAGTCATGAGGTGGGAGGGAAAGGGAGAAAAAAAGGGAAATCACATGGAAATGGAGGGAGCCCCTCATTATTATACAAAATTACATATAAGAGGTTATGGGGGGAATGGGATAACAAACATGGAGGGAAATGAATTACAGTAGATGGGGTAGAGAGAGAAGATGGGAGGGGAGGGGAAGGGGGATAGTAGAGGATAGGAAAGGTAGCAGAATACAACAGTCACTAATATGGCAGTATGTAAAAAGGTGATGTGCAACCGATGTGATTCTGCAATCTGTATTTGGGGTAAAAATGGGAGTTCATAACCCACTTGATTCTAATGTTCTAATGTATGAAATATGATATGTCAAGAGCTTTGTAATGTTGTGAACAACCAATAAAAATAAAGATATTCCCCTATATTTTTCCTTCTAGGATATTTATAGTTTTCATTTTTACATTTTAGGTACATAGGATTTAGTGTGTGTGTGTGTGTAAAGTGTTGCTGGGGATTGAACCAGGGCCTCTTATATGCTAAGCAGGCATTCTACCACTGAGCTACATCCTTCACCCCCACCTTTTGGGGGAGGGGTACCCAGGATTGAACTCAGTGGCACTCAACCAATGAGCCACATACCCAGCCCTATTTTGTATTTTATTTAGAGACAGAGTCTCACTAAGTTGCTTAGTGCCTTGCCATTGCTGAGGCTAGCTTTGAACTCGCAATACTCCTGCCTCAGCCTCCGTAGCCACTGGGATTACAAGAGTGGGCCACCATCCCCAGCCTACATCTCCTCCTTTGACTCATACAAGTGCAAGTAGCAAGGTGTAGGGAGAGGTTCACTTCTTTGCAAAAGATGTCTAACTGTTCAAGCACAATTGTGAAAAGATTCCATTCTCCACTGAGTTGCCTTGACACCATTGCTCTAAATAATGTCATCAAACTATGTAGTTTATGTCTTCATTCTCTAATCTATCTCACCATTCTATACTTCTATATTTGCACCAAGACCACATTGTATTAATTGCTTTACTCAAGCTTTATAATAAGTCTTGAAATCAGGTGATATAAGTCCCCAACTATAAATTTTTTTCTTCAAAAACTGTTCTGGCTATTCAGGGTCCTTTTTATTTACATATAATTTTTAGAGTCATCCATTTCAATAAAAATGTCTCCTAGGATTTTGGTGGGCCTGCATTGGATATAGTTCAATTTAGGCAGAACAGTTATCTTAACAATACTGAGTCTTTCGGATCATGAGCATGGTACCTCTCACCACTTACATGTTTTCTCTCATTATTGTTTTCTAGTTGTTTGCATATCAGATTTTTTATATCTTATTACATTTATATGTCAATATCTCATGGGTTTTTAGGGGGGTACTATTGTAAATTATACTTTTTAAAATTCAATTTCTAATTGTTCATCAGTATATAGAAATAAAATTGATTTTTGTACATTGACCTTGAGTACTTCAATCCCAATAAATTCACTTCTTAGTTCTAGTTGTCTTTTTGCATATTCTTTGCAATTTTTTCCATAGATAATGGAATCATCGGTGAACAGTTTTATTTCTTCCATTCTAATCTGTTTGCATGTGTTTCATTCTCTATTACATTGTGTAAGAGCTTCAGTCTGATATTGAATAAAAGTGGTGAATTTGGAGAGCTGTGCAAGGAGTCTTCACTATTAGCTATGATGTGAAATGTAGTTTCTTTCTTTCTTTTTTTGGGGGGTGGGGGTGGGGTGGGTAGGTACCATTTATTAGATTGAAAAATAACAATAAATTTTGTATATGCTTTGTGTATATCTCATGAGAGAGACATGGTTTTCCTTCTTTAGTCTTTTCTGCTTAGTTTCTTCTTTAATCTGCTTTTTTTTTGTGGAGGGGGAGGGAGAGGGTATCAGGAATTGAACTCAGGGGCACTCGACCACTGAGCCACATCCCCAGCCCTTTTTTTGTATTTTATTTAGAGACAGGGTCTCACTGAGTTGCTTCAGAGCCTTGTTTTTGTTGAGGGTGCCTTTAACTGTGATCCTCAGATTCAGCCTCCAGAGCTGCTGGGATTAGAGGAATGTGTCCCCACACCCAGCTAATCTGCTGTTGGCTTGGATTGCTTTTCAAATATTACATCAATCTTGAATTTGCAAAAAAAAAAAAAGTATGGTCATAACATTTTTGTATTTTAAATGTAATGCTGGATTTAATTAATTAAGATGTTGCTGAGAATTTTTGTCCCTGTTAATGAGAAATATTTGTAGTCTTCTTTTCCTTCCCTACCTGGGTCATGTTTTGAGTACCAGGTCAATTCCAGCTTTATCCAATGAGTTGGGAAGTGCTTCTTCCTCTTCTGTTTTCTGGGAAAGTTTGCATATAACGGGCATTATTTCTCCCTTTAGTGTTGGGTAGATGTTGCCACAGAATGCATCCAAGGCTGGAGATTTCTTTGTTAGTTCTTAATTACAAATTACATTTCTTTATGTGATTCATGACTATTCAGGTGATCTATTTCTTGAGTGAGATTTGATAGTTTCCTTCAAGGCATTTATTTCATCTAAGTTGTCAGTTTTATGCGCATAAAGTTGTTGGTAATGGTTCCTATTGTCCTTTTAATTGTACAATTAAATTGTAGTGATATTTCCTCTTTCATGTGGTGATTTATGTCTTCCTTCTTTTTCTCTTTTCTTAATGAGATTAGCTAGAGTTTGTCAGTTTTGTTCACCTTTACAAAATGCCAACTTTTGATTTCACTATTTCCTCCATTGATTTCTTCTCAACTTCATTGATTTTTTTTTCTTTCCTTTTCTTGCTTTGGGTTTAATTTTCTCTTCTCTATGTTCTAATGTGGAACATCACTGATACGTGATCTTTCTTCCTTTCTAAGGTATGTATTTAATGCTATAAATTTCCCTTTAAGATGCATTGCTTTAGCTGCATCCCATAAATTTTGATATGGTTTGTTTTCATTTCTATATAATTCCAAATATTTTATGATTTTCCTCTCTTCATTCTTGAACCATGGATAATATAGAATTGTTTCCTTTTTTCAATTTTTTAAATTGTAATTTGTTATATACGACAGCAGAATGTATTACAATTCATATTACACATATAGAGCACAATTTTTCATATCTCTTGTATACAAAGTATATTCACACCATTCATGTCTTCACACATGTACTTAGGGTAATGATGTCCATCTCATTCCACCATCTTTTTTATACCCCTTGCCCCCTCCCTTGCTCTTCCTCCCCTCTGCCATATCTAGAGTTCGTCTATTCTTCCCATGCTCCCTCTCCCAACCCCACTATGAATCAGCCTCCTTATATCAGAGAACACATTTGATGTTTGGTTTTTTGGTTAACTTCACTTAGCATTATGGTCTCCAACTCCATCCATTTACCTATGAATGCATAATTTTATTCTCTTTTATTGCTGAGTAATATTTCATTCTGTATATATACCACATTTTCCTTATCCATTCATCTACTGAAGGGCATCTAGGTTGGTTCCATAGTTTAGCTATGGTGAATTGTGCTGCAATAAACATTGATGTGGTTTGTGTCTCCATAGTATGCCGTTTTTAAGCTTTTTGGGTAGAGACCAAGGAGATGAATAGCTGGGTCAAATGGGGGTTCCATTCCAAGTTTTCCAAGGAATCTCCATACTGCAATGTATGAGTGTGCCTTTTTTCCCACATCCTTGGCAATACTTACTGTTGTTTGTATTCTTAATAGTTACCATTCTGACTGGAGTGAGATGAAATCTTAGAGAAGTTTTGATTTGCATTTCTCTAATTGCTAGAGATGTTGAACATTTTTTCATATATTTGTTGATTGATTGTATATCACCTTCTGAAAAGTATCTGTTCAGTTCCTTGGTCCACTTATTGATTGGGTTATTTGTTTCTTTTGGTGTTTAGCTTTTTGAGTTAGATTAGTGCTCTATCTGATGTGCAAGTGGTAAAAATTTGCTCCCAAGCTGTAGGCTTAGAGAGCCTGCACTGGTTGCTCACCTCACTGATTGTTTCTTTTACTGAGAAGATTTTTAGTTTATTAATTCTTGATTTTAATTCTTGCTCTATAAGAGTCTTATTAAGGAAGTTGGGGCCTAATCCCACATGATGGAGATTAGGGCCTACTTTTTCTTCTATTAGACACAAGGTCTCTGACTTAATTCCTAGGTCCTTGATCTTGATTCCTAGGTCCTTGAGTTTTGTGCATGGTGAAAGATAGGGGTTTGATTTCATTTTGTTGCATATGGATTTCCAGTTTTCCTGGTACCATTTGTTGAAGAGGCTATCTTTCTCCAATGTATGTTTTTGGTGCATTTGTCTAGTATAAGATAACTGTAATTATGTGGGTTGTCTCTGTGTCCTCTATCCTGCACCATTGGTCTACCTGTCTATTTTGGTGCCAATACCATGTTGTTTTGTTACTATTGCTCTGTAGTAGAGTTTAGGCTCTGGTATAGTGATACCACCTGCTTCACTCTTCTTGCTAAGGATTGCTTTAGCTGTTCTGGGTCTCTTATTTTTCCAGATGAATTTCATGACTGCTTTTTCTATTTCTATGAGGAATGTCATTGGGATTGTGATCGGAATTGCATTAAATCTGTATAGTGCTTTTGGTAGTATAGTCATTTTGACAATATTAATTCGGCCTAACCAAGAACAAGGGAAATCTTTCCATCCTCTAAGGTCTTCTTTAATTTCTTTCTTTAGTATTTTGCAGTTTTCATTGTAGAGTTCTTTCACCTCTTTCATTAGTTTGATTCCCAAGTTTTTTTTTTTTTGAGGCTATTGTAAATGGGATAGTTTTCCTCATTTCCCCTTCAGAAGATTTGTCATTGATATATAGAAATACCTTTGATTTATGGGTGTTGAATTTGTATCCTGCTACTTTGCTGAATTCATTTACTAATTCCTGAAGTTTTCTGGTGGAATTTTTTGGGTTTTCTAAGTATAGGATCATATCATTGGCAAATAGTGCTAATTTGAATTCTTCTTTTCCTATCTCTGTCCCTTTAACTTCTTTTGTCTAATTGCTCTAGCCAGTGTTTCAAAAACGATGTTAAATAGATGTAGTAAAGGTGGGCATCCCTGTCTTGTTCCAGTTTTAGAGGGAATGCTTTCAATTTTCTCTCTTTAGAATGATATTGGCCTGGGATTTAGCATAGTTAGTTTTACATTGTGGAGATATGTTCCTGTTATCCCTAGTTTTTGCAGTGTTTTGAACATGAAGGGGTGCTGTGTTTTGTCAAATGCTTTTTCTGCATCTATTGGGATGATCATATGGTTCTTATCTTTAAGTCTATTGATGTGATGAATTACATTTATTGGTTTCTATATGTTGAGCCAATCTTGCATCCCTGGGATGAATCCCACTTGATCATGGAATACTATCTTTTTGATGTTTTTGTATTCGATTTGCCAGAATTTTATTGAGAATTTTTGCATCTATGTTCATTAGAGATATTGGTCTGAAGTTTTTCTTTGATATGTCTTTGCGTGGTTTTGGAATCAGGGTGATATTGGCCTCATAGAATGAGTTTGGAAGTGATCCCTCTTTTTCTACTTCCTGAAATAAATTGGAGAGTATTTGTGTTAGTTCTTCTTTAAAGGTCTTGTAGAACTCAATTGTATCCATCTGGTCCTGGGCTTTACTTGGTTGGTAGGCTTCTGACAGCATCTTCTATTTCATTGCTTGAAATTGATCTGTTTAAATTGTGTATATCATCCTGATTCAATCTGGGTAAATTATAGGACTCTAGAAATTTGTCAAAGCCTTTGATATTTTCTATTTTATTGGAGTACAAGTTTTTTCAAAATAATTTCTAATTATCCTCTGTATTTCTGTAGTGTCTGTTGTAATATTTCCTTTTTCATCACATATGTTAGTAATTTGAGTTTTTTCCCTCCTTCTTTTCATTTGCATGGCTGTTTGTCAATTTTATTTATTTATTCAAAGAACCAACTTTTTGTTTTGTCAATTGTTTGAATTTCATTGATTTCAGCTCTGATTTTAATTATTTCCTGTCTTCTACTGCTTTTTGGTGTTGATTTGTTCTTCTTTTTCTAGAGCTTTGAGTTGAAATGTTAAGTCATTTACTGTTGACTTTTTTCTTCTTTTAAGGAATGAACTCCATACAATGAACTTTCCTCTTATTACTGCCTTCATAGTGTCCCAGAGATTTTGATACGTTGTATCTGTGTTCTCATTTACTTCTAAGAATTTTTTCCTCCTTGTTATATTTTGCAACACACTGGTCATTCAATAGCATATTATTTAGGCTCCAGGTGTTGGAGTACCTTTTATTTTTTTATCATTGATTTCTAATTTTATTCCATTATGATCTGATAGAATGCAGGGTAGTATCTCTACTTTTTTATATTTGCTAAGAGTTGCTTTGTGGCATAACATATGGTCTATTTTAAAGAAGGATCCATGCTGCTGAGAAGAAAGTGTATTCGTTCATTGAAGGATGAAATATTCTATATATGTCAGTTAAGTCTAAGTTATCGATTATATTATTGAGTTTTATAGTTTTTGTTCAGCTTTTGTTTGGATGATCTATCCAGTGGTGAAAGAGGTGGGTTATAGTCACCCAGAATTATTTTGTTGTGGTCGATTTGGCTCTTGAACCTGAGAAGAGTTTGTTTGATGAATGTAGATGCTCCATTGTTTAGGACTTATAAATTTATCATTGTTATGTCTAGTTGATGACTGGCTCCCTTAAGCAGTATGAAATATCCTTCTTTATCCCTTTTGATTAACTTTGGCTTGAAGTCTACTTTATTTGATATGAGGATGGAAACCCCTGCTTGCTTCTGCAGTCCATGTGAGTAGTATGATTTGTCCCAAACTGTCACCTTCAGTCTGTGAATGTCTTTTCCTATGAGTCTCTTGGAGGCAGAATATTATTGGGTCTTTTTAAAAATCCAATCAGCCAGTCTATGTCTTTTGATTGGTGAGTTTAGGCCATTAACATTCAGGGTTATTATTGAGACATGATTTTTATTCTCAGCCATTTTTGTTTATTTTTGGTATTTAACTTGATTTTGTTTCTCCTTTGATTAGTTTTTTCTTTAGTGTAATACCTCCCTTTGCTAATTTTCATTGTTCCTTTTCAATTTTTCTTCATGGAATAGTTTGCCAACAATGTTCTGTAGTGCAGGCTTTCTAGTTGTAAATTCTTTTAACTTTTGTTTATCATGGAAGGTTTTTATTTCACCATCAAATCTAAAGCTTAATTTTGCTGGATATAAGATTCTTGGTTGGCATCTATTTTCTTTCAGAGCTTGATAAATGTTCCAGGATCATCTAGGTTTCAGGGTCTGGGTTGAAAAATCTGCACATAATCAAATTGGTCTTCCCTATATGTAATCTGACTCCTTTTTACCTTGGCTTTTAATATTCTCTCCTTATTCTGTATGTTAGGCATTTTCAATGTTCCTTGGTGTGGCTGTTGTGATTTTGTATATTTGGCATCCTGTAAGCCTCCTGAATTTGGTTTTCCAGTTCATTCTTCATGTTTTGAAAATTTTCGAATATTATTTTATTGAATAGGTTGCTCATTCCTTTGGTTTGGAACTCTATACCTTCCTCTATCCCAATCTTAAATTTGGTCTTTTTATGCTATCCCATATTTCTTTAATGTTCTGCTCATGGTTTATTACCATTTTCAATGTGTGTTCTACATTCTTTTCAAGATTATATATTTTGTCTTCATTTTCTGAGGTCCAGTCTTCCAAGTGGTCTAATCTGTTGGTGATGCTTTCAATTGAACTTTAAATTTGGTTTATTATTTCTTTCATTTCAAGGATTTCTGTTTGGTTTTTTTAAGAACCTCTATCTCCCTATTGAAGTCATCTTTTGCTTCCTATATTTGCTCATGTGGCTCTTTGTCAAAATGATCTTTTGCTGCCTGTATTTGCTCTCCTATATCATCCTTTAATTCGCAGAACACTTTAATTATGTACATCCTGATCTCCTTCTATGTCATTTCTTCTGGTGTGCTGGCCATGGATTTTGATAATGTGGTATCTTGATTTGTTTGGGGCACTTTCTTCTCTTGTCTTTTCAAATTGCTTGTGTGTCTTCCGTTTCAGCACTGTGAATCTAAGGTGTAACCATTTTTACCCTATAGGCTTATAATGCCCCTGTAAGGATCCAATACCTCTCCTTTGAGGTGAAGAACAATGTTATCAGATCCCAATATAAACAACATACACCCTAAAAACAAATGTTTGCTAATAAGATGTTTACAGTTTGGTCACAATGTAAGAAATGGTGAATTCAATTATTACCTACAATATGCTCAGTAGGTTTGTAAAAGGGGTTACAGTTTCTGATGGTGGACAAGAACCAGGGGAGAGGAGTAGGATGATATGCTGAGGAGGTAGGAAGTGAGGATACAGAATTGTTATATCTTAGGAAGTGTGAAAGAGAAATCTAAAGAAGATGATTAATAGCAAAAGAAGAGAGAGGAAGTAATTTTGGGTATACAAGTAAGTGGGAAGACAGAATACATAAAACACACACACATATATAAAGAAAAATAAAAAATGTTAAAATAGTAAAAATTGGTGGGGAAAAAAAGGGAAAAAAAAGAATATACATCACAACTAGAATATACTATTCAGATGCCCCAGTCCTCAAAATCCTAATTCATGCAAAGTACTTGGTTTCACATCACCAAAGTACGTGGGGATGTGAGGGTGGGAGAATGGAGAGAGGGAAAAAAAAATCTTGAAGGAAGACACAGGGATTGTTTTGGTTGGAAATCAGTATCTTTCCTGCTTTCCTTCTTATCCAATAGGTGGGGTTGTCTGTTGTTAGCTTTTATCTCCACCCTCAGGATGGTGAAGGTAACCAGGATGTCACTGTGCCAGGGTAGTGGCTTCTAGGGAGAGGGGGGAGTTAGAAAGTGAGTACCTGGCCAGCTGGAGTTCCAAACTGGGAGTTGTCCCCCACTGAGGGTGATGAAGGTGACCCAAGATGGAGGCGCCTGCTTTCAGCAGTGAGCTGTCAGGTCAGGTGCAGGGAGCTGAGTGATGGCATTGGACGATGAGTTCAGAGAGGAGCTCTGTGTCAGGCTGTCGGCTGACTTCAGAGCCTGTGTGAAGTTCTCGTGTGCAGGCAGGCTACTGCGCATAGGGGCCTATGTCTGCTGCTGTAGAGCCCCAAGATGGTGGCAAACGGCCGAGCCCTACGCTGATAGATGGGGGTTCATACAGGAGTGGCAGCAGGAATTCCTGTGTGTGGGAAGCTTCTGGGTGTCTTCTGTGGGAGCGGGGTTGGTGATTTCTGCTCTGGTGGGTGGCCAAAAGTTCTGCGCCGCTGATGATGGTCCCTCTTGGGTACCAGGTAGTCCTGTGTGGGCGAGCAGTTGGGAGACCTACTCTGACGCTGAGCCCTGGAGCCCTGGACAGGCACGTTGGCCGTGATTCTTGCATGGAAGCAGGAATATTGCTCACAGAGAAGCAGTATTCCCACTCAGGTCATGGTGAGACACAGAATGCTGCCTCTCTCTGGCCGGCCATCTTGGATTCCCCAAATTGTTTTATTTTCACATATTTGGGAATTTTTGGATATCCTTTTGTTATTATATTCTATAATTCTTTTATGAATATTTTACATGATTTGTTATGTTAAATGTGCTTAAGTATGTTTATGGTCTGGAATATGGTCTAACTTGTTAAATATCCCACATACATGGGAAAATAATATGTATTCTGCTTGTTTTGGGGTCGAGTAGCCTCTAAGTGTTTGGTTTTGTTTAGGTCTTATAATCCTTACTAATTGTCTATTCTGGTCCCATTGAATACTGAGAGATACATATTGAAGTCTCCAACTACAATTGCAAATTTATTTACTTTTAGTTCTATTTTTGTTCCTTATATTTCAAGCCTGTTTTGTTAGGTGGATATTTAGTATTGCTACATCTTCTTGTTTATCTTCTTTATCAATCATTATGTAATGTTTTTCTACATCCCTGGTAATACTTTTTGCTCTTTAGTATCTGATGTTATAGTCACTCCACCTTTGTTTTTTGTAGTTGTAGATGGACACAACACTTTTATTTGTTTATTTTTCTGTGGTGTTGGGGATTAAACCCAGTGCCTCACACATGCTAGGCAAGTGCTCTGCCACTGAGCTACAGCCCCAGCCCTCTACCTTTCACTAATTATAGTGCATTTGTTTCCATCTTTTTTTATCTTGGTATTTAAGATGTTTTTCTTATCCAGGTGTGGTGGCTCATGACTTAATCCCAGCCCCTCCAGAGTCTGAGGCAGGAGGATCACTTGAGCCCAGGAGTTGGAGACCAGCCTAAGGCAACGAAAAACATAATGAGTCTCAAAAGAAGGAAAGGAAAAAAATTGCTTTCTTTTAGACAGTATATAATTGGGTCTTTCTTTTTTTATCCAAACTGACAGTCTCTGTCTTTTAATTAATATGTTTGGGACATTTTTATTTATTGAAATTATGAATATATTTGGATTAAAATCTGCCATCTTGCTATTTTTTATTTGTTTTAGTATTTCTTTTGTACCTCTAATTCTGCTTGCTTTTGGACTAGGTATTTTTATTACTCTGTTTTCTCTCTACTGCTGGTCAGTTACTTAACTTTATTTTAAAACTGTTAGTAGCTGTTTTAAAATTTACAATGTTTAGCTTTCATTACTCACAATCTACCTTCAAATAACATACCATTTCTTGTATAGTGTCAGAACTTTATAAGGGTATACTCTTAGTATGTGCTCCTCATCTCCTGTGTTATTGTTGCCACTTGCTATAAACTTATAATACATTGTTACTATTTATATTTAGTCAATTGTCTTTTAGAACATTTACAAATAAGAAATAAGTATTTCTTGTATTTACCTTCATTTGAACCATTTTCAGAGATTCTTATTTCCTCATATAGATCAGAGTGTGTGTCTGGTGTTCTACCCAAAGAACTTCCTATTACATTTATGGCAGTGTAGTGCACTATAAATGAACTGTCTTGGCTTTTGTTTTCTGAAATGAATCTTACCTTTTGAATGTTTTCATTGGCATAGAATTCTGGATTGACAGTTGTGTTTGTCAATTTAGTACTTTAAACATACCTCTTATGCCTTACAGGGAATGTGCTGTAATTATTTTTGTTTATATGTAACATTTTTACTGCTTCATCATTTTCTCTTTCTCTGTTTTTCTACAGTTTCAATACAAAGTGTCTAGATTAAAAAAAAAGAAAAACTTGTTTAGACCTTTCTGAATTTGTAGTTTCATACCTTCTAGAAATCTAGTAGTTTCCTTTAAATATTTTGTTCAGTGTCCCTCTCCTCTTCTTATGAGGTACCAATTATCCCCCACTCTTGCATACTGTGTGTGCTTTTAACTTTTTATTCTTTGTATCCCAATTTGAGTGTTTCTTGTTCATCTACCTTCAAATTCATATTTCTTTCTTTATCATGTTTACTGATGAGCCCAAAGGGATTCTTCATCTGTTGCTGTTTTTTCATTTCTAGCATTTTTTTTTTTAGTTTCCACCACTTTTCTAAAACCCCTTGTTTCCTCAAGCATGTTGTCAAACTTTTCTGTTAGACTCCAACATCACTCATAGTCAGGAGATTCTGGGAGGCATCATAAGACCTGATTTCAAAATATATTACTGAGCCATAATAATAAAACCAGCATGGTACTGGCATAGAGACAGACACACAGGGTAAGGAGATGGAATAGAGGACCCAGAAATAAATGTGCACACCTACAGCCACCTGTGTTTTTGACAAAAGTGCCAAGAACAAATGTTAGAGAAAAGATATCCTCTTCAACAAATGATTCTGGGAAAACTGGATGTCCACATGTGGAAGATAGAAAGTAGACCCACATTTCTCATCCTGTACAAAAATCAACTCAAGATGGATCAAAGACCTGAATGGAAGTTCTGAAACTTTAAAAACTACTAGAGAAAAAACATAGGGAAAACACTTCAAGGTATTAGCACAGGCGATTTCCTGAATAAGATTCCAATAGCTTAGGGAATAAAAGCAAGGATTGACGACTGGGATTACATCAAATTCAAAAGCTTCTGTACAGCAAAGGAAACAATCAGCAGAGTGGAGAGAAAACCCACAGAATAGTAGAAAACCTTTGCCAGCTATTCATCTGACAGAGCAGTAATATCCAGAATATATACAGAACTCAAAAAATTAATGACAAAAGAATAATCCAGTCAATAATTGGGCAAATGATTCTCAAAAGAAGTAAATATGGGGCTGGGGTTGTGGTTCAGTGGTAGAGTGCTTGCCTAGCACGTGTGAGGCATTGGGTTTGATGGATGGAAGGAAGGAAGGAAGGAAGGAAGGAAGGAAGGAAGGAAGGAAGGAAGGAGAGAGAAAGAAAGAAAGGAAGGAAGGAAGGAAGGAAGGAAGGGAAAGAAAAAGAAAGGAAGAAAGAGAAAGAAAAAGAAAGAAAGAAAGAAGGCAAGAAGGCAGAAAGAAGGCAGGAAAGAAGGCAAGAAAGAAAGAAGGAAAGAAAGAAAGAAGGAAAGAAAGAAGGAAAGAAAGAAAGAAAGAAGGAAAGAAGGAAAGAAGGAAAGGAAAGAAAGAAGGAAAGGAAAGAAAGAAAGAAAGAAAGAGAAAGAAAGAAAGAAAGAAAGAAAGAAAATAAAGGCATTGTGCCCATCTACATCTAATTTTTTTTAAAAAAAGAAGTAAATATATGAAATAAAGATGCTCAACATCTTGAGCCATCAGGAAACTGCACATCAAAACTTCACTGAGATTCTTTCTCACCCTCTTCAGAGTTTCTATTATTAAAAAAAAAAATAAAATACTGGTAAGGATGTGGAGAAAAAGAAACCCTTATACATTGTTAGTGGAAATGTAAATTAGTACAGCCACAATGGAAAACAGTATCAAGGTTCCTCAGAAGACTAAATACACAGCTACCATATGATCTAGGTATACCACTTTGGGGTACATATACCTAAAGGAGATGAAGTCAGCATACCTATGCTTATTGCAGCACTAATCACAATGGCCAAAATATGGAATAAGCCTAGATGCCCCTCAACAGATGAATGGATTAAAAAATATGGGATATATACATAATGGAGTATTATTCAGCCATAAAGAATGAAATCTTGTCAGTTGTAGGAAAATAGATGGAACTGGAGGTCATCACATTAAGCAAAACAAGCAAGAACAGAAAGATAAGTTTTGCATATTTTCTCTCATGTGAAAAGTAAAAGAGGGCTGGGGATGTGGCTCAAGTGGTAGCGCGCTCGCCTGGCATGCGTGCGGCCCGGGTTCGATCCTTAGCACCACATACAAAGATGTTGTGTCCGCCGATAACTAAAAAATAAATATTAAAATTCTCTCTCTCTCCCTCTCTTTCTCTCACTCTCTCTTTAAAAAAAAAAAAAAAAAAAGAAAAGTAAAAGAACCAAAAAAAAAAAAAAAAAAAACCAGAATCACCAAAGTAGAAAAGGGAATATTAGGGAAGGGGAATAAGACCAGGGCAAGAGAGGAGAGATGGGAGGACAAAGGCCGTGGGGAGGTAAAGATAATCAAAGCGTGAAATGCACATGTATGGAAATGACACTCTTGAAATTCATTAAATTTGTAGAATTAAAATGTATTAATAATTATTATTTTTAAAAGACAAGTTGTAATTCTGTAGTTCATTCAGATTTTTTGGTGGGGGACACACTGGGAATTAAACCTAAGGGTGCTTTACCACTGAGCTACATCCCCAGTCTTTATTATTTTTTGAGACAGAGTCTTATTAAGTTTTTTAGGGCCTCACTAAATTTCCGGAGCTGCCTTCAAAATTGTGATCCTTCCGCCTCAGCCTCCCCAATTGCTGGGATTACAGTTGTGTGCCACCACACCTGGATCAGTTTTTTTTCTTGTCACAAATGTGGGTATGATGCTTTTTCCGATTTTCTCCTACCTAAGAAAAACTCAAATTCTCCTCAGTAGTTTGTCATTGTTGCTTTTGGACTTTGTAAGCTACCTCTGAATTTAAAATGAAAATGCAAAAAAATCATGCATTGCCAAAACATTCTTTTTTAAAAAAGATTTTTTTAGTTGTAGATGGATACAGTATATCTATCTATCTTATCTATCTATCTACCTACCTACCTACCTACCTACCTATTTATGTGGTGCTGAGGATCAAACCCAGTGCCTCATACATGTGAGGCAAGCTCTCTGCCACTGAGCCACAACCCCAGCCCCAAACATTTTTTTTTAAATTAAGTTTTTATTAAAGCTTTATATATGATTCTACTTAATATAAGTTTCAAAGAATAGGCCAACTCTAATGTTTAAGGCACAGATTAAGTGTTAAGACCTCAGCAGTGGGTTAGCTCTGCATGGGCAGAGGGGTAGTGACTGAAGGAAACCCCTGGGCTTCTGAATGCTGGCAGGGTTCTACTTTTTAACCTGGCTGGTAGTCATGTGAATGTTCACTTTGTGAATAATCACTGAAGCTGTATATTTATGTCTTCAGTATTTTCCAGCATATGTATTGTACTATGTGAGAATCTCCACCAACCCCCTAAAAAAGTTTTTGCCCAGTGGTAAGCTTTCTTTTTACTATATGTGCTTCAAATGGAGGAGTGGGACTGGCTAACCTCTAACACACTCTTGAGTTCTGTCTAGGAGTCTATAAAGATATTCTGCATTTTCTTGAAGTAAGGCAGGGGTCTGGGGTTCTTTCCTTATGTGGAACTGAGAGATGCAGACTTCAGATAAAGGCATATGTAAATGTGGGCTTTACTATGCACAAAAGCTGGATTCAAAGATAAGTGACCACAGTAGGCTATGAAATACCCAAACATTAACTTAGATGGATTTACCAACTTAAGTCCAAAGCAGAGAAGGGAGACTTCAGTTTTCCCTGTAGCCTGCCTTAGGAATCTTAGAATCTGGCTGAAGTCAAAGAACATAAAGGGCTTTGGGAAGAGATTTTCCCTTAGGATGAGTCACAGCTTCTTTCCTGGAATGCAGCAAGCAAGGAAGTCCACTTTCTCCCTTGGATAGCAGAACAGTCATTCTCTCCACTCTATATAGACACATGAAAAGAAAGAAAGAATATTACTCCTTAACAGGCAGACAAGCAGACTAGCTATGCTCGAGTCTTATCTTTGAAAAGAGCTCTTAAAATCTTTTTTTTTTGTGTGTGTGTGTGTGTGTGTGTGGTACTGGGGATTGACCTCAAGGCTTTTTACTTCTTGCTTTTATGGCTCATTTCCCTCCTTCCACTTCTAAATCTGTATGTATATTCCATCTCCATGTTTTTCCCAATAACTTTCTCTGAAGCATCTGTAGACACTAATTAAGTGAAGGAGAAGAGGGGACAGTCATATGTAGAGACTACTTTTCCCATTTCTACACTAAATGTTCCAGATTATGGCACATAAAGCTCCTCTAAATCTTACTAAAATCCTGTTTTTCAGAGTTAAGTTTGGTTTAAGTACTTGCTTTTTAGTATGCAGAAGTGCTCAATGGTCATCTTTATTGTTTCCTTCCTAAATTAACAATAAAAGTAACCATCTGCAACTTTAAGTCATTATTTCCTTCTCAGTGATGAATGATGATTACTGTGTCCACAAAAGTTTTACTCGTGATATAAATTAGTATGGATAAGTGGTCCCCAAATTTCAGTTCACATACAGCAGCACATGTTCCTTTTAACTGGACTTTTATTTTTATTTAGACATATTGTAATTTATATACAGTTGCAAGAAATAATATAGATTCCATTTGTCCTTAATCTGATTTCGCCCAACAGTAACATCTTGCAAAACTGTAGTTCAATATCACAAGCAAGGTACTGACATCAAAGAATCACAATAGAGAATATCTCCATCATCACACAGATCTCTCCTATTGCCCTTTTATAGCCACATTCAATTCCCTCTGACCCCTTCCCTATATAACATGGTTGGCAGTAATCTGTTTTCCATTTCTATAATCTTGTTGCTTCAAGAATGTTGAAAGGGATTGAGTTTTTCACCATGCATAATTATCTGGAATTCACCCAAGATATTGCACATATCCATAGTTCGTTCATTTTTAACTGTGGAGTCATATTTTAAGGTATACATGTACCACTGTTTGCTTGTCCATTCACCCATTCAAGAAATTTTGAGTTATTTTTGGCTCTTACACATAAAGCGGCTATGAATAGCAATATAGGGTGTTGCCTGAAAATGTGTTTATAATGATATGCAACTCTTTTCCTAACTTTCTGGCTGATAACCACAGAGCAAAGGACATCAAAGCATTTGACAAATATCCTAGACCACTTCCTTATAACTGACAATAATGACTCATTCTTATCAGTACTTGCAGTTTTACAACTATCTCTCACCTGACCTTGCAAAGTCCTTGACTGAGCCTTAACTAGATAAGATATATGTTTTTCAAAGCATATTATTTGAAACATGAACTCCTGAAATGTTCCTAAAAGGTAGTGGTGGAGGAGGGTTCATGGTCACATTGAAGAATATATTACTCTTGAAATTAACAAATGCACACTGGTGTACAAAAGGAGGAATTCAGTACCCAGCTACCCAAATTCACATCCCAGCTTCATCACTAGGAAATAGTAACCCTTGGCAAGACACTTAACCTTCCTATACCTAAGTGTCTTCATTTGTAAAATGAATAGTATTCCACTCATATGAATGGAAGAATGTGAGGACACATAGAAAGCACTTGATAAATATTATTTATTTATTTCTATTATTGCCATGACAAATTTAAATTTTCATAATACACATGCCAGGCCCTATTCCTGGAGATGCAGATTCGTTAAGTCTGGGGTAAGAGTCTGGTCTTGATGGAAGCAGAGGCTCAACTTTATTAAAAATATGTCCAAGATAACACTATAGACAGTATTTAAATGCAGACCAAATTTCTTGGAGGGGAGGCGTTACATTTGTGTCCATGTACAAATTTAGTATATCCTTTAAATGATTAACTCTGCTATCCTGAAGAGTGTAGTTCTCTCTCATGTTGGGATTATAACATCCTAAACCCATGATTCCTCAAGAGGTAGTTCAATAAAACAAAAGCAGTTTGGTGCAGTTGACACACACACACACACACACACACACACACACACAAATCCTAAATATATAGCAATTAGCATTGATACATGAAAATTTTAGCTGAGGGTCATAGCTTAACAAATCAAATCTACAATAAGACATTATTTCCTTAGAAATGAAACAATCATGGTTGCTATTATTTCTGAAGGTTCTACCACCACAGTGCTTGTTTCCAAAGATCTCTTTCTGATCAAATACGAGGACAATTTCCAGGGCACACAGGGAATCATTCTGGAGGCGGTGGCAATCTTCTGACCACTTCCATAGCAATCCTCAGGTAGGCTTTAGCCTGGAAGAAAACAGATTCATTTGTTCCATATTTCTCCCAGCAGACACGGAATGACTCATGAACTGTTTGTCATAGATGCCCACTGTATTTGATGGTAAAAAGGTTGGCTGAGAGGAAGAAATTCAGTAGGGAGGAGATCATGCTGTGTATATTACAGGTGGGGTGGGGGAGAAAGGATTTTAGATTATGGGAGGGTAATTTTTGGAAGGTGACTTTCTGAAAAAAATATGTAGAACCAGCAATTACTGTTCTTCAAACTCTAATCCTAGTGTCAACACACTAGAAACCCTGTGTAGTTGTAGAAAAATTATACCTTCCTCCTCTGATAAGTTGATAATCCTGAGTTAGATACTACCAGAACTGCTTTGGCATAGAGGTCTTAGTCATTTTAAGGAGGATTATTTATCACCACCCTATGGTTTATCTTTAGAAAGCATTTTCTTCATTCTAAATGGTTTGTAACACCAGCACTGAGTACCTGTGGGCTCTTTTACCTAGCAAATTTTGGGTGTCATCCAAGAATTTCTGGTTCAGTGTTACACTCTTCATCACTGGGATCTGCAGTGCAATGAATTACTAAGAGAAGCTTCTAAGCCACAGAGTGGGCCACAAATTAAACCAAAGCCCATGTGTCCTAGTTAGAACAATGATCATAGTATTTGAATTTTATAAATTTTAAAAACTAATTGCCATGCAAATATTACCTTCTTGACTTACCCTACTCATAAAACACAACAACAAAACAAACAGTAAGATTTTCTAAAACTATTGATGTCTACATTGATATATTTACAGTCATGCACCCTATACAAGTATCAGTGATAACAACTAAAATTTACTGAGTACTTAATATTTGGCAAGTATTTCATTTATCTACATAGTTACCATGGGGGTAAATTCTGCCATTATTCTCACTTTACAGATGAGGAATCAAGACCCAGAAAAGCAAAGAGTCCATCCAGAGCATTAATACTAGTAGATACTGAACTGGGCTTTGAACCTAGCTGACCAACCCCTCAGTTCTGCACAGTAAAAAGATATATTTGAGGTGTGTTTGCTGACTTGATGAAATGCGTTAAGGATGCTTCACATATCTTCATTTTTAGAGACTGCCTGAACCTTAAGAGTTGAATTATGTTTTAGTTTTACAAGAAAACTGTTAAAATTTCATCTTAAAAGTTCTTAAAAAAAAGAAGCTTTCTAAACATGGATAAGTTAAATGTTTTTTACTGAGTACCTACTATATCAAGTACTTCACACTTAGTCATGTAAAACAAGCATCATGGGTTCAACTTATATGAAGAAACTGTTAGTTGTTTTCTCAAGGTCCTAATATCAGCAGACTGGAAAACATTCACACTAGGTCCAACTCACTCTAATGCCCAGCTCTTTCTACTATACCATATATTAAGCAATTACTCACAACACAAGAAATTATAATCATAATGAATAGTCTAAAAATGGTTTCACTGTTATATTTTATAGAATCAATCATTTTTGTTTAAAATGGAAATAACTTGTACTTAAAAATAAATATTTTTATCGAACTTAAGGTGTTAATTTTCACTCATCATCCTTACAAATACTCTTTTTTTCCTCCATACTGTGGGATGTAATGATATAAAGGGAAGCAGAATAGCTTGAGAATTGGGGCCTTAAACCAGATAGGCCAGGTTTGGAATCTCAGCATCAGTACTTATGAGCTGAGGGGCCATTGGTAGGTTACTTGACCCTTCTAGTCTTGTTTTTCACATCTGTAAAATGGTTATAAAATATATTTACCTAAAAGGGCTTGGGGGAATATTAAGTGAGAATAAGGAATGTGGAGTGCTGGCACAGAGGAAGCAGATAGGATTTATGAGGAGCTGCTGCTATTATCATCATACACTTGAGAAATTTGCAATCTCATTAAAGAGCTCATATTAACATGCCCTTTAAGCACATTTCCCACCTGAGGAATAATTAAACTAAACTTCTCCTTTTTGTTTAATACATATCTGGCAAAAAGGTCACACATACATCAGATGTAAAAGATATGACTGAGATTTCCCAAACACTCTCTTCTTCCATCACCTCAACTCAACACAACCTAATCATTCCTTTCTACTCTAGGTCTCTTTATTAAGCCGCCTAGAAGCACAAATGTACATATAGAACCTATTTGTCTGCAACAGTGGAGAAACCAATATGCAAGAAGTTTATGGAAGTTTCCTTTGTCTTTAGATGTTGAAGTTTTAATTTGGCATGCATGGTCATTTCATATTAAGAATGTGAAGTGATACTTTGGAAAATATGAGACAATAAAGTTTCCACTTATATTTGTAAATCTTTACCACAAGTTTCTTATAGCACATTTTTCTGCACCTAATATTTGTACTTGATAGAAAGGATAAAGCCACAAAATTATCAATCATGGGCCCATTTCTTGTATCCTGGTCTCAGTCAAGGGCAAAGACAGTTTTAGTTGAATCAACAATTATATTCTGACCTGCATGAGGCCATGCTATTGCGTTTCTACCTTCTAAGTAACCACCTTCCCCACCACCCCCCACCTTCCTCTATTGCTTTCCCTGGCTGTTAATGCCACTCACATTTGGAGTTTTCCTCCTTTTCCCTAAGTGGTGTGTGCATACATAGGGTTTGGCCATTTGCTGGGTCCATAGCAGCCTGTCAGTGCTTTTAATTGGTGCTACAAGTCCTTCCAACTTTTCCAATGATATCTCAAATTCACTAAAATTCACACCTTTAAATGAATCACTGCCTTTAGTGTTTGCCTCTTCTGAAAGCTAAATGTTGTCAGGAATGTTAACTCCTTAGTGCCTTTAAAGTATTCTGTGGGTAGAGAACTGAGAGTTCTGACAGTTGGTGCTAGAGGAGGGAGTGATGGGATAGAAGGGAATGTGGATTAAGAAGGAAGTCAAAAACAAAAAAGATGAAACTTTACTGATTAGTAATTTTGTTTGTGGATCAACCTCTAAAAGCAAACAAAAAAGTGTAGGGCTAAAGGGCTAATGAGCAACTGCGGGGAGCCACTCCTGAATTACATCAAGCCATGGAGATTTAGGTTTTTCCTTGGGATCCATCCACTGCTCCCCTGCACGCATTAGACTGACCAAGGCACATGACCTCTATCTCCGCTCCATGAGGAAGACCCCTCCTCATAGCTCCGAAGTTGGGTGTAACCCGTTGGCAACTGGACAGCCCACCTCCTACCTTATCTGGCAAAGAACATTCCATGAAAAACCTTCCATGTTCCCTGCTATAAATAAAGCAAGCGGAAGCGCCATTTTGTTCTTTTCGGTGTGCAAGCTCCATCCTAAGGTCGGCTAGCTTGTCCTTTCTAAAAACATTTCCTGTGTTCTGTGGTTTTTTTTGTCACACGACCTTTCTTTCTTAGTCTTTATTTCGCAGCCAGCCCATTCCACCAAGAGGAACCCCATTCCCACCACTTGCGCGGGACACAGGCGTGAAGCAACAACTAATTTTACAGTTTCCATTCTGTTAACTTTTGTGGAAGTTTATGTTGGCAAGTAAATTCTCCCTTTATTCTTTAAATGAAGGTGTATAGGTAGAATGGGCACTGAGCTTCTGCCAGTACCACAGGATCTATTGAAAGTGTTGTGATTACTTTCTGGGAGTGAATTTCCATTTCAGTTTGTAGGGGGAAAGGAAAGAGTTTTATGAGCAGGCAAAACTCATTATGAGTCTAACTAGAAAGATGCATATTCCAAGACTCAATTACAACTTCCTAATCTTCAGGAGTTAACTTCTTTAACACTAAAGCTGGGAACTCTACTCTCATTTCAAAATTCAAATTCTGCCACTGTGAATTTCAAATGCCAATGGAGAGTGACATTTATCTAGTGTTATGTAAGGGAATGGGCATAAGTGGGCTCAGCCCTTTAATAAAGGGAAGAGAAAAGACATTTCGTGTCATGACATCTTAGATGGAAGTTTCAGAAGTTAATAAGTATAGTTGTATTCTATTTGGCATTTTTCAAAGTATTTTCACATTATTATTTCATCTCATCCTCATTATGACATAAATTTATAGATGTAGAGAAAGGTTCAAGAGGTTAGGGAAATTGCTTCAGGTTATACTTAGAAACTGGCAAACTTGGTGATGAATCCCTGCCCCGACTCAGCTTTAGTCTTTTCCTTCCATGCAGAGATCCCCTTTGAGAATTTAACAAAAGTTCTTGTTCAGTTCCCCCCAAAAATGTTTCTTCACACATTCTGGATTTAATTTCAGGGGATTCTCAGACCCCTGTGAAGATCATGTTAGGCCTTGCAGCTGTGCATGCCAGTGCAATCCAAGAGGTAGAGTCTGCTTATCCTCTTCTCTAAGCTCTGTGATATTATGAACAGAGTTGAACTGAAACTCAGCTTATATACACAATAGACACTGAACTAACCTTGCAGTTATTAGAAAGTGAAGCAGACAATGCATTGGGAAGAGAATGCATGGGCTGTACATCAGAGGTGAGCGTGGAACTGGCTTTCAGTACTATCTTAGACAAGCTCCCTTAATGTAAATGAACCCCTGCTATTCATCTAAAATAATGTAGATTATTATACCTATCTCCCAAATATGCTATGAGAATCAAATAAAATAATGTATTCAATATACTGAAGCACTATAGAAGAAACTGAAGAAATAATAGCTATAATATAGGACCCAGAAGTTGACATACTGGAAAGAAGCTAACATTTGAAAGGAATAGACTTGTCTTTTAATCACACCTTACAATTTAATACCTCTGTAAATTATTTAAATTCGATAAGCCTCAGGTTCCTCATCTGCAATAACAGGGCTATTTACACATTAATTTTTTGTGAGAATTTCTGAGGACTGAAATAATGTAAATAAAATGCCTGACAATGTCTAGCACACTATAATTAACATTATTATTAAGAAGATGACTAGTAATAACAAATATCTGCAAGTCATGAGTAGGAAGTAATATCTTCCATGGAAAGAGAACTAAATACAACATATTATTATTTTTTCCTTCTTATGGCCATGTCTAAAAAAATTGATCAGATATCTTCATATTCTTACATGAAATTCTCACCATTTTTACAATAACCTCACCAAATCAAAGTTAGCCTAAACTATAAAGGTTTAGGCTGTCCTACAACTCTAGAAATGTTACCCAGAAACAGTAAAATAATGGGTCTAATATTTATGCAAATGTAGATCATATTGTAAAAATATGTAACTCCAAAAAACTCCACAAACACAGTTGTTTAGACTTTCAAATCATCTTAACTATCTTTGGATGACTGTTACATGTTCTCTTATATTATATTCCTCTAACATCACTGTGATGTGTCTTGCTTTTGGAGAATTTCAAAGAAAAAAAATAATGAATAGGTGGAAAAATATTTAAAAATCAAAACCCATAATTGAAATAAACTAGTAAGTAACTTTCCTTATTTATAAGGGATCACTGTGGGATGTCTAAATATTCTGTTCTTGGGAGGCATTTGAATGTAATTAAAAAAAAATCCTTCAATTTTGGTATTTTTCATATACTACATTTATAAAATACACCTATAGTAGTTGGGATTGTCAGGTTTTAATTATGAAAGCAATTAAGAATTATAGTTTTACACTACTCTAAGATTTCAACTCACTCCAGGCAGAATGACAGCTATTAAGAATACAAACAATAAGTGTTGGCTAGGATGTGGGGAAAAAGGCACAATCATACATTGCTGGTGGGATTGCAAATTGGTGCAGCCAATATGGAAAGCAGTATGGAGATTTCTTGGAAAATTTGGAATGGAACCACCATTTGACCCAGCTATTCCACTCCTCTGTTCATACCCAAAGGACTGAAAAGCAGCATACTATAGTAATGCAGCCACATCAATGTTTGTAGCAGCACAATTCACAATAGCTAAATTGTGAACCAAACTAGATGTTTTTATTCATAATTGGATAAAGAAACTGTGGTATATATACACAATGGAATTTTACTCACCTTTAAAAGAGAATAAAATCATGGCATTTGCAGGTAAATGGATGAAGTTGGAGAATATCATTTTAAGTGAAGTAAGCCAATCCCAAAAAAACCAAAGGCTGAATGTTTTCTATCATAAGTGGATGCTGATCCATAATGGGGGTGGGGAGGGGAGCATGGGAGGAATGAAGAAACTTTAGATAGGGCAAAGGGAAGGGAGAGGAAGGGAGGGCATGGGGGTAGGAAAGATGGTAGAATAAGGTGGATATCATTACCCTAAGTACATGTATGAAGACACAAATGATGTGACTACTTTGTGTACAACTAGAGAAATGAAAAATTGTGCTCTATATGTGTACTATGAATTGAAATGCATTCTTTCATGTATAATAAATTAGAGTAAATAAATTTTAAATAGTAATTAAAGTTTTGCTATCTGAAAGCTATCTATACAAGACTAAAAAAGGAAACAACATTTTTTTAGTCTTTGAAGAATCGGTTTTTATTGTGGAATATAAAAAGAATATAAAGCATAAATATATTACTTTTCTAGTGGAAACACAACCCAGACCAAGAACCATACTTGCTGATACCCCTGAAATCCTCTATTCACTCCTTTCTAGTCATCTCACAAAGTAAGCCACTGCCCTGACTTAATGGTGATCACATCTTTGGGTCTTGGTCTTAATTTTTTTTTTAATTTGTTCCAATTAGTTATACATGACAGTAGAATGTACTTTGACACATCATACATAAATGGAGAATAATTTAACATTTAATCCTAAAAGGTGGAGAAAAGTAAAACAATGATAACTGCTATGCTGTATTTACTCGAAGATCATACTACCAGCAACTCAATCACCTGTGCCATAGCTATTAACCCTTAAGAAAGGGAAAAGGCCCTTGGGCCTCTGAAAGAGATAACTCAAAATGAATCAACTTTACTCATCCAAAATTCTTGGTGTAATTTATTCTTTATTTATAGCTCTAGCCAAGCTGGTATCTTTTATTTTTTCAGTTCACAGAAGATTAGACAAAGCAAATTAGAATGAAAAGGGTAGAGATTATGGAAAGACAAAATAATATAGTACTATAAGGTTACACCCATTAGCTAAGGGGTTAAAAAAAAAAGACAAATTATTAGAATAAGATTGACTGGGGATATTCAGGAAAGGGGCAAAAAAACTACACCAAAATTGATCTACTAGTTGACAACTCAATTTTTAAAGTTAAAAGGCAAGTACTACTTAGGACAGAAAAGATACATTTTACTTCTACTTTGAAAAGATTAAAATAAAATATTTTATGCTTAAACATTTTATATTTTGACAATTTTTAAACTCTATTAACTGTATCTCCGATGATATTAGTTAATGAAACATTACTAGTCTTTGCATTCCACCTCTCTGATGATGCACACTCTTTATCTATCCAAGGTAACACTTTATTACATTAGCTTCCCTTCTCCCAACAATCAACTGGACTTGGAATATTGAAATATAATTATCTCATTATATTTCACATATTTTTAATAGTTTTTTAGTTGTCAACAGACCTTTGTTTTATTTATTTATATGCAGTGCTAAGGATTGAACCCAATGCCTCACACATGCCAGGCAAGTGCTCTGTCATTGAGCCACAACCCCTAGCCCCTTTACAGACTCTTATTTGTGTTTCTCATGAGAAAACTGGTTGGGTGATGATTCTCTATAAGTGAATTTATTGAGCCAACACTGGCAGCCTGCCATATAAAACAGTGATTAATTTAAATATATTTTGAACAAGTTAACTAAACCTTGTTTATATATATGCTCTCTGAACATGAACAGATAAGCTTGATTATCCCAATGTTATTTTTCAAAAAGTGTATATCCTATAAAAAGTAATAAAAAATATTTAAAATCATAACTTACCTCATCACTTTCAGGCTGTGAAAACACAACTGGCTGGCCTGTATCTGAAGTCTCCCTTATACTGGGGTATAAAGGGATCTCTCCTGAAAGAGCCCACAAGATATTTGTTAGTACCAGAGAGGTCTGTTACAGGCATTTGGAATTTCACTTTTTAAATTTTGGGAAAAAAATAAATAAAATCTGAACAGAACTCATTTGAATTAAACTGTATTATGACTATCTTTGAATTAAGCTGAGTCATGACATTCTCAATTTGTTAAATCTCGGACAAAGGAATTTCAAACAAAAATTTAGAGGCAAGAACTGCATGTGAGCACATGAAGTCTATGTGGCAGTCAACCAAGACATGAAGCCTCGATTTGCTTTTCTCTGGAGGTCTTTCAGCAAGGAATAGCTTAGGAGACATTTTAGAATTATTTTCCCCTGTAATATCCAGTATAGATACATCATGCCACACAGCAAAAGGAGAAGATGCAGAGGCCCAGTAGTCCAAAAAAACTACGACAAAATAAACTTCCGATGCTTGCAGATGAGTAAGCCAAGAGAAAGTAGGCCAACCTGTTGCTTCAGCTGTCTGCCCCTCTATCAAGTAGAATCATTTTTCTTTTGCAATTTACTAATCTATGTACCATTATATGTAACTTATAAGTTTGAAGAGTTCTCAGGAAGTATATAATACAAACCTCCACTATATAGATAGTAGTCGGAGATGTTACCTGATTTCAGTCTCAATCTCTTCATAATTGAATCTGCTGCTCTAGTTCAAGGGGTAACCCTCTGGATTCTGTGACTGAATTAAAAGGCAGGAGATGGGTCCTGAGCTGGAACTCTAAATTATTTTCCCATAATAATGTTAGACATGGCAGTCTGCAGCACTATCCAATTTTTGTGACCTGAAATCACTGTTTCTGTATCATTGTATCAATGTTTCTGATAACATTTTTAGGCTACTGTACACTTGTGAGCCATTGGTTAAAATGTAACTTCCCAGTAAGAGATTGCTTCTTTATGAGATGTTTCAAATTCTAAATAAATGACTTACAAAATTGCACCACTCATAAGTTAGGGAATTACAATATTGTCAACATAATTCAATAATGCCATTATAATTACACATTTACTTTATGATATAAGTGAATGTCAATCTGTTATGTCATTATTCAGATTTGGAAAATTGAACTTTCTAAGTTAGTTAATGAAAACAGTTGCAGTATATAATTAGTGGCTATGATTATAGCAATGTATCAAAATATATCATTAGTATTCACCTAGCATTATAGTTGCTCCAATAGTGCAAATGTTTAATAACAATAACACATTTAACATTAACTTTTAGAAATTTAATTATAATAGAGAATGTTTTGAAATTCTTTGATCTCCAAGGGATCTTAATTTTTAACTACCTAAAACTAATAATTCATATTCTGTCTCCCTTATTCAGAATGTAATATCTGCTATTTCCCAGAACAGAAACTCACTCACAATTACAATATCAAAATGTTTTCTAAAAAGTCCATTAAGTTGTGGATTTTTGAAAAATCTCGTTTTAACCCAAATCTGGGTTTTGCTCACTTAAGATGATTGTAGTTCTTCTCACTAATTTAAATTGATTCTTTAATTCAGTGCTGTGAACAGTGTACATAATATAAATTTCAGGTGTCATATTTAATAGACATTAGCAAACACATAAAAAAGATTATAGATAGAGTAGAGGAAGATGGCAGTGAGAGAGAGGAAGAAATAAGGGGGAAGTACTGAGGACACCCAATTGTGTTAATTGCATTTATTAATATGTCCAAGTGAATCCCACAACTATATATAACTATAATGTACTAATAAAAAATATTGTAGAAAGCAGTAAATACTGCCATTTTAAAGCTGTAAAAATGACAAATACAGAAGTGATCAGGAAGGCATTTTTATTTATGCTCTAAGAACTGACACAGAAATTGCATTTATCTGTTTATACTGAAATATTTGTGCCCACTTAGCCAACAAATTGATAACCATTATTTAAAATATTGCTTCAAGATCACTGTACTTGGACCACAAAACTTTCTTCTCAAATTTAACTTACAGGAAGTTTGTATCTAGTAGAAATTATTATCATAGTTCGTAGAACAAATCTACCAAAAAAGCCAAAGAAAGGTTAACACATAGAATGGCACTGTACTAACATAATTAAAACACAAAGCCAAAAGCCACTGATCATTTTCTGTGACACTATCACCAAGCTTCAGACCCATCTTCCCTTCTGCAACTTCCACTGCAGAACTTAACCTGGAACAACTTACCTAGAACATCAAGATCAAGGGTCTGTGCTAGCTTCTTTGCACCATCAGCACCAAAAATATGAGTTTTGTGTTTACACTTTGGACACTGGAAAACACTCATGTTTTGGACAAGACCAAGAACCTAGAATTAAAAAAAAACACATTGAAATTAAAATAAAATTACATCATATTTTAATACATCATTTCAGCACTGAGTACCTACTAGGTGGTGATACAATAATAAGTTATAGACTCTGCTCTCAAGGAACTCACAAGCTAGTGAGACATAGAGACATAGGTAATTAATATAGTGATAAGTACTAAAAGTCACTGAGTAAACAGGAGCCACGAAAAACTGCCTGGGAAGAATAAGAGGAGTTTTTGAGTAGCTCACAGACATTTGTTTCTTCAGGTTGCAAGTGGCAAGAGTGGGCAAGGCCTACAAAAGGAAATACAGGCAGAAGAAAGGGCACAAACTGAGGCAGCCAAATGTAACTATTTGGGCCCACATAATTTGTAACCTAGTGTGTGGTCAAGACAGAAGATGGTTTGTTAAGGAAGGCCAGGGTCAGAAGGTAAGGTGCCAAATGCCATCCATATATCTGAGACTTAGACACAGGAAACCACAAAGGTTTTTAAAGACAAAAAAAGATGATATCAAAGAGGTAGTGTTACACAATCAGATTAGTCCTGATAACAATACGGAGAAAACAAGAGGGGAGAAAACAGATGAAAATAAATAGTTAAGAGCTTACCTGTGGGCAAAGTCTCATGGTCAATAATAGCTAACATATAACATATGACAACAACCAACAAACAGGCCCAAACAGTGCTTATTACAGGTCACATACTAGAATAAATGCTTTAAAGGGACTATCTTATTTTCTCCTCACAAAAAATTCATAAGTATTTTATCACCCCCATTCTATCCTTGTGAAAACTGAGCCTGTCAGCTCTTATTAGAATGTTATTGCTTGAAACAAAGTTTTGTAGTAATATAGAAAATTCCCATCTCTTTCTGGGTTTCCCTAGCTTCTGGCACAAAATAGATCCTTAACAGACACTCATTGGATAAATACACAGGCTCCGCAAATATAATCTGTATTCATGATCCTTTTAATCTTGCTTTCTTATTGATGAAAAACAGTGACTCCCTTCCAGAATAAAAATGCAGAACACTACCATCAGAAGCTTAGAGACAACAATGTCTGGATCATCCTATCAATTCCACCATAAGATTATCACTGCAGAAGATTAGAACATTTACATATAAAATGAAGAATAGCATTGATAGTCCATAATGAAACAGACAAGAAAATGATAAAATTTGTTATTCTTTTGGAAAGAGGAACAGGAAAGACTAAGGTTGCCCACAACACATATAAATGAAGACAAACAGTGAAAGACATTAATTTGGAGCAAAGCATGTTCCAAGCATCTAATATATACCCTTTTGCTGATGCAAAGTATCACAAAAATAAATTACACTGGGTTTTGGTAATTCAGCACCAACTCCAGAAAGCTAGAAGAAAACACAGCTTCATAGCAGAGCACTTTTTTTTTTTTTTTATTCACTATGTCCGTATGAATATACTTATTGCTTGGGCAGTTTTTCTGCCATTTATGTTAAATGTTTTATACACCCTGACTACAGGGCTTTCAACTTAAACATAAGAAATATCATTCAATAAATAAGATTAGGATATTTATAGATAGTGAAAAATCTAGGCAAGGCATATTTCAATTCATAGAGAACAGGAAAAGCCTTATTACCTTGGAATTTCTTAGACTTCCCAAGATATAAGAATCAAGAATATACCTGCAGTTTGCATGATTTACTTCTCATTATCAAATTATTCTCCATGGATTGTATAACTATCTCATATTCCCTACAGACTACATAAATGTCACAGACATAAAATATGAAACGACAACCAAACAATATTTAATGCAGTCTTATTATATACCAGTAACCAGGCTAAACACAAATGCTAGCATACTGTGGTGAGCCAAACAGACTTGATGCTGGCTCCCTTGAAGCTTGAGCTCTAATTGCAGAAATGGATTAAACAAGAAACACATTTCTGTGGAAGCAAAGCACAAAGTATATGAAAGAGCAGAACAGAGAAGACTCCAATGACTCTAGAAGTCAGAGAGGGTTTCTTTAAGGAAACATTTAACCTAAAAGATACTGGATAACCAGGCAAAAACTAGGAAAAGGGAAGAAAAATATTCAAGACACGGAGCATATGCCTACCTTCAAGAAATTGAAAGGCCAGTCTTGAGGCCTCGGGGATGTGATGAGAGTGACATGCAATCAGGATGGCAAGGCAGGGCATATGGGCCACATTCAGGTGTCTGGGTTCTCTAATGAGCACAGAGAAGCTGCTAACGGTTTCAAGTTACAGAGGCCAAAGTGGCCAGCAGTTTAGTGGACTTACTCTTGGGGTTCCTATCTCAGATTTAAAAAACAACACAAAATATCAGAAAAAAAAACTAAAAAAAATTTGTCTTTGTGTATTTACTAAACAAACACAAATTCAGGTCTGTGTGCCCCAAAATCAATCGTGGAGAGGTGATCATTTTTAGTGCTATCTAATATATGTTCAGTTCTCCCGGGCACAAAGTTAGGACTTTTCTTCTCTGCAATTAGGTAATGACATGTAACTTGTTTTGGCCAATAAAAAGTGAGCAGAAATGCCACATGTCCCTTCCGGGCTGAAGCTTTAAGTGTTAGTTTTTCATTATCTTTCCTTATCCTTTCAGATGGGAGCTGCTCTGTCAGTCTGGGTGCCAGAGTTAGAACAATACAGAGGAAATGCTGAAGCCAAACCACAATGGATATGTAGCAAAAGAAAGGAAACTGGTGTGGTTTTAAACCACTGGAATTTAAGGATTGTTAACACACATGGCCTATCCCATTTTGGCTGATACAGAAGTATATAAAGAAAATATTAGAATTACTATTTTGTGATCACCTTTTAAATTTCAATTATTGTGCTTTATAATACAAATAGAATTAATTCAATAATATATGCATACTATATACTATATATGTATATATAACATAAATATTCATATATTGGGTATATGTTCAAGCATCATTTACTGATAAGGATTCATAATCAAAAAAGTTAGGAAATAAAGAACCCTCTGTATGTTTGAGAGCCAGGGTTTAGACAACACTTGGCTCTATTACTACTAATATCTAACTTCTTTCAGTTCAAGGATAAATGCCCCAGTAATGCTTCCTAGGTCATCTTAAATAAACTAATTCCACTTAACTTTAGAATTTCTTATCTTAAGAACTTCTCATATGTATATACCTTTGCTTGATTAAAAAATTGATTGTAATTAAACACTAATTTATACAGAAGATGATATAGCACTGCATGTTAATTGCATATTCACATGGAAAATAATGAATCTCAACCCACTACTCATCACATACACAAAAGTTAATTCTAGGTAGATGTAGATAGATGTAGAATCAAATGTAAAAAGGTAAAACAATAATACTTATAGAAGAAAATAGGTAGATGCGGGCAGAGATTTTTCTAGAACTATACAAAGAGGCATTAAACATCAACTTGACATTTTATTAACTAGAACTTCATCAATAGAGTGAAAAGGCAGACCAAGGAGCAGGAGATGGTTTTACCTGAAATATATAAATATATAAAGAACTCCTGTAAATCAATAAGGAAAAGTCAGATAACACAATAAAAAACAGACACGAGACTTAATAAGCACTTCACAAAAGAGGATGTCCAAAGTACATTCATGCTTAAGACTAGTTTAGGAAAGATGAAAATCAATACAACAAAAACAAACACAAATACCAAATGTTGATGAGGATGTGCTCATTTTTCAGCTGGATTATTTGTTTCTAGCTCTTGAGCCGAGTTACTTAGGTATTTTAGATATTAATACCTTATCAAATGTATGGTTTGCAAATACCTTCACCCACAGATGGTCTGTTTACTCTGCTAATTGTTTCCTTGTTACCCTCCAAAACACTTCCCCAGAGGTATATATTTCTTTTTTGTAAATTTATTTATTCTAATTTGTTATACATGATGGAAGAATACAATTCATTTCATATTACATATATAAAACACAACTTTTCAAGTCACTGATTGTACTCAAAGTTTTTTCACACCATTCATGTCTTTATACATATACCTAGGGTAATGATGTCTAACTCACTGCACCATCTTTCCTACCTCCTTGCCCCCTCCCTTCCTCTCCCTACCCTTTGCCCTGTCTAAAGTTCCTCCATTCCTCCCATGCTCCCCACCCATTGCCATTATGAGTCAGCATCCTCACTCAGCCTTTTTTTGGGGGGGGGGATTGGCTTGCTTCACTTAGCATTATATTCTCCACCTCCATCCATTTACCTACAAATGCCATGATTTTATTCTGTTTTAATGCTGAATAATGTTCCATTGTGTGTGTATGTATGTGTGTGTGTGTGTGTGTGTGTGTGTATGTATGTGTGTGTGTATGTATGTGTGTATGTGTGTGTGTGTGTGTGTGTGTGTATATATATATATATTTTTTTTTAAAAAAAACAAAGTTTCCCTAACCATTCATCTACTGAAGGACATCTGGGTTGGTTACACAGTTTAGCTATTGTGAATTGTGCTGCTATAAACATTGATATGGCTGTGTCCCTGTAGTATGCTGTTTTAAGTCCTTTGAGTATAAACTGAGGAGTGGGATAGTTGGGTCAAATGGTGGTTCCATTCCAAGTTTTCCAAGGAATCTCCATACTGCTTTCCATATTGGCTGCACCAATTTGTAGTCCCACCAGCAATGTGTAAGTATGCCTTTTCCTCATATCCTCGCCAACATTTATTGTTGTTTGTATTCTTGATAGCTGCCATTCTGACTGGAGTGAGATGAAATCTTGATTTGCATTTCTCTAATTGACAGAGATGTTGAACATTTTTTCATGTCTGTTGATTGATTGCATAGCCTCTTCTGAGAAGTGTCTGTTCAGTTCCTTGGCCCATTTATTGGCTTGTTTGTTTGTTTTTTTTTTTTTTTTTTGGTGTTAAGGTTTTTGAATGCTTTATATATCCTAGAGATTAGTGCTCTATCTGATGTGCTTGTGGTAAAGATTTGCTTCCATTCTGTAGGCTCTCTATTCACCTCACTGATTGTTTCTTTGCCGGGAAGAAGCTTTTTAGTTTGAATCTATCCATTTATTGATTCTTGGTTTTAATTCTTGTGCTACAGGAGTCTTATTAAGAAAGTTGGGGCCTAATCTGACATGATGAAGATTTGGGCCTACTTTTTATTCCATTAGGTGCAAGGTTTCTGGTTTAATTCCTAGGTCCTTGATCCACTTTGAAAGAGTTTTGTGCATGGTGAGAGAAAAGAGGTTTCATTTCATTTTGTTACATGTGGATTTCCAGTTTTCCCACCACCATTTATTGAAGAGGCTATCTTTTCTCCAATGTACGTTTTTGGTGCCTTTGTCTAATATAAGATAATTATAGTCATATGGGTTAGACTCTATGTCCTCTATTCTGTATCATTAATCTACCAAAAGCACTATATAGATTCAATGCAATCCCAATCAAAATCTCAATGACATTCCTTATAGAAACAGAAAAGCAGTTATGAAATTCATCTGGAAAAATAAGAGATTCAGAATAGCCAAAGCAATCCTTAGCAAGAAGAGTAAAGCTGGTTGTATTACTATACCAGACCTTAAACTACACTACAGAGCAACAGTAACAAAAACAGCATGGTATTAGCACCAAAATAGACTGCTAACCTGATTTCTAACACCATAAATTAATTTTATCTGGTCTTGAACTTGATATGAATGAAATCATGCAACACATTCATCCAGCTAAACTATTTCTGTGTGGTTCATTTTCATTAGGTCCCCAAATTTCATATCCATTCTCCTATGGGATCACTCGAGTTATTTTCAATCTTTGGATACTATAAATAATGCTTCTATTAATGTTTTTATATGTCCTTTTGTGGGGGATTGGGTATTAGGTTATACCCCAGCTATCCTTTCCACTATAATTGTAATTTGCATTACCATAATTATTAATTAAATTGAATATATTTAAAAATTTATTGGTCATTTTCATGTCATTTCCTATAAAATGCCTGATCAGGTGTCTGGCCTATTTTCATCTGTTCACAGGTGCCTAATTTCACCCATTTTCTTATTTTTTATTTTTACTTTTAAAAATATGGCTGCTAAAAATTTATAAGTTACATTTATATACAATATATTGGTAGTTATCCTATTTAAAGTTTCAAAGTCCTAATGATGTCCAAAAACATTTTATCAGGTTCTGTGATTTATTATAAATATTTTAAAATATTGAACAGAAATGAAACATTTACTTTCAAGAATACTCAAGACAGATTAAACTATCAGTTTCTCTGCTTTTAGCTGGAATCACATCAACAAAGAGTGATAGCACTCTTATGTGGTTATCTTGTTCTGTGCAGAAGCTCATACAACAGTTTTATACATATAAAACTCCATGTATGGATAGACACACATATACATATATTATGTATCCTCTCTTTAGTTAATTAAAGAAATTAGTTATTAAAAAACACATGCAGACTGTGTGGCAAACAGCTCTTTCAAAACATAGGGTGAGCTGGAGAAAAACATAAAAGAAAGGTGTGAGCATTAAAAAGTTAGAAATCACTGCTCATATTCATTTAAGAGCAATCCTCTATAATCACTGGGGCTTTGAATGGGGAAAACTAATAAACTAAGGAAGAACATTAGAATATCCATATTCCAATTTTGTTCATAAAATTTTTTCTTTCTTAAATAGGAAAGAATTCATTTCCACATGGCCCCCACCAAAAAAGCCTTACATTTTATGAATACTTTATGTATTGTTAAGCTGTTTGTTTATTGTAGAGCTATTGTGTATTTCCTTTGATAGCAGAAACATTATAGAACAGACGTTTGTTATAGCTTAATTTACATAATGCCATAGAGATGCAGCTGTAAGCATGCTCAATCATTTTTTAATGCCTCATCAAAGTATAAGCTCCTTTTCTTTTTAACCTCAGCTTGTTTTACTGAAAGAAAGCTAACATCAGCCACCACCAACATTTTATATGTTATTTCAATCCATCATTGGCTCAGAAGGGTACTTCCTTTATTAACTTTTAAAAAATTGACTCTCTTGAAATATCAACATTGCTCTGAATATTGGATTTTTGTGTCTAAAGGTACTGAATTAAGCAGACTCAAAAGGCCCCAATTTTAATTTCTTCTTGACATTTTAAACCCAGATTCAGGTAAGTAACAAGCAAGATTTTCAGGCTACTATATAATCCAATTTCTCAAGGTTACAATCAGGTTAAATGCTTGCTGGTTGGAAACTGTCATATGGATTAAAAGCTATGTTTCAAGAAAAATTAAGGAGGAAAAACTCATTGTTAAATAGAGAATGAATTATAATAAATGAAATAGATTAGATTCATAAGTGCTTTTCAGTTCTCCATAGGCTCAAACCAGATTTTGGTAGACATCTGAAGCATGTCTATAGATATTATAATTTTAAAAAAAATTAGATGGGTGTTCTTTTTTTTCTTTATCAGAAGAAGTAGTCTGACATGGAAAGAACAATAAGTAGGGAGGCCTGCATCCATGTTGTTCTCAGAGACCAACTAAGTAGCTGTGGGACCATGATGTATAACTAAACTTTTCTATTCCTTGAATTCTTAATCTATAAAATGAGGATTATAATGATGTCTAAAGTCTACCACTATAAAAACAACATTCAGAGCTACCATTTATAGTACTAGGTACTGAGGCTGTACTACATACTGCATATATGTGCCACAGTGACCGATAGATATTGCCATCTCTATTTCATGGAAGAGAACAGTAAAGCTAAATTATTTGTTCAAGATTACACTGTAAATAACAAAGCCACAATCCAAACTATTTAAGTTACTGGTTTGTATTTGGAAGTCACCAAAAAAAAAAAAAAAAAGATGTAAATGGATGAAAATATGGTGTATGGAATTAGGTAGCCTGAGATAATGAATATCCACATGGTTTAGTAGAGCAATTTAACATAATAATTAAGAGCACAGTTGCAAGGAAGGCCTAATTAGAACCATCTTCTTGCCACTTGGTGCCACAATCAAGCTTCAGACTTCATTCTCTTCTCCAAGATCCTGAGAATGAAACTCCCTTTCCCTTAATCCTTATTCGACTTTATGTCAATAAAATTTATAGATTTTTAATTCCTCTCTATTTTTAATCCATCATTTTCTTCTGGTTTCATTTGTTTACCTGAATAATCAGAACCCCAATGATAAGCAAATTATAATGAAGACTCCTATATCCTACAGTTATCTCACCCTGAGATATTCCCTGATGATGACAGTACTAAACTCGAACTCTGGATTATCCACAGAAATTGCAGTTAAGAATGTGGGGTCTAGGGGATGGGGTAATATTTCAGTGGTACAGTAATTGCCCAGCAAGTGAGCTCAATTCCCAGCACGAGAGAGAGAGAGAGAGAGAGAGAGAGAGAGAGAGAGAGGGAGGGAGGGAGGGAGGGGGGAGGGAGGAGGAGGGAGGGGGGAGGGAGGAGGAGCGCTTTATGAAACAGCAGGCTACTACTTGGTTAAATAATGTCCTCTACTTCACAGGCTTGTTTGCAAGGATGAGTTTAATTAATCCAAATCACAAAGAAGAGCATCCTAATTTAAAACACATATGAACTGAGAGATCCTGTGGCAAGACACAGATGAACATACTCTTTCAGTCTCTAAGAAGTAATTATGGCTAAGATGCAGAATGCTGTCTGGTCTTGTAAAGGTTATCACTAGAGAAAAGTCATTTTTCTAAAACTAAAATTACCCAATTGTGAAGAAGGAAGCCACATGTGATATATCATATGCAAACCAGTTAACATACATTCCTAAAAAGAATTTAAATAGTACATTGTAAGGTCTCCACAGGCAATACTGAGAGATTCTTTAAGTATATCTGCATTAGTCTGTTTTTCATTACTATAACAACATACCTAAGGTGAGCTAACATTTTAAAGGAAAGAGGTTTATTTAGCTCATGGTCTTGGAGATTAAAGGGCATGGCCCTGGCATCAGTTTGGCTTTGGTGAGGACATCATGGCAGATGGCAGGAGCTTGAGAGAGCAAGAGATTGTATTGCCAAACAGAAAGCTAGATACTGATTCAGGGGTCAGTTTTACTCTTGTAACTCATTCTCAAGAAAGCTCAAGGTCCCCATCATCCCTTCCAAGAGCATGCCTCCAATGACTGAAGGACTTCCACTAGTCCCCACCTCTTGAAGATACCACCACCACACTAAAGATAGAAATCTCCAACACATGAGCCTTTGGAAAACAAACCACATCCAAACCATAGAACATCAAAGGTAGTAAATAGCTGCGAATAGACTGCATCACACCTCGTGTACCGCGCCACTGCGCAGGTGAATAACGAGTTAGAACGACAAAAAACTATCTTGTTAGGAACTTACAGCAAAATTGGGGTGCACCGAAACCTAGAGGAAGGATTTCCAGCACTGAGGTCCGGTAACTGAGTCTCAAACACGAGCCAACTGTGCGACCGGAGATCTGGGCTGACTGATCTGCTCGGCCCGCTCCGCGGCTACAGATGGCGGGGTGCTGCCGAGAAGCGACCAGCAAGCAGAGAGAAATGTTGCTACGGATTCTGTGGAATCCTGCCGGCTGAGCCCTCACTGAGCCCCGGGCTGAGTTCGGGATTTCAGACGGGGAAGGAAGCGGTACAGTTCTATCCCCCACAACGGAAACTCCACCAAGGAAACCAGCGGCCACCATCTTGGAGAGCTGACATAACCACCTCCAGTCTCCACCACAGATTGCAACAATAAAACAGGTGTGTGTTACTCAGCTCATCCCCATACAGCGGGGAATTCATATAAAATCTCTCCTAGGCTTTCCAGGGGAGGGAGTATCAGAGTGAGCCTGCATAAAGACGCAGGGAAAACTAGAGACACCCGACCTTCAACTCCCCCTCCCATCAGCACCCAAAACGAAACCTGTCTAGCCAGCGCTGGGGGAGGGGAAAGCAGAAAAAATCAAAACAATAGAGTGCCGGGGTTCCCAACAGCCACCCTCCACACCCTGCAAACGGCAGGCCCAGAGTACAGGTTGAACTGCCGAGAGGCATCACTCAGGGGAAATCTGGTCTAGCAGGAGAAACCAGGACTAGCAGGAGAAACTAGGGGACAAGAGACCAAGCCCTCGCAACTAGGCGGCTGGAGACCGCATGCCTGCCGGCGACAGTTCACCCGCTGCCCTCGTGACTGGGCGGCTGGAGATCACTCGCCCACCGGTGACAGCTGGCCCGCTGCCCTCGCGACTGGGTGGCTGGAGACCGCCCCCCCACCGGTGACAGATCGCCCACCGGCTGCCCGCGCGACTGGGCGGCTGGAGACTGCCCGCTGGCTGGCAACCAAGAGCTGAAACCAACCAGAGACAGTCCAGTCCCACCCCCCATCCGGACACCCCGGCAACGAGCCTGGGGCCTGACATAACAGAGAGGTGACGTCACTGGAGCTCGGCCATCGGAATTCCTTCCCAGCAGAATTCACGTTAGCAGGCATAGTCTACCAACACAAAGGAGAGACAACAGAGATATACAAAACCAAAACAAATCTATAGAAGAGAGCAGAAACACAGCAATCAAATAGAGTTGGAAAATAACGTGAACATCATGAAATAACAAGGGAAAAAAGGAGTACAAACAATGCAGGACAACTTAAATCTACAGGAGGACCTACAAGCATCAGAAACATGGACAGGGAAAGAAATCAAGGCATACCTAACTCAGATGGAAAGGAATTTTAGAGAAGACATAAGACAGCAAGTCCAAGAATTGAAAGTATATTTTGAAAACGAACTAAACAAACAAATTCAAACTGCAAAGAACGAGCTTTACCAGGAGACAGAGATCTTAAAAAAAAACCAAACAGTAATTTTAGAAATGCAAGAAACCATAAACCAGATTAAAAATGCTAACGAGAGTATTACAAATAGGCTAGTTCAAGTAGAAGTCAGAACATCAGATAATGAAGACAAAGTTTATCAACTTGAAAAGAATATAGTCAACACAGAAAACATGCGTAAATCTCACAAGCAACCTATTCAAGAGATATGGGATGTCATAAAAAAACCAAATTTGAGAGTCATCGGGATAGAAGAAGGCATAGAGATTCAAACTAAAGGAATGGACAACCTATTAAATGAAATAATTCTAGAAAACTTCCCAGAGATGAAAGATGGAATGGATTGCCAAATCCTGGAAGCCTACAGGACCCCAAACATTCAAAACCGTAATAGACCAACTCCAAGACATATAATTATGAAGATAGCCAACATACAGAACAAGGAGAGAATATTAAAAGCTATGAGAGAAAAGAGGCAGATTACATTCAGGGGTAAACCAATTAGGTTAACGACTGATTTCTCATCACAGACTTTGAAAGTGAGAAGATCCTGGAACAGTGTATTTCAAATGCTGAAAAATAATGGATTCCAACCAAGAATACTGTATACAGCAAAATTAAGCTTCAGATTTGACAATGAAATTAAAATCTTTCACGATAAACAAAAGCTAAAACAATTTGCAGCCAGAAAACCAGCATTGCAAAGCATTTTGAGCAAAATACTACAAGAAGAGGAATTGAAAAATAGTGCCCAAAACTAACAGCGGGAGGTATCTCAGTAAAGGGGGAGGAAAATAACCAAAAAGTAAAAACTAGCCAAACTAAAATAAATAAATAAATAAACATGACTGGAAGTACGAACCATATTTCAATTGTAACCTTAAATGTTAATGGCCTAAACTCACCAATCAAGAGACATAGACTAATAACCTGGATCAAAAAAACAAATCCAACAATATCTGCCTTCAGGAGACTCATATGATAGGAAAAGACATACACAGGCCGAAGGTAAAAGGTTGGGAAAAATCATACCACTCACATGGCCCTCAGAAGCAAGCAGGAGTGGCCATACTCATATCGAATAAAATCAACTTCAAACCTAAGTTAATCAAAAGGGATAAAGAAGGACACTATATACTCTTAGAAGGAACCATCCACCAACAAGACATAACAATTATCAATTTGTATGCACCAAACAATGGTGCTGCAACGTTCATAAAACAAAGGCTCCTCAAGTTCAAGAGTCAAATAGACTACAACACAATAATTATGGGTGACTTCAACACACCGCTCTCGCCATTAGACAGATCCTCTAGACAAAAGCTGAATAAAGAAACTATAGAACTCAATAGCACAATCAATAACCTAGACTTAACTGACATATATAGAATATATCAACCATCATCAAATGGATACACGTTCTTCTCAGCAGCATATGGATCCTACTCAAAGATAGACCATATATTATGCCACAGGGCAACTCTTAGGAAATATAAAGGCGTGGAGATAATACCATGCACCATATCTGATCATAATGGAATGAAACTGGAAATCAATGATAAAAGAAGGAAGGAAAAATCCTACATCACATGGAAAATGAACAATATGTTACTGAATGACCAATGGGTTACAGAAGACATAAAGGAGGAGATAAAAGAATTCTTAGAGACAAATGACGATACAGACACAACATACCGGAATCTATGGGAAACAATGAAAGCAGTTTTAAGAGGGAAATTCATTTCTTGGAGTTCTTTCCTCAAAAAAAGAAAAAACCAACAAATAAATGAACTCACACTACGCCTCAAAAACCTAGAAAAGGAAGAGCAAAACAACAGCAAATGTAGTAGAAGACAAGAAATAATTAAAATTAGAGCAGAAATCAACGATTTGAAACAAAAAAAAACATTGAAAAAATTGATAAAACTAAAAGTTGGTTCTTTGAAAAAATAAATAAGATCGACAGGCCCTTAGCCATGCTAATGAAGAGAAGAAGAGAGAGAACTCAAATTACTAACGTACGGGATGAAAAAGGCAATATCACAACAGACACTACAGAAATACAGAAGATAATTAGAAAGTATTTTGAAACCCTATATTCCAATAAAATTGAAGATAGTGAAGATATCGATAAATTTCTTAAGTCATACGATCTGCCCAGATTGAGTCAGGAAGACACACACAATTTAAATAGACCAATAACAAAGGAAGAAATAGAAGAAGCCATCAAAAGACTACCAACAGAGGAGTTATACAAAACCTTCAAAGAAGAATTAATACCAATACTTTTCAAGCTATTTCAAGAAACAGAAAAAGAAGGAGTTCTTCCAAATTCATTCTATGAGGTCAATATCACCCTGATCCCGAAACCAGACAAAGACACTTCAAAGAAAGAAAACTACAGACCAATATCTCTGATGAACTTGGATGCAAAAATTCTCAATAAAATCCTGGCGAATCGAATACAAAAGCATATCAAAAAAATTGTCCACCATGATCAAGTAGGATTCATCCCTGGGATGCAAGGCTGGTTCAATATACGGAAATCAATAAATACTATTCACCACATCAATAGACTTAAAGATAAGAACCATATGATCATCTCGATAGATGCAGAAAAAGCATTCGACAAAGTACAGCATCCCTTTATGTTCAAAACTCTCGAAAAACTAGGGATAACAGGAACTTACCTCAACATTGTAAAAGCTATATATGCTAAACCTCAGGCTAGCATCATCGTAAATGGAGAAAAACTGAAGGCATTCCCTCTAAAATCTGGAACAAGACAGGGATGCCCTCTATCACCACTTCTATTCAATTTAGTTCTTGAAATACTAGCCAGAGAAATTAGACAAAAGAAATAAAGGCATAAAAGTAGGAAAAGAAGAACTTAAATTATCACTATTTGCAGATGACATGATAATATATTTAACAGACCCAAAAGGGTCTACAAAGAAACTGCTAGAGTTAATAAATGACTTCAGCAAAGTGGCAGGATATAAAATCAACACGCATAAATCAAATGCATTCCTGTTTATCAGAAACAAAACTTTTGAAATGGAAATGAGGAAAACCACTCCATTCACAATATCCTCAAAGAAAATAAGATACTTGGGAATCAACCTAACAAAAGAGGTGAAAGACTTATACAATGAAAACTACAGAACCCTAAAGAGAGAGAGAGAAGAAGATCTTAGAAGATGGAAAAATGTACCCTGTTCATGGATAGGCAGAACTAACATCATCAAAATGGCGATATTACCCAAAGTTCTCTACAGGTTTAATGCGATGCCAATCAAAATCCCAACGGCATTTCTTGTAGAAATAGATAAAGCAATCATGAAATTCATATGGAAAAACAAAAGATCCAGAATAGCAAAAGCAATTCTAAGCAGGAAGTGTGAATCTGGAGGTATAGCAATACCAGATTTCAAACTGTACTACAAAGCAATAGTGACAAAAACAGCGTGGTACTGGTACTAAAACAGGCAGGTGGACCAATGGTACAGAATAGAGGACACAGAGACCAATCCACAAAATTACAACTTTCTTATATTTGATAAAGGGGCTAAAAGCATGCAATGGAGGAAGGATAGCATCTTCAACAAATGGTGCTGGGAAAATTGGAAATCCATATGCAACAAAATGAAACTGAATCCCTTTCTCTCGCCATGCACAAAAGTTAACTCAAAATGGATCAAGGAGCTAGATATCAAATCAGAGATACTGCGTCTGATAGAAGAAAAAGTTGGCTACGATCTACATACTGTGGGGCCGGGCTCCAAATTCCTTAATAGGATGCCCATAGCCTAAGAGTTAATAACAAGAATAAAGAAATGGGAGTTACTTAAACTAAAAAGTTTTTTTCTCAGCAAGAGAAACAATAAGAGAGGTAAATAGAGAGCCTACATCCTGGGAACAAATTTTTACCCCTTACACTTCATTCAGATAGAGCCCTAATATCCGGAATATACAAAGAACTCAAAAAATTAAACAATAAGATAACAAATAACCCAATCAACAAATGGGCCAAGGACCTGAACAGACACTTCTCACAGGAGGACATACAATCAATCAACAAGTACATGAAAAAATGCTTACCATCTCTAGCAGTCAGAGAAATGCAAATCAAAACCACCCTAAGATACCATCTCACTCCAGTAACATTGGCAGCCATTATGAAGTCAAACAACAGTAAGTGTTGGCGAGGATGTGGGGAAAAGGGTACACTTGTACACTGCTGGTGGGACTGCAAATTGGTGAGGCCAATTTGGAAAGCAGTATGGAGATTCCTGGGAAAGCTGGGAATGGATCCACCATTTGACCCAGCTATCGCCCTTCTCGGACTATTCCCTGAGGACCTTAAATGAGCGTACTGTAGGGATATTGCCACATCAATGATCATAGCGGCACAATTCACAATAGTAGACTGTGGAACCAACCTAGATGCCCTTCAATAGATGAATGGATAAAAAAAAAGTGGCATCTATACACAATGGTGTATTATGCAGCACTAAAAAATGACAAAATCATAGAATTTGCAGGGAAATGGATGGCATTAGAGCAGATTATGCTAAGCGAAGCTAGCCAAGCCCTAAAAAACAAATGCCAAATGTCTTCTTTTATATAAAGAGAGCAACTAAGAACAGAACAGGGAGGAAGAGCATGAGGAAAAGATTAACATTACACAGAGACGAGTGGGGGGAGAGAAAGGGAGAAAGAAGGGTAAGCATATGGAAATGGTAGGAGACCCTCAATGTTACACAAAATTACATATAAGAGGTTGTGAGGGGAAAGGGGGGGGGAAGGGAGAGAATTGAACAACAGCAGAGGAGGTAGAGAGGGAAGATGGGAGGGGAGGGGGGACAGTAGGGGATAGGAAAGGTAGCAGAATACAACAGTCACTAATATGCCATTATGTAAAAATGTGAGTGTGTAACCAATGTGATTCTGCAATTTGTATTTGCAGTAAAAATGGGAGTTCATAACCCACTTGAGTCAAATGTATGAAACATGATATATCATGAGCTTTATAATGTTTTGAACAACCAATAAAAAAAAGGTAGTAAAAGGTAGTAAACATACTAGAAAGTTAAGTAGAACCTCTTGATGATCACATAGGAATAATTATGCTCAAGGATAAAAAAGAATAAATATATCACTTGCCTCCACTTCCACAAAAGAGTACCTATTTTTTAATTTTAGTGCTGGTAGGCAAGTAAATTAGGTAAAATAGGACTAACTAGATGCTAAAAATGCTATGGTTGACATTACAAACACAGGAGTTCTGAAGGCATTCAGGGATTTAGATGTGGCACTCAGTTCAAATGAATAACTTTTTGCCATAAATGATTACTTTTTTTTTTTTTTTTTGTATTAGGGATTGAATTCAGGGGCACTTGACCACTGAGCCACATCCCCAGCCCTATTTTGTATTTTATTTAGAGACAGGGTCTCACTGAGTTGCTTGCTTAGCACCTTGCTTTTTCGGAGGCTGGCTTTGAACTTGTGATCCTCCTGCTTCAGCTTCCCAATCTGTGGGATTATAGGCATTCGCCACTGTACCTGGCCCATAAATGATTACTTTGCCAGAAAAATAGTAAACCACAATTCTGATCTTTATTGTCAAGAAGGTGTTTCACATTTGTAGGATATTTAATAATGAAAGTGGGAAATGGAAAGAAAACAGTGATAAGAAGTGTCTATTCGAGGTTGTAGTATCATCTAGTTTTTCTTAGAAGACACTATAACCATTTACCTTTACAAATCACTAAAAAGTTCCAGAACAAAACAGGATTTTTCTTTCTTTGTTTTTAGTAGACAAAGTAAACCAATCTCTCTCTTATAAAATGAATAACTATTTGCAAGGCTGTTATAGAACTTTCAGAGTTATTTATTAGGAAACAAAAAAGGTAAATGACCAACATTAGGCTTTAATCTTCATATTTATTGCCAGGCCAATTATATGGTATAGACTGTTGGCTTCTCACCAAAATCAATGGTCTCATCTTCCTTGGCACATAGCTCAACTACACATGGGGGTCTCCTTGTGCTAATGTGACTAGCTGACTTTCACAAGTTTCTGTACTGCATTTAGGCTTGGTCAATAAAAATTTCCACGAACATGCTTCTGTACTGTGTTTTTCCCTCCAGGATGACTAGAATAAAGATGGTCCCAAACTTAAAAGTCACATGGAAGGGGCTTAGGCTGTAGCTCAGTGGTAGAGTACTTGCTTTGCACATGTGAGGCACTGGGTTCAATCTTCAGCACCACATAAAAATAAATAAAGATATGTGTCCTTCTACAACTATAACATATATCTATGAAAAAATAACAGAGGCACCAACAGCCTAAATGACCACATGGAAGAAGGCTACCCTGACTGCCTGTTAATCTACTAGCAATGTTAATGTGAACAAAAAATAAACTTGTATTTGCATCATTATATTTTGAGGTGTGTTTGTGACAGCAATTAGCTCAACTTATTTCAAAGTTTAAATAATGCAGATTTTTAGAATCTTAATGACTTTAGCAACCTAAGAACTCTTTATGAAAAAGGATGGTTCAGGTTCAACTAAAATACTCAAAATTAAGGAAATCTCATGCAGTATTTATCTAAATGTTTAAAAACTTCTTGTCAAAATTCTTATTAACAAATAATGCATTAGTCAAAATGCCTAAGCCAAATACATAAACATCTATGAATTACAAAGTTACCTTCAATGACAACATCATGAAAAGTTATTATAATAAGGGACATTAATTATATGACATTATATCAACATTGAGTATTCAGATTGTGCCAAACACTGTAATGAGTCATTTAGCCATTACATTATCCCCTTTATTTCTCATCTCAACTCCCTGAGGGAAATACTACTATAATCCCCACTTTATGAATGAGAAAATTGAGGTATACAATAACTTATTCATATCATAAGAGTTACAAATGACAGCTGGAATTTGAACTTTACAGTTCAAATTCCTGAGCTCCTGCTCTTCACTACTAGGTAACAATGGCTCTGCAAGTAAAACGTCTTATCATCCCCAAATTATAAAATTTGGAGAGTAATTTGAAACTAAATGAAATCAAAATGAACATTAAATAAAGAATCCTCTAAATAGTTAAAAAATATGAATAATAAGTGGTTCTATCTGATGCAAATGATATTAAAAAAGCCAGGACCAAATTGCTTTCTCTATCAGTCTCTTCCTTGACAAACAGTATTAAATCATAACCTTCACAATGAATAAGGGCAGAGATTCATGAGTGAGAATCTAACCTCTTATTTCTAGTTTGTTGTCACCCTGATCAGAAAACCAGCCCCTGGTAGATTTATTAATGGCAACATAACTCTTAACATTTCTTTGATTTCTGACTTTTTGGTTCAACCCCTGACCCCATGAAGTCAATTGCCAAGCTTGCTAATTCTTCCTTGAAAATGTCAGGTACATTCAATTCCTCTTACTATGTTCACTGCCATTGTTTTAAGTCAGACTTGTACTACCTATCACCTACTCTAGTGTTTTTCTAACATTTTTTTTCTCCTAGTACTGGGGACTGAACCTAGGGGTGCTTTACCACTGAGTCACACCCCAGCCTTTTAAATTTTATTTTATTTTTAAATTAAAAAAATGTTAATTGTAGGTGGACACAATACCTTTATTTTATTTTTTTAATGTGGTGCTGAGGATTGAACTCATTGCCTCACACATGCTAGGCAAGCACTCTACAACTGAGCCACAACTGCAGCCCTGTTTTAAAATTTTAAGACAAGGTTTCACTAAGTTGCTGAGGCTGGCCTTGAACTTGCAATCCTCCTGCCTTAGTCCTCTGAGTTGCTAGGATTACAAGCATGTGCCACTGCACCTGTTTTTTTTTTCTAACTTTTTAGATTGTTTTCCTGTTAATAGAAATATTTTACATCTTGACCCAGTATAAACACATATATATGTGCATTTATAACGGACATCAAATCTTTATGAAATAAGATTTTCTCTTCCTAAGAGCAATGTACTCTAATATTACTTAATATTTGGTTACATCTCTCACTATCGATTTCATGATCACTGGTGGGTCACAACTAGTAGTGTGAATAACTTTAACTGTTGCAAATGCTTCCTTAGTACCATCTTGGTCTCCTGGCTCCTTTCTTTTCACCTCCACCAAATTAAACTTTTTAAAGGGCCATACTAAGTATGTCTACTTTTTATCCTGTCTGCTTCATATCCTATATGGGTACTTCCTATAATCTAAAGAATAAAGTCCAAATCCCTTGGTCTACCAGAAATACGTCAATATATTACCCCAACTACAAAGTGAATAATCCTGATCATAACTTGAGCTTTTCTGATTCTTCTCAGATCACATTCTTTTCCCAAGTCCTTAGATATGTTTGTGAAAATTCTACTCAATCATTCAGTATATATTTATTTAGTGAGCAGTTACATGTCCTATGCATAGAGTGAAGCAGGTGGTCCCTGTACTCATAGAGCTTATAGTACAGTACTGTAAATGAGAAATTACTGACAAAAGGAGAAATAGAGTACAGCTGGAGTACAGAGAGAAAGAGCTCACCTAGTGAATGGCAATGTGGCACCAAGTCTCCCAGAGAAAAAGCCATTTGCTTAGTCTAAGTACCAAAGGATTTCCCAGGTAAAAAGTAGGAAAACAGGATGCCAAGGGTTCTGAGGGAAAAAATGGTACAAAGAAATCCAAAGAAGTAGAAGACCAGCTTGGCTACAGCAGAGAAAATTCAAGGCAGAGCAGTCCATCAGCCTGGGGAAAATGGAACAGTATTCCGTAGATGATGTTATATCCTAGATTGAAGTATTTACCATGATAGCCTATGCCAGGTATCTTAGCATCTACAAAGGTTTAAGGCATGTTTTCTTGCCATCCAGGAACTCACATTCTTCTGTGAAAACTGATAGGTAAGCCTTTAATGGAGCCAAAGTAGATATATGTACAAATAGTTCAGAGAAAGGATTTAACTTTTCCTGACATATTGGGAAAAGCTTCCTAGGGGAGGTAATACCTGAACAGAAATTTGAAAAATGATATGAGTTCCCTAGCTGATAATGACTAATAAAGCAAAGGACCAGCATATATAAAATTACAGTACCAAGAAAAAATTTTTAAAAAGCATGACTTTTCCATGATGGCCCACAGGAGAATTGTATTTTCTTTCTTTTTCTTTTCTTTCTTTCTTTTTAATATATGACAGTGGGATGCATTACAATTCTTATTACACATATAGAGCACAAGTTTTCATATCTCTGGTCATATACAAAATACTTTCACACCAATTCATGTCTTCATACATGTACTTTGGATAATAATTATCATCATATTTCACCATCATTTCTAACCCCATGCCCTCTCCCCTCCCTTCCCCTCCAACCCTTCTGCCCTATCTAGAGTTCATCTATTCCTCCTATGCTCCCGCTCCCTATCCCACTATGAATCAGCCTTCTTATATCAAAGAAAACACTTGGCATTTGGTTTTGTGGGATTGGCTAACTTCACTTAGCATCATCTTCTCTAACTCCATCCATTTATCTGCAAATTTTGAAGACAAACAACAATAAATGTTGGCAAGGATGTGGGGAAAAAGGCACACTCACACACTGTTGACGGGACTGAAAATTGGTGCAGCCAAAATGGAAAGCAGTATGGAGATTTCTTGGAAAACTGCGAATGGAACAACCATTTGACCCAGCTATCCCTCTCCTCAGTCTATACTCAAAGGATCTAAAAACAGCATACTACAGGGACACAGCCATATCAATGTTTATAGCAGCACAATTTATAGTAGCTAAACTGTGGAACCAACCTAGATGACTTTCAATAGATGAATGGATAAAAAAATGTGGCAGATATACACAATGGAATATTACTCAGCAATAAAAGAGAATAAAATCATGGCATTTGCAGGAGGATTGTGTTTTCATGCTCCTCAGAATTTAGAGACCCTGCACCACCATGGAGTTGGTTGGCAGATTGAGGAAGTACTTGAAGAAACAGGCTTTGTCTCCTTTTTTCTTTTGTAAGTCCTACAAGGAAGCTTATCATAGTACAGTACTTACAGAAAGCACTCAATATCAGTAAATATGTATTTACTAAGTGATCCCTTATTTGAGGAAGGAATAAGAGAGTAAACATATTCTAAGATAATTTTCATGGGTTGGGAAGGATATGACCAAAGAAGGAAGTGAAATATCTGTGACTCAAAAATTCAAATGGTAGGGGAAGAACTCCAAATCACTAGGGCTGGGACTCCCTTGTAAACGAAGGTAATAAAAATAGGTTAGGTGAGAAATTACATAAATTACTTATTAAAAATGTGTAAAACTGAATGTTTTTAATTAAAAAAAATTGTGTACCTACAAGTACTGGCATAGTTGATATCATTTCAAGCAGAGAATAGAGAATTTAATAGTTCATCTCTTCTCCACCTTTCGATATCTATGCATTGAGTTTTAAGAAAATCATTTAAATTATCTTCAGCAGACATTACTAACTTATTCCATACCAATGAATTCCAATGACATCATTGTTTCCATGGTAACTAATGCACTTCAAAAGGGGGAAAACAGAGAACAAGACTAAAAACCAGAGGAAAAATGGAATAAAGTAGGATAAATAAAGCATAACATCTCCTTTGCATTTATGGAACACTTTCTAATTTCAAACACTTTACCATTATTTAGACTCTGAGGCTTTTAAGAGCCAGGGGTTCTTAGAAGTGATCAAATCCACTTCTCACTTTCAGCCCAGATTCCCTTCTCAAGGTAGCTGCACTATGGTTGTCAAATCACAGATAGAGCTCATTGTCAAAATAGTTCTCACTCATTTACTTGTAAATGTTGTTGAACATCTTTTTTGATCTGAAAGTTTAAGAAATCATTAAGACATTCTACCTCTTTAAAAAATTTCACAGTTGAGAGGGCAAATAATTTTAAAATATGGGTGAAAAAAGAGGGCTATAATAAAGATATTGGAAGGCATTAAAAAAAAACAAAGGAAGGAACCATTAATTCCATCTTGGAATCAATCTTAGATTACACAGCTTCAGTGACTTATTTCTACTCTCCTTCAGTCCCACACACCCACAACCACATCCTGGACCTTACCATGACCCAGATCTGCTCCAATTCTGAAAATCTGAACTCCAACATTAACTGTTCGATCCCAAACAGTTCTCTTATTCTCTAAATAATGCCTGAAATACTCCTATGTGCCTTATACAGCCCATCATCCTTCACTTGAGATACTTCTTCCCACATTCCCTAATATCCTCAACTTTTATCCTTCAATGGCATCCACCTAATAATAGCCTAACCTGGATTTTGTGACCATCCCTTTCCCCCTTTGTTATGTTCTAGAAGGATTATCTTTCTACTTTCTGTCTTAAAACCTAGAGAAAATTTTGTTAGAACAGTATGAGGCTGTTTACCTTTTTATTTATTTATTAACAGATAGTAAGTGCCACGGTCTGCCAGTAAGTGCAAGTTAACTCCTGAACTAAAAGGAGTTAGACATGCTGAATTTGGCAACTATAGTTATCAGACTCTCAACTAGCAAAGTCTAGTAGTCTAGTAGGAACTTCCCCATAGCCGCTGCCACCTCAAATGACAGTGTCAGCTGAAATGGTCTATTGACAAGGGGATAAAATAGGAAAAAGTTCTTACTCCCACCCTTTTAAGTTTATTTTCCTCACAGACTTCATGATGTTTTGAATGAGCTAGACAAGTTTCTCTACCTCCACCTTACAGAATGAGAAGTTAAGCATTTACTTACACACAGAAAGAAGGCCATTATCCTAACCTTAAGGTGATCTTAACAGACCATGGGCTCTATTACCTCATTTCTGCCAGAAAGAATGACAGATTACTTATAAATTCAGGGTCATCATTTTTAGTAGAAAGCCCTCTCTCTTAATTTTATAGTTTAAAATATCATATAATAAGCAAACCTTTTTAGCTATCTGGGTGGGCATTATTCATTTCTAGTTTTTCTTGGAGGTCGTAAAGTCACTCTGTTCAAACTAGGTGTTTTAGAGACAAAGTTTTATGAGATGACCATTTGGATATCATTGCTTTAAAATTTTTCTAAGCTAAAATTCACAACATAGAACACTTGCCCTACACTACTTATCAATCACAATTTTACCCTTGCTAGTGAAAAATAGCCTTAGATTACCTGGAAGGTAAGAGTTAAGGTGTCTTCCTTATTAGGCTCAATTTTCTCCTCTTTTTCTTTTTTTGCCCTGTGGTGCTGTGTGCATGTAAGGTAAGTAATCTACCACTGAGCCACAACCCCCACTTCCCAGGCTCCTCTATTTTCACCAGAGCATGTTGATCCAACCCAGAGCTCCACGTCTTGTCAATGCACACAGCTCTGCATTAACTGGCAAGAGAGAAGAGGTACTTGTCAAGGAGGGTCACCTGAATCCCACTATTGTACAATTTTATACTTTTCAAATCTCCCCTGATAAACATTTATGAAAGCTTTTCTGAGAGTCCATTCATTCTAATACATTATTGGGTCTTATCCTGTGTCATGGTCTCATTGAAGTATCTGAAGATAGTTATGAATTCTTTCTATGCCAAAATGAACATAATTGAGCATACAACTTGTTATGGGAAACAGGAGATAGAGAGAATGATGAGATCTCTGAAGCTAATCCAAGAGCTAAAAAAGCTCTGTTGTATAAACTTTAAAATCTATCCTTGAAGTTAGCAAGTCCATTAGAGAGCTGCATAGACAGAAGTATCACCTTGGCCTTGTACTTGTACACCTTGTACACTTTGTCACCTTAGCTTACTCTAATTGTCCCCTGGCACAGTTTCTCTTGTTGAGGCATACTTAAAGGAGAAAGCTTTTTTTATTATAAAAAAGTAATGAGAACATGTTCAATATATATAGCTTCTTTCTGAGAACACAGAAAAGTTCTCTTCTGGTCTCAGCTGTTTCTCTGGAGCATCCAGACTTTTTTCACCTTGTGGTAGTTGAGGGTGTTTTAATGGTGCCCTTGGCTGGTAGAAAACTCAGGGCATGCCTCTAGCAGGTACTGAAGTTCTAATGGCATGCATTTATACTGACTTTCTATTCATTCTATCTGATTTAAATTATTCTTTGTCTGTTTTATTATATTTTTACCTTGTTCAATTTTATCATACTGTGCAGAAAATCCTGAAGTATCTCTTAGAAGAAGGTAAGCTAATAGTGAGTTAAAATGTAGGTGTTTTAGTCAGCTATTTCGCTGCTGTGACTAAAGGACCCAACCAGCACAATTGTAGGGAAGAAAAAGTTTATTTGCGGGCTCACGGTTTTAGAGGTCTTAGTCCATAGAAAGCTGGCTCTATTCCTTGAGGAGGCTGAAAGTGCTCGAGGTGAAGCAGAACTTCATGGCAGAAGAGTGTGATAGAGGTAAGCAGTTCACATGATGATCAGAAAGCAGAGCCACTCCACTGGCCAGACACAAAATATATACCCCCAAACCTCATCCCCAATGTCTCACCTCTTCCAGCCACACCCCCCCTGCCTCTAGTCACCACTCAGTTAATCCCATCAGGAAATTAATACACTGATTGGGTTAAGGCTCTCACAATCCAATAATTTTTACTCTGAACCTTCTTGCATTGTCTCACATGTGAGCTTCTGGGGCATGCCTCACATCAAACTATAACAGTAGGAGACAACAAAAACAAAAAGTATTCTTTTTTTCACTTGTTCTCCCATAAGTGATCTCTTCAAGTCTATCTACTAGTTTCCTAAAATGCTCATCATTGTCATTATTTTTTTTTTCAGTGAAGAAGGCTACAAGTATTTGAGAGGAATAGAACTTTTTCAGAAAACTTGTATCAGAAGGATATTTCAGAATTTTTCTTAATAAATAATGTATAGACAGGTACCTATAAGAGCTTTTAAATTGATCATAAATATGAACTAGGAATTTCATAAAAATTTCTATACTGGACTAAATTAAAACTCAGACTGTATTCTTCAATTACTTGCTTCTTCAGTTAGAAGAGTTTCATTTTTTTCAACAATGAAGCTGTCGATGCTTACCGGCACATGGACTTTTCGAAACATCTCGGCACCTTTATGTGCATCCATCAATGCAATGTCTTGGGGTGTGGAGACAATCACAGCACCTAACCAAAAGAGAAACAAAACTGTTGGGAGTCAGCCTGGCTCCAAAGACTAACTTCCCCATCCCTTGAGAAGAGCCATCCAATGGTGAGACCTGCTGGCTCACATGATCCTTACCCACCAATCAGACTAGCCCTGCTGGCTCACATGATCTTTACCCACCAATCAGAAAGCACCCCATGCCAACTGTCAAACCATTCAACCATTAAACTGTCATAACTGTAAAACCACCCCTGGCTCTATAAATATGCAGAGCTGTTCCTCAATAAATGGGCATTTTCTCCAACCATGAGCCTTGTTCATTCTCTCACTGGTGCTGAAACCCAGGAGGGGGAATGCCTCGCTGCTCGAGGGCCCCCCCCTCTTAAGGTTTCGCACGCTGCTACTACTCACACAACACTGGCTCTTCAGTAGGTGAGTTCCCCTATCGGGGATATCCAACTTCAGACGGGCTACGCAGGGGCTTTGACTGTAATCGTCCAGCAAATCTCTGATGCCCAATCTGGAGGAGAGAACGTACCCCACCACGACCTTCACGGTCATGGTGGACTCTCTGGAACCCAGTTCATGAGTGGGAGGTACTGAGGGGTAGAAGAACAGGCACTCCTCTCTCTCTTAACCACTCTTGTCCCTCTCCTACCTATGGGGGCCTCTTCTTCCCTCCCTGCAGACTCCCTCTTATTAAATTCTGCACACAGATTGGCCTTACTATCAATTAGACAATCAAAGTCAATGGCCCCCAGGAGGATCCCTAGATCCCGCAATTCTCAGAGATCTGTTTAACTTCTGCGAGCGCTCGAAAAAATGGAGATCCCCTATGTTGAGGCTTTTTTTTCTCTTCTTCGTTTTTCACCCCGGCCTATCCAGCAGATGAAACCTATCCCTACCAACCACCCCCGTTGGCTCCGTCCAGCCCCTCAGGTGCTCCCCCTGACTCGGCCAACACCTTTAGTCCCCCCAAAATAGGTCCTGCTCCCTAGTCCCACAAACCAAGGCCCCCTAAGAGAGGTTGCTGGACCTGAGGGCATTATCCAGGTACATATCCTGTTCTCTATGAATGACTTCACGCAATTTGAGGGAAGGTTGGGCTCATTCACCACAGAAGAGAGTTTCAATGGGTCCTCCAGGCTTATAGCCTCACTTATATGTTATTGGCTAACACTCTCCTTCTTGAGGAACGTACCAGAGTCTGGGAACTTGCCAGAGCCCATGCGGATGAAACTCACCAAGTTAATCCCAATCACCCTCCAGGGCCACTTGCTGCCCCAGATAATATACAAGCTGGCACACAGAGTAGGGACTGATTCTCTGCATATATTATTGCTGGGCTCAAAAAAGCGGCACGTAAGGCCATCAATTTCAAAAAATTACAAGAGACTCCATCGGAATTTCTGGATCAGCTTATGAAAGCCCTTCAGCAGTAACCTAGATCCTGAAACCCCAGATGGCCGTCATATCCTTATGACATATTTCCTCTTGCAGAACTACCCCAACATCCGGGCCAAACTAAAAAAGCTCGAACAAGGCCCTGCCACCCCCCAGACTGAGAAATTTCAGATGCTAGCCCAGGCCCTGCAGGGTGCTTCCTCAGGTCACCACCCATCACCTCAGGTCAACCCCCCCCCCCCGCGCCTGCTTCAAGTGTGGCAAGGAGGGACATTGGGCCAGGGCATGTCCCGCACTACATACTCCACATACCTCATGCCCTAAATGTCAACAACAAGGTCATTGGGGCTCTGACTGTCCTAGATCCCGTAGGAGGCCTATGACCAGGGAACCCTCCGATCTTCTGGGCATGGCAATCAATTGACGGAGTCTTGGGTCCTTGTCCCCGGCCATAACGATCAATAGACAGGGACCCAGGGTGCAGATTCAGGTGGATAGGCGCAAGGTTGACTTTCTCCTTGACACTGGGGCTATCTTCTTAGTCCTGACAGAATTCTGGGGGCAAACGGTACCGTCCACCTCTCCTATTGTCGGGGTAGGAGGAAAGACCATCTATCCAAGAAAGACTCCCTTATTACTCTGTTCCATAGACAACTTCCCATTCTTCCAGACGTTCCTAATTATGCCCCAATGTCCAGTTCCTTTGCTCAGCCGAGATATTCTCTCTAAATTCAATACAACAATCAATATCCGGGCTCCTAGCATCAGTCAGGCCCCAGAATCAGCCTGTTCATCTTTTCTGGCCCTTTTGGCAGAAGACTGGCCATTCTGCTCCACTTGTGAGGCTGACATGAAACACCATACTAAAAAAAGACCCCTTACCTATGAACCTGGTTGACCAGATTGTATGGGATACCCACACCCCCTCCACCGTTTCCTGCCCACCAGTTAACATTCATCTCATGCTATCTTTGTTTATATATTTATTTTTTAGTTGTAGTTGGACACAATACCTTTATTTTATTTATTTTAGCGTGGAGCTGAGGATGGAACCCAGGGCCTCCTATGTGCTAGGCAAGCATTCTATTGCTGAGCCACAACCCTAGCCTCAAAACAATGCTATCTTTTAATTCTTCATGGAAACATTACTTCTCTAACATTATGTTCCTTACAGGTTCAAAGAGTCTACTCCATGAGTTAGGTAATTCATACAGATTTTATATAAATAAGAAAGATGAGGAAATGTGTACTTTGCTCTTGCCTTAGACTCCTCACTTCTAAAATCACAACTGATCAGTGATTAAGAATCATAACTATATCACTGAATCCTCTTCCCATTCACATAATGTGCTAGTGAGACATGCATAAAGCAGGCATAATGTCAAGAAGCTAATAATCTATCTGGGAGAACTTCCCGCCAAAAAAAAAAAAATCAAAGATTACAACACAAAGTGCTAAGTATTAAAGCAGAGATGTGCATCTGAAGTTATAAAGGAGGGACAGGAAGGAAAGCTAACTGGAACAGAGGATGATGCTCTATGGGGTGGGAGGTGAAAGATTAGAAGCACTGAGGAAAAGTTTCAGGAAAGAGTATTCCTAAGTAGAGACCCAAAAGTTTATTTTTTATTTTATTTTTTTTTTTTTGAGAGAGAGAGAGAGAGAGAGAGAGAGAGAGAGAGAGAGAGAGAGAGAACACAACATCTTTGTATGTGGTGCTGAGGATGGAACCCGGGCTGCACGCATGCCAGGTGAGCACATTACTGCTTGAGCCACATCCCCAGCCTCCAAAAGTTTATTTAAAAAAAAATTTTTTTTTAAAGACAAGGACTTTTTTATATATTTATTTTTTTAGTTTTAAGTGGACATAATATCTTTATCTTATATTTATGTGGTGCTGGGGATCAAACTCCATGCCTCAAGCATTCTAGGAGAGTGCTCTACCACTGAGCCACAACCCCAACTCCCTAAAGTTTATATTCTAGAAAAACTCACACTGTAGAGATGTTTTGGTGGGGGCTAAACTGAGGGCCATAGCATGAATTCAGATTCAAAATAGTGGTGACTTGAATTAAGACAGTATTTAAGTGACAGAGATGGAAGCTTCCTTAGATCTCCACTATTAGCCTTACAGAAACCAGATAGCTATTGGGATGGAAACAGAGTTTTGAGAAAAACTGAAGTATGATTTTTTTCATTAAGTGAAAACAACAAAGGCCTATTTATGATTGACAGAGGCTATAAATTTCTTAAATTTTATGGTTTCTTCTACATTGGAATTTTTTGCAGTACAAAGATGCGGTTTCTTTTAGATAATAACCCCAAAATAATTAACATGAACATATCATAGATCACATGATTGACCAAAACCTTTTAACTAAATACACAGTGCATGGACATTTCAGAACCCCAAACCATAAAATTGGTGCCAAATTGTAAGGTTTATCATAGTTAATGAAAATAGAAAAAGAATTAACAATAACTGATTATACCCAGTGGAGGACAAATGACACTACAAAGTACTGTCCAAAGGGATATTCTGAAGAAATTAGAATAGAGAAAATTTGTAGATGAAACTAGTTTTCACCAAGTACATGGTAGGTAATATAAGCATAACAAACTTAAAAAAAAATCTGTGCAACAGTAAGCTACAAATTCATCTTGCAATCAGCATTTTCATTTCTGCAAAACTTTATCTTTCACATTAAATGTCATTAATTTGAATTCTATTGATTTTGTAAGTTTTCTTATATTTTTATGTTTTTAGTGTTTCTAATTTTATAAGAGCTATAGACAAAAGGAATTTTTTAAGTAACTATTTAAGTAACTAGTTTTATAATAAAAATGAATCAATATGGGATAAGGGGAGGAAATTACTTTCCTTTTAGAAGGAGGGTTTATATTCATTATTCAAGTTTGAGATACACCAGCTTTAGAATTCAAACACACAAGGATTTGATGTTTGATTCTATAGCTGATTACCTGTGTGATTCAGGGATTACTTAACCTGAGTTTCAGTTTCTTCATTTACAAAATGACACAGTGATATTTAGATTTCAAGATCTGTTATGATTTAGATACTAGGTGTCTCCCAAAAGCTCATGTGTGAGATAATATAAGAAGGTTTAAAGGAGAAATTATTGGGTTATGAGAGCCTTAACCCAATCAGTGAATTAATTCCCTGACAGGAATTAACTGAGTGGTAACTGCAGGATGGTAGGGTGTGGCTGACGGAGGTGGGTCATTGGGGGTATACATTGGTGAGCTAAGCTTAGTGTGTCTGTATGGCTCTCTCTCTCTTTCTCTCCCCCCCTCCCCACCTCCACCTTGGTGTGATGTCTTGAGCCGATTCTCTCCACAACACTCTTCTAACAAAACGCTCTGCCTCACCTCCAGCCCCTAGGATGGAGTCACTATCTATGGACTGAGACCTCTGAAACTGTGAGCCCCCAGAAAAAGTTCTCCTCTAATTGTTCTTGTCAGGTCTTTTGGTCATAGCAGTGAAAAAACTGACTAAATCAGGATTGAAATAATACAATAAACCACTGTACACAGAAGCTTAATATGGTGCCTCACATTCAATAATGACAGATATTATTAATAATACCATCACCATTATTATGTTTTTTTATTGTTATTATTAAAATGTCTTAGAAGTTGCTGAGAAGATCATTTTCCTATATGCCATCAGACAACTGCATCTTACTTTCAAACTGTTCCATGAACAGCTATCTTCCTATTTTAATTTATTCTGCCTAACAAACAATGGTTCTTTTTCCTCTATTTTAAGGATGGATGGAAATCATATTTCTGCAAAAATTATACTCTATAAATCTGATATATTTCCATGGTTTGCTCTTTTAGATTCTGTTGTCAATGTTTCACCATATTTTCATTTTCAGCCATTCTGAAGGGAAGAATTCTAGCTCTGGCCCCATCTAGCTATGTGACTAATCTTGTACAAATAACTCAGAATCACTCTGGGTATCAGGTTTTTTGTTTGTTTGTTTGTTTTTATTATATATATACCATCAAGTCTCAAATTAGAGAGGTGTTTCCCTGGGAAATCTTCACTGAGTCCTGAAATTACCCTCTCTATCATTTCCTAAGCCCTCAGCTTCTTCTTTTTTTTTTTATTGTTGGTCGTTCAAAACATTACATAGTTCTTAATATATCATATTTCACAGTTTGATTCAAGTGGGTTATGAACTCCCATTTTTACCCCTATACAGATTGCTGTATCACATCAGTTACACTTCCATTGATTTACATATTGCCATTCTAGTGTCTGATGTATTCTGCTGTCTATCCTATTCTCTACTATCCCCCATCCCCTCCCCTCCCCTCCCCTCCCCATTTCTCTCTCTACCCCCTCTACTGTAAATCATTTCTTCCACTTGTATTATTCTTCTCTTACCCCTCATTTCCTCTTATATGTAATTTTGTAAAACCCTGAGGATCACCTTCCATTTCCATGCGATTTCCCTTCTCACTCCCTTTCCCTCCCACATCTCATCCCTGTTTAATGTTAATCTTCTTCTCAAGCTCTTCATCCCTACCCTGTCCTTGGTTACTCCCCTTATATCAAAGCAGTCATTTGGCATTTGTTTTTTTAAGGATTGGCTAGCTTCACTTAGCATAATCTGCTCTAATGCCATCCATTTCCCTCCAAATTCTATGATTTTGTCATTTTTTAATGCAGAGTAATACTCCATTGTGTATAAATGCCACAGTTTTTTTATCCATTCATCTATTGAAGGGCATCTAGGTTGGTTCCACAATCTTGCTATCGTGAATTGTGCTGCTATGAACATCGATGTAGCAGTGTCCCTGTAGCATGCTCTTATTAGGTCTTTAGGGAATAGACCGAGAAGGGGAATAGCTGGGTCAAATGGTGGTTCCATTCCCAGCTTTCCAAGAAATCTCCATACTGCTTTCCAAATTGGCTGCACCAATTTGCAGTCCCACCAACAATGAGCAAGTGTACCCTTTTCCCCGCATCCTCTCCAGCACTTGTTGTTGTTGGACTTCATAATGGCTGCCAATCTTACTGGAGTGAGATGGTATCTTAGGGTGGTTTTGATTTGCATTTCTCTGACTGATAGCGATGGTGAGCATTTTTTCATGTACTTATTAATTGATTGTATGTTCTCCTCTGAGAAGTGTCTGTTTAGGTCCTTGGCCCATGTGCTGCTGAGAAAAAAGTGTAACTGCTTGATGTTGGGTGGTATATTCTGTATATGTCAAGTAAGTCTAGGTTGTTAATTGTGTTATTGAGTTCTATAGTTTCCTTATTCAACTTTTGTTTGGAAGATCTGTCCAGTGGTGAGAGAGGTGTGTTGAAGTCTCCCATGATTATTGTATGGTGGTCTATTAGACTCTTGAACTTGAGAAGAGTTTGCTTGACGAACATAGCTGCACCATTGTTTGGGGCGTATATATTTATGATTGTTATGTCTTGTTGGTCTATGGTTCCCTTGAGCAGTATGCAGTGTCCCTCTTTATCCCTTTTGATTAACTTTGGCTTGAAATCTATTTTATTAGATATGAGTATGGACACTCCTGCTTGTTTCCGCAGTCCATATGAGTGGTATGATTTTTCCCAACCTTTCACCTTCAGTCTATGTATATCTTTTCCTATCAAATGCGTCTCCTGTAGGCAGCATATTGTTGGGTCTTGTTTTGTGATCCATTCAACTAGCCTGTGTCTCTTAATTGGTGAGTTTAAGCCATTAACATTTAGGGTTATTATTGAGATATGGTTTGTTCTTCCAGCCATATTTGTTTATTAATGTTACTAAACCTGATTTGTTTTCCTCTTTGATTACTTTCCCCCCTTTACTGTCCTACCTCCCACTGTTGGTTTTCATTGTTATTTTCCATTTCCTCTTCCTGTAATGTTTTGCCAAGGATTTTTTGAAGAGATGGTTTTCTAGCTGCGAATTCTTTTAACTTTTGTTTATCGTGGAAGGTTTTAATTTCATCTTCCATCCTGAAGCTTAATTTCGCCGGATACATGATTCTTGGTTGGAACCCATTTTCTTTCAGTGTTTGAAATATGTTATTCCAGGATCTTCTAGCTTTCAGAGTCTGTGTTGAGAGATCAGCTGTTATCCTGATTGGTTTACCCCTAAATGTAATCTGCTTCCTTTCTCTTGTAGCTTTTAAAATTCTCTCCTTATTCTGTATGTTGGGCATCTTCATTATAATGTTTCTAGGTGTGGATGTCTTATGATTTTGCACATTCGGCGTCCTGTAGGCTTCTAGGATTTGGGATTCTGTCTCATTCTTCAAGTCTGTGAAGTTTTCTCATTATTATTTCATTGAATAGATTGTTTATTCCTTTGGTTTGGAGCTCTGTGTCTTCCTGTATCCCAATGACTCTTAAGTTTGGTCTTTTAATGTTATCCCATATTTCTTGGATGTTCTGCTCATGGTTTCTTAGCAGTCTTGCTGAGCTGTCTATGTTCTTTTCAAGTTGAAATACTGTGTCTTCATTTTCTGATGTTCTATCTTCTAAGTGATCTACTCTGCTGGTAGTATTCTCAATTGAGTTTTTAAGTTGGTTTATTGCTTCTTGCATTTCTAGGATTTCTATTTGTTTGTTTTTTATTACCTCTATCTCCCTGTGTAATTGATCTTTTACTTCCTGGATTTGTTTATGTAGTTCCTTGTCAAAGTGATCTTTCATTGTCTGATTTTGCTGTCTCATGTCTTCCTTGAGACTCCAGATCATCTGAAGCATGTATATCCTGAACTCTTTTTCTGACATTCCATCTGTTGCAGCTATTACCTCTTCTAAAGTTCAGTTGACCTGCATTGCTTGTGGTCCTTTCTTTCCTTGTCTTTTCATACTGCTCGCGTTTCTTTCTGCTTGGTGAAACTGTTGTGTTTTTAAAATTTTCCCCCTATTTATTTATATTGCTCTTGTATAGTTGGAAAATCTCCCTTGCAGGGCAGGTAGTGGCTGTGCTCCTCCTCTAATTAGGGTGATCTGTTTACCACTCTGGTCAGTCGCAGGTCTGCCGACCCTGCGGGCGCGGGTGGCGGCTCTGCTCTGCCCGCACTCCAATTGTGGTGACGTAACTACCACGCCCTCGGGTCGTTGGTCCTGATCCAGATGTGGGCGGCGGCTCTGCTCGGCCCCTACTCCAATTGGTGAGACGTGTCTACCACGCTGGCAGGCCTCTAGGCCTGTTCCGCCGGTGGGTCGCAGGTCTGCCTACCTTGCGGGCTCGGGCAGCAGTTCTGCTGAGCCCCCACTCCCAATGGGGGTACCTGACTGCCTCTCCAACGGGTCGCTGGGCGCTGGGCCTTTTTCGGACACGGACGGCGGCTTTGCTCCACCCCCGTTCCAACCAGTGTGACGTGACTGCCTTGGTGCTACGTGTCCACCACGCTGGCAGGCTACCGGGCCTGTCCTGCCAGTGGGACTCAGGTCTGCCTATCTTGCAGGCTCAGACGGCGGCTCTGCACAGCCCCTACTCCAAACAGGGTGACTTGGCTACCACGCCATCGGGTCGCTGGTCCTGTTCTAGGCATGGGCGGCTACTCTCTTCGGCCCCAGCTGCAGTTGGGGTGCCGGCAGGTCACTTGGCCTGCTCTGGGTGCAGGCGGCAGCTCCACTCTGCCCCCCTGGCCCCCACAGCATCCAGCAGGACCCGGACCAAGAAGCAGTCACCGCAGGTTCCCCAACCCTGGCCCAAAGCAGCTTCGGGAGCCAGAACCCGGCCTCTCCGATCCCAGCTCACGCTCCGCTAGGAGCAGGCTCCAAGGAGCGACCCCCGCGGGTTCCCCTGCCCTAGGCCAAAGCAACTCCGGGAGCCAGAGCCCGGCCGCTCCAAGCTCTCTGAGCTCGGTGCACGCTCCGCTGGGAGCAGGCTCAAAGACGCAGTCCCCGCGGGCTCCCCAGCCCCGGGCCAAAACTGTTCTGGGAGTCAGAACCCAGCCGCCCCGAGCTCAGCGCACGCTCCACTTGGAGCTGGCCTCAACACGCAGTCTCCGCAGGTTCCCCAGCGCTGGGCCAAAGCAGCCCCGGGAACCAGATTCCAGCCGCTCAGAGCCCGGCGCACGCCTTGCCAGGAGCGAGCCCCTAGGAATATTCTCCACTGGTTCTCCAGCCCCGAGCCTGAGCGATCTGTCTGCGAGACGCAGGCAAATACCAGCCTGAAATCACCTGTTCCGTAGCTGAGTGAGCTGAGATCAGTAGAAAACAGGGATGATTACATCAGCTCTCCAAGATGGCGGCTGCTGTCCTCCTCCGTGGTCCGACCGGTGTCGAGAACCGAACTGGACCGCTTCTCTCCTCTGTCTCAAAGCTGGAACTCAGCACTAAGCACGGCCATTGCACCACTGGTAGGAGCCCCCAGAATCCGCATCGCTGCACCCCCGCTCCGGCACCTCGCCGCTTCCCAGCGTGCGCCGCAGACTCCAGCTGCAGGGCGCGACCCTCCGTGCGGAGAAATCGCCCGCGTCCAAGCCCCCGCAGCCGAACCTCGCGTGATGGAAATCCATCCACTAGATTCTGGAGCACCTCAATTTCACTGGAAATTCCCAACAAGATAGCCTTCAGCTGTTTCACCTCGTCTTTCTCCTGCACAGTGACGTGGCGCACTGGGGTGATGCACTCCCTTCGCCGCCATCTTCTGCAGTCTGGGTATCAGTTTTCATAGCTGTAAAATTACTACATGTACTGGTCTCCAAGGTCTCCTTTATCTCTGATTATATAATATAGCATTCCCACTTAACTATAAACATTTTCAAAACCACCCTTGCTCAACCTGACTTCCCTAAAATAATCTCATTTAGGTTAATGTGAAATGCCCTCTCCTTCAAGAAGTATTGCCTCTCAATCTCAGAGCCATTCTCTTTATACACATGGAAACTCCTTAGTTATTCCCTCTAAATTTTCTCCTTAAATATATACTAGTATACACTCTTGTCTACTATTTGCACTATCATTACAAAATATAGCTTTATGATTGTTATGATTTGGATGTGGTTTGTCCCCCAAGGATTCATTTGGTAGAGGTTTGGTCCTCCCTGTGATGACTCTGACGTGACAGAACTTTTAAGAGGTGGGACCAGAACTAAGAGATGGGTCCTTGTGGGAAATACTCAGGCTTTCATTGAGGATGCTGTCTTTAGGAAAAAATAAGGTAATTTTCATAGGACCCCAGTTAGTTCCTGCAAAAGAGAGTTGTTATAAAAGAGAGCCTGACTGACCCTTTGAATTTCTCAAACTTCCTGTCTTATTATGTGATTCCTACTCCCACATGCCATTATGCCATCTACCATGATGTGATATAGTCAAGGGGGTGTTTACCAGAGACCAAATGGATGGGACTACCTGATTTTAGGTTTTCAGTCTCTAAAACTGTGAGCTAAATAAACCTATTTTCTTTATAATAACTATCCTTATGTATTTTGTTTAAGTGGAAAACAAGTTAACACAATGGGAAGTTATGTTTATTTTCATCTTTTTAATCAAACAAAAATAATGATGTAATATCTTCACAAAATAGGCACTTAACAAAAGATCAGTGACTTAACAACTTTCTTTTATTTTCAGACTTATCCATCCTAGATTACTGCAGCATGAATTCTTAGTTGGTAACTCCTTAAGAGTCAAGAGCTCTGCATTAGGTACTATACAACCTCAAAAAATTCAGTAAATCTCAATACATCTCAATTAACTCCTCTATAAAATGAATTTATTTCCATTGGTCTATTTAAAGTGTTATTTCATTATTTTATAAAAAATAATATGAAAAATAATAATTATGTTCATTGACATTATTTTTAATAGCTATAAGACACTAAAGAGAGGGATTAAAGTGATTTGACTTTCTCTATACTTAACCCTAACAAAATCACAAATAAGCATTCATTTTAGCTGAGATTCTTTGCTGTCTGAATAGCACATAAATTAATAACTTTTTGACAAGGAAAACCAGCATGTCCCATTTAATATTCACAAAATATGTGAACATTTCATTGGAAGTACCAACCGCATTAATAGAAATTAGTGACTAAGTCTTTGATCACAATATAATCAGCCTTTGGCATACTGTCCTGGTCCAACATAAATCACTATCTCTTCACGTTACACTAAAATGTAGTGCATCATGTAAATAACCATTTCAAACTGCCCAACAATGGCATTTAGAATTTACTAGAATAAATAAATAAACAATAAACAAACCTCCAATAAAATTAAATTTAATCCTTAATCAATTTATACATCTTAACTCCAAATTTTTAACTTTAAAAGAACTATGTCAATTTTTTCTTTTTAGTATCTCTTAGCTTAAAAAATGGTTTCCAAACCTTGGTGTTACATTTTATCTTTATGGTTCTTGGCTTTTCTTCCTATTAAATTTTAATTTTGTTCATGGCTCATGAAATGTGAACCATTATGAACACGCCTAGAAATTTCTTCCTTTATAACATCACTAATGATGTCACTTCAGTTTCATGATGTTGGAAAACTTGTGCTCCCTGTACTGACCATAAGAAAATGTCAGCAGAAGCAAAAAATGTCAGTAGTAGCATTAAAAAAAAAAAAAAAAAAGAATGCTCAGTTTGCAATAAATGGGATTATCTGGGAGACTGATTACCCATCTCAAGAATCCCATTGAGAATTCTCTATCCATTTTCTAAGGTAAATGTCTAAGTCCTAGCAAATAATATTATTTAAATATATTTCCCAACTTGTAATCTGCTTTTTATCAGCTGTCAAATTCTGAGAAAGGTCATCTTGGTAGATTCTGAAAAATATGAAAACATCTTACAAAATAATTTAGAGTACTATCTTAATTGTTAATTCTCTTTACTATTAAGAGGAAAATTTACAACTATATATCTGGATTTGGTTCAGAGTTCAGAGTAGTTAAACATTTAAAACTAATTATTCCAGATGTTAGGCTGATCATAATTACACCACTGTTGGAACTACAACTATGCGTTCTAGTCTCCAGGGCATAGATGGAATCTAATTCCCAAGCTTGATTGAGAACTTCAGGGTTAGAACCTCATAAACATGTACATCAAAATCTGCTCAGAAGTATACCTGGAGGAATAATTCTATCTTACAACTACTGAGCCCATCAATGCAAAACCAACTAAGACTAAAAACAAACATTAACTATTATTCTTAATGCTCACAGTGCTTTTAATATTTAGTGCTACTGATTCTCCTTAATTTTTTTTAGAGATAGACTTGCAGCAAAAGACAATAATCAGAGGCTAGGGATATAGCTCAGTGGTAGAGTGCATGCTTAGCATGTGTGAGGCCCTGGGTTTGATTCCAGTAGCATAAAAAAAGAAGAAGAATCACTCAACTTCTTCTGATTTTAACACAAAAAATAACAAACACTTTATGATTTTTAAGTTAACCATAATGTAGATGGGCTTTGGTAGTTTTCAGCTCTCCTCTTTCTCCTTGGACTTTCTGAATTATAAATATTATATTCTGTAAGATCAAGGAAGTCTACTAATATTAGTATCAGCTTAAGCAATACATGATTTAAAAGTCAATTTACCTCAATTGTATTCACAGACTACACTTCAACAGCAATAATTCTCGGAAGAATCACTGTTGTAGACTCCATGCTACCTTCCAACAGAGTTAAGAATTGACTACAGTCACAAAGGGGATGTGTCCTATTAATTTAGGGTCACAAGTTCAATGCCAATTTCAGCAACTTAGCAAGGCCCTAAGCAACTTAGTGAGACCCTATCTCAAAATAAAAAATAAAAAGGGTTAGGGATGTGGCTCAGCAGATAAGTGCCCCACGGTTAAATCCCCAGTATTCAGAAAAAAAAAAAAAAAACAGAATCAATCATTTTGCTCACCTCAGAAACAAATCACATTAAAGAAATTACATTAATTCCTGCCAAAACAGATTTATCAAACACAGTAATTAATAGAAACCACAGTATTTGAGAGCTACTGATAAATACGAACATGTTGTACTTTAGAACTTTAATTAAGAATTCAAGTTCATCAAAGGAATCTGGATACATATCTATTGTTTAGAAATAAAGACTGGTTCTTCAATATAATAGATTCAACAAGTAAAGGGCTTCCAGCCAATTTACATTAATGATACTACAAAGATTTAACCAGGGTTACTCAGGTTGCAATCAATAAGGAGACACTGGGGCTCAATGAAGCTTCCACAGATTTTTCAGAAGTATAGGATGGAATGAGATAGATCTTATCACAAATACATGTTCTCTCACTCTGTCCCTCTTTGTCTTTCTCCCCCTTCCTCCCTCCACCTTTCTCTCTCTCTCTCTCCCTCCCCCATCTCATTCTCATCCCCCTTCTCTATTCTGATGCCTCCAATAAAGTTAAGATAAAATCCTGGTTTCTTTCTAGTCTTGTATCCATGCTTATGCTGATCAGAAAACGCCTCGGGAAACCTACACATTGTACAAATGTGTCTCTACAACTCAGAAAGATCTTTTCTTCTTCTGAAGGTCTGTTCATGTTGAACTCTAAGATTTACTATTCTGCATTTCAAATTCTGTTAGAAGCACATATAGCTCAGCTTGCCTGCAACTACAGCAAGCCACTACTAAAGGATGCTTGTTTAATAATGGAACACATTCCTTTTGAGACATGCTAGCCAAATTGCCCAGGCTGGCTTCGACTTGTATCCTCCTGCAACAGCCTCCCTTGTAGCTGAGATTACAGGCATGCACCATCATGCCCGGCTCAACACATTCCTTTTTATACCATCTTTTTTTTTTTTTTTTTTTTTTTTTTTTTTGCTAAAAGATCCAGAGAGAACTGCTACTTCATTTACACTAGACTTTATATAACCAGGTACATTTCATAAAAGAGAGGAAAAGAGACTGAGACTCTATATGGGAAGATCTTAGTCAATATCCAAATACGTTGTACTTAAGATGTGAAGACATTCTTCAAGCTATGCTTCAGATTCTGATAAATTTCTAACATCTACATCCAAGGGCAAAACCTTTTTAGATTTTGGGACTTTACTTTTTCCAATATTTGATGGATTTAAAAGTAGCTTTTAAAATGAACTCAATGACACATTGGCCATTATATTATTCACTGAACTTTAAGACCTTTAAGGAATTTTAGCTGTCTAGCTTGTCATGAAGGAAATGCTCAGAAATTCAGCAAAACTGAATGATCTCAGACACTATCTAAACACAGGATAGAGGACCACCTGGTAGGAATTCAAATAGATGGTTGGCTTAGACAAGAAATTCTCAAAGTTAAATATAGAAATCGGGAGGGGATGCTTATAAAGTCTGGGCCTTTTTGTGTCATAGTTCAGAAATTATTAATTCTCAGGCTACTTCTTTGAATTGTACTGTAATTTCTACTTGTGAAGAATGTTCAGCCAAATACAGGGGCCCTGAAGAGTTTATTTCTTTTTAACTGTAGATTAGAAATATATTATTTATTAGCCAATGATGTTATATTTAATTTTATAAAGTTTTATCTAACAAGGACTAAAGTTTCAGAATGAAATACCAGGAATGACCTAAAAGATAAAATTGTGGAATACAGTTGCTAGTCTTTCTAACAGTTGGTATAATTTGTGTAACAACAAAGCAAATTTATTTTGAAAAGAATTTTTATAATTTGATAAATAAAACAATAACTCTGTCTACATCATGAAGTTCTTGCCAAGTATCCATTAATTATAATTGCATCCAACATTTGCAATGGAAAGACAGTGCACCTGAAAGAAGTCCAAAATTGACTATCTCCTTTAATGTTCCAATCTGAAAACATAAATGAAGATTTACTATTCCAAAACACTAGGAAAATCTATAATTTAAGTCTTCTATTTAAAAATACTTTTTTTTAGTTATAGATGTACACAATACTTTTATTTTACTTATGTATTTTTATGTGGTGCTGAAGATCAAAGTGTCTCCCATGTGCTAGGTGAGCACTCTACCACTGAGCCACAACCTCAGCCCCTTAAGTCTTCTACTTTAAGATGCAAGCATGTTTCTAGCTTTATAGTATGGGTTCATTATAAATTGTAAAATCGTAAGGAAAATACAGCACTAAAATTCAATGCAAACAGTATTGTTCCTTTTGCTTTGAAAGAGTAAATTACAATCAAGGAACTATTTCAAGCAGAGGCCTTTGGCCATTCACGTATTTATCACATCACCAATAAGTTTCTGATCTCTCAATCCCTCATGTGGGCAGGTTTTCACATCACAAAACCACTGTCCAAATTCACAAAGAGTGTCATCATAAACAGACAATTGATTAAGCCAGGTAAATTACTGATGGAGAGGAAAATACCAGGGTGAACATGTGTGGGTTTTTTCCTCAAGAATTTTTGATGAGTAGTTCAATCAGAGCGGCAATAGGCCCAACACTTTTCACAAGCCAGAAAAGTCTTTCATTTTAAGCAATGATGAAATATTACAGTAGCTTAATTTAAAATTCCTATCCCATCTCATTTAAATGAGAAAGTAGAAAAAGGGCCTCTGGCTTTCCTTCTATCAATAGGGCCCAGACAGGAAAGGTCTTAGACAGGGAAGAAAGGACATCACCTCATTATCATAATATAACACCAGATGTTAGGGCAGCTTTTCTGGAGCCCATAGATATTCAGGGTATTAATTAGCTGAATACTTTGCCATACACAGCAGCTTTTCCCTATCCAGGAGTTAAGAAATCAAAATAGGACCCACACTGTGAACTATTAGAACATTAAGAACTGCTTGACTGTTTTCTTTTTTTTTTTTATTGATTGTTCAAAACATTACAGAGCTCATGATATATCATCTTTCATACATTAGACTCAATTGGGTTTTGAACTCCCATTTTTACCCCAAATACAGATTGCAGAATCACAACTGTTACATATCACTTTTACCATTCCCTGGAAGAAAAAGAAAGAACAAACCAGGGACCATAATGGCTCCCCTCTTAGCTGCTCAGTCTCTGTCCCTTCTCTTATAAGAAAAATTTTCAAATGTTTTATTTCTGTATCAATCGTTACTTATAAAGAACATTTTCCCCCCTAATTCTGTCCTATCAAAAACAACTTTTTCATCTATTACTTCTCACTACACAAAATATATTTGCATCACTGCTCACCTACAGTGTATATATTCTCTTTATGTTTAATGACCGTATAATATTGTCTCATGATAATATCGATTTTCTACCAATTTGAGTGTATTATTGTGCAGTACTGTCTATATTAGCTTGAAAACTTCTATAGGGCAGGAATCTTGTCCCCTGGCTTTGTATTTCATCTGTCACAGTCACTAATTTATAATGAAATGATGACCATGAAGATGAGAAGCTATGTTAGTTATTCCACTGGATGTACTCCTCCTTCTTTTCCCTCTTTAGGCTCTGCCCAGGTTTATTTTTCCATCGCTCTGTCTCTTGACCAGTGAGTGCCCTGGTAGCTGACCTCTGTGGATTGTATCACCGAGTTTCCTTGTCTTCTGGCTCCAAATGGGGATCTGCCACCAAGAGGTACCAGTAGCAGAAAAAAGAGAATGTGGGAGGGAAAAAAGGTGAAGTATTATTACCTACCTTGCATGCTACTCTCTCCAACCTTGCTATAGTTCTGAGAATGGCCATAGCTTTCATCAGACAGCCCTTTCCCAGGGTTCCAAGAAATCTCCAGCTTCCACTAACACAGTTCACTCATTTGCCTCTTCAGGGGTGTGTGTGTGTGTGTGTGTGTGTGTGGGGGGGGGGCAGGGGGCAGTAACAACTTCCTAATGTCACTAGTCCCTGGGTACTTCACCATCTCTCGATGGTTTTCTTAATGCTGCCTATACCTCTGCAACTAATCCCTTCATTAAATGAATTCTTTTTTTTCCTGCTAAGACCTTGACTAATATGTACTTTAATATAAGTAAATTACTGAGACTTCAATTCTTGGTAAAATTAATCTTCACTTAATTCCAATAGTTAAAATGAAACTAAGACAGTCTTTAGACAGTAATTCAGAGGACTTCAGTTGAATAAAGAAAAAAAATATTTTAGGTAATATCTATTAGAATTTGAATACTAAAATAGTCCATGTATTTTCAAGGAAATTATAATACTTCTTGAAGAATATTAATCATTTTCATTATGGAAAAGCAACTGAGTGATCAATGATTCCTAAGAGCATATAAGCATGCATTTAAGACATACTTCCAGAAGTCAGTCTTGGAATCTGTCCAATATAAAATAGGCAACAACTAATAAACAAATTAAAGAAATAAGCAAAAAACTAGTAAACTGTATAACTAAACAAAAAAGAAAAAAAGTAGAAAAATAATAAAGCCAGCCATAAAAAAAACTCTGCCTTCTCCTCTTGGCAAGTTCAATAAGATAAGAGCAAATCTTAAGACTATAATTATAATTGGCCATTTCTCATCCTTTAACCTAATTCCTTTCCCTTCAGCAATTACTGCAACAACTAGGTATCATTCTGGTCTATACTTGTAATATGTAACAATTCAACAGTCTATGTAAACTCAAACTTAAATCTATTAGCCACTAATATTGCTGTCAACACATTTACCTTTATTGTTGTGATACAATACTTTTAACACAAGTAAGGAATTATTATTTTTCTTCAAAATTTCTTCTTATAATGAGCCTGTCATCCAACCCATGGAACAAAATGGAACACATATAAAGAGCTGCTAATTAGCATTCACAAAGAGGATCTTTTTGCTTATTCAGGTCTGCCTGCATAAATTTTCTAAAAGAATGTCTTTTTCCAAATATAAAAAATTTCATTCTCATATGGCTTCTAGAAATGCAATGACACCAAGACTCCTAACTGATGACATTTCGCTACCCCTCCCTGAAAAGCTCTTTTAAAGTGTTCAAGTAGTTTCTAAAAAATGATACATTTAGATAGAGCTTTTGCACCATCCAGTGATTACAAAAAGGATGAATTATTTTCACATCAGTTTACTCCCATCTCATATTTAATAGCCTGTCTCACCAAAGAAAACATCTCAGATTCCATTAAGGTAACCAATGTATTAAAACATTCAAAATATCCATATTAATGAGGTTATATCAACATTTTAAAATAAAAGTGTATCTTGTCAAAAACTTAAATTACATGCTTTTAGTAATTAAATGTCAATAAAATGACTTCGAGAATCAGTAAATAACTTGTGAAGACATTTTAACTATTTTTCCATGAGTTCACTTATATATGCAACTACATCTTTGTGAAATTTGGGGAAATCTTTAGAAACAGGTTTGATACAAAGGGTAACTACTACTTAAATTCCACATAATAAAAAAATCCACTACAATATATAAATAATTTGTATTTGATAAATTACTTTGTTAATTGCTCTTTTGACTTTAAATAAGTAGAAGAATATAAAATTTTCTTACAGTTGTATTTACAAAACAGACAAATTTCCTAATATTTTCTCTCATTCCATACTTGCTCAATAAATATTTACCAAGTGCCTGCCACATACACCAGTGCTGTAAGTTATTGGACTGCTATTAACCAGTGAAGTTTGTATATTTTATACTTTAATATACTTAAGTGCCTACATTTCTGGAACATAGAATTATATCACCACCTTTCAAAGTGTCTTTATGTTTTTTTAAATATGCCCATTCTGATAATCTGAAAAACTCAATTTATGCTTTAGATCTCTAATGGAAAATTTATAAGTTCTTTTTTAAGCATAAAAATGTTTGCCTGTCTCGCAGTTTGTTTTTCTCTATGGCAACATCAACACATCAAAGAAAGCACAAATTACTTTAACCTTTTAAGATTTAGATTTACCTGAAATGGGAATATTCTGTGAAACCGATAACTGTACATCTCCCGTTCCTGGTGGCATGTCAACAACTAAATAGTCCAGTTGACCCCAATCTACCTAAAAATCAAAATGACATAAATAACATCATTGTATAAACATTCTAGTGAAAATAGTGAGTATAAACAAAATGAATGTGCTAATAACAAATCTAATATAACAGCTGTCACTTGAGTCCTCACTAGGTGCCAGGCACCAAGGGATAAGGTCAAAGATGAATACATGACACCATTGCCTCTGGTAGATCTTTGAATGATATGCTTAAATTTCCAGATACTAATGGCAACCCCATTTTACAATTGTCTCCTAATCAGGACAAATCATTTAATTTCACTGGGTATAATCCAACATTTTATCTAAAAGGTCTTAGCTTTTTGCCCTTGGGGTTTTATTGTTGTTGTTTGCTGGCATAGCACTTCCTATGCAAACATAAATTTTCTAAATTTGTTGAGAGCCAGAGCCTGCTCAGTGATGCCACCCCCAGCTGAGGCCCCAGCAAACTTCCAGCTGATTGGCTCCTCTGTGGTGAGGCTCATTGGGCTGTTTCCCTGTCCTTTCAGACCATGGAGCTGCTCATTGGGGGACTCTTTTGGCTCCGCCCACACGACCTGGAAGTCTGCCTCAAGGGGGGGGGGGGCTGAGGTTCTGGCTCACTAAAAATAAAGTTTGTTCCTGCTTGAAAAGTGGCTCCTGAATTGTCCCCAGCCAGACTGCGGCATAAATTTATTATTTTTCCTTCACAAAATATGACATACTAATAATGAAAACCAAAATTTAATAAGAAAAAAATTAAATATAACTACCATCCCAATACTATTAACATTGATTCTTTCTTTCCAAACATTTTTTTAAAAAGAAATTTAGCAATTATATAAGTCTATAATGCTCAGACTCAATCTAGTTAGTTCTTAAGGATATCTTGTGCTCTTTTCTTTTCAGATAGTTCTTCCCTGAGTTTCCAGTCTTCTGAAAGGTCCTAGGACCCTCTCAGTTGCCTCAAGTAGAATCTTGGAATCATACTTAATGCTTCCTTTTCCTTTTTTACCCCAGTCAGTTATTCTGCCTGCTAAAATCACTCAAATGTATCCACATTTCTCTTCTTCTACCACCAAGGAGCCAAGGGAGGTCACTACCATCTATTACTATTAAAGCCTCCCAGCCATTCTCTCTGCTCCAGTATTGCCCTTCCAGTCTGTCCCTAGCAACACTGAAAACAGACCACATAAAAGATGCAAGACTAGTTGTGCTTTTTTGCTTAAAATTCTTTTCCAGCTTTTAGGATAAAGTCTGAGTTTAAGCTCTAAAACACTCTGTCTTGTGTTTTTGAGTAATTCCTCCTCATTCTTCAGATCCTAGTTTAAAATTCACTTCCTTAGGGAAATCTCCCACTAGATTAGATACAGTGTTCCTACTGTATACTTCACCTAGTCACTCATTTATTTGTCAAAGAAATGGTTAAGTACCTTCTATATATTGAGTTAAGTATTCATAATTAAATGGTATCATGGTACCTACTTTTCAGATCATTCAAAGATCTACCAGAGGCAATGGCTGTCATGTATTCATCTTTGACCTTATCCCTTGGTGCCTGGCACCTAGTGAGGACTCAAGTGACAGCTGTTATTTTAGATTTGCTATTAGCACATTCATTTTGTTTATACTCACTATTTTCACTAGAATGTTTATACAATGATGTTATTTAGGGAAATCTCCCACTAGATTAGATACAGTGTTCCTACTGTATACTTCACCTAGTCACTCATTTATTTGTCAAAGAAATGGTTAAGTACCTTCTATATATTAAGTATTCATAATTAAATGGTATCATGGTACCTACTTTTCAGAACTTGAAAGATTTTGTATCTTCCTATAAAACTAAACTGAGTTAGAATACTTTAGAAAGGAATGGACACATAGGAGATAATTACTAAGTTTTTTCTCCCCACGGAATGAATGAACAAATAAACACATACAAAGGTTTGAGATTTGTTTTTTTTTCTTTAATCTAAATGGTAACTGTGTAGGTAATTCCGTATTATGATTTGTAAAATTAAATGTGTAACATGCCTTTTCCACATAATCATTTTTTGATAAAAAGTTTGAATGAGATTAGATCAATAGATTCGTTCACATATTAATATACCTATTCAACACATATTTATTGAGAATCTATTAGGTGCCAGCCATTGTTCCAGGTGATGGGGATAGAGCAATGAATAAAACAACATTCTAGCTACTGATATTTTATTAAGGGAGACCTGAAGACAGACAAATCAGAGCAATATGTGTTATGAAGAAAACTACAAGCATCTCTCACTATACAGTTATTTGGCTTCTGTTTTGGATAACCAGATCAAATAAGAAAAGTTCTAAAAATCTCTTCAATTCTTGAATTTCATATATAAAGTGATAAGATAATTACTAAGTTTTTTCTCCCCACGGAATGAATGAACAAATAAACACATACAAAGGTTTGAGATTTTTTTTTTCTTTAATCTAAATGGTAACTGTGTAGGTACCATATAGCAAAGAATTTATCAAAAAATTTCTTTGACTCTCTTTGGTTCCCAAGGTCAGATGATTAAGAAAACTTGTACAGTAGGGAGAAAGGATAGAATGGTGACGGGTGCTACTGTAGAAAGGGTGGCCAGAGCCACAAATAAAGTGATAAAGCAAGTGATGCAGACAGCTAAAGAAAAGTATTCCAGCCAGGAGCCCCAGCAAGTGATAGGCACATACAAGGAATAATGAGAAAACCAAGTCAGTCTTTCTAAAATAACACCCCATTACCACTGATCTCTCTCCTTCCCTGACATTGCTTTTCTTCAAATATTTACCAGTATCTGACACTACATATTGATTTGTCTTTTAGTAATCCTATGCTATTTTACAAATGTATGCACTTGATACTGATAAAATGCCATATTTTAAGAGAATGATGATATGATGAACATTATTTGGCTAATATTCAATATAGGGTTCTTTGGTTTGAAAAACGATTACCCCAAGGTTACCTATAAACACCATCTATAAAATATCTCCAAGGAGAGATAAAGGATGGGCTGGGGTGAGACCCTAGGTTGTATCCCCAGCACTGAAAAAAAAAGGGGATAAAAAACACTTTTATTTTTTTATTCTCAGTAAGCAGACTAACAGGTTTGTTTCAGAGAATACCAGATGACTGGTGCCAACAATTTATCACTGTTTTTCCTTGGCATTTAACCATATTTATCATGTTATCTTCAAGTTCTTATTTCAGAGACCTATTAAAAAATTGTTAAGGCAATTCATTTCCAATTACTCTTAAAATGAATTTAATTTATTTGAGAAAAGAACCTACTCCAACACCTTTGTCACACATAGTGGGCTTTCCATAAAGGCTTGCTGATTGGAATTGGACTTAACTAAAGTTGATATGTGAGTTTCAGTTTTATGATATTCACTAATACTAATATTGAAATATATAAACTACCAAGAAGTTCCAGTTCTCTTATAAAAGAGCCACCAAAAGTATTGATTTTTAGAATGATTTGGGGCTTCTCCAGATTCTACATAAGAGTTTGTTTACTTGTAGAAATTATGTTTTATTAAGTGTAAAGAAATATACCATAATGGCTGCCAATCTTACTGGAGTGAGATGGTATCTTAGGGTGGTTTTGATTTGCATTTCTCTGATTGCTAGAGATGGTGAGCATTTTTTCATGTACTTGTTGATTGATTGTATGTCCTCCTCTGAGAAGTGTCTGTTCAGGTCCTTGGCCCATTTGTTGATTGGGTTATTTGTTATCTTATTGTTTAATTTTTTGAGTTCTTTGTACATTCTGGATATTAGGGCTCTATCTGAGGTGTGGGGGGTAAAAAATTGTTCCCAGGATGTAGGCTCTCTATTTACCTCTTTTATTGTTTCTCTTGCTGAGAAAAAAACTTTTTAGTTTAAGTAAGTCCCATTTGTTGATTCTTGTTATTAACTCTTGTGCTATGGGTGTCCTATTAAGGAATTTGGAGCCCGACCCCACAATATGTAGATCGTAGCCAACTTTTTCTTCTATCAGACGCAGTGTCTCTGATTTGATATCTAGCTCCCTGATCCATTTTGAGTTAATTTTTTTGGATGGCGAGAGAAAGGGATTCAATTTCATTTTGTTGCATATAGATTTCCAATTTTCCCAGCACCATTTGTTGAAGATGCTATCCTTCCTCCATTGCATGCTTTTAGCCCCTTTATCAAATATGAGATAGTTGTAACTTTGTGGATTAGTCTCTGTGTCCTCTATTCTGTACCATTGGTCCACCTGCCTGTTTTGGTACCAGTACCATGCTGTTTTTGTTACTATTGCTTTGTAGTACAGTTTGACCTCTGGTATCACTATACCTCCAGATTCACACTTCCTGCTTAGAATTGCTTTTGCTATTCTGGGTCTTTTGTTTTTCCATATGAATTTCATGATTGCTTTGTCTATTTCTACAAGAAATGCCGTTGGGATTTTGATTGGCATTGCATTAAACCTGTAGAGAACTTTGGGTAATATCCATTATGAAGTCAAACAACAATAAGTGTTGGCGGGGATGTGGGGAAAAGGGTACACTTGTACACTGCTGGTGGGGCTGCAAAATGGTGAGGCCAATTTGGAAAGCAGTATGGAGATTCCTGGGAAAGCTGGGAATGGATCCACCATTTGACCCAGCTATCGCACTTCTCGGACTATTCCCTGAGGACCTTAAAAGAGTGCACTATAGGGATACAGCTGCATCAATGATTATAGCGGCATAATTCACAATAGCTAGACTGTGGAACCAACCTAGATGCCCCTCAATAGATGAATGGATAAAAAAAATGTGGCATCTATACACAATGGAGTATTATGCAGCACTAAGAAATGACAAAATCATAGAATTTGCAGGGAAATGGATGGCATTAGAGCAGATTATGCTAAGCGAAGCTCAATCTAATGTATGAAATATGATATGTCAAGAGCTTTGTAATGTTGTGACCAATAAAAAAAAAACAAATGCCAAATGTCTGCTTTGATATAAAGAGAGCAACTAAGAACAGAACAGGAAGGAAGAGCATGAGGAAAAGACTACAGTAAACAAAGACGAATGGGGGGAGAGAGAAGGGAAAGCATATGGAAATGGTAGGAGACCTTCAATGATACATAAAATTATAAGAGGTTATGAGGGGCAAGGGGGAGGGAAAAAAAGGGAGAGAATTGAACAACAGCAGAGGAGGTAGAGAGGGAAGATGGGAGGGGAGGGGAGGGAAGGGGGGATAGTAGGGGATAGGAAAGGTAGCAGAATACAACAGTCACTAATATGGCATTATGTAAAAATGTGAATATGTAACAGATGTGATTCTGCAATCTGTATTTGGGGTGAAAATGGGAGTTCAAAACCCAATTTGAGTCAAATGTATGAAAGATGATATATCATGAGCTATGTAATGTTTTAAATAATCAATAAAAAAAGAAATATACCAGAATCTCATTTATTAATAAAACCCAGTGGTAGAACCAGATTTTGTGTGGCTTGAAGCATATACATTTTGAATGGTTCTCTAGTCAAACAGAAACACAAAATTGTGAATGCAAAATTAAATATAGATATCAATATAGATGCTCCTTGACTATAATCAGATTACAACTCCAGAAAATTGAAAATATCATCAGTGAGAAATGTGTTTCATATACCTAACCTGCCACCCACAATAGCTTAGCAACACTCTAGGGTAGTGGTTGTCTTCATAATGCATGGTTAACTGGGAACAGGGGCTTGCTGTGGCTGCCCAACATAACAAGAGACCATAGACAACTAGTCAGGGAAAAGATGAAATTCCAAAATCCGAAGTAGTTTCTATGGATTGTGTATTGCTTTCCCATCACTATAAAGTGGAACTACTTTAAGTCTCTTAAGTAGGGAACACCTGTATTTATTTAGAATATGAAAAAAATCGCCATTAAGTGCCAGAACTTTAAAGATTCAAGTTCTCTAAGATCTCTTGAATAACAGGAATGCTTCCTAAATGCATCCTGGTTTCCACTCTCCACCTAGAACATTTTACAATTCCCAAGATCTCATAAGGTCTCATGTGAACATGTAACACTAAGCTGAAGTTTCATTAGCTTCATTGCAATCCCACCTCTAGTAAAACCTTCTCAGTTCTCTCTCATGCTCCAGTCATAAAGGATTCCAGTAGGAAAGTCTCAGTCAGTCTAGAACTGAAGATACTAAGGTAGTCCAGATGCCCTATGAATACAGAAATAGCACTACTGCAGAGAATTCAGCATGTAGCCACCAAGTCAATACATGGAAAACTGAAGGGGGACAAAACAACGAAAAGGGAGAATCAAAAAAAGAAAAAAATAAGTCAGAACTTAGTCCTCCTAATTGGCACACAATAGGGAGGCCAAAGTTACCAATAATATATTGACTATATATTTCAAAATAACTAGAAGAGAGGATTTTGAATGTTTTCACCACAAAGCAATGATAAATGTTTAAAAAGGCAATAAATACGCTTATTATCTTGACTTGATTATTATATAATATATACCAATATTGAAACATTACATCGTGCCATATAAATATGTACAATTATGTACATATTTATGTAATAAAAAACTTAGGAAAACAAAAACACAAAGCCAGTGTCCAGGGCAACTGAGGAAAATGGGATGAGACAAGCAATTAGGACTTGAATCTGTAAAAAGAAGCTTCCCACTTGATGCCTCTTTTACACAGTAACTTAGGACTCTTATGTCCCTTGGAATTGTTTGACATGCATCCAGATCCAAATATAATGCAGTCCCAGAACTTGTACAAAGCCGTATCTATCTTATCTATCTATTTATATATCTGTGTCATGGTTTAGATGTGGTGTCCCCCAAAACCTCACATGTGAGACAATGCAAGGAGGTCTGGAGGACAAATGATTGGGCTATATCTTCAACTTAATCAGTGAATTAATTCCTGATGGGATTAACTGAGTGGTGGCTAGGCTGTGGGTAGGTGGGCTGTGGCTGGAGGAAGTGGTTCATGTAGGGCATGGCTTTGGGGATATATATATGTGTGTGTGTGTGTGTGTGTGTGTGTGTGTGTGTGTGTGTGTGTGTATGTATCTGATCATCATGTGAACCAGCTTCCCTCTGCCACACTTTTCCTCCATGATGTTCTGCTTCACCTGGAGCCCTGAGGAATGGAGCTGGCCTTCTATAGACTAAAATCTCTGAAACCACAATCCCTCAAATAAATTTTTCCTCCTTTACAGTTGTTCTGGTTGGGTCATTTTAGTCACAGCAGTGAATAAAGCTGACTACACAGTCTGTACCCCATTCCTGACTTGAAAGTCCTAATCCTTGGAAACTCCAGAATGGGAAGAGTGTCTTTTGTATGCTCATGAGTTGACAGGAGGCTGGAAGCTCTTAGCCTCAGTGTGGGACCAACCATGTGATCAGAGAATTGGAACTTTCAGTCCTACACCTGACTCAACCAACATGAAAAGGGAGAAGGGCTGAAGGCTGAGTTGACAAAGCAATGGCCAATGATGTAATCAATCATGATGTAATAAAGCTTCTTATAAAAACCTAAAGGACAGAGTTCTGAGGGTTTCTGAATAGCTAAATATGTGAAAGTTCCCAGAGAGTGGCCTCCCAGGAGAGGGGATAGAAGCTCAGTGCCCTTCTCCCATATATATTGCCCTACACATCTCCTCTTCCATCTTAGTATTCATTTGTATTCCAAATCTCTGGCTTCTTGTCCACCAAGTGATTTCTCCTACCATGATGCTATCCACAGTGCTGTGATGCCGTCAAGGGGGCCCTCATCAGAGGCCAAACAGATGGAACCACCTGATCTTTGACTTGTAGCCTCTAAATAAAGCTCTTTTCTTTTTCTCCTTCCCTCCCTCCCTCCCCCTCCCTCCCCCCCACCCCTGCTCTCTTTCTTTCTTTTGGTACTGGGGATTAAATCCAGCAGTGCTTTATCACTGAGCTATATCCAGAGCCCTTTTATTTTGAGGTAGGATCTCAATAAGTTGCTGAGGCTGACCTCAAACTTGTGATTCTCTTGCCTCGGCCTCCTGAGCTACTGGGATTATAGGCATATGCTTCCACATCCAGCTAAACGTCTTTTCTTTATAATTTACCAAGCCTTAGATATTGTTACAGAAGATAGACTAATAAAACTGGTATGGAAGACGCATTTAGCCTGCTCTCAAGCCCCATGGCCAAATTTTACAGGCAATAATTACCAAACTCCTAGGACCTTAGATTCAACTAATTTCTAGGATTTGAAATCATTCTTCCAGCTCTAAGAATTCTTGTCATTTTTATACATAATTATCTCCCTAATTTCAATGTATGCTTCCTAACAGAAAAGAACATTTATATGCATTTCTGTACTTTCCTTCTACATCCAGCCCTCTCCACAGTGTCTAACAATATTTAATCAACAGCCACTGAATGATTCTGTGAATCAAGCTGCTTACAATTTTATTATACAACTAAAATTAAAATCTTTGCCATAGGAAAGTACAATAAACTAAATATTCAAGGACATGAATTTAATGGGCTACTGGATACAGGTGCAGACCTTAGCATCATCTCTCATCAAGAATGGCCAAAACAATGGCCATTACAACAAGCCACTCAAACGCTTTGAGGCCTAGGAGTGGCGACTAATCCCCATATAAGTGCAATGGTATTAGATTGGAAGGATCCTGAAGGATGTGAAGGAACTATACAGCCATATGTATTGGATCATCTTCCCATAAATTTATGGGGACGAGATGTCCTAGATCAATTAGGTTTGACATTAACAAATAACATCAATCAAAATGCACCCACTATTATGACTAGACAAGGTTTTAGGAAAGGAAAAAGATTAGAAAAACAAGAATAAGGTATAGCAGCACCAATACAAATAGATCTAGGAACAGACAGACATGGGTTGGATTTTCACAAAGGGCCACTGAGACAATAAAAATTACATGGAAATCAGAAAGACCAGTATGGGTTCCTCAGTGGCCCCTGACTAAAGAAAAGATACAAGCAGCCCATGATCTGGTCAAACAACAATTAGCGGAAGGACATATACAACCTTCTGTATCTCCCCATAATACTCCCATTTTTGTCATCAAAAAGAAATCTGGTAAATGGAGATTACTGCAAGATTTAAGAGCCATTAATAATGAGATGGTTATTATGGGACCTGCTCAATCGGGGATTCCTCAATTGTCTGCTTTGCCAAAAACTTGGTATGTTTTAGTTATAGATATTAAAGATTGTTTTTTTAAATTCCAATTCATCCTGAGGATAGTCCACGTTTTGCATTTACTATCCCTGCACTGAATCATGAAGGTCCTGATCAGAGATATGAATGGAAAGTACTCCCTCAAGGGATGGCTAACAGCCCAACTATGTGTCAAATTTATGTTAACAAAGTAATCCAGCCACTTTGAAATCAAAATCCTGAACTACAAATATTTCACTATATGGATGATGTATTATTAGCACACAAAGCTAAAAACACATTGCTAGAATGTTATGCCACACTTACAAACTTATTAAAAAATTATAATCTAGAGATAGCAATAGATAAAGTACAATTAAATTTTCCAATTAATTATTTAGGAGTTCTATTATCCTCAACCATGGTCCGTCCTCCAAAAATTCAAATACGAGTAGATCAACTCAAATCACTTAACAACTTTCGAAAGTTCTTAGGAGACATAAATTGGATAAGGCCTTATCTAGGTATATCAACAGGAGAGTTGGGACCTTTATTCGATATCCTAAAAGGTCCATCAGATCCAAATTCACCCCGAATGTTAACACCTGAAGCAAGAAAGGCATTAAAAATCATTGAAACATATATGGAAAATATGTATTTGGATAGAATTGATATAAGTTTGCCTTTATTATTTATTGTACTACCAACAAAAAATATTCCTACTGGAGTATTTTGGCAAGAAGGTCCATTATTATGGATACATTTATCTTATTCTCCTAACACTATTCTTACTAGGCATCCTGAGGCTGTAGGACAATTAATACTCAAAGGAATAAAAGCAGCAAAGGGAGTGTTTGGAATTTCTCCCAATAAAATTATTACTCCATATACTATGAACCAAATTGATGAGTTAGCTAATGAGTTAAATACTTGGGCAATAATCATGTGCAAATCTAATGTTTCATTTGATAACCACTTACCATCTAATCCTTTATTGTCTTTTTGGTCATTGCATCCTGTAATTTTTCCAAAAATGACAAGAAAAACACCTATTATGAATGTTCCAAATATATTCACTGATGGGTCAAATAATGGTACAGCAGCAATAGTTACACCTGATCAAACTTTTACATTTTTAGTACCCAAACAATCAGCTCAAAAATGTAGAGCTTAATGCAGTATTACAAGCTTTTGTGATGTTTAAAGATTCTGTATTTAATTTATTTTCCGATAGTATATAGTTAATGCTATAGTATCCCTTGAAGATGCTGGTAGGATTTCCCCTTCCTCTACTGATTTCTCTTTGCTTTCCACTATACAAAGTCTAATCTGGGACAGAAAAGATTCATTCTTTATAGGACATATCAGGGCACATACAGGATTGCCTGGAGCCCTTAGTTTGGGCAATGATTTAGCAGATAAAACTACACATGACATACATATTTTCTCTACACTAGAAGAAGCTATAAATTTTCATAGAAGGTTCCATGTCAATGCTAATACTTTACAAAAGTGTTTTAAAATAACTAAGGAACAAGCTAGACAAATAATAAAAGAATGTCAAAATTGTGTGAACTTTTTACCACAAGTTAATCTTGGAGTCAATCCTAGAGGATTGATACCTAACCATATTTGGCAGATGAACGTCACACATTTGCCAGAATTTGGAAAATTAAAATATTTGCATGTTACAGTTGATACTTCTTCTGGATTTTTGATGGGCTCCCTTCATGCCGGAGAAAAAACTAAAGATGTTATAGCTCATTGCTTACAAAATTTTGCCACTGTGGGCGTTCCAAAACAGTTAAAAACAGATAATGCCCCTGGTTATACTTCTACCTCTTTTAAACAATTTTGCTCATTATTTGGCATTACTCATATAACAGGAATCCCATACAATCCACAGGGACAAGGCATAGTTGAAAGAGCTCATCAAATTATTAAAATGTACTTATTAAAGCAAAAAGATGGAATTGGGAAGGGGTATATATTCCCCAAAGATAAACTTAAAATAACCCTTTTTACTCTAAACTTTTTAAATTTGGATTCATCAGGACTTAGTGCTGCGGAAACGCATATGTGTCCAAAAAATGTACATAAGCCCAAGGTACTTTGGAAAGATATTCTAACAGGACAATGGAAAGGTCTTGACCCAGTAATTGTCTGGAGTCAGGGGTCTGTTTGGGTGTTTCCACAGGAAGAAAAGCAGCCGATTTGGATTCCGGAGAGATTAACTAAAGTCCTGACCCAGTGATTGTCTGGAGTCGGAGGCCTGTTTGTGTGTTTCCACAGGGAGAACAGCAGTCGATTTGGATTCCAGAGAGATTAACTAAAGCGATTTCTACAGACCAAAAAGAAGATGATTTGGCTCAAATCCATAACAGCTGATATCCAAAACTCCAGTTTGGCTATCCTTACATCTGCGACAGAACCAGGATGCTTTGTTTAATATCTATTTTATTATTGCCCTTTCCCGCATCATGAAGTTCTATTTTGTTTTTTGAGCTCATACAGACCTAGGTTAATGTTTTGCTGATCAGTTCTATTTTTTGACTATGGAGTTTTTAAACATTGCAATGGAGATTTCACCTGTAAAACGTTATAAGGCTTTTACTATTATGTTATGTGTTGTATGTATTATATTATGTGTGCACACTTGTATTTTGTGTTATATGTTTGAATGTACGTATGTCCATATATCATATATGATGAGTGCTCATGAAAAAATGGATCCAAATATTTTTTTTTATTCACGTGATTTAAATGGTTTAATTTAAATTGGGTAAACAACTGTTGAGGACTGTTTTAATATGTGAACAAAAAAGGAGGTTAACAGATCTGTTTGTTTACTTTCACCTTTCCTTTTCATTATATTTAATAATTCTCTTCAAGATAATGTAAATTGTTAAGAAAATTGTTTTCTTTTAGTGCCTTCTGGAATGTTACATAATTTTTTCTTTAGCCATTATTGCCAGAATTCCTATCTTCATCCCAGTGCCAGTGAAGACAAAGATAAAACCAATCTACAGCTTCTGCAATAGCCATCACTGAACTGCTTACAGAACTTGCCTGGACTATGTATCACTTGTATGCATTGTGAATTCACCTGTATGCCTTGTGAACTATCTGTTGGTGCAGCGACTTGTGGTAGTGTTGGGGTATTTTTGCTGATGATGTCATTGGTGGTACAATTTTTCCAAAAGGAGCTGTCAATTGGCTTGGTGTATCTTCCTCCCTTCTGCTTGTCATGATCGTTCAGCTAAAATTTGGGGGCCAACAGAGGTGAGGCAAAGAACCTTACCCCCCTGCTGGTACAAAGACCTCTCCACAGGTGTGGCTGTATACTGGACCGGTAGTCAGTGACAGGTAAGATCCAATTGCAGTGGTACCAACCTAAGACAGGAGGCTGACGCCTTGAGGTCAGCTCATCCGATAACGGGTAAGGACCGTTATGTACTATTGGACAACCTAAGGCAGGCACGGTCCCTAAGCCAAATGCATGTTGTTTAAACAGAGGGGGAGATGTTGAGAGCCACAGCCGAGGGGCCCCAGCAAACTTCCAGCTGCCAGCAAACTTTCAGACTGCCAGCTGATGATTGGCTCACAGCGGCCCCAGCAACATCTAGCTGATTGGCTCCTCTGCACTGATGCTCATTGGGCTGTTTCCCTGCCCTTTCAGACTGCCAGCTGATGATTGGCTCACAGCGGCCCCAGCAACATCTAGCTGATTGGCTCCTCTGCGGTGATGCTCATTGGGCTGTTTCCCTGCCCTTTCAGACCATGGAGCTGCTCATTGGGGGACTTTTTTGGCTCCGCCCACGCGACCCAGCCAATCGGCCTCAAGAGCAGGGGAGGTGGAGAGGCTGGTGGTTGTGGGAGAGGCTTGTGGGAAGCCGGTGGTGGCAGTTGGGCTCTGAGGGTTTTTCCTGAGGAGCTGTTTTGTTTGGCCTGTGTGGTTCTAAAAATAAAGTTCGTTTCTTTTGACAAGTGGCTCCTGAATTGTGCCCAGCCAGACTGCGGCAATAGGTAACTTTTACATATAATCTAAATGGAACATGAAGTGTTTTTCTTTATATCTGAACCATGAGTTTTGCTCTGCCCTGTGGCCTATTTATAAAATCATGCAACATCTTATTTTAGTTATGAGAAGAAAATTGCTATGAAATAAAAATTATTTAAATATAAATTCCACAGCAAATGTCTGAATAATACAAAAAAAAAATTCTACTACAGTTGATGGCCTACTGGCTTGTGGAAATAAATGATACAACACAATAAACTTATCCTTGAGATTATTCTAAGAGTTGACCCAATTATACAAGAACACACTATTCAAGTTACAATGATATAGGTATTCTTCCCCTAATCTTTTCATCCTCCCCACCATGATAAAGTTCTCCATTCTTTTTAAAATATCTGCTTTTCTAAGGAGAGGCTACTTGGGTAAATCCCTCCAAAATTACTATAAACCCAAACAGAAAGCGTACAGAGAAAAAGATGAAAACTTTATTCCTCTCCTTTCCCTTTACCATCATCTTCCATTTCCTTAGTTGTCCTCTTAGTAGAGATGTAAAGCAGACTGGACTTGACAGCTTGGAGAAGGATAACTATTTCTCTAAGCTAGTACATGGATCCATCTTTGGAAACTCTCTGAACCTACTTACTTAAATAATATTTAAAACATGCTGTCCCAAGGATGACTATGTAAACACATACAGTTGAAACAGTAAAACTTCAAAACCCAAAATAATGACACTACCACAAAAGTAAAAGTATTTCAATTACTTATAGAAACTCTTAAGTTCTCTCAAGTCCTGCTTTGGGTCAACTGCTTATATGTATAGATTTTCATAACCTAGGAAATAGATGTTAGTGCCGGATAGGACTGGTACCAAAAAAGTCTGAAATACTACAAACCTATTTGAAATATCAAGTTATTTTAAAGAAATTCCCAGGGGCTGGGGATATAGCTCAGTGACAGAGCATGTGCCTAGTATGTGTGAGTCCTGGGTTCAATCCCCAGCACCAAAATAAATAAATGAATTAAATTACCAAAATAATTTTAAAATTTATTTATTTTTGGTATATTATGGTTATACATACCAGTGGGGTTTGTTTTGACATATTCATAAATGTATAGAACACAGTTTTCTCCATTTCAATTCTCAGTAGTAGCCCTTTTCCCCCATCCTTTCTTCCCTGATTATGTTTCTCTACTGATCTTTCTTCTATATTTATTTCAATTGGTGCATTACAGTTATATAAAATTGGAATACATTGTGATATATTCACACATGCACATAGCACAATTTGATCAACATCTTTCTCCAGTTTTTCTCCCTTCCCTTTCTTCCTTCTTCTCCTTTGCTCCCCTGCTTCTACTCTACTGATCTCCTTTCTGTTTTCAAGAGAACCTCCCTTTTTATTCCTCTTTTCTCTCTCACTTCCACATACGAGAGAAAACATTCAACCTATGACTTTCTAAGTCTTGGCTTATTTCACATAGCATGATGTTCTTCAGTTCCATCCATTCACCAATGTTATGGTTTGAATATGAGGTAGTCTCCAAAAGCTCACATGTGAGACAACGCAAGAAAGTGCAGAGAAGAAATGATTGGGTTACATGAGCCTTAACCCAATCAGTGAATTAATCCCTTGATAGGGTTAATTGAGTGGCAACTGAAGGCAGGTGGAGTGTGGCTAGAAGAGGTGAGGCATTGGGGTGTGGCTTTATGGTATACATTTTTTATCTGGCAAGTGAAGTATCTGCTTCCTGATCATCATGTGAGCTGCTTAACTCTGCCACACTCTGAAAGAAAATGGATGCCAACCAAGAATACTATACCCAGCAAGATTAAGCTTCAGATTTGAGGATGGAATAAAAACCTTCCATGATAAACAAATGTTGAGAGAATTCACAACTAGAAGCTTGCTCTACAGAACATTTTCAGCAAAATATTCCATGAAGATGAAGTACGGGGAAAAAAGTAGAAACCAGCAAAGGGAGAAACTACATTAAAGGAATAGTCGATCAAAGGAGAAACTAATTCAACTTAAAAACCAGAAATAATCCAAAATTACTTGGAATAAAATCATACCTCAATAATAATGTAAATAGCCTAAACTTATAAATATCAATAAAAATGTAAATAGCCTAAACTTATCAAACAAAGTACATAGACTGGCAGATTGGATTAAAAAACAGGACTCAACAATATGCTAAGCAAAAACATCCACAGACCAAAGGTGAAAGGATGAAAAATATATATCACTCACATGGATTGTGTGAACAAGAGGGGTTTCTATCCATATATCAGATAAAGTGAACTTCAAGCCAAAGTTAATCAGAAGGTAAAAAGAAGGACATTTCATACTGCTTAAAGGAATTATACATCAACAAAATATAACAATCATAAATATCAATGCCCCAAACAATAATAGAGCATCTATGTACATCAAACAAACCCTTCTCAGTTTCAAAAATCAAGTAGACCACAACACAATATTACTGGGTTACTTTAACACACCTCTCTTACCAGTGAATAAATCCTGCAAATAAAGAAACTATAAAACTAAATAATTCAATCAATAATTCAGACTTAACAGACATATATGCAGTATTGCATCCATCAATGATCGAATATACTTTTTTTCTCAGCAGCACATGGATCCTTCTCTTAAAAAAACCATATCTTATGCCACAAAGGAACTTTTAGCAAATAAAAAAAAATGGAGATAATACCTTGCATTCTATCAAATCATAATGGAATAAAACCAGAAATTAATACTAAAATAAAAGCAGAAGTTACTCTAACACCTGGAGACTAAATAATATTCTACTGAATGACTAATAGATAGCAGAAAAAGTCAGGGATGAAATAAAAAATACTTAGAAGTAAATGAGAATAGCAAAACAACATATCGAAATCTCTGGGACACTATGAAGGCAGTTCTAAGAGGAAAGTTCATTGCATTGAGCCCATTTATTAAAAGAATATAAAATAGCCAAATAAATAACCCAACATTATATCTCAAAGCCCTAGAAAAAGAAGTACAAGTCAACATGAAAAGCAGGAGAAAATAATTAAAATCAGAGCTGAAATCAAGGAAATTGAAAGAAAAAAAACAATTGAAAAATTGATAAAACAAAAAGTTGGTTCTTTGAAAAAATAAATAAAATTGAAAAACCCTTAGGCATCCTAGTGAAGAAAGAGAGAAAACTCAAATTACTAGAATTTGTGCTGAAAAAGGAAATATCACACCAGACACTACTGAAATACAGACAATAATTATAAACTATTTTGAAAATTTATATACAAATAAAATAGAAAATATTGAAGATATCAACAAATTTCTAGAGACACATGATCTACTCAAACTGAATCAGGAGGACATACACAATTTAAACAAATCAATTTCAAACAATGAAATAGAAGATGCCATCAAAAGCCCACCAACTAAGAAAAGCCCAGAACCAGATGGATTCTCAGCAGAGTTCTATAAGACCTTCAAAGAAGAGCTAACACCAATTCTTGTTAAATTATTCCATGAAATAAAAAAATGAGTGAACCCTTCAAAACTCATTCTATGAGGCCAATATCAACCGATCCCAAAATCAGGCAAAGACACAACAAAGAAACAAAAGTTCAGACCAATATCTCTAATGAGCATAGATGCAAAAATTCTCAATAAAATTCCGGCCAATCACATACAAAACATATTAAAAAGATAGTGCATCATGAGCAAGTGGAGACATACTGAAATCAATAAAAATAATTAATCACATCAATAGACTTAAATACAAGAATCATATGATTATCTCAATAGGTGTGGAAAAAGCACTCTTTCTTTTTCAAACACTAGAAAACCGAGGGATAGTAGGAACATACCTCAACATTGTAAAACCTATATTAAACCCAAGACCAGCATCATTCTAAATGTAGAAAAATTGAAAGCATTCCCCCTAAGAACTGGAACAAGACAATATGTCCTCTTTCACCACACTTTTTATTCAACACTGTCCTTGAAACTCTAGCCAGAGCAATTAGACAAAAAGAAAGAAATTAAAGTGATATGAATAGGAAAAGAAGAACTAAAACTATCACAATTTGCTGACAACATGATTCTATATTCAGAAGACACAAAAAAATTCCACCAGAAAACTTCTAGAACTCATAAAGGAATACAGCAAAGTAGCAGGATATATAAAAAAAAATTAACACCCATAAATCAATTGCATGTCTATATATATCACTGAAAGAGAAATTAGGAAAACTACCCCATTCACAATAGCCTCAAAAAATAAAATATTTCGGAATAAATCTAACAAAAGAGGTGAACTATTGCTCAATGAAAACTACACAAGACTCAAGAATGAAATTGAAGAAGACCTTAGAATACGGAAAGAACTCCGATTGCTCTTGGAGAGACAGGATTAAGATTGTCAAAATGGCCATACTACCAAAAGTGCTATACAGATTTAATGCAATTCCTATTAAAATCCCAATGACATTCTTCACAGAAATAAAAAAATCAATCATGAAATTCATTTGGAAAAATAAGAGACCCAGAATTGCCAAAGCATTCCGTAGCAAGAAAAGTGAAGCATCACAATATCAGAGCTGTAGTAACAAAAATGGCATGGTATTGGCACCAAATCAGACATATAGACCAATGGTACAGAGTGGAAGAAACAGAGACAAACCCACATAAATACAGTTACCTCATACTAGATAGAGGTGCCAAAAATGTACATTGGAGAAAAAATAGCCTCTTCAACAAACTGGTGTTGGGAAAAATAGAAATCCGTATGTAGCAAAATGAAATTAAACCCCTATCTCTCACCCTGCACAAAACTCAACTGAAAGTGAATCAAGAGACCTTGCACCTACTAGAAAAAAAAGTAGGCCCAAATCTCCATCAATGTTGGTTTAGGAACTGACTTCTTTAACAAGACTCTTAACACACAAGAAGTAAAATCAAGAATCAATAAATGGGATGGAATCAAACTAAAAAGCTTTCTACAGCATAGGAAACAACCAAGAACATAAAGAGAGAGCTTACAGAATGGGAGAAAATCTTTACCATCTACATCTCAGACAAAGCATTAATCTCCAGGATATATAAATAACTCAAAAATCTTAACACCAAAAATCAAAAAACCCAATGAGTAAATGGGTTAAAGAACTGAACAGACACTTCACAGAAGAAGAAATACAATTGGTCAACAAATACATGAAAAACGTCCACGAGCTGGGGATGTGGCTCAGTGGTAGAGTGCTTGCCTAGCATGTGTGAGGCACTGGGTTTGACTCTCAGCACTGCATATAAATAGTCTATTAACAACTAAAAAAATATTTTAAAAAAATGTTCAAAATCTCCAGCAATTATAGAAATTGAAACTAAAACTACACTGAGATTTCATCTCACTCCTGTCAGAATAGCAATTATCAAGAATACAAGCAACAATAAATGTTGGCAAGGATGTGGGGAAAAACATACATTCATACATTGCTGGTAGAACTGAAAATTGGTGCAACCACTCTGGAAAGCAATAAAGAGATTCCTCAGAAAACGTGAAATGGAAACACCATTTAACACAGCTGTCCCATTCCTCAGTGACTTAAAATCAACATACTACAGTGACTCAGTTGCATCAATGTTTACAGCAACTCAATTCACAATAGCTAAACTATAAAACCAACCTAGGTGCCATTCAACAGATGAATGGATAAAGAAAATGCTGTACTTACACACATTACTCAGCCATAAAGAATGAAATTATGGCATTTTCTGGCAAATGGATGGAACTGGAAACTATTATGCTAAGTGAAATAAGCCAATCCTCCAAACCAAAGGCCAAATGTTTTCTCTGATATGCAGATGCATATTCACAATAAGTGGGGGGTGGGTTTGGGAAGAATAGAAATTCTTTGTATTAGACAAAGGGGAATGAAGGAAGGGAGTGGGAATAGTTATAGGAAAGATAGTAGAATGAAGCGGACATTACTATCCTATATGCATATATGATTAAATGACCAATGCAATTCTACATTGTGTACAACCAGAAGAATGAGATGTCATACTCCACATATGTATAATTTGTCAAAATACATTCTGCTATCATGTACAACTAATTAGAACAAATGAAAAAATGTAAAAAAAATGAAGTAACATTCTACTCTTGAACCTTAGGGTAGAGGGACTAGTGAATGGTAAAGAGGTGAGATGGTAGGTTTATGGATAATGGGTGAACAAGAGCAGAAGGAATTAAGTAGTTACTGAGAGCCTAGTATAAGGTCAGTATTAGATACTTTGGAAATATATAATGCTACAAAATAGATATCTCTATTTTACAGATAAGAATACTACAGATTAAAGAAGTTATGGAATTTTCCAAAGGTCATGCTGTTGGTAAATGACAGAGCTGGGATTTGGATCCTTGACTGTGTGACTTGCCTCATGTTCCCATTCTCCCAGAGTGGGTTATAGCATTACTGTTGTTCGAGCTCATTAAGAGTTCTGCTAGTAGGGTGGGGGTTGTGGCTCAGTGGTAGAGCGCTTGTCTAGCATGTGTGAGGCACTGGGTTAGATTCTCAGCACCACATACAAATACGTAAATAAAATAAAGGTCCATGAGCAATTAATAAAAATATTTTTTTAAAAAAGAGTTCTGCTAGCAAAATCTCATGACTCCAAGAACATAAGAACTTTATTATATTACTTTTTCATATGGTAAAATAGGAATATAAAATAGAACCTGCAGAATGGCAGAAAATTATTTACACAATATAAAAATGGAAAAATTATTCATTTATTTCCCATTTTTTCCTCTTTCTGGTACAGTATAATGATGTTTATTTCTGTGTGTGTGTGTGTGTGTGTGTGTGTGTGTGTGTGTGTGTGAATGGTTATGTCTGTACTCTTTACATGATTCTGAGTCTTTTGTATTATAAAGCAAAGTGTTCCAGTAACCATGGAAATTTGAGGTATAAATTTCCTGACTTTGTGCTACAGAAGAATGCTAAGTGAAGTTAGACAATCCCCAAAACACTAAATGCCAAATGTTTTCTTTGATATAAGGAGGCTGATTTATGGTGGGATAGGGAGAGAGAAGATGGGAGGAATAGACGAACTCTAGATAGGGCAGAAGGGTTGGAGGGGAAGGGAGGGGGCATGGGGTTATTAATGATGGTGGAATGTGAGGATCATTATCATCCAAAGTACAGGTATGAAGACATGAATTGGTGTGAATATACTTTGTATACAACCAGAGATATGAAAAATTGTGCTCTATATGTGTAATAAGAATTGTAATCCATTTCACTGTCATATATAAATTTAAAAAAATACTGGGAAAAAAAAGCCTCAACATAAAAACATTAAAACAGTCCAAGGGGGGGGATATTTTAACTTCCAATAATCTACCATTAAATCCAGTTTTTATATTAAATCAATAATTACAAACATCTACACAAGGAACTTATGTGGAACAATCATTTAAATCATAGTAAAAAACCTATGAAGACTAAGAACAGATAAAATACTTTAAAGATGTTCTAACAATACCTATAGCTTTTTAAACATAACATTTTTGAAACTGGGTCAGCAGATTTCATTTAAAAAAATGAAAAATCTAAATCATATCAAATAAGAAACTGATCATAAGAAATTTTAGCTCCATATGCAGTTAAATTTTAAATATAAGCTATTATACTGAAGTTTTGTATTTTAAATTCTGATTCAGACATTACTTGCTATGATCTTAAGAAAAAAAATCAGCACTGAAAGGTAAGTTTGACAAAAACTGAGACTATGAACCTAGCTTGGGCCAGATAAGAATCCAAACATCTATTTATCAGATAGAGGGCTGGGAAACATGCATATAAAAATTCTAATAATCTTTGTGACAAATTAGCTGTGGGATGATGGGCCAGCTAAGTTAGTGCTATGCCTTAGTTTCCTCCTTTGTAAAATAAAGTATTTTTAGGATATCACTAAGTTTCCTTCAAATTACTTAAAAGGGAAAAAAGGCTGACAAAAATCTGTGTAAACTGAAAAATATTTGGGGAAATTGCCTGCAGAAAAAGTAAACAAAAGATATTTTACTCCAAAGCACCAAAATACCAAACTTTTTTAAAAAGGAGAAGGAAGAGGGAAAAAGAAATAATAACAGTAGTAATAGTATACCTCCTGTTAGAACAAAAAATCTCTAAGTAACTTGATATAATTCACAAATTTATTTTATATAATAACCTTATTTCCTTTGGAAAATTTAGCTGAATTTTATAAAGAATCCTAAAATATCTCACTGTACCCATCTAGGAACTAATAATTAATAATTATATTGATACAAAATGAATTTACAAAATAGATTGTAAAAATAGACCCACAATTGTTAAGGGGATGTCCCCCCAGGTGAGAAGCAGGGAGGGATACAAACCTCCTTTTTGACCACTCATGACCATTTATATACTCAGCCAACAAAACCAAGCTCTGCTCATTCTGGTACTTCCCACACATCTATTATTGTGGATCAATAAAAGAATAGAAGAAAACATCACTTAAGAAACTTGTCCGGGCTGGGGATGTGGCTCAAGCGGTAGCGCGCTCGCCTGGCATGCGTGTGGCCCGGGTTCGATCCTCAGCACCACATACCAACAAAGATGTCGTGTCCGCCGAGAACTAAAAAATAAATATTAAAAATTCTCCCCCTCTCTCCCTCCCCCTCCCTCCCTCCCTCCCTCCCTCCCTCTCTCTCTCTCTCTCTCTCCCCTCTCTCACTCTCTCTTTAAAAAAAAAAAAAAAGAAACTTGTCCTAGGGGCTGGGGCAGTAACTCAGTGATAGAACACTTGCCTTCCACGTGTGAGGCACTGGGTTCGATCCTCAGCACCACATAAAAATAAATATTTTTTTTTAAATGAAACTTGTCCTATTTGTTTTCTTGCTATACATGATATTTGTTTACTTTTGATTTACTCCATTTCTGATACCATCTAACTTCAGGTATTTTTTTTTTCTGATTTGTCTTTAGTTACTAGAGGAACTGCTATTTATGTGACTTCTCTCCAGTTCTTAATATGATAATCAATTAAAGAATTTTTTCCTTTGGATTACCCAAATATATTCATGCTTTTTTAAAAAATTAAAGAATTAGAGCTACAGAATAATTTTTTTAAGAAATAACCTTTTAGTAGGTAAAGAAATTAGCAAAATGTTCAGTATAAAGCAGAAGGGTTATGTGAATGGTCAATGGATATGCTAAGCACAAAGGTGTCAAAGTCTTTTTAGTAATTCACTGAACTTCCACAAGATGTATACATTTTCTGTCATTTTGTTTCTTCATATTACAATGGTATGAACAGACAATTTTGCAGCTAGAAAGGACCCAAGATATTATCTTGTCCAAGGTTTTTATTTTACTAATAAAGAAACTGAAATTCAGAAGTTAAATGATTGTCTGAAAGTTACCCTGGAAAGTAGGGACAATTAAAACATTCTTTATCTGCTTTACAGTTTTGTTTTAGAAGGGTAAATGATATTGTGATTGTTTTAATACTTATTTTTTGTAGTTGTAGTTGGACACAATACCTTTATTTGTTTATTTTTATGTGGTGCTGAGGACTGAACCCAAGGCTTTGCACGTGCGAGGCAAGCACTCTACTGCTGAGCCACAACCCCAGCCCTGAGATTGTAATTAAAAAAAAAGTACTAGATAATTACATAGTAGTAGTATTACGATGAAAAAAGTTAAAAGTTACATTATCATATAATGTAAGAAAAATTTAGAATATCTCAATGAGCATAAAACGTTTAGCCTTACCAACAAACACTACGAAAAAAGTTGTCCATTTGTGAGGGCAACACATTCCAAAATGATCCAAACAAGTAATTTTTAAAATCTTTTCGATTTGCCTTGATAATTTAATCATAGTGAATTGCCTTTTTGAAGGCTAAAGGAAAAATTCTCCAGAGTAAAACTAAGCATGAGAATATTTGGTCAAAATATAATTTTAAAAATATGTAAATTTACTAAAACTAGGGACTAGTGAAAAGTCACATCTGTTGTTTGAATAAATTAAATTAATATATTTTAGAGACCTATACCACGTGTCTACTGTTAAGCAGACTTTCATCTACAAAGCCAAAGAGAAGGCTGTACATTTGCTATCATAAGTAGTGACCTCATAGTGAAAACTAAATAATGCAGCAGCCTTTAATTGTAACTAGTTTTACCACAAAAGATTTTTAAAAGGTTAAGGAATATATGAGAATTGAGATGGATATGATAAGATATAGAGGGAAATAACAATGAGGATGGAGGAATAATAAACACATAAAGCAACCTAATTCCCATTTCACCAACTTCAACATTTTCTAACTTCCTGAACTACATAATTACTCCAGAACCATACAAAAGACATCTAAAAAAACCCCTAAAATCATGAAATTGCAAAGAAGATAACGGATGATTTTATTTATCTCATGAAAAGACCATTAAATGAGCAATCCTTCATTCTCATTTAAGTTCACTGGTCATTTCATCTAAGCTTACTCACAATAATTTTGTATCCTGATGAGCAAGTGAATGTGGCAATGTAGCTAGAAGTTATTCCTGCCTCAATAGGTAACTAGTATCTTCATATTTATCTAATATTATGTGCTTAATGCCAGAGTACAAAGTAACCCAGTATAGAGGATAATTTAATACCAACATTTACAAGTACTAAGTACTGTTCTAGACATCAGGTATACAGCAGTGAAGAAGATCTTTGAAGTCGTTTCCCTCAGGAAAGGGGAATAGGAAAACAAAAAGCAAACCAATTAGTGGATCACTTGTAATCTTGGTGAAAGTTATCTCAGTGTGTTATCTGTAAAACTGGCAAACTAACATTACTTTTTATAAATATCATTATATCCTTCCCATACAAAAAACATGACAAACGTCTACAAGTCAGAAATTACCTCTGGACTTGTATGCCAATTATCCCTGCTCTATCCCCACCTCCAGTACTGCATACATAACAGATTGCCCACCAGAGTTTGAGGTGAGGGCACGCTGTGAAATAGAAGAAAACTAACTATTACATGATAGGGTTCAATCCAAGACTTTGTTCTATATAGATGTGCTCTCAAATAAAATCATAATGATAAATATGTAGCATTTGAAGCATATTTTATCTGCCTTAGTTTCAATGTGAGTTTCCATATAAGTCATTTTTATTTAAAAAATATGATGACTATCAGTTTACAAACCTCTGTTACCAACTAAACTAATGTAAATCAGATTATGAATTATAACATATTTTGACATGAGAATTCTTTTTTCTCCCAGTAGAAGAAATAAATTTTACTTGACAGGATAAATGTATACTTTTGCAAAATTGCATCAAAACAGGCATATAGCTTGGTGTTTGGTTCTTGTATTTAAGACAACTAGATAAAAATGAGCAAATAAAATTAAGGGTTTAAGTTCTAACTAAGCTACCTTTGCATCAGAAAACAAGACCATTTGGATATAAGGAATTAAAAGTCTTTGATTCAACTATTTTCTTGGTAATTCTGAAACATTAATGTATAGAAAATAAATCAGAGAAAAGCAATACATGCAGATTCCCTGTGTAAGTTAGTAATGGCCTGAATCAATCAATCTCTGTGTGTATGTGTCACATGTATCACACACACACCACAATCCTCCCCAATCAACAACACATGAAAACACAGGCAACACATGAAAACCTACACTGAGAAAACTAAGGCTAAAACTGAGCAAAAATAAAAAAGAAAAGAAAATTGAAGAAATGTATACTAACAATACAGCAGTGAACTTACTCATTTAAGGACAGGGGACAAGCTTTATTCACTCTTTTATGTTCATGCCACGCACTGTTCAGGCACACTGAACAATAAATGTCTAATTTTTCTGAGAACCACAGAGGCAATTAAGAGACCTTTCACATCTGCCCACCACCAAAACTAGTGACCTCTGGCACCAAAGCCCACATTCTTACTATGTAATGTACTGCCTTTCAATAATGGTTACTTCTATACCCATTATTCTCATTCCTCTCCTATTATCCTCAAAAGATCTTACACAGATCCTTGATGAAAGTTCTGAATGTAACTAACATTTTGAAGGTTTTACAAAGACCATTCAACAAACTTCACAACTAATCTATGAAGAAACCCAGGAATGATAAACTAAGACTAAAAATGGGAGAGAGAGAGAGAGAGAGAGAGAGAGAGAGAGAGAGAGAGAGAGAGAGAAACTTATACTAACAATAGAGCATTACCACTGCCTTCCTTCCTGTTAGGCAGTGAACTCATTCATTTAGGGACAGAGGACAAGATTGGCTAGTTTCTCTATATCAGCAATTGTTTTAGTATTGGGATAGAAATTATTGGCTAAACATTATAATATAAGCTCAGAAGTAAGCACCTATGAATCAAAAAGCCATGAGCTCCAAAATCCAATATGCGGATGAAAAATGTTTTGCTACAAAAATAAAAACCTTATTGGCATTCATACTTTCTTGAAGGGCTACTTCACATCTATTACCAATGTGAGGCACAGGAGTCCCCATATGTGGAACCAACACTTCTCTCAAAAACTGAATGTGGATCCATTTAAACTGCATACATACACATAAAAATTATACACACACTCATAATACATGTTTTATCAGATGTTTTAATAAACACAGAAATTATATAGTCAACATGGGTGCTATCCCATACACAGGATGGTTTATTAGCTTTTCATCACTGACCAAAATATCTGACAAGAACAGCTTTGAAGTAAGACAGAACATCATGGTGGAAGTGAATAATAAAGGAAAACCATTCAACTCATGGCAGCTAGGAAGAAGAGAATCAGAGGGAGGAGTCAGGGACAGACTATATTTTCCCCCAGGCATGCCCCCAGTGACCCACTTCCTTTAGCCATGCCCCTCCTGCCTAGAGTTATACTACCCAGTAATCTGTTCAAATTATTAATCCATCAAATGGATTATTAATCTACTGATTAGGTTACAGCTCTCATACTCTGATTGCTTTACCTCCTTTGGGGTATGACTTATATCCAGAAAATATATTTTCTTTATAACTAGAAAATTTTTAAATTGTTTATCTCTTCATAGTTGTAAGCATGAAAAACTATATACATAATTCAATGGCTTTTGACTGCTTAAAATATTTTTCACACTTCTTTTCTGGAATTATTTTCAAATTCTGTAAAATTTAAAATGTTTCAGTTATGTTTCAGTTAAGTCTAAAGGAAATTCTATAACAGTAGTTCCAAAAATGAAATTATCAAAGACAATATCCCTGAAATAAGTTCATTTTTCATAGAGTATGATTTCCTAAACCTTAAAAGATGTTTTCCATATAACAAGCCACAATAAACCTACATTAAATACAGGGAAAAAATGAAATAAACAGGGCTGGGGTTATAGTGGTAGAATGCTTGCCTAGCATGTGTAAGCCACTGGGCTTGATCCTCAGCACTGCATATAAATAAAAGTAAAGGTTCATCACTGACTAAAAAAAAAATTTTAAAAAAGCAAATCTCCTTAGAAGAAAATTTATACTGGCAAACACCCAAATCTGAGAAAGTTGCCAGATCTGTAGCACTAGTAGCTAGTAAAAACAAAAGCAGATAGTGGTGTGTTTCTGGTGAAAAAGTCATGATCTAAGATCATACTGGCCATACACAGGATGGTGAGAGGAGCCACCTTGGCCATGGCAAAATAAGTCCAATTCTGCAGCTCCTGATGTGCTGTGGAATAAAAGCTTTTCTAAGACACAAGGATACAAAAATTCACTAGTCTTCATACTGTACTTGTATCTCCAGTAATAAAGGATAGGATAAAAAGTTATTTCACGAGTGAAATACATCATTTTACTCAATAACCATTATGAACAATTTCCCTAGTTATTTTGAATGACAACAATTACTTGAATATAAATATAGTCACATACCTCATGACAATGGTCATGATAATGGTCAATGATGGGCCACATGTATAATGGGGTCCAAAAAGATTATAACAGAGATAAAAAATTACCATTCCAAAGTGACATCTTAGCAGTCATAATGTGGTAGCACAGCACATTACTCACATGTTTGTAGTGTGGTGTGTAAAAATCAACTATACTGCCAATCATAAAAGTATAGCACATTAATGTAAACTGCATAATAATTGACAACAATAATAAAGGACTGTTACTGGTTTATGTATTTACCATAATATACTTCATATTACTCTTTTAGAGGACATTCCTCCTTATAAAAACAAAGCTTACTATAGAAAGTGTGCAGCATTATGCCAACAGCAGTCTCATAGCTCATATTTATCTTGTCTCCTGATTGCATTAAGAGGCCACAGCGAGTGACTTACCTACACCATGTAAGTTGTGTAAACATCCTATGATGTTTGTGCAAGGAGGAAACTAGCAGAAAACGCATTTTTCGAAAGTATCCTTGTTGCTGACTCCTAACTATATAGTGTTTGTGTGTGTGTTTAAAAGAGAAATCTTCATCTCCCTATGCATTTATTATAATTGTATGTGTTTTTGTTTTTATTTACATCAGCCAAGAACTATTTGCCAATTTTTCAGATCACATATAAGTACAAATCACAAAAATTAACCTCTACTTATCTAGAAATAAAAAACAAATTTAAGATAAGATATGACATTACCCAAAACACAAATATTTTTAAATAAATACTAAGAGAAAATTTGATATTTTGTGAGTTTTCTAAATTCTTCTGACACTTTGCTAATGGAGTGAATTTTCTCAAAATAAACCTTTGAAAACATTAATAATGAGAATGCCAAATTGTGGTATGTATGTGTAATAAGAATTGTAATGCAAAAAAATAAAACAAAGTACATGTATAAAGACATGAATTGTTGTGAACATACTTTATATACAAAGATATGAAAATTGTGCTTTCTATGTGTAATAAGAATTGTAATGCATTCCGCTGTCATGTATTTAAAAAATAAAATTAATTTAAAAATAAAGAGAATGCCAACTGTAAAAATAAAGAGAATGGCAACTGAATTTTAAATAGTTTTGCTAGGCAACAATAGTAGATATTATTGATATTTATACATTAAAAGATGAATAAAGAGTTAACAGTTCTATATACTTTTAATTGATTTACTCAAAAAAACACTTACTGAACACCAACCATATTTGCCAAGCATTTGAAGTAGTGGGAATTTAATGATGAACAAGATAGTCAGGAACTCAGCACCACACCTGTGGAACTTATACTCTACAAGGTGGGAATAGTGAATAAACACATAGAAAAGAAAATTTAAAATCATAATAAGTGATCTCATGAAACAAAAGAAAATGATACTCATTGTGATAGTCGCTTTTCCGAGACGAAAAGCTTAAGATAAGACATAAATAACAAGCAGGGATAGACCATAGAGATTGCAGAAAGTTCCAGATAGAACAGACCTAAGTTCAAAGTGGAAATGAAGTTGGGGTATTTGACGAAGAGAGAGAAAAAAAAAAAAAAACTCTGGGCAAGGGCAAGTTTGGTAGAGATGGAGTAAGTAAGTAGAAATCAAATTAGGCAGAACCTTGAGGCTAATATAAAGACTTTGAGTTACGGTCTAAGGACACCAGATTTTTGCTTTGTTTTATATTTAATTGTAGTAATTTTAAACATGCATGAAAGAAAAGAGCAAAAATAACCCCTATGTATTATTTATCATTTGTTTTTAGTGATTATCAATTCCTGGCTAGTCTTATTTAACTTATACCCTTACACATTCCCTATTTACCCCTCAGGCATCATACTGCTTCACATACACAGATTTTAGGATCTGTCTCTAAAAGACATGGACTCTTCTTGCAAATACTACCACAATCTCTATAGATTACCCTATATCCTATAGGTTATAATCTATAGGTTATTCTAAATAAGAAATGTCAATGGATTGTACTAGAATAGTAGAAAAGACAAAGAGAAACAGAAAGATTTTGGATATATTTGGAAAGTAAAATCAACAGGGCTTGCTGAAAGATTATATATATGGATTGAGGGGAAGAAAGAAATTAATAATGGGTCCTAAGTACTTGGCCTGAGCAAACTGGTTTATGGGAAACACAAGGAGAAACAGATTAGGAAACAAAATCATCTACTTATGATGTAGATGAAATTAAACCAATATTTATCACATTGCTGTTTGTATCCTGCCAAAAAGTAATAAAACTTTCATAATAAAAATAAAATATAATTTAAGGATATTTTTCTATCAACAATACTTTTTGTTGAAATATAAGTATGAAACAGGATAAATTTTGCCCTTTTTATATCAGATAAATATATTTTCTAACCCCCCACACTGAGTATATATTAAAAGAAAAAAGACATGCCAGGCTAAAAAAATTTTAAAGGATGGTAATAAATATTACTTTAACTCAGATTGACTATCAATCTCTCATAGGAGCTAAGAGATCAACACAAGTAGAAGAGCTAGACAGACGGCCAGAATATAGAATAATGGAGAAGCAGGGCTCAAAAACAATAACCAGTTGATTAATACTAACAAACTAATCTTGGGAGAAGATGGGAATACCATGGCTGGGTGAGGTGGTGCACTCCTGTAATCCCAAGGGCTGGAGAGACTGAAGCCTCAGCAACTTATCAAGGTACTAAGCAACTTAGTGAGACCCCGTCTCTAAATAAAATACAAAAAAAATGTGGCTTAGTGATTGAGTGCACCTGAGTTCAATCCCCAGTACCAAAAAAAAAAAAAAAAGGGAATACTAATTCTTTTTTTAGCAGCTTATGTTCCATTCTGACATTTCTAAGTGAGTACCATTAATTCAAATTGTCCTGTTGGATTTTCTCTTACCTCTCTCTAGGAAGTAAGAAGAAGAATATGGAAAGTTTAAGAGAGAAGCCCAACCTCAACAAAAGTAATTAATGTTAACTTATAAATGACCACATTTATAAAGATATATTACTTAAATTTTCATACTGAAAAGGAGTATCAGATTTGTCACAAATAATTAAAACATGTAAAAATTTTAGAATATTACACAGTTGGGTAATCTATATTTACAGAATATCTAATTGGTGAGATAAAAATGACATGAAATCACTCCATATTCATATATGAATCATTCATACCAGATTATGAATGTAAAGAATCATTCACATATAAATTAAAATATGAATAACAGTTGAACAAATTATATGGATTTGCATTAGAACATAAGTATGTGTAAATTTAGCTTATTTAATAGTAACTGGGCTCCAGGATAGACCTTCCTTTTTTATATACAAATGATGACTCTAGTTACATTTCCCAGTGTCAAAACTGTCCTATTAATTGGACTCTACTGATCTAAGGAGTAAAAGAAATAACTGCCACTTACAATCAAGCTACAAAATAAGAAAAAGGATAAGCACAAATATAATTTCAAACACCACAAATGCAGATCAAATATTTCAATAATTAGCAAGAGATATCTTAGACTTAAGGGAACTATTGAAAGAAAGGAGGGTGGATTCATTTACAAAGACTTTAAAAGTAAGGATGATATTTTAGCTATGTCTGAAGACAAAAAAATCTTTCAATATAATGTACACATTAAAATATATAAAGTAATTCTACTATATTGTGTAGAATTATAAAATATTTTGAATTCTGAGATATAATTGCTTTTTAAGTACTATATTTTATCCTATTTTTAAATGCTTTTCTTGACACTTATTTTAAAAGAAACATAATTAAGTACTTTGTGCTTCTGTATATTTTTCTTAGTCAGAATCATCATGAATGTTTAAATGCAAATTAGTTCCATCAAATATCCTCAGAGATGATAAATTGTATTCTGAATATCAAGTATTCAAAATGCATAGTAAGACTTCCAAACTGCTTGTTTAAACAAAAAAATGTACAAACCCAGATGATATATCTATTGACATTATTTGTAATGCAAATAGATTCTTTATATTTATATATATGACATAAGATCTCAAATGAGGCCTCTTAGCCTTAAATTTCTTTGCTAATCTACTAAGACATCCCCACCCCAATGCTCTGCCCCTCCGGGTAATTTCCATTTTTTTCTAACTCACTCCCATGTAAAAGTTTCACTATATTTCTTCTACCTCATTATCTCCCTATCTAAATTCTAACCCTTCTCCAAAATAAGTAATTGACAATTTCTTCAACATCCATCTCATGTATCATCCTTAACATGGGTAAAGTGAGAAACAGAGTTATGGTTTGGCCTAACAACAGCAATGCACATATTTTCATTCTCTTGGTCTTTCCAATTGCTATTTCTTTGACCTCCTCTGAAAGCTACTCTGCTTACCCTACTCTTAGCTATAGAAATTAGTGTAATGTAACTTTTAAGAAGTTGGATGGAATGTAAATCTAATGATTTTAATGAGTAGTCACAGACACAGGATGTCAGGGATTATCTGATCCTGGGGAAATTTTTCTCACAGTTAAGGTATATATGGTATAATCAAGCCAGAATTTCTATAAACAAGTGAGTGAAGATATTTACTCATCAGAAGCATTTTAAGAATCTTACATTTTATATTCAAAACAGAAAGGAGGAGGAGGAGGAGGGGGAGGGGGAAATGATGATTATGACAAAGAAAAAGAACTGCCTAATAGAAGATATCACCATAACCTGTAGTAAGGAACAATAGAGTTAAATCAGCTTGTAAGAGTTAAATAGATGGGAAGTGACATTAGTCAAATTATATTGTTATATTGTGCATATGTATGAATATGTAACAACAAATTTCATCATTTAGTAAACTATAATGCACCAAATAAAACTGTGGAAAGAGGGAAAAAAGAATTTCATAAAATATCCACCTATGGTCACCTCTAAAGAATCACTGAAAATATCACTCTCCAAATCTTTTATCAAATCATTAATTCTTTCTATTTTTACTCTATTCAATACATCTTTGCAATAGCTTACAGTTTTCAAATACACACCTTAAATTATATCATTTATATCTTAAAGTAACAATTTCTTGATAACATGTATGAAAATAATAATCACTAAAATATGTGCAAATTAAATATTAGAATGGGAAGGCATTCTTTAGAGATTCTTATGTAAAGAAAGGAACACTCATATGTTGCTGGAGGGACTGGAAATTGATATGATCATTGTGGAAAGTGGTATGGAGATTTCTCAGAAAACTTGGAATGCAACTACCATTTGACCCAGCTATCCCACTCTTTGGTTTATACTCAAAGAACTTAAAAATCAGCATACTACAGTGACTGAGCCACATCAATGTTTATAGCAGCTCAACTTACAATAGATAAACAATGAAATCAACCTAGATGTCCTTCAACAGATGAATGGATAAAGAAAATATGGTATAAATAACAATGTAATATTACTGTGCCATAAAGAAGAATGAAATTATGGCATTTGCTGGTAAATGGATGGAACTGGAGAATATCATGCTAAGCAAAATAAGCCAATTCCCCCCAAAAATCAAAGGCTGAATGTTTTCTTCTGATATACAGATGCTGATTCACAGATACTCCAATTAGGTAGAGGGGAGTGAAGGAAGGGGAGAGGGTATGTGGGTAGGAAGGACAGTAGAATGAATCAGACATTATTATCCTATGTACATTTATGACTACACAACTGATGTAATTCTACATTATGTATACCCAAAGAATGAGAATGTGTCAAAGTGTATTCTACTGTCATGTATAACTAATTAGAACAAATTTTAAAAACTGGGGGAAAAAAAGGATGTAGAGTCTTCTTGAACTAAAGACACTATTTTTTTTTTTTTTTTTTTTACTTTTACTCCTTGTACTTTAACCCTTTTCATAGAACAATGAAGAGAGGTTACCATCAATGATGGAAAGATTTTGGATAAGTCATGAAGAAATGGAATCATGAAATAAAGAACACTAGAGCTTTGAGTAGGAGAAAGAATAAGGCATTGAGATATGTGTGATAAAAGTGGGTGTAGGAACTATACGCCATTCTAAATCTTGAGGTTCTGAGCAGCCTGAGGAATGGTATCACAGAGACATCTGAAGAATTTGTTTCTTTCATTTGTTAACTTCTATGTCACACTTCAGTTATCAACATTTTCTATTTTCAGGAACACTTTGTTGTTATTTTTATATGGACCTTCACACTTAAAAAGTCTTTTTCTATACCCAAGCAAAAGGATGGCTTCTTTGAGAATCTTTGAGTTATACAGTAGCATCTGAGAATGGGTACCACACTATGAAAGAGATAAAAGACACTGATCTGGCCAGTATGAGATTTCTACCAGATATGTTCACCAACCTGGCTATAGAAATACAGAGGCTGAACTGCAATTCTGATACAAGAATGAGCAATTGAAAAACAAGGAGGAAAATGGTGAGAAAGTCATCTAAAGGATGAAGATGAACTTAAGATTCAGAAAAGAAGGATATATTGTAAGGTACTGTTAGGGTCAGAGAAAGAAAAGATATCAGGAATAGGTTAAAGTGACAGTGTGCTACATAAAGTGAAGGAATAAGTTGGAAGTTTGGAGTAAGAGTAGGACTCTGAAAGGTAAGACTTATAGGTAGGAGAGTTCTACTAATAATAAAATCTAAATGAGATCATGGTAATGGACTGCTGAAAGACAATATGGTAACAACAAATTTGGAAGAATACAGAATAACCACTACTTCCAAAACTGGAGAGGCAGACAGGTAGATATGCAATTTGATATAGAAACCCACAAGCAGAAATCTTGCTCAGAATAAGTTCAGGAAAACCTAAACTGTAATTGACAATTGCTGAAGGTTCAGTGCTCACAGTCAAAAACTCCAGGGAGATTCAAATATAGGGGGATCCCTACAGTTTGTGAGTTTTACATACAGGAGCTCAACCAGGTTCTCACAGTGAATACCTGAGAAAAATCTAGAACTTTAGGCATAAGTGGTAAAGCAGCCATTCTGCTAAACAAAAGAGGATTCGGTTATTCTCAAGAATGTCTAACCCTCAGAAGAAATTATTTTACCAAAGCCTCACCTGCTGGATTTATATCAGAGCCTAACACATCCCAGTTAAATTCTGCCCTTCCTGGAGGAAAGTGGGGGAGGCTGGCAAGCATGGGTCTGTGAAACACTTCTGAACTTCACATGCCAGGGACACAGATTCATTAAGAGACTAGGACCTACCCAATTCACTGGACTACAGAATACTTCCCCCTCTACCCACATCTCAAAAACACATTGAAAGACCTATTTACAGCTACTCCTTTTACAGAATACATCGTGTCTGACTATCAAGAAAAAGTACATTGGAGCAAATTATATTACATGCTTGTATAATTATGTCAAGATAAACTCCAATGTTATAAACAACTATAATGCACTAATAGAAAAATTATCAAGAGAAAAAAATACAATGCACACTAAGAGGCAAACAACAATAAAAAAATCCACCACCAACAAAACACAGTTTGAAAAGACAAAGCAAGTATGAGAACCAGACTCAGATATGGCAAACATGTTAGAATTATCAGACCAGAAATTTTTTAAAATGATGATTAATATGCTAAGGGTGCTAATGAATAAAGTATCAGCATGCAAAACAAATGGCAATTTAAGTAGAGAGAAGGGAATTCTAAGAAAGAATCAAAAAGTTTGGGGGCTGGGGAGATGGCTCATGCCGTAGCGCACTCGCCTGGCGTGCGTGCGGCCCGGGTTCCATCCTCAGCACCACATACAAACAAAGATGTTGTGTCCGCCAAAAACTAAAAAAAATAAATAAATAAAATAAAGAATCAAAAAGCAATGCTGGAGAACAAAAAAATCTGTAATGTAAGTGCAGAATGGTCTTGATAGGCATATTCAGAGACTAGAAACAGCTGAGAAAAGAATCTCAGAGCTTAAGGACATCTCAATAGAAACTCACAAAACTGAAAACATGGATTTACAAAAGACAGGAAGAACATCAGAGAAGAAATAAGCAAAGGTAAAATAAAACTTATTTTTCTTACAGATCTAACAGATAACAGTGTTCAAGATAATTGTGATAATGTTTTCAAATGGATATTTTTCATACACATTCATATGTTTAGATATATACTGATGTAAAAGTGAAATGAATGGCAGTAATGACATATTGGATAGGATGGAGAATTGGGATTTTTGTTTGTTTATTTGTTTGGACTGGGGATTGAACCTAGGGGCACTTTATCACAGAGCTACATCCCCAGTCCTTATATATTTATTTTTTGAGACAGTCTTAGCAAATGTTCAAAAATAAAAATATAAAAGTTTTTTTTTTGTTTATTTTTTTTCCTATGGATAGAGCCGAGAACCTCAGATATGCTAGGCAAGTGCTCTACCACCCAAAACTGAACCCTGGTACTCAAAAAAAAAAAAAAAAAATTGGATTTTGGATTTCTAGACTAAGAATGCTCAACTGGTAAATCTATGCAAACATTCTAAAATCTGAAAAACTCTGACATCTGAAACATTCCTAGTCCCTAGCTTTTAGGTAAAATACACTCAACCTGTATGTACAAGGTTATTTTAAGATATCACTAAACGACTATCAGAATGGCAAAATGATAATGATTGTGATATCTATTCTACAAAAATGTAATTTTAAAGAGTATCCACCTAGGGGGCTGGGGCTGTAGCTCAGTGGTAAAGCACTTGCCTCGCATGTGTAAGGCACTGGGTTTGATCCCCGGCACCATATGAAAATAAAGATATTGTGTGTTCACCTACAACTAAAAAAATATGTATTAAAAAAAAGGAGTATATACCTAAAAATCACTACTAAGCAGGGCATGGTGGGGGTGCCTACGATCCCAGTAACTCAGGAGGCTCAGGCAGGAGTATCCAAGTTTGATACTCCTAGATAATATATCATCTCAAAAATTTTTTAAAAAATTCTAATTACTAATAAATGCTTCACGTACAACCATAGATGTAAAAACTTATTGTTTTATATTGATATTTAAAGCTAATTCCTCTCCTCAGACGTTAGATGACATATTTCTCTGTTGGGCTGTCCAGATTATCATTTTCTTCTGGGAGTAAGAAAACATACACAGAGATAAATTAAGTCTATTCTTCAAAGTACTTGAAAGTATACCAAAAAAACAGAGTATAAAATAAACACAGAATAAAGGAATCATCAAGGGTCCCCCAACCATTTAAATCTCAGATTCAGGCTCACAGAGTTTCATCTGCAAAAAAAGTAAAACAACAAAAACCACTCATCACAGCTCTGTAAGGCTGAAGCTTCTGACGAAGAGAATTCCAGTAGAACCCACGTAACTGGCAATCTCTTAACTCTACCCTCCAAATAGCTTAGCTTTCCAATTGCTTTCTTTCCTGAGTAATTGCCACAGCTCCCCCTTGCATTTGTGATATGGCCTCAGGTAAAACAAGTGAAAGTAATGTTAGTGAATGTGAACATATCAACTATTTTGTTCAGAACATGAACTATGACACAAGTAGTAACAACAGCTATGTTTCAAGTTAGGTATTGAAAACTTAAAAGCTCTCAGATTCTTAAATATTATATTAAAACACAAAGATAATAATGTAAAATTTATACATATCTGGTAATAATGCAAAATTTATAAATATCCATCAATGAACTTATTTCTTAAGTAAAAACTATACTTGCAAATAAATACTAAATTAAAAGCATTTCCAAAATAAACGAAATATCAAAAAAGTTGGAGCTTGGAGGCTTATGGTTTTAATTTTCTGTATTCTTCTATAAAAAAAAAGGAGAGATTCAACTGTTAAGTGCAACTAGTATGAACAGAATTATTTATTACTGTAGGAAGCACAAAGATATAAATAAGATGCTTACTAGATAGCTATCGAGGGTTAGGTTTTGATCACATATAGGGTCACTTGATTTACAATCAAGATGCCACAGTAGTTATTTATTGGGATAGCTAAATACCCCTATGGAAAATAAAATTAACTTTGACCCTATTTAACCCTCATCAAAAAAATTAATTTGAGAACAATCATAGACCTAAATGTGAAAGTTGAAATGATTAGCTTGCAGAAGAAAACACTGTGAGGATGTAAAAGAAATATTTCTTAAATAATACATAAACATAAAAAGAAAATTTGATGAATTAGGCTTAATTAAAAGAAAGAATATTTGGATAACAATATACCATCAAGAGAGTGAAAATACAAGCAACGATTAAGAAAAGATATTTCCCATACATCTGCAAAGGGCTCCATACACAAAATATATATCAAACGCCTATAAATCAACAAGAAAAAGACCATAATGTGACTGAGAAATGGACAAAAAACCTGAACAGGCACTTCACAACAAAAGACTATCCAATTAGCCAAGAAGCATGACTCAATACACATATGCATTTTTAAACCAATATATACCAAAACATACCCACAAGAATTGTAAAGAGACAGGCATATCAAGGGTTGATAACTGGAACTCTCATATATTAAAGTTTGGAGCATAAAGATACAACCACTTTGGAAAACTGCTTAGTATCTGGTAAACATACACAAGCCAAAAATCCAGCAATTCACTTTTAGGTATATATCCCAAAGAAATGAGTACATCTCTATGCTGTCAAGTATGTACAAGAATATTTATAGCAGCTTTTAAAGTAATATCCCAAAGTAGAAACAAATTCTACTTCGGATATGTTACAATATATATACTAATTATAGAATAATACAATGAAATACTATATAGCAACAAAAAAAAACAGACTTACGATTCATGTAAAAACACAGACAGGTCATAGCATTATGCTGAGAAAAAAGTAAGGGTTAAAATATTCTACTAATATGAAGTTTAAAGACAGACAAAGCTAATAAATATTTAAAAGCACCCTAGTACACACCTATAATCTAGTGACTTGGGAGGATGAGGCAAGAGGATTGCAAGTTTGAGGCCAGCCTCAATAATTTAGTTTTAATTTTAATTACTTAATTTTGACCCAGTTTCAAAATTAATAAATGGAGATGTAGTTCAGTGGTAGAGTGGCCCTGGGTGCACTCCCCACTATTGTTAAGTAAATAAAATTTTTAAAAAAATTAAATATATTTTAAAGAAGTCATATACTGATTATTTGTGGGTATGAATAATGAATGTGAAGGCACAAGAGGGAAACTCCTGGGTATTAAAAATATTCTAGATCTTGTTATGGGTAGCAGATATATAGAGGCATATCATATATTAAGATTAACATACCTTACACAATTTATTGTTAAATGGTTCTTTTAAAGTTTTTTATTATTATTATTATTATTACTTTTAAGTTAGAGTGGTGGGGGGAAAAGATAAAAACAATGTTAAGAAAAATCTGAACAGAAAAGCAACATCACAGGCTGGGGTTTAGCTCAATGGTAGAGAGCTTGCCTAGCATGCACAAGGCCCTGGGTTGATCTCCAGTACTGCAAAGAAAAGATTATATATTTAAAAGAACTCTATGCACAAAATAAGTTTCAGACAAATATTTATTGATAATGATAAGGAGAAAAAGCAACAAAAGAAAACAAAACCCCACTGCATTTCAAACAACCAGGAAAAGTTATAAGACTAAGTAACATATATTCACTCTGAAATGTATATAAGCTACTGTAACAAGTTACCATTTACTGAGAATGCTTTATGTGTGCCTGTAGTAGCTTGTGAAGCATGTGTCAGACATATATCACACCAGTGATAGAAGATAAACAAGTAATGTGGCTTTCTGCCTTTCCAAGATTATAAATGTATATTCATCCTGATTTTTAAGACCAGGGAAGCAGTTCTGCTTCTCAGGTAAAAGAATTAATGGAAGGAATAGGGTTGTGGTTCAGGAGTACAGTGCTTGCCTAGCACATGTGAGGCACTGAGTTCGATCCTCAGTACCACATTAAAAAAATAAATTAAAAATAATATAAAGTTATATAAGAAAAGAATTAATGAAAGACATCTAAAAAAAACAGACACAGAAAAAAAGCAGGTGCTCTTCCCTTATACTTTTCAGTTTTTTCAGTTCTTTACTCCTGTGATCAGATACTATTATAATACCAAACAAGGTAGGAGTGATTATATCACTCAATATTCTATGGTTTAAAGTAACTAAGAGCTAACTTTGTCATTTTCTTACTGATTTGCTATCACTTGAAAAAGCAATTTAATATATACTTATGGGGGAATCTATTAGCACCACAGAAAGCACCAAAAGAAATTGACATTGAGTGGTAGATGTATACTAGAAACAATTTGGGCCTCACTTCTAAAACGAGAGATTTGGTAATGTCTACAGGCATTTTTAATTATCAGAAGCTCTGAACACCTAGTGGACAGAAACTAGAGATTCTACTAAACATCTTCTATTACAAAGGACAACATTCTTTGCCTCCCAACAAAGGATAAACCAGTACAAAATGTCAATGGTAAAGTTAATAAAATTTAGAGTGGGTATGAAAGGAACTAAAAAATGTTATGTCATCTGATCATCCCTGACTATTCTTCCTGGTTATAATCCAGAGATCAAAGGCCAGATCTAAAAGACTACCTAGGACTCACAGAAGAGGGACAGCTAAGAGAAGCCCTCTGCAGAACCACTGGATTTCTATGGCAACATTATCTTTGATTATAAATAATAAATAACATTTATAATCATGCAAAGCATATGGTATCTAAGATTATAGTGAAGCTGAAAATTTTCTATTGCCTAATGACACTAGACTGTAGTCAACTGAATGTCACAGTGTTATGCATTACTAGTGTATTTATAGTGATGCTAGGGTAAATAAACCTATTAGTATTATAAAAGTATGGCATATTCAATTGTGTATGGTACATAATATTTGATACTAAGTGAATATTTTACTGGCTTATGTTTTTACTACAGTATATCTTCACCATTATTTTAGAGTCTCTTTCTTTTACTTACAAATTGTAAAAAGTTTATTGTAAAGTAGTATGCCATACTATGCCAGCAGCAGCCTCATACATCTCCTATGTACTGTGTCTCTTGATTGCATCATTTCCTCTTGTGTTTGACCTATACCTGTGTTGCATTGTACATTACAGCCCTAAGAAAAACAGGCAATACCATATATGTATCATATGGTCTAGGTGTAAAATAAACTATACCATTTAGGTTTGTGTAAGTACATTCTATGATGTTTGCACAATGACAAAATCAATTATTAATGCATTTCTCAGAACATATCCCATATTAAGTGACACATGATTACATTTAAAATGAGGTAGTCAAAGTAATACTCAGGAACATTTATAGACTTAAGAGTGTTTATGATTCAAAAGATAAATACACTACAAAATTAGAAAATTAAAATACATCCAGAGAAAGCAGAAGAAACTTAAAAATAAAATTTATGAAATAATAAAATATAATTAACTATTACAAAGATATTATGAGAAAATTAAAGATCAATATCCCTATAAAAATAGATAGAAAAAAAAAGCAGGTAAAGCAGAGACAAAAGCCCCCTCTCCTCCTCCTTCCCTCTCTCTCCCTCTCCCTCCCTCCCTCCCTCTCTCTCCCCCTCTCTCCTATACAAAATATAAATAACAAAGGACACATATGTAGCATATAAAGAACTTCTACAAATTAATAAATTTAAATTTTTTTAAAAATGAGCAAAAGCCTTAACTTATCTCACTCAAAGAAGATATTCAAATAGCTAATAACCACATGAAAAGGTGCTCATCTCCACTGGTCATCAGAAGAAAAAATAAGCAAACTTAAAACACAATAAGATATAAGGCTTGGGCTGTAGCTCAGTGGTAGGGCACTTGTCTAGCATATGTGAGGCACTGGATTCGATCCTCAGCACCACATAAAGATAAATAAGTAAAGGCATTATGTCCATCTACAACTAAAAAGACATTTAAAAAACACAATAAGGTAAACATTATACTTCCACTAAAATGACTAATGTCAAAAAGAATGACAATTCCCACATATGGCTAACAGGAATGGAAAATGGTGCAGTCACTCTGAGAATCTTTAAGTAGTTTCTTATAAAATTAAGTGTATATCTACCCTGTGATTCAACAATTCCATTTCTAGGAAATAACTCAAAGAAATAAAAAGTATGTATTCACATGGGAGTCTGAGGCAGGAGGATCGTGAGTTCAAAGCCAGTGTCGGCAAAAGCAAGGTGCTAAGAAACTCAGTGAGACCCTGTCTCCAAATAAAATACAAAATAGGGCTGGGGATGTGGCTCAGTAGTCGAGTGCCCCTGAGTTCAATCTCTGTATGCCCCTCCTGAAAGTATATATTCACAAATATATATCAAAAGTATATAGTAGTGGCTACATTCATACTAGCCCAAAGAAGTTTAAACAACCCAATTGTCCAACAACCAGAGAGTGGATGAATAAATTATGGCATATTAAGATGAAATACTGTGGCTGGGATTGTGGCTCAGTGGTGGAGCACTTGCCTAGCATGTGTGAGGCACTGGATTCGATCTTCAGCATGACATAAAAATAAATAAACAAAATAAAGGCATTTTGTCCATCTACAACTAAAAAAAAAAAAGATGAAATACTATTCAGCAATAAAAAGATCAAACTACTAATGTACAGAACATGGTGGATCTCAAATTATTCTGAGCAAAGGTAAAATTACTCTATGACAAAAATATTCAGAGAGTGGTTGTCTCTGGGAAAACAGAGGAGAACTCACTGGAAAGGGGCACAAGAGAACATCCTATAATAATAGAAATGCTGTTTGTCTTATTTTGGATATTGGTTTTATGGGCATGCACAATATTCAAAATTCACTCATCATCCTCACATTTTATTCCATGTAAGATGTAGTTTAGTAAAACCAACAAAATAACCTGTATATTCAATCAACAAAGATCAAAAGATTTCTTTTCTTAAAAAATAATAAAATAAGACACCATTTTGACAAATCATTCTAAAAAAAATTAGAGGGGCTGGGGTTGTGGCTCAGTGGTAGAGCGATTGCCTAGCACATGTAAGGCACTGGGTTAGATCCTCAGCACCACATAACAAACAAACGAACAAATAAATAAATGTATTGTGTCCATCTATAACTAAAAATTATTTAAAAAAAAAGAAAAAATAGAACTAGAAATGAGAAAGAAAGTTTAACAGAAAAAAAGTTTAACAAAAAAGGAGTTTAACAACAATGTAATTTTTTTATATTAGAACAGAATACTAAATATACTATCATACCAATAAAATTTTCAAACTAGGTGAAATGGATCATTTCCTAAGAAAACAGAAACTAACTAATGCAAGATGAGAAAGAAAACCTAAATAAAAATATAAGAAGGTGGGCATGTGGCACATGCCTATAATCCCAGCTATTCAGGAGACTGAGACAGGAGGAACACAAATTCAAGACCATCCTCACCAACTTAGCAAGACCCTGACTCAAAATAAAAAATCAAAAGGAGTGTGAATGTAACTCAGTGTTAGAGCACCCCTAGGTTTGATACCCAGTACCACAACAATTCCCACCACCACCAAACAGGCATACATGATATGGAGTTATGGATCCTAATTGAAACAAGTTATACTTATTCTATGTAAGCATAATATGTTAAAATACACTTTGCTGTCATGTATATCTAGAAAGAACAAATAAATTTTAAAAAACACACACTCACAAAATTGAAAAATAATCAAAAACCAGCTGAAACCCTGAGAGTAATTAGGTCCAGATACATTTTTAAAATTTTTTATTTTTTATTTCTTTTGGTACTGGGGATTGAACCCAGGGGCACTTAACCAATGAGCCACATCCCCAGCTGTTTTTTGTATTTTCTTTAGAGGCAGGGTCGTGCTTAAGGCTTTGATAATTTGCTGCTCCTGACTTTGAACTCAGGATTCCCTTGTCTCAGCCCCAGCCCCTGCCCCCCCATCTCCCCGGCCACCCCTGGAATTACAGGAATTCACCACTATACCCAGCTGGCCCAGATACTTTTAAAGAATTCTTCCACTTTGGAGACTGTGACTGCACAAAACTAGAAAACTAATGTAATTCTAATTTTTAAAATGGTGCACTGAATCAGCAGTGTTTTAAAAGAATATGCCCTAGAAATGTGAAATAAATGCCCAGAGTCTGAATTGTAGGAGAAGTAACTGATCCAAAATCTAGTTTTACTACTTTCAAAACTGCAAAGTTAAAGAAAGAACAGTGAGGTTGGTATAAGTGGTAGCATAGCTAGAACTTAGGTCTTTCAGCTTACTTTCTCAAGTAAAGAACTGGAAATCTGAAGAGCCAACATGAAATCCAAATTCTGTCCTTAGCTTATATTACATATTTGATCAAGTTTTGAGAATAATACTCCAAGTATCTTCTGGTGATGTTCTCTTCTGAGGAAGGTTACAAAAGGAGTTAGTAGTATTTCTGAATGTAATTCACAAAAATAGACTGTTGTTAAAATTTAACTCTGGGTTTTCAGAATACTAGGCATTTCCAAGAATTCAGCCTCTTAGCTCTCCAGGTACTAAAAGCTGACAGTTGACAGCATTTAGTTTCTCATAAGCAAACTCTTCCCTGTATTCATTCTGGGCACCTACCTTAGGGTCTAAGAAATATTAGATACTTAAATATTTTCCTGAATGAAAGAAGGGTGAAGTTACAATGAAAGCTCTGTCCTAACATTGCTTAAGTTAAGTAAATTTGCATTATCACAACAGTACCCATTTTAGAAGAGATGATGAAATCCAGGGGCACAAAAATGTACTGTCTTAGTCAAATTTATTGCATAAGCAAAGTATGGAATTTGGAACTCACATGGGCTCTCTGGGCTTTCTGATTCTTTGCATATAGAATCTTTCTGATTCTATATCTCTGTCCTTTTTTGAATTTCCCACTTTTTACTGTTCCTCGTTGCATTGAAGATGATTTATTCTAATCTACCTCCCTGTTCACTAATTCTCTTTACATTTGCATCTAATCTGATATAAAATCTAATAACTAAACTTTTTTTTTGGGGGGGGATAACCAGGGATTAAACTCAGGGGCACTCAACCACTGAGCCTCATCCCCAATCTTATTTTGTATTTTATTTAGAGACAGAGACAGGGTCTCACTAAGTTGCTTAGTGCCTCACTGTTGCTGAGGCTGGCTTTGAACTTGAGATCTTCCTGCCTCAGCCTCCTGAGCCACTGGGATTACAGATGTGCACCACCACACCCAACCTAATAACTAAACTTTAAATGGTATATATTTCAGTTTTTAAAATTATTTGAATCTTTTTTTTTAACTCTGTTAGGTAATTTTTTTATAGTTTCCAGTTCCTTACTGAATTTTTTAATTTGTTCTAATTAGTTATACATGACAGTAGAATACATTTTGAGACATCATTCATAAATGAAGTATAATTTCTAATTCTTCTGGTTGTACATAATGTAGTTGTGTAATCATACATGTTCACAGGGTAATAATGTATGATCCATTCTACTATGTTTCCTACCCTATATTTTCTCTCCTTCCTTATTTTTTTGAGAGAGAGAGAGAGAGAGAGAGAATTTTAGTATTTATTTTTTAGTTTTCGGTGGACACAACATCTTTGTTTGTATGTGGTGCTGAGGATCGAACCCGGGCAGCACACATGCCAGGCGAGCACGCTACTGCTTGAGCCACATCCCCAGCCCCCCCTCCTTATTCTTGACTTTATTTCTTTGAACATAGTAAGTTGTTTTATACTCTATGTCTAATAATGCCAATATTTCATCTTCATTGAGTCTATTTCTATTGCCTGTTACATTCACTAATGATTATTCAAAGTGTGCTTTGTTTTGTCTTTCTGTGCCTGGTTATTTTTGCCTGTATTCTGGACAAGATACTTGAAAAAAAATTATTTGAAAAAATAAACTGATATATTAGATGATGATCTTCTTCCATAGAGAATTTTTGTTTATTTCTGCCAGGGTTTGGAAAAGTAAACAATCCAAGAACATCTTAATCCAAATTTTAAACTTAAGATTCCCTGATCCAGCACATGATGAAAAGTTGTGCTACAAGTTCTTGGAAGGACTGAGTAAACATAAGTCACTCTTACTCTGAGAGTTCAGCTTTTTGTGGTTTCTCACTCCCCACCCTTGGCAGAATCGGGATTTTGACATATACCCTTCAGCCCTGTGAGTCACATGCAGAACTCATTTTCAAAGCTAGTAAGCTATGATCAACAACCATGCTTAAAACAATAGTGGGGTTGTGAATGTGGCTCTGTGGTAGAGCACTTGCCTAGCAAGTATAAGACCCTGGTTTGAATCCTTAGAACCACCACCAAAAAAAAAAAGTAGATTTGAAAGAATAGGCTTATTACAATGGGGTCTCAATTTCTCCCAGATGCTGGTTAAGAATCTGTTTTTCATATTTTATACAGTTTCTTTAGTTGTCCTTAGGAGAATTCTTGGTCCAAATTATGCAGCCTGCCATTCTATAAGCAGAATCTTATTTTTTCTAAATAATTAAATGTTTATAAACTGACAGCAAAAGGAAATATCCTTAACTTGCTAAAAGGACCTACTATAAACCTACTATAAATATCATACTTTATACTGAAAGAGGAGAAGCACTGCCATCAATATTATAAAAGAGGCAAGGATCACTGTTGCTAGTCAAAATTCAACTGATGATGCCAGACAAGCGCAACAAGAAAAATAAAACAATTAAGAGGCATACACTGCAAAACACAAGACCATTTGCCTAGGAAGTCTACTGAAAAACTATTAGAAAAAACAATAATAAACTAAAAAAACTGTCCTTCTTTGAACTTCCCATTTTGTACTGTTCCTACTGTTGGGTAACCAAAAATGAAAAAAAATACACAAAAAATCAAATTCCAAACAAACAATTAACTACAAATTAAAATACACAGAAAAGTAAAAAAAATCCATTTATGTAGAAATAACAAAAGTTTAAGTATAACTAAAGTAATATGCTTTAATATTTACACCCCAATAAACACAGAAAACTTGTATATTTAAATATGTTTCTGTATTGTAGATCATTTCTTTTTTAATTGCTTTTATTTTTTAAATACATGACATCAGAATGCATCACAATTCTTATTACAGATATAGAATATAATTTTTCATATCTCTGTTTGTATATAAAGTATGTTCACACCAATTCATGTCTTCATACATGTACTTTGGATAATGATGTCCATCACATTGCACCATCATTGCTAACCCCCTGCCCACTACCTTTCCCTCCCACCCCTCTGCCCTAGCTAGAGTTCATCTATTACTCCCATGCTCCTTCTCTCCCTACCCCACTATGAGTCAGTCACTTTATATCAGAGAAAACATTCAACATTTGTTTTTTGGGATTAGCTAACTTCACTTAGCATTATCTTCTCTAATTCCAGCCATTTACCTGCAAATGCCATGATTTTACTCTTTTATTGCTGAGTAATATTTCATTATGTATATATGCCACATTTTTAATCCATTCATCTACTGAAGGGCATCTAGGTTGGTTCCACAGTTTAGCTGTTGTGAATTGTGCTGCTATAAACATTGATGTGGCTGTGTCCCTGTAGTATGCTGTTTTTAAGTCCTTTGGGTTTAGTCCGAGGAATTCGATAGCTAATCAAATGATGGTTCCATTCCACGTTTTCCAAGTAATCTCTATACTGCTTTCCATATTAGCTGCACCAATTTGCAGTCCCACCAGCAAGTATGAGTGTGCCTTCTCCCCCACATCCTCGCCAACACTTATTATTGTTTGTCTTCATAATAGCTGCCATTCTGACTAGAGTGAAATGGTACCTTAGAGTAGTTTTGATTTGCATTTTTCTAATTTTTTCATATATTTGTTGATTGAATATCCTCATCTCAGAAGTGTCTGTTCATGTCCTTGGTTCATTTATTGATTGGGTTATTTGTGTTTTTTTTGTTGTTTAGCTTTTTGAGTTCTTTATATACTCTAGAGATTAGTGCTCTATCTGAAGTGTGAGGGGTAAAAATTTCTCCCAAGATGTAGGCTCTCTATTCACCTCACAGATTGTTTCTTTTGCTGAGAAGAAGCTTTTTAGTTTGAGTCCATCCCATTTATTGATTCTTGGTTTTAATTCTTGTGCTACAGGAGTCTTATTAAGGAAGTTGAGGCCTAATCCCACATGATAAAGATTAGGGCCTACTTTTCCTTCTATTAGACACAGAGTCTCTGGTTTAATTCCTAGTTCCTTGATCCACTTTGAATTGAGTTTTGTGCATAGTGAGAGATAGGGGTTTAATTTCATTTTGTTGCATATGGATTTCCAGTTTTCCCAGCACCATTTGTTGAAGAGGCTATCTTTTCTCCAGTGCATATTTTTGGCACCTTTGTCTAATATAAGATAGTTGTAATTTTGTGGTTTAGTCTCTATGTCCTGTATTCTGTACCATTGGTCTACCAGTCTGTTTTGGTGCCAATACCATGCTGTATTTTGTCAAATGCTTTTTCTGCATCTACTGAGCTAATCATATGATTCTTATCTTTGAGTCTACTGATGTGATGAATTACGTTTGTTGATTTCCTTATATTGAACCAACCTTGCATACCTGTGATGAATCCCACTTGATCATGATGCACAATCTTTTTGATATGTTTCTGTATTCAACTTGCCAGAATTTTATTAAGAATTTTTGCATCTATGTTCATTAGAGATATCAGTCTAAAGTTTTCTTCCTTAGATGTATCTTTGCCTGGTTTTGAAATCAGGGTAATATTGGCCTCATAGAATGAGTTTGTAAGTGCTGCCTCTTTTTCTATTTCCTGAAATAAATTGAAGAGTATTGGTATTAGTTCTTCTTTAAAGGTCTTGTAGAACTCAGCTGTGTAACCATCTGGTCCTGGGATTTTCTTGGATGGAAGGCTTCTGTTGGCATCTTCTATTTCATCACCTGATATTGGTCTGTTTAAATTGTGTATATCTTCTTGATTCAATCTGGACAAGTCATATGACTTAAGAAATTTGTCGATGCCTTCAATATCTTCTATTTTATTGGAGTATAAGTTTTCAAAACAATTTCTAATTATCTTCTGTTTTCTGTAGTGTCTGTTGTGATATTACCTTTTTCATCACATGTGCTGGTAATTCAAGTTCTCGCTCTCCTTCTCTTCATTAGCATAGCTAAGGGTCTGTCAATTTTATTTATTTTTTCAAAGAACCAACTTTTTGTTTTTGTCAATTTTTTCAATTGCTTCTTTTGTTTCAATTTCATTGATTTCAGCTCTAATTTTAATTATTTCTTGCCCTCTATTGCTTTTGCCGTTGATTTGTTCTTTTTTATCTAGGACTTTGATATAAAGTGAGGTCATTTATTTGTTGACTTTTTCTTCTTTTAAGGAATAAACTCCATGCAATGAACTTTCCTCTTAGAACTGCTTTCATAGTGTCCCAGAGATTTCGATATGTTGTGTCTATATTCTCATTTACCACTAATAATTTTTTAACCTCCTCTTTGAGGTCTTTTGCAACCCATTGTTCTTTCAGTAGCATATTGTTTAGTCTCCAGGTGCTGGAGTAATTTTTACTTTTTATTCAATTTCATTCCATTATAATCTGATAAAATGCATGGTAGTGTCTACTATTTTGTATTTGCTAAGAGTTGCTTTGTGGCATAGTATATGATCTGTTTTAGGGAAGGATTAATGTACTGCTGAGAAGAAAGTGTATCCACTTGATGCGGGTTGAAATATTCTATATATGTCAGTTAAGTCTAAGGTATTGATTGTATTATTGAGTTCTATAGTTTCTTTATTCAACTTTTGTTTCAAAGATCTATCCAGTGGTGAGAGAGGTGTGTTAAAGTCACCCAAGATCATTGTTTTGTGATCAATTTGATTCTTGAACTTGAGAATAATTTGTTTAATGAACAAAGCTGCACCATTGTTTGGGGAATATATGTTTATGACTATTATGTCTTGTTGGTGTATGCTTCCCTTGAGCAGTATGTAATGTCAATCTTTACCCCTTTTGATTAACTCTGGCTTGAAGTCTACTTTATTTGATATGAGGATGGGAATCCCTGCTTGCTTCCGCAGTCCACGTGAGTGGTATGATTTGTCCCAACCTCTCACCTTCAGTCTGTGTATGTCTTTTCCTATCAGTTGCAAAGTTCTTGGTTTCACATATTTTGGGGATGTGAGGGCTGGAGGATAGAGGGGTAGAAGAGAAAACAAACAAACAAACAAAAAACTCGAAGGAAGAAACCAAGGTTGTAACTAGCTTTAGAGATCCGTATCTTTCCTCCTTCTCATCCAATAGGTGGGGTCATCTGTTGTAAGCTTGTGTCTCTGCCCTCCGGATGGTGGAGGTAACCAGGGTGGGAAGACTGGTCTTGGTGCAGGGTGCCTGGATGTGGGAAGTAGCACCCACCAGTCCCTGCAGAAAGACTGTGCACCTCACATGTCTCTTTTTGGGACTGCTTATATGACTTGAGTGTCCGGTACTATCTCCCTTTATTGCCTGAAGATTTCCCAGTTCCTGGTCTCTCTGTTAGGCTCCAAACTTTAGCCCTATCTCCCTATCCCCTAGCAGTTCCCAATCGAGAAAACTCTCACCGGGGCTCCCGTGGGCGCTCCCTGGTCCCAATGAACACCTGTGTTGGGCAGCTACTGTGTTGGATTACCACCACTGGGGGTTGGAGAAGGTTGGAAACCTGGTACCTGGCTGCTGGAGATCCGATCTGGGAACTGGCCCCACCTAATATGGTGAGAATGTTGAGCCAAGATGGTGGCATGATGCTTTTAGTGCTGGGGTGTCTACTGAGGTAGGGGGGAGCTTGATGAGGTGGGGGGAGCTGGGTGACTACATTGTGCTACAGGTAGGTAGCAGCTGAGTGACTTGCGTGGGAGTGGAGGGGAGTCTTGGCGATCTGTAGATGTGTTAATAGGTGATTCTGCTAAGGTGCTCACTGAGTCTTGCATGGGCTAGAACTTCGGGCTTTGGGTCCTGCTCCAACACCGGGTGTTCTACTCCAAGGCTGAGGCCCCAGAGTCCCTCGCTGGTGATTTCTGTGGAGAGCAGCTGTATATGGGTCCTCTAACACTCTGAGAGATGGAATATTTCGACTAGGTGAGATCTGCGGGCAGGGCAGCGTGGGGCAAGGGGTGGCTCACTCCCTTCCCGCGACAATGTTTTTCTAATCTGTATTGTGGATCATTTCTAAAAGGGTAAACCTCTGGAATATTTTTATACTTGATCAAAATAAATAAGTACTCTTTATTCTATTTGCTTGCATATCATGTAACTCCTTACTGCATGACACAAGAGGGTAAGGTGTGCCTTTTTTGTTCCTCAATTGTTGAATAATAATAAGTGAAGAAACTCATTCAATTTATGATACTTTAGCTTCTTAATGCTTTTAATTTTGTATGAAATTCTACAGTAACAATGTTTACTTTCTACAAGGGTTCACTCTTATAACAGGATCCCAAAATCTCAGGTTCAAATTTAGATAATAATAAATAATAACTTTGGTTTTCAAGTGGTTTAAAAACAATTTTAAAATAATCACAGAAGCACTTACTTTAATAGCAACATCTCACAAAGGGGAAGAGCAGCAATCAGCTAGGTTAGAGACTACAAAGTAATGCCACTCAATGGAAATGTAACTGATGTGACACAGCAATCTGTATACGGGGTAAAAATGGGAGTTCATAACCCACTTGAATCAATCTGTGAAATATGGTATATTAAGAACTATGTAATGTTTTGAACAACCAACAATAAAATAATTTAAAAAAAAAAGAAAGGACAAAGGGAATAAGAATGACAACTATTGATCATTTGACTACTAATGACTTCCTCAACCACAGAGCTGTCTTCAGAATCTCATTATAGCTGATATTTTTTCAAGTTTCTATATTTGCAGTAAACCTAGATCTAGTTACCCACAGGCTATATACAGACACTTTCAGGTTATAAGGTGATTCAAACAACATACCTAATGCATCTATACTCGGTACATACTTTTCAAATAAGTCCATCAAAAATGTTATAGCACAACACAGAAGAAGAAAAAAGTCCATTTAAGTGGCTGTCAGTTTCTATTTCCTTTTTTTTAATTTTCTTTTTTTATTATTAGTTGTTCAAAACATTACAAAGCTCTTGACATATCATATTTCATACATTTGATTCAAGCAGATTATGAACTCCCATTTTTACCCCGTATACATATTGCAGATTCACATGGGTTCCTCATCCACTTTTTTACATACTGCCATACTAGTGTCTGTTGTATTCTGCTGCCCTTCCTATCCTCTACTATCCTCCCTCCCCTCCCCTCCCATCTTCTCTCTCTACCAAATCTACTGTAATTCATTTCTCTCTATTGTTTTTTTCCCCTTTCCCCTCACTTCCTCTTATATGTAATTTTGTATAACAATGAGGGTAGTTTCTATTTCCTTACTTGAGTTTAATAGGAAGTTAAAAGCACCTGAATCCACTAAAAATATCAAGTTAAAAGCACCTGAATCCACTAAAAATAAGAGTGTTTTAAATGCTTTAACACAAAGTAGTTGAAAACATGAACTTCAATTTTTTCCTTCTATAATATAACAAAACTCGAATTTCAGCTGACAACTTCTATACTAGGTTTTGACTCAAAGCAATTTAGAAATAGCAAGTCAAAAACTCCTTAAAAATAAATTAGAGTTTATAATAGAAACGGTGACAGATGCTTCTTTAAAATAATGTCTGATAAGACCACTATATTTTAGAAATGACTTCATCACAGTATGCACACAAGTTTTGTATATTAAAATGTAAGAATGCCTAGTCTATAATTAAATCAGGATCATGAATAGTTCAATATAGTATGTTGTAAAAAAAGCATAATATGACAAGAAAATATACTGAGTTAAAATATAATGCAAGCAGGGATTTATTAAAGCTTGTCATTTAGATTTAAACAACAGGAAATATCAACATAAATACCAGGGAGAGAAGTCAACAAGTACAAACTTACTGCAGCCTAAAAATGATTGATTTCCAGTGAGACTAGTGTATACCATAATTACTTATGAAGCCATATTCATCATGAGATGATCAAACCTCTAGACTGAGATTAAAAATATGAAACTTTAAAAATACATAATTTTTAAAAAGCTTAGTTCTTCTGCTTCTGGAATCCTTGGTTAGCTTACTGCTTACAGCTTACTTTGCTTCTACTCCTTCTGCTATTACTCCTGCTTTCTTCTGTCTTTGATAGTTACAGGATACTATTTCTACCAAGCCCTGCTTATGAACTCTTCACATCTCTATTGTAACTTAATGATTTGCAAAGCAAGCCGGGGCTAAAAATATGACCTAAATCAATTCTACCACCCTGAAAGAAAACTGGTAAGTGCTCATTTACTAAGCTGTTAAAGCTAAATGATGAACTTGAATTCATCATATTTAAAAAGAAGGAATACAAAAACATTACAAAAACAATTTTCCTAAAGTAACATGTATGCCTCAACATACAAATTATATCAATACAGAGTTTTATTAAATAATTTACAATAAGCTTTATCAAATAACACTATTGTCTCTAATCTTATCTAATGAAAATATTGGATTAGTCTTTTTTTCATGAGTATGTGTTCTAGTGATTATTCATAATTTAGTGGTTTCAACAAGGAGCAATTTGCCCACAAAGGTACATTTGCAATGTCTGGAGACATTTTTTAATGCCATAACTGATATGTATGTGTGGGAGTGGGGGTTACTGGTATCTGATGAGTATATAGAAGGCAGAGATGCTTCTAAAAATCCAACTCTATATAGAACAGATCCCCCAAAACAAAGCATCATCATCCCATAATATTCCTAGTGCCACTGTTAAGTAACACTGCACTAACTCCTTTGTTTACTTATTAAATAGTAATTCCACATAGTTTCTCCTATCTTTATCCCAAGTAAACACTCAAACCACCAAACAAAATCAGTACTGAACTTAAGGTAAAGAGGAGGGAAGTATGTATACCGACTTTCAAGAACAACTGAATCATTCATTCATTCAACAGATATAGGGCATTAAGTTATGCATTGAGATATTGTAGCCCCACAGACAGACAAAATCTCTGCTTTCATGTAGCTTGGGTATTAGTGAAACTTGGAGGCTGAACAAATTTTCAACTGAATCAAAAACCCTCAGTGCCTGACACAGTCTGAAAAATTGATGTATCTATGAATAAGCTGTTATACTGATATAGCATTCATTCTATTTTTGGAAATGTCTTTATTTTAATGAGCCAAAATAACCTTCTCCATAGTTTTCACCCTTGAATCATAGTTCTGCTCTCTTGAATCATAAAGAACAAAATCCCTGTTCCACATGACAGCCCTTTACACATTTAAAGACAGCTATCATACATCTCTAAATTTTGTCTCCTAAAGGCTAATACAATTCTACCAGTGCTTCAGACAGCTTTTTATAAGACATGATACTTAAGAACAGAAGGAAATGAGTAAAAAAACACTACAGTTCTGCAATAATTTAGGCTATTAATCAGTATGTTCTATGTAATTTTTCTTCAATGATCCATCTCAAACCTATAATATTGCTTTTTGTAAGAAAGAATATAACATTTAGTAACTCCTATGTACAAAGAAATATGCTGCAAACTTTAGATGCATTATCACATTGGATAACTATAAAAATCCTGTGAAGTAAACTGAAGTGTCTTTAGTTTAGCTCTAAAAATAATAGGCTCAGAAAAATTAACAGAATTTTCCCAAGACCACATCCTTTACCTAAGCCTATGTTGCCTAAGTAAAATATGCTGACTTTCATATTTTAATTCAGTTATTCAGATTACATTATTTCTATTTTACAATGAAGGCAACCTCAAAGTAGTTCATGCTCACATACAGAAGAATCTTATTCTAGTAAAAAATATATACATAAATTCTCACATCGAATGCCACTTTCGAATACCAAGAATATATGTTCTTTTCCTACCTATTCTGTATAGTTATAGTGAATTCTGGTTAATAAGTTCTACATAAGCAAATTTGTTAAAATATTTGCTTTCTATTAAGGAAATAATTTAAGACAATGTCCATTTGAAATTTATATACTAATTAGATATACTGTAATAATATACAATGCCCAAAATTCTTAAACTCATTCATGGTAGTCAGGCACTGTTAGAACAGGAATTAATAAAGCAGACTGTATTTGTAGCACTGAACAGGCCTTTTAACCTCTCTCTGTCTCTGTATTCTAACTTAAAAATGGAGGAAAAATTACAATCTATCCCATAGACTTGTTGAAATCAGAACAGGCTTTGAGTTGGCATCATCCTACTTCTGTTTTTCTCATCCTTTCCTGCATTTAATTCATTCCCTCTACACAATCCACCAAAGTAATTCTTCCAAAAATAAAATCTGACCATGTCACTCCATTGCTCAAAAAACCCCAATGGCTTTACCACACTTGAAATAAAACCCAAAGCCTATACAATTCTACATGATCTAGTCCTTGGCTTCCTTACTCACTTGGGACCACTGCACTTGGTCCCTCCATATTAATGCTCTGACAAATACTTTCATGGTTCACTCCCTTTCTTTCAACCAAGTCTCTAGTTAATTCTCCCCTACTCAGATAAGCCTTCCCTCATCATTCTCATATCTTGCTTTTTCTTCCATAACATTGATCACTATTATTTTAATTATTTGTTTCTGTCTCTCCCATAAAACATATGATCTATGAGAATAGGATTTTTATTTCTAGAGCCCCTATCATGGTATTTAGCACATCGTAGATACTAAATAAATGGTCAATCAACTGGCAAGGTGGTCAAATACAGTTGTCCAGCAGTGGCCTCTCCTCCACAAACAACTAGAACAACAAACAAACTGTTGCATTTTAAGGAAAGTGGCCAAGCAACAACTGTCAAACCCAGCAAGGAAGAGGTAGAAACCCCGTAAGATGTGGAGACCTGGGATGACAGCATAGGGTAGAATAAAACACACCTGACAACTATAACCCTAGCTCCTTGGCCAGGAGACTCCCCTTTGCAAGAGAAGGGTAAATAAGAGAACCCAACATCAAAACAGATGCTGCTGCAGTGGAGTTGACATATTGGAGGTAGATTTACCCTGTAGGCTATGCCACTGTTAGGCCTGACAACACACATTCCATCAGCACTGGCCTGCCCTGCAGCACTGCTTGGTTCAAGCACAAGCAAACCATGCCTTGTGCTGCCACTGCTACTGAATAAATATCCACCATATTCCACCACTCCCAATGCAGACTGACTACTCTGTAGGTATTATGGTTTGGATATAAGGTGCCCCCAAAAAACTGTTAATGCAGAAATACTAAAAGGTGAAATTATTACCTGTAATCTGATCCATACATCTTAGTTTGAATGGACTGACTAGGTGATAAGCATAAGCAGGTGGGGTGTAGCTACAGCAGATGGGTCACTGGGTGTGTACTGAAAGGGTACATCTTTCCTATGAACTCTTCACCCCCTCTTTCTCTGCTTCTTTGTTGACATGAGGGGAACAGTTTCCCTCTGCAACACCTTTCACCCATGATGTGCTGCCTCACTTTGGGTCCAGAGCAATGGAGTTAGCTGTGTATGGACTGAGACCTCTGAAACCATGATCCCCAAATAAACTTTTCCTCTTCTTAAGTTGTTCCTGTTGCTTATTTTGGTCACAGCAACAAAAAGCTAACTAAAATAGTAGGTATCACATTGCTATGTGTACCACACACACATGGGGCAATGGAGTACCCTCTCCTCTATGTGGTCTCCAGAGACAAAAGGGCTCACTGACCATTCCACCACATATACCGTGCCTAAAGCAATCAATTAAGGCTGAAAAATAAAAAGAAACTACACCATGGCTTCCAGCTGGAATCAAAGCCAATATAGATTATCAAACTGACATCCTAAAACAAATTTTCAAGAGAAAATAATTTACTATGAAAGTCAACTTATGAAAGTGATAGAGACAACTGATCCACCAGATGCATAAATCTTAATGTAGGGACACAAGAAGTATGAAAAAACAAGGTAGCACAATGTCTTCAAAGGAACTCAATAACTCTTTAGAAACAGATCCAAAAGAAAAGGATGTTGACAAAAAACCTGGTAACGGTTAAAGAAAATACAAAAAGATAAAATTAGGAAGACAATTCATGATAAGAATGAGAAATACAGCAAAGAGAGATCATAAAAAATAAACAAACAGAAATCTTGGAAATGAACAACTCAATATATAAGAAGGGAAACAGAAGCCTTATCAATACAGTAAACCAGCAAATCAACAAAGATAAATAAGAGAAAAAGAAAAGAACAAGCCTATTAAAAACAAACAGAAGGGGCTGGGGATGTGGCTCAAGCAGTAGCGCGCTCGCCTGGGATGCGTGCGGCCCGGGTTCGATCCTCAGCACCACATACCAACAAAGATGTTGTGTCCGCCGAGAACTAAAAAATAAATATTAAAAATTCTCTCTCTCTCTCTCTCTCTCTCTCTCTCACTCTCTCTCTCTTAAAAAAAAATAAAAACAAACAGAAAAAAGTTAACAAAATGATATCAGCAAGGATTTACTATGAATTATAATATTTTATGTAAATAAGCTATATTTTTCCAAGTAAAAGATACGGAATAGCTGAATAAATAATCTTATTTAGTAATAAGATTAAACAGGATGTGGCCTATAGGAAACTCATTTCACTAACAAAGAAAGTGAAAGGACAGAAAAAGATATTCTACACAAATGGAAACTGAAAGCAAATAGGAGTAACCATACTCATATCAGACAAAATAGACCTTAAGACAAAGGATATAAAAAAGAGACAATTAAGGGCAATGATCAAGAGATAGATTCAACAAGATATCATGATAGTAAAAGTACATACATTTAATGTTAGAGAGTTCAACTTTACTTAAAAAAAAACACAACACATTATTAGATCTAAAGAAAGAGAGTTTCCAATACAACAACAATAGTGGGAAACTACAACACTCCACCTTCATCAATGTACAGATAATCCAGACTCAAAAAAAAATCAACAGATAAACAGTTAAATAATACTCTAAACAAGCAGATCTAACAGAAATTTACAGAATATTTCATCTAACCGCTGCAGAATACATATTCTTTTCATCAGCACATGGAACATTCTCTAGAATAGACCTTGATTTAGACTATTAAGGAAGTGTCAACAAATTCAAAGAAATTGAAATCATACCCTATATCTTTTCTGGACACAATGGCATAAAGTTAGAAACTAACAACTTTCACAGGCCTGTAATCCTAGCAACTGGGAGGCTGAGGGAAGAGAATTGCAAGTTCAAGGTTATTCTCACTGCTTTAGGGAGACCCTCAGCAATTTAGTAAGATTTTGTTCCAAAACCAAAACTAAAAAAAGGACAGGGGATGTAGCTCAGTGGTAAAGTGCCCTGGGTTCAATCCATTTAAAGAAAAAAGAAAGAAGAAAAGGAAAGGAAGCAAGCTAGTTAGCTTTGGAATGATACAAATACATGAAAACTAAGCAATATAGTACTGAATGAGTCATGATGGGTCATTGAAGAAATCAAGATGTATATTACAAAATTTCTTGAAACAAATGAAAATGAAAACACGACATCCCCAACTTACTGGATACAGCTAAAACAGTACGAGGAAGGTAGTTTATAGCAATAAGCATCTACACAAAAAAGAAAAAGAAAGATTCCAAATCTGCATCTGATTTATTAAATGCATCTGAAAGTCATAGAAAAGCAAGAACAAACCAAACTCAAAATTAGTAGAAGGAAAGAAATAACAAGGACCAAAAGTATTTGAATAAGTAAACAAAATCAACAAACCTTTAGCTAGACTAGTGAAGAAAAAAAGAGAGAGAAAACCAAAATAAATAAAATCAGAGGTGAAAAAAGAGACATTGTGATCAATACTTCAGAAACAATAAGAAATAATTAGGAACTACTATAAACTACTGGAAAAACTAGAAGAAACAGATACATTTCTAGACAAATATTAGCTACCAAAATTGAACCATGAGAACAAAGTAATCAGAACAGACCAATAATGACCAATGAGCTTCCGTCAGGAATAAAGAAAACTCCCAACAAAGAAAAGCTCAAAACTGGATGGCTTCATTAATATGTTATATCAAAATTTAAGGAAGAACTAACACTAATTTTTCTCAAACTACTCAAGAAAATTGAAAGGAGGGGAATCCAGGCGGAAGTACCCTGATATCAAAATCAGGCAAGAATACAACAACAAAGAAAACTATAGACCAATATCCCTGCTGAACATACAAAAATTCTTAACAAAATGCTGGCAAACTGAATTCAGTAGCACATCAAAAAGATTATTCACTGTGATCAAATGGGATTTACCCTAGAGAAGCAACGATTCAACCATATGTAAATAAATAAATGTAATGTATCTCATCAACACAATGTAAGATAAAAATTATATGAGCATCTCAATAGACAAAGAAAAAAATCAGTAATATTCAGCATTCTCTCATGATAAAAACAAAAAAAAATTAGCTACAGAAGGCTCATACATCAGCATAATAAACATTGTACAGGACAAATCAACAACCAATATCATACTAAATGGAGGAAAGCTGGAAGCATTTCCTCTATGACCTGGAACAAGACTTAGATGTCTACTCCCACTACTCTTATTGAATAATATAAAACTGAAAGTTTTAGCCTGAGAATTTAGGCAAGTGAAAGAAAGAAAAGGCATACAAATAGGGAGGAGTCAAATTAACTCTGTTTGCAAATGATATGATTCTATACATAGAAAAACCTGAACACTCTACCAGAGGGCTATGAGAATGGATAAATTCAGTAAAGTTAAAGGATAAAAAAAAATCAATGTACAAAAAAATCAGTAGCATTTACATACACCAATAACAAATCTGCTGAGCAAGAAATCAAGAAAACATAAGACCCCAAAAAACCAAAGCAATCCTCAACAAAAATAAAGCTGGATGCACCACCATACCTGATTTCAAGACATACTACAGAGCCACAGTAATCAAATAACATTGATACTGGCATAAAAACAGACACACAGTCCAATGGAGCAGAGGAGAAATCCCAGAAATAAACCCATGTGTCTACAACCAACTGATGCATGATAAAGGTGCCACAAACTTACATGGAAGAAAGTACACCCTATTTAATACATAGTGTTAGGAAAACTGGATATCCATTTGCAAAAGATTGACTCATTCCTTTCACCCTATACAAAAATCAATTCAAAATTGACCAAAGACCTTAATGTAAGACCTAAAACTATGAAACTACTAGAAGAAAACATGGGAAACACTTCAGGACACAGATATCAGGGGTAAGACCTCAGAAGCATGGGTAACAAATGGAATTATAACAAACAAGATACTGCTGCACAGAAAACAAAACGATCAATAAAGATACAACCTATGGAATGCAAACCATTTACCTGACAAAGGGTTATTATCTAGAATATATAAGGAACTAAAAAAACCCTCAACAACAAAAAATAAATAATGCAATTTAAAAATGGATAACATTTCTCCAAAGAAGAAATACAAATGGCCACAAATGGCCAACAAATATGAGAAAAAGGTGCTAAATATCATTAGCCATCAGAGAAATGCAAATCAAAGCCACAATAAGATACAATGGCATTTATGAAAAGGAAAACTCAAAACAAATGCTGATGAGAATACAAATAAAAGGAAACTCATATACTATTTACAGCTGTTATAGAGAACAATATGGAAGCCTCTCAAAAAAACTAAAATAGATCTACCCTATGATCTAGCCATCCCATATCTAGGTACATATTCAAAGGAAATAATATTGGCATATCAAAGAGATATGTGCATGCCTATGTTTACTGCAGCATTATTCACAACAACCAAGATAGGGAATCAACCTAGGTGTACATGGATGGATGGTGTGTATGTGTGTGAGTATATTTATACTCACACACAGTGACAAATATATATACATATATATATATATATATACATGTGTGTATATACATACACACACACATATATATATGTATACAGTGATGAAATATTGGACTATTATCCATAAAGAAGAATGAAATCCTGTCATTTGCAGCAAAATGGATAGAAGTGGAAGACTTTATATTAAATTAAATAAGACAGAAACAGAAAGCCAAATATTACATGTTCTTTTTCATATGTAAAAGTTTTTTTAAAAAGTTGATTTGAATGTAAAATAGTGACTACTAGAGCAGGAAGGGAAGAGAGAGAGGGATGTTGGATAATGGTATCAAAACATAGGCAGATAGGGCTGTGGTTGTGGCTCAGTGGTAGAGCGCTCACCTAGCATGTGTGAGGCACTGGATGTGATATTCAGCACCACATAAAAATAAAATGAAGATACTGTGTCCACCTAAAACTAAAATAAATAAATATTTTTTATTTTAATTATTTTTTTTAAAACATAAGTTCTGATGTTCCACAGCACAGTGAAGTGTTTATAATTCACAATAACTTAGACATTTTATGAAGAGCTAGAAAGTTGAGTTTGAGGGCTCCAAACATAAAGAAACATTAAGAAGATGAAAATATTAATTACCTTGATTTGATCAGTACACGTTGTATACATGTGTTGAAATTTTACACTGTACTTTGTAAGTATGTACAACTATCACATGTTCATCAAAATGGAACAAAAAATTCAAATGAAGTTACTTAAGAGGCAGCTGAGATGTAAAAGAATCCTTTCCCAGGTATATATGATCTTATGAAAGCTACTGAGCTTTCTTATACTTCTGTTTTCTTATCCAAAATAGAAAAAAAAATGTACCCTACCTCATAAAAATTATGAAAGTGAAATAAAATAAGAGGTGAAGATTCTAGGCATATTCTACTATGCTAAATGTTTGCTCTCTCAGTTCATGGACTATAAACTCAAGCATGTGGAGTCTACTAGAAATACTTTCTATTTCGTGGATCATGGGCTATAAACTCAAGCATGTGGAATCTACTAGAAAAATACTTCATATTTCGTGGAATATTGGCAGCGTCTGTCCCAGACTCAGTAAATGTTGGCATTGAGTTCAATTCTATAGGGCAAACATGTCTAACTCCCCAATATCTAATTTGCAGAAGAACCAAAGAGCAACTTGCCAAAGACTTTTTTAGTCACTAATGAGGTAAAACTGACAATCATGCACTCTACTAAAGGGGATCCACATTTCTTTAGACTGGAAAGACTCCAACATTGTCATTATTCCATCTGACTCCCCAAAATTCATATCATTTTTTACTCATTTGTTCATTCAGCCAACACACACACAGTAAAATTCAGCTACATGCCATGTACTATGTGTTCAAGATGAAAAGAACAAGGGTTGGTCCCTCACCCACCAAGAAGGAATTCAGGGGTTTGAAAATGGCTAATATTAAGGATTATGGAAACTCTAGGAAGAAAATCAATTCTTTTATGAAAGGCTTTATTGTAGCATTGTCCAACAGAAATGTCTACAGTAATGAAAATATTCTTTAATCTGTGTTATCCAATACAATAGCCACTATTCACACGTGGCTACTGAGTTCTTGAAATATGCTTATGATGGACAAATTAAATTTTAAGATTTAGTTTAATAAATTTAATTAAGTAGACACATGTCTAGCAATTACTATATTGGACAACAAAGATCAACAGGATAGGTAATATTTGAGTAGAAGTCATCAGAGATAGGAGTTAGTGTATTCTGTATAATGGGAAGGACAGGAACTACACAAAAGTCTCTGAAAACACCTTGGTATGTTCAGGGAAGACTGCCTAGGAAATATGGAAGGTGTAGACCAGAGAATAATAGGTTAAAAGGGTTAGACAGGACCAAAATATGAATGTCTTTAAAAACCAGCTAAGGCTTCAATATAATATTGAAGACAATAAAAAATATCAAAGACTGTAAAGCCAAGGACTATATGACTATATCCATGGTTTACAAGGGTAATTTTTAACTATAGGATGAGTAATATTTTGAAAAATAAAAAGGCCAAAGGGCGGGAAGACCAGTTATGTAGCAGATACTGCAGTAATTCAAGTTAGATGATGAAGGCTTGAACTACTATAAAAACAGTGAGAATAGAGATGAAGGAACATATTCCAGAAACGTTCTGGAGATAAAATTAATGAGATTTAGAGAACTCTGAGATGTGGCAGACAAGAATAAATTAAAGTAGGAACTACTGAGGTACCAGCCTTAAAAAACCAAAAATAATATCTAGGTATTTTTACATCAAATAAAGGAATTAAAGTTTATAGACTCCTGTTCAATGTCGTATTTAAGAAAACAACCCAAATAAGATAATAAGCTCTTAAAAGTCAAATCAATTATGTAATCATTCACGATGGTATACAGTAGAGTTATTAAAATTATTTTTAAAGAATACACAAGGATAGTGTTCATTATATGGAAAATGAAGTAAATAGGCTATAAAGCATCATATATAGCATTATTATGAATTCATTTTATGCATTAGATTTTTTTTAATTAAAGGAATATGCCAAAAAATTAATAGTGATTTACTTATTAGTGAGTCATTTTAGGTATTTTTGGTGACTATTTTTTTTATTATTTAATGATACTACAAGTATTGAATATTTTTTTATTTACAGAAATAAACTTTTGCTTTTAACCATTGTACATAAAAGCACTAGGTCGTAAGGTGGATCTACTAAAGTCCACAGCTGTGTCACAAATGGAGGATTTGACATGCATGGCCAGATCTCAAGTCTACTATAGGCTCCATATAGGAAATTAAACTTGCTAGCAAATTGAATATAAGGCAATTTTTTTTCTTTTAGAAAAATCTACTCAGACTATGAAGTATAAAATGAATTATTTCCCATTTAATTTACTTATAATGTCTTAACATTTGTAACAGGAATGACTCAGCAAAAGATGCTGCCTAGGTATTAAAAGTAGGATAACACACCTCATAGCTTAAGCCAATGGTCAGCAAGAACTGCCTGAGTTTAAAAAAACTCCCAAGTTTTTTTAAACTCAGGCAGTTTCCCACAAACTCCCACCCTCATTCCTTGTATATACTGCTGGTTATCACATTCTTGGGCATGTACTCTCCTCTCCTTCTCTCTCTCTCTGCCTGATCTGCTGACAAGAGGGCTATCCTCCACACTCAGGATCTGTAAGTAATAAATCTTGGAATTTATTTCCCATTGTGATGGTATACTGACCCCAGCATGGGCCAGGTTAGAGTATCCTTTGAAAGATGCACTGTAAACAACCACATCTACCAACACTTTCTTTACTGTTTGGGCAAGGCCCCTAGCTACTTTGATGGTAGAACCCCAATTTAACTAGGGGCCCTCAGAATACATGTATAGCTTACATCTGTATACTTGCAACTACAGTTGGGAATGTTATATAAACCTGCATTTTATTCTGCCACACAAAATAAGAGATTCATTCTATTCATATCAATTACAATTACTCAAGTTCATTTGAAATAGAGCAGACACTGTATGCTGAAGAAGTGGCTCAGTAAATGCTAACCTTTTTTACACATGCATGCCAGTTCTTTCTTACACTTAACAAAACCCAGATTTCCAAGTTCTAAATTTAGATTTAAAAGAAATTCTGACCTGGCATAGATAAGCCTACTACAGAGATACATGGCTATGACAAATTCTTATACATACTGTATGTGAACAAAAGACGAATTAGATAAAGGATATAATAAATCCCCTTCATTAAATAAAAAATGAAAGAAATTTTCCAACCATAATTTTAATCACTGTACTTTGCTATAAGATAAGGGTTGTACTTGTTTCAGGAAACCACACATATAATAAAAAGATAACATTAGACTAACATTTCCAGCTATAATGCCAAGGCATATTCTGATCATTCTACAGAAGAAGTAAATAAAAGGCTGAGAATAAAATCACTTTTCCATTTTAGATTTCTACAAACATGGTTTGATTTCCTTAACTAAAATTAGTTATATAGTTTATTTCTATGCTTTCTATTAAAACACACTGGCAGAAGGACCATCTTTACACTGGGTCACTTGTAAAAAAGCTGTACAGCTAAGTAGCAGTCATTGGCTCATTCAATAAATGTAACGAAATTGACCAAGGTTATACAGTGAAGTAGTAGCAGATCTGGGACTATGGCCAGGTTTCCTGGCTTGAAAACTAGTGCCTCTTTCTGACAAGATTACAGTTCTTAAATTAAAATATATTTTCCCAGAGAGATGAAACAAAGGATACATTTTAGGATACCAGTTAGCAGCACTTGGGAAACCTTATATAGCTCCCAAACCCAGAAACTGCCTTACATATTTTGGCTAACTACCATATATGACATAGTGGGCAAGAGTCACTAAAATAATCACTCCACAAACAAAGAGAATTCAGAAATCTGCAATAGCAATTAGCCACCAGTATCTTACTATGTTTCTGTGATCTGATGTCCATTTCCATGGAAACAGGAAAAGAAGTGAGAGGCAGCCAAGAGAAGAGATGTCAGAACTTGTCAGGTTCAGTGGCTGGGGCTGAAAATACCATTTTTTTTTTAAACAAACAGTATCAGCTGACTTCTGGCATATAATCGATTCCCAAGTTAGGCAATGTCAGCTTGCTTAGAGAAGCATAAAGCTAAAGAACAGGCTTGGGGTTTTGTTTTGTTTTTAAAAGCTTAGATTAAGGGGCAGAAAGACATTAAAAATCAAAATGTACAATATTCTAAATTTCTAAAATTTAAGAATACAACAGACTTATTTCAAATTTCACAAAGTAAAGGGAAGAATTTCTTGCTATGATGAAGAGCCCTGCCACAGAACACTGCGTGGAATGAGTAGTAACAGGGTGGAGGTATGGAAGAGACCTCAGACAGAGGAAGCAGCTCATGGAAAGGCCGGAGACAAGAGAGTGGGTGGCCCTTTTAAGGTACTGCAAACACGCTAGGACACTCAGTGTGGGATGAGGGGTTATCACAGGAAGCTTTCCCAAAAGAGGTGACATCTAAGCAGAGAGGTGAAGGGTGAGATGGAGTTTCAGAAGAATATTTCAGTAAGAGGAAAAAGCAAAAGTGAAAGCCTTGCTAAAGCAAGAGAAAGCAAACTGAATTCAGGAATAGTAAACTGCTTAGGTCAGTTGGAACAGAGTAGGAATAGGGGAATGCACCATGATTAGATCAAGTAGGCCTGATTTCCTGAGTTAGATTTTGAACTTTTGTCCTGAAAACAAGGTACAACTAAAAGTCTAAATCAGGAAAGTAACATGATGGGGGTGGGGGTGGGGGCGTGGGTAACCCATACCTTGGAATGGCTTGTCAGACTAGTTCAGATTACATAGAACCTGGTATGAAGTCTGTTATAGCTTTCCCTGGGAATGGAAGTGAGAAAGTACATTGGGGAAGAGACAGCAGATAGATGGGGAAAATAGGACACAGTGAATATGAACAGTGAGAAGGATGAGTCAAGGATGGCACTCAGGATTTTGGCCTGAATATCTGGGTATGTGGTAGTTCCTATCACTGAATCTCTGTTATAAGCCAAGAAGGAGGAATTTCAGGTGAATGGTGATAAGTTCTCATCTGGACTTTATGACTTTGAGGGATCCATGAGACAATGAAGCAGAACTATCCAATTGGCAGTTATGATGGATCTACAATTCAGGAGAGACAGTTGGGCTGAACTTTTAAGTATCTGGACTTCAGAATTAGATAAAATTGCCCAGGGAGAGCATAAAATCAGAGGAGAGTCCTCGAGATAAATTTTAGAGGCTTTAAACTATGTTCAAATGCTGGCTGCATCATTTACCAAGTACATGACCTTGAGTTATTTAATTTCTAAACCTATAAAATTAGAATAATTATACCTATGCTGAAGATTGATAAAGAATAAGTAGAGAAATGAGAAACTATAAAGTAGAATAATAAAAGATAAAAGGTAGATACCACAAGAGAATGCAGTATTAGAAAAACTAGTGGAAAAGAGTAGCTCATGATTAATCATCATATGCTGCAGAGATCAATTAAAATAAGGAATGAAGGGGCTGAGGTTATGGCTCAGTGGTAGAGCACTTGCCTAGTTTGTGTGAGGCACTAGGTTCAATTCTCAGCATCACATATAACTAAATGGATAAAATAAAGATCCATCAATATCTAAAAAATATATTTAAAAAAATAAGGATTGAAAAGTATATGTAGGATTTTTTTTAAAGGCATCTTTGGTTACCCTGGCAAAAGTATGGTGGAGGAAAAAATATAGACAGAAAAAAAAGTGGTAGGCAAGGGAGTGGCAGACAGACAGGAAATTCTTTTAAGAAGCTTGGCAAAAGAAAGAGCAAAGATTAGGTAGTTATCTAGTGTAAATCATGAAGTCAAGATAGAATTGCTTAGTTTTGTTTGTTTGTTTGTTTGTTTTGACTGGAACAAACTTGATAGGTTAAGATGTCTTTTTTTTTTTTTCAGGAAAGGGAACATGTCAATTATCTTAAATCAACCACCTGCACCCCCTTTCCAGAAATGTGGTTGTTTCCTTGGGCTGGAATGACATCTCTGCTGTACCCTGATAGCAGGAGATGGAATAATGGATGTAAGCAGGGCCCACTGCCTCCTTACTTGGAGACTTGGGGGTATAGAAAATGGCCCATTTAATATCAGATCTGCCACCTTCAGAGTACCTTGTTGTCTCTACTCATTTCCACAAAGCAAGCCAATATTTTTACTCCTTTGTTGATGTGATTCATTTGGCTATCATTTATATTATTTCATTTATTGATTTGTTCATCCCACACATATATTCATGTGCCTGATATTATGGTTTTCTTCCCATCTCTTAGGACTGAGTGAGTGTGGTAAGCCCAGGAAGAACCAATATGCCCAGAGGTGATGGGAGCAGACAGGGAAATCTTTGAGCAATTTTTCTTGCTAATGGGCAGGACTGCCAAGACTTTTTTTTTTTTTTTTGAGTTCTTTTTTTTTTTATTGGTTGTTCACAACATTAATAAGCTCTTGACATATCATATTTCATACATTAGATTGAAGTGGGTTATGAACTCCCAATTTTACCCCAAATGCAGATTGCAGAATCACGTCGGTTACACATCCACAATTTTACATAATGCCCTATTAGTAATTGTTGTATTCTGCTACCTTTCCTATCCCCTACTATCCCCCTTCCTCTCCCCTCCCATCTTCTCTCTCTACCCCATCTACTGTAATTCATTTCTCTCCTTGTTTATTTTCCCATTCCCCTCACAACCTCTTATATGTAATTTTGTATGGCAATGAGGGTCTCCCTTCATTTCCATGCAATTTCCCTTTTCTCTCCCTTTCCCTCCCATCTCATGTCTCTGTTTAATGTTAATCTTTTCTTCCTGCTCTTCCTCCCTGCTCTGTTCATAGTTGCTCTCATTATATCAAAGAAGACGTTTGGTATTTGTTTTTTAGGGATTGGCTAGCTTCACTAAGCATAATCTGCTCTGGTGCCATCCATTTCCCTGCAAATTCTATGATTTTTGTCATTTTTTATTGCTGCATAGTACTCCATTGTGTATAGATGCCACATTTTTTTTATCCATTCATCTATTGAAGGGCATCTGGGTTGGTTCCACAGTCTAGCTATTGTGAATTGTGCTGCTATGAACATCGATGTGGCAGTATCCCTGTAGCATGCTCTTTTAAGGTCTTCAGGGAATAGTCCAAGAAGGGCAATAGCAGGGTCAAATGGTGGTTCCAATCCCAGCTTTCCCAGGAATCTCCAAACTGCTTTCCAAATTGGCCGCACCAATTTGCAGTCCCACCAGCAATGTACAAGTGTACCCTTTTCTCCACATCCTCCCCAGCACTTGTTGTTGTTTGACTTCATAGTGGCTGCCAATCTTACTGGAGTGAGATGGTATCTTAGGGTGGTTTTGATTTGCATTTCTCTGACTGCTGGAGATGGTGAGCATTTTTTCATGTACTTGTTGATTGTATATCCTCCTCTGAGAAGTGTCTGTTCAGGTCCTTGGCCCATTTGTTGATTGAGTTATTTGTTATCTTATTGTCTAATTTTTTGAGTTCTTTGTATACTCTGGATATTAGGGCTCTATCTGAAGTTGTGAGGAGTAAACATTTGTTCCCAGGATGTAGGCTCCCTATTTACCTCTCTTACTGCTTCTCTTGCTGAGAAAAAACTTTTTAGTTTAAGTAAGTCCCATTTGTTGATTCTTGTTATTAACTCTTGTGCTATGGGTGTCCTATTAAGGAATTTGGAGCCCGACCCCACAACATGTAGATCGGAGCCAACTTTTTCTTCTGTCAGACGCAGAGTCTCTGATTTGATATCAAGCTCCTTGATCCATTTTGAGTTAACTTTTGTGCATGGCGAGAGAAAGGGATTCAGTTTCATTTTGTTGCATATGGATTTCCAGTTTTCCCAACACCATTTGTTGAAGATGCTATCCTTTCTCCATTGCATGCTTTTAGCCCCTTTATCAAATATAAGATAGTTGTAACTTTGTGGATTAGTCTCTGTGTCCTCTATTCTATACCATTGGTCCACCCGCCTGTTTTGGTACCAGTACCATGCTGTTTTTGTCACTATTGCTCTGTAATATAGTTTGAAATCTGGTATCGCTATACCGCCTGATTCACACTTCCTGTTTAGTATTGCTTTTGCTATTCTGGGTCTTTTATTTTTCCATATGAATTTCATGATTGCTTTATCTATTTCTACAAGAAATGCCATTGGGATTTTGATTGGCATTGCGTTAAACCTATAGAGAACTTTTGGTAATATCGCCATTTTGATGATGTTAGTTCTGCCTATCCATGAACAGGGTATATTTTTCCATTTTCTAAGATCTTCTTCTACTTCTCTCTTTAGGGTTCTGTAGTTTTCATTGTATAAATCTTTCACCTCTTTTGTTAGGTTGATTCCCAAGTATTTTATTTTTTTTGAGGATATTGTGAATGGAGTGTTTTTCCTCATTTCCATTTCAGAAGTTTTGTCGCTGATATACAGAAATGCCTTTGATTTATGCGTGTTGATTTTATATCCTGCCACTTTGCTGAATTCATTTACTAGTTCTAGTAGTTTCTTTGTAGACCCTTTGGGGTCTTCTAGGTATAGAATCATGTCATCTGCAAATAGTGATAATTTAAGTTCTTCTTTTCCTAATTTTATGCCTTTAATTTCTTTCGTCTGTCTAATTGATCTGGCCAGTGTTTCGAGAACTATATTGAATAGAAGTGGTGATAGAGGGCATCCCTGTCTTGTTCCAGATTTTAGAGGGAATGCCTTCAACTTTTGTCCATTCAGAATGATGCTAGCCTGAGGCTTAGCATAGATAGCTTTTACAATGTCAAGGTAAGTTCCTGTTATCCCTAGTTTTTCTAATGTTTTGAACATAAAGGGATGCTGTACTTTGTCGAATGCTTTCTCTGCGTCTATCGAGATGATCATATGGTTCTTATCTTTAAGTCGATTGATGTGGTGAATAACATTTATTGATTTCCGTATATTGAACCATCCTTGCATCCCAGGGATGAATCCTACTTGATCATGGTGCACAATTTTTTTGATGTGTTTTTGTATTCGATTAGCCAGAATTTTATTGAGGATTTTTGCATCTAGGTTCATCAGAGATATTGGTCTGTAGTTTTCTTTCTTTGAGGTGTCTTTGTCTGGTTTTGGAATCAGGGTGATGTTGGCCTCATAGAATGAATTTGGAAGAGCTCCCTCTTTTTCTATTTCCTGAAATAACTTGAAAAGTATTGGTATTAATTCTTCTTTAAAGGTGTTGTAAAACTCCGCTGTATACCCATCCGGTCCTGGGCTTTTCTTGGTTGGTAGTCTTTTGATTGCTTCTTCTATTGATATTGGTCTGTTCAAATTGTGTGTATCCTCCTTACTCAGTCTGGGCAAATCATATGACTTAAGAAATTTATCGATGTCTTCACTATCTTCTATTTTATTGGAATATAGGTTTTCAAAATAATTTCTAATTGTCTTCTGTATTTCTGTAGCATCTGTTGTGATATTGCCTTTTTCATCCCGTATGTTAGTAATTTGAGTTCTCTCTCTTCTTCTCTTCGTTAGCATAGCTAAAGGTCTGTCGATCTTATTTATTTTTTTGAAGAACCAACTTTTAGTTTTGTTAATTTTTTCAATAGTTTCTTTTGTTTCAATTTCATTGATTTCCACTCTGATTTTAATTATTTCTTGCCTTCTGCTACATTTGCTGTTGTTTTGCTCTTCCTTTTCTAGGGCTTTGAGATGAAGTGTGAGCTCATTTATTTGTTGGTTTTTTCTTTTTTTGAGGAATGACCACCAGGCGATGAATTTTCCTCTTAAAACTGCTTTCATTGTGTCCCATAGATTCCGATATGTTGTGTCTGTATTTTCATGGTTAAGATGTCTTTAGCTGCAAATATGAGAAAACCTAATTATCAATGCCTAAACAATTAAAGCACTTATTGCTTACTTTTAAAAAGTCAGAAAAAGTACATGACTCTGGGGTTGTGTTTTTGTGTTGTTGTTTTTTTCCCAAAAAATGTCAGTGATATCATCCAACCAAGTCTCTATCTTTTTATTCTGCCAAAAAGTGACTACACAAGACAGGCATCATGTCCTTAAAACACATTCCCCAGGAAACAAATGGTGAGAACAATGCTTGCCCTCTGTTAGGAAGCAAAACATCTTCCCTTGAGGTCCCCCGATTAGACTTCCTTACAGCTCATTGGCTAGAACTGGGTCACATGGCCACTGTTAGTGATAAGAATAGGAAGAAGATGACCAAACTTTCCAGTTCTATTTTGAAAAAGTAAGAAAGATGGGAGTAAAAATGACTTTTACATAGCCAGCCAATGCTGTCTGCCATGGTAAGTTTAAATGCTGATGAGAAGTTCGTATAAAAAAGAGAAAAGTCAGGGGCTGGGATTGTGGCTCAGTGGTAGAGTGCTCACCTAGCATGCAGGAGGCACTGGGTTCAATCCTCAGCACCACATAAATGTAAAATAAAGATATCGTGTCCACCTAAAACTTAAGAATAAATATTGAGAGAGAGAGAGAAAGAGAGAGAGAGAGAAGTCAAAGACACAGAAGGGAAGGGGTAAAAGTTAATTCAGATCCAGATAAATCTGTAAGAGGCTGGTTGGGAATTGAGAGAGTTTGTGCCACATAAATTTAATTTCAACAGAAAATAGAATTACTCATTTAAAAGTCTCAGATGAGGTTGAAGGCTAGAAGTCTTCAGAATAACAAAGTTGATTTTAGAATAGTTCGTATTTAGAACATAAGAGAGGGCTGCCTAGGATAATAGGTTTCTGGGCAAGAGAGAAAGACAGAAAAGGAGAAAGAATCATTTCCTAGAGATTGTTGGCAGTGTAGATATCATTTATTCATAATGCTACCCATACCACTTACAAGGATTTCCTTGAAATTGTACAGCAGTCTGAGATTAAGAATAGAGAAAGCAGATTGTCGAATCCACCATAAACTGGAGCTTACGGTTTAGAGGAAAAGTAATATAGCAATGACTAGCAAGTACAATACAAAACCAAGGAGACAAACGAGTTGAAGTTATCATCAGCTAGCCAGTGAAAGATATAATGGGCCATATATAATTGTGTTAGGAAAGAAATGAAAGTTTTGAAAAAAGCAGACAGAGTAGGACAATCAAGGAACCCAAGGTATACTGGCCATAATAAAAGGGCTGAAAATGTGAAAAACTACGGTCAGATGAATAAGATAAGTACCTCCAGTGGACATGTTGGATGCCCTGAAAATAAGCAGCTGAGGTAAAATAGACATATTAAAACTGGAGCTCCAGAAGTACAAAACAAAAATTTGGGAAGAAAAGGAAGGAATATTTGAGTTTAGAAAAGAAGTCCTATACAGTATAAAGATGACCAAAGAGGCTTTATTTCAGAGATTACCAAGAATGATAGGAACACGGTACATAATGGGATTAGGCCTACAGGTATTCCAAAGAACTAGTCCTAGTAATCTCTCTGGCTGGAAAACAATATGGCCCAGAACAATTACACTTTCAAGGAATTACTATTCTGAATTATGTCGCCTAATTTTTTCAGTAACAATGTATCATACAGGCTAGGTTAATATTCTAATTTAGTTTTAGACACACATACATTTTGGAAACCAATATTATTCACTTCACAGGCTATCCCAAGAGCTTGGGATAAAAGGGAATTTGAGTTGGGGATTTTTTCAAATTTGGTAATATTTGAAAATATTCAAGAAGGTATCTTGGGGTTGGAACACAAGTCTAACCATGAAATTCATTAACTTTTCATACACACTTTAAATATACATAGCCTGGAAGTAATTTTTTTTGGGGGGTGGTAATCGGGAATTAAACTCAGGGGCACTCAACCACTGAGCCACATCCGAGCCCTATTTTGTATTTTATTTAGAGACAGGGTCTCACTGAGTTGCCTAGTACCTCGCCACAGCTGAGGCCAGCTTTGAACTTGTGATCCTCCTGCCTCAGACTCCCAAGCCACTGGGATTACAGGTATGTGCCACTGTGCCCAGCACCTGGGAATAATTTTATGCAATATTTTTACTGCATCTGCATTTTGAGTACAACTGTCACAAGAAGCCAGATGTGAAATTTTCCTCTTGTGCCATCAGGTCAGCACTCAAAAGATTTTGGATTTTGGAACATTGTGGATTTTGGATGTTAAGATTAAGGATCCAGTTAAAAAATAAATATTGAAGAAAAAAAAGATTAAGGATCCTCAAACCTTATTTCTATGTAGTGAAGAATTTAACCTTGTACAAAACAAGGACTCTGACTTTAGCTTTTAGAAATAATCTCTAAGGTCTCTGCTAGACTACAGGCCTTGAGCAATGGAGTAGGAGTTTGCATCATGCCTAGAGGGACAGAAGAATAGAGACTAAGATCGGACACCTGCATAATGAATTATGCCCATGTCATAGATCCCTCAATAAAGTTCAGAACATCATGACTCAGATGCTCTTACTCAGTTGGCAATATTGACACACATTCTCAAACATTAATGCCAGAAGACTGGCACATCTTAACTCTGCAGAGAAGAGAGTAGAAGTTCTGAATTTAATAATTTCTTGAACTCTAACCAACTTCTTCTGTTGACTGATTTTAATCTGTATCCTTTTCCTGTAATAAACCATAATGTGAATATAAAAGCTTTCAGTGAGTTCTATGAGTCCTAGCAAATGATTGGGAACCCCTGAACTTGCAATCAAGTGTTGTAAACAAGGGCAATAATGCCCTCTAACTTCATTATTTGGCCTAATTTTTTCACAATATATGTTCTCCCTAAATCTATTTGTTCATGGGAGTGGGGGATAATGACTTGAAAAGAATACCTGAGATTAGCTGAAACTGTCACTGAATGGCAACTAGTTTACTAAACTGCTAATGACCACCTGCTTCCATAAATCCCTCTGAGCACTGTACAAGTCTCAACAATTAACACTAAGTACTGCTGAGTTTTAATCTGTATAAAGCAGAGATGGAAAAGTCTCCCTTTACTGTACACCTTGTTCTAGGTAACCGTGAAATGCCATTGTACCTTGGTGTGATGTGATCATGTCCAAAGAGTAAATCTTGTGAAATAATTTGAATTCAATTTTAAATTTTGTTCTTAACTGGTAAAATAATAGTAATATTTATGGGTTACAATGTGATGTTTAATGATACAATGACATTATGAAATAATCTAAATTAAACTAACAAACATACCCATCATCTCACATTCTTATTTTGGGGATAAAATTTAATATTTCATCTATAGCTATTACATTAATAAATGAATTACTGTAGTTACTGACATCATAATATAGAAGGATTTATCAAACTTCTCATTGCCATATTATTTAAAAATACTTTAATAACTCACCTCCATATAAAAATTGCCCCCAAATAACATATTACCAAAAATGTTAAAAATGCCATTGACATGGGATAAAAAAGGGGCATTTAAATAATGAAGAGATTCACAGTTTCTCAGAAATGCCTTCTAAATCATAATGAACAGAACACAAAATTTGTAGCCAATTTAATTTACTAATATCAAATGATCATTTTAAGGATGATATAAAAGAGTATTTTCATTCTTTTAAGTAAAAACTTAGAACTTTGAAAAACTTCCAATTGTATAGTTTAGTTGCTCAGCCTAGAGAATCAGCTAGATTAACTGTAGGACCCTGGCCAAGTTATTTAATTTCTTTGGGCCAGTTTCTTCATTTATAAAGTAAAAATAATAACAGTACCGGGCTGGGGATGTGGCTCAAGTGGTAACGCACTCACCTGGCATGCGCGGGGCGCTGGGTTCAATCCTCAGCACCACACAAGATAAAACAAAGATGTTGTGTCCACCGAAAACTGAAAAATAAATATTAAAAAAAATTCTCTCTCTCTCCCTCTTCTCTCTCTCTCTTAAAAAATATAAAAAAATAATAATAACAGTACCTATTATATAGAATTGTGTGGGTTAAATGAGATAACACTACAGGCAAACAGCATAAGGCTTATACAGCTTAGCACATGGTAAATAGGGATAATATATTAATCTGACCTATCTAATTTGATGCTTCTTACATCCAGCTAACTAATTCACCACACTAAAACTCTACCAAAATAAACTAACTGTAACAGTCTAACATTTGTTTCTGCAACATAAAGTCTTGGCATAAACACACACACACACACACACACACACACACACACACACACATTGCTAATTAAAAAACAAAAGTAGAAGGAAGGAACAATAAATAGAACAGAAGAATAGAATAATAATAGAACAATAACAGAATAGAAGGAACAATAAATAGAAGGAAGATCAGAGTGGAGAAAGGGAAATGGCAGGAGGGAGAAAGGGAAGAAAAAAGAAAAGAAGTAGTACTGGGGACTGTAATGAAGCAAATTATATTTCTTGCATATTATCATTACGTCAAAATGAACCACACTATTTTGTATATTCACAATACACTAATAATGTTTTTTTAAAAAAATCAATGGGTAAAGGTTGATAAATAATGCATGGATTTTTTTCTTACTTAATATTCCTAAAATTATTCCTATGAATTTATGAATAAAGTCAGAGGGCAGGTTGTTTTAAAAAGTAACACTGATGGTGTATAAAATGACTGATATCATGAGAGTCATACTTTGGGAAGAAAAATCTCTGAGTAAGTGAGAGGAGGAAATAAATTTAGTGATTGGTGGATGAAAGAAGATAAAAAGATTACCAAAACAGTCACCAGAAGTTTAAAATAGTCTTTCAACAATAAAAAAAAGGACCAAAATGAATGACATAGAATTACTCTGCAGCAATTATGATAGAAATGGGAATACAAATCACTCACCATTAAAAGAATCACTAGAATAATAGTTATCTCATTATTAAACAAACATGTAGACTATAAGTTATACCATTATTTTATATACCATCAAGAAAGGAAAAAATTCTAAAATTAAACTATAAGAAAGTGCTAAATGTTAAACTGATGACACAATACCACAATGTTGTTGATTATAAAATACACTCCCATTTCAGAGACATTAAAATTTGAAAAACATGTATCTTAAAATTAATGAAATATAGTATCTGCCTAAATAGTAAAAAGAGGTCACAATCCTATGAAATCCCCAGTAGTATTCATAACCCTCCTCATAGCCTGCTTGGGATCTGTTGAAGTCTCCTTGAAGCTCGAACAGCTCCAGCAGGCTTATGACATCTGCCTTTGACCCCATGATCCCACATCTGCACCTGAAGAGATAGGGTAAGCCCTTGCCCATCCAACAGGGGCCACAGCTCCAAGAAGCTCTCCTAAAGACACAGCAAGTAATTTTATATAACCTTTATTAAGGCACTTTAATTATCACTGCAGAAGACACGATTCTTTTATAATTACCTCATCTAAGACTTAGTTCAAATTGTTGTAGATTATCTTCAAGGTCTACATCAACTACAGAATTGTGTGAAAAAGTCAGAAATTCCTCTGGATGTGTTCAAGGTAGAAATGGTCTATTGTTAAGGGTTTGGCAATCAGCCTCCTTTTTAATTTACTCATTTTCAAAAGCAAATTACTTTAGCCTCACTGGTTTTTGCTGCTAATGAATTGTGTCTGACATCTTTCATCCTCCTTTGATCAATATATTCTTCTGGCTTAGCACAGTTTTTCCTAATAGTGCTTCCTTTTGCACTAATTTTGATTGCTGGTTTTCAATTAAACGGTAGAGTACCATTTTATCAATTCTCTCAGAAACAAGCCGGTTTTCTGCATGCTGCCCACTTAAATCAGATATACAATTAGAGCCTGCCCTTAACATGAAATGACCGTCTCAAGACCTCTACTGCATCACTTTACTCTGGCACATACACAAAAAATGAAATGAGAAAAGTTCTCTGTTGTCAGACAAAAGAATATCTAAGTGTTTTTGCTTTATCAAAGAAACACTGGCCCAATTTAAACCACAACAATAGCTTTGATTCCTAGCACTTTTAAGTTCTTTCTCTTGTTACTTTCTGTTTGCTCTTTTTTCAGTCATGCCTAGATTTAGGCTAGATTCTCTATTTTTCTCTAATTTTCCTTTCTTCTTTATTTAGATGACAGAAAAATCCATTAATGATATCTGTTGTAATACTTTTATGTTTGGAATAAAGAGGCAAATCATATGTTTTGAAATTCTATGTATTCTGATTCTCTGTATTCACTTGCTGAGAATGAGAATATGAAGAAATAAAATCAAGGTAAAGTCTACCTCTCCTTAAGAAGCACCGAGTCAATGACAGAGAAGTAAAACTGGTGACTTAAGTCCTCAGTCTCAACCATTCCTAGATGTTTGGTTAGCCCACAAATGGGCTTAGAACATGGTTATCATTCAGGCAAAAAGATATATTCAAAGTAAACAAAGGTTTGGAACTCTGAAGGGGAAGATCAGGGGGTGAGAAAATTAATACTGTATTGAAAAGTTCCAGGGAAGAAGGTGATGCAACTAGGTAAGGAAGCCATTTTACCTTACCAAAGAGAGAAACAGCTAGTGATAAAACGAATGGGACATGGGGAGATGACATGGTAGTTCCTGCATCCAGGACAATGTGAGATATGTCTGAAAGCCCTAAAATTTAAGGAAGACAATTTATAGCCAAGAATAGTGAAGTACTTTCATCTTTCAAAGGTACCAGAACAAGGGCTAATCCAAGAAGGTCAATCATCAATACAGAACAAAAGATAATCTAGCTCAGCTAGATTAGCAGAAAACAAAGGGTATTTTAAATAGAAGGAAATAACCAGCAATTAAAATTCATAGGCTGTTTCTAACTCCTTCTGACAACTTGTTCTTTTTCAATGCTGTTGCAGAGGGCTACAACAGAAGGCCTTCACTGGGTAATGGGTTAGGAAAAATGCTCACAGAGCCACGGCACTCTCCTTAACCTCACAAACAGCTCCAACTCAAAACTAGAAGCAAGAAGTGAGAGTATGAGTGACTGACACTGTAAACACTAACTTCCTGTTCTTAATACTTTGGTTGCTTTGTTTTATTTCTGTTGCCATCTTGATAAAATTACCCATGTAAAGCTTTAGATCACTTAGTAGTTCTAGTAGGTGAAAAGCGTCTCTATACCTGTATTAATAGGGAAGAGAGGAAACAAAAGTAAATTGGTGAAGACAGATCTACTCCAGTGCTTAAACAATTCGCTGTAAATGACTTGTGTGGGAAACTGGGAACAGTCAGTGCCAGTCTAAAAAAAACTGCAATACTTTTGGTCTTAGAAATCTAAAATAACAACATGTAAAAAAGAATATTTCATTATAATATTCAAAACTGCATGGATAAGTACTCAGTCATCACAGTGAGTTGAAGGTAAGTCATGTAAGTCATCCCTGACAATTAGCAGAAAATGAAGGGCATTTTAAATAGGAGGAAATAACCAGCAATTAATATTCATAGGCTGTTTCTAATTCCTTTTGACAACTTGTTCTCTTTCAGTGCTGACCGCAGGGTTTCTTCTATGACATGGAACCTAAATGAGATTGCAAAATCTGATATCCTATAATGATAGCACAACCTAAATGGTCAAACCATATACTACTCAGCCTTGTTCTCTAAATTCCAACTTCAATTGCCTTAAATAAAACACTATACAATGATATATGAAAAATCACCAACATTTCCAGCATATCTGAATGTCAAAGGTAAGTCTAAAACTAAAAGCTTTTTCTTTTCTTTATTTCTTTTTTATGGTGCTGGGGATTGAACCCAGAGCCTTGTGCATGCAAGGCAAGCACTCTACCAACTGAGCTATATCTCCAGCCCCCCTAAAAACTTTTTAACAATTTGAAATCTGGAACTTTTTCTCACACATTGTTGTATCTTCAGCATCTAACCAATGTCCCAAACATAGTAAATAATAAGTAGCTAACAAATGTCTACAGCTGAAATGACAATCTAATGACATTTTTTAAAGTACAAAAATAACTGACGCAAGTTCAATAGATAATTATTAAATGAGTGAATAAATGCATGGTGTTTAAAAGAAACTTATGCTAGATTAGTCAAACAAAGCCACTTATGAAATAATATCACCTTATAAAAAACATTTCAAAGAACCTGGCACTAAAGCCAAGTTATAATTCTTTTTCCTTGTTTACTAATCTATACTCTTAAACAGGAAATGGGAACTCAAAACTAACTAGGAACTCAAAACTCTTGGGCCTCAGATTAAAGTTCCAAATAAATCTAAGTATAATAATTGAGATATATTGTATAGAAAATCTGCTTCATGTTTAAAGGGCTAAAAAATAAAAATATTAAAAACAAACATGTCTTAGGTGCTTGAAAGACTACTTACTCTCTCTACCCTCTAACTGAATTAATTGGTGTTCTTCATTTTTAATGTTTCATGAAGACCTAATAAAGTATTTTAAAGTATGAGCTCATATAAAGTACCTGATGATGCAAAAATCATAAAGAGGACTGAATAAGGTCAAATATCCAAAACTGACAATGAAGACATTCAATGACTTCACCAATACTTAATTCAGTCTGTGAACCTAATCCCTGCAAGGTAATAAATTTCTTTGTTATATTTAAACAGGGCTAACTTAATTATCTTAAGAACATCATTTAATATTTTATCTCTTTGCCTAAGTGTCTGAGAACCTTTGAAACTTAATATATCATACTATAAATCTAGATGAGAAAGGTACTTTGTTATTAGTTATATAATGTCAAAAGAAGAAAAATGAGTAATTTCCTTAGAAACTGTTTAAACTGTGACTACAAAGAAGGTTGTCTGCAGTAATTTTTTCATGCCTCCATATATCTTAACAGTCAGATGGTTTCCAAAGCTATTGCTACTGTCAAATAAGGATTTAAAAATATAATTTGGTTAAGTGCAGATGCCTTACAACTACTATTTAAAGATAAACATTGAACTGTTTAATGACTCATCTTAATGAGAGCTATAAGGGCCCGTTTAAAATCTTTGGGAATAATTATTATTTGATATAAATATTACTTAAAATCAATGAGTTATATAAAAATGTTTTTACTATATAGACTTTATATTGAAATAGTACTGGTAATAAAATTTTATGCATATTTATTTCCACAACACATTAGTCATAACCTAATAAACTTCTATTTGCTATAAACATTAAATACAGGAAAGAATTTGGTTGTTAATTATCCTATTAAACACTGGGGAAAGTACTGCCTATTATAGCTTCTTGTATAATCACTTGCCATTTGAGAAACTATGTATCAAACTCCTTTGGCTTTTCCCATGAGAGGTACTTAGGGGGTTCAAACTTTTTTTTTTTTCATTTTATACAGGATTAAGCAGAGCTTAGCCCAACTCAAAAGCAAAATTCTTTAAGAAACCAAAGGCTGAGAACATTCCTTATTCAAACGTGAAATTCCATTGTCAGGGAAATCACTAATACCAACTATCAAGGGAAAATGTCTCATTCCTATTGTAGGATCAGCTAAAGTGAAACTGCTTCTTTAGTTGCTAGGAAACAAGGAACTCATTATATGCCATTATCAGAACCCTAGAGAAGAAAACTGGCATCTGCTTCACATTTGGGTATACTAGAGATTGAACTAAAAGCACTGAAACTGCTGCCAAAATCCCTGGTCTCCAAGGTTTACACTGTGACCACAGCAGGTGCTCAAATCAGACTAGCCTTTGAAGTTTCCCTTTCTGTAGCTACTTTTCTAATAACTAAAATTATTTTTCTAATATCCCACATTTTCAACTCAGGATTCTAAGAAAAGATTTGCTCAGGAGTTAAACTAATTAAGTTTATGTTGAACACAATTTAAGAGTCAAAAATGCTACTCAGGAATCTTCCAAATTACTGAAAAGTTAAAAACTATTAGTTATTCATTGAGTGAAATATTTTACATATTTATGTCTTTGATAATTAAAGTCAAGATGGGAAATAAAAAGAAATTATTTCAAATATCTAGAGAAAGAAAAGAAACACATAAAGATAAATCCAGTACTTAAAACGACATTCTAGCATTTAAGTACCTAGTTTTCCTAATTGATCCTAAAGTTTAACTTCTGTTTTTATGTCTCAACAAACTTTTTTGAAATACAACACAAAATATATTCATGAACACATACCCACATAACCATGTTTATTCATCAATCTTTTCCTTTCCATTAACAAATCAGATAGAAGGACGCAGGGTGAAAGTAGAGAGATAAATTACTAGACATTGGCAAGTTGAAACCAAAAGATTTCTATACTACAGCTTCAATATTCTTTTTAAAAAAAACTTACAAACCATCTTCCTTCATTAGATTAAATCATGTGAGGCTCCATGCCATATTATAATTCTTCTCTCCACCTCCCACCCTAATGTTCACCTCATTTCGGTTACTTACATTTGCCATTCTGGGCTCAAAAACCTGCCCTGCTCAATAACTAACCCCAAACTCTTATCTCGAGCTACTGTGCTGGACTTCACTAGCAGGCCCACCTTCTCTCAAACTGACTCTTGCTCATCTTCTTTGTTTTATAAATATTATTTCCACTGAGGATTGCCAGATTTAGCAAATAAAAATACAGAAAACTCAGTTAAACTTGAATATCAGAAACAATTTTTTTTCATTTGAGTATGCCCCAAATTATTCATTGTATATCTGATACTCAAATTTAGCTGAGTATCCCACATGTTATTTGGTAACCCTATTGTAAGATACCTTGATCCCTGATACTTTCTCACTTTAATTAGAGACCTGACTTTTTTCACATATAACCTTATTTTAAAATTCTTTTTATTAAAAAAAAATGCCTAACTTCTTAAATGTCTTTCCTTTTATGAAGACAACCATTTCTTAACTTCACTTCTCACATGGCTTCTCTTGTAGCCACTGAATCACTTCTTCCCCATCACAGGAGATTTTCAATTAGTTGATGCCTTCAATTTTTCCCAGTCTCCTGATCCCTCCTGACTACATATCTTCCTGGAAAACAGGATTTCATTTCAATGTTTCCCTCAATTTATTCCCTGGGTACATTCCCCTTTTGAACTTTCTGCCATGCCAGTTACTAATTCTAGATCTAACAGTAGGTTTGCCCACATTAACTTTCAGGCTTTAGAGAGTTACTGAAGACAGTCATAAAAACTTGGTAAAACTAAAAGCTTTGATATTTAGCATCCAGTGGGCTTTTTCTACTGCACAGAAATCCTATCATTCATCTTTTAATTTATTCCTCTGAAAGAATTATAAAGCATGTATCATTGTATCCCTAAACGCAATTTCAGAACTGGGTTAGTCACCTGGGATAACTGAATTAAAGCTGCAAATACCTTGGCCATACCTTGGATTTACCAAATGAAAATCTTCAAGTGGAAGAATTAAATAGGGAAGCTGTAAATCTGAATTCTCCACCAGCTCCTAGCTCTCCAGGTATTTTATGAACACTGAAACTTGTGAATCATTTTTTATTGAATAAATTCAACGTCCTTTTCCTTCCAACTGAGAAGACCAAGGAAAGAATAACTTTTATTAACCTTTTTTTAGCAACAAATATGATAGGGTTACCTCATCTACTCTCCTTTCCATTTGAAGTTTGAACTTGAAACTATAGACTTCCTTTTCAAAAATAATTCATATGATATCTAACTTCATTGCCTTTTGTCTCTTTCATAATATTCCTTTTTCAATAATCCAATTATTTCCTACAATCTTAAGTCCCTGCTCAATGAATCCTAGTACCTTGGAAAAGATATGACTGACCCCTTTTGTGAATGGAGGAGGCTTTCTTTTCATACCATTTCCCCATAAGCTATTTCCCCAAATCCCCATAATGGCTGTTTACCTAATAAGCAGAAATACCACCCCCTTTATTGTCTTGCTTTAATTTTATTCTTAAACTCTCATAATCCAATTTCTTTTTCATTCTCTCTCCTACCCAAAGTTAAGAAATGGTCACATAATAGCTGTTATCTCCTTGTCCTATCTCAAGCCACATTCTCACTGAATTTTCATTCTTAAAACTCTCCAAAATAGAGATTCTCACACTTATTTACAGATTAGAATCAGATGGAGACTCCAAAAATGCTGATACCTGGGTCATACTACAAGAGCATATGATTTAATTGGACTGGAGTGTGACCTGAAGTTTTTCAAGATCACTAGATGATTCTTTTGTACAGATATGTTGGAAAAACATTGCTTCAAACACATAACCTAATACTCCACTGAATGTAAGATATATCATTATTGTATACAGCACAGTTAAAGAACAATAAAACACCTAAAATGAGTTGGAATCTATCAGGAGAACCCTACAAAAGCTGGAATCCCAAAGGACTACATTCTTTTAAACTAAAGTAAATGAAAAATCCAAAATTTAGAAAGAAATTAGAGGGAATAAACATCAATAAATCTTGGCCTTGGCAGGAGAGTGGGACAGGGCACCTCCTTAGGAACATGAACCCTAAGTTGGTACCCACAATGCTTTCCCTTCTGAATTCATACCATTGAAGTGGACCCAAAAACCTCTAACAGAATTTAGTTGAAAGGTGCCTCAGATTGAAAGTATTCCCAGATGACTGCACTTAGATCCAAGCATAAAGTAATCCTAAAACAGCCATAAGTTACAAGATATATCCTGATTAAAGAAATAAAAATATTAAAAGAAAATTATATTGTGATTGAGAAAATATAACAATAACAGCACATTTATATGATACAGGTTTTCTAAGGACATTACATGTTTTAACTCATTTAACCTTGAAGACAAAGAAGCTACCATTAATCCCATTTTACAGGTGAGGAAACAAGCTCAGAGAAGTTTTTGCTCAAAATCACAGTGCAATGAGGACTTAAAACTCTTAGGCCTGCAAATAAATATCCAATAGACAACTAAAAGCAGGATAATAAAAAACTTGGCATTTCTGCCCACATTTTGCATCTGTCTCATTTGCTGTGAGTCACATTGGATTTCAGGAATAACAAGTCTGATCACAAACATCTATGATGAATTGACACTATCCCCCAGACAACAGCAACTTTCTTATTACACAAAAACCCCCACCTGACCAATACTGATATCAAAATCAACCAGACTACACAGTTTAACCAAGAATGCTTGGCTATGCATATTTCTGGTCTCCCTTGTCTATATAATCTGGAAGCTCATGTCAGTACGCTCAAAGATAAGACTTGAGATGCTTGTCTCACCTTTCCTTTTCATTATGACCACATGGATTAAAGTTTCTTTCCTGCTCTTCGCCATTACTTTTTCTGCTTTGTTTTTGAGGCAAGTGGCCAGATCTGATTTGTTGGGACCCCCAGAGTCAGGCCTCTTGTCTAGAACTCTAGAGACAACAAAACTATTAGATATGGAAAATGGAATGAACTCAGGCAGATGTGGCTCCAGAATCCACACCCTTAGCTACCAAGCTATGACAACATCCATATTAAAGGGATAGGCAAGAATATAATGACCCTAAGCTATAAAGGAAATTATGAAAGTTACCAGAGAAAAACCACAGTACTCACAGTGGAACAACTATAGAAATTATGGCAGATTTCTTATCAGAAATAATGAGGCCAGAAAATGAGGCCAAAAAACAAAAGAATATCTTTAAATTGTTGAAGAAAAAAATGTCAACTCAATTCTATATACAGTGAAAATATATAGGGAAAAATAAAGATGTTTCCAGTACATTGAAGTTGAGAAAATTTATCACCAGTAAACCCACACCACAAAAGAACACTAAGAGAAGTTCTTAGGTTAAAGAAAAAAATATATCAAATACAATACAATTCAGATCTACAGTGAAAAAATGAAAAGCATTAAAACAATAAATATGCTATTGTTTTCTTATTTAATTAATTTTCAGTAATACAGATTGAACCTAGGGTCAGTCTGTCACTGAATTATACTTCCAGCCCTTTTTATTTTTTATTTTGAAACAGGGGCTTGCTAAATTGTTCAGGCTGGCTTTGAACTTATGATCATCCTGCATCAGCCTCCCAAGCTGCTAGGATTACAGGTATGTGCCACCCCATCCAGCCATTGGCCTGCTTTCTAAAGCAAAAATGTTTCTAAATAAAACAAATAAAAAAGGAAAAACACCCTTAATTAGAAGCTTATATGATGGACACTAGCCTGAATATAGTCCTGAAATTTAGCTTTCCAGCTCCCATTAATATGTACAGATGAAAATGACTTCACAAAAGATTGTAAGGTAGATATACAATAATTCACTACTCTAGGTAACCCCTAGGCATCCCGATAAAATAATAAAATAAATTCATTCTCTCAATCTCAACTTTTATCCTGATATTTCTGTGGTATGTTTGCTAAAAATGTAACTTCAGTGCTTATAAGAATAAACTGACTTTCATATAATTTGTTAGAAAGCTCATTTTCACCAAATCTCCAATTGATCCTAAGCCAGGTTACCAAATTTTCTAATATTTTTAAATGAAACTTTTGATAAATGTTAAGAACAATGAGTAAAATTAGATAACCAAAGTGTTGAGAGATTAGACAAATTTTGATATAAAACATGTATAACGATCTGTACAATTAGAAAAATGAGAAATTATACCCCAATGATTCAAATATATGAATTGCCAAGATCATTGTAATGTCATGTGTAGCTAATAAAAAATATATATATAATGCAGCTGGGTGCTATGGCACATGCCTGTGATTCCAGTGACTCTGGAGGTTGAGGCAGGAGAATGGCAAGTTCAAGACCAGACTCAGCAACTTAGCAAGACCCTAAGCAACTTAGAGAGATCCTATGTCAAAATAAAACAAAAAGGGGTTGGGGATATAGCTCAGTAGTTAAGTGTGCCTGGGTTCAATTCCCAGTACCAATGGGAAAAAATGCATAATAGGCAATTAACAAAATTATTCTATATTCTCTGACAGTATTCAGCAGTAGAGAAAAGAAACGCTGGGTTAATCTAGACAAAGCTCTCCTTATATACTTAGATTATTCAATCCAACTTTCTCTTCATTTATTACCGATAAATTAAAGTTGATTGGACAGACAGTATTGGACAGATTTATATAACTACATATACTCAAAGTAAAGCAAAATTACATTTTTATGAAGCAATTTAAAATCACAAATACCATAATTTATATAATTTTTCTACATCTCAGAAATTTCTATACTGCCCCTGTAACTCAATAGTGACCACAATAAGACTAACCATAAATCTAAAGGAGGCAGATTACTTATAAAAAAAAAATTTGTTCTTCATACCACAGACTCAACAATCAACAAAACAATCTAAAATAAGACACAGGGTTTTAGTACTCACAAGCAATGAGAAAGACTAAACCATGTAACACTGAAATTTGGTCTTGGCGCCACATAACTCATTATGTACATTACTCATTGTACATTCAGCATATCAACTAGATTCCTTTGAAAAAATCTCAAACTTGATTGAGGATTTTAACAACTCTCCAATCAGCAAATGTGTTAACTACAGCCTTTCCAATAATAAAAAGATATTTAATACAACTTTCTTACCTGTCTCAACAGTTTCTCAATGGCTGACATTACCATAAGGCCTCTCCAAACTACTGGTGCAGTTTCTTCAACCAGGAAACCCATAGACATACTGCAACAGTAATATAAAAACAAAAGTCATTTCTATAAATTAATGGATATTAGTCTGCAAAGTAATACAAAATTAAAAAGATATGCTCACCATGCAATACCGTAATTCAAAAGAGGCCTCATAAGGTTGTCTGAAATAAGAAAATAAATGTCTCTTTTAGAAAGGTAAACCATTATACATAAACATACTGCTATGGTTTGCATCTGGAATGTCCCTGGAAAAGCTCATGTGTGAGGCAATACAGCAATATCCAAAAGTGAAAAGACTGGATTATGAGGGGTCTGACCTCACTGGTGGATTAATCCATTTGATGGATTAATAATTTGAATGGACTTACTGGAATATGTGAAAACAATAGGCAGATAGGGCACAGCTAGAAGTAGGTCACTGGTCTTGAGGGGCATGGCCTTCAGAATATATCTGTCCCTAGCTCCTTTCTCCCCTCCCCCATCATTCCCACTTGTTATGAGTCAAGCAGCTTTCCTCTGCCGTGCCCTTCTAGCATGATGTTTCTACCTTGAAGTCAGCTAAATTTAGTCAGTACTAAATCTTTAGTACTAAATTTAGTCAGTACTAAATCTTCTGAAATCATGAGCCAAAATACATCCTTCTTCCTCTAAATTGTTCTTGTCAGGCATTTTCATCCCAGCTAAGTAAAGCTGACTAACACACACTGATGTTTATTCATCTTTTTAAAACATTTTATTATTTTTAATTGATAAATAATCACATATGCATGTATGCATTGTATAATAGTTATATCAACATAATTAACATATCCATTACTATATATATATATATATCTCCATATCCTTCCTTTATGGCAAGAACATTGAAATTCACTCCTTTAGCAATTTTGAAATATATAATAATGTATTATTAACAATAGTCACCATGATTGTTAGAACTTATCCCTCCTGTCTAAATGAAATTTGTACCCTCTGATTAACATTTCACCTCTTCCTATGCACCCTTGTGGACACACAGGCTGCTTGTACTGCTGTAATTTAAGTTACAATTAATTAAACTCAATTTGTAACCATTTAAACATTAGAACAATCATACTATTTATATTCTTTTTTGATAATCTTTTTTAAAAATATTTATTTTTTTTAGTTTTAGGTGGACATAATATCTTTATTTTACATTTATGTGGTGCTGAGGATCAAACCCAATGCCTCATGTATGCTAGGTGAGCACTCTGCCACAGAGCCACAATCCCAGCCCCATAATTTATATTCTTGATAAATGCAACATCTAAAAATAGTTGGAATATAGTTAGCTCCATTAAGAAACAATTCATCTACAATTTCAACATGTTTCTTAAAAAATAGCCTCAATAAGTAATTTTTCACCAATTATATTCATGTATATGGATATACAAATACATAAATTATATATATATGTGTATATATATATATGCTTATCCAGTATGCATATTCTTGTATGTGTGTATTTGCATATACACACATATAAACACACACATCTAATCAATTCTCCCAACACTCCACAGGGTTGAGATTGAACCCAGTACCACAAAAGAAAATATATTTTTACATTGTCAGAAAATGGTTATTATAAAATAGTTTCTTTCAGCACATTTTCTATGTAACCATATCTCCAATGACCATCAGTGTTGGGAAGATTTCATCCACAGATCACTTACTAAGGATGCCATCCTTTGTGGGTTAGCAGGTTTCATGTAGTGATACTCCATTGAATATTTTTCCCTCCTGAGGCACTAAACACTGTCTCCATTCCTTCATACATGGACCTATAACATCTAAACCTAAGTCATCATTATGTTTTGGATTTGGAATGTCCCTTAAAGGCCCATGTGGTGAAAGATTTAGTCCCCAGCTTGGTGTTATTGGGAGGTGCAAACTTTAAGAGGTGGGCCAAGAGATCTTTATAGGTCATTTGCCCTTGAAGAGGACTGTGGGACCCCATTCTCTTCCCCTTGTCTTCTTTCTCTTACTATGAGCAGCTTTGCTCCTCCACATGCTCCCCCACATGTGATATTCAGCCTTGCCACAGGCCCAAAAGCAATGGAGCTAATTGACCATGGACTGAATCTTCTGAAATCATAAGTCTTTTTACTTCTTTTTAAGTTGATTCTCTCAGAAATAGCCAGAAACTTCTACAAGTGACATTGGAGAAAACATCATATCTATAGCAGTGAACTCCTATTTTCTTATTATTTCGGAGAAATCTACTTCCTTTCCTAATATTTTGTTCATATTTCATCCAATATTTTAAGGTACATTATCATAGGAAGAGTTTCTCCAAACACCTACCCTGCCAGATTGCCAGAAATACACATGGAAAGTTACTTATTTTTATGTAGTGGTCTTATATCTCACTTAAAGCCCCCAAGGTATCTTTTAGAACTCTCCTTTTTTGTTGTTGTTGTTGAGTTTGTTTGTTTGTTTGTTTTTGGTACCCGGGATTGAACTCAGGGGCACTCAACCAATGGGCCACATCTCTAGCCCTAGTTTGTATTTTATTTAGAGATAGGGTCTCACTGAATTGCTTATTGCCTCGATTCTGCTGAGGCTGGTTTTGAACTCACAATCCTCCTGCCTCAGCCTCCTAAGCCACTGAGATTACAGAAATGCACCACTGTGCCTAGCACTAGAACTCTCCTTTTTTTTTTTTTTTTCCATTCGTGTTACATCCTGGCTGAGAAGCTGTCTGTATTTTGCCTGTGTCACAAGACTTTCTGTGAAACTGATTTTTATTTTTTATTTTTTTAATTGATTTTTTAAAAATATATGACAGAAGAATGCATTACAATTCTTATTACACATATACAGCACAATTTTTCATATTTCTTGTTGTATATAAAGTATGTTCACACGAATTCATGTCTTCATATATGTACTTTGGATAATGATATCTATCACATTCCACCATCCTTGCTAATCCCCTGCCCCCTCCCCCTTTCCTTCCCTCCCCTCTTCCCTATCTAGAATTCATCTAATCCTCCCATGCTCCCCCTTCCTACCCCACTATGAATCTGCCTCCATATATCAGAGAAAACATTCGGCATTTGTTTTATTGATATTGGGCTAACCTCACTTAGCATTATCTTCTCCAACGCCATTCATTTACCTGCAAATGCCATGATTTTATTCTTTTATTACTTAGTAATATTCCATTATGTATATAAGTTTTATCTTATTATTCTGTTTGAATCTTCTACATAGACAAATATATTAAATGGAATTAATAATAATTTTGTCTTCTCCTTCACTATATATGCTCCTTCCTTTTATTTTAGGACATTGGCTAAAAACTGCAGCAGCAATAGCATCCTCATCTTGATCTTAATGGAACATAATACAACATACCAAAATAAAATCGGAGAATAAAGTGAGAACCTGTTTCAAAATACAAACAAAAAGTGCTAGAAATGTAGCTCAATGGTAAAGCATCTCTGGTTCCAACCCCGCAAAAAATCTAAGTAGTTTAAACCCTGTTCAAAACATGACCAGAAATTCTAACTAGGATTGGGATAGTCAAAAACATTCTCACAAAACTGAAACATAAAATCTCTGAATACTAAATAAAGAATAGTCTTTGGGGGCTGGGGTGGTGACTCAGTGGTACAGCACTTACCTAGCATGTGTGAGGCAAAGGGTTGTATTCTCAGCACCATATATAAATAAATTAAATAAAGGTCCATTGACAACTAAAAAATATTTTCTTAAAAAATGGCCTTTCACTTACTTTATCAGTATGTTATGTCATAAACCACAGAAATATGAACTTCAAATTTCTTGATGTTAATGAATGATATTATAAATTGAAAGCTCAGCAAAGCAGAAAATTCATCAACAAGTTAAATGTGTATCTTGAAACTTCAATAGGTACTCATTTCCACAGCCCACACAGTAATGTAATGCTTAACAACAGGGATGTACTGAAAACTGCACTGTCAGATGATTTTTGTCATGTGCACATCATAAAGTGCACAAAATGTACACAAACCCAGATGGTATAGCCCACTACACACCTAGACTACACGGTATGTGTATAAATGAGTGTGCATGCACATGCACGTGTGTGTGTGTGTGTGTGTGTGTGTGTTATAATCTAATGTTCCTAGGGTCACAATAAACAAAACAACATGAGAGTAAATCAAGCACAAGAGAAAATGATGCAACAAAGGGACACAATGAGCATGAACTATATGTACTACATGAAGCTGCTGCCAGAAATAACATGGAACATTGTTTTACAATAAAATTTTTTATAAGTATAAAGAATATACTCTAAAATAACATTAGAAGCATATTAAATTTATAAATTAGTAATATAGTTACTTATCAACTATTATGTACTGTACATAAAACAAATACTTAAACCAGTAATACAATCATTTACTATTATTCTTACAATTATTCTATTATGTATAATTGTAGGCACTATACTTTCTTACAATTGGCAGTAGTAGGTTTATTTACACAAGCATCTCCACAAGCATGCAAATAATGCATTATACTATACATTATGTTAAGATGGCTATAATGTCACTAGTGAAGAGTTTTTTTCAGTTTCTTTATAATCATATGGGACCACTGTTGTATATGCAATCAGTCATTGTTCAAAATATTAGTATAGCGTCAATGACAAATTGGAATGATACAGAGAAGATGAGAAAAGTAAATCAAAACTACAGTGAGATACCATGTTACTCCAGTAAGAATTGCTATCATCAAAAAGACAAAAGATGTCACTTTTTTTTTTTCGAGGATGTAGGAGACAAGGCACACTCATACATTGCTGGTGGGACTGCAAATTGATGCAGCCAATATGGAAAGCAGTATGGAGATTCCTTAGAAAATTTGGAATAAACCCACCATTTGACCCAGCTATCCCACTCCTTGGTCTAAACCCAAAGGACTTAAATCAACATACTACAGTGACGCAGCCACATCAATGTTCATAGCAGCAAAATTCACAATAGCCAAACTGTGGAAGCAACCTAAATGTCTATAATAGATGAATGGATAAAGAAACTGTAGTATATATACACAATAGAATGTTCCTTAGCAATAAAAGAGAATAAAATTATGGTATTTGCAGGTAAATGGATGGAGTTGGAGAATGTCATACTAAGCGAAGTAAGCCAATCCCAAAGAACCAAAGGCCAAATGTTCTCTCTGATAAGTGGATGCTGATCCATAATGGATTGGGGGGCATGGGATGAATGGAGAAACTTTGGATGGGAAAAAGGGGAGTTGGGGAGTGGGCATAGGGGTAAGAAAATGGTGGAATAAGACGAGCATCATTACCCTAGGTACATGTATGATAGCCTGAATAGTGAGACCTTACTTTGGGTTTAACCAGAGAAGTAAAAAATTGTACTCCATTTGTGTACAATGAATCCAAGAGCATTCTGCTGTCATGTATAACTGATTAGAATGAATTAATTAATTAATTTTAAAAAGTTTAATAAAAGACAAAAGATAATAAGTGTTGGTAAGCATATAGAGAAAGGGGAAACCTAGTACACTGCTGGTGGGAATACTGGTACAGTCATTATGGAAAACAGTGTAGAGGTTTCTAAAGAAATTACAAATAGCATGACCGTATAACTCAGCAATCTTTCTTCTGGGTATAGATCCAAAGGAAATATAATCACTACCTCATAAAGGTATCTGTACTTCCATGTTAACTACAGCATACAATAGCCAAAAAATGAAAACGATCTAGATATCTATCAATGGACAAATGGTAAAGAAACGGTGGTATGTACATACAATGGAATATTATTCAGCCTTAAAAAGTAAGATCCTGTCATTTGCTACAACCTACATGGACCTGAAAGACATTATGCTAAATGAAATAAGCCAGACACATAAAAAAAATATTACATGACTTCACTTACGTGAGGACTCTAAAAATACAAAATTTAAAGTTAAATATATAGAGATAGAAAATAGTGATGACCAGGTTGGGGTATGGGTAGGAATTGGGGAGAAATAGATTTTAAAAAAATACAAAGTACCAAACAAGTAAGATAAACAAGTTGTAAGATTTCATGAACAACATGAGAACCTGAGTTGAGAATACTGTATTGTATTAAGGGTTTCTTCTAAATGAGTAGATTTTAGATACTATTGCCATGCAGGTGGGAGAAACAGGTAACTCTGTGAGATGATGGCTGTTAATCTGCTTTACTACAGTAGCCATATTACTACATATATCTGTCTTATGAAATCTGTTGTATACCTTAAACACAAAAAATAAAATTAGGAAAAAAAAATTAACATGGCCCCTGTACAAGGATGATATGCTAAATTTAACACGGAAAAAATGTATACTGAACCCCTAAAAATATATAGTATATACATTAAAAAGAAAGTTATAGGAATATTCTTCATTGTCTTTCACTATGAGTGAGTAAACAAAATTAATACTGCCTAAAAACATTTTACTTTCACTGATTAATAAAATTATCACAAATGCAATGTTGGCATAGCTTGAAGTAATATTTTTAAGTTAATAGAGAAAGGTTCTGAATAAAAACCCCATGGTTACAAATACAAATTAGTTTCTCTGTCTTAGTATTTCATCCTATAAAAAAATATACATACCAATTTTTCCACATAAATATAATAGAAAAATTAACCAAGTATTACTGGTTGAAAGTTTGTATAAAAACTTTAGAATCCAGTGCCCTGTGAACAATAACTTTTTGAACATAATTAGCTGAGGTTACCATGACACAGATCATTATTTCCCACCTCTTCATATCTTCACGATAGCTCATGCATTTAAGCACAAAAGATTCTTACCATAAGTCAAACAATTTCAATTGCCATAATGCCGCTCTTAGAATGAATGACATTCTGCTGCATCCACCTCACTCTACTGCAACAAAGTTCCCTCATTTCTAACAGGTGTGAATTTAATTAATTTATTTTATGTCACTAGTGCATTTTGAACAGATTTAGGGACTGCTTTTATATTACAAATTGTTAAGCCAAAATGAATGGCACTGTGGTCATGTAAAACTGAAGAGCTGGATAAAAAGGAAATAGGTATAAGAAAGGTCACTTTAAATCTTTAAAGTTGACATCATTAAATGTTCCAAGCATAACTCTGATCTAGAATCAGATCTTCTTTCTGTAGAGGCCCCATTGTTCATGACTCAACTATAGACATTATCATTTACATGGTATTAGCAATAAACCTGAGAAACCTCTGTACTTTCCATTCCACTCCCTGGATTTAAAAATAATGGAAGTATTTTGAATATAGATGAACATCAAGGTTGAGGGATGACAAAAAAAAAGTTACAACTTGAAACCATATAACTTGAGGCATTTTTTTTAAAAATGAGGACTGAGAGTAAAACCAAGAATATACAGCCTTCTTCATGAATTTTAAGGACTTTTAAAATTATAAAAAATTTTTTAAAACAAATAATTGTCCATATTAAACAGAAAACAAGCAAAGGTACAAGAATGATCAGAGAGGAAAGGGCATCTAGTACAAAGTGTACAATTTCATTTTCTCCCATCTACTTCACTATTCCTTCTTTTCTTTCTGAAACCACAGCCCTTTCTTATCAAAGGCCAAATGCAAGAAAGGAGTTGCATCCATTATTGTTCTCTCAGTAGAACTTCATGTGATTGAGTGAGACAAAATAGTTCCACCAATAATGGTCCCCAGGAGATGTTTATAGTACCCTATTTGCCTAGGAAAAAAGAAGAGAAATTAGAGAAGGTGCGTAAAGGTGGGTCAAAACTCAAAACTTGACTGGCAACCTGGACAGCCAAAAGACAATACAGTAATATTGTATCTAGAAATAGGAATAAGCGAGATCTAGAAAATTAGAAAAGGAAGCAGAAGGACTATTTTTAAATAGTTTTGTTTTTTTTTTAAGCCTTCTAACACTCTTAATATGAAAATTTCACTTGTATTCGGGATACTTTCATGTCTTTCAATATACTATTTTTGTACCATCTTGCAACTCTGCCATCCCATACCATGCACCCTACCATCTAACAACTGAAAGTTGAAAAAAAGAACAACAACAAAAATATGTCCTTTTTTCCCAATCCATCTCTTCCTCAATCAAAACGTACATTTTCTCACAGGTATAGGAGAAAAACAATCTGACTCAAGTAAATCACAATAGAAACTTAAGCTTTGCAGAAGATAGAACAATGTTTTAAATGAAAACTATTTTCACTAAAATATAAATAAGAGAAAGCATAGGGATATTTTGGAGCTGGGTGACATCTCAGATTCTTGTCTACTCTGGGACTAATTCACTGAATAACTCCAAAAACAGATATAAACTTGATGTTCTACTTCTAAAACTGACATTTTATACTGAGAGCTTAACAAGAAAACATAAAAGGATAGAAGTAGAGAATAGGATTTAAGGCAAGCTTGATAAACACTGGATAAATATTTGGTTTACTGTTACTCCAATACCCATACTGGCCTCCAACCTACTTCATACCTGTCTTAGTATCACTAATTGATCACAATGTGATTTCCTGTTGAAACTAGAGATGGTGTCAGGTATGCTAACTATGCTCCAGGTAACAAGTTGATATTTAAGATGAAAACTATGTATCATTAAAGGAATAGTCAGGTATCTGGGAAGGGAAAATTGAGAAGATGAAAGAAAGAACCATTTATATTCAGCCCAGAATAATAACAACAATCGTAGTCTTCCTACATGTCACAAAGCTCCACAGACATTTTAGACATTTAAGATATTTTATTTTATTAAATCCTTTCAACAATCCTATGAGGCTAGCAATATCTTCATTCTGCAAATGGGGAAATTAGAAGGTATCCTCAGATTCTTCTCTGCTTATCTAAACCCCCTTCTTCCAAGAAATAAAATCAATCAATAAATACAACTGAAAAACTCTTCAACATCTCTAGCAATTAGAGAAATACAAATAATAACTACTCTATTTCATTTCACCCTAGTCACAATGGCAATTATCAAGAATACAAGCAACAGTAAATGCTGGTGAGGATGTGGGGGAAAAGGTACATTCACACATTGCTGGTAGAACTGCAAACTGATGCAGCCACTATGGAAAGCAGTATGGAGATTCCTCTCAGAAAGCTTGAAATAGAACCACCATTTGACCCAGCTATCCTACTCCTTGGTCTATACCCAAAGGACTTAAAATTAACATACTACAGTGGTGCAACCACATCAATGTTTATAGCGGCTCAATGCACAATAGCTAAACTATTGAACCAACCTAGGTGTCCTTCAACAGATGAATGGATAAAGAAACTGGTATATATAAACAATGTATTATTACTCAGACTTAAAGAAGAATGAAATTAGTGCTCTATCCAACAACATGCATGTGATAAAAATTTGCTCCCAAAATGTAGGCTCTCTCTTCACCTCACTGATTGTTTCTTTTGCTGAGAAGAAGCGTTTTAGTTTGAGTCCATCCCATTTATTAATTCTTGATTTTATTTCTTGCACTTTAGGAGTCTTGTTAAGGAAGTCAGGGCCTAATCTGACGTGGTGAAGATTTGGGCCTACTTTTTCCTCTATTAGGTGCAGGGTCTCTGGTCTAATTCCTGGGTCCTTGATCCACTTTGACTTGAATTTTGTGCATGGTGAGAGACAGGGGTTTATTTTCATTTTGCTACATATGCATCTCCAGTTCTCCCAGCACCATTTCTTGAAGAGACTATCTTTTCTCCAATGTATGTTTTTGGTGCCTTTGTCCAGTATGAGATAACTATATGTGGTTTTGTCTTCTATTCTGTACCATTGGTCTACATGTGTATTTTGGTGCCAATACCCTGTCATTTTTGTTACTATAGCTCTGTAGTATAGTTTAAGGTCTGGTATTGTGATGCCTCCTGCTTCACTCTTCTTGCTAAGGATTGCTTTGGCTATTCTGCATCTCTTATTTATAGAAATGAATTTCATGATTGCTTTTTCTATTTCTACAAGGTATGATGATGGGATTTTAATTGGAATCACACTGAATATGTATAGTGCTTTAGGTAGTATGGCCATCTTGACAATACTTTGCCTATTCAAGAGCTTAGGAGATTTTTCCATCTTCTAAAGTCTTCTTCAATTTCTTTCTTTAATGTTCTATAGTTTTTATTGTAGAGGTCTTTCACCTCTTTTGTGATTACCAAATATTTTATTTTTTTTTATCCTATTGTGAATGGAGTAGTTTTCCTAATTTCTCTCTCAGAGGATTCATCTCTGATATATAGAAATGTATTTGATTTATGGGTATTGATTTTATATCATGCTACTTTGCTGAATTCATCAATTAATTCTATCAAGAATACAGACAACAATAATGTTGGCGAGGATGTGGAGGAAAAGGCACACTCATACATTGCTGGTTGGACTGCAAATTGGTGCATCCAATATAGAAAGCAGTATGGAGATTCCTTGGAAAACTTGGAATGAAACCACCATTTGACCCAGCTATCCCACTCCTTAGTCTATACCCAAAGGACTTAAAAACAGCATACTACAGTGACGCAGCCATATCAATGTTCATAGCAGCAAAATTCACAATAGCTAAACTATGGAAGCAACCTAGATGCCCTTCAGTAGATAAATGGATAGAGAAACTGTGGTATATATACACAATGGAATGTTACTCAGCAATAAAAGAGAATAAAATTATGGCATTTGCAAGTAAATGGCTGGAGGTGGAGAATATCATGCTAAGTGAAGCAAGCCAATCCCAAAGAACCAAAGGCCGAATGTGCTCTCTGATAAGGAGATGCTGATCCATAATGGGGGCGGAGGCCATGGGGAAAAATGGAGGAACTTTGATTGGGCAAAGGGGAGAGAAAGGTGGGGAGGGGGTATGTATGGGTACAGAAAAGATGGCAGAATGAGATGGACATCATTACCCTAGGTACATGTATGACTGCATAGGATGCTATATCGTGCATAACCAGAGAAATGAAAAGTTGTGCTGCAATTGTGTACAATGATTCAAAATGCATTCTGCTATCATATAATGCCTAATTAAAGTTAACTAATTAATTATTAAAAAAGAATGAAATTATGGCATTTGCAGGTAAATGGATCTGTAGAATATCATGCTGAGCAAATTCATCAATTAATTCTATCAATTAATTCTAAAGAATCAAAGACTGAATGTTTTCTCTGATGTGCAGATGCTGATTCACAGTAAGGGGGAGAGGGCATTAGGAATAATAGAGGTACTCTGGATTGGGCAGAGGGTAGTGTAGAGAAAGGAGGGGTTAGTGGGATGGGAAGAATAGTAGAATGAATCAGATATTATTACTCTATGCACATATATGATTGATTACACAACTGGTGTAATTCTACATCACATACAACCAGAAGAATGAGAAGTTATACTCCATATATGTATGATGTGTCAAAATGCATGCATTCTACTGTCATGTATAAATATTTAGAACAAAATTTTTTTTAAAGTATATCCCCTTCTTCAATAGCATCCTCCAAATTATCTCTCCATGATCCCTCTTCTGATCTTCTCCAGCATCTGACACTTAACAAAACGTTCTATTCTTATGCCCCTTCCTGCCTCACTAAATACTATATTCTCCTTGCTTACTACAGCAAATTACCATAAACTTACATTTACACAAAGGCCAAAGTAATTTTGTAAATAGCTAACAGTCAAACGTGAACAGATATTAAAGGAAAGCTTGATCCTTAAGCATTTTTTTAAATATTTTTAGTTGTATGTACCTTTATTTTTTATTTATTAATATATGGTGCCGAGGATCAAACCCAGTGCCTCACACGTACTAGGCAAGTACTCTGCCACAGAGCCACAACCCCAGCCTCAATCCTTAGGCATTTTTAATGAAGTAAAAAATTGTTATTAGAAATTAGCCACTTACTAGCTGTGATATTGGACAAGTTATCTTCATATGATATATATGAAGCCCTCACATGACATAGAGTAGTTGAACATCAGAAAATGAAATTAATGTGCCCAAAGTTAAACAGCAACAAAAGTAGTAAGGATTTGAATTGAGGGAGGCCTGTTTTCCTCCTGTCTGCTATGTTCTCCAAAGGTTAATATGTTGAAAGTTTGGTCTCCAATGCAGCAATGTTCAGAAGTGGGGGTTTTAAGAAGTGATTAGACCATGAGGGCTGTGTCAATGGATTAATACAATGATGAGTTCATAACTGATAACATTATTGGGAGGTGGTAGAAACTCCGGAAGATGGTGGAAACTTTAGGAGGTAGGGCCTAGTTGGAGAAAGTAGGCCACTGGGGGTGTGCTCTAGAAGGGTATATCTTGTCCCCAGCCTCCCTCTCTCTTTCTGGCTACCATGAGGTAAGCAACTCTGCTCTGCCAGACCCTCTCTGTCATGACACTCTGCCACTCCACAGGACTATAGCAATGGGGCCAGAAGATGATGGACTGAAAACTCTGAAACCATGAGTCAAACTAAATATTTCCTCCTTTAAGTTGTTTCTCTCAGGCATTTTGTCATAGTAACATAAAGCTGACAAACACACGTTCTGAGTCCCATATACTCTCCATACACATATCCAACAGAAGGTTTGTGGTTATTCCAACATATAACACTTGGATGGTTAGCTAATATAGAAACAAGTTTCCTTGTATTGCTTGATGATGCCCAGACAAGTTCCCTGAAATGACTGAGCAGTGCTCTAACAAACAATGATATTCTATAATATGATTTTGGTTTTTTTTTAAATGATTGTTTTACTTATTTATTTTTATACAGTGCTAACAATTGAACCCAATGTCACATATATGCTGGGTAAGCATCCTTCCACTGAGTGACAGCCCCAGCTCCTGATTTTGCTTTCTTCCTATACAATCAGAAGAATGAGAAATTATACCCCATTTGATTCAAATGTATGAAATGTCAAGATCATTGTACTGTCATGTGTAACTAATAAAAAAAAAAAAAGATAAAGTCTCACTATGTCGACTTGTCTAGCCTCAAAGTCCTGGATTCCTGCTATCCTCCTACCTCAACCTCTAGAATACAAGACTATAGTGCACACCACTGCTGAATCATGTTTTAAGTCAAAGAAAAAGGTCTTAGCTGGGGTTAGGAGCTATAAAAACTGCAGCTGACACTTCTGTTTGTTTGCTTTGGAACATTTTTAAACTGGATTTTTGTTATCCCCAATCTTTCTATCTATATGATGACATTTCCCACCTTCATTAAATTGGTTATCTTCTATTAGTGCACCTGGCTTCCAAAAATCTGTAATTCATTTTTAAGCAAAAACTGTGAGCTCCAGGGACTGGAATTTGAAACTTGCTGGCAATACATGGCCACAAGCAGTGACAAAATAAGGGCACATAGCAGCAGGAGCAAAACAGGATGACATACTATGATGAGAAAAAGATATTTAAGCCCCATAACAAGAACTTAACACAAAACCACATTTTCATAAGTAACTAAAATGCCTATTAATATGTATGATATGAAGCAACAACAACAAAAAAAATTCAAACAGGGCTATGAATGTAGCTCAGTGGCAGAGCACTTGCCTAGCATTTAGCACAGGCCCCTGGTTTCTATCTCTCAGAACCAAAAAGGAAAAAAAAAAATTTTAAGCATTTAAAATATTAAGACAAAATTACGACTGCCAACATAAAAGGAACCAATTAAGTACATAAATAGAATATAATAGGAAAAAAACAGACATAGAACCAAAGATAAAACACTTGTGTCAGTATGGCCCTTACAGCACTGTGGCTACTAGAATTACATAAACTCAATTTGTTTTTTGAGAGGAAAGAAAAAGGTACAAAACATAAAAGTGAAAAAATATTTTAAGAAGACTGCTGAAAAAATTTTCTAGCCTAATAAAAATGGTATAATAAAAAGATATAGCTGCAAAATAAATAAACGTTAACTATAATAAAAATGAAACTATAAAAGATAATAGATTTACAAAAGCTAAGAGGCCAACTCCTTTCCATAAATGTTTTGTATAGACAATAAAAGCCTTACTATACTACCCATTTAGTTATATTCTAGGTTTGAGAGTTTATATGAATGGCTCATGTATCAGATAAGAAGTCAGAGAAAGGAAGGAATAGGAAATAGACCCAAAATCTGCACCACAAATAAAATGGAGGCTGTCCAGAAGGCTAATGAAACTTTGGAATGTTGGGGTCTTTTGCAATTTTGGTTACAAAGCTATCATTTCAGCATTTCTAGGAAACTGTTTTAAAGACTCTATCCTGTGCTGTGTAAGATTACAGGCAGTTATCAACTTATAAAATATCAACCCCTACAACAAAAACTACACATAAATTGTATTTCCACAAAAAAGGAATTTTATTTCAAAGGCTTGAGGAACACTCACTATATAAGAGAATTCTTTCCATTCACTAACATATTTATTGAATGCAAATTATATACCAAGCAGGAGGTCTGGTGCCGGGATATAATGAAAAAGACAAACAGACACAATATCTTTCCTCAAGAAACATAAAATCTAGGGAAAAGATCAAGACTTAAAATGAAATCATTGCACAAATGTAAACTTGCGACCAAAATGAGTCCTGCAGGAAAGCACAGGACTTGTTCTAGTCACAGTCATTTTGGGAATAAAGGAAAATTTCATAACTCAAAAAAGCACCCTTTACACTTGACAATTTTCTAAAGTTTTAATTTCACATACTGATGTCATTAAAATCAGGGTACACATTTTGGAAATATTACTGAAGAGAAAAATGCCATCATGTATCTAAAGAAAAGGGAATTTTATTTGTTATATATATATATATATATATATTTTTTTTTAACTGGGGATTGAACCCAAGAGCCTGAGCCACATGTCCCCAGCCCTTTTTATATTTTTTATTTTGAGCCAGGGTCTCACTAAGTTGCTTAGGTTCTTGCTAAGTTGCTGAAGCTGGCTTTGAACTTTTAATCTTCTTGCCTCAGGCTCCCAAGATGCTGGAATACAGGCATGCAATAAAATTATATATTTATGGTGTAAAACATGATGTTTTGATATCTGTATGCACTGGAAGATAATTTAATAAAGCTAACTAACATATCCACTATTTTACACACTTATTTTCTTCCAGCAGTTTTCTTTAAGCAGTTTTCAAGTATACAATACATTATTATTAACTGTAGTCACCATGTTGTACAAAAAACTTCCTCAACTTATTCTTCTTATCTGATTGAAACTTTCCACCCTTTAATCAACAGCATCTCTCCATTTCACCTCCCTCCAACTCTTGGGAACTACAGTTCTACTCTCTTACTCCAAGTTCCAGTTTTTTAGAGTCCACAAATTAGTGAGATAATACAGTATTTCTCTTTCTGTACACAGCTTATTTCATCTAGCATATTGTTCTCCAGGTTCATCCATGTGGTTGAAAAAGGGAGGTTATCTTTTTTATGAGTAGCATTCTATTGTGAACATACATTATTTTCTGTTTCCATTCACCATTGATAAGACACTTAGACGAATTCTTGACTTTTGTAAATAATGATTGAGCCCTTGAGTTCAATCCCCACTTTTAAATGATATAATGAACATTAGAGGGCAGATGAAATCACATTTTGTTTGGATACTCAGATGTGGGGCTACTAGAGCATATGATAGTTTATTTAATTTGTGAGGAGCCTCCATACTGTTTTCCACAATGGTTGTACAATTTACATTCCCAAACACATCTTCACTATCACTTACCTTTTGTCTTTTTGATCATAACTATTCTATCAAATATGAGGTGACATCAAATTGCAGTGTTAACTTGCATTTCCTTGATAATTACTGATGTTATACATTTTTTATAAATGGACATTTGCATGTCTTTTTTTTTTTTTTGAGAAATGTCTATTCAAGATCCCTGCTCATTTTTCAATTGTTATGTGTTTTCTTACTACTGAGTTGTTTGAGTTCCTTATACATTTTGGATATTAACTCCTTAGATTAAAATATTTTTTTGTAGACCTTTTTGGGGCTTCTAGGTATAGAATCATGTCACCCACAAATAGTGATAATTTAAGTTCTTCTTTTCCTATTTTTATGCCTTTAATTTCTTTCATCTGTCAAATTGCTCTGGCCAGTGTTTCGAGAACTATATTGAATAGAAGTGGTGATAGAGGGCATCCCTGTCTTGTTCCAGATTTTAGAGAGAATGCCTTCAATTTTTCTCCATTCAGAATGATGCTAGCCTGAGGCTTAGCATAGATAGCTTTTACAATGTCAAGGTAAGTTCCTGTTATCCCTAGTTTTTCTAATGTTTTGAACATAAAGGGATGCTGTACTTTGTCGAATGCTTTCTCTGCATCTATCGAGATGATCATATGGTTCTTATCTTTAAGTCTATTGATGTGGTGAATAACATTTATTGATTTCCATATATTGAACCAACCTTGCATCCCAGGGATGAATCCTACTTAATCATGGTGCACAATTTTTTTGATGTGTCTTTGTATTCGATTCGCCAGAATTTTATTGAGGATTTTTGCATCTAGGTTCATTAGAGATATTGGTCTGTAGTTTTCTTTCTTTGAGGTGTCTTTGTCTGGTTTCAGAATCAGGGTGATGTTGGCCTCATAGAATTAATTTGGCAGAGCTCCCTCTTTTTCTATTTCCTGAAATAACTTGAAAAGTATTGGTATTAATTCTTCTTTAAAGGTTTTGTAAAACTCCGCTGTATACCCATCCGGTCCTGGGCTTTTCTTGGTTGGTAGTCTTTTGATTGCTTCTTCTATTGATATTGGTCTGTTCAAATTGTGTGTATCCTCCTGACTCAGTCTGGGCAAATCATATGACTTAAGAAATTTATCGATGTCTTCACTATCTTCTATTTTATTGGAATATAGGTTTTCAAAATAATTTCTAATTGTCTTCTGTATTTCTGTAGCATCTGTTGTGATATTGCCTTTTTCATCCCGTATGTTAGTAATTTGAGTTCTCTCTCTTCTCTTTGTTAGCATGGCTAAGGGTCTGTTGATCTTATTTATTTTTTCGAAGAACCAACTTTTAGTTTTGTTAATTTTTTCAATAGTTTCTTTTGTTTCAATTTCATTGATTTCCGCTCTGATTTTAATTATTTCTTGCCTTCTGCTACATTTGCTGTTGTTTTGCTCTTCCTTTTCTAGGGCTTTGAGATGAAGTGTGAGCTCATTTATTTGTTGGTTTTTCCTTTTTTTTTTTTTTTTTTTTTTTTGAGGAATGACCACCAGGCGATGAATTTCCCTCTTAAAACTGCTTTCATTGTGTCCCATAGATTCCTATATGTTGTGTCTGTATTTTCATTTATCTCTAAGAATTTTTTGATTTCCTCCTTTATGTCTTCTGTAACCCACTGATCATTCAGTAACTAATAAATGAATTCAGCAAAGTGGCAGGATATAAAATCAACACGCATAAATCAAAGGCATTTCTGTATATCAGCGACAAAACTTCTGAAACGGAAATGAGGAAAAACACTCCATTCACAATATCCTCAAAGAAAATAAAATACTTGGGAATCAACCTAACAAAAGAGGTGAAAGACTTATACAATGAAAACTACAGAACCCTAAAGAGAGAAATAGAAGAAGATCTTAGAAGATGGAAAAATAATTAAAAAAAAAAAAACAAGAGCTTTGTAATGTTGTGAACAACCAATAAAAAAAATAAAATAAAAAAAAAGATGGAAAAATATACCCTGTTCATGGATAGGCAGAACTAACATCATCAAAATGGCGATATTACCAAAAGCTCTCTATAGGTTTAATGCAATGCCAATCAAAATCCCAACGGCATTTCTTGTAGAAATTGATAAAGCAATCATGAAATTCATATGGAAAAACAAAAGACCCAGAATAGCAAAAGCAATTCTAAGCAGGAAATGTGAATCTGGAGGTATAGCAATACCAGATTTCAAACTGTACTACAGAGCAACATTAACAAAAACAGCATGGTACTGGTACCAAAACAGGTGGGTGGACCAATGGTACAGAATAGAGGACACAGAGACTAATCCACAAAGTTTCAACTATCTTATATTTGATAAAGGAGCTAAAAAGCATGCAATGGAGGAAGGATAGCATCTTCAACAAATGGTGTTGGAAAAACTGGAAATCCATATGCAACAAAACGAAACTGAATCCCCTCCTCTCGCCATGCACAAAAGTTAACTCAAAGTGGATCAAGGAGCTAGATATCAAATTAGAGACTCTGCGTCTGATAGAAGAAAAAGTTGGCTCCGATCTACATATTGTGGGGTCGGGCTCCAAATTCCTTAATAGGACACCCATAGCACAAGAGTTAATAACAAGAATCAACAGATGGGACTTACTTAAACTGAAAAGTTTTTTCTCAGCAAGAGAAACAATAAGCGAGGTAAATAGGGAGCCTACATCATGGGAACAAATTTTTACTCCTCACACTTCAGATAGAGCCCTAATATCCAGAGTATACAAAGAACTCAAAAAATTAGACAATAAGACAACAAATAACCCAATCAACAAATGGGCCAAGGACCTGAACAGACAATTCTCAGAGGAGGACATACAATCAATCAACAAGTACATGAAAAAATGCTCACCATCTCTAGCAGTCAGAGAAATGCAAATCAAAACCACCCTAAGATACCATCTCACTCCAGTAAGATTGGCAGCCACTATGAAGTCAAACAACAACAAGTGCTGGCGAGGATGTGGAGAAAAGGGTACACTTGTACATTGCTGGTGGGACTGCAAATTGGTGCGGCCAAGTTGGAAAGCAGTTTGGAGATTCCTGGGAAAGCTGGGAATGGAACCACCGTTTGACCCAGCTATTGCCCTTCTTGGACTATTCCCTGAAGACCTTAAAAGAGCGTACTACAGGGATACTGCCACATCCATGTTCATAGCAGCACAATTCACAATTGCTAGACTGTGGGACCAACCCAGATGCCCTTCAATAGATGAATGGATAAAAAAAAAATGTGGCATTTATACACCATGGAATATTACGCAGCACTAAAAAATGACAAAATCATGGAATTTGCAGGGAAATGGATGGCACTAGATCAGATTATGCTTAGTGAAGCTAGCCAATCCCTAAAAAACAAATACCAAATGTCTTCTTTGATATAATGAGGGCCACTAAGAACAGAGCAGGGAGGAAGAGCAGAAAGAAAAGATTAACATTAAACAGAGACATGAGGTGGGAGGGAAAGGGAGAGAAAAGGGAACTTGCATGGAAATGGAGGGAGACCCTCATTGTTATACAAAATTACATATAAGAGGTTGTGCGGAGAATGGGAAAATAAACAAGGAGAGAAATGAATTACAGTAGATGGGGTAGAGAGAGAAGATGGGAGGGGAGGGGAGGGAGGACAGTAGAGGATAGGAAAGGTAGCAGAATACAACAGTTACTAATAGGGCATTATGTAAAAATGTGGATGTGTAACCGATGTGATTCTGCAATCTGTATTTGGGGTAAAAATGGGAGTTCATAACCCACTTGAATCTAATGTATGAAATATGTCAAGAGCTTTGTAATGTTTTAAACAACCAATAAAAAAAGAAAAAAAAACAATTCATAAGGCAAGTTTTTTAAAGTTTTACTGATTTTAGAAGGAAGTTCTTTGAAATTCAAAATGATCATATATTACTATTCAACTAAAAGAAAGAATAATTTGTGTTTAATTTATAATGCAAAATATTTGCATCTCAGTTCTAGAAATTATCAGTATGCAAATGACCAAAAGCAATGTAAAGGTACAAATAACAAAATAATAAATTCAATCCTCAGAGGATTCATAATAAAAAAATAATAAATAAAAAAATAAAATAAAATATGAGATACAACTTAGCTGTTTAAACAAACATCCAAAGATCTAGAATTTTTGATATTTTGATATTTTAAAACAGTTTTTAAAATAGCATTTTAATATCTGGCTCTCAAAGAAGTAGCCAATAGACATAGACATTAAGCAAGAAGAGAACATTTTTAATGAAAAGCCCAAAATGCTTTAAGTTAGGTTTTATCTTTACACACATATACAATTATTTGGACTTACACCAATGTTTACTAATTCAACTAATTAACAACTTCCTCTGTATATAGCTAATATTTTTTTATAACATGATCAACACAAAAGTGAATCTTTAATTTAAATCTCCTAAAAGCAAAGAGCTAAACTTGTCCAAGTATAATGAAAAATATTATGTAAATATTTATTTGTGCTCCTCCTTGACAATATATAATGTAACTTAAAAGTTAAAAAAAATAATTTCAGCAGTCTCAGTTGCATATGCATAATATCTTATCACCTCATACTTTTACTCTATTGCAATGTCAACTTAGGTGAGTCTTTATTATGCAAAAATAGTTACCTACAGTTATTTATATTTAATCTCTAATTAAAATTATCTTAAAATGTTTTACAGGCCTTTAAGTTCATCATGTCTTATTTTGTATATAATTTATAATGTTCTTTTATTCATGTTTAACTAATTCATTACAGATTAAATTCCCCTACACAATTATCTTGATTACAAAGCTAGCTATATTAAGTTGTCTAAAACATTTAAAAATATGTACAGAATGTTGCTTCTGGCCATAAAGAAGTAACAGGAGCAGGATTTAATCCCCGAGTTCTCTTCTACACACATACACACATGCATACAAAGATACACTTTAAAATACTCGAAAACTGGTCATATAAACTACATCTTCAGACACAGGAAAATAAGCAGGGCTGACTATAATTCCTGAAAAAAGAAAAATTGAGATGAGACCTATGACTGGCCCAGTTTATTACCCTGGAGGCAATTTCCAGGCTTTTGCAAAGGAAGGAAAATGCAAACAGCTTGAAACCTTGCTAAGTTGCAGGGGTGGGGGGCGGGGGGGAATCAGAAGCATCATATGGAAAGGGAGGGAATTAAACAGAGAGAAAACTCTCCCAAAATGTAACAGAGACCTGTTGAATCCTTCATGTCAGAGGAAATTGCCTGAGACTTAAAAAAGAATCACTGGAAAGTATAAATTTCATAATTCCCAGTACAGCACACAACTAGGAATAATTTATGTTCCCATCAACCAGAAAGCAAAAGTAGAGTCTTCAGAAAGATATGACCCTAGGAAAGAGGTAAATAAGCCTTCAACTAAAGGCTGCTCTTTAAATGTATTTTTCTAAATGTACTATTAGAATTAGGGTCTGGGTCAGTCAGATTCCAAAACCCAAGATCTTTGTATCACACAACATTGTATTAAATATAGCAGATATCACAGACCTTAGAGAGAAAAGAAGTACAAGAAAAAGCTATGTTCTAAACCACAGAATGACAGTGAAACTCTGAATGGGTATTTTTTTGGAAAGGAGAAAGATTAATCAGTATGACATGTTATTTTTGCACTATGGCACATATAATTTCCCCATTTCTATTAAAATATAATTTAGTTCTATCATCTTCATGGAGCCATTCTTCATCTACCAGGCCTTGATCTTTCTCTCCTCTGATCTATTATATGATATAATATTTAAAGCAATTATGAGATAGCATAAAACTTATTATACTGCTATATTTGTATGTATATTAATAAGATTACAAGCAGCATGAGAACAAATTTTATATCTTATACTCTATATTCCACATGATTTAAATGTCCCTATGAGGAAGGAGGAGATATTTATGAGGACGTAGGAGAGAAGACAGAAGTAAAAAATTATAGGAAGAGTAAAAGGATTAATGGAGGTTGGCTGTTTGCAGAAAAAAAGAGAGAAAGAGAATCCAAAGAAACACATAAGTGAGAGGAAAAATATATAATGCAAAATTTTTTTTTAATTTTAAAGTAAAAAAAGAATAAACAATAAAACTACAATATACTATTCAGACATCCCAGTCCTCAATAAACTGATACATGAAAAATTCTTGGTTTCAAAAATGGTAGAAATGTGAGAGAAAAAAAAGAAAAAGCAAACAAGAGAAAAAAATCTTGATGAAAAATTGAATAATTGTTTCCATTGGAGTTCAAAAGTTTCTCAGCTTCCCTTTTCAGCAGGTAGGTAGAATTGTCTTGTACATGATGCTAGCTCTACCCTCAGGATGGGCGGAGTTGCTAGGGTAAGAGACAGTCCTGGAGGTAGAATTCCTGGAGGCAGGGTGTAGGCTTAGGTATGCTCCAGTCTCTTTCCTGGGTGCAATTAGTCTGGAGATTTTAAGTTAGCACAGCTCCAGGACCCAGCAATTGCTGATCCACACTAGAAGCCTGCACCCCAGGAATCTCCTTGGGCTCCACTTATGTGGTATAAAAGCTTGTTCTGAGCCCACTACTTCACCTGAAGACCCCACGATTCCTTTTCTGATTTGGTCTCTGAACTCAAACACTCTTGCCCTTGCCCTTTCAAATTCCCAGTCAGACGCGTCACTGCCAGATTGAAGGAAGAGGGGAAAGCCATGTGGGTTTCCCATGACCAGTATTCCCCTATGTAAACCTCCTCCATGCTTGATTTTCTCCTGGTCACTTAGGCATACTCTCTGACACACCATGTGGGTTTGCCTGGCTTCTTTTTTGAGCCAGATTGGGGCTGAGTCTGCCAGTAATTGGCTCCCCTAGTTGTCAGCCCCTGTGCTGTGGCTCAAAATGATTCCTTCCACTGTCATCTGTGTACACCACCAGGAGAGAGATGGTGGCTTCTTTCCCATACAAAGATACTGTGCAGCACAGATTACTGTTTTTTCAGGGAGTGACTGTGATCTCTAAACTCTCCATACCCCAACATATCTCAGTCTTCCAGAGAATGGGTGTTCCTTTAGTTCCTTTATTGCTTTACTGAATTCACAGAGGGACTATTCTGGTTTATGCCTCCAGCCGCTGCTGCTGCTGTGGGGTTAGGGATCTTGACTACTTATTTTATTTTATAAGCTCTCCTGAGTCCCTGATCTCTTTTGAGTGTCCAGTATTAACTTCTAGTAAAATTCCCCCAATTCTTGATCATTGACCCACCTTGCTGAAAAGAGCTCCCTGTCTGCTTTTCTTGGTTCATGTCAGAGAGACACAAGGGAAGCAATCCCTCTATTCCAACATCTTCTCACAGATCTCAGTAATTTTTAAAATCATAATAGGCTCTAGAGAACAAAAAGTTTGAGTACCATTACATTATATTATGTTATAAAGAAATACTCAATAGAAGTTGATGACAAGCAAAAGTGAGCAGAAATGCACCACATTTCTTTGTTGAAAAGCTTTTATTTTCATTCACATTTCTCCTAAGCAAACAAAAATCATTCTACAACACTCTTTATACCTACATGCCTTCTCCTGAACTTACTCTATCTTGGTACTTATTTTTCCCTTATAGGAAGGGTTTTTTTTTTTTAAAAAAAAAAAAAAGGCAGAAGCATTAGGAAGGAAAAATATAATTCCAATTTCCTTTTTCTATACATATTTCTGATTGTACAGAATGCGGACAAAATATTAAACTACTGTAACAACTATTAAAATGCTAATAAAAAATGTACTGAATGCTTACTATGTACTAGACACTGTTCTCCATGCTTTGTATATAATACATTCTAAATTACCTACTAATCATATAAAGAAACCAGCAGATCCTAACCAGATTTTTCATTCAGTGGGTCCAGGGTAAGCCTGAAAACCTGTATATTTAACAAGCATTGTGGATGATTCCAATATAATTCCTTCACAATATTTGAGACTCTAATTCACAAATAAAGAGACTCTAATTCTGGGCCTACAATTCTGAAATTAATAGTCAGGCAACTCCAGACAAATAATTCATCTCTGGCAATCATATCTAGAATAGATGATTTCTCTAAAGGGCCTTTCATCTCTATCATTTCATGTCACTAATCTCAATTTATAATCCAAATTAGGAATCCTAGAGATATACAAATTTGTGAGAAAAACTCTCACCACCCCTGGGTCAAACCTGGGATTAGGTGGTAGATGGATATAGTTTGTATGGGAATGAAGGGATAAGCAAAGAAAGAGGCAACTCTCAGATGAATTTACAAATTCTCAAGACTGCAGTAGCATTCAATTACCTACTACCACTTCCAATATTTGGTGGGAATCCCTCTATGGGATAACAAAATAATATAAGAAGGCTGAGAGGAAGGAGGCAGATTACAAAGGAGAAGATGCAAGCCTCAGGCATATTATAAAGGTACAGGCTATTTGGGGGTAGAGATGGTAGAAGGTAACTTATAAATAAAACATCCTACACATATTTTGTTCATGATAGAAGGAATAATCCATAGTGTAACTGTCAGTTTTTTGTTTAATATCAAAATTTAAAACAAATGTTTTTTCATTACATTTTTTAAAATGTGCCCAAGTCTCTTATTCCTTTTTATGCCCTATGATTGGAAGTCAGGATCCAGGTCTGGTGGGACTACATCATATACCTCAATACTTACTATGATACTTAATGTGCTGATATCTCTCTCTCCCTATAGACTGTGAACTCCTCAAAAATAGAATTTATAGGGGCTGGGGTTGTGCTCAGAGGTAGAGTACGCACCTAGCACAGGTGAGGTCCTGGGTTCAATCCTTAGTACTACATAAAAATAAATAAAGATATTGTGTCCAACTACAACTAAAAAAAATTTAAAAAATAGAATTTGTTTTACTCAGCCATTTTTCCTAGAGCATAGCACTGTACAATGATAGAGATGCTCAATAAGTTATTTCCAAATGAATGACCTTCCAAGGGTCAGACACAATATCTTTCTTCAAGAAATACAACTTGTACTCAGATATCTTCAAACTAGTATTTACGTAAATTGAAAATATATGAACATACTGTCAAGTCTAAAATGAGACTTTCAGTTCTTACCTTAATTAGCCACTCTAAAAACGTTAGCCATTTCCTTTCACAACTATCACCTTCCTTGGCTTTTACAGTATAGTTAGTTCCTTGTCTTCTTTATTCTTCTATGGTAACCCTTTCTTAGTCTTCCTCAGATCCCCTCAGAATGATATTACCTAAAATTCTATCCTTAGTCCTATATTTGACTTCCTCTAAAACTCTTAGGGTTGCCTTGTTTAAATCAGAGTTTCTCAACCTCAGCACAACTAACATTTTAGACCAGTTAATAATTTGTTGTAGGAGGATACCTTGAGCATTAATAGAATGTTTAGCAGCATTCCTAGCCTCCATCCACTAGATGCCAGACGTGATACCAATTATGACAACTAAAAATCTCTAATCATTGCCAAATGTCTCCTGGGAGTCAAAATCACCTCTGACTGAGGACCACTGACCTAAACTAACAACTTCAAAACACACATCACACACACACACACACACACACACACACACACACACAACTCCCAAATCTGTATCTTTAAATTAATCCAAAATCACCTCTGACTGAGGACCACTGATCTAAACTAACAACTTCAAAACACACATACACACACACACACACACACACACACACACACACACACAGAACTCCCAAATCTGTATCTTTAAATTAATCCTCTCTCTTGAACTCTAAACTCATATCCAGTCACCTGTTGACATTCTTTGGATGCCGAATTCAACAAATCTAAATTTTAATTCATCATTGTTTTCCTTAAATTTGTTCCTTTTTCCTATCTTGATAAATAATACAACCATCTACATAATCATCTAACTCAGAAACCCAAAAGCTGTCCTAGGTACATTTTCTCAGTTAGTTCAATGAATTGACAAGCCTCATTTATTCAATCTCTTTAACAGATCTCAATTAGGTCCCTTCTTTTCCATTTCTACTATCACAGACTTGAATCGGGTCTCACCTGGATCACTGCAATAGATTTCTAACTGGCCCCCACTTTCCATCTCATTCTATTACCTTTCTACAATGCTGCCAAAGTGATCCTCCTAGAATACAAAAAGGATAGTATCACTGTGACTTTTAATCCATGATCGTTTCTTATAAACTTTGACACAAGACAGCATTTATGAAAGGACCTCTGACTATCTCTCTGCCCTCCCCTCACTTGTGCAACTCACCCACAAACTTCTACCTTGACCATGCAGAACAGTTTGCATTCTGCAACTTTTAATATCTGCTATTCCCACTGCTTGGGATGCCATCCTCACTTCTTTCAACTGACTCCTATCTTACCAACTTTTCAAAGTTTAGCTCAAGAGACACCTCCTCCAAAAAGTCTTCTCAAAGTTCCAGAGAGTTACCATCTCTGGGTTTACAAAGAACCATTCTTATCTTCTATGATAGCTGTTGATGACACTTAAGACCACCCACTGTCTAGTGTGTGTATTATAAGCTCATGAGAACAGGGACCAAATCTTTTTTTTTTTTTTTTTTTTAAAGATAGAGTGAGAGAGAGAGAGGGGGGAGGGGGAGAGAGAGAGAGAGAGAGAGAGAGAGAGAGAGAGAGAGAGAGAGAATTTTCCAACATTCATTTATTTTTTTTTTTTTTTTAGTTTTTGGCGGACACAACATCCTTGCTTGTATGTGGTGCTGAGGATCGAACCCGGGCCGCACGCATGCCAGGCGAGCGTGCTACCGCTTGAGCCACATCTCCAGCCCGGGACCAAATCTTATTTGATCTGATAGCCAAAGAACAAAGTATTTCTCATGCCTACTATCTAGAAGATACTCAACAAATGTTTGTTAAATGAACAAAAATAATGCCTCCTTCATTTTTTATCAAACTGTATATTTTAAAGCTAGATTTAAAATATGCATAGTTTATACTTTTAAAGGCAACCATTTTTATTTAAGCCAGTGCTAATTAAGTTGCAAGTTAAAAGATTTTTTAAAATGCTTTACTTAAATATGTGTGAGAGAGTATACTTTTTTGCCACTGAATCCAAATTTTTTTTTAGTTGTTGATGAGCCTTTATTTTATTTATTTGTTTGTTTGATTATTTATTTATTTATATATGTGGTGCTGAGAATCAAACCCAGTGCCTCCCACATGCTAGGCAAGCCCTCTACCACTGAGCTACAACTCTAGCCCCATGTGATAAACATTTAAATGAAAATAGCCCAAAAGATTCTTCCAATGCCTATGGTACCTACTAATATACCCAAACAGAACCATCAGCTTTTCCTGATTACTAAAAGCTAAAGTACCTCAATTTTTCATTATAATTCATACCCAGATGTGACAGAGTACACTTGCTATTTGAGGCTTCTGGATTTAATGTACAATACATACTATCATACTGTACAAACATTTGCTTGAAATAAGAAACCAGATTACAGAAAGATCAAATGACCATCAGTTCAAACTTAGCCGCTATTATTAAAGTCCCAATCCCCACAATACTACTATACTTAAAACTGACCAGTATCACCTATGCAGCATTACTTGTTCCCAATGAGCACCATTCTTAAAGAAGTAAGGTTTCCAGTTCTAGACTCTGTTGTTACCAAATTTTATATATTAAAAATCAAAAATTATCAGATTGAAAGAATAAAACCAATAAAAACATATACATATATATTTATACATATCTTACTGAAAACAACTTTGAAACTAAATATTTCTAAATATTGCTCAAGTATCCCTCTTAAGTATATACTCCCTTGACAAATAAAATTTTGAAATGTATTGGTTTAATAGATTTGGGGATCATTCCATATTCTCCTAAAAATTCAAGATATCAAAATATAGATAGAATAGAATCCTCTATCTTCTTAAGTGCCTGCTATTGTGTCATAGCATCAGTCAATAAAGAAGGTATTCACTGAAATAGCTGTCTGGATTATAGAAGAGTTCAACTTGTCACCCCCATGTATCAGGGGTGCCACATGTGCCATCCAGACCTTCTTAGACTCACTTGCCTGTCAATCCAGCTGCCACTGTAGCAATCAGCTCTGCATAGGCTATGATCACCTCACAGAGAGGGCTATAGGGCTGCAGCTCACTCAGGCCTATACATAGTGCACTCCTTACCTCCCATTCAGAAACTTCCATGTTAACACAGGGAGGGGACACCATGAAACATCATAGGTCCCTGCTGGGCACTCACATATATACAACTTGGAAATACAGTTAAGTTATTAACTCCCAAGGTGAGCCTTTGGGCAATGGGAGACAAATTTTTACTCCTTTCTCCCCAACAGATTGTCTTAGGTATAGCACAAGATTATATAGGCCCAGGCAGTCAAGCAATCTGTCCTATTCAGCAATAGCTAGTTTGAAAACACATTTTCATATTGGCTCTCCCTCCTTTCCTTCTTTACTCCACTTTTGCACTACCTAAAAAATTAAAGTGCTTGAGCTCTGCTTTCTGGGGAAGCCAGTTTAAGACACCTTTTACTTCAGAAAAGTTTGTGGTTTGTAAACTGCAAGGAAGATCCCTATCCCATTAAACTTCAAGCTTCTATTTCTGCTTTCATTTTCTCATCTGAAAAACCTCAGAGGCAGCAGAATAAAACTGAAACCTTATTGTCACTGATTCCTCACTCACTACTTCTCCTAACCTATTACAATACTAATCTCAAGAATAAATACTCTCCAAGAGGACTTAATATTAGTTTCCTTGTACTATTTTAGCCTAACAATAAGGATGGTCTGAGGAAAGAATAATGAAGTACACTGGCCTTTTAGTTCCTTCTCTTTTTCACAGTTGTTCACAGTCCCAGACCTGGAATTCTCAACAATATTGCTTTTCATCATGGTGAAAATTCAGGCCGCAAAGGACCCTATCTATAAGTGGGCAGAACGATACTAAACAATTCAAAACTAAAATATAAAATAAGACTAGCATTACCCTAGCATATGGAAACAGCCTGAAAAATTATTTTATTCCATATAATATAATGCTCAACAGTCAAATTAGTAACCATACAGATTTTTTTCCTTTTTCTTTTTTTAAAGCATCAGGGTGGTGGAGCAATATAAGACAGCTTCTCAAGTATATCACAACAATTAACTACTGAGCTAAGATTAGCTCAGTGATAGAACATGGCGTACTGTACACAAGGCCCAGGGTCCAATCTCAGCACACACACACACACACACACACACACACACACACAAAAACACTACGAAGATAATATATTTAAACTGCCTTATTCAGAAAAAAATCAAATTAAGTTATTTAACACATACAAAGCAGAAAATTATGCAGCAACACACATGAAATGAAGCAGAAGTAATGATGTTATTCATTTATTCAAGTAAGATTTATTGCACTCATGTATATTATATACCAAGCATTAGAGAAACAAACCAAACAAAAAGCCTCCACTCTGTGGATGTTGCATCCTTCAGTAGTTTAAAAATATATAAACAGATAATATCAAAAAAGTCTATCCTTGCAATTGAGATAAGGAAGTAGAAGAATCAGAAAGACTCTATGGAATAAGAAATGTTAAAACTAAATTCACATCTTCATACATGATTTGGTGTCAACATATCTTATATACAAACAGAGATATGATAAATTGTGGCATAAAGGTGTATTAAGAATTGTAATGCAAAAAAAATAAGAGAACTCATGTATAATGGCATAATTTGGCATGAACATACTTTATATACAGAGGTACGAAAAATTGTGCTGTGAATGGATAATTATGATTGTAATGCACTCCATTATTGTCATGTATGTAAGAAATTTTTAAAAATTAAATTTAAAAAAAAAAAAAGAAAAGAAATGTTAAAACTAAGTCCTGGCCGGGTGTAGTGGCGCACACCTGTAATCCCAGAGGCTTGGGAGGCTGAGGCATGAGGATCACAAGTTCAAAGCCAGCTTCAGCAAAGGTGAGGTGCTAAGCAACTTAGTGAGACCTTGTCTCTAAATAAAATACGAAATAGGGCTAGGGATGTGCTCAGTGGCAGAGTGCCCCTGAGTTCAATCCCCAGTACCAAAAAAAAAAAAAAGAAAGAAACTAAGACCTGATGACTGGAATGATTACAGTGGGAGCAGAAGAAGTAGAAGGCATTCAAAACAAAGAGAATAAAGCATGTGAGGTCTCTGAAATAGCAGAGAGATGGGTATGTTATAGAAGAAGAGTCCCTGTGACTGGTGGTCACTGAGTAACAAAATAAGCTTGAAATACAGACTTTAGAGTTTAGGTGACCTTAAAAGAGCGCACTATAGGGATACGGCTGCATCAATGATTATAGCGGCACAATTCACAATAGCTAGACTGTGGAACCAACCTAGATGCCCTTCAATAGATGAATGGATAAAGAAAATGTGGCATCTATACACAATGGAATATTATGCAGCACTAAGAAATGACAAAATCATAGAATTTGCAGGGAAATGGATGGCATTAGAGCAGATTATGCTAAGTGAAGCTAGCCAAGCCCTAAAAAACAAATGCCAAATGTCTGCTTTGATATAAAGAGAACAACTAAGAACAGAACAGGAAGGAAGAGCATGTGGAAAAGACTACAGTAAACAAAGACGAATGGGGGGAGAGAAACGGAGAGAGAAGGGAAAGCATATGGAAATGGTAGGAGACCTTCAAGGATACATAAAATTATAAGAGGCTATGAGGGGCAAGGGGGAGGGAAGTCCTACTCCCTCTAAGATTGTCCAGCTCAGTCCAAGAACAGAAGAATGCCTAAAAGCTGGTCTATCTCCCTAAAACCTGAACTGCTGAAAACAAGTCATTCACAGATTTTCTTTATTGTAAATTAGGTAATTTTTACATTGCATTGTGTTTTCTGGAATAGAGAGTGTAACAGGATAAATTAACATGATAAAATGAAAAATGTCAAAATGATGCCAATTAGTATAATGGCAGCAGGTTTTCTTAAGGTTCAAAAATAATTCATAAGTTGGGTTTTCAAAAATCCACATTCTTTTGAGTGAATGCCTAAATCATTCAATTTATTTCCTGAGGAACTTAAGATCAGCTTGTCAGCACAAAAAAGGTCCCCCCCACCCCCGCATGCTTTCCAAGATTTCCAGTATCTCATCTTTACCAGAAAGCCTACTTAATGGCAGCCAATTTGCAAACATCAAATTTAAGATTAAGGCTTCAGTAAAACAAGAAGAAAGAAATTAAAGTTCACTTCAAGTATTTACGTTGGCATAGACTGAACAGACTACTTAAGAAAAGGCTGACACTGAGGCTCTGTTCTGCCATCACTCATGGCTGCATGCACCACTTCTCACATCACTTTAATCAAGAGATAGGCATAAGGACTCTATCATTTATAGTATACAAATTCATTACTCCTTTGTGAAAGTTTGTCAACTTGGCTCATGTCATGTATTTGCAAACTAAGTATGTGTTGCACTAAAAGCCAAGGACAAAGAAACTAGAATAACAGCTTTTTAAATATATATTTTCATGAAACAAGAAAACAACTGCTGAAGTTAATTTTAGTCACTAGATCTTTAAGCTTTCTTCAGAATGTTACAGAGAACTTCACTTTCTCATACTGAATTATCCACATTTTAACATTATAATTTACTCCACAAATAAACCACAAACAAATGCACTGAAAATAGCAGACAATGTCTAATAACTTTTAATAACAATAAAAATAATACTTCTATTACATAGATAATCCAATAAATATCCATAAGTAAATGTGATCATTTTGTCCCTGACTCATGCAAAATAAGAAGCCCAATATGAAACCAAAAAAAATTATTCAACTGTATTCTCTTATTATGATTACAAATCAATTTTATTAAACCAATTTGACATAAAATAATTTTTCAAGAAAAATTAACAGTTTTTCCAATTTTTCATTTTTTTGATCACAGAATTTTCTTATTCTTAAAATTTATATATGATAGCCTTACAAGAAAATGTAATAACAAAAACAGTAAATATAAAAGATTTGTTCAAAAAATTACTTCTTCCTCTTGATGGCACCAGTGTTTAGGGCTTCTGTGAAAATGCTTTAGGAAAAATCTGATAAAAATCTGTTTGAAGAAAATAATTTTCATCTGTCCTAACCCAAATATATTTTCTATTCAAATATTTCCAATACATCCACACATTTAATGGAAAGAGACTGATGAAAATCTATCATATTTGATCATTTACTATGTGCCAGAACTTACCAAATACATTACACTTATATTAATTCTCATAGCAATTGTTAACCTATTTTACACATAGGGAGTGTCAAGGTACTAAAAGGCTAAACAATTTACTCATAGATACACAGTCAGTGCCAGAGCTGAGATGCAAACCCAGATAGTGTGGTAGCATATCTGATTTCTAAATCACTATACTATATGATGTATAATGTACACTTGGTATCTGGCACAGTTATGACACTTAGTAGATACTATATAAAAGTCCAAGTCTTATCATAATATTTATCTCTTCTTACTTACTTTGTGATAATTCTGGATTTCCTTTCAGATTCATCATTTTTGGAATTGAAGGACCATACACATCTACATCTAACAAACCAATGGCCTTTGACTGTAAGAAAAAAGAATTTACCATAAGATTATTCCCATTCTTCATCAAAGATAAAGCACACAGTAATAAGTCAGTCTACGGAAAAGAAAAATTGTAAAATATTTCAAAATCATAACCTAAACATTCAAAGCAACATTAAGTGAAAGCATAAATTGCTAAGGGTATACATTTTGATTTACTAATATCTTCTGGATAACTGTCTAGAAAAATCCAGTCCACATGTTTATGTTTTGTAGTTTAGGTCTCCCATCTACTCCATAAGCTTTACGTTTTGTAGTAAGTCTCCCATACAGCTGCAAGATGATTAAGACTTTTTGATCTAAGCATGACTTTGAGAACTAAGAAGTAACATGCAAACAAAGCTAAAATAATGATTTACTATGGCAACAAAATCCCAAGAAGATGGAGCTTTAACTTTTGGAAAATCCATCTAACACATCAAAGAATACAAAATGAAAAAAGATCATGGAAACAAGACCTTCACAAAGTAAGTGAGAAATTTCTAATGCAGATCTGGCAGAAAAGAAATACAGTGCTAACAAGGATATTAGCCAACATAACAGAGATAACCTCTTACATATAAGAAACAGTCAAACATGACTGTTTATGAATCTGGAGGATTCATAAACAACTAAAAACTGTTTTGTTTGATAACCTATCCAGGTGCCAAAGGGAAGAATATCTTTACTTGTCTCTGCTAGCTGCCAGTTAATCAGCAGCTTAATCAAGGAACAGAAAACAAAATTCATTATTCCAAAATAAGTATTTCTTGTTTTCCCTCTCCCCCAAATCAATCTATTATCAGTCTTTCTCATCCACAAGAAACCATAATGCTAATACTAACTATATATTTCACCAAGTCTCACAATTCTCCTCCCACTCTCTACATATCCTGCCAAGATAAAACTCTGAACCTCTTACCAAAAAAAAAAAAAAAATTTAATTTTATTGTGCATATCAATTATACAGAATAGGGGATTTAATTGTGGCATATTCATACAAACAAATAACATAATTTGATAATCAATTTCATGACCCAGTACCTCCCCTGGCTCACTTTTCCTCTCCCTAGCCCCCTCCTTCCCTTCCTCTACCCTAATGGTCTCCCTCCTATTTTCATGATATCTCCCACCCTCTTTTTTCCTCTCTAGTTTCCACATATGAGAGAAACATATGGCACTTTTCTGAGTCTGGTTTATTTCACTTAATGTAATGTTCCCCAGTTCCATCCATTTTCCTGCAAATGACATAATTTCGTTCTTTTTTGGCTAAATAAAACTCCATTGTGTATATATACCACATTTTTTATTCATTCATCTGCTAACAGACACTTAGGCTATCTATAACTTAGCTATTTTGAATTGTGCTACAATAAATGTATCATGCATTTAGAGATACACAGGTTATCTCTAAAGTATGCTGTCTTTAGTTCTTATGGATAGATACTGAGGAGTGGTATACAGCTAGATCACATGTGAGTTTCATTTTTAGTTGTCTGAAGAACCTCCATTCTGATGTCCATAATAGCTATACCAATTTACATTCCCACCAATAGTGTACAGGGGTTCCCTTTTCCTGCATCCTTTGCCATCTTTATTGCTATTTGTGTTCTTGATGACTGTTACTCTGACTGGAATGAGAAGAAATCTCAATGTAGTTTTTGATTAGCATTTTCCTGATGGTTGGAGATGTTGAATTTTTTTTTAAGATAATTGGGCATGTAGGGTTTGTCAGGATGAACCCAACTACTATGTGTAACCATTAAGCTCTAATTTTAAAAAAATAATAAGTTTTGGTCGTTTGTACTTCTTCTTTTGAGAAGTATGTTTTATTCATTTCTCAGCAAATTTTTAAAAAACTGAAACAATCCCTTGTCTTTCATGTTATCTACCTATTTAAAGGCACAAAATTATTTTTTAAACTTTGTTATCTGTTCTTATAAATACATAAGGTAAATTCAACATTTACCTTTCTAACTTTACACTGATACAACTTGCAATTCTAAAAAAAAAAAAATTAGTTTCTCTGTGTGACTCAGTGTCCTCATAGGAGAAAAATGGTACTGATACTTGTCTATATCAAAATCTTGGTTCACTATAAAATAATGAGAAAATAGGAAATATACTAAATATGGATGGTAGTTTATAAAATTTAGGTCTAATGCCTTTAGATACTCAATTTTAAAAGGTTGGAACATTCTATGAGAAATTCTGACATATTTACTAAACAAGATAATTTAATTGGATTAAAACAATTAAATTTACTATGAATTATAAGATTTCAAATGAGGAACCTAAAACTTTTTAAAATATGGCAAATTGTTAACACTATTACCTAAAGGTCTACTGATACTGTGTCAACCTAGAATTTTGTATCTTTTCTGTGATATCTACAACTAAAAACTACCACAAAATAATAATAAATAGTAATAGAAACAAAAGTATTTTAAGATAATTTTTCTTTCTTCTCTTATTTATATCAATGTTGATTTTACAGTTACTCGAAGGGATTAAGTCCAAAGTTTCAAATTGCTCTTCTAACAAGAGCTATCAAGTAAAATAACTTAGCTTTTTTTTCTTTTTTTTTTTTTTTATAGATGGACACAATACCTTTATTTTATTTATTTACCTTTATGTGGTGCTGAGGATCGAACCCAGTGCCTTACACATAGCAGGCAGGCACTCTGCCACTGAGCCACAACCCCAACCCTAACTTAGCATTTTAAGTTCATTTTTTCATAAAATAATAACCAAGAGTTCTAACTATTATGACTGTCAGTTTCATCATCACTAGGTCTTCAAGTTGCCATTAAAATGTTAGGGATAATCTATCATCTCTCCTGCCTTCTAGAAGAAAATCAGACATGCCTAAAGGTGAATCCTTGGTTCCATGGTCTAAGAAAAAAACTAAAGATCTGCCCTAATATTTGCTATGAAAGTAATGAATTTTATATATATTACCCGGATGGCTGCCAATATACATTATTATACAAAAATTAAGGAGGAGAGGGAGGCCCCAAGATTTTAGGGTTCCACTGCTTCCTAGAAAATGGAGCTAATAATAATAGAGAATATTCTGTTTGAGGCTCTCTGCAAATTCTCTCTAGGAATAATTTCCCAAATTTAGTTCCAATGCTTATATATATATCAAAAAGGAAACAGAGGAGAAGAAAATATGAAGATGGGGAGAAGGAGAGGAGAGGAAAGAAAGGAGGAAGAGAGTATGAAGAGAAATTGATCAGCAATGTTATATTGAGACCCTGGATAAACTGGGTCCACAGCTAGTTCAGACAAATCAGAAACTAAAAACATCAAGATTTTCCCTGATTATATCTCCCCATTGCCTAAATTCTTTCTGGTTGCCAAACACTAATCTAAGCATTCTATTTACATTTCCTATTTACTCCTTACAGCAACACTGCAAGGTGGTATCATACCTACTTATGGATGAGCAAGCTAGATATTAACATTAACACTCATAATAACTATGCTTTGTTTTATGTATTCTTTCTTAGGATGATGCAGAAAAGGGAATTATTAAACATGAAAATATTAAACTTTTTAACCTCCACCAGAACTTTAATGCAATCTGACTACAAAAGACCCAAATATAGAGCAAAATGTTTCTTAAAGGATCAACTAATAAATATTTCAAGCCTTGAAGATCATATGATACCTACAACTACTACTCAATGCCACCACTGTGGCATAAAAGCAGCTGTAAACAATACATAAATGAATCAGCATGGCTGTGTTCCAAAAAAACTTTACAAAAACAGGCAAGTTACTCAATTACCCAAATAGCCATCTCTTGTAGTGTGAGAGGAGCTATCTCAGTAAAAATTTACTTCCTCATCCTTAACTGGATAATTTTTAAAAATAAGCAATGGTATACTTTTCAGACTGTTTCCCAGGAACTAAGTATGTCTTACTCAGATTTTATATATCATGAATAAAATTATCACCCAACACCTATGGTATTAAGCAATATTGTACTTATAATTCGCACAGCTGGATGTGATGGTGATCTGGCTGCAACATCTGTCACCCCATTGATTTCCAGAGTTGATTCAGCTGGTCTGGCTGGCTAGGCAGGTGTCTCCCTCCTCCCTTGCCACTCCATGTGTGTCCACCCTGAAGTAGTACGCTAGGTCTAAAAGGATGAAAACCTTCCCTGATAAGGGAGGACCATTCTTTAGTCCTCGTAGCTGCACTCTCCCGCTAGAACCTCCACACAAGCTCTCAAGAATTGGCACAGCAACTGGACCAATACAATCACATTGCTATAAAAATAAGCTTAAACAGATTTTCAAGTCTAGAATCAAATCATGTTCAGAAGCTGCCAAATGCACTTCATTTGTTCATCATAATTTACTCCATTATTTTTAAATAAGTGCCTATTTTAAGTGTATAAATAGTCTTCCAATTTAAACTTCCAAACAGTTTTACACTATAGGAAAATAAATGTACACGGTAGAAGACTATAAATAAATATATGCAGCTGGATATTTAACTAGCTTAGTTTTATGAATTCTTTCCACCTCACTTTTCCCATACTAATTATATTTAGTCAAGAAAGTTTCAATTAGAAATTTTTATCTTTAATTTCATCCAGGCTCAAAAGAATAATCACCACAAAAGCCTTACAAATACACAACAAATAAAAGAAAATTTTTATTAGCAAAAATAACTATAAACTTACTATTAAAAAATGTGACTGTCATCTTTAATGACAGCAATGTTATATCATAAACTTAGCCTAATATGTTGGTGTCTAACAATATGCTCTTTTTCTGACTCCCAAGCGGTAATCAAAACCCAACAGGTTACATAAAACAAGACAGATCAAACTCCAAGACACCATTTAGAGTTTTAGATTTGTTGCTTTATAATTTATAACACCCTGTGAAAGCTGTAAAAGGTGGCAGAATTATTCAGAATGATTATACTGTTTCATTACTATTGCATGAAAGCTGCAATTTGAGAGCCTACAAGTCTTCTTTTTTTGTGTCGGATTTCAAAGGAACCAACAACAGTTTTGATACTGCTTTGTTCTTCCAACAGAATTTATCCTAAAGAAGACTGTAAAGCTTCATGACATGTTCCTTTTATCCCTGTCGTCTGCTAATAGAACCCATCAAAACAACATCTTAGAGCACTCCCACCCAATTATTTCTAAATAAATATTCTTTGAGACCTACCTAAAGGTTGTCCTTTCCATAGAAATACCCAGCTAAGATTCCCATGAGTCCTCAAATGTTATATTCTATTTAATCTTGGACTGGCAATTGGTATTTATTCAATTTAGAGTTGATTCAAGACTTTCTTTATGCCTTTCTTCACGTCAAGCTGTCATTCATAAGAATTTCACTCTCTTAGTAGAGGAAAAACATGTTTCCTAATTCTATTAGCTAGGATTAAATAAGGATCTGATTGTCAGAAGAACTAATGGTTGAACAAATTGATAAGAGAACAATCTCCTACTGTTTATCAAAGGACTGTCTAAATCTTCAAGTTCACTCAGGAAAGAAAGAAGAACGAGGGCAGCATAAAGGGAAAAGTTCACCAGCCTGGTTAGAACACAACTACAGATAAGCCCATGAAAAGTACTCAAAAAGAATAAATGGAAGAAAAATAATAGATGTTAAGTTAAAATTTTATTTTAGAGGAGAAAAGTCGAAGAGGTCACCTTAATCTTCTATTCACTTTTTAGTGATAAAGAAACTGAGGCCCAGAGATACAGCCACAGCTGAGCCCAGGACCCAATTCTTTCTCCAACTTACCATAAACCCTGAACACTAACAATCATCAGCCATTTGTCTTTATCTCTTATATCATCACCTGTCCTCCACCATTCATTCCAATCCAGACACAGTGCTTTTCTACAGTTTCTTAAACATGCCAGGCACACTTCTACCTTAGGATCGCGCAGTTGCTATTGCTTTCGCCTGGAATCTAAAACCCACCTACCCAACCCTCCCACCTTTCATTTCATTGCCATATCCACAGGTGTTTCACTCACTTCCTTCAAGAACTAAACATCATCATGTAATAAGGCTTCACTGGCCACTCTAAAATTGCAATCCCCTCCCCCCTATATTAAGACATCTCCTATTCTCCTCGCCAGTTTTTCTTTCTTCTTAGTATCTGTATTAGTATTCAACATACTATACATTTACTTATTTGTTTGTTTAGTGTTTCTCCCACTAAAATGTAAATTCTAGGAAGGTAAGGAGTTTTGTATGTTTTGTTCATATACACAGAACTAGAAAAGTAAGCACTTATGAATCCGTATTCCATCCTAAAAATTCTGATTCATTAGGTTTGAGCTGGGGTCCAACAAACTGTATGTGCAAAACTCTATAGGTGACCAGAATGTGAAAAACAGAAATGCAGATAATAGAAGAAAGATATGACAATGTGCTCTATGAGCCTAAGTCTTGGGACCAGCAGAATCACAGCAATAATAATATATAGTTATCAAAAATAACTTTGATGAGATTCTATTCTATTTTAAATGTTTTTTTAAAAAAAAGCAGTGCGCATTCTGCCATATGATTGAAAGAATAGTCAAGAAACCTATGTATACAAAATATTACTCATTGTTTATCTACAATTCAAATTTAAAAGGCATCCTATATTTTCATTTGCTAAATCTAGAAATGCTACCCCAGCATCTCTTCTGAACAGAGTAGCCAGAATGATTCAGTTAAAACATAAGTCATATTATGTTGTTCTACTTAACACCCTTCATTGCCACCACTCCCTCATCTCATTCATGTGAAAGCCAAAGTCCTCACAACATTTACCCACTAGACCCCAGATCATCTAGCCAGTTTCCCACCAACTTCCTGCCTCCTCATTGTATTAATTTTCATCATCTATTACTCCATTCTACTTCTCCCTTCAGAAGTCACATTGCCCTTCTTCTTACTAAATAGTAAGCTAGGCATCTTCATACTTATTGGACTTTGTACTGGCTATGCCCTCTCCGCAACACACTCTTCCCCTAGATAGTCACACTGCATATTCTCATCTCCTTCAAGTCTCTGCTCAAATGTCATATTTTCAATAGTTCACCCTATTTTAAATTACAAACCCACACTCATTCTCAAGTACTCCCTCTTCCCCTAATCCCAGGCTATCACCTTTGACATACTATTTAACTTAATTATGACAGAAATTATCTATTTGCTATAAGCTTCATAAGAACAATTGGTAAGGAAGAGGGAGATTAACCTGGGAGAGGACCCCCCTCTGGGCATCTACCCGACCCTATCTGCCCTCAAAGCCTGTTTCTCCCCTGGTCCCTCAAAAGGAACATCTAGGGACAGCAAAGACCCTTTTAAGACACCTACTCCTCCTACCACTACCTCAAAGGGCGACCTGGCTTGGGAAACCCTTATTGAGGAGCGACTTGGGTCATGGCGAGTCAGTCCTCTCACTGCCCAGGAGGAGAAAGGCTTAAAGCCTCACTCTGACAATGGCATCCTAGACCCTTTTGATCCTTGGCCTGGTTCTCTGAATTCCACACCAAGTGCTCCTGTCCTGGAACACGTGGTAGACAGCCAGGATGGGGAGCAGCCTCCGCCATGTCACCCCTCCCCCCCCCCCCCCCCGTGGAAATTCTCTCCCATCTTGTGCAAACCCGGAAAAGCCAGTTAAGCCACCATCTTGTAAGACCAGTGATGACTTATCCCCATTGTTTATGGCTTTCCTGGTAAATACTAACCCTGGGGGCAATAGACTGGCCTTATGGTATCCCTGGGAGGCCCAAGATTTGAAAGAACTCAAAAAGGCCATCTCCGAGGATGGACCTAATTCACCATGGGCTGGAACCATCCTCCAGGATCTGGCCCACCAACAGTGTACCACCCAAGACTGGAAAAACTTAACCAAAGCTGTGCTTCCTGGTCCCCTGTACCTGAAATGGTGTATTTTTTAATGAGGAGTACCATGCTCAGGCTGAGAGGAATCAGGCTGTTAATCCCCCAGTTCCTGTAACTTATGGGATGTGGGGGGGGGGGGATTGTCCTGTGATCAATTTTCCACAGGCCTTCAGCAGGCTGCTATCCCTGCCCCCTACCAGGAGCAGGTCTGGGCTTTAGGACTGGTGGCATGGAAAAAGTTGGAGGAAGACCATTCAAAGCCCCTGGTAGCAGGAATTACTCAGAGGGCTACCAAGGATCTTGCCACCTTCATCGAGAGGGTGGAAAAGAGCCTCCAAAGGAAATTCCCCCCAGGGCCCCTTCAGGACCAGTTTGTCAAGATGCTGGTCTCGGAGGGGATGACCACAGACCACAAACTAGCCTGTGTGGGGATGGACAGATCTATGGGGAGGTGGATAGTGGCCCCTATGGATATTGGTTCTCAGGCCCACCAACCAGTCACTGGTTGCAGCCTGGCAGGCCCAAAGGGCTTCGTTTGCTGAGGCCCTTACTACTCTCCTCGCCTCTTCCAGTGGCGCCCGGAAAGCGGTTTGTTATGGGTGTAGACAACAGGGCCACTTCAAGAGAGTGACCTACAGGCCAAATAAGACCCGGTGCCCCGCAGGGACGTCCCTTAGGCCAGACTAAGGGGCAAACTCCGCCTAAGATGACTTGCCCCCGATGTAGAAAAGGATTCCATTGGTGGAGGGATTGTAAATCCAAATTTGATATTGAGGGGAAGCCTTTAAACTAATAACAGGGCACCCTCCAGCCCTGTCACCCAAAGGAGGTGCCCCTCCTAGTGACCCGCCTAGGGCCCACTGGACAGTCCCAATAATCCTGGGAATTAGGCCAAAAATGGATATCTTCACAGCAGGGAAAAAGTTCGGCTGCTTGATTGACATTAGAGCAGATCGGACAGTATTAAGGAAAGAGGAGGTCCCCCCCACAATGGAAGCTGATTCCCGGACCTCAGTTATTGGGGTGGGGGTTGATACAAGATCTGAAGAAACCAAGGATTGGTTTACTTGGAAGGATGTAGATGGTAGTCAGGGAGAGGTACGCCCTCTGGTGGCATCTGGCCTGACAGCTAATCTGCTGGGACAGGATATTTGGGGGGTAGCTGAGGTGTTCATCACCAAAGATCACAAAGGGATATATGATGATATCCTAGAGGAAGAGGAGTACCAGCAACAGTTTGGCCTATCAGGTCCCCTTAGCAATTACCAGGGGGATCCACTTTTTGAGACATCGAGGCGGAACGCTCCTGCACTCCGTGTGAGGCCTCACCCCCAAACCTAGAGGCCACTGTGCCTACCGTCCCCGCCATTCAATGGCTTCCGGGCCCTCCAGTATGGGTGGAATAGTGGCCGCTTCCCCTAGATAAACTACAAAAGTTTTAAGAGATAATATCAGAACAACTGACCCTAGGGCATATTAGGCCCTCCCTGAGCCCTTGGAACAGTCCTGTAGTTGTCATACAAAAGGCCACAGGGAAATGGAGAATGTTACAGGACCTAAGAAAGATTAATGAGCGGATGATTCCCGTTGGTACCCCCTTGCAAGGGCTACCCTGGATCCCCTCCATCCCTCGGGATTTGACTCTCATTGTGATTGATATCAAGGATTGCTTCTTTTCTATTCCCCTTGATCCCCAGGACTTCGAGAAGTTTGCCTTCTCCATTCCCTCTGTTAACTTCCAGGGGCCAGACCAAAGATATGAGTGGGTGGTGTTACCCCAGGGCATGGCTAACAGTCCAGCTTTTTGTCAACATTATGTTTCACAAGTCCTGCAACCCCTTTGGAGGCGATCGGACATAATTCTATATGTTTACATGGATGACATCATTATTGGGGCAGCAGATGCCAAAGTGTTAGGCTCCGCCTATAAGGAACTCCAGACTCTCTTACAGAAGGGAGGATTACATATAGACCTTACCCCCTTTTAACTTAGGTTGGACTCTGTCCCCTTAAGCCTCAATTATTTATGTCTATAGATACCTATTCACATGCTTGTTGGGCAACTGTTCATTCGGGCGAAAAAGCTCGACACGCTGAAAGCTATTTCCTACAATGTTTTGCCATTTTGGGATTACCCCTACAGGTTAAGACAGACAATGGGCCCTGCTTTGTGAGCAAATCATTACAAGAATTTGCCGCAGTCCGGCTGCAGCAAAATAACCGGGGGGTGACGAGCAACTTGTGTACATTGATACAGCAGGAGTGGGAGCCGTTTTATTATAGGACCAGAGGGGTATATATACATTACACACAGCTTATCTTAATTAACATAAACTAGATACAGCAGTCAACCAATAAGGAATCTCCACACTTCATGGCTCGATGGCATTACTTCACAAACCACTCCCTCTGCAAAATGCCAGGCACCATCTTGACTTGTTTACAGACTCTAACAAGAATTCTTCCAAACTTGGAATATTAAACACACCACTGGAATACATACAATCCAAAACGTCAAGCTATAATTGAGAGGCATAATAAGACCTTAAAGTACCAACTAATCAAACAAAAAGGGGGAAACAACCCCCATGACCAATTAAGGACAACCATGCTTATATTAAATATTTTAAATTTTTCCAAAGACCAACCTCTAACTGCTTTCCAGAGACTGGTCTAATCAGACACCTTATTTGAAGGTAGAGGTCCGATGGAGGGACCCCCTTACTGGATCATGGTGCGGTCCTGATCCCCTCATTAGTGTAGGAAGGAGATTGGGTGTGTATTCCTGATTGGGGAGCCAAGTCCAATTTGGGTACCCGCTAGAGATCTAAAATACTGTTCACCAGAACAAAAATGATTACCCAAGAGCACCCCTTCTTGAGGTATAATTCTTTATTTTCTCATTTGTAGGAATGAAAGACCATTTTGGACGCTTTGCCTGGTTGTGACCGGACTCCTCATTATCTTCCTTGTGGCATTCATCATGACCACAGGGATGGGACCTGGACTTGCTGGCCTCGGTACTTCTTTACAGATGTACAATAAGCTTTCTCAGCAGATGATAGATGATATGCACCATGTTGCCAGCACTATCTTGGACCTGCAATCTCAACTCGATTCCTTGGCTGCGGTAGTCCTCCAAAACCATCGCAGCTTAGACCTGATTACCACCCGAGAAGGAGAACTATGTCTGTTCCTACAGGAGGAGTGCTGTTTCTACGCTAACCACTCTGGTATTGTCCAAGACAAGATCAAAAGACTACAAGACCACCTTGAAAATCGACAAAATGAGCTGCAATCGAGCTTCCTATGGACTAGGTTAAATGGGTGGCTTCCTTATCTTATCCCCTTTATAGGACCCTTGGTTACTATAAGTCTTGTATTTACATTTGGACCTTGTGTAATCAACAGGCTCCTCCAGTTTCTCAAGGATCGAGCCAGAGCTGTTCAACTGATGGTGGTCCACCAGTAATACGCTATCTTACAAGATACTGACTGGGAACCCTATGAGGTTGGCCACAGCCCCTACAGGATGTGCAGGTGTAAGCCAGGAGCAGAAAGGTTTCCTTCGTAGGCGATAGCCATCTCTCTTCCTTGAGGCTTCCCATTGGGCCTGCAGGCCCTGCAGGTAGGATTGCCCAAAGAGCAAGAGTGGTAGTCAATGACGGGTAAGATCCCCAGAGGGGGATAACCTAAGACAGGCACACTCTCAAGTAAGGCAAACACCTGCTAATAAAACAAAAAGGGAAAGATGTAGGGCATGATGTAACATGTGGGTCATGTTGCATCAGAAAAGAGGAAACCTAACTTGCTGGCTACTACCTGCTTCCCAGTCCTGGGGCCGCACATGGCTAGGATGGCGCCTGGCACTCAGCCAGAAGGCATTACTGTGGGTTGTGACAAAAAAATCGGACCACCTCTAGGATAGGCTCAGAACCCTTCCGCCCTCGTAGACAGCTCATGTCACCCATTACTGCCTGTAGAATGGGTGTACATGTGAACTCTCTCCACCCTGCTGACCTTTATCCTGATTGGCTCCTGTACATTATATTAGCTGTGTGTTTTCTCAGTAAACAAGCTCCTGCTTTGACTGGTCTCCCTGACATTGTCCTCCAGCGAGGGAGTGCTGGGTGTGGGCAGTCAGACGGCCCTCTCCTTTCTTGGCTCGTCCAGGTCGTGCGTGCTCTCCCCATCTCTCCCGCAGGCTAAAAACCCCAACAGAAGTTTACTGGATTAGACAAAAGGGAATAAAGGGAAGGGGGGATGGGAAAGAAAAGTAGATAAATCAGACATAACTTTCCTCTGTTCATATATGAATACATGATCAGTATAACTGCACATCATGTTCAATCACAAGAATGGGATCCTAATTAGAATAAGTTATACTCCATGTATGTATAATATATCAAAATACACTCTACTGTCATGTATATCTAAAAAGAACAAATAAAAAGAAGAAGAAATTTGCCTTAAGTCCCACATTTTCATTTAGGAAGTAAAAGACAAAAATAAAATAGAACTAAATACTAAGAAAGAAGAGCCTTAAATCCTTGCCCTATATACCTTAAAAAAAAAAAAAGTTTTAACATTCTTAGTAAATTTTTTATACACAGAGAAAATTAGAAAACTTTTCATCAGTATGAAATGCTACAAATGTAGAAAAGAATGCTTATAAACACTAAGCCCTAAAATAACAATAATCATATTTACGACATCAGCTGGTCTTTTGGTTGCCGGAATATAAGGCTGGGAACTTAGACCCCTAACTAAACAAGAACCTTTCCCAAACCACAAAGTACTATAGCAAAGGCGTTGGAGAACCAACATTAATTCCCTAACAATGACAATAACTAAACTGCAATGTAAAAGAATAGCATTTACTATGCTGATACCAAATCATGTGCAGAAAACAAAAATCAGCTCTTAACAGAGCACTTGATCTGAACTTCAGCAGCCAAGGAGAAACCCATGGCCCCATATGCTCTACTCTTGTCCTCTCAGTGACTCTTCCAACATTGCCCTGAAGAGGATTAAGACCTTTCTTATTCCTGAAGATCAGATGGGGGGAAATAATTTACTGAGGGGAAAAAAGCCAGGTACGGTGATGCATGCCTATAATCACAGTGGCTCAGGAGGCTGAGACAGGAGGATCACATGTTTGCAGCCAGCCTCAGCAACTTAGCAAAGCCCTAAGCAACTTAGTGAGACCCTGTTTCAAAACATAATAAGGGCTGGAGATGTAACTCGTGACGACAAAAAATAAATAAAAAAATAAAAAACACCCTATACACACACACACACACTCTAAGAAAAAAAATGAGTTGGTGAGTGCCAAGTTAGTGAAGAAAAAGGATAATTATTTTAAGAAAAGAAATTGTTTTATAGAAAAGATCTGGATAAATTCTTACTAATGAAATTCAAATGATGCACAGTACTTTTGCTACCTATGTGTAATTAATGAAAGGAAACTAAGAAAGAATATATTAAACGTAAAATTAGGGTAACTGTTCTCTTCCTAACTCAGAAACAAATACTTCTTTTGAACAAAGTGACAGAATGAATTACTGGCAGCATGCTGCACTTTACCAAAAGTAATTTAAAAGATAGGCCAAAGGGTCCTGAGGAGGAAAACACACTATTCAATAGGTTCTTTAGAGCTATTCAAAACAAAATTCACTGCTTCTAACTGTAAATCTCAAAGTGTGATGTGCATAATGCTTTCTACCTACAACCATACAGAAAACATAGGGAGAAAGACTTGTGATGCTTTTTACCTACAAGATTATCTCAACACAGTATTTTAGAGAGAACTGACGTCACCAGACTGTGGCAGAGGAGATAACTTCATTGAAACCTGCGGCTACAGCATCAAATAAATTTATAGGAGTAAACAGTAACTCAGCAGTCAAACAGAACAAGAGTAACATGAGCAACTTGAAAAAGCAAAGAAGAAAAGGAGTGCAAACAATGCAGGACAGCCTAAATATTCAGGAGGACCCAGAGTCATCAGAAAAATGGTCATATAAAGAACTCAAGGAACACCTTAGACAGATGGAATGGAACCTTAAAGAGGATACGAGACAGCAAATTCAAGCAGCGAAAGAACACATTGAGAATGAATTACATAAACATATAAAAGAAGAAGTTAAGCATCTTTATCAGGAGATAGAGATTATAAAAAATAATCAAATAATAATTCTAGAAATGAAGGAAACGATAAACCAAATTAAAAACTCAATTGAGAGTATCACTAACAGAGTGGAGCAAGTAGAAGCCAGAACGTCACATAATGAAGACAAAATATATCATCTTGAAAAGAGTCTAGCCAAAAAAATTAAAAATAAATAAATAAATAAATAAAAAAGAGTCTAGCCAACTCAGAAAGGCTGGTAAAAAATCACAACAAAAACATCCAAGAGTTATGGGATAAAATTAAAAAACCAAACTTACGAGTCATCGGGATAGAAGAAGGTACAGAGATTCAACCCAAGGGAATGAGTAACCTGCTGAAGGAAATAATTACAGAAAACTTTCCAGAAATAAAAAAGGAAACAGATATACAAATTGAAGATGCATACAGGACACCGAGCACACAAAATCACAGTAGACCAACGCCAAGACACATTGTTATGAAGATATCCAATATACAGAACAAAGAGAAAATATTAAAAGCTACAAGAGAAAGGAGGCAGATTACATTCAGGAGTAAACCAATAAGGTTAACAACGGATTTTTCATCACAGACGCTGAAAGCAAGAAGATCCTGGAACAACGTATTTCAAACACTGAAAGACAATGGATGCCAACCAAGAATTCTGTATCCAGCAAAATTAAGCTTCAGGTATGACAACGAAATAAAAATCTTTCATGATAAACAAAAGTTAAAAGAATTTGCAGCCAGAAAACCAGCACTGCAAAGCATTTTGAGCAAAACACTACACGAGGAAGAAATGAAAAACAATAACCAAAACCATCAGTGGGAAGTGCCTCGGTAAAGACAGAGGGCGAGGGAAAAGATAATCATGGAGAAACAAACTAAATTTTTTAAAAAAGGATAAATAATCAAACATGGCTGGAAGTACAAACCATATAACAATAGTAACTCTGAATGTTAATGGCTTAAACTCTCCAATAAAGCAACATAGGCTGGTATCATGGATTAAGAAAACAAATCCAACAATATGCTGCCTCCAGGAGACACATCTGATTGGAAAAGACATACTCAGGCTGAAGGTGAAAGGATGGGAAAAAATATACCACGCACACAGTCCTCGTAAGCAACCAGGGGTGGCCATCCTCATATCGAATAAAATCGACTTCAAGACTAAGTTAATCAAAAGGGATAAGGAAGGACATTATATACTGTTAAAAGGAACCATTCACCAACAAGACATAACAATTATCAATATTTATGCACCAAATAATGGTGCTGCGACATTCATAAAACAAATTCTCCTCAAGTTCAAGAATCAAATAGACCACAACATAATAATTATGGGTGACTTCAAAACACCTCTCTCACCATTGGACAGATCCTCCAAACAAAAGTTGAATAAAGAAACTATAGAACTCAATACCACAATCAATAACCTAGACTTAACTGACATATATAGAATATATCAACCATCATCAAATGGATATACTTTTTTCTCAGCAGCACATGGATCCTTCTCAAAAATAGACCATATATTATGCCATAGGGCAACCCTCAGTAAATATAAAGGGGTGGAGATAATACCATGCATTTTATCTGATCATAATGGAATGAAACTGGAAATCAATGATAAAAGAAGGAAGGAAAAATCCTACATCACATGGAAAATGAACAATATGTTACTGAATGATCAATGGGTTACAGAAGACATAAAGGAGGAAATTAAAAAATTCTTAGAGATAAATGAAAATACAGACACAACATATCGGAATCTATGGGACACAATGAAAGCAGTTTTAAGAGGGAAATTCATCGCCTGGTGGTCATTCCTCAAAAAAAGAAAAAACCAACAAATAAATGAGCTCACACTTCATCTCAAAGCCCTAGAAAAGGAAGAGCAAAATAACAGCAAATGTAGCAGAAGGCAAGAAATAATTAAAATCAGAGCAGAAATCAATGAAATTGAAACAAAAGAAACTATTGAAAAAATTAACAAAACTAAAAGTTGGTTCTTCGAAAAAATAAATAAGATTGACAGACCTTTAGCCATGCTAACGAAGAGAAGAAGAGAGAGAACTCAAATTACTAACATACGGGATGAAAAAGGCAATATCACAACAGATGCTACAGAAATACAGAAGACAATTAGAAATTATTTTGAAAACCTATATTCCAATAAAATAGAAGATAGTGAAGACATCGATAAATGTCTTAAGTCATATGATTTGCCCAGACTGAGTCAGGAGGATACACACAATTTGAACAGACCAATATCAATGGATGAAATTGAAGAAGCCATCAAACGACTACCAACCAAGAAAAGCCCAGGACCGGATGGGTATACAGCGGAGATCTACAACACCTTTAAAGAAGAATTAATACCAATACTTTTCAAGTTATTTCAGGAAATAGAAAAAGAGGGAGCTCTTCCAAATTCATTCTATGAGGCCAACATCACCCTGATTCTGAAACCAGACAAAGACACCTCAAAGAAAGAAAACTACAGACCAATATCTCTAATGAACCTAGATGCAAAAATCCTCAATAAAATTCTGGCAAATCGAATACAAAAACACATCAAAAAAATTGTGCACCATGATCAAGTAGGATTCATCCCTGGGATGCAAGGATGGTTCAATATACGGAAATCAATAAATGTTATTCACCACATCAATCGACTTAAAGATAAGAACCATATGATCATCTCGATAGACGCAGAGAAAGCATTCGACAAAGTACAGCATCCCTTTATGTTCAAAACATTAGAAAAACTAGGGATAACAGGAACTTACCTTGACATTGTAAAAGCTATCTACGCTAAGCTTCAGGCTAGCATCATCCTGAATGGACAAAAGTTGAAGGCATTCCCTCTAAAATCTGGAACAAGACAGGGATGCCCTCTCTCACCAATTCTATTTAATTTAGTCCTTGAAATACTAGCCAGAGCAATTAGACAGATGAAAGAAATTAAAGGCATAAAAATAGGAAAAGAAGAACTTAAATTATCACTATTTGCAGATGACATGATTCTATGCCTAGAAGACCCAAAAGGATATACAAAGAAACTACTAGAACTAATAAATGAATTCAGCAAAGTGGCAGGATATAAAATCAACACGCATAAATCAAAGGCATTTCTGTATATCAGCGACAAAACTTCTGAAACGGAAATGAGGAAAAACACTCCATTCACAATATCCTCAAAAAAAATAAAATACTTGGGAATCAACCTAACAAAAGAGGTGAAAGATTTATACAATGAAAACTACAGAACCCTAAAGAGAGAAGTAGAAGAAGATCTTAGAAGATGGAAAAATATACCCTGCTCATGGATAGGCAGAACTAACATTATCAAAATGGCGATATTACCAAAAGTTCTCTATAGGTTTAATGCAATACCAATCAAAATCCCAACGGCATTTTTTGTAGAAATAGATAAAGCAATCATGAAATTCATATGGAAAAATAAAAGACCCAGAATAGCAAAAGTAATTCTAAGCAGGAAGTGTGAATCAGGCGGTATAACGATACCAGATTTCAAACTATATTACAGAGCAATATTGACAAAAACAGCATGGTACTGGTACCAAAACAGGTGGGTGGACCAATGGTATAGAATAGAGGACACAGAGACTAATCCACAAAGTTACAACTATCTTATATTTGATAAAGGGGCTAAAAGCATGCAATGGAGGAAGGATAGCATCTTCAACAAATGGTGTTGGAAAAACTGGAAATCCATATGCAACAAAATGAAACTGAATCCCTTTCTCTCGCCATGCACAAAAGTTAACTCAAAATGGATCAAGGAGCTTGATATCAAATCAGAGACTCTGTGTCTGATAGAAGAAAAAGTTGGCTCCGATCTACATATTGTGGGGTCGGGCTCCAAATTCCTTAATAGGACACCCATAGCACAAGAGTTAATAACAAGAATCAACAAATGGGACTTACTTAAACTAAAAAGTTTTTTCTCAGCAAGAGAAGCAATAAGAGAGGTAAATAGGGAGCCTACATCCTGGGAACAAATGTTTACTCCTCACACTTCAGATAGAGCCCTAATATCCAGAGTGTACAAAGAACTCAAAAAATTAGACAATAAGATAACAAATAACCCAATCAACAAATGGGACAAGGACCTGAACAGACAGAGGAGGACATACAATCAATCAACAAGTACATGGAAAAATGCTCACCATCGCTAGCAGTCAGAGAAATGCAAATCAAAACCACCCTAAGATACCATCTCACTCCAGTAAGATTGGCAGCCACTATGAAGTCAAACAACAACAAGTGCTGGTGAGGATATGGAGAAAAGGGTACACTTGTACATTGTTGGTGGGACTGCAAATTGGTGCGGCCAAGTTGGAAAGCAGTATGGAGATTCCTGGGAAAGCTGGGAATGGAACCACCATTTGACCCTGCTATTGCCCTTCTTGGACTATTCCCTGAAGACCTTAAAAGAGCATGCTACAGGGATACTGCCACATCGATGTTCATAGCAGCACAATTCACAATAGCTAGACTGTGGAACCAACCCAGATGCCCTTCAATAGATGAATGGATAAAAAAAAATGTGGCATCTATACACAATGGAGTACTATGCAGCAATAAAAAATGACAAAATCATAGAATTTGCAGGGAAATGGATGGCACTAGAGCAGATTATGCTTAGTGAAGCTAGCCAATCCCTAAAAAACAAATACCAAATGTCTTCTTTGATATAATGAGAGCAACTATGAACAGAGTAGGGAGGAAGAGCCGGAAGAAAAGATTAACTTTAAACAGAGACACGAGATGGGAGGGAAAGAGAGAGAAAAGGGAAATTGCATGGAAATGAAGGGAGACCCTCATTGCTATACAAAATTACATATAAGAGGTTGTGAGGGGAATGGGAAAATTAACAAGGAGAGAAATGAATTACAGTAGATGGGGTAGAGAGAGAAGATGTGAGGGAAGGGGAGGGGGAATAGTAGGGGATAGGAAAGGTAGCAGAATACAACAGTCACTAATATGGCAGTATGTAAAAATGTGGATGTGTAACCGACGTGATTCTTCAATCTGCATTTGGGGTAAAATTGGGACTTCATAACCCACTTCAATCTAATGTATGAAATATGATACGTCAAGAGCTTTGTAATGTTGTGAACAACCAATAAAAAAATAAAAATTAAAAAAAGAAAGTTAGGAAAGGAAAAAAAACACAGTATTTTATTGTATTGTATTAAGTAAGTGTGGTGTATGAATCTATGTCCTTGGTAAGAAGGAAGAAAAATTCCTAATAGAAGATTGGCTTTAGGATCTAGTTTAACACTTTTTCATGTCTCTATTATATATCTAATTTTTTTAAAATTGTCTTGTTATAATATTTGATGTTAAGTTCCTCATTCAGAACAGTGTATTATTCTTATAAGAGATACACATCTCAAGTCAATACTACAACATGTTAGTGGTTTTCAATTAGCAAACGTAACTGCTTTTATTTTTTACAAAACTTAAGAACCTTCAAGATATTGATTATCTACTTAATCACAGATCACATTAAATCATGAGTGAATTTAAAAATTGTACTATATTCAAATATAAACATAACCATACAGTTATATCAAATTAAAAACAAAGTTGAAAAACTATGAAAATTCCCAAGATACTAATGTAATTACTACTTACAAAATGATGCTCTAAAAATATCATTACCTAAGTCCAGGTAAATTATAATTATGTAATTAATTAAATTATTCTTATAATATACAATGTATGTTTAAATATTGGTGCAATATTTTAAATTAAGGGACAATTATAGAACTTTCAAAAATATTAACAACTAACTCAAGGTCAAAAAGTTAACCCATTAATTATTTTGCTAAGTACTAAAAATGTTTGTTTTTTTTTTTTTGGATAAAAGAAAATCAAGTCGACTTAATACCATATAAATAACTAAGTGATTTTTATGGACAAATTATGACCTTACTAAGCCTCAGTTTTCTTATCTGTAAAATAAAGCTTAAGAACATATCCTAGGGCTGTGGTTGTAGCTCAGGGTAGAGTGCTTGCCTAGCATGTGTGAGGCACTGGGTTCGATTTACAGCACAACAAAAAAATAAATAAATAAATAAAATAAAGGGATTGTGCCATCTACAAGTAAAAAATTAATTAACTAATTAGTTAATTTTTAAAAAGAACATATCATACTTAAAAATAATAATAAGGACATTTCCAGACAAAAAAAAATAGATAACTAAAAGAAAGAGAGAGAGAGAGTTCTTATGGGATTTTTGTAAAGATTATAAAGCAGTGTAAATTTGTAAAACTCAAAAAATAGCTCTTATATAATACTATGTGCTAGGAGCTTTCTAAACCCTTTGCTTATGTTAATTTATTTAATCTTCACAATAATCTTTTGGGGTGGGTGTACAATAACACTCAATGAAGAAACCAAGGCACAAAAGATAGAAATCTCCCAAGGTTGGACAGCTGTAAGTGCAAGAAACCCAGGCAGCATGCCTTCAGAGACTGCAGGTAACAACTACAACATACTGCTCCACTAAACCAAATTAAGTTAAATTTCTAGCACAAAGTAAGGACTTAAAGTTAGTGACTTTCTTCTTTCCACCAGTATCTCTGTATTCACTGAAAGAGGAAAAATAAACATTCATTCTTACCAAGTGGTTTTTTACTACTCAAAACCACCATCCAAAACTACATCCCAATTAACAACCCAGGCAACTACATAACATAAACTTTGAGAATAACAAAATGATCCTTAATGTGCACTTAATATTTTTATCTGAATTCATATTGCCTTTTTTAAGAATAAAAATCATGTTCAGTTTAAGGTTTAATATGAGATCACTATGAAAAGTAGCCTCTATTAAATAAGTAACATATTTCATAGAAATTGGGTTTAGAGATTTTGGTTTATCAGCCAATTTATAAGTTATATAAACTACACAAAACAGACACAGCCAAAAAAGCAGTTAAGAAAATATGATCAAGATTATAAGATATTTGACGGGGTTAAAAGGGAATCAGCTATTGATTATAATGAATACTATGCAGCAAAAGAAGCAATTTATTATATTCTGCTTCTTTTTTGTTGTTGTAGTTGTACAGAAATCTGTGTTTCTGAAATAAATCAAATGCTTGCTACTTTTTATAGGCTATCACACATAATGATATGAACTGAACCATAACCACTAGTGCCAGACATCCTTACAGTGTTACATGTATAATATCTCTATAGTTCACGAAAGCTGTGAAACGTAGTTGTTATTTTTACTATTACACATTTCCACAGATGAGGAACCTGAGCTCTGAGAGGTCAAATGCCTTGCCCAAGTTCCTACAGTTAAGTGACAAGTTAGGATGCAAATTCAGGTTTGCCTGAATCCAAAGTCCACACTTTCCCTACTAAAAGTGCTCAAACTTAGCTAGTTGTGCATCAGAATCACCTGGGGAGCTTGTTAGCAAAATTGATGGTCAAATCCCACACCTAAAAATACCAATTCCCAGAGTCTGATTTATTTAACAAGCTCCCAAGTGATTCTTAAGCAGCAAGCTGGCACTAGTCCTAGGAGTGGCATTTAAAAACCACTGTACTACTTCCAAATGCCTCCTCCATTTTCATGATTTGAAACTGGGAATATAAGGTACCAGGCACAGAGCTTTAGATAAAAGTGAGTAAGTGATTCAAGTAAAAGAGTAAGGACGCAATTCAATTTCAGATTGGAAAATATATTTTGGTAAATGTGTTCATTCACCACCTAAACCTGGAGTCATTTTTAATGCCTCTTCCCTTCCAATCTATCCTTTAAATTGATCTCTTCCTTGAACTTTTTACTACTAACCACATTGCCATCTGTGGTTACTGTTGGTTGCTACCCAACAGTAATTTCTATCCCCACCTGCTCCTTTCCATACACAGTACACACCACTATAAAGTTGAAAACCTCAGATTCTACACTTGCCCAGCTTCCTTGCAGTTAAACATACTCATAAGATCCAATCCTGGTCAGTGACATTAGAGAGGGCCTGTAAAACAAGTTTTCTTCCCTAACAACAACAATATCAACAAAATCCTAAGGGAATACACCCTTTTTCTTCCTCTTTGCTACTGAGGCAGCCATCTTGTAACTATAAGGATTAAGCCAAGAGAGATGCAGAAATGCCACCTCAGTGCCCTGACATAGTTGAGCTGCTTTTTAACCAACTCCATAACTTCCAAACTTCTTGTTAAGTGAAATAGTAAATCTCTATTTTTAAAATTGATTTAGTTGATAATTTAACTCTCATTCTGGCTATTGCAACAGCCCCTAGGGCTTCCAATCTGCCTAATACTTCAATATCACTATAAATCTTACTTTTGAAAAGCACACTTTTATCACGAACTGAAAACTAGTAGAAAGCTTTCTAAGGTTTCACACTGATCACAGGACAAAATGCAAACTCCTTTATGCATCATATGCATCCATTCGATCTTCAGATGGATTCTCCACTAACCCTCTTGTCCCAATATATCATACTAAAACCATACAAACCACTTCTCATCCAAACACCATGTAATTTCCTGCTGCTATGACTCTGCTCCTATAGTTCCTTCAATTTACGATTCTAATTTTCCCTATTTTTCTACCAGCCAAAATTCAACCCAGCCTTCAAGAAAGAGACTGGAAATATATATATATGATGTTTTACCTGAGAAACTAGTTCCTGAGAATATATATATATTTGTTATTATTGTTGTTATAGGGATTGAACCCGGGGAGCTATATATTTGTTGTTGTTGTTGTTGTTATAGGGATATAGGGATTGAACCTGGGGAGCTTTACCACTGCACTACATTCCCAGCCCTTTTAATATTTTATTTCAAGGCAGGTAAATTGCTTAGAGACTCACTAAATTGCTCAAGTAGGCCTTGAACTTGCAATTCTCCTGCCTCAGCTTCCAGAGGTGCTAGGATTACAGGCAGGTGCTACCACACCTAACAGGTAAAACATACTTGTTTATACATTCCAACTGCCATATCTGCTACATTCTTTCTTTTATATAAATAAATACATAGATCTGTTTCCCCACAAGGCTTTTTACCCATCCATGGGTAAACACAGTCTCTAATACAAGATGATCCATGTATTATTTAACTGAATTTGTCCATAATCTCTCAGACATTCTCAATTATGTTATTTAGGGCTAAAAGAATGGCAGCTGTACTTTAAAGGGAAAGAAAAAATATAACAAAAATATCTGGGGGCTTTGTGATAATTATTTTTGAGGTATCTCAAACTGGAACGTTAGGTACAAAATAAAATTTTTTAACCATTTGTTGCTAAATGAGAATCATACCATGTAAATAAAGCCTTACAAAATGCTTAAAATACATGTATATGCCAGTTCAACTCTCTTCTACTCTCTTATGATTAAAATGACTTCTTAATTTCTACCTTAGTAAACTTCCCAGCTTCAATTCAATTTCATTTTAGTCCAATAAAAACACTGTTGGAGGGCTAGGGCTGGGGCTCAATGGCAGAACGCTTGCCTAGCATGTGTGATGCACTGGGTTCGATCCTTAGTACCACATAAAAATAAACAAATAAAATAAAGGCATTCTGTCCATATACAACTACAAAATATATTTTTTTAAATATATATACAAAAAAACACTGTTGGAAAATGCAAATAAAATCATGAGATACCACTACATACCCACATGATTATGACAAGATGATTATCACAAGATGACCATAATCAAAAAGACAGAAAATAAAAATTGGTAATGATATGGAGAAACTGGAATCCTCATATACTGCTAATGATAATATAAAATCATATAACCACTTTGGAGAAGTCCAGCAGTTTCTCAAACAATTAAAGAGAGTTTAATCTTTATCAATACCATTTATCATTTATCAATACCATTGATAGGTATATACCCAAGAGAAATGAAACATATATCCACACAAAAACTTGTATACAACTATTCATAGCATCACTATACACAATAGCCAAAAAGTGGAAACCCAAATGTCAATCGACTGATATAATGGATAGATTGTATGAAGTATATCCATATAGTAGAATATTACTCAGAACTAAAAAGAAATGAAGTACTGAAACACGTAGTAGTCTCCCTGTATCCACAGTTTTATATTCTGCAGTTTAAACTATCCATCAACTATAGTCCAAAAATATTACATGAAAAATTCTAGAAATAAACAATAAGTTTTAAATTGCACACTATTTAAATAACATGATTAAATCTCACATAATCTCACTCCAACCCACTCTGACCCCCATCCCAGGTATGAATCATCCTTTGTCCAGAGTATTTATGTTACCCATCCATAATCACTTAGTAACAGGCTTGACTATCAGATCCACTGTAGCAGTATTGCAGTGTTCAAGTAACCCTTGTTTTAATAATGGCCTCAAAACACAAAAGTAGTAATACTGGCAATTCATACATGCCAAAGAGGAGCTATAAAGTGCTTCCTTTAAATGAAAAGGTGAAGTTCTTATCTCAAGGTCCTTGACTGAGATTGTTAAACTATACAGTAAGAATGAGTGTTGATCCCTGAAATTTGAAGGAAGAAGAAAGTCAAGCCAGTTTTGCAGTCACACATCAAGCTACAAACATTACAGCCACAGTGTGTGACAAGTGCTTAGTTAAGATGGACATGTCATTAAATTATAGATTTTGGTACTATCCACAATTTTAGGATCCATTGGGGGTCTCAGAACATATCCTCAGACAATAAAGAAAGAATATTGTACTAATAACATGGATCAACCTTGAAAACATCATGCTAAGTCAAAGAAATCAATCACAGAATATTACATTTGATGGACTGAATGCTTATGCCGCCCCCCGCCCCGCCAAATCCATGTGTTGAAATCCTAACTCCCGATGTGAAGGTATTAGGAGGTAGAGACTTATAAATAATTAGGCCATGAGAGTGGCCGTATCATGATTGCAATTAGGGCCTTTATAAAAGGAACTGCACAGAGCTCTCTCACTCACTTTCCATCATATTATGATACGATGAGAAAGTACTGCACAAACCAGGAAGCTGCACCTCAATCAGACATTAGATTTGCTAGCACCTTGATCTTGGATTTTTCCAGCCTTCAAATTGTGAGAAACAAATGTTTGTTGTTTAAGCCATCTAGTCTAAGGTAATTTGCTAAATAGCCCAACCTAAGACAATTCCATTTATATGAAATATAAATCTAAAATAAGCAAATCTGTAAAGACTAAAAGTACCTTAATAGTTGCCTAGGGCTGGGGTCCAAGGGGAAATTAAGGGATGATACCTAGAGATGTGGAGATTCTTTGGGGGACAATGAAAATATTCTAAAATTGATGGTGAAATGCAAAACTCTGAGAATATACTAAAGTGACTGAATTATACACTGTATATGGGTGAATTATATGATATACAAATTATATCTCGATAAAGTTGTTTTTTTTAAAAAAAATCTAGGATTCCAGTCAATCATGACAATTGCAAGCCTTAGACAAAAATATTGATTATTTAGTAGATAAAACAATATAGGCTGAAAAGTATCTTCCTTTTCCATTTTGATCAGAAAGATAGCTGGAAAAGTTCAAAACATTTGTGAATTTTTGTAAGCAGGAGAAATTCTATATACTGAACTTGAAAACATGAATATTATTTTTCAAATACACTGGGAAAAATCTGTCTTACTGACTTCAATTCAGTTTCATGGGCAAGAAACTTTGAATAGAGGTCATCCTTGACCCTTTCCTCTCACCTTTTGTATCTAATCCATAAACAAGATCTATCAATTTTACCTCCTTCTCTATCTCCAGTGCCAACTCCCCGTCCAAGATAGTTACCACACTCTCCTGCTTATGTTATTAGAGTAACCTAAACTTATCTCCAGTATCCACTCTAACACTTGCCCCTCCCCATCCTCCATGCAACAGCAAAGTAATTTTTAGGCAAATCTGATCCCATTACTAAAATTCCTGACATAGCCTCCAAGGCTGATACTCTCCCTCTCACACTGATTGTTACTTCTCTGGCCTTCCCTGGGTACGTTCACATCTCCATCCTCCTTTATAATCAGGGTTTTCTGGCATAAAGGTCCTCCCTCTCCAAGAGCTTTCATTTTTAATGACAGGGTGAGAGAGCATGGAAGGAGATGAACAGTAAACAAATAAAAAGAAATGGAGGCAACAGTCATTATGACCATGGAAACAAAATTAAAACAGATCGATATGATGCAGAGTAATAGTGGTAGTTGTAGAAAAGCAGATGTCATTACTATTATTCCCTGGGGAAGACTTGTCTCAGCCCTCAGATTAGGATGAGTTGCTATATGTTCTCCTCACAACGGACCTTCTCCTTTGTGGCACTTATCACAGATGTAAATAACTAATTTGAAATGTCTATCTTCTTTACCTCTTTATCCAAAATTCCTGACATATAGAAGTTAGTTAACAAACATTTCTTTAAAGGAATGCCTTAACTTCTCCAGTTTCATAAATTAAATCATAAAACCACAGGCTGTGTGATGTAATCAGCTAACCTCTCAGAGCCAAAACCAACAGTCATCAAGAGAAACATGAGAGGTTATCCACAGTTACCCTGCTCTGTGAGCATCAGCAACACCCTCTCTGCCACCTTTGATTTACTCTGGCCTATGTCATATTTCCTGCAGTGCTTCATAAGACACACACTTAAGTAACAGCTGGCTTCCATCATCCCTATCTAATCATGTATAAAAATAAAACATCACTTATATTGTCACAAGCATTTCCATAGCAAATATGAAAATGTCAGAGTCCTAACTCAAGGACTACAAGGAAAAGTAACGGCCTTGCAGGGGATTTTGTGAAGGCAGATGTTAGCTACTCAAGTTCCATTTATAGGACTTGTTTCTAAGCAAGTCTATTCTTTCCTGACTTCAATTTCCTCCTTTAAAAAAATGACATTTGGTGGACTCTTTAGATTCTCAAGTTTTCCTTTTTCTTTGATTTGTTATAATATACATTAGTAACATGAAACCAAACTCCTTTTTTCTCCATTATAAAAGCAACTTCTACCAGACTACTTTTGCAAAAATGTGATACTCAAGGGCACAGCCCAGGACCACTTCAGCCCACCAGCAGACCCCCGCCAGAGCACAGGCTGGGCCCAGATACGCCTCGCTGACCTGTGCAGGGGTTTAGGCCCAGGGTAGGCCCAAGTCCATCCCTCTACCAGTAGATATCTACCGGAGCTCAGGCCCAGCCCAGATCCACCTCACTGACCTGCATGGGAGCCAGGGCCTAGGGTAGGCCTGAGTCTGACCCTAACTTTCATCTTGAGACACAGCAGTCATCTCCATAGCCTTCCCCACACAGTAGCCTCTACCTTGGGACAACAGACAGGGCCTAGAAACAGCTGCATCTTGGAGCAGGCATCCCAACGCCAGTGTAAGGCCCACCCTTTCAGCCCAATCGCTGAAAGATGTGGCTTCCATCTTGGGGCACCTCCACTACTACCTCAAGTTACCCCTTGCTATTGCTGGCACCACCTATAGTTGCAGTAGCATCCATCCTGGGACACTGCAAGGGTCTGGAAGCACAACACCAAGGTGAGATACAGATAACCTGCACAGATACAACAAGATTATAGGGTAGACACTACAATATCTCAGATCCACACTGCAAGAAAGAAAACCACAGACAACATGAAAAAACAAGGGAGAAAAGTACCTCAAACAAACCAGGATACACAATAACAGAACCCAGGGACAGTGAAGTTGAAGAAATGTAAGAGAAGGAGTTCAGATGTTCATAATTAAAATGATCTGTGAATTAAAGAATGATCTAAATGAGAAATTACAGGCAAAAACTGACCACTCCAACAAAGAGATAAGGGACAGGAGAGAAGATGGCCGCTGCGTACGGGGGTTGCTGAAGTGCTGAGCCTGGTGCTCAGAGCAGCGGCTTTAATCGAGACTTCGTGCAGCTTGTTAGAGCTCCTTTCACCATTAATCTGTAGTGGACCACCCGGCCAAGCAGCAGAAAAAACAAAGAGATTGAAAAAGAGACGCTTGGCTCCCGGACGCTTTCCTGCTCAGAGCCGTGGGCGCTTTGCACCCATCTGCTTCCTCTTTCACATCGCTCCCAGCAGAGAAGCTGAATGGGTAATCAGCAGTGGATTGTAAGTACCTGAGGCAAAGAAAGCTCAGTACACCCCGCCCTTCTTTTTTTTTTCAATATTGTCTATACAGGGAGAATTAGTGGATTGGAATTGTTGGCGGGGCTGTGGTTTCGGGGCCGAAAATCCACTCCGCGGGAGCCACCATTTGCTTTCTGCATGCTGTCTTGATGGCCCTGTCTACACGGTCCAGCTGCCACATCTAGAGACTGGAACTGGTCTGCGGGCCGAGCCCTGTCCTCCGAAGGCTGGACCACGGCCTCAAGTGCCTCGGTAGCCTGTTCCCTGCTGCACCTTGGGGCAGAGCCTGCTCTGGGGTCATTTGGCATCCCCCTGCAAGGGGACCCGTGCTCCGGAGGAGGGGGCTGGAGAGGCGCGGCGGCAGCCGCTTGGGCCCTGGGTGCTAGGCACCGGGCCGAGGAGCAGAGGAGGCCGCGGCGGCGCTGCTAAGGTCGCGGACAAGCGCAGCGCCCAAGAGCGCGGCCCAGAGGTGGAGGCGACGGCAGCAGGGTTTCAGTTCTAGAAAACTGGACTGGAAACAGAAGCAGCAGTTTGTATAACCCCAAGATCTTGCTTATGCCAGGAAACTGTAAGGATAACATGAATATCATTGAGGAGGTCTAACATGGCGGCAGGCATGGAGAGATCAAGTCTCTGACCTCTTCAACTGCGCGGGCATAGGGAGCTGTAAATTATCTAAAGCCTATTTGCTCAGGATCACTAGGCAATGCTGAGCTGACATGGAGCTAGGGCGTACACTTTGGGCCCCTCAGAAAACACACACTGAGCACGAATCTGCTGCATTTAAGCCCCGGATCGCCTGCTTCTCGTGACTCAGCACTAACGATCCTGCTGAACTAACTAGTGGGCCCACCTGATCTCACAGAGGTAAAAGCCAACTGAGCACCATAGCCAGACCCAGGGAATCAGGAGTCACGTGGGACTAGCGGCGCAGAACCTCCGCTTATCGCTCCCACAAGGGCTGACAACAGAGGTCCCTTGCACCAGCTACCAGGGAAGTTGCTACCTGAGGGCAAACAAATTCGCTGGGGATCCTCAGCCCCAAGCCCTACAAACTTAGGGTCCGAGGGAGGCAAACAGAAAGGGTGTGCCCAGGCATCCATGAAAACAGGGCTCCCAGGAGCAGCAGACCCGGCGTGTAGCCATTAAAGTGGTAAGCGTCACAGGTGAGTGGGGCCTGGATTGAGGAAACACAAGAGAAGGACCTAGGCACTCAGGACTGGAGACCCGCACAGTCTGGGAAGAATAGCTGAGGCACAGTGATTGGTTCCCACCTATCAAGAGGAGAAGCCTGGCCCAGTGGGCATAGCTCCACCTACTGGAAGAGAAGTTAATCGAGCTCTATGACTGCAATTATTATTATTATTATTTTATTTTTTTAATGATTATTATTAGTATTTTTTTATTTTTTTACTCTCACTTTTTGTAGTTGATGTTGTTGTTGTTCTTTAACTTTCTTATTAATGGTTTCAATTTTTTAATTCTTTTTATTCTATTATTATTACTATTATTTTTTAAACTTCAATTTCTATTTTTTATTATCATTATAATTTTTTTTGTTTTAAATTTTTATTTTTTCGTTTTTTCTTTCTTTCTTTTCACTTTTTTTTCTTTTGTCTTTTCATTTCTTTTCAATTTTCTTATTCCCCCTCTCTTGAATTCCACCTGCCTACACTCACTCTCTTTAGTCACTTCTTCCCTTCCCTTCTAATACCTCTCCTCCCAAGCATCAAATAAATTTATAAGAGTAAACAGTAACTCAGCAGTCAAACAGAACAAGAAGTATCATGAGCATAAAAAAGCAAGGAAGAAAAGGAGTACAAACAATGAAAGACAGCCTAAATATTCAGGAGGACCTGGAGTCATCAGAAAAATGGCCATATAAAGAACTCAAGGAACACCTTAGACAGATGGAAAGGAACCTTAAAGATCACATTGAAAATGAATTACATAAACAGATAAAAGAAGAAGTTAAGCATCTTTATCAGGAGATAGAGATTATAAAAAAATCAAACAATAATTCTAGAAATGAGGAAAACGATAAACCAAATTAAAAACTCAATCGAGAGTATCACTAACAGAGTGGAGCAAGTAGAAGCCAGAACGTCAGATAATGAAGACAAAATACATCATCTTGAAAAGAGTCTAGCCAACTCAGATAGGCTGGTAAAAAATCACGAGAAAAACATCCAAGAGATTTCGGATAACTTAAAAAAAACAAACTTACGAGTCATCGGGATAGAGGAAGGCACAGAGATGCATACCAAGGGAATGAGTAACTTGCCGAAGGAAATAATTACAGAAAACTTTCCAGAAATAAAAAAGGAAACAGATATACAAATTGTAGATGCATACAGGACACCGAGCACACAAAATCACAGTAGACCAATGCCAAGACACATTGTTATGAAGCTATCCAATATACAGAACAAAGAGAAAATATTAAAAGCTACAAGAGAAAAGAAGCAGATTACATTTAGGGGTAAACCAATAAGGTTGACAGTGGATTTTTCATCACAGACGCTGAAAGCGAGAAGATCCTGGAACAACGTATTTCAAACACTGAAAGACAATGGATGCCAACCAAGAATTCTGTATCCAGCAAAATTAAGCTTCAGGTATGACAACGAAATAAAAATCTTTCATGATAAACAAAAGTTAAAAGAATTTGCAGCCAGAAAACCAGCACTGCAAAGCATTTTGAGCAAAACACTACACGAGGAAGAAATGAAAAACAATAACCAAAACCATCAGTGGGAAGTGCCTCGGTAAAGACAGAGGGCGAGGGAAAAGATAATCATGGAGAAACAAACTAAATTTTTTAAAAAAGGATAAATAATCAAACATGGCTGGAAGTACAAACCATATAACAATAGTAACTCTGAATGTTAATGGCTTAAACTCTCCAATAAAGCAACATAGGCTGGTATCATGGATTAAGAAAACAAATCCAACAATATGCTGCCTCCAGGAGACACATCTGATTGGAAAAGACATACTCAGGCTGAAGGTGAAAGGATGGGAAAAAATATACCACGCACACAGTCCTCGTAAGCAACCAGGGGTGGCCATCCTCATATCGAATAAAATCGACTTCAAGACTAAGTTAATCAAAAGGGATAAGGAAGGACATTATATACTGTTAAAAGAAACCATTCACCAACAAGACATAACAATTATCAATATTTATGCACCAAATAATGGCGCTGCGACGTTCATAAAACAAACTCTCCTCAAGTTCAAGAATCAAATAGACCACAACATAATAATCATGGGTGACTTCAACACACCTCTCTCACCATTGGACAGATCCTCCAAACAAAAGTTGAATAAAGAAACTATTGACCTCAATATCACAATCAATAACCTAGACTTAACTGACATATATAGAATATATCAACCATCATCAAGTGGATATACTTTTTTCTCAGCAGCACATGGAACCTTCTCAAAAATAGATCATATATTATGCCATAGGGCAACCCTCAGTAAATATAAAGGGGTTGAGATAATACCATGCACTTTATCAGATCATAATGGAATGAAACTGGAAATCAATGATAAAAGAAGGAAGGAAAAATCCTACATCACATGGACAATGAACAATACGTTACTGAATGATCAATGGGTTACAGAAGACATAAAGGAGGAAATCAAAAAATTCTTAGAGATAAATGAAAATACAGACACAACATATCGGAATCTATGGGACACAATGAAAGCAGTTTTAAGAGGGAAATTCATCGCCTGGAGGTCATTCCTCAAAAAAAAGAAAAACTGACAAATAAATGAGCTCACACTTCATCTCAAAGCCCTAGAAAAGGAAGAGCAAAACAATAGCAAATGTAGCAGAAGGCAAGAATTAATTAAAATCAGAGCGGAAATCAATGAAATTGAAACAAAAGAAACTATTGAAAAAATTAACAAAACAAAAAGTTGGTTCTTTGAAAAAATAAATAAGATCGAGAGACCCCTAGCCATACTAACGAAGAGAAGAAGAGAGAGAACTCAAATTACTAACATACGGGATGAAAAAGGCAATATTACAACAGACGCTTCAGAAATACAGAAAACAATTAGAAATTATTTTGAAAACCTATATTCCAATAAAATAGAAGATAGTGAAGACATCGATAAATGTCTTAAGTCATATGATTTGCCCAGACTGAGTCAGGAGGAAACTCACAACTTAAACAGACCAATATCGATAGATGAAATAGAAGAAGCAATCAAAAGACTTCCAACCAAGAAAAGCCCAGGACCGGATGAGTATACAGCGGAGATCTACAACACCTTTAAAGAAGAATTAATACCAATACTTTTCAAGTTATTTCAGGAAATAGAAAAAGAGGGAGCTCTTCCAAATTCATTCTATGTGGCCAACATCACCCTGATTCCGAAACCAGACAAAGACACTTCAAAGAAAGAAAACTACAGACCAATATCTCTAATGAACCTAGATAAAAAAAATCCTCAATAAAATTCTGGCGAATCGGATACAAAGGCACATCAAAAAAATTGTGCACCATGATCAAGTAGGATTCATCCCTGGAATGCAAGGATGGTTCAATATACGGAAATCAATAAATGTTATTCACCACATCAACAGACTTAAAGATAAGAACCATATGATCATCTCGATAGACGCAGAAAAAGCATTTGACAAAGTACAGCATCCCTTTATGTTCAAAACATTAGAAAAACGAGGGATAACAGGAACTTACCTCGACATTGTAAAAGCTATCTATGCTAAGCCTCAGGCTAGCATCATTCTGAATGCAGAAAAATTGAAGGCATTCCCTCTAAAATCTGGAACAAGACAGGGATGCCCCCTATCACCACTTCTATTCAATATAGTTCTCGAAACACTGGCCAGAGCAATTAGACAGACGAAAGAAATTAAAGGCATAAAAATAGGAAAAGAAGAACTTAAATTATCACTATTTGCAGATGACATGATTCTATACCTAGAAGACCCAAAAGGGTCTACAAAGAAACTACTAGAACTAATAAATGAATTCAGCAAAGTGGCAGGATATAAAATCAACACGCATAAATCAAAGGCATTTCTGTATATCAGCGACAAAACTTCTGAAACGGAAATGAGGAAAAACACTCCATTCACAATATCCTCAAAAAAAATAAAATACTTGGGAATCAACTAACAAAAGAGGTGAAAGACATATACAATGAAAACTACAGAACCATAAAGAAAGAAATAGAAGAGGATCTTAGAAGATGGAAAAATATACCTTGTTCATGGATAGGCAGAACTAACGTCATCAAAATGGCGATATTACCAAAAGTTCTCTATAGGTTTAATGCAATGCCAATCAAAATCCCAATGGCATTTCTTGTAGAAATAGAGAAAGCAATCGTGAAATTCATATGGAAAAATAAAAGACCCAGAATAGCAAAAACAATTCTAAGCAGGAAGTGTGAATCAGGTGGTATAGCGATACCAGATTTCAAACTATATTACAGAGCAATAGTAATAAAAACAGCATGGTACTGGTACCAGAACAGGCGGGTGGACCAATGGTACAGAATAGAGGACACAGAGACTAATCCACAAAGCTACAACTATCTTATATTTGATAAAGGAGCTAAAAACATGCAATGGAGAAAGGATAGCATCTTCAACAAATGGTGTTGGGAAAACTGGAAATCCATATGCAACAAAATGAAACTGAATCCCCTCCTCTCGCCATGCACAAAAGTCAACTCAAAGTGGATCAAGGAGCTAGATATCAAATCAGAGACTCTGCGTATGATAGAAGAAAAAGTAGGCTCCAATCTACATATTGTGGGGTCGGGCTCAAAATTCCTTAATGGGACACCCATAGCACAAGAGTTAATAACAAGAATCAACAAATGGGACTTACTTAAACTGAAAAGTTTTTTCTCAGCAAGAGAAACAATAAGAGAGGTAAATAGGGAGCCTACATCCTGGGAACAAATTTTTACTCCTCACACTTCAGATAGAGCCCTAATATCCAGAGTATACAAAGAACTCAAAAAATTAGACAATAAGAAAACAAACAACCCAATCAACAAATGGGCCAAGGACATGAACAAACACTTCACAGAGGAGGACATACAATCAATCAATAAGTACATGAAAAAATGCTCACCATCTCTAGCAGTCAAGGAAATGCAAATCAAAACCACCCTAAGATACCACCTCACCCCAGTAAGATTGGCAGCCATGATGAAGTCAAACAACAACAAGTGCTGGCGAGGATGTGGGGAAAAGGGTACTCTTGTACACTGCTGGTGGGACTGCAAACGGGTGCGGCCAATTTGGAAAGCAGTATGGAGATTCCTGGGAAAGCTGGGAATGGAACCACCATTTGACCCTGCTATTGCCCTTCTCGGACTATTTCCTGAAAACCTTAAAAGAGCACACTACAGGGAAACTGCCACATCGATGTTCATAGCAGCACAATTCACAATTGCTAGACTGTGGAATCAACCCAGATGCCCTTCAATAGATGAATGGATAAAAAAATGTGGCATTTATACATCATGGAGTATTACGCAGCACTAAAAAATGACAAAATCATGGAATTTGCAGGGAAATGGATGGCACTAGAGCAGATTATGCTTAGTGAAGCTAGCCAATCCCTAAAAAACAAATACCAAATGTCTTCTTTGATATAATGAGAGCAACTAAGAACAGAACAGGGAGGAAGAGCAGGAAGAAAAGATTAACATTAAACAGAGACATGAGGCGGGAGGGAAAGGAAGAAAAAAAGGGAAATCACATGGAAATGGAGGGAGACCCTTATTGTTATACAAAATTACATATAAGAGGTTATGAGGGGAATGGGAAAATAAACAAGGAGAGAAATGAATTACAGTAGATGGGGTAGAGAGAGAAGATGGGAGGGGAGGGGAGGGGGGATAGTAGAGGATAGGAAAGGTAGCAGAATACAACAGTCACTAATATGGCAGTATGTAAAAATGTGATGCGTAACCGATGTGATTCTGCAATCTGTATTTGGGGTAAAAATGGGAGTTCATAACCCACTTGATTCTAATGTATGAAATATGATTTGTCAAGAGCTTTGTAATGTTGTGAACATCCAATAAAAAAAAAGGAAAAAAAAGAGATAAGGGACAAATACAGGTAGAAAAATATTAGTTCAAGAAACAGAGATTCTGTTGGGGGGGGGGCAATCATAAATCCTTGAAATGAAGGAAACAATAAACCAAATAAAAACTCAATAGAAAGCATCACCAACAGACTAGATCACTTGGAAGACAGAACGTCAGATAATGAAGACAAAGTATACATTCTGGAAAATAAAGTTGATCACACACTGGAGATGGTAAGAAACCATGAAAAGAACATCCAAGAATTATGGGATAGCATCAAAAGACCAAATCTAATAGTTATTGGGATAAAGGAAGGCATAGAGTTTCAAACCAAAGGAATGTACAATCTCTTCAATGAAATAATATCAGAAAATTTTGCAAACATGAAGAATGAATTTGAAAATCAAATACAAGAGGCTTACAGGACACCAAATGTACAAAAGTACAACAGATCTACACCAAGGCACATTATAATGAAAATGCTTAGGATACAGAATAAGGATAAAATCTTAAAGGCCACAAGAGAGAGGAATCAGATCACAAAAGGGGGAGACCAATTCATATCTCAGCAGATTTTTCAACTAAGACCCTCAAAGCCAGAGATCCTGGAACAACATATACCAATCTCTGAAAGAAAATGCACGCCAACCAAGAATCTTATATTCAGGAAAATTCAGCTTTAGATTTGATGATGAAATAAAAACTTTCATGATAAATAAAAGTTAAAAAGAATTTATAACTAGAAAGCCTGCACAACAGAACATCCTCAGCAAAATATTCCACGAAGAGAAATTGAAGAACAATGAAAATCAGCAAAGGGAGGTATTACACTAAAGGAAAAATTAATCAAAGGAGAAACCAAGTCAAGTCAAATACCAAAAATAAACAAAAATGTAGGAATACAAATCATGTCTCAATAATAACCCTGAATGTTAATGGCCTAAACTCACCAGTCAAAAGACATAGACTGGCAGATTGAATTAAAAAAAAAAAAAAAAAAACCAATATGCTGCCTCCAAGAGACTCATCTCATAGGAAAAGACATCCACAGACTGAAGGTGAAAGGTTGGGACAAATCATACCACTCGCATGGACTGCAGAAGCAAGCAAGGGTTTCCATTCTCATATCAAATAAAGTAGACTTCAAGCCAAAATTAATCAAAAGGGATAAAGAAGGATATTTCATACCACTTAAGGAAAACATTCATCAACAAGTCGTAACAATAATAAATATATATGCCCCAAACAATGGAGCATCTACGTTCATCAAACAAACTCTTCTCAAGTTCAAGAGTCAAAAAGACCACAACACAATAATTCTGGGTTACTTTGACACACCTCTTTTACCACTGGATAGGTCTTCCAAACAAAAGCTGAACAAAGAAACTATGGAACTCAATAATACAACCAATAACTTAGGCCTAACTGACATATACAGAATATTTCATCCTTCAATGAACAAATACACTTTCTTCTCAGCAGCACATGGATCCTTCTCTAAAATAGATCATATATTATGCCACAAAGCAACTCTTAGCAAATATATAAAAATAGAGCTACTACCCTGCATAATATCAGATTATAATGGAATGAAATTAGAAATCAATGATATAATGTTAAAAAAAGCTACTCTAACACCTGGAGACTAAATAATATGCTACTGAATAAACAATGGGTTGCAAAAGACATCAAGGAGGAGATTTTAAAAATTCTTGGAGGGTAAATGAGAACATAGATACAATGTATCAAAATCTCTGGTACACTATGAAGGCAGTAGTAACAGTAGCTCATTTTATGGAGTTCACTCCCTAAAAGAAGAAAAACTCAACAAATAAATGACTTAACATTACATCTCAAAGCCCTAAGAAAAGAAGAACAAATCAACACCAAAAGCAATAGAAGACAGGAAATAACTAAAATCACAGTTGAAATCAATGAAATTGAAAAAATTGACAAAACAAAAACCATATATTACAACTAAATATATATATATATATATATTTTTTTTTTTAAGAAATTAGAACTAATACCAATATTCCTCAATTTATTTCAGGAAATAGAAAAACAGGGAGGACTTCCAAACTCATTCTATGAAGCCAATATCACCCTGATTCCAAAACCAGGCAAAGACACATCCAAGAAAGAAAACTTCAGACCAATATCTCTAATGAACATAGATGCAAAAATTCTTTGAAAAACTAAATAAAATTGACAAACCCTTAGCCATGCTAATGAAGAGAAAGAGAGAAAAACTTCAAATTACTAACATAAATGATGAAAAAGAAAATATCACAACAGACACTAAAAAATACAGAAGATAATTAGATATTTTGAAAACTGTACTCCAATAAAAGAAAATATCGAAGGCACTCACAAATTTATAGAGTCATATGATTTGCCCAAATTGAATCAGGTTGATATGCACAATTTAAACAGATCAATTTCAAGTGATGAAATAGAACTTGCCATCAGAAGCCTACTAACCAAGAAAAGCCCAGGACCAGGTGGATACACAGCTGAGTTCTTCTTTAAAGAACTAGGGGCTGGGGTTGTGGCTCAGTGGTAGAGCACTTGTCTACCACATGTGAGGTTCTGGTTTTGATCCTTAGAATCACATAAAAACAAATAAATAAAATAACTACAATATATATTTTTAAACAAAAAAAAACTAATATCAATACTCTTCAATTTATTTCAGGAAGTAGAAAAATATGGAGGACTTCCAAACTCATTCTATGAGGCCAATATCACCCTGATCCCAAAACCAGGCAAAGACATATCAAAGAAAGAAAACTTCAGACCAATATCTCTAATGCACATAGATGCAAAACTTCTCAATAAAATTCTGACAAATCAAATACAAAAACATATCAAAAAGATAGTTACATCACAATCAAGTGGGTTTCATCCCAGGGAGGCAAGGTTAGTTCAACATACAAAAATCAACAAACATAATTCATCACATCAGTAGACTCAAAGATAAGAATCATATGATTATCTCAGTAGATGCAGAAAAAGCATTCAACAAAATACACCACCCCTACATGTTCAAAACACTAGAAAAACAAGGGATAACAAGAACATACCTCAACATCATAAAAGATGTCTATCCTAAGCACCAGTCCAGCATCATTCTAAATGGAGAAAAATTTAAAGCATTCCCTCTAAAAACTGGAACAAGCTATGGATGCTCTCTTCCACCACTTCTATTTAACATAGTTCTTGAAACACTGGCTAGAGCAATTAGACAAAAGAAAGAAATTAAAGGGACACAGATAGGAAAAGAACTCAAATTAGCACTATTTGCCAATGACACAATTCTGTACCTAGAAGATCCAAAAAATTCCACCAGCAAACTTCTAGAATTAGTAAATGAATTTAGCAAAGTAGAAAGATATAAAATCAACACCCATAAATAAAAGGCATTCTGTATATTAGTGACAAATCTTCTGAAAGGGAAAAGAGGAAAACTATCCCATTTACAATAGTCTCAAAAAAAAAATGAAATACTTGGGAATCAACAAAAGAGGTGAACGGCCCCTACAATGAAAATTACAGAATGCTAAAGAAAGAAATTAAAGACCTTAAAGGATGGAAAGATCTCCCTTGTTCTTGGATACACAGAATTAGTATTGTCAAAATGACTATACTACCAAAAGCACTATAAAGATATAATGCAATGTGTGCGGCCCGGGTTCGATCCTCAGCACCACATACAAAACAAAGATGTTGTGTCCGCCGAGAACTAAAAAATAAATATTAAAAAAAATTCTCTCTCTCTCTCTCTCTCTCTCTCTCTCTCTTTAAAAAAAAAAAAAAGATATAATGCAATTCCAATCAAAATCCCAATGACATTCCTCATAGAAATAGAAAAAGCAGTCATGAAATTCATCTGGAAAAATAAGAGACCCAGAATAGCTAAAGCAATCCTTAGCAAGAAGATGAAGCTGGTGGAATCACTATGCCAGACCTTAAACTATACTACAGAGCTATAGTAACAAAGACAGCATGGTATTGACACCAAAATAGACTGGTAGACCAATGGTACAGAATAAAGGACACAAAGACAAACCCACATAATTACAGTTATCCATATTAGACAAAGGCACCAAAAACATACATTGGAGACTTTTCAACAAATGATACTGGGAAAACTGGAAATCTGTATGCAGCAAAATGAAATTAAGCCCCCTCTCTCACCATGCACAAAACTCAACTCAAACTGGATCAAGGATCTAGGAATTAAACCAGAGACACTACATCTATTAGAAGAAAAAGTAGGCCCAAATCTTCATCATGTCATATTAGGCCCCAACTTACGTAATAAGACTTCTATATCACAAAAATTAAAATCAAGAATCAATAAATGGGGTGGATTTAAACTAAAAAGCTTCTTCTCAGCAAAAGAAACAACCAGTGAGGTGAACAGAGAGCCTACATTTTGGGAGCAAATTTTTACTACTTGCCCATCAGATAGAGCATTAATCTCTAGGATATATAAAGAACTCAAAAATCTTAAAACCAAAAGAACAAATACCCAATCAATAAATGGGCCAACAAAGTGAACAGACGCTTCTCAGAAGATGATATACAATCAATCAAAAAATATATGAAAAAATGTTCAACATCTCTAGCAATTAGAGAAATACAAATCAAAACTACTCTAAGATTTCATCTCACCCCAGTCAGAATGGCAGCTATTAAGAATGCAAACAACAATAAGTGTTGCCGAGGATGTGGGAGAAAAGGCACACTCATGCATTGCTGGTGGGACTGCAAATTGGTGCAGCCAATATGGAAAGCAGTATGGAGAATCCTTGGGAAACTGGGAATGGAACCACCATTTGACCCAGCTATCCCACTCCTCAGTCTATACCCAAAGTACTTAAAAACCACATACTTCAGGGACACAGCCACATCAATGTTTATAGCAGCACAATGCACAATAGCTAAACTGTGGAACCAACATAGATACCCTTCAGTAGATGAATGGATAAAGAAAATGTGGTATATATACACAAATATTATTCAGCGTTAAAAGAGAATAAAACCATGGCATTTGCAGGTAAATGGATGGAGTTGTAAAATATAATGCTAAGTGAAGTTAGCCATCCCAAAAAAACAAATTCCGAATGTATTCTCTGATTTAAAGATATTGATTTATAATATGGTTGGGGTGGGGTGTGTGCATGGGAGGATTAGATGAACTGTAGATAGGGCAAAGGGGTGGGAGGGGAAAGGAGGGGGCATAGGGGTAGGAAAGACCGTATAATGATATAGACATCATTACCCAAAGTACATGTATGAAGAAACAAATGGTGTGACTCTACTTTGTGTACAGAGATATAAAAAATTGTGCTTTATGTGTGTAATATGAATTGTAATGCATTTGCTGTCATATATAACAAATCAAAATTTTTAAAAAGTCTAAAAAAGGTGATACTCAAAACATAAAAGTATTACTTCTAATGGTTAAAGTCCTAAAAGAATTGAGATTCACAAACTTCATGGAGTGATTATTGTTAAGACAAAACTGGGAACTAACTAAGCTGAGTAAATCTCACTAAAAGGAGGAGAAAACCCCAAGTAATAATAAGAAGTGACTCTTAAGTACTTAGTCAAATGTCTATGAAACAGAATCTAGGGAAAGTTCTACCCAGTATTACTGCAAATATACCTCTTATTCTAAATATTTCCTCTACTCCCATCTTACTTTACCAGAGTAATCTGATCATTCTTTTGAAATTTAATTTTCTAGAGGGAAAAAAAAAGACCAATAGCCTCTAAGGAGCCTCTCTGATGTTAAGAAAACAAATACACACATTTTTCCAAAATGTCCTTCCACTGGATAGGTGCCACCCGTACTCATACCAGCTGGAAACCTCACTAAATACTCCATTCATAAACAAGCCCTCTCTATGCCATTATCACTGGCATCTATTAATTTTCAAATTGTCCCTATCGTGATACAATTTCTGTTCTGTGTAGCTTTTATAAATAACCATACTAGCAATACCCAGTTCATCCTGACACAAATTTTTTAGTTATTCAGAGAAGTTCTAAAAGAACAAAGATTGCCCTGATTATAAGTCAGCAAAGTAAGGTAATTGGCTAACAAAAAACAAGCAAACAATTGCTTAACACCAATGTGCTATACCAATAAAAACATTTAAAACCAATGTCATTTTTTTGTAGTTATAGATGGACAGAATGCCTTTATTTTATTTGTTTATTTTTATGTGGTGCTGAGGATTGAACCCAGTGCCTCACACGTGCTAGGCAAGCACTCTACCACTGAGATACAGCCCCAACCCCCAATGTCATTTCTTAGCTCTATAGATTTAGCAATTTAGATTAGTATTAAAATACATGGTATTCTTTACTACAACCTTAAAATGCACAAATATTTAAAAGACCATTTTCTCAAATCTACTCTTCCTTATAAGGTGATCTTTTTCAGTTCCATTGCCTTAAATGCCACCAATGCTGTGATAACACCCAAATTTAAATCCCCAATCCCAACCTCTCCTCTGAGCTCTGGACTTACTCAACATATTTACTTGGGTGTCTGTTGGGCATTTAAAACTTAACATGCCTACAAGAAAACTGCTTTTTAATCCTCATTCTTTCCCACAGACGTCTTCCATCTCAGGAAACATTACTGCCATTCACACATTACTAAGACGAAAACCAAAGAACCTAAATTCTGATACATGCTACAACATGGATAAACTTTGAAAATACTTTGCTAAATAAGCCAGACACAAAAGCACAAATATTGTATGATTCCAATTACATAGGTACCTAGAATTGTAAAATTCACAGAAAATGAAAGTAGATTGGTGGGACAAATTGTCTAATAAATACTGAGTTTCAGTTTGGGATGGTGAAAGTTAGTGGTGATTATTGTACAACCATATAAATATACTTAATGCCAACGAATTAACATTTAAAAATAGTGTTGGGTGTAATGGCTCACACCTGAAATTCCAGTTGTTCTAGAGGCTGAGGCAGGAGGATCCAAGTTCAAGACCAGTCTCAGCAACTTAGCGAGACTCTAAGTGACTTAGGGAGACCCTGCCTCAAAATAAAAAGGGATGAGGATGTAGCTCAGTGGTAAATTGCCCTTGGGTTAAATCTCCAGTACCCAAATAAATAAATAATAAAATTAGCTAAAATGGTCAACTTCATGTTACATATATTTTATTATATAAAACAAAAAAACAGAAAACTATCTCTTTCCTTCACCAACCACACCCAATTCATCAACAAGTTCTCCTAGTTCTATTTTCAAAATGATTTGGGAACTTAAGAACTTATCATACCTCTACCACCACAGTCCAAGCTGTCAACATTAACATAGATTCATTCCTACATAGCCACTATCTAGTCTCCCTGTTTCCATTCTAACATCCCTCCAGTCTATTCACAATATCCCAGCCAGAACCTTTTAAGGAGTGATCAGACCACTCTGGTCAAAATTCACCCCAGCATATTTAGAAAAAAAATCCAAATTTCCACTATGGTTTACAAGGATCTGTATGACATGTACCTGTCCCTTCCACTATCCTTCAATCATCCAAGTTGACCCCACCTTAGGGATTTTGCTCTTCCTATCATCCAGTTTCTCAATTCATTCAGATCTCTGCTCAAATGTTATATCTTGAACAACCCTATCAAAAAGAGTATTTTTCATCACTTTCCATTTCCTTACACTGCCTTATTATTTTTCATAACTCTTATTACTAGCTAAAGTATGTTTGTTTATTATAACTCTTTCACTAGATTGTAAACTTCTTGAACACAGAAAACTTTAACTTTTACCACTACCTCTTCAGAATCCAGAAAGGCACCTAGCACACTGAGTAAACTCTTGAATAAATGAACATAATGATCCTTATTGGTAGAAGGGAATATTAGTCCCTTGAATTTAATTTCATACAAATAGGCTTTATTAGGATATTAAAGGAAAGCGTGTTATTTGAAAAAAAAAATAGAAGGCAAGCTTCAATCATCCAAGCTCCTATTTTTCCTTTACAATCAGATCTGACCTCAAAAATGGAACAAGCCTTTCATAATGCAATTGATATGGACCACAATATCATACCTCTTCTATCACTGCAAATTTCACCTTATTTTTTTTAATTAACTAATTAAAACACATTCTACTATCAGTACAGGTAACTACCCAGGTTTCTGCTCAAAACTTACTCCTCTATTCACCAGTTCCCCACAAAGAATATGAGAGAGACTGACATGGTTCACACTTCCAAGATAACCACAAACATAAAGCCTTCCCTATTTTACCTACAGACTGGTCATTTCAGAAGATGTGCTTGTTTCAAATAGCATGCTTTCCTTTAATGTCCAAATAAAGTCTATTTGTATGAAATGAAAATCAAGGGAATAATATTCAGTGCTTCTACCAAAAGGATAATTATGTTCATTCATTCAAGAGTTTACTAAGTACTTACTATGTTCTAGGTGCCTTTCTGTATCTTACAAATGTCTATTATATCTGAATACTTAATTGCCTTAATTTCTTACACAAACTTTTAATTTTTATGTCTCTGACACCATTGCTTAAACCACATTTCACATTTCTAGTTGGCAATGATGTGATATAATAATAGCCATTCCTTAACTTCTATGACAAATCCCTCTCTATCACTAAACAGGTAAATAGAAATTAAGTATTTGTTATTCTGTTGCATACATAAGCACTGAGGCCAACAGACAAAATCATAAACCAATGGAATTATGCCCATCCAGAATAATTTTCATTAATGTTCCTTGGCCAGGATGCTCTTCAGCTGCATATAATATTTTCAGTAGCCCAAAAGAAACATGACACAGATATCCCATTCTCCCTTAAGTAAATCATATTTTTAATCATTTTTAAAGAAAATATATATGTGAAAAATAGGATTAAACATATTGGTCATCATTTATTTAAGTTGCCTCAAAAGCACGAAGGACAAGACTACCACCTTAGTTTTGGCAAAGAACCCCATCACACTCCAGGTAACATTCTAGTACAAATTTGAGGGCAAAGCTATTCCAGGGTTTGCAGTTGTCTTATGCTTCCTGCTGAGAGCAAACTTATCTCCATGCAGAGGATCTAGACTGCCTTCAAAGACTACCTGAGTACTTTCCTCCCTTAATTCAAGAATGTTACATTGTTTAAGAGCCACAGGCAGTAATCCAACTTGTCATTTATTGCTTAGAAAATCCTAGTTTGTTATCTATCCTGACAGTAATAAAATCATCTTTTAAAGCAACAGTAGGAAAAAAGTTCTTTCTTCTAGCTTAGCTGAAAAATAGGTGGTTGTACTTTATCACCCAGAGTAGAACATGCTATCTGCTCTCTTTAAGTGGCCATCTAAGATTTATACAGAAGTACAAAGAAGACTTATGTCCTTTGGATGACAAGAGAGGAGAGAGATTTTCTGAAGAAGCATCTTAATAATAGCTAAAAGAACTATTTAAAACAGCAATCCATTTTCTGTAAAATTGGTTGATGTGATTAATTTGGCAAAACATTTAAGAGATGAAGAAGGAAGCAGGAACATAGTGAGAAGTTCAAGCTTATAATTATTTTGTCTTATTTCACCAACAATAAATAAAGGCCCTTTAAAAGTGTTTTCCCTTTCATCTGAATGCCCATTGACCCATTTCTGCAGAGCAGTGCTGACCCCAGAAGCCCTTTCACACAGTACAACTGCCAAAAGTGAACTATCACACGTTCCTAACCAGAGAGAAACAGGCTGGAACACAATCCACCATGTGAAATATTTCACGGCCAAAATTAAAGCTTTAAAATGCCACAACCAAAAACAATACTCTTCTGATTTCAATTTTATTCTCATTGCCTTTAATCTTATCAAAGCTTGTTTTAAATGTAATACTTGCCCAATTCCCTAAATTTTCTGGCACATAAGAACAACATTTTAACATCAGTTTCTGGTTTTTGCTGTATATGTTTTAACCAAAATAAAAATGCTGAAGCACAGGATGTAAACTCCCTTTTTTAAAAGCTTCTCTAAGCATAATTCTCTCAAGGCAAAAATGACTCCTCAGTAATTTTATGGACTTTTAAGAAAACCCAGTAACTCATTCAAAACTTTGGAAAATTCCACCAAAGTGTAATCTGTTTTCAATCACTTAGCAAGAGTTTACTAAGTATGCAACAATGGGCCAGACATTAGTGGCAGATGATTTTTTTTGGATTTTTTTTTATTGGTTGTTCACAACATTACAAAGCTCTTGACATATCATATTTCATACATTAGATTGAAGTGGGTTATGAACTCCCAATTTTACCCCAAATGCAGATTGCAGAATCATGTCGGTTACACATCCACAATTTTACATAATGCCCTATTAGTAATTGTTGTATTCTGCTACCTTTCCTATCCCCCACTATCCTCCCTCCCCTTCCCTCACATCTTCTCTCTCTACCCCATCTACTGTAATTCATTTCTCTCCTTGTTTATTTTCCCATTCCCCTCACAACCTCTTATATGTAATTTTGTATAGCAATGAGGGTCTCCCTTCATTTCCATGCAATTTCCCTTTTCTCTCCCTTTCCCTCCCATCTCATGTCTCTGTTTAATGTTAATCTTCCTGCTCTTCCTCCCTGCTCTGTTCATAGCAGCACAATTCACAATAGCTAGACTGTGGAACCAACCCAGATGCCCTTCAATAGATGAATGGATAAAAAAAATGTGGCATTTATACACCATGGAATATTATGCAGCACTAAAAAATGACAAAATCATGGAATTCGCAGGGAAATGGATGGCACTAGAGCAGATTATGCTTAGTGAAGCTAGCCAATCCCTAAAAAACAAATACCAAATGTCTTCTTTGATATAATGAGAGTGGCAGATGATTTAAGATGCAGCCCGGATCTAGACTGATCACATGGAAGTCATGATCACCCTTATGGCATGAAATCAACATCTGAATGAAGTGAGGAGAATGTGACATTATCTGAAGCCACTAAGAAGGCTTCACAGAGGAACTAACACCCAACATGAGACCCAAAAGATAACAGGATTTGGCAAGGAATGCAAGGAAGATAGTCAATGCAAAGAAGCAGTATAGGCCTAGTCAAGTTCAGAATGAAAAATTAGATAGACCAGCCCTTAAGAACTAAGCTAAGCAATTTGGGCTAAGACTCGTATATGATAAGAACTTTTCTACAAACAATATGAGGAATAGGTTAAGTCAAGATGGAAGAGATTAAATTAGCCAATTATAAAATTATAGAAAATCTCAAAACAAAGACATGACAATGGAGAAAAGATATTTCTTAAATAAAAAAGACTTAAATAAAAAAGACTGATATTTAAAGGTGGAATAGAAGAGATGAAAGACAAGGATGATGTCAAGGTTTCAAGATTCTTGATACTCTTCCTCTCACAGGTGAGGCTTCTCATGCCCTCTCCTTAAATCTGGAAAGGCCATGACTACTTCAACCAAGATTCCAGCCTGATTACCAAGGCTAGGTCACAAAAGACCAAACAGCTTCCTCCTTATTTAATGTGACATTAATTTTTGGAGCTCTCAGCCAACAACGAAGTTCAACCACACTGAGGTGGTCATACTGCGGGGAATCCAAAGCAATATGTAGTGGCCATATAATGGCCCTCTAAGCAACAATCCTAGCTGAATTCAGACTTCAAGTCATTCTAATCCAGGTACCAAGAATATGACTGAATAGCCTCCAGATAATGCCAACTCCTCCCCATTTAAATCTTCCCAGCTAAAACTCCAGTCATTGCAGAATAAGATAAGTCATTCCTGCTGCTCTTTACAAATTCCTGTAAAGATTTTTATATATATATATATATATATATATATATATATATATATATATATATATATAAAATTTACATAACACATCAGTCAATAACTAAAAAGAGGTAATAGTAATATGTAAGTGAAATATTAAGGGACACATGAATAGGTTTTGGAGATGAAGAAAATTATTCTGGATACATTTAGATCATTTAAATCTGACATATCTGCAGAACATCAAATGGAGATGTTGTAAACTACCAAAAGAAGAATCTGAGCCAGGTGTGGTAGCTCACACCTGTAATCCCAGTAGCTCTGAAGGCTGAGACCAGAGGATCACAAGTTCAAAGCTCAGCTTCAGCAACATAGTGAGACCTTAAGAAATTCAAGGAGATCCCGTCTCTAAATAAAATATTAAAAAGGGATGGGGATGTAGCTCAGTGGTTAAGTGCCCCTGGATTCAAAAAAAAAAAGAAGGAAGATCCAGATTTCTAAAGAGGTAGAGGCTAAAGAAGCAATATTATAAGGGAGAAAAATAAGAAGGCCCAAAGTTCTGTAAATTCACTGGGTTCATCTAAGGGGTTGCAGTCAGAATTTGTCTGGGACTACATTCACCTCAAGTTTTGATAGGACTAAAGCACCAGTCTTATTATGCCTGGCAGTTGATTCTGGCTTTCACTTGGAAGCATAGCTGGAGCTTTCAACTGATGCGCCCAACAAGCAATCCCTTTATACAGCTTAGGGATCACATTGTATCATGGCTGGAATTTAAGAGGGAACATTCCAAGGAGTTGAAAACTGTAAGAAATCTTATGACCTATACCTGAAAAGTTAGATCATCACTTTAGCTCCACTATATTGTTCAAATGAGTCAATAAGCCCAGCGAAGGAAAATGAGACTTCATCTTAGGAAAGAAATTCATAGAAGTCATCTGTGGAGACACATTGAAGTATTGTTTCTGTCTTGAACATACTAAATACAAACTAAATGTAAACACTAAATATAAATCCTTCATGATGAGTATGGACTCTATGTACTACATGTACCTTTGAAATATCAATTTCAAAGATAATTGCAATGATACCATACTATCTTTTCAATTGAAACTAATCAATGTTTCCTTTATACTGAGAATAAAATTTAAATTCCTTTAAAAAAGAAAAATAAGAAGGTATAGAAATGGAATAATATGAAAAGTTAGAGAGGAAACTGAAAGGATCAGAGAAAGAAGAATCAAGAAAGAATAAACTTGGGAAAGCCAAGCAAATAAAAATTCTCTAAGGTGGCAGCAACTACAGTCAACAGTATCAAATGCAGTAGGAAATCAAGAAGAATCAAGAGAGAAAGAGATCAAATATATTTGACAGAATACCGGTAACTACATATTACTGTTTAGATATTAGGTGTCCCCCAAAAGCTCATGTGTGAGACGATGCAAGAAGTTTAGAGGTGAAATGATTGGCTTATAGAGGCCAATAACCTTATCAGTGTATTAATCCACTGATAGGGATTAACTGGGCAATAACTAGGCAGGTAGGGTTTGGCTAGAGGAGGTGGATCACTGGGGGTGTGCCTTTGAGGTTCATATTTTGTCATGGTAAGGAGAGAGCGCTCTCATCTTCTTTTTCTCCTTTTTCTCTACCTACCTCTTCACACACACCTACCCCTCCCTCCCTCTCTCTCTCTCTCCCTCTCCCCCTCCCCTTCTCTCCCTCTCTCCCTCCCCCCCTCCCCACCCCTTCTCTCTCTCTCCCTCTCACCTTCCTGGTGCTATTTCTGAGATGCTTTCCGGGGCTAATCACTTCCACCATAATGTTCTGCCTTACATCAGGCCCCAAGGAATGGATTCCGCTGTCTATGGACTAAGACCACTGAAACCATGAGTCCCCTAGATAAACTTTTTATCCTAAAATTGTTCTTGTCAGATCCTTTGGTCACAGAAGCAAATAAGCTGACTAAAACATTAGATGAGCAGAGACTCAATAGTGCAGAATTAAGTCAAATTACAGAAGTTGAAAAATGAACGAGAATTGAATAAACTGACACAGCCAATGTAGACTACTCCCTCAAGCATGGCTATAATACAAAAGTAACAGAGAGAACAAAATCTTGAGGGTAAGCAGGGGTTTCAAAAAGTCTGCTGATTCATTCACTCACCCAATAAATACAATTTATGTTTCTCAGTGAATATGAGTAAGATGCATAAAGGTCTATTGACCCGGGGGAAGGAATCAGTAGAGAAACTAAAAATAACAAAAAGAAATTAAGTCAAAGTTCCAGAAGAGGCAGGAAACAAAGAATAGAGAGCCCAAGTAGAGATTAGGACTGACATCTTTTTCTCTGAAGCAGAAAGGAAAGAAGGTAATAATGACTATAGAAAGAGATAGACTTAACAGAGGGAGAGAACATTAAAGAACATTAAAGAATCACCAAGAAAAGCCTATTTTTCATGTGGAATAGGAAGCAAGACCTGTGCTGGAAATAAAGAAACTGAAGTGGGACAGAAGACATGAGGAGAGCAATAAAGATTGGGAAAAGCATCAGTGGTAAATGAGAAGTAGACTGGAGACAAGTCAAAGAATCATGTCATACACAGAGCCTGGTACAAACTAGAAGCTACCTTCTAAATAGTTACTTGAACAATAAGTTAAATAAGGACAGGGGTATGACTTGTATGCTCCAGATCAGGCAGAGCAGCTAGGAAACTACAAGCCCTCAATAAATGTTTGATAAATGTACAAACAGCCTATATATGGAAAAAAAAAACAAGAAAAAATATTTCATCAGAAATCTATTCAGTATGTATGGCTGCATGTATGTGTGTGTGTGTGTTTGCATATATGTGTGCCTATCACAATGATCAAATATTTTCAGGAAAATTCATTGACTATAATAAGTATTTCCATTTCAAATCTTAAAAGAAAGCCTTAGTTTTAGTAAAGACTTTTTCTCTAATTATAAAAATATGTTCTGAGTCTTTTTCTCCTTAGTAATTGTAAAAAAAAAGTGAATCTGAATGCCTTTATAAATATAAAACACACTTCTTACCAAGAATTACCTTTGAACTAAAGAACAAAAAGCAAAAAAAACACTGATTTTGCAAGTGTTCCTTCTGGATCTATCCTCTTGCCCCAAGATTCCCCTCTTCCCCACTAGCTTTAAAATAATTACATTTTAAGCACAAAGTATAGTTTTCCTCCAAAATGGCTGATCATAATACTGAAACAAAATATTTTTCATAAGGAATACATCTATTATATATATGTATATATTTCCTAGCTATAATAAAAACATTAAGAACAGGTTAATTTAGCATAGTGTAATTCCTTTACAAGTATTGGTATTAAAGAAATGATAAGCTCCCAAACTTATAAACTTGAATTAAGTAAGTACATCAGAATTTCCCAACTGCAATTGTGAGAAACATAGCGACATCCATATTTAATTATCATTCACATCACAACTCCAGATTATAATACCATGAATAGGCTGCATTTGCAGTACCATAACAGCTAATACAAGTAGCTCTTAATGGAATTATTCACTATGTGCCAGCACCATGTAAGTGCTTCATACATGTTATATCCTTTAATATTCACAACAACTTTATAAGGTAGAAATAGGCAAAAATCATGTAGTTTGCAAGACACAGAGCCAAAAGCATGCCCCAGTCTGCCTGAAACCAAAAACTTAAACTGTTAACAGCTATACACATATTGTAATGAAGTCAATAACGGTGCTGTAAATGGTGACACAAAATATGTTCTGTTCCAAGACTGTTCCAAGACTGTTCAATATCTCAAAACCCAAAACTAAACCTTGAACTAAAATTTCCTGGTTTGTCCTAATATGATGACCAAAATACCATACATGTTGTTCATTATTTTCCAAATTTCAGAAATAACTGAGTCAAACATCAGAAAACACAAATATATACATGCCTACCTCTGGGTTCTAGCAGATTATGGATTCCCTACATCAGTATCATACTTGTATAGATAACACACATTATTTTTCCACATATGCTATCTATTGAGAACTGAAATTGCATAGTAATAGTAGAAAGTACGTTAGAAGCACAGTCACAGCTAGACATGTCAAATAATTCTCGCCTATATTTTAAAATGTATAAAGGAGAAAATAAAATCAATTTTGAAATATGTAATTTTATTACTCTTTGGTAATTTATGGAGTCACACAATATATCCAATGTTAATTTTTATTTTAAGTATCTAAAAAAAAAAGCACCCAAAATTAACTAAATACCTCCATAGACTATAGCAAAATAAAAAATGAAGCAGTTAGGAGTACATAGGTACAATTTAATCTATGCATACTTTTTTTTTTTAATTTTTTATTGATTATTTAAAGCATTACATAGCTCATGATATATCATCTTTCATACATTAGACTCAAATTGTGTTTTGAACTCCCATTTTCACCCCAAATATAGATTGCAGAATCACATCTGTTACATATTCACATTTTTACATAATGCCATATTAGTGTCTGTTGTATTCTGCTACCTTTCCTAACCCCTACTATCCCCCCTCCCCTCCCCTCCCCTCCCATCTTCCCTCTCTATCTCCCCTGCTGTTGTTCAATTCTCTCCCTTTTTTTTCCCTCCCCCTTGCCCCTCATAGCCTCTTATAATTTTATGTATCCTTGAAGGTCTCCTACCATTTCCATATGCTTTCCCTTCTCTCTCCGTTTCTCTCCCCCCATTCGTCTTTGTTTACTGTAGTCTTTTCCTCATGCTCTTCCTTCCTGTTCTGTTCTTAGTTGTTCTCTTTATATCAAAGCAGACATTTGGCATTTGTTTTTTAGGGCTTGGCTAGCTTCACTTAGCATAATCTGCTCTAATGCCATCCATTTCCCTGCAAATTCTATGATTTTGTCATTTCTTAGTGCTGCATAATATTCCATTGTGTATAGATGCCACATTTTTTTTATCCATTCATCTATTGAAGGGCATCTAGGTTGGTTCCACAGTCTAGCTATTGTGAATTGTGCCGCTATAATCATTGATGCAGCCGTATCCCTATAGTGCGCTCTTTTAAGGTCCTCAGGGAATAGTCCGAGAAGTGCAATAGCTGGGTCAAATGGTGGTTCCATTCCCAGCTTTCCCAGGAATCTCCATACTGCTTTCCAAATTGGCCTCACCATTTTTATGCATACTTTTTGATCTAGTAGTTTTATTTCTAGAATCTATCCTACAAAAATATCTTTTCTGTGTAAGAATGCTATATAAGAATTCCACTATAGTGTCATTAGAATAAGTGGGAGAGAACCAACCTAAATATTTCATCAAAAGCTGACTGGTTAAATATATTATAGTCAAGCAATAATGCAGCAGCCATTAAAAATATCATAGAGAGACATGCATTAACATACATACATTTTTTTTAATTTTTATGTGGAAAGAAGAAGAGCAAAAGGATATACATACAACTACTTCCTACAGTTAATTCTTAAGTATAAAGGAGGGAGTATGATCCTTCAGTTTTATGTTACATACATATTCTACTTGAATTTTGTTTCAATGGACATAAATTATTTTTATAGTATCTTGTTCCTTAAAAAATAACTGAATTACTAACACTTAAAAATTGAATCCAGAATAATCCTTCTGCAGATTGTAAATTGTGAAAATTAGTTTAAGATATGATCTCCTTGCAGAAATGTGAAAGCCTTTTCTGGAATACATAGCAAATGATATATGGTCAACACTTAAATGCTATTTAAGTGTTATTATTAAATGCAACCAGTACTAATGGAAGCATTTTTAGTTCTTTAAAGACATGAAACTATATAAAGTAAAACTATATATATTTATTAAAATGTTTATTTTAATAAATTAATATTTTTATTAATTAATACCTACCGAATCATTCGCTGACAGTGCAAGTGCAAGGTTCACTGAAAGAAACAAAAAGTAATTAAATTTAGTAACTTCTATTAAAATTCATGTGACTTTAATATTTTCAGTGTAATAACCAAGTATAGAAATTTTTAATATAGCTCCCTTATTTGCAAAGAAAAATGACATGGAGAGAATGTAGAAAGTAAAAAAAAAAAAAAAAGCAATTTAGCAATAACATAATTTAGCAATAGATACTGGTCCTAAAATTAACATTTTAAATAGTTTATAAATTGTTACAATTTTGTTCAAATAATCCACTTGGCTTTTTTATTTTAAAACATAATTCAATTATTTTAAAAAGCATATTTTATAGAAATTTATCTTTTGATAAATAAAAATGGATATGAACCTATGTCTTTTAGAAATAAATGCTGATATTTTAGGAGTCCCAAGTATCTAAACTCATAAATACACATGTATACAAAAGGTTGGGCGACTGTACAGAGGGAAGAGAAGAAGTTAAAAGGATAAAATGTGTTTCCCAAATTGCTTATGCCAGTGAATCAAAGAGACCTGAAGTAGGAAAGTAGTGATCCCAAAGCTTCTTTAGTCCAGCAATGGAAGAATGCTACATCTAAGAAGAGAGGTCATCAATAACATACTTCCAAGACTGATAAATAAATAGACCCTCATACTGTGAATAACATTTCCTTATAGAACAATACCATAAATTGTATCAGAGTGTTTCCTTTAAAGTAGTTACACTAGGAACAATGGAACATGATGTAATCCCAGTGGCTCAGGAGGCTGAGGCAGAAGGATGGTAAAACTAAGGACAGCCTCAGCAACTTCATAAGGCCCTACACAACTTACCAAGATCCTGTCTCAAAATAAAAAAATTAAATTAAATTAAAAAGGCTGGGGATGTAGCTCAGTGGAAAAGTACCCCTGGGTTCACTCCCCAGTAAAGAAGAAGAAGGAAAAGGAGGAGGAGAAGGCGGCGGCAGACCTGATGCAAATCCCAGCTCTAGCACCTTCTATTGTATAACCCTGAGTACATTATTTTACCTGTAAAGCTGCTTCCTCCTCTACAAAGATAATTCCTACTTTATAATTGTTGTGAGGATTAAATGAAATACTATATTTAAAGTGCTTAGGCTGAGGCAGGAGAATCATGAGATCAAAGCCAGCCTCAGCAACTTAGTGAGGCTCTAAGCAACTTTGAGAGACCCCATTTCAAAGTAAAAAATAAAAAGGGCTACAGATATGGCTCAGTGGTTAAGTGCCCCTGGGTTCAATCCACAGTACCATACATAGATAAATAAATAAAGTACATAGGGTATGGAACTTGATAAGTATCTCTAGCATATCTTGAAAATATTTCTAGTGTACATATTCAAATGGTAAGTATTTTTAAATAGTTTGGAAAAGGAAAAAATACATCAGGGGAAAGAAATATAATATCAACAGAGTTACAAAGAAATAACCTATTTTTAAGGCTTGGGTATGCTGACAGAACTGTCATGAAAAAATACAGACTAGCTGTTTGGAACACATGGTACAATGTTAAAGGGGAAAAATAAGTAAAGGACATTTACTGAAGCACCTACTACGTGTCACACTCTATTCACTTTTTCGTACATTTTCCTATTTAAAAGTTGTCACATTCCATGACAACAGATCATCTTCCAACTAAAAACAATAAACAATCTGTTTTAAACAAGCAGCTGGCCTACAGACCCCAAAAAAATGCACACACAAGTATAATCGGGAAAACACTTCCCATCTTTATCCAGTCTATGTAATCACAGTGTGTAAAAGAATTCACACTACTGAAAACAGGTTAATGTACTCCAAATTTTCCAAAACTAGAGAAGATTCTAGAACCAAAGATTAAGAGCTTCTAAATTTTAAAAACAAATCACCAAATGGGTTATAAGCCTTTAAGGAAAAAAAAAATGTGTAGGTATAGCCTGAATTCATTAAGAACAAATCACTAATCATTTTTAATAATAGTACAGTATCTAACAAATAGATATGGATAATAATCTCACAACACTTGATAAACCTTAATTTCTCTAAAACATCTGACAAACTCTTCCACAATTTCCTTCAGGTCAAAATGGAAAAACCAAAGCTAATAACACTCTATAGCTGGTTGCTGGTTGTACAACTATAAAACAATTATACCAAGAAGGTACAAAATATGGCTTAAAGTTTACACAGAAGACCTCTAATGAAATGCACAGAATTCGTACCCAGTCTTATTTTAAAAAGGCTTCAATAGAACTAAAGAATTTTAATGTAAATATATTCTTCTTAACTTTAGGCTAACAATCTGAAAAGAACACAAATTTTTTTAAAAATCTTGCCAGTCTAGAACTAGGTCAGAATTTTACAAAATGAAATATAATGAAGATAAAATTTAAAAAAAAAATCAACTGCAAGAAAAGATTGGGTAAGGCCTAAATTAGCAGCCATTCCTACTGAACTCACTGAAAATTCAAAAAGAGGTATTTATAAAACATGAATACTTTATGGCTCCAAAAAATAAATTACAAGGGTCTAATACAAGTTAAAGTTATAAGTTCTACAGACCTGATGTACAGCAGGTGATTATAGTTAATAATAACGTACACCTGAAATTCACTGATAGTAATCTTCAGTATTCTCACCACACACACGTAAAAATTAACTAGGTGGGGTAATGGATGTGTTAATTACCTTGATTGTGGATATCATTTCACAATATGTATGTATATCAAAACACCAAATTCTATACCTTAAATATACACAAAATTTATTTGTCAAAACACCTCAATAAAGCTGAAAAAAAAAAATTAAAGTTACCTCTACTGAGAATTGGAAAAAACTTCCCTTTTATATTTACACTAACATAACTATTATTTTTATCAATAAAAGATTTCTTTTAAAAAATTTTTGGAATTATTAGTCTTGACTAATAATTAACTCTTTTATTTCTTTTTTCTTTGCTGGGGATCAGGCTCAGGACCATATACATGCCAGGCAAACTACAACCACAGCCAAATTCTGATTTTGGTGGCACTTCTTTTTTGGGTTCTGAAAGTAGGATTTTAGCAACAAACTTACAATCAATAAAAAGACCACCAAAATACCTCTTTATTCGTAGCATGTTAACATAAAAGATATAAAGGGTAGATAACACTTTAAATAATTAAAACAATTTTAAACCTTTTCAAGCACTTTCAAATATTAGGCCAATGTTGACTTTATATATAGTGAAAATTATATTATGGTTACATAAAAAAAAAGGTCACAAAAACAAGCAATCTCGCTGCAGATATGTAGCTACATATTCATTGATAAAGACAGGAAAAGAGCATACATATTTTAAAGTTATTAGGTGTTTTAAAAATAAGAGTAACAAATTACTGAGCACTTACTATGATGGAGTCTAACTAGTTACCTTGTTTAATTTGCATAACCATCCTATGAAAGAGGGCATTTGACCCCTTTTCATAGTTAAGAAAAGTGAAGATCTGCTGGGTAACCTAGCCACTTTTTCCTCAGTTATGGTATAGACAACCTGGTTCTATATTTAGTTCTGTCTAACTCCAAATGGAAGCTCCACTCAATATCAACTCCAGATACTAAGAAATCAATTATTGGTAACTTCATAAACAATAAATTAAAGAATAATTTTTATAATGTGCATTTGCCAGCTGGTGTGAATTCTTAATCAGAATCAGAATGAACATTCTACCTGCTGTAGTAGATTTTCCAACTCCACCCTTCCCAGAAGCCACAACTATAACTTGTTTAACACCTTCTATTGGTTTCTGTTTTGGGAGTCCTCGCGACATGATTTGTGTTCTTCTTTGTTTTAGATTCTCACTGTCAGCGCCAGACAACTTCAAGAAAAAAAAAGAAAAGAAAGTGTTTTAAATAAACCATCTCCACTCTCACGCTGTAAAAGTAAAAACAATGCTGATTTTGCAATTAAGAGGGCTTTCTTTTCTAATTCTGCTTCTCTCCACTAGTTCTGCATTTAATGGTATTCACCTGTTACAGATCACAATTGTAAAGATACATTGTTTAAACTGAAATGTTTCTGCTAGGATATGCTTTTAAAATGAAAATAAGTTGCCTCTTTATGGAGTTAAATCTTTCTCGTGTTTTCCTTCTCTTTAACCTATTTACTAAATAACCCAAAACCAAGAAAGCAATGTGCCACACACATCCGTGTGTTTCATGCCCCGCCACGTCTCAGCCCGGTCCTACTGAGGGCCTGCTGGAAAAGCGGGCAAGCCCAGCCAACTAACTGAAGTCTCACAGAGCCTGCAATTGGAAGGGACCCAAGAGGGACTGAGTGGAGTCCCTGGCAAGAGGCAATGCCAGGGGGACCTGCAGCCCGGGCGCCTCACATAGTCGTCCCGCCCGCCTCCCCCAGCTCTGCAGCACCACGGACCTGGCGCCGACACACCAATGACCGGCTTCTCCCAAGCGGGGCAGGGATCCTGCCACCACCTCGGAGCAACAGCCCACCACAGAGCAACAGATGCTGCCAAGTCCCCATGGCGCGGAAAGCGGCCCTGAGACCTGCTGGGAAATGTCGTAGCGGACGCGGAGTAATGACGTCACATAGCAACCGCGGCTTCCTCTCCCTAGCGACTGGTCTTTACGTTTCTTCAGCCGGGGAAACCTGTTCTGGTCCTGTTTGTGGCCGCCTACAAAGCATTTTTCAACATTTCACCAAATGTTTGCGAAGCGTTTCACATAACAGCTCCTTTTATCCTTACCGGAGTTCCAGAGAAAGCAAAAGACTCTACTAGGATCCTATTTTTATTAGTAACAAAACCGAGACTTGGTTCAAGAAGGTATGACGCGACTTAAATTCGAAACGACAGAACTTGAGAATTACTTCAGGTTTTCTTACTGCATAGTACCGTATGTGGTCACTTAAACACAGCCACGGTTAAAGATCTTACATTTTTAAATTTTTTTTTTCTGCCCGATCTATTATGCTGTTCACTGCTTGTGTTGCTGACAATTCCCCTGAAGAGATGTCTGGTGCTTTACTTGAGTCGAAAAATTTAGCTAAATCAGAAAACGGGTCCCTAGGAGGCAAGTTTCGCTCAAAAGGACTGAGGGTGTAGCTCAGCTGTAAGGCACTGGCCTAGCGTGGGGGGAGGGGGAAACGCTGGACTCAATCCTCAGCCCACTGGGAGGTGGGGAGAGCTTAAATAAGACAGATCTTTAGAGAAAAGGTGGAATTTATCCTGGAGGAAGAAAGGAGACCGAGCTTGAGGAAAGAGGTGGAATTTATTCTGGAGGAAAAAAAAAATGAACATCCCTATAACCCGAAATAGATAAGAAAGTGAGAGAAATCGCTTTAGGAGTGCTCTGGGACTGATCCAGGAAACCAGGCCCAACAAGTGGATGATTGGGATGTGGTACAGTTTACCCTCAATCTCCATAATATTTTCTAGGACAGATTCTCATTTCGTTCATATGCTTCTAATTTGTAGGTCAAAGACACAAGTTCATTCATTTTATTTTATTCTAACCTGATTTTCAAGTTTCTTATGTTTAATACAGGCATAACAACCTCAAAGAATTATTATAAAGATTAAGTGAGAGGTTTTGTCAGGGGACAAATAGCTGAGAATGGTGGGAACACAAGGTTAAGAGAATAATTCTATAAAATGAGCCCACTGTACTGACTCCCCACAGGCTTTCTTTGCCAAAAAACAATCTGCTTGCAGCCCCACCTGGCCGTGGGGGATAGGAAATGTCACATTCCTCAACAAACTAAGGCAGAGGGCAGAAGGCCTGGCAGTCAGTGTAGACAATGAATGATGGGGGTCAAGAGAGAATGACAGTGTTTTATCCCTGGGTTGTTAACAGCTAACCTACAGGATCAAACTTTCCCAGCTCAACTGGGATGCTAACACCTCTAGGGGATTGTATTTACCAACACGAGGGATTACGCTCTTGTGCTACTCCTTCCTGAGAATATGGGGAATTCTGGAGGTCTTAAAAAGAGCAAGACACACCTACTCCTGGGGGCACCCAGCTCTGGCCCCCTTCTTTTTGAAGAAGTCTACATCATCCTCTGTCCCTCTCTTAAATAAAACTTTCTAAGCTTGCCTCCATGTTTCTCAGGTGTTTAATCTTCAACACTGGAGGAAAAGGACTCCTTCCTGATCTCCAAGACCAGTATCAATATTAGCATCAAAGTACATTTCATGTACTAAACTCTGAGAAAAACGTTCAATTCCTTGATTTTTATCCCCTAATCCCACAAATTTATTGTTTCATCCAACTTTATTTACACTAGGTTTGACACTTTTTAACTTGCTTTATATCACTTTATTATCATTTGTGACATGTTTTCTCAACTAATTCTATTATCTTTTTTAGATTTTTTTTCTGCTTAATTTGTGTAAATTGTGAGCCAAAAGTACAGTGATAAAGGAAACAACTCTCAGAATAATTCATTCACTAAACAGGAAATGCCAAATATTTGTTTCTCTCCAGGTAGCCCTGTGAAACTTTTTCTTAAGATTCATTCATTCAACAGATATTTATTAAACTACTACATGTAAAGCATTTTACTATATTCATTTTATATATTCAGTTTTGAACCAGACATAATCCCTCCACTGAAAGACTTTATAGTCCAGAGCAGAAGAACAAATAAATTAACAAGCAATTACAGTACAGTGTGATAAATTCAGGAGAAAAATGCTGAGTGCTACAGGAGAGCTAAGAAGAGGAACCCTATTCAATCAGGAAAGGCTTCTAAATAGGGTAACATCTGCATGGAGCCCTGAGTGCAGGTAATGTGTAGGAGTTAGCTGGGAGAACTACTAAATGGTTATTGTACAGAGAGAAGAAATGAACTGTTACCCCATAAATATGTACAATCATTATATTAATTGAAAATAAAAAAGGACAAAATAACAAGCAAGTACTGCAAATAATTTGTATAGTTTGAGGATAGTTTGACTAAAAAGATGTAGATAGAGGTGGCTAAAGATGGCAGTTGCAGGCTGGGGATGTAGCTCTGTGGTAAAGCTCTTGCCTAGCATGCCCAAGGCACATTGGCCAAATCGTGAAAGGATTTATAAAGGGATTTAGACTGAGGGAACCATCAAAGATTAATTTTAAACAGGAATGAAACATGATCAGATTTGTGTTCTAGAAATATAATGATTACTAGGTTTAAAAAATGGATTAGAAACCAGAGGCAAGAAGACATGCTGTTATTATGGTAATTCAAAGGAGATTTGGAGGCTTGACTTAACATCTCTAAATTTCACTGATTATTAATAAAATAGATAATACCTACTTGTAGAGTAGTAGTGAAGTCCAGCTTAAGATAATGCATGTAGAATGCCTATCACATAGTACATAGAAATTGTTTACTGTTAATAATTGCTTAGGATTACTAGTCATGTAGAAGTTTATGACATGGGCAAGCAGAATGAATTGACATTCCTTGAGAGAAAATATACAGGGAGGAACAAGTGACTGATTTTTCTATAATAAATGAATCATTAATTTGGTTTACTGATAAGCCTATTAAAATTTCAGAAGAATAGTAAGATGCCCATTGTTTCTTCTCCAACAGCCACTCTCACACACCCAAGGCCCCTTCTCAAAAGAATATTTTCCGTTAGCCTCTAAGATTCACTCATTTGACCCCATCCCTATAATCACTAATTTGATTAAAGACTGATGCACAATGAAAAATTGGGCCAATCAGATTCTTTCTGCAGAGAACTTAAACAATAGAAAAAGAAATGTTACTCAATTTAATTTGCATTTGACCTGATAAGGCTGAAATGACTATTTTCTGCTATGTGAACAGACCAAAAAAAAAAGGCCATTGTTAATAATAAGAAGAAAGTAGATGATAAGAGGTTATGTGTTCATAGAGGGAGGTGAAAAGACCTGCACTGGTTCCTAGCAGTTTTCCCTCCTTCGGTGGTAGTTAGTCCATAGCAGGATGAGGCTGCACTTTCTATGCTTAGATCCATGAGATATGCTCACATCCATCAGATAAGTTCCCTTTCTGCCTTAGCCTAAATTGAGTGGGCTTTTGTGCATTTGTAACTATGATGACACATATTTTAAAATATTTATCAGGAATTCTTTCCCTGTCATTCTTTGTATCTCATATAGCCCTTCCTCATTTGGACAGATTATGTAACATCACTTTCTGACACAGCAAAATATCAGGGAAAAGAGATTACTTTCTTGCCTTTGGATTTTGAAAATGGGAACTCTTTAGGACAGGTCTAGCTAGACAGGTCTAGCAAAAACAATAGATTTGGAAGACTTGTATAATGATACAAGGATATGATTTCTTGCCTTAGGATTATATTTGACAGAAAGTAGCAGAAAATCTATAATTATTTTAAGCAAATTGGGGTATATTAGTCTCATATGAAAAGTTTAGAGGTAGAACCTACAGATCTGATGCAATGAATGGGTCCATGGTTGTAATCATATCCCAAATTAATTCTTTTTATTCCATTGTCTTGGTATCCTCAATTTTGTTCCCTCATAGTCATAAGATGGCATCAAGACTATGTTCCATATAATAGTAAAAAAAAAAAGGTAAAGAGTTTCCACAGTGAGTTTCTCTGGCTCTATTTGGGAAAGGAAATCACATGTGTGCCTGCACACATGTGTGTGCACACACTCCCTGAACTGGCTAGAACCAGGTCACATGACCACTCTTAAAAGCAAGAGAGGCTGAGAAATCAAGCATCGAAATATCTCTAACTTATAGAGTAGAGGAAAGCAGTGGGTACCTAGAAATGGGCATTGAACGAGAGACTATATTAAACTATGGGGAATGGAGAGAAAAGAAAAGCAAGAACTCAGATAACCTTGCCAATCTCCTGAACCCTTGCCACCTTCAAAAAAAGGCTAGAAATCCATATACTCACTTCCTCAGTCTCACATGCTAACTCTGAACATATTCTGACCTTGTATGACATAGTTCTGGACAATGTGATATGAGGAAAATGTTCTGGGAATGTGGGGGTTCTGAGAAAGTCTCTGCTTTTCTGGTAGAGTAGAACCTAGTTGGTGACACCTGGATATATGGCAATCACTTCGTGAACACGAAAAGCACAGTTGTGATAAACACAATGAGAAAACTCAGTAAAGATAATGTCGGGCCGAGCTCAGTGGTGCACACCTGTAATCCCAGCAGTTTGGGAGGCTGAGGCGGGAGGATCATGAGTTCAAAGCCATCTTCAGCAACAACAAGGCACTAAGCAACTCAAGACCCTGTCTCTAAATAAAATACAAAAAATGGCTGGGGATGTGGCTCAGTGGTTGAGTGCCCCTGAGTCCAATCTCCAGTATCAAAAAAAAAAAAAAAAAAAGATAACATATGGGAAGTGTGGTAGAAAAATGAATTCTTGGTGGTACAGTTAAGCTGCTATACTAGTCCTCTTATTATTACATCTCCAGATCTCTTATTATGTGAGATAACTAATTATTTAAACCTCTACTGGTTAGCACTTCCATCACTTGAACTAAAATAATCTATGCCTATTACAGCTCCTAAGAAGAAAGCCCATATACTTTGACTACCTCTCCCCAAGATTAATCCCTAGTGGGAAAGGAGGACAACAGAATTCCAAATCAGTTTGCAGGACTTGACTCTACTCTATATGAGAACAATAGAATCAATGCTTCCATTCCCAGGTGGAACTCAGTACTGTGGCAGGACCCCAGGATCAAATGGTTGAGTTTTTTGTTTAACCAGACAGGCCTGAGTGAGCCAAGGAATGGTTGAGAAACTTCTGATCCTAAAGAGGCCTCACAATCAAGAATGAGGGAACACTTGGCAACAATCTGAATGGTTAGGTAGGTGGCATCTCCATGGATGCCAAAATGAATAGAAGACCTTGAGGATTAAATCTGCTGCACTATGTGGACATCTGGATACTACACAAGCTCCCTGTAACTTAGCTACAATCCTAGTGGAATCTATGTTAAAATTAAGTCTCCACCATCTCGGCAAAAATTTATAAAGAAATATTGATCAAAACAAGGAGGATGCCCTTGAAAGTCTCACAACTTTGTCTAGGGAAATCGTGTATTGTTTTCCAGATTTGTACCTGCTAATTTGCCCCTCCCTTCTCTCAAAAAAAAAGATCCTTCTTGAGTGACTGAGGAGTCACTGAAAACTCAGATTCCCACACAGAGGAGGAGCTATTACTGCATTGCCTGTCAGTGGATCCAGATGCCCTCAATGACGCTGAGAACATGCTCTACTCCCTTGCCCAGCTCAGCCAGGACAGTCTCTTTTGAATATACTGAATGAAGCTCAGAAAATAATGCCAGTTCCTTCACTTTAAGGTTACTGTCTGTAACTAAACCTCTGACCAGTCCAAGTACTTATCAAAAACAAAAACTTCATCCCATCTCTAGGACTTGCCTAAATGACAATACTATTAATTTATCCTACTTTGCCTGACACTTTATTTCCAAATCTCTTCTCTCATGACTCCAAGTATGAAACTGTCTCTTATCTATACCTAATACAAATTTTTAGACTAAAATAAAGAATAATTCTGTTTAAGTGACTAGCTTCCAATCAGCCAGCACCTCTGTAGAAAATCTAGCCTAAGAAATTTGTGGACTTTCCCATATCAGAGACTTTGCTGGACTTTTTTCATATATTAGCTCACTTAAACTAGCCTTATTAAAGAAGTTTCCCCCACCACTTCTTTATTTTTTTTGGGGGGGAGTATTGGGGATTGAGCCCAGGAGCACTCAAACACTGAGCCACATCTCCAGCCCATTTTGTAAAAAATATTTTATTAGAGACAAAGTCTCACTGAGTTGTTTAGTGCCTCACTAAGTTGCTGAGGCTGGCTTTGAACTCGTGATCCTCCTGCCTCAGTCTCCCGAGCTGCTGGGATTACAGGCACGCACCACTGTGCCCAGACCCATTCTTTTTTTTAATATTCATTTTTTAGTTGTAGTTGGACATAATATGTTTATTTCACTTATTTATTTATGTTTTTAATTTGGTGCTGAGGATCGAACCCAGGATCTCTCACGTGCGAGGTGGGCACTCTACCGCTGAGCCACAACTCCAGCACCCCCAAGACCCATTCTTAAAATTAAAAATGTACATATCAGACTGGATAGACTTCTGAGAGTATGTCTTCAAGTGACTAAAAAAAAAAATCCACTTCTAGAGTGTGATGGGATGGGTTTCTAAATGCCAGTATTCACAGCCAGATAAATTATAGGTGATTTGACATTTAAATTTATAATTTATAAGCTTGAGCTGAACCCTTAGACAAAGATCACAACCTTAGTTTGTAGATGAATATTATCATATGTAGCTTGTTTAAAACTTCAAAGAAGATCTTATCCTGAAATAGAAGCCACACAATCAGGATTTGGAAGAAGCATTTGTCACCCAGGGCAAATACTCACTACACAAAGGACCTCACATTCCTATGGTTTTGCTTTTTTATTTCATTTTCTCTGGTAGTGAGCATATGTATTTTTTTCAACCAAGCCCTTCCTAACCTTCAAATCTGTCTTAAATCTGTCTTAGAGATTAGAGGACATAAGTTTCTACAAGAGTTTGCCAAAACATGTCTTCATTGTGTATTCGGAAGAGAATTTTCCTGTTTGTACTTTAGAGGACATACCAAGGACAATGACAAAGCAGAGACCCATCAAGATACCAAATCTTCACTTCAGCTAATGTGAAGTTCTATTTTCTGCAGGGAGAAAGATAATGTAGTTCTTGTGTCTTACATTGCTGCCAGACTGCAAGGATGTCCTCTAGAACCATGTGACTTGGAGGACATTTTAGTGTACTTGTTGTTCTGGTACCAAATATTATCAATTCATTTATTAACCTTCCCTATGTAGGATATATTTACCATATGTAAAGATATTATACATTATATGTATAACATATATTATACATTATATGTATAGCAGATCCAAAATTTTTCTAACCCATTTATATAAGTGAGAAATTCCTACAAATCACACCATCTCTCAAACTGCATTCTTTATTTAGATTTAGAATATGGAGCAGAAATAACAATTTTAAGGATTACAATATCAATATTCTGAAATAGACTGCAAAATTTAAAAGATTGAGGTCCAGAGCTGGGGATGTAGCTCAGTGGTGGAGCACTTACGTAACATGTGTGAGGTATTGAGTTTGATCTCCAGCACTGAAAAAAAAAAAAAAAACATGAAGTTAATCTTTGCTTTCTGCCTTCCAAACAGTTCCATCTCGCTTGAAGTGTTCCAATTCATATGAGCCACCCCTACAGGCAATATTTGGGTGCATTTCCCATAGCATCTTCTGCAGCTTAACTCAATTACATTTTGAAAATAGGATTTTCCTGACCACCCATGATACAAGGTAATGAACTTACTCTCAATCCTATTAAAGTACATCCATCAACCATAACTCAACAGTCCAAACACTACTGAATTCAGAACTACTCCCATTTTATGCTTTTCCAGTCTTGCTAGTCTTCAAAACAGATAAAAATGGTATTGCAAGGAGTATGTTTGGGGTGGGGGGGGCTATATTCTAAACAGTTTAAGAGCTGATATTCTGACCTGATTAGAAATACAAATAGCTCTTTCAGATACCTGATGAAGTTCTGTCAATTAATCAAAGACTTTGTTATTTTAATGTCCCATTTAATTTCTTTTGCAAATTTCTAATCATGTGCAAAAATTTATATTTTATTTAGGAGAACACTGTGGCAATATGCCATTGAAAATGCCATTTGTAATGGAGTTCATTTACCAGCAAAACATTCATCAGCATTTGCTGATGAAATGCACACTCAAATAAGTTTTTGAAGGATTGTATTTTTCTCTAATGATTTTCTGAGGTACAACTCTTTTCCAGAGTATGACTTTATCATTTCATAGCTGATAACTCTAGAGAAAGAGCAGAATAGTAGAAAAATGTACCCAAGTAGTTTGTGGTTATTAGTTTGTGGTACTATATAAATTACTGGAAATTTCACTGTTGATCAATCCAAATTCAGAAGCTACAAAAGTAAAAAGTACTTTGTTTGGTACCTTAGGAATTGCAATTTGGGACACATAGGTTCAGATAGTTCTAAATTAGTGTTCCAAAGAGGTAGGAAAAGTGGGAACTTTAATGAACTATTAAAGGTCCAGATAAAAAGGGGGCTACTTGAGAAAGAATAGGGGCCAAGAGAATGAGACCAATTTTTTAAAGAATATAAAGAAGTGTCTATAAAACAGGAATCCTATGACTTCTTGATATGCATCATGAGCCTCTCGATAAATATAAATGTCCACTAGTCCAGCCACTCCAGATGTCAAAGGTCGGGAGACAGTGATAAAAGTTCACATTCCAGGCAGCAGGTGGAATGGTGCTTAAGTCCTGCTTCCTAACAGTACTTTGACTTCACCTCTTAAAGCTCTTTTGATAATAATTCATTTGTTTTATAATATTATCAAACCCCATAAAATATTTTAATATCAGTCACTACAAAAGGAACATGGAGGTAATGAATTGTAAAATCTCTTTGCTTTCCAAACCAAGTTATTTTTTTTACATAGTGTGTTAGCTTTGCATTACTAAAACCAAAATACCCAACAAGATCAACTCAAAGGAGGAAAAGTTTATTTTGGCTTATACCCCACAATGCCTACAGCTACCACCCATTTAGTCTATTCAAAATAGGATGGATTGAACATATGGTTCCCATAATTGAATCCTTCACTCTCTGCATCAACACAGGAGATTTTGGGGGTGGTCATCTCACATCCAAACCATAGCATTTTGCCCAAGATCTCAAAATCTCATGTCCATCTCACAATGAAAAATGAGTTTAGTTTATTCCAAAGAATCCCCATAGTCTTAACAGTTTCAGTATTGCCTAAAAGCTCAAGTTCAAAGTTTCATTTTAGGCTCAAGACAAACTCTTGGTAGTGAGCTCCTGTCAAAATAAAAAGCAAGTTACATGCATCCAATATACCATGGCACAGAGCAACCATTCCAATTCCCAAAGGAAGAAACAGGAGCATAGAATGAAGTGATGGGGCCAAAGACCAAAATGTAGCTGAGTAAACAAGTCCTATAGCTCCACATCTAGCATCTGGGGCACTTGGCAGTGAGATGTGCTCTCCAAAGGCCTTGAGAAGTCCTGCCCCTTTAGCCTTGATGGTTGCAGCCCATATGGCCTCTCTTGTAGCCTAGCTCACTCCTATGCCAGCAGCTTTTCTAGGCAAAGTCCACATTACTCAAATCAATGTTGCAGAGAACTCTGCCAAATTTATTCCTAAAAATATCTGCATAGAATCTCCATTGACTACTCTCATGTACATCTAAAAAGAACAAATAAAAAATATGAAAAAAAGAATCTCCATTGAACCATAATTTTTGCAATTCTTTTTTTCCTCCAGCTTTGTGGAAATATAATTGACAAATAAAAATTGCATATCTTCAGATTCACAATTGCCATGAGGTTAGCAGGGTAGTTCTTGTTAGTCCCTTTTCTGGATAAGAAAATGAAGAATCAGAGGGTTAGATGATTTGTTTTAAGGCAAACTGTTGAAAGCAAACAGATACTCTTATTTATACAGGATGACTACATACTGCTGAAAAACAATATTCCCTTAGGACTAGCTACCACAGAAGTATCTGGGGAAATGGCACCACCTCTACAGAAAGAAATCTAGACTCCTACTCCACTGCTTAATTTAGTAGGTATTTTCACCTCTAAGCTTCTCATGTAAACTTAGGTTTTATTAGCTTTAGCTAAAAGCAATTTATTTCAAAGACCATCAAACATATTTGATTGCCTTCTGTTGAGCAGCATTGTAATCACATTTTAACTTATAAGCTATCTAAATGTTCATTAAAATATTGTTCATGTCCCACTTATTATAATAATTAAAAATCTTTCTATTCTTCCTAATTCTATCATTCCTTGAAATTCTGTCTCAAATGCTTCTCTTCCCATAAAGACTTCTTTGGTCATTTCATCAGTTATATTAATCTCGCCTTCCTTAACAGCCTTTAACATTTTTTAATAGAGCATGAACTTAAAGTGCCATTTGATCACTTTTGTTTTATACATTTAAATTAGTAAAGTTAACCTATATCAAGTCTCTTATACAACCTGTTTTCAATCTCAAATCAATATTACCATACATATCCAGGTTTACTTTAAATGAGGCATGATATTATATTTGTATTCATCCATACCACTTAATCCTTAATTTTAGCCAATTTTGAACTTTATTACATATTACCTTTTATTATTTTCTAATTGTGTTTTCTCATCTGAGGACCAGAGTTATATCATAGCAACAATTTGTGTCATCTATCGATAGCACAGTGCCAAATACAATGTAAGGTCTCAGTTGCTGACCAGTTAGTTATTATGACAACACTGATAATGGAATTATCAGTGAAGTAGAAAGTTTGAAAAGTTTCAGATAGTGTCATAAATCTGCTACCAACTAGATGTATTATCTTGCATAAATTATATAACTCTCTAAATTTACTTCTGAAAGACAACATGAAGGGATTAAACTAAATAATCTGTAGATTTATCATTCAGACTCATATTGAATTAAATTAGGAACTGAAGGGAACAAAGTTGTTTAACTTGACTTTTCCCAAAATAATTTTGAGAAAATCAGGGCAAATACTTAGAGATAGTTCAGTCTTGGGGAGGGGAGGGAAGACTCAAATTGCCTTCCTTAAATAGGACACAAAAGATTTATGTATGGATCTCTCAAGTTTATCATCATTCCTTCATCTTGGAAATGGTTTTTATTCTGTCTTTTGGATCTTAGATTCCTGATTTTTCATAATCCAAAGAGTCTGCAACTCCAACCCCAGGTTATGCAAAAGAAATTGTTTGTTCAAATGATTTTTGACAAAGGTGCTAAAAACACATTGGAGAAAAGACAATCTTTTCAATAAATGGTACTAGGTAAACTAGGTTTCTATATGCAGAAGAATGAATGAATCTAGACTCTTACCTCTCACCATTTACAAAAATAGACTCAAGTAGATTAAAAACTTAAATGCAAAATCTGAATCTATGAAACTACTATAAGGAAACATGGGAAATTTTCTCTTTGGGACATTGGAATGGGCAAGGATTTTTTTGGACAAGATCTCAATACCACAGGAAACAAAAGCAGAAACAGATAAATGAGATTATATCAAACTAAAGAGTTTCTGCACAGAAAAATAAAACAATTATTAAAGCAAAGAGACAACTTGCAAAATACAAGAAAATATTTGCAAACTATACAAGGGTCTATATGATAACCAGAGTACATAAGGAACTCCAAGACTCCATAGCAAAAACAAAACAACAAATAAACTAATTTAAAAATGGACAATACACTTTAATAGACGTTTCTCAATACAAGACATACAAATGACCAACAGGTATATGAAAAAAATGTTCAAAATTTCTAATCATCAGGTAAATGAAAATTAAAACCACGATGAGATAACACCTCACTCCAGTAAAATTTGCTATTATCCAAAAGACAAAAATGTTGGGGAGGATGTAGAAAAAAAAGGGAAACTCTTGCGCACTCTTGGTGGGACTGTAGATTAGTGCAGCCATTGTAGCAAACGGTATAGAGGATCTTCAAAAAAAATTAAAATACAGCTGGGCACAGTGGTGCATGCCTATAATCCCAGCAACTTGGAAAGCTGAGGCAGCAGGACCAAAAGATCAAAGCCAGCCTCAGCAACACAGCAAGCCCCTCAGCAATGTAGTAAGACGCTGTCTCAAAATAAAAGAATTAAAATGGTAAAACACCCCAGGGTTCAATTCCCAGTAACCCCCCAAAGTTAAAATTGAACTACATGATCTAGAAATCTCACTCCTGAATATATATTCAAAGAAAATGAAATCAGTGTGTCAAAGAGACATCCACACTCCTATGTTAATTGCAGTACTATTCATAATAGTCAAGAAGTATAAACAACCAAAGTATACATCAACAGATGAATGGATAAAGAATATGTTATACATATACATAATGGAATAGTAGTCCACAAAAAAATAAAATAAAATCCTGCTATTTACAACTACATGAATGGAATCCAGATCATTATGTTAAGTGAACTAAACCAGGTACAGAACAAAAAGTACTTCATGATCTATTCATGTGGAATCTAAAAAAGGTGATATCATAGAATATCAGAGTAGAATGATGGTTACCAGAAGCTGGGGAGAATAGGAGAAAGGGAAACAAGGGGAAAGGACAATCATGGATAAATACGAAGTTACAGTTAGAGCAAGAAATTACAATTATGTGCTGGGCGTGGTGGCGCATGCCTCTAATCCCAGCAGCTAGGGAGGCTGAGGCAGGAAGATCTTCTGTTCAAAGCTAGTCTCTGCAAAAGTGAGGCGCTAAGTAACTCAGTGAGACCCTGTCTCTAAATAAAGTACAAAATAAGGCTGGGGATGTGGCTCAAGTGGTCAAGTGTTCAAGTGCCCCTGAGTTTAGTTCCTGGTACCCTCCCTTAAAAAATTACAATTATGTATTGAATATCTTAAAAAGCTAGAAGAAAAGATTTTCAATGTTTTCTCCATAAAGAAATGATAAGTATTCAAAAATACAGATATGTTCAACCTAATTTAAATATTGCACAATGTTTACATGTATAGAAATATTACATTATTCCATTAGTATGTACAATTTTATGTCTGTGTATACCATTTTAAATAAAATTAATAAAAAAAGAAAAGGAGATTTTTATCCAAAATCCCTTCTGAGTAAACAATGCAAAGTGGAAAAATACTACTATAGTATTTTTATTTATATTTTATTTATAGGTTTTATTTTATTTTATTTATAGGTTCTCTTGTAGCCTAAAATACAAAATACTGATCAGACACTGTTTTTCTTTTTTGAGGAAGTATTCAAATATATCAACCTACATAGACATTCTTCCTTTAAAAAGTCCTAAATTAAAAATGTCAAAATATTTTCTTTATTATAGCTATACATTTAACAAAACTCTAATCATAATTTCAGTCATTAATGAACTGATTATAAAATTTGTATGGAAATCTAAAGGACCTAAAATATCCAAAGAACAATCTTAAAAAATGAGCAAAATTGGAAAACTCATTCCTGAATTTAGAGTAATCAAGTTTCTTAAGCATGGTAGCACACACCATTAATCCCAGCAACGGGGGAGGCTGAGGCAGGAGGATCACAAGTTCAAAGGCCCTAAGCAATTCAGCAAGACCGTGTCTCTAAATAAAATATAAAAAAGTGCTGGGGATATGACTCAGTAGTTAAGTGTAACTTGGTTCAATCCCCAGTACAAAAAAAAATTATATGGGTCACAGAACACATAATCACTTAGCAAAAAATTGAAAAAGTAGGCTTGATCAAAATTTAAAATGTCCACTTATCAGAAGATTCCATTAAGAAAATGAATAGGCAAACCACATAATAGGAGAAAATATTTACAAAACACGTATCTAATAAGGACTAGTATCTAGAGCTGCACGATTCAATGTGGAGTCATTGGCCAATGTTGCTATTTCAATATAAATTAATCAAAAGTAAGTACAATAAAAAATTCTATTCCTGGGCTGAAGTTGTGGCTCAGTGGTAGACTGCTTGCCTGGCATGTGTGAGGCCCTGGGTATGATCCTCAGCACACACCAAATATAAATTAATTGATTAAACAAAAAAAATCCATTGACAACTAAAAAGATATTTTTTAAAAAATTCAGTTCCTAATTTCCACCATATTAGACAGTGCAGAGACCATATTGGACAGCACTGACCTAAAATATAAAGAACTATCACAATTCACAATAAATGAAAATTGAACTATAAAATAGGAATAAGGTTTTTAAAGATACTTAATTAACATGAAACTATATGAATGACCAATAAGGACATGAAAAAATGTTCAACATCATTAATTAAATATTAAAATGCAATAATATATCACTATATACTCACCAGAAGAGCTAAAATTTAAAGAACAGACAAAAATCAAGTGTTGACAAAAATTTGGCATAACTGGAACTTTCACACTTTGTTGGAGGAAATTTAAAACACTACCATCACTTTGGAAAGTTGTCTGGCATTGTAAGTCTTAAACATACACCTACCCTGTGATCTCACAACTCGACTCTTAGGCATTTGTCCAAGATAAATGAAAATAAATGATCCACAAGATTTGAATAAAAATGTCCTATTTTTAATGGTCCCTAATAGGAAACAGTCTTGATGTCAATCAATATAAGAATGGAGCTTAAATTTTCAGTATATTCATAAGTAAAAGACATTAACAAAGAACAGGAAAAAAAAGATGAATCTCAAAAACATGTGAATGAAAGAAACTAAACATATATGAGTACATACTGTATGATTTCATTTATATGAAATTCTGAGACAGGCAAAACCAACTCATTGTGGAAAAATAAAAATTAGGCTAGCAAATGCCTCTGGTGGAGGTGGGGAGAGGAATTATTTGAAAAGGAGGATGCAGGAACTCTACTGGAGTGATAGAAATGTTCTAGACCATCACAGTGGTTTGAGCTACTCATGCAAATATATTTGTCAAAACTCAACAAATATATGAATAAGATTTGCACATTTCATATTATAGAAATTTTGTATTTTAAAAACTGTACCTAAATATATTGAGTTCCAGTTATTGGTATGCATACTAAAATAGTTAAGGTGAATTGTCTTATGTCTGCAATTTAAAATGCATCAAAAATTAGATGGATTCCTTCCACCCCAGCAGCCATTGAAGAACTGCAGCCATGGCTGTGTGCTACCCCATGCTGTGGGCCTCAATAAGGACCATAGGGTAACCAAGAATGTGAGCACACCAAGGCACAGCCACCACAGTGGGTGCTTCACCAAGTATACCAAGTTAATGCAGGACATGATCCAAAAGGTGTGTGGCTTTTCTCTGATGAGCATCACACCATGGAGCTGCTTAAGGTCTCCAAGGACAAAGGGGCCCCCAAGTTCATCAAGAAAAGGGTGAAACACACATCCACACAAAGTTGAAGTGGGAGGAACACCATGTCTTGGATATCGTGAGGAAAGCGAACTGGGAAGGACTGAGCACTGATCCTCAAAAAAAATTATAGAAAATAATTAGATGGACAGAGGGATAAATGGATGGTAGGTATATGCTAGGGACAGTGGAGTAAAAATAGTAGGTATATGCTAAGGTAAGTAGAGTAAAAAGTTACTGGTAAAATCTAGGTGGTATCAAAGTTACAACTATCTTATATTTGATAAAGGGGCTAAAAGCATGCAATGGAGGAAGGATAGCATCTTCAACAAATGGTGTTGGGAAAACTGGAAATCCATATGCAACAAAATGAAACTGAATCCCTTTCACTCGCCATGCACAAAAGTTAACTCAAAATGGATCAAGGAGCTTGATATCAAATCAGAGACTCTGCGTCTGACAGAAGAAAAAGTTGGCTCCGATCTACAGATTGTGGGGTCGGGCTCCAAATTCCTTAATAGGACACCCATAGCACAAGAGTTAATAACAAGAATCAACAAATGGGACTTAATTAAACTTAAAAGTTTTTTCTCAGCAAGAGAAACAATAAGAGAGGTAAATAGGGAGCCTACATCCTGGGAACAAATTTTTACTCCTCACACTTCGGATAGAGCCCTAATATCCAGAGTATACAAAGAACTCAAAAAATTAGACAATAAGATAACAAATAACCCTATCAACAAATGGGCCAAGGACCTGAACAGACACTTCTCAGAGGAGGATATACAATCAATCAACAAGTACATGAAAAAATGCTCACCATCTCTAGCAGTCAGAGAAATGCAAATCAAAACCACCCTAAGATACCATCTCACTCCAGTAAGATTGGCAGCCACTATGAAGTCAAACAACAACAAGTGCTGGCGAGGATGTGGGGAAAAGGGTACACTTGTACATTGCTGGTGGGACTGCAAATTGGTGCGGCCAAGTTGGAAAGCAGTTTGGAGATTCCTGGGTAAGCTGGGAATGGAACCACCATTTGACCCTGCTATTGCCCTTCTTGGACTATTCCCTGAAGACCTTAAAAGAGCATGCTACAGGGATACTGCCACATCGATGTTCATAGCAGCACAATTCACAATAGCTAGACTGTGGAACCAACCCAGATGCCCTTCAATAGATGAATGGATAAAAAAAAAATGTGGCATCTATACACAATGGAGTACTATGCAGCAATAAAAAATGACAAAATCATAGAATTTGCAGGGAAATGGATGGCACTAGAGCAGATTATGCTTAGTGAAGCTAGCCAATCCCTAAAAAAACAAATACCAAATGTCTTCTTTGATATAATGAGAGCAACTATGAACAGAGCAGGGAGGAAGAGTAGGAAGAAAAGAGTAACATTAAACAGAGACATGAGATGGGAGGGAAAGGGAGAGAAAAGGGAAATTGCATGGAAATGAAGGGAGACCCTCATTGCTATACAAAATTACATATAAGAGGTTGTGAGGGGAATGGGAAAATAAACAAGGAGAGAAATGAATTACAGTAGATGGGGTAGAGAGAGAAGTTGGGAGGGGAGTGGAGGGGGGATAGTAGGGGATAGGAAAGGTAGCAGAATACAACAATTACTAATAGGGCAGTATGTAAAAATGTGGATGTGTAACCGACGTGATTCTGCAATCTGCATTTGGGGTAAAATTGGGGGTTCATAACCCACTTCAATCTAATGTATGAAATATGATATGTCAAGAGCTTTGTAATGTTGTGAACAACCAATAAAAAAAAAGAAAAAAAATAAGTAAACCAAAAAAAAAATCTAGGTGGTATGAATAGATTTCTTTTTTTTAATACTTATTTTTTAGTTGTAGTTGGACACAATACCTTCATTTTATTTATTTATTTTTATGCGGTGCTGAGGATCGAACACAAGGCCTCGCACATGCTAGGCAAGCAATATACACACTGAGCCATAACCCCAGCCTGCATGAATAGATTTCATTGTAAAATTATTTCACTCAAATTATTTCAACTTTACTATATGTTTTAGTTTTTTACAATAACGTGTTGATGAGAAAAGAGGTAACCCAGGCCTCTCACAGATGCAACTTCAATATTAAATCATTTGTTTGTTTGTTTGTTTTTACCAGGAATTGAACTAAGGGGCACTTAACCACTGAGCCACATTCCCAGCTCTTTTGTTTGTTTGTTTGTTTGTTTGTTTGTTTGTTTGTTTTGAGACAGGGTCTCTCTTAGATGCTTAGGGCTTCACTAATTTGCTGCAGCTGGCTTTGAACTCAAGATCCTCCTGCCTCCACTTCCCGAGCTGCTGGGATTACAGGCGTGCACCCAATACACACCTGGTCAAATGTTAAATCTTTAAAAACAATTTTGGAACAAAAATCATGAATAATCATGCTTCTCTAGCTCTTGTCCATAGCCTTATCCTACAGCTCCACAAACTGTGTTTGTCTATTTCTTATTAGATAATTCCATCCCTTCAGGGATTGTGTTATCAAGAAGGAAATACTCAGGGTCCTTGAAATTGCAAATTTTACTTTAAGCTTTGCTTTTCTCTCTTGTGCAAGAAAAAAGACAGACTCTGATTTACAGTTCTTACATCTTGATAATCCCATCCAAATCAAAATGGGAATGAAAACTTTAAAAATAAATTTTAAACAATGATTCAGGAAGAACTTGGAAATGATTTAAAATAATGTGGATAATATTATTCTTCAATAATAATTTCTTATTTAAAAAAAAATAGTACTCCTTGGGAAAATGGCTGATTGTTGGACTGGGACAAAAAACATATAAGATGAACTTAAAGCATATAAAAAGAAAAAGAAGGACTAAAAACAAAACAAAAGCAAAATCAGGTGAGGGGTCCCAAGCCTGGGGTCCCAGAGGCTTGGGAGGCTAGGGCAGCAGGATCACTGTTTAAAGCCAGCTTCAGCAACTTAGTTAGGACGTAAGCAATTTAGCAAGACAGTGTATCATAATTTAAAAAAAAAAATTAAAGGGCTGGGCTGGAGATATGGCTTAGTGGTTAAGTGCCCTTGGGTTCAATCCCTGGCATCAAAAAACGAAAAGGAAAAAGACAAAAGCAAACAAAACACAATGGAGGGAGTATGTCAAAGGGACACAAGAACCTACTGAAAGAGCTCCCAATGACCAATACTAGAAACATGAAGAATAAAGTACTATTAGATTACAATCCAAAGAATAAAATGTACACACGTCCGTGGTGACATAAATAACAGTTAAATGAATAAATGAGGAAAAGACAAAATATCCTTTGTCAAATAATTTAATGTAGATTCTCCCTCCTCAGGAAGGTTGAGCATGACTTCTCACAGTCTAAGTGCACATAGTGATTCCCTTCCAAAGAGTAGAATGTGAAGAGGGTGGGAGCAGAGAGTAAATTTACAGTAGAAAAAACTGACAAACATGAAGTCATGTTGCTAGTGTGCACCTGCTGTGTAATAAAGAATTTGATCTGGGCAGCATGGATTACAGAGTACACACCTGTAATCCCAGCAACTTGGAAGGCTGAGGCAGGAGAATCTCAAATTCAAGGCCAGCCTGTGCAAATTAGTGAAATCCTGTCTCAAATTTTAAAAAATTAAAAGGTCTGGGGATGTAGCTCAATGGGAAAGCACCCCTGAGTTTAATTTCCAGTACCACATATACACAAAAATAATAATAATAATAATTATTATTATTATTATTCAGCCTTTATTTCTACCTTCTGGGAAAGAACCTCTAAATCCCTAGAACCATATCTGAATTTATGAAAACAAGATAGTTATTGATGAGGGCTAGCCATGGTGGAAAGATCAACCATGATCTGATTAGAGGGTTGTGGACTTTTGAGCTAAATATCATTTCAGCCTAACCTCTTCCATGAAGCACAGGGAGGGGTACTGGAGACTGAGTTCAATCACATAGCTAATAAGCTCATCAATCGTACCTATGCAATGAAACCCCAATATAAAATGAAAAACAGGAGAGTTCAACAGAAAGTTCAGGAGAGTTCCCTAGTTCAACACACTGATGGTGACATCCTGATTCTGTGGAAAGAGGATATGAAAGTTCCTTGTTTAAGCTCTCCTTGACCTCACCCTATGTGTCTCTTTACTTGACTGGTTTGTATTCTTTTATTTTTTTAGTAATTAAATACTATTCTTTTTTTTAGTAATTAAATACTGTTTTTTTGGTTTGTATTCTTTATTTTTTTAAAAAAAAAAAGCTGTATGTTTTCTTTGCATTGCTGTGACAAAATATCTGAGAAAATTGACTTAGAGGAAAAAAGATTTATTTTGGCTCACAGTGTCAGAGGTTTTAGTCCATGGTTAGGTTGACTCCATTACTTTGGAGTGTATACTAAGGCAGACATAATGGTAGGAAGCACAAGGGGGAGCAAAGCCACTCATCCATGGCATCTAGGAAGCAAAAGAGAGAGAGGGAGGGACTGGGATCCCAATAGCTCCTTCAAGGGCATGTCCTCAATTTCCATCTACTAGGCCCCACCTTCCAGCAGCACCACAGGCTGGTAACCAATCCTTCACATGGCCTTTGGGCAACAGTGAAGACCCAAATCATAGCAAGCTGCAGTCAAAACTATAGTTTTTTTCCCCAAGTTCTACGAGAGGCTTATGGAAAGTCCTGAATTTGTAACTGTTTGGTGAGAAGTACAGATGGCTTGGGGACTCTCTCATACTTATGACTAGCAACTGAAGGGAGGGGAGTCTTATTGGGGACCATGTGCTTAACCTGGAGTCTATGCTAACTCCAGGTGGTTTGAATCAGAATTGTTCTGTAGTAATGTACACCCTTGATATAATGTGGTAAAAGTGGCACTTGATTTCTGTGATCTTCCTCCCCAAACTCATAATCCTAATCTAATGATGAAAAAACATCAGACAAATCCCAGTTGAGGGACATTTTATACCTAACCAGTATCCCTCAAATTTTTCAAAGTCATCAAAAACAAGAAAAGTCTGCAACTGTCAGAGCCAAGAGTCACCTAAAGAAACACAATAAATACATGTAATATGGGATTCTGGACAATGAAAGGACATGGAGTAAAAACTAAAGAGAATGAAAAAATATGAAATATAATTCATTATAGTAAATCAATATTAGTTCATTATATGTTATAAATGTGACTTACTAAGTTAAAATATTTGTAATTATGAAAATTAGGTGTGGGATATATGAGAACATTCTGTGTGGTCTTCACAACTTTTCTGTAAATCAACACTGTTCTAAAATTAAGAGTTTTTTTTTTAATTTTTAATATTTATTTTTTAGTTCTCAGCGGACACAACATCTTTGTTTGTATGTGGTGCTGAGAATCGAACCCGGGCCGCACGCATGCCAGGCGAGCGCGCTACCGCTTGAGCCACATCCCCAGCCCAAGAGTTTATTTTTAAAAAAAATAATGAAGAGGGAAAATCAAAGTGGGTATGTGATTATCTTGGAGATAATGATACACTAAATAAATCAGTAGTTAGTGACTGTTAATTTACAGAGTTTAGTTGCTGCTACATACATTCCAACTATCTTAAATCAATTCAACAAATTTTAAATGTACAATACTTATTGAGCTATCCTTCCAGTTAAACAAACATAATTGAACATGCTAATTTATCTGCTGCCACTTAAATAGGTAAAGGAAATTTAAATAGTGTACACACAAAGACAAAGAGAATGGGAAAGAAGATAATAACCAAGAGTTGATATCAACGTCTTCTTAGAAGTTAGGAAGCAGATGGAACTGCAGCAACTGACCCAGGAGGGATGAGGCTCTGCCCTTCAATGCCTCCAGGGATGCTTATTTTACTGGCATAACCAAAGAGGGCTTAGGACTTTGTGGTACTAGGCACAGTAGAAGGCAAGAGTAAGGTATGGAGCTGAAAACGCAGGGATTTGTCCAAAATCTGTAAAGGAAGCTATAGATCCCAGGTTTACTCATATCCTGTGTATTTAACCCATCATTCTTCATCCTTCCCCTTCCACAAACCCTCCCATAGGCTACCAGAACTGTGTTCTCAAGAGAAAATGCGCAACAGACACTCCATATTCAGAAGGGTTAGGCACAGTAAAGGGTCAGGGTTGGGCCTAAGCCTGGAAACAGCAGCTATGCTCTGAGCTAGTTTTACTAATTCAAAAAAGCTGCTTGCAAATTTTTAGAACTTTCATGAGCCAGCTGTTAACACAGCCCTGTTTTAAAATTAAATCAAATGAGCTTACAACTAAATAAGTTATGTTCCAAAAGGATATAATAGATACTCAGAGTTTTTAACTTCCTGATTATTTTTACTACAGTTTATGAGTATCGATTCTCTTGAAGCTATTTACATCTATTCCATGTGCATGGTAGAAACACTATGTAATGGTGAGCTTCTGTGCATCTTTCCAACACCACATTGATATCATATTAGAGGTTTTAAATTGACCATAGGAATATTTATACTACAGATGTTGGCCAATGTCCTGCTTCTAGAATGTATCTGTATACATACCTTTGAGTATTATTTTTGGAGAAATAAAACCATAAAGGAAAAGATATACAGATACATCTAGTTGGGGATCCCTTCATAAAAGAAGCTTGCTTGCTGCCTGATCACTGTTCAAGGAAGTCCATCCACATGCATAAAGTTTCCAGTCAACTTTTTAGGACCTTTTGCAAATATAAAAAGACAATCTAGTGCCACCCAACAACTGAGAAGTGTCTCCAGCCTAAAAGTCAACAATCTGAAAAAAAGGAACTCAGAAAAGGCAATTCAAGTATCAGAAGAAAACCCTTTAAAACAATAATTAACAGTCTCCGGTTTAAAAGGGAATGTTACACCCATGAAACAAGATGTATTTCTTTAGAACTATCGGAGAAGAAGTCTTGGAAATTAAAACTCTGGGAGCTGAAATGAACAATTCAGTAGAATGCTTGAAAGCTAAACTTGAGAAAATAACTCAGAACATTAACATGGTATGAAAAGGAAAAGAGAAACAAGGTAATAAAATTAATCCAGGAGTTCCAGAAAGAGAGCAGATGAAATAAAGGGAAAAACCCAACAATGGACTATGTATCAGAAGTTATTTGGTTGTAACTGACAAAATGCCAAAAGGAAAGTGGCTAAAGTAATAAATAAAAGTGTTCAATGATCTCTTATAACATAAATTTTGGAGGTAGGTCATGCCTGGTTTAGGGTATTAAATCAGTCAACTCTGCCAGTGTTGTCCATAGGCATGTCCATATTTTGTCCATAGGCTGTGTCCTCTTGATCGCAAGCTGGGTATTACAATTTTAAGATGACATCATGTCCTTTCATAATCGCATCCACATCAGGAAAGAGAGAGAGAGACAGAGAGAACTTAATGAGCCCTTCTCATACATATGACTCACATCAGAAAACAAAACTATTCCTCAAAGCCTTCCCTTCCCGCTGCAGACTTCTCCCTTTATTTCACTCACCAGAAATGTATTACATGTTCACTCTTAGTTACAAGAAAGCTAGAAAAGCAAGTACTGAATCCCACTGAAAAGCAAGTAGGATTACCATAATTGGTTTTAACAATCATGAACTCTCTGACCTTTGGAACTGAAGGCTATTGCCTGAGTAAAATGAGGACTTTTGTTAGGAAGAAATATGAAGAAAATGTCTGGTGAACAAGCAGCTAAAAGTGTTGCTATAGTTCGGATCTAAAATGTCCCGCAAGGTTCAAGGGTTAAGGGCTTTCTTCCCAGGTTGGCACTAGAGGGAAGTAGTGGGAACTGTAAGAAGATGGACCTACTGGGAGGTCCTCCAGTCACAGGGCCCATGAGATAGTGGGACCCCAACCCCTTTCTCTCCCTCTTTTTTTGCAGCCATGAGATAAGCCACACTCTCACCAATGCACTCCCCAACATTCTGTGCTGCCTCACCTGAGACCCAAAAGCAAAGGCCAACTGACCATGGACTGAAGGCTCCAAAATTATGAAACAAAATATATCTTTGTCTTTATAAGATGATTATCTCAGGGGTTTGTTACAGTAATGGAAAGTGGACTGATATACGTATTTTCTACAGTAATGGAAAAAAAAAATGTCAAGAACTGAAGGACGCAGATATCCAGAGGGCAAAGGCACACCAAAGATCAACCACAGTAAAAACCAAAAATCAAAAGATCAACACAAAGACACATCTTCTAAACACTTCTTAAAGACGTATTCAAAGAACTTGGAGTCACACTATACATATCAACAAAAACACTGTATGTTAGAAAATAATAAAGCAATGCCTTTGAAATTCTGAGGTAAAAGCATTTTTCATCCTAGTAATTCTGCACCTGACCAAATTAGCAAATATTTTTTCAAATATTCACAGCCTCAAAAAGTTCCGCCCAACCCACTTGAATCAAACTGTGAAATATGATATATTAAGAACTATGTAATGTTTTGAACGATCAACAATAAAAAACAGTAAAAAAAAAAAAAGTTCCGCCCATGCACCATTTGTTGAAAAAGTACTAGAGTACGTGCTTCAGCAAAGCAAAGGAGTAAACCAAGAAAGAGGATATCGTAGGATCCCAGAGATATTGAAAGCAGGCCTAGAAATACCTAAACAATATTGAAAAAGAAATATGGTAGGTCCCATAAGAGAGAAATCAAATATATCGAGTATCTGTTGTGTTCAAGTGTCTTCCTAGGAAGACATAGCAAAAATTATACAGAAAACCAAGCAAATGAGAATATGAGATAATAAACATCTTGTAGAAAAACAAAAGGCTGTATCAGAAAGGAAATTTGCTTAGAAAACACTATGATATATATATATATATATATATATATATATATCATAATATTATAATCAATAAATATTGATTTAACCCAAAATTGTAACATAACTAAATTAGGAACATGAAAGGAGAGTATATCTGTTAGATCCCAACAAGAAACAGATGGTAGACACAAATTCAGATAAGCCAGAAGGGTTTCTTTACAAAGGGATTATTTGCAAAGATGTGGGCAGCTTGCAGGGAAATCACAGAGCTAGTGACTCAAGATTGGACCTCCAAGACCCAAAGGAGGAATGGAGGGAGCGGCTACCAGAACCCAAAAGAAGAAAGTTGGGAGGAGGAACCCATTCGGAAAGGAAAAATTACCTGTGTTCAAGGGGCTCTGAGAGGAAGTTGGGGTAATAAGCACCCTAATAGCCTGACTTCACTAGTCAGGCCTTCTGTCTGCTCCACATGGACCAAACTCAATAAAGAGCTGAAGCCATGGAGTCATCAATGCATCCATACAGTTAAGAAGCTTGAGGGGCTGAGGCTGTGGCTCAGCGGTAGAGTATTCGCCTAGCACATGCAAGGCCCTGGGTTTGATCCTCAACACCACATAAAAAATAAATAAGTAAAGTAAAGGTATTGTGTCCAACTAAAAAATAAATATAACTGGAGGGAAACACAGAAGATATCTGGCACAGAGATGACGTGTGATAGTGCAAAAGAATGAAACCCTCCTCTAACCACAGTTTGTCAATATTTGACACTGATGTTGAATATTATTTTAGCTATACGAAAGAAAATGTCACAAGAAATAATAATGAACATTCCTGAAGGAGGTAACTGTGTGAGAAAAGCACAGACGCAGGAAATCTCGTTCAAAGAACAAGTAGCCCAATTTGTTTGTACTTAAGGAATCTATAAAGGAAAAGCGGGAGATAAAACTGAAGTGACAGATTGAGGTCATACTGTGATGGCTTGAATGCCAGGCTGAGGATTCTGTATTTAAACAGTGTTGAGCCTCATGAGTGACATAATGAGGGCTGAGCCCCAAGTAAATTCAATCTGGTAGCGATGTGTAGGATTAACTAAAATTAAAATCTAAAGAACATGAGACGTGGGAGATTCTATTTCATAGTCCCAGTTCGGATTTCCAAATGTCTAACATAATGGTGATGATGAGAAGGGAAAGGACAATATTAATCTTAAAAGAAGTCTCAAAACAACATTAAAAGAACTTCACTCCTTCAACAAACATCCTTCCAATACCCACCACTTGCCAAACATTATTGCAGTCAAGGGAAATACTGCAGTGAACCAAGTATTCAAAAATCCTGCTCTCTTGGAGCTTATATTCTGGTAGAGGGAAACAAATATGGAATAAAATAAGTAGGTACTATGAAAACTAGAGATCCTATGAAGAAATCCAAAGAAGGGATGTAAGACTGAAGGTTTGAGATGACTAATTTGCATTTGGAAATGAGTTTGAAATGGATCTGTGATGTACAAGTAGATATTCCCAGATAACTGGAACTCAAGATAAGTCAGAACTAAAGATATGAAAAGGGATTATGGAGATAGAAATGAGAGAGCCAGACCTGTTCTCTAAGGGATCAGCTATTCACAGAGTGATAGCTCCTTTATGAAGCCAGTAATTCTTCCAGTTTTGCAGGTCAAAAACAATTCTGTTTTTGTCAGTGCATTCAGAGATGACTGGGCTTAGGACAACTAACAGGTGCTAAAACCACAGATTTATGTAAAGTCAGAATTTTAACTTTAAAATGAGAAATATAACTGTCAATTCAACTGTGGAACTCGCATTGCTAATACCTGTAGAAAAGTCTATGTTGGAAACAAGAACATGATCTGACTCTTGCTTGCTGATCACAGAATCAGAGCTAAGAAAATAAAATAAACAATCTCAAGGGCTAGCCTCATTAACCCCATAAAGAAACGTTTGACAAGGGGCAATCATGCTTGTGCCTGGAAATCTATCCACTGTCTTCCTACAGAGGTAGAAATGTGATGTCAAAGTCTTCCCCTTTCTTCTGGGCTCCTTATTGACCCTTTCCCTGCATTTCTTCTTAGAATATAGTATCTTTCTTTTGGAATTGGGATATGTTTAGAGAGGAATGTTGGGTTATGATGGAAAAGAGGATGACAACAGCATCATTTATCCCCCACCCCCAAGTAGTGGGGATTAAATCCAGGGGAAAAAAGAAAAGGAGCCCACAAAGAAAATGGGTATAGTTTGCTCAGAGTAGGAAAACAGTCTAGTACTGTGCTAAAGATATTGAGGAAGAATGGAAGGAAGGATCAGCAATAAATACTGGTAATACAATGGATTTGGTGACCACACGTCATCAAGTATCTCCAAGGGAGTAATTTCAACCAGGTGGTGAGGTTTAAAGCCAAAGAACAAGGTGGCAATGAGTGAGTGTGTAATGAAGAAAAAGCAATAGTGTCTTCTAGAAGGATGGGATGCTCGTTCCATCTGTCTCTCCTCCAATAATTGTGTCAAAAGAGGGAAAATGGCCCTCTTCTATGGAGGAAGTCTATCTCATCCATATAAATGTGACATTTTATTTTGGTGAAGTTTTAGATATCTATTGGTGATTTTTGTTTTAAACAATTTTATTGAGACATCATTAATATACCATAAGATCCACTGGTTCTGGTGATCATTTAAAAAAACAATCTCAACCCAGCATGTACCTAAAGTTACTGTGGCTTGTAAAGAATACCAGTGACATGGCTAGGATTGTGGCTCAGTGGTAGAGTGTTCGCCTACCACACGCAAGTCTCTGGGTTCAATCCTCAGCACCACATATAAATAAATAAATAGGGGTATTGTGTGCAACTACAACTAAAAAATAAATATTTTAAAAATGTATTGAGAATACCAGTGACAGACCCTAGCCCTAGGGGTGTCTAGGACCCAGGTGTTACTATTTTTTTAAGTAATCCAGCTTACTATAATGTATATTCAAGGTTAAGACCCACTAGTTTAAAGGAAAGAACACACAATTTTCAATTTTTTTTAAGTTTTCAAAAAGGAGAAATAAAGTAAGCACTTAAATAGGAATGATAATACATACTTCTCAAATGAGTAAATTTTTGAAAGGGTCAAAAAAGAGTATTTTAAATATTTTTTGTTCTGAATTGTAGGGACAAATTCAAGAACTTAAATGGATTTTTAAAATCAGAATCCAGCACATTATCTTACTAGGAAAATCATAATTTATTTTCACATTTTGCATGAAATCCTATTTTTGCTTATACCATAATTCTACAAAACAAAAAAGGAAATTTTTAAAAATGAATTGAATAAATGTTTCCTTTGAATGTGTAAAAGGAAACATTTCAAGATTCAAATCTTCAGTCACCTTTCCAAAAGCCTTTACATGGTAAAATGTAATTGATTTCAATGTAAAATGAGATTGTGTTTTCTATAAATGCATTATTCTCTGACTCCAAATCAATTAAAGACACCCTGCTATATTCACAAGAGACTCTCTAAAAAATCAATGTTAATTCCAGAAAATGTTTTACCATTTTAAAATGTATTCATTATAACACTGGATTGATTTATCTTGAGCAGGATAGGTATCCAAAAAGAATATATTACTGGAATTATTATAATATATGCCTATTGATAGTTATAAGTGAAAAAATTCTGATATAAAGCTATTTAGTAATTAATAATGACACAGTGGTAAGTTTCAGCTCATGATTTGAATAAGCAAGAGATACAACTTTATTTTCCTATCAGTCAAATCAGTTTCTATGTTGAAGTTTCTGTCTGTGTGGAGCATGGCACAGTCTGGCTCTGCTCTTGGTTAACTTGAACAGTTAAAGATTTTACCCTTTCTCTGGTGCTTGGTCCAAAGGGCAGGGCCCAGGACCTTCAGTGAGAGATCCATAGCATCCATTTTTTCCATTGCTTCCTTGCTGCTTGTATTCTCCTGAGTCACCTCTAACAAAGGATGTTATATGAAAAACACATGACTGACATCACACTTAATGGTAAAAAAATGTTATTTCCCTAAAATCAGAAGCAAAACAAAGACATCTGCTCTCACCACTTTCATTCAACATTGTGCTGAAGGTTGTAGCCAGGTCCAGCAAGCAAAAAAATAAAAATTTTAAGAAATCTAGATTGAAATAAAAAAGCAAAATTCTCTCTATTTACAGATAATATGATCTCATTTATACAATGTCCTAAATGGATCTACTAAAAAATATTAGAACTAATCAATCATTTCAGCACAGTTGCAGCATAAAAGATCAATATACAAAAATCAGTTGTATTTCTCCATGCTAACAATAAACAATCCAAAAATAAAAAATTTAAAAATTCATTTCTAGTAGTATTAAAAATAATAAAATAATTCAGAAATGCTTTTAAAAAGCTTAAAATACATTCTGGCCAGGCATGGTAGCCCATGCCCATAATCCCAGCAACTTGGGGGGCTGAGACAGGAGGATCACAAGTTCAAAGCCAGCCTCAGCAATGGTGAGGCACTAAGCAACTCAGTGAGACTCTCTCTCTAACTAAATACAAAAAAGGGGTGGGGATGTGGCTCAGTGGTCGAGTAGTGCCCCAGAGTTCAATCCCTAGTATCCAAAAAAAAAAAAAAAATCTGAAAACTACCAAAAATTTAGATAAATCAAAGCAGATCTAAATCAAAGCAGATCTAAATAAATTGAAGACATCCCATATTCATAGATCAGAAAAAAAAAAGACTTACTATTTTAGATGACAATACGTTCAAAATTGATCTGTAGGTTTAATATAATCCCTGTCAAAATCATGGCTAGCTCTATGCAAAACTTGACAAACCAATTCTAAAATTAATACAGAAATATAAGAGACCCAGACCAGACAAAACAGTCTTGAAAAAAAAGAACACAGTTGGAGGATTCACACTTCCCAATTTCAATTTTGCCACACAGATGCAGTAATCAAGGCAATGCAATAATGGCATGAGGAGACAAATGCAGATGAATAAAACAAGTTTGAGAATTCAAAAGCCCGTATTGTTATGGTCAATTGATTTTAACAATAGTGTCAAGACAATTCAATGGGGGAAGAATAGTCTTTTCAACAAAAGGTGCTAGATAACAGGATATTTCCATGCAAAAGAATGAAATTGAACTCCTTACATCACATATAAAAATTAATTTCAATTGGATAAAATAGCTAAAATTATAAATTTTCTGGAAGACAATATAGGAATAAAACATGACTTTGAGTTATGCAAAATCTTTTTAGTCAAGACACTAAAAGAAAAAGTAACAACAGATAAAGAAAGCTGGCCACCCACACCTGTAATCCCAGAGGCTTTGGAGGCTGAGGTAGGAGGATTAAAGGTTCAAAGCCAGCCTCAGCAACTTAGGGAGACCCTGTCTCAAAATAAAAAGGGCTGGGGACGTGACTCAGTGGCTAAGTGTCCCTGGGTTCAATCCCCAGTACAAAAAAGAAAAAGAAAAGTAAAGAAAAAGAGATAAGTTGGACTTCATTTTCAAAAAAAAAAAAAAAATCCTTGTACTTCAAATAGGAAATTAAAAGACAACCCACAGAATGGTAAGGATTTTGCAAATCATATACTGAAGAGAGACATATATCTAAGATCTATAAAGAATTCTTACAACTCAACAATAAAAAGACAAATAACCCAATTTAAAAAAAAATAGGCAAAAGGAGCAATAGAAACTCTCATTTATTGCTGGTAGGAGTATAAAATGGCACAGCTACTTTGAAAGATGATTTGACAGTTTCTTAAAAAATTGAATATACTCTTGCCCTATGACCCAGCAACTGCACTCCTTTATCCAAAATGAATGGAAAACACAGAGACACACAAATACCTGCACATCAATGTTAAATGCCACTTACTCAAAATTCCCAAAACCTAAAAGCAATCAAGGTTTCCTTCAATAGATAAATGGATAAATGGCAGTACATGTTCACAGTGGAATATTATTTGATGACTAAAAATAAATAAGCTGTTATGGTTTGGGTGTCCCCCAAAAGCTCCTGTGTGAGACAATGCAAATAGGTTCAGAGGAGAAATGATTGGGTTGTGAGAGTCTTAACTCAATCAGTGAATTAATGCCCTGATAGAGATTAACTGAGTGGTAACTGAAGTGGTAGGGTGTGGCTAGAAGGGGAGCACATTGGGAGTGTGCCTTTGGGATATATATGTTTGTATCAGTGGAGACCTCTCTGCCTTCTGCTCATCATGTGAGCTGCTTCCCTTCACCACATCTTCTGCTATGATGTTCTGTCTCACCTCAAGCCCCAAGGAATGAAACCAGCCTTCTATGGACTGATATCTCTGGAACTGTGAGCCCCCAAATGAAACTTTTCCTCCCATAGAATTGTTCTGGTCAGATCTTTTAGTCACAACAGAAAAAGCTTACTAAAACATGAGCTATCAGGCCATGATAAGACATCAAGGAAACATACAGTGCATTTTTTTTAAAGAGAGAGTGAGAGAGGAGAGAGAGAGAGAGAGAGAGAGAGAGAGAGAGAGAATTTTATTTATTTTTTAGTTTTTTCAGCGGACACAACATCTTTGTTGGTATGTGGTGCTGAGGATCGAACCCGGGCCGCACGCATGCCAGGCGAGCGTGCTACCGCTGGAGCCACATCCCCAGCCCTATACAGTGCATTTTTAAGTGAAAGAAGCCAATGTGATTCCAACTATATGACATTATGGAGACTCTACAAAGATTGGTGGTTATTCAGGGTTTTGAGGAAATTGGAGTGGGAGGAATGAATAGGTAGAGCACAGGCAATTTTGGGGCAGTAAAACTACTCTATATGATACTATAATGAGGAATACATTTGTGAGATCCAGTAAAATGCAAATTTGTGAGAACCCATAAAATGAAAAGTACAAAGCATGAACCCTAATGTAAACTATGGACTTTAGTTAATAATAATAACATATCAACATTGGTTCATATATTATAACAAATGTACCATGCTAAAGTTCGATGTTAACAACAGGGGAAACTGTTTGGATGTGTAAAGGTTGGGTGTTAGGGAATATAGGAACTTGGGCTGGGGATGTGGCTCAAGCGGTAGCGCACTCGCCTGGCATGTGTGCGGCCCAGGTTCAATCCTCAGCACCACATACAAACAAAGATCTTGTGTCCACCGAAAACTGAAAAATAAATATTAAAATTCTCTCTCTCTCTCCAAAAAAAAATATAGGAACTCTGGTATTTTCAACTCATTTTTTTTCTATCACCCTTAAAAAATAACATTAATTATTTTTTTTAAATAGGCAATGGACAGATTTCCAAAAAAGATTTTAAAAATTACCAATATTCACATTAAAGATGTTCACTATCATTAGCCATAAGTGTGATGCAAATAAAAACTACATTGAGATGCCACCTCACTTTCATTAGGATGGCTATAATCAAAAAGAGACATAAGAGAATTGGTGAGGATGTGGAGATATAGAACACTGATACACTGTAGATGGGAATATAAAAATGGTACAGTCACTTTGGAAAACAGTTTGACAGTTCTTCAAAAGCTTAAATATAGGGTTACCACATAACCCAGCAATTCCACTCCTGGGTATACACCTTGTATTTCTGTTTTTAATAGTATGGAAATCTTTTCCAGAAGTCTCCACCACAGATTTCCCTGCATTTCTCATTGGCCAGAATTGTGTTTTACGTTCTTTCTTCAATCATACTGGATATCTCTCTTCCCCCCCCCCCTCTCCTCTCTCTCTCTCTTTTTCTCTCTTTCTCTCTGTGTGTGTGTGTGTGTGTGTGTGTGTGTGTGTGTATGTATGTGTTGGGGGATGAAGGGTGGGGTGGGAGGCACTGACTATAACTGACATAGACTAATCAGATTTAAGCATGTCAGGAGGGTGAGGTAAGCACAAAATCAAGATTCTGGAGTCAAGGAAGAAAGGGGCAGGACTACTGGGTGGGCACCACATAAACAAATGACCAATAACACAGCCTGCTATAACACAGCCAAAAGAGAAACATGAAATGAAAATTGCACTGTACTTTCTTTAGTTCAGAATGAGGTATGTGCCCTCCCTTCTGTACCAAGTCAAAACTAAAGCAAGATTTCTTTTTTATTTTTATTTTGATTAGGTATATATGACAGCAGAATGCATTTTGATTCATTGTAACACGTAAAGCAAGATTTCTATTGTTTCTTGGAACTATTTGATTTCTCCAGGGATCTGCACACCTAAAAAAGCATCCCCCTAAAAAAACCAACCATTGCTTACTAGGAAAGACACACAGGAGGAAGCACCCCATTTTTGTGCTGCACAGTGCTATGTCAGGATGGAATGTTTGGAATTGTGGTAATGATCTTACAAATATGAGGGCAGCTACCTATTAAAAGGTAAACAAATTTTCCCTTTGAAATCAATGGGAGTCTATCTATGACAGAAACTGAAGCTTAAGCGTGAAATGACTTTCTCTGTGTCTCATGTGAAGCTTGTGATTACCTCATTATTACATTCGGCATTCTAAACTCAGCATTCATCACATTTGAACATGTGGACAATTTTTGGAGTTCAAAACGTGTACTGTTACTTACTTTAACCTCAGTGTTGGGCTCAACAGCATTGGCACACATGCTAGTCATCAGAAACCGAGGTGAAAGCTGAGTTGCTAATAGAACTATCTTCACTCATCTGTTTTATGAGACAAACACTCATCTTAACAAAAATGGGTCAGTGAGGACACGCCATCCTGTTCTGCTGTAGATTCTGCCTTTATAGTAGGTCAGCATGTGTAACTCGCCTAGCACATTCAAGGCCCTGGGTTTGATCCTCAGCACTGCAAAATAAAAATAAATCCACCATTGGAGGTGAAGAATAATCTGCTAAGCAAAGTAAGCCAATCCCAAAAAACCAAAGGCCGATTGTTCTCTCTCATAAATGGATCTGATCCATAATGGGTAACGGGCGAGGAGCATGGGAAAAATGGAGGAACTGTGGGGCTGGGATTGTGGCTCAGAGTGAGAGCACTCGCCTCACATGTGAGAGCACTGGGTTCCATCCTCGGCACTACATAAAAATAAAGATATTTTTTTAAAAAATGGAGGAACTGTGATTGGGCAAAGGGGAGGGAGAAAAGGAGAGGGGACATGGGGGAAAGAAAGACGGTGGAATGAGATGGACACCATTACCCTAGGTACATATATGACTGCACATATGGTGCAATGCTACATCATGTACAATCAGAGAAATGAAAAGTTGTGCTGCAGTTGTGTACAATGAATCAAAATGCATTCTGGGCTGGGGTTGTGGCTCCCTGGTAGAGCGCCCACCTAGCACATGTGAGCACATGAGAGGCCCTGGGTTTGATCCTCAGCACCACATAAAAATAAATAAATAAAGATATTGTGTCCAACTACAAATAAAAAAATAATTTTTAAAAAAATGCATTCTGCTGTCATATATATCTAATTAGAATAAATAAACAATCCACCATTATGACGCAGAAGCAAACTTGATTTAAAAAGCCAACTGCCTTGCTGGTTCAAGGTTTTGTTAGCTCAGCAGGAAGGAACATTATGAATGCCAGCGAACCCTGAGGCTTCATGCTGTCAATTTTGTTCTCTCTGTTTCTGCAGTTTTGTGTTGCAATGATTTGGTGAAGGAACAGTTAGGCCAAAGTACTTGTTACCCCCAGTAGAGAACCATCACTGAAGACTTTTGCATTTGCTGTTATCTGAATTACACGCTCCCCAATTTAGTCATCTGTAAAATGAGAGGGCTGGACAAGAGCATCTCAAAATTCTTTTCTGTTCTAAAATTCTGTGATTCTCTAATCAATACCCTGACTTTTCTAAATGTGAAAAAGCCTCGAGAAACCTTTAAAATAATCTTCCAGTTCATTCATGCAGTTACAATTTATTTATTCAGAATTATACTATATAACAGTAGTAGTTATACACAATCCTAAAAACTAATTCACTCTTGAAATTAGCTTCTTTTGCCCTTTGAATATTTTTGATGTCCCATTTTAAATTTCCTAGGGGTATATTCAAATCTAATATGCCACATAATTTCAACATATAAGTTTATTATTGAGAAGAAAAAGTATTCTTATTTACCCCAGGAAAGATGTTCCTACATATAAATACTAGGTATTAGAGGAAATTTCCTTGGGTGGGAGAGCATTGGACTCTGCTATATAATAATTCACTTTTAAAACTAATAATCAGGTATTTTTAAATGTTAAATGCTTCTTTTCTTTAATGGAGAATATCGTTCAGTGTTCATTTCATTTTTAATAAAAGATCAGCTGAATTTCTTAATGCAAAATGAGCTTGTCCTGATGCTTTTGATTCCAGTGAAACTCACTCAGACTCTTACTGAGTTAAAGTCTCATCAATTTCAAAGAGAATGAATATAGAATTCAGATGAACTATAATAGTTTCAAAATGGAAATCCAGGTATGTGGTTTAGATTCGTGGATCTCCTCCATGAAATCAGACATTAACATGGCCCTGATTCAATCCTTCTCTCCTTCCTCCAGTTCTCATTGTCTTCTTTCTTTAGCTCTCTGTTTTCTTCTTCCTTTCACAGATATTTGCTATGTAAGTGTAAAACTTATATATCTGTGATCCTTGTGGTTCTATCCCAGAATGCTATCAAGGAAGAAACATGGTCCAAAAATAAAAATAAAAAGTCCTTTGTGTGTGATGTTCAAACACCAAAAAGAGAGCACGTGTTTCCTATCAACACTTCTGAAAAACCCCTGAATCCCCTCTCATCCACTGGCCTTCCATATCCAGGCAATCCCTCCCTTCTTTCTATATAAGCCTCTGGAAAACTCTTCACCCAACCCTAGTGCTTGTGTTCTTCTGTTCCACGCTTACTGTTTCCAGTTCTTATTATAACAATCCAAAGAACCAAGACAGGAGAAAGGCTGGAAAAGATATTTTGGTCATTTTTGTTCAATTATCCCTTCCAAGTACATTGTAGGTTATATGAAAAAGCAGAGTCTACCTTTGAAGGCCTATAATCAAAGGAAGGATATTCAACATTTTTTTGAATTATGCAAAGTCAAGAATTCTGCCAAGTATCAAATAAGCAATGGCCTCTGCCCTGGAGAATTTGATAGCCCAGCGTGGAGAGGCCACATGGACACAGATAATGCTAATACAATATGATAAATACTAAAATAAGATTTACACTAAAAGTGATATGGAAACTTAACATGACTTCCTTTAAATGACTCACTTACCAGAACTCTTAATTAATAATATTAGTTTTTTCCTTGTTACAGGAACTCCAGTTTTGAATTGAAAACAATTTATCATTGTTTTGTCAGACTCATCTGTGTCTAACCAGTCTCCAGAGTGTCCCAGCTTCATTCCTACTTATAGTAATATTCTCCCAATATATGATAAGGCCAAGTGGTGATGATGGACAAGAAGGAGGAAAAAAAAAACTAGACTTTATCTCCTGGAGGAAACAAAATCTGAAATCGTAAGAAATATGTTAGAGTTGTCAGAAGTACATGGATTCATCTTTATGAAACATACTGTTTGTTGTGTTCCATAGCAGTATGGTAATTCTAAAAATTTCACAAAGATTAAAAAACAAAACCCATCACTATTTCCAAATAATGTGCATCCTCCCCAACATTTTTACTCACCTTACTTATCGAACTCTGACCCAGTTTCTCCAATTCAAAACTATCCAATCCACTTCCAGATTAATTATGCTAAATAGTGTTTCACATGTCATTCTCTTTAAAAGAAAACTGCAATAATTTCTCAACAGTTTGTACAAGGGAGCTCAAACTCTTGAGCTTCACATAAGGATTTAAGAACTTGGCCCTGAACTATCATTTTTGTAACCTTCTTTCTTTTTATCGATAACTCAACCATATTCGACAATCAATTTAAATGCTCAGACTTTCCAAGAAATACCCACTGATGCATCTGCCTAGCAACCCTTTCTTAGAACCGCTCCACCTCCCTTCCAGCAACATAATTTCAGTTACTTTGCCCTTCGATGGTAACCCTGATTTCCACTGGCAATTGATCCAGTGCTAACATGCAACCCAAGCTGGTCCAACAAGTCCTTTCCCTGAGGGATTTAGAATGGGAACTGAGGAAGTCCAGACCCAAGCCAGTTGTCATTTTCTGCCACAGAGACCAGAAAGAAGAAAAAGCCACAGTAAGAAATGAAACAAACATCTCAAGAGGAACAAAAACAAGATAGAAAGGACTATAATGAACCATGGTCCATGCATTCTATTCATCTGACTCAGGAGCATCCTACTGTTGGGACCCAAGGGTCAATTGTCACAGTTATAATAATAAATTATGTTGCTTTGCCAACTTTATCTGTTTTTGGAGGGTGGGGGGTAACCAGGGATTGAACCCAGGAGCACTTAGCCAGTGACCACATCTCTAGCCCTTTTTATCTTGAAACAGGGTCTCATTCAGTTGTTTAGGACCTCACTAAGTTGCTGAGGCTGGCTTTGAGCTTGCAATCCTCCTGCCTCAGCCCACCAAGCTACTGGGATTTCAAGTGTTCCCCACCTCACCCAGCTTAATCTTAACTTAAATGAGCTTTGCTGTTTACATCCCAGAAGAGTTATGATTAATCATATCACAGTTACATTTTAAAGAGTTCACTCCATCCACAGTATGGAAGAAGGATGAGCTAATAAGAAAATAGAAGTAATAAGAACAAGTCGTGAAGCCATTGAAAGAATCCAGGAACAGAATTTGGTGATGACTGGATGTGAATAAGTGTGGCAGGGACTGAGGATGACCAGAAGGCTGGATAACTGGGTGGAGAGAGGGAAAGACAATATTGCAGAATTTGGGTGATGATAGTGAGCTTGGCTGTGACTGAGATAACGTGTATGGAAGCACCTAGCACAATTCTCAAGCCATAGCAGAGCCCTGTAGTCAGTGTCCTAAGTCTCCTCTGACTTCTATCTTTGTCTCCCTTGTAAGGCTGTAAGCTCCTGTGGGGGAAGGATTACATACCAAACTTCTCCTTCGCCCTCACAATGACTAGTCAGGTCCTGAAACACTGTAGACATTCAGTATCTGTTAATTTTATTTGGTTTTAGGCAAGACAGTTTTGTTTTGATTGTCTATAATAATACATTTTGTCAAAGGGAACAATCAGAATAGTATTGTATAGAACTGCTTTAGACCAAAAATTCAAAAAATACTCTCCTCACTATAATCTTGTTTGATTTTTGAGTAATCTTCAAAAGGCCTGAATTCTAATAAAAGATAATTTTCTTTTTTATGGGAAAAAAATAAAATCTAGACCCAAAGAGAATAAATAAATAAGCTTTTCATTTATAAATATGTATAAATCTGAAAGTGCTCAGTAAACATCAATGCACAATACTAAAAAATAAACCTGAAAGCTGAATACAAATCCTGACTCCAAATATAAACACAAACTAATCAAAGCCAAGAATTCAGATTTTAAAAGAGCTTCCACTGTTGAATATCAATATGTATCTCAGATATACCCGTAAAGTTTGGGGGAGATTGATTTCTTCCTAATTCTCTATTAAGATTATTTTCATTGTCCACATATATTATGTCTATATCTCTATAAATGTAATTATACATAATTTGTAACTACCATATAATTATATTATGAATTATTATATAACTATATCATATCATATATAATTATATCATGTTATATCATATCGTATTATGTAATTATCACATAGAATATATATTTATAATAAAATCACATATATAATATTAGAGAGTGTAAATGTGACAGACATTTAAATTAAATTTTAAATTTAATTAATATTTTAAAATTAAATTTTAAATTTTAATTAATATTTTTAAATTAATCATCATTAATTCTACTCCCATTGGAGGTATATAAACAATAAAAAAATCATGGCTGGGCAGCTTTTATTTACCTAAATAAAAGAATAAAGAAAATGAACCATGGGTACATGCAAAGCTTCTGTGGATGATCAAAATACCTCTGCAGACCTTCAGGCATTTGTGGAAGAAGTCACAATCTGGGGGAAAAAAAACTCTAACATGTGAACTGAGAAGTAGTGAAACATCCACCAACCTGTGAGGGCATTCTTTGAAGTTAAGGAGAATATTTCTAGGAGATGTCTGTTAAAATTAATGCTTTTACTAAAAGTGACAAAACATTGATTTGCTGATGCCTATAAATGCATTGCCTTGATTGGTTGGTTTTAGTAGTTTCCTATCATCTTACAGAGAAACATGATTCAGCTCTTAAGCCCATACCTATCTTCTCAACCTCATTTCTTGACATTCTCCTTCTCCCAGCAAATAATCCCCTCCACATGTATAGCTGATGCTTTCTCAATGTTTCAAACTCAAACAGAAAAGCTCTCAGAAAAGCCTTTCCTTCAACAGATGAATGGATAAAGAAAATATGCTATATATACACAATGGAATATTACTCAGCCATAAAAAAGAATGGCTTTATGACTTTTTGCAGGTAAATGAATGGAACTGGAGACTATCATGCTAAGTGAAGTAAGCCAATCCCAGAAAACCAAGGTTTGAATGTTCTCTTTGATATGCAGATACTAACACACAACAAGGTGGGGGGAGTTTAGAAGTTCAGAGGATTAGACAAAGGGGAATGGAGGGGAGGGGAGATAGGAAAGACAGTAGAATGAATCAGACATAACTTTCCCATGTTCATGTATGAATACATGACCAGTGAAACTCCACATCATGTACAACCACAAGAATGGAATCCTAATTAGAATAAGTAATACTCCATGTATATATATGTCAAAATATACTCTACTATCATATATATATATATATATATATATATATATATATAACAAATAAATAATTATGAGATTAAAGTTAAAAAAAAGAAAAGCCTTTACTCCTCACTGTAACCAAAGTAGGGTTCTATATTCCCGTAACTTCTTTCAAAGCACCAGTAACAATCTTTTATTCTTATATATGTTTTCATTTACTTATTTGATATTTCTCTGCTTTAGTTGGATACAAGTCCTTTGAGGGCAAGGACTTTGAGTATATTATACTGTATTATAACTCTAGCTCCTATACAGTGCTAAGAATGTAAAGTATTTGCTAGATGAGTAGATGAATAACAGAGCATTCTGGATGTTGTTTTGGCTACATATTTCAAAAGATCTTAAAGCAGTCACAGAGTACTCAAATAATTCTTTTAGGAATTTATCTTAAGGAAATAATTGGAAATATACAGATTTATGCATAAAATTTTCTTCATAGACTTGTTTATATAAGGGAAAACTAGAGGGGCTGGGACTGTGGCTCAGCGGTAGACCACTTATATGCGAGGACCTGGGTTCGATCCTCAGCACCACATAAAAATAAATAAACAAAATAAAGGTACATCATCCAACTACAACTAAAAGTAAATATTTTTTAAAAAGGTGAAAACTAGAAATGATCTCAATACCCAGAAATAAGTATCCAATACATGGCATTTTAAATAATACTTAATGACCTGAGAAAATGTTCATGATATAATGGTAAATGGAAAATCAGGTTAAGAGTTTGTATAGTATGATCCCAATATTGCAAAAAGGAGGTGTATGCATAGAAAGGAATTGATATATATATAGATATAGATATAGATATAGATATAGATATAGATATCAATGTGCTAAAATATTGATGGTGCTTATTTATTGGTGATGGATGAGTAATTTTGATTATTAATAATATCCCATATTTTTTAAAAAAATTAGCAATGAGGGGCTGGGGATGTGGCTCAAGCGGTAGCGCGCTCGCCTCGCATGCGTGCGGCCCGGGTTCGATCCTCAGCACCACATACCAACAAAGATGTTGTGTCCCCCGAGAACTAAAAAATAAACATTAAAAATTCTCTCTCTCTCTCTCTCTCTCTCACTCTCTCTCCTCTCTCACTCTCTCTTTAAAAAAAAATTAGCAATGAATATGTCTTACTTTTACAAATGTATAAAAGAAATACATTTTGGACAACAGTATGGCCCTATGTATAAATGTGGCTGTATAAACAATGTGATCCTGCAATCTGTACACATGGAAAAATAAGATTACGTACCCCATTTGAATCAAATGTATGATATTTGAAAATCATGTATCTGATAAAATATGAATAAGCTGCTCTATATGTAATATGAATTGTAATGCATTCTGTTGTCATATATAACAAATTAAAATTCTAAAAATTTTAAAAATAAAATTAAAAGATGCATAAGCACTTGGAATGTACATGTGCTCTGTATCCTCTTATAATTCAATAAGAAGGGAATCCAGGGCTGGGACTGTAGCTCAGTGGTAGAGCTCTTGCCTAGCATTGTAATGTTATGAGCAACTAATAAAAAATTTTTTTAAAAAAAGAAATACATTTTGGGGCTGGGTTTTATGGCTCAGTGGTAGAGCACTTGCCTAGCATATGCGAAGCCCTAAGTTTGTGATGGAAAAAATGTTTTTAATCTAAATAAACAGCTAATATGTGAAAAAACACTCTGCTAATTCACAAGGTTTCAACACTTTTGAATAGATGATTAACACTTTTCCTGTTCTCCAGAGGTTTGCAATTTATGACTTAAGTAAGTTTATTTCCAAACTCATAACAGCTGGCAATAGGAACCATCAACAACCCCAGAGGGGGAAAATAAAAATGAAGGCATAAAAATGGCAAGGTGGCAGGAGACAGAGCAGGACAGTACAAATGGAAAGAAGGAAAACAAATAGGAAGAGGAGGGGACCCCCTAAGATAAACTTCAACTGGTTTATCTAATCAACAAGAGGATTCACTGGGCCAGGTATTCTGCTAGACTATCGGGGGCAGGCAAGTAGGAAAATCAGTTATGTTAGGACTCAGTTTTATGATTGTGCATAAGATATTCTGGAAGTATAAACAAGGAGCACCTAAGGGATAATGAAATGGGAATGGTCAGAAAACACTTCCAAGAGAACATAAAATCATGTTAAATTCCAAAGAACCAAATACAGAATACTAAGCAGGGGAGAAAAACATCAGTAAGGTATAAAATCCCATGGCTATCAGGATGCTTTAAACTGCATGTGGACCTAACTAGAACCCCAGGCATCTATTGGAAGGTAAATATCAACCACTTCCTCTGAGCTCCATATAAAATGCAATTGCAAACTGGCATTTTGACACATTGTTTCTAATCCCAGCTACGTGAGAGGCTGAAGCAGGTGGATCACTTGAGGCCAGGAATTCAAGACCAGCATAGCAAGACCCTGTCTCAAAAAGAATAAAACTTTAAAAATCACTAGAATGCAGTTGCCTAAATAGTGGCAAATTTGCAAACTTCCCTGAATAACTTTTTATTGTGTAAATCTAGATGTAGTTAATATTTATCAAGAGACTAGTGTGCCTCAGCATTATTACCTGTTATTTCATTTATAACAGAAGAAATATAAATAAATAAACTAACTAACTTACTCTTACCCACAGGTAGCTCACCAGAGTGTAAGGCTGCAGGTAGCAGCTGGTCTGAAGTCACCAGACACAGCAGATCGGAAAGGCAAAGAACAGACTTTCTTTTAGTTTTATCGCCAGCCTTTTTTCCTGGAAGGAAGAGAGGAATAAAACTAATTTAATAAACTGAGTACATGGTTAGATCAGTATATCATTTATTTTTAGATTTCAATCTTCCCTCTCTTGAAAGGCATTTAAATTCAGTTTGGTGGGATGATGGGGGCAGAGCTGAGCACAGCGATGACTTAGTTTCTCATCCCTGTCCCTTGTGAATACCCTAGCACTACCTCTACACTGAAACCACTGAGTCAAGAAAAAAGAAATCTGCAGCCAGTGCCTCTGTTCTCCAAGATCGTGGCCCATAACAACATATGCAATGATGGCCATAAACACCAACTGAATTAATATTTTGTAAATAAAAAGTAATAAAATATTTGTATTGTTTGCCAAAAGAGCCTCTAGGCTTCTTTAAAAGAAAAAAAAAACTTTTCTTTCAAGCCTTAATCTAAAGTTTAAATCCTGAGTGTGCTTTTAAATCTTATTTTAAATAATCAAGACTTTGGGAACAACCCATAATGCCAATATCCTGCTATATCAGCTAAAATAGATTTGTCACCAAGCAATATATTAAAACCAATTCAGCTAACTTCCAGAAGGGGTAATCTATTATATTTTCGACTCCTCCATACTAAATATATTACAGGACTCCAATACACCTGTTGATTAAATTTACATCTAACACCATTGTCACTGTTCTTGAAGGCCTTTAAAACACGTCTACATGGACTTCACAAAGAATATATTTTTTCTCTCTCTCGTGATTGGAATTTCCAGGTACAGAATATTAGATCCTGAGCACAAAATTGGGATCATGTTCAAAATAAAGAGAATATTCAACTGTGACACTTTGTCAAGTACAGACTTTCTGGTTGTTTGCCAATGAATAATGAGTACCTTAAAGAGGTGATTTTTTTTCTTTTTTTTTTTTTTTTATTGGTTGTTCACAATATTACAAAGCTTAAAGAGGTGATTTTACAAAAAAAAAAAGAAAGAAAGAAAGAAAGAAATGAAGTTAGTAAACAAAATCTTCACCTTCAAGGAAAAGTAAATTAGAATAACAATAAAGAACATTGATTAGTTAAAAAAAAATGGTCATTTGGCAATGAGTTGTTTGAGCTTATCCACCAATCATGGTGTCAACACCCTACTTTCCTTCTCCAGTGATGGCGGTGGGGCTGGTAGTCACAGTTGTTCCTCTCCCCTGCCCCCCTCCTGCCATCCTCCCTTAGATGAACACATGAAATAGGCCTGGTGAGAATCCCTCCCTAAGACTGATATATTCAAACAAAAAAGAGTAAAATTCCCTCTTTCCTCTGACATTGAGCCAACCTAAGCCAAGAGCTCTTTGTTGGTCAACTTCTCCAGCAGCCTTCCTGAAAAAAAAATCCATTTTCAATAGGAGACAAGAGGTCCACAAAAAGAGGAAAGCAAAGGGGATACAGTAAAAGGGAGAGAGGAAAAGGCAGGGGGAGGGGGGATAAAAGATCTGACCTAATGGCCAGGCGTGGTGGCACACGCCTGTAATCCTAGCAGCTCTGAAGGCTGAGGCAGGAGGATTGCGAGGTCAAAGCCAGCCTCAGCAAAAGCAAGACACTAAGCAACTCAGTGAGACCCTGCCTCTAAATAAAATACAAAATAGGGCTGGGGATGTGGCTCAGTGGTTGAGTGCCCCTGAGTTCAAGCCCTCCTACGCCCCCCAGAAAAGAATAAAAGGATCTGACCTAAAGTATAATCAATGCTACATAGTGAAGCCTGAATTCAACCCCTGTGCTTCCTCCAGTACATGAGGAACCAAATTTCCTTTTTCCTTTCTCTTTTTTCCAGGGACACAGACAGATTTATTTATAAAAGCAGATATATACAATCAAGGTGGAAGGTGGGTTATTTCAAGAGAGAGACATCTTTGGGGGTAAAGTAAAAAAATACACATTCAAGGGAGAATGGAGGTCATCATAAGCAAGAAACTTAATTGGTTTAAAGCAAGGAATGCACATTCAAAGGAAAATGTGGGCCATCTCCAGAGGGAAAAACAGCAACCCCTTGGTGTAAGGTAATAATATCTATGGAGGAACAGTTGGTAGGGGATGGACTAGAGGTGGAATCAGGGTAGAGTTAAACAATTTCATGATAGTATTTTTAGTGCTTGTACATTGCTTTATTTTACTTTTTTGCAGGCAAGGTCCATGGGTCAAGGGCACAGGCCAAGGGCATGCACTAAGGACATGGGTTGGGTTGCTCATGAATGCTTGTTTTGTATTTCAAAGGTTCATGCATGTTTCCTCCATTCCAATGGCTCATGGGCTCTTTTGAGACTTAGTAAATCTTTCATTTTCTGTATCTCCAAATTCCTATCTCATTCCCCACACCCCAGACTTGAGATCCTTTGCCGCAGTCTGGCTGGGCACAAAATCACGAGCCACTCAAGCAGGAACAAACTTTATTTTTGAAACTGCCACCAATGCCCCGTATGTGCCCAGGAAGATTGCCAATCCACCCACGCGGAACCCCAGAGGAAGTTCCTCCCCCGGAATTCCCTCCTACTGCACTTCCCCAACCAATGGGAACTCTCCAGGAGTCCCGTTGCAGGCCTAGGTGAACAGCAGGAGTCCAATATCCATATAAATGCAAATCTTAACAGAATCATATCATCTCAATGGCTAGCTGGCGTCACCTTTCAACCAAAAATGCCATGCATCATATTACTTGGCTGTGGCTCTTAGCAATCCTTTATTCTTAAAGGTCAAAAAAGGGGAAGAGCTCTCTTCCAGACTGCTACAAGCTGGTAAAGAGCAATGCCCCTACCTAGCCAGGGAATTATGGTCTCTGCCTGACAGATCTAATGGGTACAGAGACAGACTGGTCTTAGTTGTTGGAATAGGTTGAAATCCATGTATTGCTATCATCTTAACCACTGAACTATTGCAGTGTGGAAAATACAGATTTTACTAGGAGGTCAAGAAGTATATTAATCACCAGGCACTCAGAGTAGCCAACAACTCAGGAGGTAGAGTCAGGAGGATCACAAGTTCAAGGCCAGCCTCATAAAGCTTAATGAGTCCCTGTTTCAAAATAAAAAATTAAAAGGACTGAGTGGTAAATTGAACACCTGGGGTTCAATCTCCAGTACCAAAAAAGAAAGTATAGTAGCCCATTTTATACATACATATAAAACTAGGCTAGTATAGTAGCTGTTAGTGGTAACAGCTGAGATTAGGTAACGAAGCCTGTTTTTTTTTATTTTGTTTTTTGTTTTGTTTTAACATCAGGTATTGAACCCAGGAGTGCTCAATCACTGAGCCACATCCCAGACCTTTTTTTTATTTTAGTTAGAGATAGGGTCTTGCTAAGTTCCTGAGGCTATCTTTGAACTCACATTCCTTCTGCCTCAGCCTCCTAGGCCGCTGGGTTGCCACCTCATCTGGCTTAAGCAAGTAAACTTAACTATTTTTCACCTGAAAACATCTCAAGATCTGGATTTTTTTTCCTCCAATAGCAGGTCAGTTAGATCTGGCTCACATTAACTCAGGACAAATTTATGATCTTGGAAAGGCTCTTTTGATAGTTATTATCATACACTCCTACTTAAGACCCTTTTCCTCTATAAACTCTTAGCATTGTTTGTTTTGGTAGGCTGACACAGGAGCCTATGTCAAGTTACATTTAAAAGGATCATTGTCTGTCCCTTTTAAATAACCAGGCATGACTGTTCTCTTTTATTTCATTCTCATATGAGTATATTTACCTTTGGTCATTCTTGCTTGCTGGATATTCAAGGACAAGTAAGTGACCCCCAAGTTGGTCAAAAACTAATCTCTTTCCTTTCTACTGTCCTTTCTACTGTTCAGCCAAGGCTCCCCAGTGGTTTGGGCTCACATGAGAAGCCTCTTGATTCTTTCAGCCTTTTTCTTCTACCAGTTGTATCATCTGCCAGGATAGGTCAGGGTCTTGCTGACCACATGTTGCTTCCCTTGGAAGCATAAGGAACATTTCCCTCACCAATAACCCTCCTCTTTGAAGAATACACACTGGTTATCTTCCTGTTATCTAGTGTCCTAACAATTCCCCTGATTGGGAAGTCAGGTGACCTACTGAGTTGCAGGAACTTTAGAGGGGTCCTCTGTCATTCCCAGTGTCCTGGCTATCCTTGGAGGGGAAGGACCAAAATGTTGCTTTTTTTTTTTCTTAGCTCTTTTATTTCCCTAGGCTTTGGTAGCTTCAAGGTTAGTTGTTGAATACCCAGAGAGCCAGAATCACCAGTCTTGAAGTGGGAGTAGTGGGTTTTAAGTTTAACTTACAACATTACAGTTATCCCTTCCTTTTTTAATTAGTGTTGGTATCATACCCTATCTTTTCAATAAATGATAGCTTATTGTCTTAAATTAACTCAGGTTATTCTGTTAGAAATGTTACTTCTACAAAACATTAACAGGCAATAATTATAAAGTTTTGTAAGGAAAATATAAAATGAAATTAATAAAAGCAAAAACATATTTAGTTTGTATAATAGTACTGACCAAGAAACATTTTTATAAAAGCACTAATGTGTCTTTGATATTTGTTTAGCCTCTACATAAAAAAGACAATTTAATCATACATAAAATCATTTATAATATTTCTTTTAAAAACCTTTTTATAACCTTTTAAGACCTTTTATAATTTTCCCAAATTCTTATTTAGTTTTATACTGTGTCTATTTCTACCTCGGGATTGCAGCAATCTTTATGACAAAATCTATCCTTCCAAACAAAATAATGTGTCCAATTTTAGCCTATTTGGGGGCCTAACATGCAGAGCAGAAGCCTTACTCAAGGTGAGACTGGATTTCAAATCTATTTGAAAAACATTTAAAATAATAATATCATATCTTAAACATAAATAAATCAGAAAAGTTAAGAGAGCTCTTAATTTCCTTTTCTTTGTTTTTGTTTAAAAAAATGGCAAATATTTCCATGTCGTACCTTACCCATCTTTAACTCAATCAAGTTCTCATTGTCGTTTCACAAATACATTTGAATTCCTACCTCAGTGTAAAGACATCTTTCTTCATGTAACTTACTGATAACAGGTTATTTTTTCTAATTATAAAATATTAAATGACATCACTAAATTCCAATTTAATTTTGTCTTTTGAGAATTAAATGAAATGTTTTAAAATAAAGTAGAATGTATTTGTTTACAGATATACTCCCTAGGTGGCCAATGTTCAATTTGTTTAATTATCAGAATTTACAGTTTGAAATGCTGAGCATTTGAGTACATCTAATTATCTTTGCTTGAAGATGTATTCAGAATACAATTAGGAGCACACACACATACACCTGAAAAAGACTTTCCCTAGAACGATTTTAGTTTGGAGGACACACCCTTAGTACAGGTTTTCATAAGCTTTGCATTCTAGAGGGTTTATACATTTGGGGAACATAAATATATTTAACATATAAAGAAGTCAGTAATAGGGGCTGGGATTGTGGCTCAGTGGTAGAGCGCTCACCTAGCACGTGTAGGGTGCTGGGTTCGATCCTCAGCACCACATAAAAATAAAGGTATTGTGTCCAACTACAAGTAAAACAAGATATTTTTTAAAAAAGGAAGTCAGTAATAATTAGTATCACAGGTATAGAGGTGTTTATATATGTGTGTGTATACATATATTACATATTAACTTAGCTTTTACTTTTGAAGTAAAATTCAGCATCCGTATCTCCATAGGACAATTATTTTTTATGTGGATATTTTTCTGAAAGAAGGAAATGGGAGGTCCATTGTTGCTCTGGAGGCTGAGGCAGGACACCTAGCAGGGAGACACTGGGGCTGAAGTGTATGTAACTGCCAATCTCCACCTATCACTGACCACCTGTCACTTACCACCTAGACCTCTAGCTGTGGTGGAACCTACTTCAAGTTCCATTGTTCATTTAAACATGTTTAGGTTAGGCTTTTATTATTTATAATCAAGAATACCAACACAGTACCCTCCCTGACAATTATGGGAGGGTAATTATGCATATATGTTATTACTAGGTTTTCTTCAGTTTTATGCAGCAGAAATATACTACAGTTGCCTAACTAAGCATGAATTAGTGAAAAGAATTCCAAAGGAAGGAATCCAGAGCTGGTGCAGACGTTCAAGAAAGTCACAAGCTCCTTCTGGCTTCCTGTTCTACTAGCTTAACTTAAAGTTGCAAGAAGACTGCTCTACTTTCAATCAAGAAGAAAGGTGGGGGAAAGAGGAAAATATCTATGGCAGCTGAGCATATTCTTTTAATTACTGTAAGAAAAAAAAAAAAAGGTGTTTCTAGAAGCTGAACCCAACAACTGTCATAAGCCAGAGGCCAGCCATATGGACATACCTAGTTGCAAGGGAGTCTGAGGAAATTAGATGCTTTGAACAAGTCACATTCTCACTAAAAAAAGGTTTTTTTATTAATCAAAATATAAATGGATATTGAATAGACAAATACAGAGTTTATCTCAGTCAATTTGTATTATGAAAAGCAATTTCAACTTACTGTAAAAACGTTCATACCTGGTGATCCAATAATATTTCTTCTTGGAAGTTATTCTGAAATAATTCAAAATATGAAAGCTGTAATAAATATATTTATACTAAGGATATTAAGGGAAATCTACATAACAACCCCAATATCTAAAAATAGAAGCATGAACAAGGTCCTGGTTAGATCCCTAGAATGGTGGGGGGGGGGGGTGAATCAGTAGAACAAAACAAAATATAAAATTAAGAAAATGATTATGAAAATCATGGTAAGTTTGCCAATTGCATAGGCATTAAAATTAAAAAATAAGACTATGAAACAATCTGAGGAAATACTTATGATACAAAGTTCAGTTAAAAAATAGACTATTGGGCTGGGGATGTGGCTCAAGCGGTAGTGCGCTCGCCTGGTATGCTCTGGGGCTGGGCCCGATCCTCAGCACCACATAAAAATAAAATAAAGATGTTGCGTCCACCGAGAACTAAAAAAATAAATAAATATTTTTTTAAAATTATCTCTCTCTTTCTCTCTCTCTCTCTCTCTCTCTCTCTCTCTCTCTCTCTCTCTCTCTCTCTCCCCAAAAATAGACTATTATAAATAAATAAATAAAAGATCAGATCTGGAGAGGTAGCTCAGTGGTAGAAGACTTGCCTAGCATATGCATTTTCCCCAGCATGATCCCCAGCACCACCAAAAAAATTATGATTTAATACATAGTAAAATTTTGTACATATCAAAGATTGCAAAGGAAAAATTACTGAAAGAAAATACACCAAAATGCTAGCAGTGCTGTATTAGGCTCTTGGAAATATATTTTTCTTATTTCTTCCAATTTACAATTTTAAGTATTTTTTCTTTACTTTAATAATAAATTAATAAAATAAAACATTGTGTTAAATTGATAAAATCAGCATATATTCTTTAAGTAGCACTCAGATTCTTTCATATTCTCTGTAAAATTATACTAGTATTTCCCCCATGGTTTACCACAGCACTAAGATCAAAGTAGTGTCTAGTAAATATTTGTTGGTAGATTATTAAATGCTTATCTTTAAGAAAAATTAATATTACCAGACTCAGGTCCAGGGTGCTCACTGCTCAAAAGCCAATATTTGGGAGATGAGAGATGGTAGGAAGGAATCAGGTTTATTCAAAGGCCAGAATTTTGAAAAGATGGAGGGACTATTGCCCTCAAACCTCCATTTTGGGGGAATTAGGGGTGCAAAGGATTTTTATAGGAGGGAAAGATGAAACAGGGCAGAAAGTTTAAGTGTTGAGTCTGGTCTTGGTTATCCAGAGCGTGTGTCTCCTTTTTTCTGTGGAACATGGCAAAGAACCTCAACCCCCTGGATTAGTTCCTATAGTCCTTTTTCAATTAGACATTACTTTTCTGCAAGTTAAAGCTCATAGAAATTTACATGCTTTGTGTTAGTTGATGCAAAGGATTAAAAGAACTAGGAAGGTCATTACACATCTTGGTGTTATCTTAAGGTCTCCAGATGTTCTGGGTTCGGTAATTCTAAAAAAAATTAAAAATAAAAAAAATTATTTAGTGTTAACATCTTAACCATTTAGTAGAGAATTCTCTTTTGAATTTAAAATACTAGTCAAAAGGGAAAAGACATAATCCTGGAAAAAGGATCAAGGAGGGGGAGCAACCTTGCAAAAAGGCAAAGGGAGGTGAAGCAAAAGTAACTGCAAAAAACTACTCCCAAAGGAACAATCACATTATACTTACACTACATTAGTCAGGGTTCTACAGAGAAACAGAACCAATAGAATGGATGAATAGATAGAAAATAGATAAATAGATAGTTAGACAGACTGACTGCCAGACAGGAATTGGGAGGCTGACAAATTCAAAATCTGCAGAGCTGATGTCACAGTTTGAGTCTAAAAGCCAGCACGCTGCTATAGAATTGGGAAGAGTTGAGGTCCTAGTTCAAAGGCCATCAGACAGGCAAATTTTCTCCTACTGGGGGAAGGGTCAGTCTTTTGTTCTATTCAGGCCTTCAGTCGGTTGGATGGGGCCCACCAACATTATAGAGAGCAATCTGCTTTACTTAGTCTATAGATATAAATGTTACTCTTATCTAAAAGCTCCCTCACAGAAATATTCAGAAAAATGTTTGATCAAATATCTGAGCAACCATATGACCCAACAGTTAATCATTCAAGCTAAACAAATTTATGTTAAATGTTGGACTTGATTTATCTGTTTTAAAATCAGCTCCTCTTGGGGCAGGGAATATGGCTCAGTGGTAGAGCTCTTGCCTAGCATGAGTGAGGCGCTGTGTTCATTCCCTTTCTTCTATTTACTGCATATGGGGAATTTATACACTTTGCATTTGTCCATGGAATTTTGCTTCCATGCTCCTGATCAGTCTACTCCCTGCATGTGGAATGCTTTTCCTGTAATTGCCACCACATTTCTAAAACTTAAATATCTTTAGGCCCTGATCAAACACTACATCCTTCATGAAGCCTTCTCTGATTTGTGCTTCTCATCATCCCCACTCCCACAGACACATCAAATTAGAAGCAATTTTCCTTCTCAACACACATAACACCCTGACTCTGCTTTCCTAATGGCATAGTCCGTATCTTCCTTGATTTATACATTTTAATGAATAGATTAGTTACTTCCAAGTCTATTTCTTCTAGGAAAAAAGATTTAGTTTTGAGAGTCCTAAGTACATAATATTTAATAGATTTCAACATTTATTTGTTGAACTTATATGTTATATGTTTTCCATATGATCAAAGAATTCAGTATTTTCTTGGATAAGAAAAAAAGTTCAAGATATTTTTTAACTAAGGAATAGAGTTCAAGTAATTGTCTCTTGATAAATACATATATTGAGCAGTTTAAGATAAACACACCTTTAGCTGGTTAGAATTTTCTCTCACTTTTTAACAAATCTATATATTTGTACGTTTAAGAATTAATTGTCTGGGGCTGGGGATGTGGCTCAAGCGGTAGCGCGCTCGCCTCGCATGCATGCGGCCCGGGTTCGATCCTCAGCACCACATACCAACAAAGATGTTGTGTCCGCCGAGAACTAAAATAAATAAATATTAAAAATTCTCTCTCTCTCTCTCTCTCTCTCTCTCTCTCTCTCTCTCCCTCCTCTCTCACTCTCTCTTTAAAATAAATAAATAAATTAATTTAAAAAAAAGAATTAATTGTCAAATGTATTTAATGCAAAGCATAGGGAAATTGTTCTGGCTATGTTAGTATTTTTCCTCTATTTGGAACACTTAATACATTCATCATTTATCCTTATTATACAGGCTTATTTTTTGCACTTACTCTTTGAGCAAAGGTACAGGTTGAACAAAACTGTAATTTAGCTAGTAAACCATAGGACATGTTGTTCCTTACTTTTTAGAGAAATCACGTCATCTTTCCATTACATTATTTCTACAGAATCTCATAAAATCAATAGCTTTGCAACAATCAACAATATGTGCTAATATCTTCCTTGAATCCATTATTTCACTGCAATTAGTGCACTTCACTGCTGGCATTTAACTAATTGCTCAGATTTATCAAAAATTTCAAAGCTTTTCTTGTTTCTCCCTCTAGTGGTCAATAACATTCATTAAAATGGAAATATATATATATATATATATATATATATATATATATATATATATGAATGAAATGGGTGAAATGTAGGATGAACATTTAATTTAATTGTAATATATATAAAACATTTAAATTTATGCCTAATAATCTGGGAAGTGATTTATTTAGGACACAGTTTCTTTAGATACCATGCATCCTCTCTATTCTCTGAATAACAAATACTTACAATTTTAGACTAATTGTTTAGATGTATGCTACATAATTAATTATATAAAAAATGTGGTTTCATACTAAATTACCTGATATATTTTGGAAATAATCACATCCCTAAATAATTTTATAAAATGTTTTCTTAATTTGATAATTCTCCCTCCAGTGTCTACTTAATTAGCATTGACTATTTGCTTTTCTATAATAGTTCCCTTTCAACTTCTAATTTCCTTGCTTATAAAATGTTGTGAAAGCTTAACTAGAAATAAATTTTTAAAATTCAGGATAATTTGGTTAAATAATGAGATAGTCAAATACAAGTGAGATACAGAAGGATAAATCTGTGTATAAGAAATTCTGTTGCAGATGTAGAACTATGATCAAAATCTCAATACAAAATGTTTTTAATTGAAAATTTTTATTTATTAAAAGTGGTAAATAGTGAATTGCTGCAGTCTGGCTGGGCACAAAATCACGAGCCACTCAAGCAGGAACAAACTTTATTTCCAAGACTCCTGTGAACGGCACACACACGAGGCCTTCTCCCGGGACACACCACACCAACTGGAAATCCCTCCTACCGCACTTCCCCAACCAATGGGAACTCTCCAGGAAACTCCAAAGTAGCAGGCCGAGCGGACAGCATGGGTCTAATATCCAATTGAATACACATCTTAACATAACCATTATCATCTCAATGGCTTGCTGGTGTCACTTTTCAACCAAAAATGCCATGCGTCATTCCTACTTGGCTATGGCTCTCAGCAGTGAATCATCTCAAAACAAACACTGTCAAACATTAAATAAAACATTTTTTTAAAAAAGGCTGGGGATATTGCTCAGTGGTTAAACACCTCTGGGTTAGAGAGAGAGAGAGAGAGAGAGAGAGAGAGAGAGATAAATAAAGAGAGAAGGACCAAGGAAGGAAACCCTTTGGAGAAATGAACCACCCCTCAACCCTTGCCTGCCCCTGAAAAAAATAATTAGATCATTTTATCAAAGATCAAATGATCATATAATTTGTCATCAAAATCAGGACACTTTTGAGAAGGGGGGTGATATTAGTAATAATGTGAGGCAATAGGCATAATCTGAGAGTGATCTCAGCAATTCAGAACATGTGGTCACTCTAATAACCCCTAATTTAGTTTTTAAAATAATTTATTTATTCCACCATCATTCCTACTCCCTGGCCCCCTCCCTATATTCCCCTCCCTCCCCTGTGCCCTATCCAAAGTTCCTCCATTCTGCCCAGGCCCACCCCTATTATGAGTCAGCATCCTCATATCAAAGAAAACATTTGGCCTTTGGTTTTGGGGAATTGGCTTACTTCACTTAGCATGATATTCTCCAACTCCATCCATTTACCTGCAAATGCCATGATTTTATTCTCTTTTAATGCTGAGTAATGTTCCATTGTGTATAAATACCAAAGTTTCCCTATCCATTCATCTACTGCCTTGAGTACATGTATGAAGAAACAAATGATGTGAAAATACTTTGTGTACTGTGACTTGAAAAACTGTGCTCTATATATGTAATATGAAATGAATTGCATTCAGCCATCATGTATAACAAATTAGAATAAATAAATAATTTAATTTTAAAAATCATTTATTAAGGGCTGGGGATGTGGCTCAAGTGGTAGCGCGCTCGCCTGGCATGCGTGCGGCCCGGGTTTGATTCTCAGCACCACATACAAACAAAGATGTTGCTGTGCCCGCCGAAAACTAAAAAATAAAGATTAAAAAAATTCTCTCTCGGGGGATAGTAGGGGATAGGAAAGGTAGCAGAATACAACAGTCACTAATATGGCATTATGTAAAAATGTGAATATGTAACAGATGTGATTCTGCAATCTGTATTTGGGGTGAAAATGGGAGTTCAAAACACAATTTGAGTCAAATGTATGAAAGATGATATATCATGAGCTATGTAATGCTTTAAATAATCAATAAAAAAATTTTAAAAAAATTCTCTCTCTCTCTCTCTCTCTCTCTCTGTCTCTCACTCTTTTCAAAAAAAAATCATTTATTAAAAAGAAAAAGCAAATTGTAGTGTCCTTTCACTGAGAAGGTTATACTAAGCCCCACATGGAGTTTTATTTGCTTTAGGTTAAAGTTGTTTCTGGTGGGGTCACCGAACAACCAAAGACCTAAGTCTATTAGAATCTTTTTATTGAGTAATCAAGTTGTTTCCGTTTCCCTGGGACTTTCCCAGTTTTAAAACTGAAAGTCCCTTATTCTGGAAACCTATTAGCCACAGGAAACCAGGAAAGCTAGTCACGCTATTAGAAAAACTTTCCATAGCTGTGACAAAATATTTGAGATAAACATTTAAGGAGGAAAGATTAATTTGAGCTCACAGTTTCAAAAGATTTCAGTTCATGGTTACTGGCTTCATTGATTTTAGGGCTGTGCTAAGGCAGAACATTATGGCAGGGAGAATGTGGTGGAAAAAAAACTGCTCATCTTATGACAGCCAGGAAGCAAAGAAAGAGAAGAAGGAAGGGACAAAGAAAGAAAAAGGAAGAAGCTGGAAATAAGATATACCCTTTAAGTACGTGCTTCTAATGACCTTCTTCCTCCAATTGAGTCCCACCTCCTAGAGCTTCCACCACCTCCCAATAGTGCTATTAGCTGGGGACCAGACCTTAATACATAAAACTTTAGGGTACATTCCAGATCTAACCTATAACATAGTCTGATCCATATGGCTACTTTTTATCAAGGTGGCATCTCCTCCTTGACCCTTAAAGTAATGTAGGGCAGGGCATTCAAGCAAAACCTCTGCCTATTACCAGGCCTGTCCTAGCTTTTTCTTATCTGGCCTCTGACCTAGTCTTCTTGATGGTTGACAGGCACCTCAATAACAGCAGAACTAAAATCATCATCTTCCCTTACAAACCATTGTTCCTTTTTCTATATTGTTATTTAAATAAACTACAGCACCAGCTGGTCATGAAACAGAGTTTCTCTGCTTCTGCCAACGGGTAGGGTCTTCTCAGGCCTCTGCAGCTGAGAAAGCCCAATTCTTCTCCACTACCAGTGAGTGACATGTTACTACTTTTAATGGGCAGGCTATACCCTGCAGTGTTGCAGCATACTCTAGCAGCTCAAAGCCAATTTCTTCTTTCTGGGTTCTTCCATATTTTTTTTTAATTTTTTAATATTTAGTTTTTAGTTTTAGGTGGACACAATATCTTTATTTTATTTCTATATGGCAAGCACTCTACCATTGAGCCACAACCCCAGGACCATCTTTCTGGATTCTTATTTGGTGAAATTAGAGAATGACATCCACAGATGAGGTGTGTAAGAGTAGGATTTATTCACTCCTGCTGGGTGAGAAGGGACCCAAAAGAAGTTGCCATTTGAGTGTGCTAGTCTAGGGGTTTATATAGTTGTAGACTTGGGTTGACACTATTGGTCCAAATTTATGCAAATTGGAGTTTGGTAAAGAACTAGCCATTGGTTCAAATTTGTGCTAATCAGGGTTTGGAAAAGTACTAATGCTATTGGTTAATCCTTGAGTTTGGTCTGCCCCATTTCCATTTTCTCACTACTTGTAATCCCAGTTTCCCAGGAGGTTGAGGTCTGCAGACTGGATGCTGGGGGCTCAGACCTGTGGTACTGTGTGGAGTGGGAGTTGACACTGGCCCTGGGATGAAAGGTTGACATGCTCTGGATTGCCTAGGACCTTGTTTACTGTACTTCAGGACCATGCCAGCATGGCAAGCTCTTCTTGCCACTTGCATTCCAGCCCACCCAAGCTATCACACCACAGCTCCAAGACAAGGACTTAGCTTCAGTCAAATGCACAAACCAAAAACATAGGAGTCATCTGACTCTTCCCTCTTTTCACTTCCATACGTCATCTTCCATCAAAATGCTGCCTTCTCAAGGGCTGGGGCTGTAGCCCAGTGGAAGAACACTTGCCACTCACATGTAACGCACTGGGTTCAATCCTCAGCACCACATAAAAATAAATAAATAAAGATAGTGTTCATCTACAACTAAAAGAAATATATATTTTAAAAAAAAAATGCTTCTCAAACCCATCTTCTTTGCGGCCTACACCCTGAGGTCACTATCATCTCTCTCAGTAGTCTCCTTAAGATCCCCTCAATTGCCCTTCTCCAATCTCTTCTCTATACTACAGCCATGTAATGAGCTAAGTTATGTCCCCACAAAATTCACATGTTGCAGTCTTGACCCCAAGGACCTTAGAAAGCAACTCTATATGGAGATAGGGCCTTTTGAGGGGTGAGTACGTTAAAATGAGGCCACAGAGCTGGCCTAAATCCAATCTGACTGGCATCCTTAAAAGAGGAAACCTGGACATCTGGAGTGGTCAGCGGCTCCATGATCCGAGAAAAGGACACATAAAAAGGCAACAAGAAGGAGGCCATCTGCAGCCTAAGGAGAGAGATTTTGTTTTTTGTTTTTTTTTTAAAGAGAGAGTGAGAGAGGAGAGAGAGTGAGAGAGAGAATTTTTAATATTTATTTTTTAGTTCTCGGCGGACACAACATCTTTGTTGGTATGTGGTGCTGAGGATCGAACCCGGGCCGCACGCATGCCAGGCGAGCGCGCTACCGCTTGAGCCACATCCCCAGCCCAAGGAGAGAGATTTTGGAGGAAACTAACCCTGCTCCACCTCGATCTCAGACTTCCAGCCTCCAGAACTGTAAGAAAAAAAATTTCTGTTATATCACTGGGTATTCCTAGAAAACTAGTATTTATGAACAATCCACATGAAAATCTTCCTTTATGGGAACTAAGGACTGCCTGCATTATAGTGGCTGGCTAGCAAATGTGTGGAAAGGTCAACCAGCAGGCTGATTATATGAAGTCTGAATTTCAGTACCATTTATATTCTGAAGTTTTAATTTCTATTTGCCAGTTACGGTGTCTTTCTCCTTTCCATCAAAATAAATTACAATAGAATTATCTTGACTATAAAGCTCTAGATGAACTTTGTCCTATATGTGTTTCCTGCCTCTCTTCTCTCTCTAGTTCTCTCCCCTCCAGCTGTGCTGAACTTCTTTCAGTTCTCAAACATATTTGGGGCCTTCTCAGAATATGTTTCCTTTGCTAGAAATACCAGTCCCTACCCCCATTACCCATGTACCTTCAAGTAACTACTAAAATGGCCCTTCCTCAAGGATATCTCCCTGACTCCCTATCTAGGTCAATTTCCCTTTTATATTCCTAAACTCAGCTGTCATTGCTGATATCTTGCCTACTGTTTGGGGGGGGGGGGGTTTGTTTTGTTTTGTTCCCACTAATTCAGAAGCTCTGCAATGGGTGAACAATTTCTAGTTTACTTCTCTGAGTATCAGCATAGTACTTGGCACATAGCAGGCCTGTAGTTAATATTAGTTGACCATAAGACTGCTGTTCTCTCTCAATAACTGACTATAGCCACCTCTGTTGAGAAATTGAGGCATCATCTGTCTTAGCTAGAGAAGCCACTGGGACAGCACCATAAGATGCTCTATATGAAGTCATATATTGCTCTTTCCCAGGAGGCTCTAATTTCACTGCCCCCCTGCTGGTTCCCAGGAGATGTAGTATGAAGAAAGGATGGCTAACAACAAACCTAAAAGCTCCTCTACTCAACCATGTCCCAAGATATTCAGGGATGTTGTGCAAGCTGAGCCTGTAGGATATGTCTGTATTCTAAACCATCTGAAACCGACGTGATTCTGCAATCTGCATTTGGGGTAAAATTGGGGGTTCATTACCCACTTCAATCTAATGTGTGAAATATGATATGTCAAGAGCTTTGTAATGTTGTGAACAACCAATAAAAAAAATAAAATAAAAAAATAAACCATCTGAAAGCACTTCTGTAAAATGATGTTCAGAGAGAGGCTATGAATGAGTCACCTAGTAAATGCTATAGTGTTTTGAGTTGCTGCCAAGCTCATTTACAAAAATAATTCTTAGAATGTTAAGGGGGGCTGGGGATGTGGCTCAAGCGGTAGCGCGCTCGCCTGGGATGCGTGCGGCTCGGGTTCGATCCTCAGCACCACATACCAACAAAGATGTTGTGTCCGCAGAGAAATAAAAAATAAATATTAAAAATTCTCTCTCTCTCTCTCTTCTCTCACTCTCTTTAAAAAAAAAAGAATGTTAAGGGATATTTGAAACCCAGAAATGTAGTAAGAGGAACACATATTCAAATAGGAATCTGGAATGTTCCTCATGCTCTGATAAGTTCACTGAAGTGGGAGGTCATAAATTAAGTTTTATTCCATGAAGAAGAGAACACAAACACCTTCAGAGTGCTATAAGGAAAGACTTCACAGAGATGAAACTTAACTTTCTGCTCTGAGAAGCCATCTCCTAAAAGTTTTTCTTTCTTCTGGGATCTTCTGGTTTTGCAACCTTGAATCAGGAGAGTATACATTTTATTCTTTAAAGAAGGCTGGGCACCATGGCACACACACCTGTAATCCCAGCAATTAGGGAAGCTGAGACAGGAGGATAGTGAGTTCAAAAAAGCCAGCCTCAGCAATTTGGCAAGGATCTAAGCAATTTAGTGAGACGCTATCTTAAAATAGAAAAACATAAAAAGGGCCAGGCAATGTGGCTCAGTGGTTAAAAAAAAATTATATATATACACATACATATACATATACATACAGAGAGAGTGAGAGAGAGTGAATGCTAGATATGGTGGCCCATGCCTATAATATCAGCTACTTGGGAGGCTGAGGCAGGAAGATCTCAAGTTCAGGGCAGCCTGGGCAACTAAGACCCTGTCTCAAAATTAAAAAAAAAAAAAATGAAAAGGACTGGGGATGTAGTAGTAAAGCATCCTTTGGTTCAATCCCCAGTACCTAACAAAAAGAAAATCTTCAATATTCTCTTACATAACCATGAGAGGAAGTCTATCATCTATGCAGGTTCCTGGGCTACCTTTTTTTCTGATACCTTCCATGATGTCTGAAACACAAGATTCCTGGTCCTGATATATGAACAATTCCATGTGAAAGTCTTGCTTTATAGAATTAGGACTGCCTATATGATAGTGGTTGGCTAGCAAAGATGTGGAAAGATCAACCAGCAGGCTGATTATATAAAGCCTGAATTTCAGTTATATTTATATTCTGAAGTTATGATTTTTATTTGGCAGTTATATTCACATATTTTATTTCATTGAATTTCAAAATAATCTCTAACAGAATATTAGCTAATATAACATGATAATACAGATGTATATTTATTAATCTATTAGTTTATTGACATGAAAACATAACATTATTAAACAGAAAAGGTTACCAAATAGAATGAACAGTGATTCCATTTTTTTAATTGCTTTTATTTTTTAAATACACGACAGCAGAATGCATCACAATTCTTATTACACAAATAGAACACAATTTTTCATATCTCTGTTTGTATATAAAATATGCTCACACCAATTCATGTCTTCATACATGTAAAGCTGCTTTTTCCTTTTTTTTTTTTTGATAGAATGCTAGAATTCAATCTATATTAAGAAAAATCTGGATTACAGAGGTAACTTTCATCCTCTTAAATCAATAACTTATCATTATTTTTTTTGTTGGTCCTTCAAAACATTACATAGTTCTTGATATATCATATTTCACAGTTTGATTCAAGTGGGTTATGAACTCCCATTTTTACCCCGTATACAGATTGCTGAATCACATCATTTACACTTCCATTGATTTACATATTGCCATTCTAGTGTCTGTTGTATTCTGCTGCCTTTCCTATCCTCTACTATCCCCCCTCCCCTCCCTTCCCCTCCCCTCTTCTCTCTCTACCCCCTCTACTGTAAATCATTTCTTCCACTTGTATTATTCTTCCCTTACCCCTCACTTCCTCTTGTATGTAATTTTGTATAACCCTGAGGATCACCTTCCATTTCCATACAATTTCCCTTCTCTCTCCCTTTCCCTCCCACCTCTCATCCCTGTTTAATGTTAATCTTCTTCTCATGCTCTTTGTCCCTACTCTGTCCTTAGTTACTCCCCTTATATCAAAGCAGACATTTGGCATTTGTTTTTTAGGGATTGGCTAGCTTTGCTTAGCATAATCTGCTCTAATGCCATCCATTTCCCTCCAAATTCTATGATTTTGTCATTTTTTAATGCAGAATCCATTGTGTATAAATGCCACATTTTTTTTATCCATTCATCTATTGAAGGGCATCTAGGTTGGTTCCACAATCTTGCTATCATGAATTGTGCTGCTATGAACATCGATGTAGCAGTGTCCCTGTAGCATGCTCTTATTAGGTCTTTAGGGAATAGACCGAGAAGGGGAATAGCTGGGTCAAATACACCAATTTGCAGTCCCACCAACAATGAACAAGTGTACCCTTTTCCCCACATCCTCGCCAGCACTTGTTGTTGTTTGACTTCATAATGGCTGCCAATCTTACTGGAGTGAGATGGTATCTTAGGGTGGTTTTGATTTGCATTTCTCTGACTGCTAGCGATGGTGAGCATTTTTTCATGTACTTGTTGATTGATTGTATGTCCTCCTCTGAGAAGTGTCTGTTCCAGTGATTCCATTTTTATAAAAAAAAAATCTTTTAAATACATATTTAGATGTATATACCAGAACAAAAAGTCTAGATGTGACCTGCTTACTAATTGAACTAGGTTGCTCCTGCCCTTTCTTCTAAAGAGGAAACTAAGCTAATTGTTCTTCCCACTTTCACTCTCACCCCCCACCAATCCATTCTCCCCCTCAAAAGCTGGGCTGTCTTTTTAAAACTATTGTCGTGCCCATATCAAGTACAATTTTAAAGTTAAGATAAAAAGAGGACATCTGAAATTTAAGATTTTAAATTGAAGTACCCCCAAAAGAAATGGAGTAGCCCCCCCCCAAAGACCCTTGCCATAATTAGGTCTCTTGTCAACAATATTTTACAAAGAATGTCAGCAGGAGCTCTGCAGAGAGCTCAGGGTGGTTTGAAGCTTCCTCTTTCTTGTAAATACCAGATTTGCACACAGAAGTGTGACTGATTTTGTCTCAAGCTTGTTGCTATACAACAGATACTATCTCTGTTGTCTTGGTAAAAACTTATAAGTTATCTTGTACATTGCCAAACACTTCCTTCCTTAGTATTTTGCTAGATTACTTCCTTAGTCAACTCTTTGGGGTTTTTGCTTGCTTGTTTTCGCAATGCTAAGGTTAGAACCCCAGGCCTCATACACACCAGGCAAGCATCTCTGGGCCTTTGATGATTAGATCATAATCTCAGTCAAGGACTTGTGGAAGGGTACTGGGGATTGAACACAGAGATGCTCTACCACTAGGCTACATGCCTATCCCTTTTTATTTTATATTGAGAAAGGGACTTGTTAAAGTGCCCAAGCTCCTCCTGCCTCAGCCTCCCAAGTAGCTGGGATTACAGGCATGCATCAGCACACCTGGCAAGGATGATTTTCTATTGTCCACTTTCATTTCCCTAGCAATAGAAATTTCTCATTTCCATCATAAAGATGGAGAAAGAAAAAGGACATGTGATTCATAAGACAAGGAGCTCTGAATGTCAGTCTTATGTTACCTTCTGATAACTATGGTTTGAAATAAGAAAAGGAAAAGAGGACACTGGAATACTCCCTGAAAGAAATGAAAGTAGCCAGGCATGGTGGCACATGCCTGTAATCCCAGAGGCTGGGGAGGCTGAGACAGGAGGATTGTGAGTTCCAATCCAGCCTCAGCAAAAACAAGGCCCTAAGCAACTCAGTGAGACCCTGTCTCTAAATAAAATACAAAATAGGGCTGGGGATGTGGCTCAGTGGTCAAGTGACCTGAGTTCAATCCCCAGTCCAAAAAAAAAAGCAGAACTTTCATGAGTAGGATTAACAAAATGGAGAGTGTGAAATTAATGTGCCCAAAAGTTGCTTACGTGCTCATCTTTCACTTCTCTATATTCATCACTGTTACTCTGGTCCAAGCCACCTCTGTCTCTTGCCTGGACTAACATAATAGCCTTTTAACAGATATTGCAGATCCCCTTCAATGCCCACCATGACTCTGTCTTTACCATTTCTGTTCTTTATGGCCAGATTTTCTTCTGTGGAGTGCACTCACCTACCCAAATGTTCTCTCTGTTCATGTGTTTGGCAGAGAAAGTACCAAGAAATTAACATCCCCTGGGAATACCCTTCAATCAAGGACTGACAGACTGACTCTATAAAGACCCCACCTCTTCACAATGCAGGTGAGGTAACCCAGCAATATCTATTATTCACCATTTTCTATAGTTCCTCAATAGGGTGATGCTTTAGTAGCACACAGATGTGACCTGTTTACTATTTGAACTATGTTGCTCTTACCCTTTCTTCTAAAGAAGAAACTAAGGGGCTGGGGATATAGCTCAGTTGGTAGTAGTACTTGCCTTGCATGCACAAGGTCATGGGTTCAATCCCCAGCACCACAAAAATAAACAAACAAAAAAGAGGAAACTAAGTTAATTGTTCTTCCCACCTTCACTCTCACCCCTCACCAATCCATTTTCCCCTTCAAAAGCTGGGCTGTCTTTTTAAAACTATTGTCGTGCCCATATCACTACTTGCTTAAAACCTTTCAATGATATCTACTGTTTGGGGGGTAAGGACTATCCAATATATTATTTTCAAGTTTTAATTCTGATAGTTGTTTTACTACCTGATTTCCTTTGGAACACTCTAGAGACTTTGCCACCACTCAGTGCTGCTACACCTCAAATATTCCAATACTCCATATCTGGCTAGTTTTCTATGCCTATATATACACTACTACTACTACACCTTCCAGTCCCTCTCTCTCTCTCCCTTTCTCCCCATCTGGCAAATGTATCATGACTTTCTATTCTCCCTATTCCATGTAAACCCCCAGCACAGTCACTTCTACTACTCTTTTATTGGTGATCTCAACTCAGCTGGCTTCCTCTCCTTAATATTACCTTGGAAACCATCAGCCCTGAATACTTTGACAATCTGCTCTGCTACTCCTACATTCAGGATGGAAGGAAATATAACAGACTGAACTGGTCAGAATTTAAAATTTGCATGATAAGGTATTTGTTGAGAGCCACAGCCCAAGTGGCCCCAGCAAACATCCAGCTGCTTAGCTCCTCTGGGGTGATGCTCATTGGACTGTTTCCCCACCCTTTCAGACCACGGAGCTGCTCATTGGGGGACTCTTTTGGCTCCGCCCATGTGACCCAGCCAATGGGCCTCAAGAGTGGGAGGAGAGGGGAGTTGAGAGGCTCGTTCGTCGGTGGTGGCAGTTGGGCTCTGAGGGAATTCCTGAAGAGCTCGTGTGGTGTGTGGTGTGTAGTGTGTTCTAAAAATAAAGTTCATTTCTGCTTGACAAGTGGCTCATGAAATGTGCCCAGCCAGACTGCGGCAGGTATTTTCCCCCATCTTCAGAGGGTAGACTCACAAATAACTGGTCTCTAATCTCAAACACCCTTAATACCATTCATTCATTTTTATATGTTTCATTACTGTCATAGGAAATTCTAAACATTGGGTCTGTACATTCTCAGCACTTTACCTTGGGTCTGAGTTGCAAAGATACAAATCTACCCAAAGCCTTAACTCTTTCTTTCCTGTACAAGGCCTATCTTCTCTACCTCTGCTCCAAAGCCCAACCCTGTCATTCCTGAGATTGAACCAAGTTTAAGTTATTTTGTAATTAAGATCTAGGTCAATTTCCCAGCAGTATCCCCTGCCTCTTCTCTAAGTATACCCTGCCTGCAGTTCTGGGAATTTCCAGACATGAAGAGGGCCTGAGGTTCATTCAATGTGATACTTTATGTCTAATAAGGCCACCTGCTGGAAGCATATTCCCAGGACAGAGTCACTTGAACAAAACTGAACTTATGTTCCCAAGAAGGCTATCATAACAAGGACTGTGAATTAGTTCATTTTCCATTACTTTAGCCAAAGACCTGAGTCTAGGTAACTTATAAAAGAAAAGGAGTTTTATTTAACTCACAGTTTGGGGAGGCTGAAAGTCCAATCAGCATGGCACCTGCTCTGGTGAGGATCCCCTGGCTGCACTGCATCAGAGTAAATGGCATCATGGTGGGAACATTAGCAAGAGGGAGAGATAACACAGTGAGATAACAAGCCAGAGCATAGAGGGGCCAGTCTTGCTCTTTCATAATCACCTTCTCATGAGGGCCCCACAAGAACTACACCAATTCCTTCTAAGGGCAACACCTGCAGTGGCCTTCTACTAAGCTCTACCTCTACAAAGTTCTGCCATCTCTCAACATGGCCACACTAGGAACTGAGCTTCCAACACCTGAATGCTTGGGGTGGGAGGGGAGGCCCTTAAGCCCCTCAAGAAGGAGAACCTAGGCTATAAACAAAGGGATGAAGTTAAAATCATGAGCCAAAGATTCCAATAAATGGGAAGTCCCAATTAAGAGAGTAAGAGCAGACAGGAAGTAGAAAGCAGCCCATATGGAGTAGAAAGACATGGAACAATCTTTCTCTCAACTACCCTTTGATCCACCACAAGCATTTTAGCCAAACATATTAAGAAGTAACTTCAGCACTTTCATCAACTGAGATTTTGCAACCATATAATTTTTTTAACTTTTTTTAGGCTGGGGATGTTAGAATTCACCTCAGTGGTTGAGCACGTGCTTATTAGAATATGTAAGTTTCAGGGTTCAATCCCTAGAATTCCATCTAGTTAAGATGGAAGCAATAAATTCAAAAGATGTAGAAATAAAATGGGCATTCAAAGCATATAAAATAAAATTTATTGCCATTATGTGTTTTAGCAAGTAAAATAAAAAATTACTACTTCAGAAGGAGATTGCATATTCCATTTCCTCATTACATTCATCCAAGAATCCCACATGAGATTGGTAAGCTCCTTTCAGAGTTAGGCCTTACAGAACCCCCTGGAGTTCATAATTATCAATGATTATTCCTTCCAAATGAAAAAAAAAAGGGGGGAATGTTGATCTTTTAAATAAATGAGCTAGAATTAAGACAAAACAAAATAAGACAAAAAGACATGGAACAAGATACACATCCACCTTTCTTTTCCTCCTCTTGATTACTGCACAGCTGGCTCTTTCATTCATTCCAATTCCATCAAACATCCTTTCTGGACCAGTGGCCTTTCTGGATTACTCCATCTAAGGCAGCCACTTAGCTCATCCTATTTTCGTGTTTTGGTGCTGTGCATAGCACTGTTGTACTAGCTGATGTCTTTTCTTTATGTATTTATTTACTGGGGTATTATCCATCTCTTCCCCCTAGAATGTAAGCTCCACGCGAACACAGCTCTTCTTGTTTACTCTGTATCCCCAAAGGCAAGAATAGTGTTTCAAGTACAATAAATACTCAGCAAATACTGGGTGGATAAATCAAATATCAGGAACACTCTACTCATTTTTAAAAATCTCCAGATGATTCTGGTTTCAGCCAGGCTGGAAACCACTGGACTAATAGTCAAATCTCCTTTCTATGTTATTTTATGAATTAAAAAAGGGAACTTGGAGGGTTGAGGATGTAGCTCAGTCGGTAGAATGCTTGCCTCGCATGCATAAGGTCTTTGGTTCAATCCCCAACACCGCAAAAAAAAAAAGGGGGATTTTGGGTTCATTTCTCCTCTGCCCCCATTCTATATTTCCTAATCCTATAATTAGTAAAATTCATAAACAACAAATATTTTGTAAATAGTGTTTAATTCCCCCCCCCAAAGCAGGCATTGGAGCTAGTATCAGAATTAGCCTAAAATTGAATTCTTCCATAATTCTCCTTAGAAATACTATCAGTACTATTTTCTTCCCATAAGTTCTTAAGCCAGTGGTAATTAACTGTGATGAAATACACAGACTATGTTTGAGGAATTAATGACTCTGCTGATGTGGTTTTTCTTTCTTTCTTTTTTTTTTTTTTAGAGAGAGAGAGAGAGAGAGAGAGAATTTTTAATATTTATTTTTTAGTTTTTGGTGGACATAACATCTTTGTTTGTATGTGGTGCTGAGATCGAACCCGGGCCGCACGCATGCCAGGCGAGCGCACTACCGCTTGAGCCACATCCCCAGCCCCTGATGTGGTTTTTCTGATGTGGTTCTATTCAGTTCGCTTTTCATGTTCCAAATTAAGTCAGGTAGTTTCAAGTAAAGAACTCATAGAAATGGAAACTGATGTTGTTTATGTTGTTTTGTATAACCACAGCACACACATATAGAAATGCAGAAGCAGATGGTGTTGCTGAGGAGTCTTTAAGCATACGGTTTCTAAGATCTAGAATGTTCTCTCCCCTACATTCCTAAGCTATTCAGTTCAGATATCATCTTCTATAACAACTGTAAACATTAAGGGTAATTACTTTGAATTATTTATTTTGCTTTCCCCAGTCTCAAACACTGTCTGGAATGCAATAACTACTCAATAAATTCTTCTTGAATTGCACTGCTCAGATATTCACCCTAACCCACTGGGCTTGTGGGGTCCTTTGCTATGACTTACACAATATTGACATAATTATCACTTATTTAATACTTATCATGTACCATGCACCATGCTAAGTCTTTACCTATAATATTTCATTTAATCCCCACAAGAATACTTGAAAGAAATGTGTTATTGCTGTTGAGGAAACTGAGATTCAGAGTTTGGATTTTATCTAGGGTTTTGCTTTCTATTCTATACTGTTCAATCAATATAATACCCACAAGAAGTGCATCAATATTTTTAGTGTACATTATTTCTGCCTCAACTTCTTTGTTAATAGATAATAGAAACTAGGACAAGTTCTTAAATAGCTCTAAAAGAGATAACCCTAAGGGAGTTTGGTGAAAACCTATTGTGATTCACTTAACCTCTCTGTATCTCAATTTGCTGATCTTCAAAATTAGTAGGTTTGAACCAAATAATACCTCAAGTTGCTTCTGGATCTGTGTTTTAACCCAAAGGGCATGAAAACCTGGTAAGAAATCCCTTTTAAAATGCAGCTGCAAGTTTGAAAACTCATCCTTAACCTGCAAAGAAGATCAGTTCATAGGTTGAAGGTTACAGCCACAAATGAATTGAGAAGTAAAATTTAATCCTATTTCTAATAAGGGAACAGATGAGCAGTGAAAGCTTTAAAATTCTGAGTCTAACATTGACTAGGTAATGGTTTTGATTCCCAAGCTCTTCTCCACTGAACCTGTGTAGTGGTTTTTATGTATTTCTCTGCTGGCAGTGAAGAGATGAAGAGAAAAGCACGCAGAAAAGAAATCAGGACACTGAGGTCAACACAGAGATAGATCAAAAAAAATTCAGAGTTGAATTAGAGAGAAGAAAATAGGAAATGTAGGACTGAGTCAGTAATTCATAAAGGTGTGATCTTTGTTGTAGTATTTCTTGTAATGAGTTTATCTCCTAGGATGTGATAACCAACTCCATTTTTTTCTTGCTTTTTTTTTGCACCCTTCTCAACAATTGTTTAAATGCAGATCACTCAGCCTGTCTGCCTTCATCCTTCTAAACTAAACAATATAAATTTTTGCCTGTTTTGATATAAATGGATTCCATTTTAATGTGAGACTCAATGTTTAAGTTTTTCTTTCTAACCACTTTTCTCCAGCAAGGTTAGGTAGCTCATCTCCAGATTCTATTTTTGTTCATGCCTGATATTTACCGAATACTTATGTACCCAACATCACTTATCCATATGCTAATCAAAATCCTAAAATTGAGGCAGAGCAGGTTCCTGGTGGGATGACCTAATACAAGAAAATAATTTTAACCAATGTTTTAATACCTGAAGTCAGTTATTAGACTTTTAAAAATGGCCTTGCTTATGAAATTTTAAAAATTCTCCTTTGAAATGGAGAAAAAACAATTTGAAGAGAAGTAAACACTTCTCTGCCTCCACCTCTACAGCAGTATGTTCCACAGAAAAAGGAACCAAGAAGAGCGAAAAAACTCACTAAATATTTAAATAGTAAGTTTAAGGATAGGAAGTTGCAACAGCAAAAGGAAAAGCAGATAACTTGAAGGCCAAGTGTCACCGATTTTTGTCTCTGTCCTTAGAAGATTGCTGATGTAGAGTCACTGTGGCTTGCTCAAGACTCTCTGGATCGAAGACACAGCTCTAAGGTAAGATTCCCTGGACTATCGCCTAGTCCCATCACCTGAATGGACCCTCCAGGATCAGTTTTCTCAGGTTCTGTGGCCCATTCCCACAAAAGCAGCTTAGTGTCCCCAAATGGAAGTGGTGTCTTCCTTAGAGCTGTTTGTGCCAGTAAGTGCCATTACATCAACCTTAAGATAACTCCAAATCTGAGAGCTCTACCTGAAGAGATGGACATTGGGATTTTTCAAAACTCTCTGAGGGTATCCAAAATGTAGTACAGGTACTCTAGTGAGGAAAGAAGTATATCCTGGGGCTGGGGATATACTAAACGGTAGAGCATGAAGCTCTGGGTTCAATCCTCAGCACCACATAAAAATTAATAAAATAAAGGGGCTGGGGTTGTGGCTCAATGGTAGAGTGCTTACCTAGTATGTGTGAGACACTGGGTTTGATTCTCAGCACCACATACAAATAATTAAAATAAAGATCCATCAACAACTAAAAAAATTTTAAAAATAAATACATAAAAATAAATTAAATAAGGGCATTGTGTCCAACTACAATTAAAATTTTTTTTTGTTTAAAGAAGTATATCCTGTAGTAGTAAAAGAGCAAAATGAAGCTGTTACTGGCTTTAATATAATAAGCTGAGCAAAATAATAGATTAGAAAATTATTGAGCACTTACTGTGTGCGATGAAGGGAGCTCAGTAATTTTAAAACATTTTCTTATTTAGCCTTCATAAAAATTCATAGGGAATGCTGAGCGTAGTGACTCATGCCCATAATCCCAGCAACTTGGAGGCTGAGGCAGGAGAATCACAAGGCCAGCCTCAGCCACTTAGGCCCTAAGCAGTTCAACAAGACCCTGACTCAAAATAAAAAATTGAAAGGATAGGGAATGTGGCTCAGTGGTAAAGTGCCCCTTGGATTCAATCCTTAGTATGATCAAACAAACAAACAAACAAAACACCCCAGCTTAAAGAGTTACTTAAGAGTCTGTAGTCACAGAGCTAAAATGTAGTAGGGATAAGATCCAAACCCAGGACTATGGAACACCAGAGCCTGAAATCTGCCCCATTAATTTATGTTTAAGTACTTTAAAACCTTCTTAAAAGATATTTAAGAATGAAGGGGATTGGGGTTGTGGCTCAACAGTAGAGTGCTCACCAAACACATGTGAGGTGCTGGGTTCGATCCTCAGCACCACATAAAAGTAAACAAATAAAATAAAGATTAAAAAAAATGAAGAATTCTCCTGGTTGTGTACAATAAATCAAAGTCCCTAGAAACTTTATATAATATTCAGAATCATTTTGATATTATTCAAGTTCTACAGTATTTTCAGATGCCTTTTAAGAGCTTAGCCACACAATTAAAAATTTTCCTAAAATTCAGCTTTCCACAATCACATATGAAGAGATCCCCCTACACACACCCAAAGCACAAACACATAAACACCATAACATACACCATTCCAAACATAGCCTGCAGACATATAGACATATATACACAGATCACACAAATATACTACAGATACACATACACAGACCTCACATCAAACAGACATATACAGAAACCATAAACCTATCTGCATGTGCACAAACACACTAGGTATACAGAAAGAACAAAGGCATACCTAGCTTCTCCCCCTCTCTCTCTCTCTCTCTCTCTCTCTCTCTCTCTCTCTCTCTCTCTCTCTCTCCCTCCCTCCCTCCTGGGAAATTCTCCAGGTGATTATGTTTCTCCCTGGCTACTCAAGCCCCAATATCTATCCAATTTCCACTGCGTGCTTCCTCTCAGTCACATCTCACCTCCTACTGCTGTCTTTTTTCTCTCCATCGCACTCCATTTCCAAATAGGGAACACAAACTCTTTTGATTCTCCACAACCACCAACACAAGACAATTGTGGCTTAATGGGGGAAAGGGACATTATATTATATCAAAACATAGCAAATAGACAAAAATTGGGCATTAGACCTTCTTATTTTTACACCCCCTCAGTCTTTTCTGCTTCTCAAAATATCTCATTGACTTCTCTTCAGGCCTCTTAACCTCCTGCTGGCTTCTTCCTGTGCCTCCTCTCTTAAGACCACCCCCACTCCCCTGCCCTCTCCTCTAGGTCTCAGGACCTTAACATGACCTTTTTCTTGAATTTTCACTCTCCATTGCTATCCATTCCATACCCTTTAGGCTTTGAGTTTTATTCACAAAGCAGACAATTAAGGGATTTTACTGAGAGAGGAACTTTTTTCTATTTTAAAGGAAAATTTCACAAGTCCCTTAGAAGGCGGCATTGACTTAAGTCAGTTGTGGTTTTTATATAACAATTATTTTATTTCTTTTCCCTTTATAATCTTAAAATGTTTTTGCTTAGTGAAAAAAAAATGCATCATTAGTCATTTCCATTGCTTTACCCAATTCATCAAAAACCAATTTTTGATATGACTCTTTCATAATAGCTATTTCCAAAACATTTTGGGGTTTATATTTTTGATACTACAGGAACTGTTATTCAAGAAATTTGATGCTTTAGATACTTTGATATTTAGGTACTCTTGATTCATGGAGCATTGTCAATTGCCAATTTTCACAGACAATATAAAACAATGGTACAGTTCCCCATCTGTCACAACAAAGGCGTGGTGGAAAATGTGGGTGATAAAAGATCTTTAGCCATTTTAAAACTCACTTTCCCCCCTGCTTAAAAATTTGCCTCACAGGCTTGTGAGAAAAAAGAAATGATTTTTTATGGAATAACACAGACACTAGATAAATGTGAGTTTCTGGACTTTTTTCCTCCTCCTCTCCTCAAGTGAAAATAACTACTCCTTGTATCCTATAACATACTTACCTCTTTGGTTGAAGATTCCACATTCTCATAGTACTCTGCAGCTCTCATATGAAGATTACTCTTATATGCCAAGTATCAGAATACTAGATAACAGTATTTACTAAATATAATTAGCTTATAAGGGAAATCTAATTAGGCAACCCCTAATTTGCAACAGTTGCTATTATTTTTGTTACTCAAGTTTATTTCATTAGCAACATTTGTCCCTGTCCCAACCAAGTCTTAGTCAAGTAAAAATGACTCTGAATTGCCTTACTCAAGAAGTTGTGCCCATCAGGAAAGGTCAGACTTCCAGTTAACATCTGAATAGAAGATTTTTTTAGCCTAAATTGATTACTTAACAATTGTCCCAAAGTCCCAATCTTTTTTTCTCTTTCACATTTATTTCATCTGTAATACTTCTGTTTTTTGTGCTCAGATTAATCTGATCTTAATTCTACATACAATATAAAAGTGTACACCTTAGAAAAACATTTTGTCTGTATTATTATAGAAATAATATGTTTGCCATTGTTAAAATATTGTCATTTGGACTATTACTATGCAAAAATCACTACTTTAATCTCTACATTTAATATTTTATTTTGCTTTGGTTGTCTCCATAGGTAATTATGAAGTTGATCAACTCTACTGATGACCTGATCAATACTTCTACTTTAGTAAGAAATAGCACTCACTTTTCAGCTTCTGCCTCAGACATGATTATTGCCCTTTCTTTGTTCATGTCATTTATAGTCGGTACCATCACCAACGGCCTCTACCTATGGGTGCTAAAATTCAAGATGAAAAAGACAGTCAATACCCTCTTGTTTTTTCATCTCATTTTCTCATATTTTATTTCGATATTGATTCTGCCATTTTTGGGCATCTACTATCTTCAGGACCATTACTGGATCTTTGGAACAGCATTGTGTAAGGTCTTCAATAGCACTTTGTCTCTGGGGATGTTCGCCTCTGTTTTCTTCCTCTCTGTCATCAGTCTGGATCGTTATCTTCTCACTCTTCACCCAGTGTGGTCCCAGAAGCACCGAAACCCACGCTTTGCTTCCAACATTATCCTGGGAGTCTGGATATCTGCTACTGCCCTCAGCTCACCCTATTTGGTTTTCAGGGAGACACATCATGACCATAATGGAAAGGTGACCTGCAGAAATAACTATGCTGTGTCGGCTAACTGGGAAAGTGAAGAGATGCAAACTTTAAGGCGACGGATTCATGCAACCTGTTTCATCAGCCGCTTCTTGCTGGGCTTCCTTCTACCTTTCTTCATTATCATCTTTTGTTACAAAAGAGTAGCCAGTAAGATGAAAGAGAGGAGCCTGTTTAAATCCAGAAAGCCCTTCAAAGTCATGATGACTGCTATTATCTCTTTCTTTGTGTGTTGGATGCCCTACCATATACACCAGGGCTTAACTCTCACTACGAACCAGTCACTCCTTTTAGACTTGAGTCTGGTAGTTACAGTGGTAACCAGTTCTTTCAACAGTGTCTTTTCTCCCACACTCTACCTATTTATTGGGGAGAATTTCAAAAAGGTTTTCAAGAAGTCCATTTTTGCTCTGTTTGAGTCAGCATTCAGTGATGATTCTTCTGCAGGAAAGACGCAAAACCTAAATTCGCAAGTTGAAATTTAAATTCTAGATACTTAAACATGAACTCTGTGATTTATACCACTAGAGCTATACCCTCTGCCTTTATATACTACACTCCCTATATTAGAGAAACATTAGGTGACATTAGGTTGTACGATAGTTAGATCTATGAATATTAAAAGATCTCCAAGGAAACAGGAAATAGGTCATGTTGCAAATGTGAGTTGAAACTTTTTTAATTGTGGTAAAATATATGTAACATAAGATTTGCCATTTTCACCATCTCATTTGTATTAGTTATATTCACAATAATGTACAACCATCATCACTATTTCCAAAATTTTTCATCCCTCCAGAAAAACTCTGTACCCATTAATTAAGAGCTCTGCATTTCCTCAGCCCCAGTCCCTAATACCTGCCAGTCTGCTATCTCTATGAATTTACCTATTCTAAATATTCTTTATAAGTAAAATCATATATTTATTCTTTTGTGTCTGACTTATTTCACTTAGCATAATTTTTTTTTAATTTTTTAGTTGTGGATGGATACAACACCTTTATTTTATTTATTTACTTTTATGTGGTGCTGAGGATTGACCCAGTGCCTCACGTGTATGACGCAAGTGCTCTACCACTGAGCTACAACCCAGCCTTAGCATAATGTTTTAAAGGTTCATTCATGTTACAACATGTATCCGAATTTTATGCCTTTCTATGTCTACTTGTATTCCATTGTATGATATACCACACTTTCTAAATCCATTCATCTGTTGGTGAACACTTGGGTTATTTCCACCTTTTGACTACTGTGAGTAATGTTGCTTTGAACAGCTATGTGCAAGTATTTGTTGGAGTCCTTGTTTTCAGTTATTGTAGAGAAGTACGTAAGAGTGGAATTACTGGGTCAAATGTTAATTCTGTTTTAATTTTTTGAGAAACCCTCAAACTTTTCAATGTGTACCTGTTACATTCCCACTAGCAAGGTACAAAAGTTTCAGTTTCTCCATATCTTCACAAACACTTGTTATTTTCCTTTTTAAAATTACACGTATCCCAGTAGATGAAACTGGCGTCCATGTGATTCTTAATCTTTGACTGTCAAAAATAGGAATATTAATTTCTAAAGGCCAATAATATCCTGGATTTTAATTTTCTGTCATAGAACCCTATAGCAACAGACAGCATAGGTTTTTATACTTTAATGTTTTAATTATAAAGACATTTTAAGTGTCTCTTTTTAATACTCAGAGATTAGCTGTCTCCAAATTATGAGACTAAGACAATTATAATGTTTAAGAATCTGTCATAGGCTGAGGTTGTAATTCAGTGGTAGGCGAGCACTCTACCTCTGAGCCACAATCCCAGCCCTCTTCCCTAGTTTTTAAGTTTTGCTTCAAGCCTTTTGCAAAATATTAAAGCACATAAGTTATATAAGGCCACATATTATTGTGGATCTATTACTTTTTTATTTAGTTTGGTTCGTGTGTTAGCTTTCTTTGCCTATGAGAAAAAAATACCTGAGATAAACTTATAATGAGTAAGGTTCATTTTGGCTCATAGTTTCAGAAGTTTTGGTCAAATGTAGACCAATGTTAGAATAGAAGACACAGAGACAAACCTATATAAATACAGTTATCTCATTCTAGACAAAGGTGCTAAAAACATTCATTGAAGAAAAGATAGCTTCTTCAACAAATGGTCCTGGGAAAATTGGAAAATGAAACTAACCCCTATCTCTCACAATGCACAAAACTCAAATGGATCAAAGACCTAGGAATTAGACCAGAGACCCTAAGCCTAATAGAAGAAAAAGTAGGCCCAAATCTGTATCACATCAGATTAGGCCCTGACTTCCTTAACAAGACTCCTAAAGCACAAGAAATAAAATCAAGAATCAATAAATGGGATGGATTCAAACTAAAAAGTGTCCTATCAACAAAAGAAACAATCAATGAGGTGAAGAGAGAGCTTACATTTTGGGAGCAATTTTTTGCCACACGCACATCAGATAGAGCACTAATCTCCAGGATATATAAAGAACTCAAAAAACTTGTACTAAGGACCTTAACAGACACTTATCAGAAGATATAAAATCAGTCAACAAATATATGAAAAAAATGTTCAGCATCTCTAGCAATTAGGGAAATGCAAATCAAAACTACTCTAGATTTCATCTCTCATGTCAGTGAGAATGGCAGTTATCAAGAATACAAATAACAATAAGTGTTGGTGAGGATGTGAAGGAAAAGGCATGCTCATTCTTTGATAGTGGGACTGCAAATTGGTGCAACCAATCTGGAAAGCACTATGAAGATTCCTTAGAAAACTTGGAATGGAACCACCATTTGACCCAGCTATCCCACTCTCCAGTCTATAACCAAAGGACTTAAAAACAGCATACTATAGGGACACAGCCCCGTCAATGTTTATAGCTGCACAATTCACAACAGCTAAACTGTGGAACCAACCTAGATGCCCTTCAATAGATGATGAATGGATACACAAACTGTGGTATATATACACAATGGAATATTACTCAGCATTAAAAGAGAATAAAATTATGGCATTTGCAGGTAAATGGATGGAGGTGGAGAATATTATGCTAAGCAAAGTAAGTCAATCCCAAAAAACCAAAAGCCAAATGTTCTCTCTGATAAGTGGATGCTGATCCATAATGGGGTGGCAGGGCATGGGGCAAATGAAGAAACTTTGGGCCAAGGAGATGGATGGAAGGGGAGGAGGCTTGGGGTAGGAAAGATGGTGGAATAAGACAAACATCATTACCTTACATACATGTATGACTGCACATGTGGTGCAACTCTATATGGTGTACAACCAGAGAAATGAAAAGTTGTGTTCCATTTGTGTACAATGAATTGAAATGCATTCTGCTGTTATGTATAACTAATTAGAACAAATTTTAAAAATTAAAAATAATATCATCTCAAAAAAAATAAGTTTCAGTCAATGATCAGTTGACTCCATTGCTGTCAGTCTTATTGGGAGGCAACTCATTGTGATGGAAACACTTGGCATGATCACTTCAAGGCACCTGGGAGGCAAAGAGAGAGAAGAAGTGGGAAGGGTTTTAACATTCCCTTTAAGAGCACACTTTCAATGACCTAACTTTCTCCAGGTAGCTCCCCTTAATGGTTCCACCACCTCCCTTTAGTGCCATGGTTAGGGACGAAGCCTTTAATACAAAGGCCTTCAGGGTGCATATCAGATCAAATTATAGCAGTTTGCATGTTTTATTCATCAACAAATAGATATTAATCAATAGATAGTTTGATCTATCTCAAATCAACTGAATTATCTGTTTAGTTCAATTGATACAGAATGGAAATATTTAGGCCACAACCTACACTCAATCCCTAAATGTTCTAGCTATCTTTCCACAAATCATTCCAGACCACAAGCAAATATTCTACCCAGAAATGCTCAAAATGGATATTAATTATAAGGAGTCTTAGAAAGAAAGGAAAATTAACCTTTATGGTTAAGCTTTTATATCGTGAAGGTGACAGTGCTCTGATGCCGTAGGAATCCTGCCAGTCAACATGGTTTCAGAGCAACTGATGACAGATACCTTGGCACCTGAACAATTGGGAGTTTGCTCTTCCTCACTGAGAATATGATCTTTAAAAACTTTGCATAGATAAACATTCTAATTGTTGGACCCTATTGTAAGTGTCTAAAGCTTGAACAGTTTTCTCACAGAGGGAGGATTGGGACTCAAGGCCAAATTGTGGTTCTCAGGGGCCCTACAGTGAGAAGTGGAAGGTGCTTCTTCCCTCTGCACCCTCTCCAAATCCTGACAAGCCCATTGAATTTTTATGTTACCAGATTTAAGAAGAAACTTATTGAATGGAACTTAGGATTTTTGCAATAAGGATTGTGCTTTGAAAACAGCAGCTACATAAAGCATCTTTTATTTCCTCCTTAGACTTGTTACTATGAAATAAGAAACATGCCCTCGAATGTGAATTTTGTGGTGTGTGTTAACCCTGTGCTGTCTATCATTCCTTACAGTGATCTGTGTAAGCTTTTTCATGAGGTCTAGTTTCACCACTCTTTTGTGTGTTTTGTTTCATTTCTCTACAGATTGCAAACTCCTCCAGGACAGGAAGAAGTTACAGCATTTATTCTCTAGAATAAATATCATGCACAATTGGTATCAAATAAAAGATATTTAATGAAATTTATATAGGGCCATCACATTATGTAAAGCACTATACAAATGTATTATCAATCGTTTTATTTTTAAAGGTCACTTTACATGTAAGGAAATCATGTATAAACTTAAGAAATCCCCCCCACACACACACACAAAATGCATTTTGTAACCTCCCATAAAACTATGGTTATAGTTGTGTTGATCTCATCAACCTCCTCACTATTTTGAATTCTCAGGACCCAAGAAGTTTATAAACAAAAAAATTAGTGACTGCTTCCTAAAACTGTTGCATGGAAACAGTGTTTCAATACAATGTGCCTATTAGCATCCAATTATATAAACGTGCTTTGTTTTATTAACATCAAACTGGCTCAAGAACAGAAGACAGGGGTGGTTAGAGATGTACTTCAAATGCTAACTCAAGTTCTTTTCCTCAAGAAATGGCTCTTTTGTTTCAATTAGATAAATAGGTTCCTCAGTGGCTAACATGTGAGTTAGGTTTGTAGATAAGGTAAGATGGTGTGTACAAGGCAAAACTGATTGTACATTCCTGAGAAACTGGGAGCAACAATTATTTACTAGTATACTGTATATACCTGGCACATTTGTAGAGTCTGGCAATACAGAAGTAAATAAGACACAATCCCTGTCTCTATGGAGCTTAAAGTCTACTGCTTTTATTCTGTATTTGCCTCCATGTTATAATCATTGGGGATAGCTTTCTAAAATTCCAGGATCAAGGCTTTTTTTTTTTTTTTAAGTGCTCCAGATTAAATTGCACCCAGGAGAGAAAACCTTTGTTTAAAAGAAAAAAAAAAAAAAGGAGTTGAAAGGTAGTTGAAGCATAAGTGTCATGTTGAGGGTATTAAGAGAATGCCTCTCAACCCAGCCTTCACTAGTCAAAAAATTGTCCCTGAAAGAGGGAATATCTGGCAGAATCCTGTGGAATAATGATTGGCATGCAAAGGAGAATGCAGGGAGCAGAATGTGTAAAAGCCCAGGAGGAAAGAGTACAGGGCTACAACACAGCACTACTCAAACTTCAATATGCAAATGAAACACCTAATGATCTTATTAAAATGCTGGTTCTGATTCAGTAAGTCTGGAGTAGGACTGAGATTCTGCATTTTTAAGAGAGTCTCAAGGGATTTCATTGCTGCTAGTCTAGCTCAACAACAACAACAAAAAGTATAATTGGAACACAGGCTTGAGACACAGGCTGTGAAAATGAGCTGAAATGGTCCATCAGGACTAGATCCTGAGAGTCTGTACTAAGGTGTTTGAACTTGATCCTGGACATTATATTGAGGGCCCTAGGAAGCCACTGGATGGTCCTTAGACAAAAAATGATAAAATCAGATTGCAAAATCAGGCAGCACTGGTTGCCCTGATAGAGAGAGGTCAAAACTGAGGGTAAGGGGCTCAGTGGTAGAGCATGTGCTTAGCATGCACAAAGAACTGGTGTTCATTCCCCAGCACTGTAGAGTCCTGTAAATTCTGTGGGTTGAGAGGTAGCAAAAAAAAAAGGGGGGGAGTTGAGGGTGATTCCTGCATCAAGAGTGTTCTTAGTTGTAAACAGTGGATTTTATTTTGGCTCTTTTAACCAAAAACTGATTAATTAGAAGATATTAAATAATTTATAGAATTATTGGGATAGTCAAAGAAATACTTAAGACTAAGCTCCCAGGAATAATACTGTTTTAGCCAACTTTTTCTTTACTGTGATGACAAGACCTGACAAGAACAATGAAGAGGAGGAAAAGTTCATTTGGGAATTACAGTTTCCAAGGTCTCAATCCATAGAGAGTCAACTCCATAGCTATGGACTCAAGGTAAAGCAGGACATCGTGGCGGAAGGCATAGCACAAGAAGCCACTCAGGACATTGCAATCAGGAAGCAGAGGGAGCTCTCCTCACCAGGAAATAGGAACCCCAAAGGCAGTGTCCCCCAGTGACCCACCTCCTCCAGCCACATCTAACCTGCCTACAATTACCACCTGACTAGTCTCCATACGTGGATTAATCTACTGATTAAGTTACAACTCTCATCATCAAATCATTTTACCTCTGAACATCCTCTCATTGTCTTACACATGAGCTTTTGGGGGATACCACATTATCCAAACTATAACAAATAACTAAACATGCCACAGAACTGTTCAGATTAGAAATAAGTCACTGGTATTTTCTATTTCAGTAAAAATGTCAACTGCTGCTATTGCTACTACTGAGTCCTGCAACCTGGTTTTACTGCAACTGCTACTTCTACCAATATCATTTCTGTATCAGGTCTCAAGTGCCCCCATCCCTGAAAACTCTGCCAATAAGAGTCTTATGCAGAGCTTGTTTATTCACATTGCTCACATCCAAATTTAGTTTTGCATGGGAATATTTTATTCACATGCCAGTATCCCAGCTGCAAAATAGACTGGAATTTGAGTTCTGATTCTACATGGGTGAGAAGGGATTACTTGTAATATGGAAATTTCCCCAAATATAAAAGATGTTCAGATGATGAATCACATATGAAAAATGTGTACATTCTGTCTTGGAGGATAGATGGTAGTGGTATTTTCAGAAATAAGGGATAAGAAAAGAAAAATAAAGTATGAGAAAGAAAGAGAAGAAAAGAAAGGTAGGTAAAGGTAAATCTCAGACATATGAATTTTCAGGTGCTTGAGGGATATACATCCAGGTGGTCTATCCAATAGGTATTTGGTTATAAGGATTGTGTTCCTCAGTTCTTCATCACTATAACAAAAGATCTAAGATAATCAATTAAAAAAAAAGAAGAAAGTGTTGGGATTTCCATTCATGGTTGTTCCTGTTGTTTTTGAGCTTGTGGCAAGGTAGCACATCATTGCAGGAGCACATGGCAGAGGAAGCTGCTCACCTTATAGCATCCAGGAAGCAAAAAAAAAAAAAAAAGAAAGAAAGAAAAGAAAAGAAACAAGAAGAAGCCTGGATCCCAGTATCCTCTTTGAGGACATGTCTCCAATGACTAGACTTCGTCCCATTAGGCCTGAGCTTTCAAAAGTTCCACCACCTCCCAATAGCACCATGAGAGGCAGGACCAAAACTTTAATCCACAGGCTCTTAGGGGACATTTATCCAAACCATAGTAGGATCTAAAGTTCAAGAAATAAATTTGTGCCCTACAAACCTACAGATCCCTTGCTTCATTGAAATTGCTCCGTAGTAATTTCTCTAAGAGGCTCTATTGAAAATTGCACTTTCACTTTGCTTTTTATCTCTCATAGTATTAGAACTAATATTATACTAAGTATTTGCTCATTTGTGCATTATCTGTCTTTCTCACTCAGCTTTATGTGCATACATATGTGGTACTGTTTATGACAGTATATACATGTCCTAGAACCACATTTAGCACATTGTAGATGCCCAATAACTAAGTATTGAAGGAAGAATGAATTAATGGTAACTAAAACCACAGGAATTAAGAGAGAGCCTCCAGTCAGTGGGCACAGTGAACAACCAAAGCGCAAACTGGGAAACTAACATTCAGAAGCAGTCAGGTAAGGGGGTCCCATGAAGGAAACTTCAGAAGGAGTATCTAGAAGAGAGAAGGAAAATCAAGACTTCAAGATGTAGGATATGCAGATGGGCTAAGGAAGATGCCTGAAACACATCCTTTGAATTTAACCTAAAAAACTTTTCAGCATCATTACTTCAGAAAGAAGCAAAATTGCATCCTGCGGAGGAGTGACTGAGAGGTGAGACTACAGATGCTCTGAGAGCAGCAACTCTTTTAAATTTAGGGAGTTAAGGAATAATTCCCCCTTCTCCTTCTTCCCACAGAAAGTAACTCACACATTCTACCAATTAGAGATTACTTTGTGTTAAAGGACTGCTATTAAAATGCAAATATACCTTTTAAGAACGGTAAGTTTCATTCACAGGATAATGGGAATTACTTTAATCAGCTTCACACTCAGCAGAGATAAACAACAGATAAACGCAGTACTTAGGATATTAGACTTTTGACTGTGGCCCAGTGGAAGGAAGCAATTGGAGTTGGAGGTCAAGCCCTACAGGGAATTTTAGAGACCCTGAAGGCAGCATAACACAAGTATAGAGAAGTGCTATGAAAGAAAAAGGAGGCAGAAGTGAGTTCTGAAGACAAAGTCAACTCTAGATTAAGAAAAAAAAAATTGCCCAGTGGTGCTATGACCCTGAAAATTCATTTTCTGCCAAACTGAGCTATAAGTCCTTCCTTCCCTCCAGTCAGAGGCAGTCACCTCTGCTTAGTTTAGTTCAGAGCTTTCCCAGAGTTGGCTCCCCTTCTGAGTCCTGTCCTTCTTTTCTTGGAAGGCGGAAGGGAAGGAAAGAATACAGTGATGTGGATAGAAATGGGTTTTTTGTTGTTATTGTTGTTGTTTGTTTGTTTGTTTTTTGGTAGTGGGGATTGAACCCAAGGGTGCTTAACCACCAGTGGTTAAGCCACATACTCAGCCCTTTTTTTTTTTTTTTTAATTTTGAGACAGGGTCTCACTAGGTTGCTTACAGACACGCTAAGTTGCTGAGGCTGGCTTTAACCTTGGGATCCTCCTGCCTCAGCCTCCCTTGCTGCTGGGATTATAGGCCTACGCTACCTATTGGTAAAACACAGCTAAAAGCCAGAGGCTTTTAGTACCCCACTGAGAAATGAGTTTTCCTAATGCTTCCATTGTTTTCTGTCTTTCACTGAGCTTCTTGAGAAAAAGAACAGCATCTTATTCCTCACGTACCTCCATGATGGTCTGGCGTGATGACTGAATGTTTATTAACAGTTGGATGAATACAAGAATGCAGTTATTAGTTAATTGTGGAGTTGGACTTTTCCATTTGTGGGTTCTTTAGAATGACCTGACTCAAACATATTGAGGACCTACAATATTTCTTTTGCTTCCCTTGCCGAAAGGAGCAATCAGGGAGCTACCGTCTGATGATAATGCTCTCCGTTTTTCCTCTCCAGCAAATACAATTAAAGATTTTGGTGTATTTAAGCAATTCATTATTGAAATCTCTATTATTTATTTATGCTCTTTTGGAGTAAGTTTTAGTTACAAGTCTTACTTAGTTATAAGACTCACAGACAACTTTTAAAAGTTCAATTTTATTTCTTCTGTACCATATCGAATCTGATTCTAAGTCCTTTCACCAACAGTCTAGAAGATTCCAGAAGAGCCTTAAGAAATAGGTTCTTAGTGGTCTCCTTCAAGACTTCATTCAAGTCTGCATGATCCCATGCAGGAATGCAGGCAGTAGTCTACCCCTTCCTGCAGTTCCCCATTAGGCTTTTTTTTTTGTAATTGTTTTTTTTTTTATTGGTTGTTCAAAACATTACAAAGCTCATGACATATCATCTCCCATACATTTGATTCAAGTGGGTTATGAACTCCCATTTTTTGCCCCAAATACAAGTTGCAGAATCACATCGGTTACACATCCACATTTTTGCATAATACCATATTAATGACTGTTGTATTTTGCTACCTTTCCTATCCCCTACTATCCCCTCTACCCTTCCCTCTCATTTTCCCTCTCTACCCCATCTACTGTTGTTTAATTCTCTCCCTTGTTTTTTTTCCCCTTTCCCCTCACAAACTCTTATATGTAATTTTGTGTAACAATGAGGGTCTCCTTCTATTTCCATACAGTTTCCCTTCTCTCTCCCTTTCTCCCACCCCACTCGTCTCTGTTTAATGTTAGTCTTTTCCTCATGCTCTTCTTCCGTGTTCTGATCTTAGTTGCTCTCTTTATATCAAAGAAGACATTTGGCATTTGTTTTTTAAGGATTGGCTAGCTTCACTTAGCATTATCTGCTCTAATGCCATCCATTTCCCTGCAAAATCCATGATTTTGTCATTTTTTACTGCTGCGTAATACTCCATTGTGTATAAATGCCACAGTTTTTTAATCCATTCATCTATTGAAGGGCATCTAGGTTGATTCCAAAGTCTAGCTATTGTGAATTGTGCTGCTATGATCATTAATGTGGCAGTATCCCTATAGTATGCTCTTTTAAGGTCCTCAGGGAATAGACCAAGAAGGGCGATAGCTGGGTCAAATGGTGGTTCCATTCCCAGCTTTCCTAGGAATCTCCATACTGCTTTCCATATTGGCCGCACCAATTTGCAGTCCCACCAGCAATGTACAAGTGTACCTTTTTCCCCACATCCTCGCCAGCACTTATTGTTACTTGACTTCATAATGGCTGCCAGTCTAACTGGAGTGAGATGGTATCTTAGGGTGGTTTTCATTTGCATTTCTCTGCTAGAGATGGTGAGCATTTTTTCATATACTTATTGATTGATTGTATGTCCTCCTCTGAGAAGTGTCTGTTCAGGTCCTTGGCCCATTTGTTGATAGGGTTGTTTGTTATCTTATTGTTTAATTTTTTGAGTTCTTTGTATATTCTGGATATTAGGGCTCTATCTGAAGTGTGAGGAGTAAAAATTTGTTCCCAGGATGTAGGTTCCCACTTTACCTCTCTTATTGTTTCTCTTACTGAGAAAAAACTTTTTAGTTTAAGTAAGTCCCATTTGTTTATTCTTGTATATAACTCTTGGGCTATGGGCATCCTATTAAGGAATTTGGAACCCAACCCCACAATATGTAGATCGGAGCCAACTTTTTTTTCTATCAGGCGCAGAGTCTCTAATTTGATATCTAGCTCCTTGATCCATTTTGAATTAACTTTTGTGCATGGCGAGAGAAAGGGGTTCAGCTTCATCTTGTTGCATATGGATTTCCAGTTTTCCCAGCACCATTTGTTGAAGATGCTATCCTTTCTCCATTGCATGCTTTTAGCACCTTTATCAAATATAAGAAAGTTGTAATTTTGTGGATTGGTCTCTGTGTCCTCTATTCTGTACCATTGGTCCACCTGCCTGTTTTGGTACCAGTACCATGCTGTTTTTGTTACTATTGCTCTGTAATATAGTTTGAAATCTGGTATTGCTATACCGCCTGATTCACACTTCCTGCTTATAATTGCTTTTGCTATTCTGGGTCTTTTGTTTTTCCATATGAATTTCATGATAGCTTTGTCTATTTCTACAAGAAATGCCGTTGGGATGTTGATTGGCATTGCATTGAACCTGTAGAGAACTTTGGGTGATATTGCCATTTTGATGATGTTGGTTCTGCCTATCCATGAACAGGGTACATTTTTCCATCTTCTAAGATCTTCTTCTATCTCTTTAGGGTTCTGTAGTTTTCATTGTATAAATCTTTCACCTCTTTTGTTAGGTTGATTCCCAAGTATTTTATTTTATTTTTTTTTTGAGGATATTATGAATGGGGTGGTTTTCCTCATTTCCATTTCAGAAGTTTTGTTGCTGATATACAGGAATGCCTTTGATTTATGTGTGTTGATTTTATATCCTGCCACTTTGCTGAATTTATTTATTAGTTCTAGTAGTTTCTTTGTAGACCCTTTTGGGTCTTCTAGGTATAGGATCATATCGTCCGCAAATAGTGATATTTTAAGTTCTTCTTTTCCTATTTTTATGCATTTAATTTCTTTTTTCTGTCTAATTGCTCTGGATAGTATTTCAAGGACTAAATTAAATAGAAGTGGTGAGAGAGGGCATCCCTGTCTTGTTCCAGATTTTAGCGGGAATGCCTTCAGTTTTTCTCCATTTAGAATGATGCTAGCCTGAGGCTTAGCATATATAGCTTTTACAATGTTGATGTAAGTTCCTGTTATCCCCAGTTTTTCTAGTGTTTTGGACATAAAAGGATGCTGTACTTTGTCGAATGCTTTTTCTGCATCTATCGAGACGATCATATGGTTCTTATCTTTAAGTCTATTGATGTGGTGAATAATATTTATTGATTTCCATATATTGAACCAACCTTGCATCCCAAGGATGAATCCTACTTGATCATGGTGCACTATTTTTTTGATATGCTTTTGTATTCGATTCGCCAGGATTTTATTGAGGATTTTTGCATCTATGTTCATTAGAGATATTGGTCTGTAGTTTTCTTTCTTTGAAGTGTCTTTGTCTGGTTTTGGGATCAAGGTGATGTTGGCCTCATAGAATGAATTTGGAAGAGCTCCTTCTTTTTCTATTTCTTGAAATAGCTTGAAAAGTATTGGTATTAATTCTTCTTTGAAGGTTTTGTAAAACTCCGCTGTATACCCATCCGGTCCAGGGCTTATCTTGGTTGGTAGTCTTTTAATGGCTTCTTCTATTTCTTCCTTTGTTATTGGTCTGTTTAAATTGTGTGTGTCTTCCTGACTCAATCTGGGCAGCTCATATGACTTAAGAAATTTATCGATGTCTTCACTGTCTTCTATTTTATTAGAATATAGGGTTTCGAAATACTTTCTAATTATCTTCTGTATTTCTGTAGTGTCTGTTGTGATATTGCCTTTTTCATCCCGTATGTTAGTAATTTGAGTTTTCTCTCTTCTTCTCTTCGTTAGCATGGCTAAGGGTCTGTCGATCTTATTTATTCTTTCAAAGAACCAACTTTTAGTTTTATCAATTTTTTCAATGGTTTTTTTGGTTTCGATTTTGTTGATTTCAGCTCTAATTTTAATTATTTCTTGTCTTCTGCTATATTTGCTGTTGTTTTGCTCTTCCTTTTCTAGGGTTTTGAGATGTAGTGTGAGTTCATTTATTTGTTGGTTTTTTTCTTTTTTTGAGGAATGAACTCCAAGAAATGAATTTCCCTCTTAGAACTGCTTTCATTGTGTCCCATAGATTCCGGTATGTCGTGTCTGAATTGTCGTTTATCTCTAAGAATTTTTTGATTTCCTCCTTTATGTCTTCTGTAACCCATTGATCATTCAGTAACATATTGTTTATTTTCCATGTGATGCTGGATTTTTCCTTCCTTCTTTTATCATTGATTTCCAGTTTCATTCCATTATGATCAGATATGGTGCATGGTATTATCTGCACACCTTTATATTTACTAAGAGTTGCCCTGTGGCATAATATATGATCTATCTTTGAGTAAGATCCATGCGCTGCTGAGAAGAACGTGTATCCACTTGATGATGGTTGATATATTCTATATATGTCGGTTAAGTCTAGGTTCTTGATTGTGTCATTGAGTTCTATAGTTTCTTTATTCAGCTTTTGTCTGGAGGATCTGTCTAATGGTGAGAGTGGTGTGTTGAAGTCACCCATAATTATTGTGTTGTGGTCAATTTGACTCTTGAACTTGAGGAGAGTTTGTTTTACGAACTTTGCTGCACCATTATTTGGTGCATATAAATTGATAATTGTTATGTCTTGTTGGTGGATAGTTCCCTTTAACAGGATATAGTGTCCTTCTTTATCCCTTTTGATTAACTTAGGTTTGAAGTTGATTTTATTCGATATGAGTATGGCCACTCCTGCTTGCTTCCGAGGGCCATGTGAGTGGTATGATTTTTCCCAACCTTTCACCTTCAGCCTGTGTAAGTCTTTTCCTATCATATGAGTCTCCTGAAGGCAGCATATTGTTGGGTTTGTTTTTTTTGATCCAGGTTACTAGCCTGTGTCTCTTGATTGGTGAGTTTAGTCCATTAACATTTAAGGTTACAATTGAAATATGATTTGTACTTCCAGTCATGCTTCTTTATTTATTTATTTTAGTTTGGCTAGTTTTTACTTTTTGATTTTTTTCCTCCCCCTTTACTGAGAAACCTCCCGCTGTTGGTTTTGGGCAGTATTTTTCCATTCTTCTTCTTGTAGAATTTTGCCCAAAATGCTTTGCAGTGCTGGTTTTCTGGCTGCGAATTCTTTTAGCTTTTGTTTATCGTGAAAGATTTTAAATTCATTGTCAAATCTGAAGCTTAATTTTGCTGGATACAGTATTCTTGTTTGGAGACCATTATTTTTCAGCATTTGGAATACATTGTTCCAGGATCTTCTCGCTTTCAAAGTCTGTGATGAAAAATCAGCCGTTAACCTAATTGGTTTACCCCTGAATGTAATCTGCCTCCTTTCCCTTGTAGCCTTTAATATTCTCTCCTTGTTCTGTACGTTGGCTATCTTCATAATTATATGTCTTGGAGTTGGTCTATTACAGTTTTGGATGTTTGGGGTCCTGTAGGCTTCCAGAATTTGGCAATCCATTCCATCTTTCATCTCTGGGAATTTTTCTAGGATTATTTCATTTAATAGGTTGTGCATTCCTTTGGTTTGAACCTCTGTGCCTTTTTCTATCCCAATGACTCTCAAATTTGGTTTTTTGATGAGATCCCATAACTCTTGGATAGATTGCTCATGAGATTTAAGCATCTTTTCAGTGTTGACTATACTCTTTTCAAGTTGATAAACTTTGTCTTCATTATCTGATGTTCTGACTTCTACTTGATCTAGCCTATTTGTAATACTCTCGTTAGCATTTTTAATCTGGTTTATGGTTTCTTGCATTTCTAAAATTACTGTTTGGTTTTTTTTTAAGATCTCTATCTCCTGGTAAAGCTCGTTCTTTGCAGTTTGAATTTGTTTGTTTAGTTCGTTTTCAAAATATACTTTCAATTCTTGGACTTGCTGTCTCATGTCTTCTCTAAAATTCCTTTCCATCTGAGTTAGGTATGCCTTGATTTCTTTCCCTGTCCATGTTTCTGATGCTTCTAGGTCCTCCTGTAGATTTAAGTTGTCCTGCATTATCTGTAATCCTTTTTTCCCTTGTTTTTTCATGTTGTTCATATTACTTTCCAGCTCTGTTTGACTGCTTTGAAACTGCTTTCTCCTATACATTTGTTTTGGCTTTGTTTATCTCTGTTGTCTCTCCTTTGTGGTGGGAGATTATGCCTATAGATGTTGGGCTTTATTGTACTTTAGAGCTGATTCATTCAATTTATAAAGGGCTTCCGGATTTTGTATGCATATAGTCGTTTGTTTTTTATTCTTAGGACTTTAGGTTAGGTGCTATGCAGGTATAAGGGTTAGTATGTCTTGGCTACTTTAGAAGATTGCTCTACTGAAGGGGGATACTAACCGTCGATTGGATCAGGGTGTTGGTAGGAGCTAGGTATTTAGGAGCACTATAGATGGCCTCAAAACATTCACCTATTTGCATTTAGACAGTTACATGAAATGGAGGACGTAATGCTTGGGATGAAAGTTGGGGGGAAGGGGAAGGTAGGTGCTCTTGAAAAGAAAGAAGGAGAGGGAGATAGATAGCATAGAGGAGAATGGAAAGAGCAATAAAACTTGGAAGGGGAGAGAGAGAGGGAAAAGGGAGAGAAAAAAATAAAATAAAATAGGAAATAAAATTAGGTCTTAGAGATCCATTTTCTTCTCTTCCCGTAGGCAAAGCTGTGCCCTCCGGGCTGAGTTTTGCCCTCAATGTGTCAATAGCAATCCCTGTAAGGCAGTTCCTGGGAGTCTCTCAATCCTGTTGGTCCAGAGTCGTTTCACTTCTACGGCCCCTCCTCCCCTTCCTCCTGCCAGCCAGCCGGGTCCTGTTCCCCAAGGATTTGGTTACACTTTCAGCCCCACCGAGTGCTCTATTTCCCTAACTACTGAGCACTCTCGCTGTCATTCATCTAAGCCCCAGTGCTGTGGAGCTGTGGTCTGGGAGTCAATTGTTTAATTTTTCCAGACCCCTTTGGTGGGCACACCTTCGGAATCTGGCGGCTAAGACCATTGGTGTCGCTGCTGGTGGTAATAGGAGTTGAGGGTCAAGGATCCCCTCTGCTTCCCTCAGCCCCTACAGTCACAACCACTCTGCTGGCGGTAGGAGGAGTTGGGGGTCTGGAGTGTTGTCTGTTTCCCTCCGCCCCTACCGTCACACCCTCTCAGTTCGCGGTTGGGGGAGTTGGGGGTGGGGAGTCTTCTCTGCTTCCCTCTGCCCCTACAGTCACGCCCACGTCACTGACAGTAGTGGGAGTTGGGGGTCAAGAGTCCTTTGGCCCTTATGGTCACGCCCACGGAGAGATTTTTTTTCCCTTCCTCCTTTTTTTTTTTTTATTGGTTGTTCACAACATTACAAAGCTCTTGACATATCATATTTCATACATTAGATTGAAGTGGGTTATGAACCCCCAATTTTACCCCAAATGCAGATTGCAGAATCACGTCGGTTACACATCCATGGAGAGATTTTGAAGTTTCCCGGTTGTTTGTATCTGGTGTGGGTGGGAGTCACACACCTGCTAAAGTAGATTCCACTGGGAAGGAATCTCTTTGGCCAAACTTTGGTGACTTCCTCTCTCTGCTATGGCAGGCCCCTGGCTCCTTGCCGGAGTGTCCGAAGGGAGGGGTGGAACTGGCTTGTCTCTGGTCTGACACAATCTCTGGTTTTAGTTCCCAGTTCGCTATTTCGTAAAGGCTTGGTTAGATTACCTTCACGTGGTCTCAGGGGTGGGGAGCCGTTCGCCGGGTGGGCGAGGCTGTTAGCAGAGCCGAGAGGGCACGGGCCGTCTGCTGGGCCAGGCAGGGACACTTCTCGCTGCGCCGGGCCGCCAGGGGCCGCCTGTAGAGCCGGGCAGCTGCAACCTCGTGGCCAAGAGCCGGGTGGGCGGGGTGGCTGTTCCCAGAGTGGGCGGGGCCACCAGGAGAGCCAGGATGGCAGGGGCCGTCTGCCGGTTAGGGCAGGCAGCACTGCTCAGGGCCACCGGCCGCTTGCAGAAGCGGCTGGTGGCCGCGGGATTGGACCTCTGCGCCCGCCGGGGGGCCGCCTGTAGAGCCGGGCAGCTGCAGCCGCGTGGCTAAGATCCGGGCGGGCGGGGTGGCCGTTCACAGAGCGAGAACGGGGCCTCCCGGGAGAGCCGGGCCGCCGGCTGGTGGCTGCGGGACTGGACCTCTGCGCCCGCGTGGCCAGCCAAGATCCACTTGTCTGGGACAAACTGTCACTTCTAATAAACCTACCAATTCTTGGCAGGTCTCCTCTTAACGGAATTTTGCTAGAAGTTCCTCAGTAGGTAGACTGCAGCTGTTCCAATGGGTCTTTCTGATCCCGTTAATGTGGAGACATTGGAATCGCTGCTTCCTCGCCGGCCGCCATGTTGGGTCCCCCCCATTAGGCTTATAGGGGCATTTTTACCAAGGCTAGAAGCCCAGAATACATTCTCCTGTGATGTCTTGCCATGTCCTCAGTGGCTGGAAAATAAAAAAGAGTTGTCAGGAAAGGAAGGTCAACGACCTTGAGTCATTTTCCACTGATAACTCACTAAGTCAAACTTCACTTCTCTAAACTCTTGGGAAAATGAAAGATTTCTATGAGAAACATTGACTGTAGCTATCTCTGCCTTCCCAGCTTTCATCTCCCAACAAAAACATGTCTCAAGCATCTTCGCCATAGACTTTGAGACATCCTAAGTCAGTATGCCAGATATATTTTACTTGCTCTCCAAATCCACATTTAAGCATTTTCTACCTTATTCTCTATCCCAATAAGCTGGCCTCTGTGGATCACATCAATGGGTCCTCATGCCTCTGGCTTTTAGCTGAGTTTTACCAATAGGGAGCTCTGGCAGGAAATGAAAGAAAGGTGAAGAATAGAGCAGATATTTATTTCCTAAATCCCTACCCAAAGCATCACCTGAAGTTGGCTATGCTTCTTGGTGAAGGTCAGCTAATCTCAAGGGTCTGTACAAGTCTCCACCTCTGGACTCCAGACTACCTCCCTTCTCCCTTCAGGTCAAGGGAATGGTAACATTTCAGCTTCTACTATACCCTGGGTTATTAACCCTCTGTGGTTATTCTCTACCTACACCTTCAAAAATAAGCCCTTTGTAAATAAACTTTCTCAGGTTTCCTTGTATGGAGTATGTCATTTGATTGCTGATTATTATGGTTTAGATATTAGGTGTCCCCCAAAAGCTCATGTGTGAAACAATTCAAGAAAGCTTAGAGATGAAATGATTGGATCATGAGTTTTAGCCTAATCAGTGTGTTAATCCCCTGATAGGGATTAATGGATGGTAACTGTGTGCTGGCAGGATGTAACTAAAGGAGGTGGGTCCCTGAAGATGTGCCTTTGGGGTTTATATTTTGTCCCTGTTTAGCAGAGCTCTCTCTGCTTCCTAATCATGTCTTGAGCCGATTTTCTCCACTATATACTTCTGCCATGATGTTCTACCTCATATCAGCCTGAAGGAATAGAGTCAGCCATCCATGGACTAAGACCTCTGAAACCATGAGCCGCTCAATAAATGTTTCCTCCTCTAATTGTCCTTGTTAGGTCTTTTGGTCACAGGGGCAAAAAAAGCTGACTAAAACACTGATGGAACTCTGACCAATATTCTTAAGTTGTGTCTATACATGCTTTAAGTTTTTTTTCTGTACAGGGTGAACTGTCACTTAATTTGATGTGTGAACAGAATATAATCTACCCTTATAATAAATAGCTGAGTGTTACCCAATGAGAAGTGACCAAGTATTCAAATCATATTCAGATAAGACAAATAGGAGCTATATTTAATTGGGATCAGCAGGCACTCTACCTCTGAGCTACAGAGACAAATTGGGCTGTCTCTATAGTTCACTTCCACTTCCTGTATGTCACCTTCTTTTCTTTAGCTATAAATATGATGTGGTAGACAAAGGCATTCTTGACAATTTTTGTGTATGGATGGCTGCTTGATTCTAGAATCATAAATAAAGCCAACTAAGATATACAAAACTAGATTTCTTATAATTTTGCTTCTTAGCAATACAGTCAGTGTGATCCAATAATTTATATTCTTTATTTGACTAGTAATGTTATTTGATATCTCTTTTTAAAGGATGTTCATGGTATTGATCCATGGATTTCAAATAACTATATATGTTTTTTAAATTCCTATATTTCCTGATTGAAAGAATACATTTTCAAAAAATGAAATCATAACTCTCATACAAAATAAAATCAATTCAGTATGTTAGCACCTCTGGATTCAAACCTCATTACAAAAGAAGGAGGAGGAGGAGGAGGAGGAAAAAGAATCAAAATTATGAAACAGGCTTGGCAAAAGGGCTGACAGATACATACAAATATTTAAAAGGAGTTGGATTGATTTGCTCAGGTATCACCACACTATAAACTGAAAAATCATACAAAGATCAAGATAATTTATCAATCTCCCCTGGGGAAACCTTACCTGAGAAAATCAGCTGAAAGAAAAAAAGGCTTAATTTGGTTTCAGTCCATGGTCAGTGGGCTCTGTTGCTCTTAAGCCTGTGGTGAGGCAAAGCATCATAGTGGAAAACACAAGGTAGAGCAAAGCTGCTCATCTCACAGCAGCCAAGAAACAAAAAGAGAAAGGGTCCAGGGTCTCAATACCCCCTTCAAGGCATGTCCCTAATGACCTAACTTCCTCTTCTGGGAGTCACCTTTCACAAATCCCAAAAGCATCATGGGCTCGGAGCCAAGCCTTCAACACTCAGACTTTTGGGGGACATTTAAGATCCAAACCACAACAATGTGTCAAAAACTTCTTCCTAGGGCTGGAGTTGTATTTCAGTTGGTAGAACATTTGCCTTGCACGTGTGAGGCACTGGGTTTGATCCTCAGCACCATAAAAAAACAAATAAATAAAATAAAGATATTGTGTTCATCTACAACTAAAAACCAATTTTAAAGAATCTTTTTCCATTAATATTTAACCCAATAAGGAGAATACCAATAATAGAGTACAAACAGTTCAAAAGAGAGCTCAGATCTCCTGTACGAGAAGAATTCTAAATAATTTACAGATATTTCCCACTAAAGGAGGTAGATCTTAATTCCCCATGTCCTGGTATGGGTTATGCTTGGTGATTTGCTTCCAAAGAGTAAAGCACTAGAGGGAAGGGATGTGACTGTATAGTGGAGAAACCTGGCAAACTCTTCTCCATTCAGATGATCAGGATTACCATCGCCAGCAATAAGAGTTGACAGCGTGTACCCTTGATATGATGTGATAACAATGACATTTCACCTCTGTTCTCTTTCTCTAAAACCCCATAACTCTTTATTTAGGGGGAAATATCCAATTTGAATAGAGGGGTATCCTATAATATACCTGACCCATGTTTCTCAAAAGCAGGAGCAAAGTTCATCAAAAACAACTAAACGCTGAGAAACTGTCACAACGTAGAGAAACACAATAACTACAGGTAATATGACATCCTGGGTGAGATCCAGAAAAGGAATTTAAGGGAAAACTAACAAAATCTGAATAAAGTATGGAGTCAAAGTCCTGAGTGCTCATTCTACAGTTGTGACAGATGTAACAGTAATTTGAAGTGTTAAAATTTGGTCTAAAGCTGGGAAACTAGGTGAGGGACATATGTACTAAGAAAAATAAAAACCCAGGGTCTGGCACATACTAGTCAAGTGCTCTACCACTGAGCTAAACTCCCAGCCTAAAAAAAAAAAAAAAAAAAAAAAAAAAAAAAAAAAAAAGCTAGATTTCAAATAAGAGTGTGAAATCAAAAGTCCAAGGCCAATGATCCAAATCACACATATATATATACATATGTTTATGTGCCAGACTCTGGGTTTGATCCCCAGCAGTGCCAAAAAATAAAGAAAGAAAATAAATCTGTTTGTTTGTTTGTTTCCTTTTTCTACACAGTCTTAATACATGTGGCAAATGTCTAAAAGTAGAATTCACATGGACTTTTCACACTTTGGCTTCAGATACCCCTGGTAAAGAGTGATTATCTCTTGGTTAATGGATTGGGTACACCTCCACACAAAGTGAAATCTGCATGGGCCAAATTGCATTACTTCAAATATTCTCTGTGATGTTGATGTGACATAATAACAGACAGAAACTTAATTTCACTTTTATAAATATGGTTTTGTGAGCATTATCTGATTAACCTCAATAGATAATTGTCCTGTATTCTTAAACTAAAATAATTTTTCTTTACGGATGTCTTCCAAAATTTCATTGTTTCACAAAATAATCCTTTGTAATTAAAGAATTGGGTATACAGAGATGAGAGATTTTGCAACTAGATAATCCTGCAAGATATATGATAAGCATTGACATTTTTCTCTGGCCATGAAAAGATATTAGGGATTGCATTTCTCTGTGTAAGGCCACAGGTCCTGTTAAGTGTCTTTCCTCTAGCTGCAACTCTTGCTGGTTCCAGAAGAACACTGTTCCTTCTTCTTACCCCTTCAGAATGGAAAACACTTCCTGTTCTTTTCTATCCCTGGGTCTTTCACTACCCCTTGTTCATTTACCTTAGCCTTTAATAAACCTGCTTAATGGTTCCTTCCTTCGTCTCTCTTCAGCCACCCCTTTGAACTATGCCATCTGTTTCCTCTCAGGATAGCTGCTTTGACACTTTCCCAAGTCAAAATTATTTCTGCTTGGAACCTAATTCTCGTATGTATATTTTAGAGGACACAGAATTGCTTCTCCAGATATCCTTGAATCCATCCGCATGTGTGTAGAACTAGCATAGCTAGCTATTCATCCAAATGAAAGTTCTAATTTGGCCTTTCACTTTTCAATAAAAAGTATAACCTCACCATTTGCTCTTTTGATCTCTAGCCTATAGTGTCTTGGGTCAGTAATAAAGAATATCTATCCTGCAAGCCCTTGACAGGAACTAAACCTTGAATTGTCCCATTGTTCAACTCTTCTCAAAAAGCCCAGGTGAAATTTACTAGGATCCGGTGTGATATCCTAAGGCTATGCACTGATCTTTAGTAGAATGACTGTCAAGTCAGTACTTTGGGTCCACAATACCTCTGAGGTGTTTTGGGTTGTTTTAATGGATTCTGATTTTGTCAAGGGACAATTTAAGAAATTGCCTTAGAAATGCTAATATCACATTTGATATAGAAACATGGTACACTATATATTTTTTTTACTGTTTCCAGTGGTTAGTACAGAAATTCAGTTTTTCTCACCCTTTTTGTTCTGACTCCATTCACAAAGCCACATTCTGATATTTTTGTTATTCTGCCTACACAAAAAATGTGCTATTTATATAGGCTTTAAGCTTTTCTTATAGTAAATTAACTATAGAAGAAATATGCCAATCATGCCCTCTGTGAGAAATTCCACTCCATGTCATGGAAATTCTCCTTATTATCATAACTAAATTAGTATTCTAGGTCTACCCCAATCTCATGTGCATTTTTGTTGATGTGAACCAATTTCTCAGAACGTAATTATCTTCCTAAGCACTGAAAAACAAAAATAAATCTCAGGGCTTTGAAAAAGGAGGCTAGATTTCATCCAGCCTTTCCTAAAATAAAACATCTACCTCTTGCAGTTGCACTTCTACTTATTAACATACCCACATATAAAGTCTCAGGTAAGAAGCTCATTTTAGAGATAAATCTTAGGAAAAAATCTGTTTATCCAGAGAACTATGAAACATATTATATTTCCCTTCTCCATTATTTTCTCTTTACAATCCAAAGCTTAGTGTCAACTATAAAGGATCTTTTTGAAGTGGTTCTCAAACTTTTCATGTTGGTAAGATATAATGCTTTGTTGTTTGTTCCTGGTTCTGGGCCTTTCATATGCTAGGCAAGTGCTTTACCACTGAGCTACATCCCAGTGCCTCAAGATATTTTTGAATATTAGAATTTTGAGTGGCCAACTTGAACAAAAAATAATTCTGAATCAATTATTATGCCATCTCAGAGGGCCTAAATGTGTCCACAACTAATTCCACTGCCCATATACTCCTCCATCAACATTGTAAGTATTGGGAATTATTCCTGCTCAGACAGTGATTCCTCATATACCCACAAGGCAAAGCTCTCTTATGTTCCAGTGAACTACAATCTCTTCTAATGCCAATTGAAAGCTATGCTTTGCCTTTTCTTCTAACTTGAAGCAAACTGTACAAATAGCTCCACCTTCATTACATATGACAGATATAACTGCTTTATGAAGAAAATTAAAGACACACATCTATGAAAACTTTGCTACATATTATAAGTACTCCAGTCAGGAACTTGACATAATTCGACTTTCTTTACTTCCAGTACTTTGTTTTTATTTACATTTTACTATTTTATTGCTTGTATGAATGAGAGTAGGTTTCATAAAATAAAACATTTAAGCCATGCTTTGGGGGTGCTTACTCTACTGCCCTCTGCCGGTAGGAGGAAAGAATAAGTGAGTCACAAACTATTGCATTACCTACCACAACATCCAGTGATTCTTATCCAATGGGAAGATTTAAAGCAGTTGATAATTTTTGAAAATCTAACCATTACCAACCAAACTTCATTCATTCACAGGAAATGCTTCCAATTTATTACAGGCCCTCCTTGTGGGAAGATTTTGGGCATCATTTTTGCTATTTTCAATAGATTTCTATCTCCTGCAACCATATGTAAATAGACACAAAAGTCCTCTCTTATTCTAGGTCATGGCTGCAATCTCTAGGTAAATTTCCTTCCAGATATAAAATCTGGATCTGAGCTTGAGTAAGAATAGAAATTCAATAGTTTTAATGATATAAAAGTGCAGACATTAAGCAATTCAACGTGTCTGTGCTGCGTAATTATCAACAAAAGTTGGAAGCCCTGTATTTCAGCAGCTGAGACAATCTGAGATTTTGCTTGTTTTTATTAAAAGCGTAAGGCAGCCTTCAGGATAACAAGCAAAAAGCAGCTTCAATTTTGTGCATAAAGGACCACTGATTATGCATGGATTATTTTCTTCAGTCACACTGCTTTGTAGGGATACCAATACCCGTCAGTGATGTCATCTTCTAGAACAGACCCGAATGTATAGGCATATTGTGCCAACTGGGTCCAAATCAATGACCTAGGTAATGCCATCAGAGCAACACTATTATTTCTTGTCTGAACCCTCCAAGCCTGTAGAAATAAATGCTCATCTGATGCAAGTTTAAGGAATGTGTTGTGTGGGAAAGAAAATCAAACTTTTGTTTACTTTTATTTACATTGTAATATGTACTTACAGAAAATGCATCACAGAATTAATAAATACATCATATGTTGTTTTATTTTTGTATTAGTAGCAGATTAAATAACTTAATAACAATCACATTTCCTTGGGTAAGAATATTGCTATCAAGGATATTTCCTAAAGAATCGATACTTAAATGTATATTCACATAGCATGACAGTACCCTTTTGCAACTGTGGAATCAGAGTGATTTGGCAGCATTCTTGATAGAGGAAGCAACATTGTTTCATTGATTGAGGAACGAAAAAATCTGAAAGATTTATAGCTTTTAGTTCCATCTCTGCTTGCTTTGAGATTCATTTGATTTATTCTATTTATCTTCATAATGAGCATAATAAGGACTTAAGCAGATTTAAAGTTTTTCAACATCTGGAAGCCTAAGCTTTCTGAAGTGAAAATGTTTCTTGAAAAGATGTAAAGGAAAGAGATCCAGTCGTTTAAGAGTATACACTGAGCGCCTTCTACAGAGTTGGATAGGTTCTGCGGAGGAACTTAGGGCTATTTTTGAAGCCTGCACATCCGGGACACCCTAGCCAAAGCCCCTTCCTCGTCTTCCAGGGGGCGGAGCCGCGGAAGGCAAGGGCTGTTCCGTCGCCCCGCCCCCCTCGCCGTTCCTGCCAGTTCCCCGGGGGCGGGGCCTAATCGGCGCGCGGCCTGAATCCCCACGACAGCCTCCCGGATTCGAGCCATGGCTGACGGCTGCCGGACGCCTCAGGCTCGGGCGCTTCTGCAGCAGTGCCTGCACGCGCGACTACAAGTTCGCCCAGCTGAGGGGGACGCTGCGGCCCAGTGGGTGGAGGTAACGTCGGCCCGGCAGCTCTCGTTATCCTACGGCGCTCAGGGGCGGTTCTTTACGCGTTGTCTCGGTCACTCGGTCCCCGCCCCCACGGGTCCTCCTCGGAACCGAGTTGGAGAGCAGCTAGGTACCGCGGCTTGTGCTATGCGCTGCGCCGGACTTCGGCCGGTGCGCCAGACACTGCCCCGGCGGTCTTCCTGGCTGCGCTTTACCTTTCTGTGCAGCACCACTGTTCCCGGCGCCAGACATTCCGACGAGGAAGAAAGTGTCTCTCTACTGGAGAGACCGCGTTCGTTTGAACCTCTCTCAGTCCCCCTACCTGAGCTCGCTGGACTAGAGGCCTAGTAGTTTCAGACGCCCTGCTGCTCTGGCCTGGGCGGAGCTGGACTGGTTCAAGTGTGCAGGTTAGCTTGCTTCAAGAGTTTAGATCTACTTTGATTTATGCCCCACCTTATTATGTTGATTGTGTCTTGACCTTAGCACAGAAATGATATTTTCCAAGACACAATTCTGTTTCAAGAAAGTTTTTATTTATTTTTTTGTTTTGTTTTTTCTTGCTGGTTGATCCGAACCCTGGCTTCTCCCATGCTTGGGCAAACTTTCTACCACTGAATTAGAAAGAAAAAAAAAAAAAAAGAATTATAGTCCCCAACCCAAGAAACATTTTTTGTTTGTTTATTTGAATTTGACTAATTTCCACCTAAAATAGATCACTCCTTGTATAATAATGTTGCACTGTTATCAAACACATTTCCTCTAAAGAATTATGAAATGTTTACGTTGAATTCCCCCTACTTGCGTACCTGCCTACCTGCCTTTTCCTGATGTCCTGTCTCCCATTACATTGCAAAAACAAGTAAAATGTTTTTTAAGTCCTTAGTCATATATGCGGAGTAAGTTAAAATATAAGCCGGGGAAGTCCATAATTAAGACTTTGGGTGATACTCAGAATCTATAATGTATAGTAAAATTTCATTCACACTGATCTCTGAATTGGGTCCCAGACCTAGCATTTCTTAACAATTCTAGTCATTATTTTAAACACTACACATGAACTATGATGCGTGGGTAATTATTTTTAAGTCAGAATCTATTATCCTATGCTAATTTGGGAATTTTTATGTGCATAAAATTCCTGTATTCTCACCTCTCTTCAGAAATTCTTCTTCCTATTTCTTATTTTTGTTGTAACCTTTTGTTGAGGTTTTAATTTCTCATGCATATTTGAAATTGTGTGGGTTTTATATTTATATATTTTATATTTCTATCTAGAGACTCACTTATTTAAATTGTTGCTTCCTAGCACTGTAAACTTCTAACTTATCATTTAGAGTATTTCTGAGCCTCTTTATTTTTTTATGTTCTTCACACCACATTTTCTTATGCAAAACCAGAGATATTTTATTGCAGCCTTCCAAGCTATCAGTTTGTGTTTATAAACTTTAAAAGCTATTTTTAAAGACTTCCCTTCTCCCACACACAACTATATTAAAGAGATGACAAGTGATTACATGGTGAGAAAGCATAAATTCTTTCATCTTTCTCACACCTCCTCCACCCTGTTCTATTATCAAAGTTCTTTTTCTTTTTCAGAAATAGCCTTTTAGATGTTGAAAGATTTGAAAGCTGCTTTGCTTGTTCTTAGTTTCATTCATGTGGAACTATGCTGTCACAAATTTAATGTTTTTCTTCCTGGGAATTGAACATTTTTAAGCTACTGTGAGAATTATCTGTACTTTTCTTCATATTTGAAATGTTTTGTAACAAAGAAGCTACAGGAAAGTGACTTTGACTTGAAAAGAGGAATCTGGGGCTGGGGATGTGGCTCAAGCAGTAGCGCGCTCGCCTGGCCTGCGTGCAGCCCGGGTTCGATCCTCAGCACCACATACAGACAAAGATGTTGTGTCCGCCAAATACTAAAAAATAAATATTAAAATTCTCTCTCTCCCTCTTTCTCACTCTCTCTCACTCTTTCTTAAAAAAAAAAAAAAAAGAGGAATCTGATTTTTTAATACTTATTTTTTGTAGTTGTATTTGGACACAATAACTTTATTGTAATGAGGTACTGAGGATTGAACCCAGGGCCTTGCACATCTGAGGCAAGCGCTCTACTGCTGAGCCATAACCCCACCCCACACACACATCCCAAAAAAGGAATCTATATATTATAACTTCAGACCTATTATTGGAATAAACAAAAAGAAAATGAGGAGGTAATTTGGTTACTGGAAAGAACAGGTATCTGTTTCTGGGAATTATTAGGTGCTTAATTCTGACATTGCAAGTGTACAGCGGTGTATGCTAAAGATTTGAGCTCAGTGAAAAGGCTTGTGATAGTAGTGTAGCTTGCCAGCCCATCATTATGGGTATGCATGGGAGGGTCCTGCTTTTGATCCAGGGGCACATTTGCATTTTTTTTAATCTTTTTTTTTTTTAAAGAGAGAAAGAGAGAGAGTGAGAGAGAGAATTTTAATATTTATTTTTTAGTATTTGGCGGACACAACATTTTTGTTTGTATGTGGTGCTGAGGATCGAACCCGGGCCGCACGCATGCCAGGCGAGCGCGCTACCGCTTGAGCCACATCCCCAGCCCACATTTGCATTTTTTAAAAATGACTCCTTTTCCGGTAAATCAAGTATGATTGCAGAGCTGCATTTATATTTACATAGAAAACCATTTAGATAACACATAGAGCCCAGAAGATACAGTTGAATGTTAATACAATTAACAGATAAGTTGAGTCCTATCATATATAAAACAGTCCTATCTGTAAAGTGCTTTGGAAGTTAAAATGTTAAATAAATTGTGTGTTTGCCTTTAAATTTATTTATATATTCTCATAATAAACAGGTAGTATTTACTATGAACCTGGCACTGTGTTAAGCACTTTACAAATATTAACTCATTTAATCTCCATAATAACTTCTAGAGTCAATGAGGCTCCTTAATCAATTAAGTTAATACATAGAATCAAAAGTTGAACAGTTAACTCAGCAGCAGAATCAAAATTATTCTTTCTTATGGTCTCTTACAAGAGCTATTTTTTATACTCCTGATAACAACCAACCTTGTCATGTAGAAGTTATTAACAAATGTTAATAATTATATTTAAAGCAATAACAACAATAACAAAAAATAATCAGGGTTTCCTGGAATTTATACCTTGTTTTCACTACATAAGTAAGCGCATTAGGGGGAATAAAGAGGATGATATAAAAAGACATCAGTTACACTGTTGCTTATTTATCTCCTATCTGATAGAGTATGAATTCATTCGATGTTGAATAAATGGGCCCTGATATATAAATATTTCTTAAGTTTGTCATCCTTACTTACTAGGGAGGAGCTGTCTAAAAGTCCTATTGATTTTAGTAGAGGTAAATTGCTGTTGGTAGTATTTTTAAAAAATATTTTTAGTTATAGATGAACACAATGCCTTTATTTTATTTATTATTTTTATGTGGTGCTGAGAATCAAACCCGTAGCACCTGCAAGTGCTCCACCACTGAGCCACAACTCCAACCCTGTTGGTTGTATTTTAAGTGTAATTTTTTGAAAAATTTTGATTGAAACTTTAAAATATTTCATTTTCTCATATATTCATTTAGAAATCAAATCTATTGTAAGTCTTCTTTCTTTTCTTTGATTTGAACCTCCAAGTTTGTAACAGTTATAAAACTTTATTCACTTACCTCTACAGCTCTGTATAGACTTCTTTCTAATCTGAGCTTTCTGTGATGATTTCTTATAGGTTCAGAGAGGATTAGTGATCTATGTGTGCTTCTTCAAGGGAGCTGATAAAGAACTTCTTCCAAAAATGGGTATGTGTTTGATGTTTTTTTCTTTTTTTGAAGATGGAGAAAGAACAGCAATAGACCAAAAAAAAAAAAAGAGAGAGAGAGAGAGAGAGAGAAGCACAATTATTTTCCCCCTGGTGATGGGGATTGAACCCAGGGCCTTGCACATGCTGAGAAAGCACTACCGCTGAGCTACATCCCCATCCAAGAAGCACAATCTTATTTGTCCTAATATATGTTATTATTCAACTCTGTGTAGTATTGTTGACTTATTTTTTTGCCTGTTGCAAAATTTAAAGTGTGCATGTATGGTAGAATTCTTTTAAAACATCTACAACATTTCAGATGGCTTATAGGTTAATTTAGAAGAGTAGACACACAGTTCAGCCAAGGATACAGAAAGTTGTTAGAAGCAGGGTGGCCACATAGGGAGAAACAGATGCTGTGTTTCTTAATATAGTTTCATTATCCCCAGATAACAGAAGAGTCCATAACAAGCAGTGTATGGCATTGTATATACAGAATGAGTCCCATCAAACCTGGACAGTTCAGATTTACATCATTGTTATCAAAGAACTTACATTGATCATTTATGTACTTCTTTGTAGGAATATGTATAAATACAGTTCTCTGGTTCTTGAACCAAATTCAGTGTTATCTCAGCCACACCTCCTCTGGCTCCGTAGAAAGCAGAATAAATGTTTAAGGACCTCTGAAAAATTTTGCCTGAAATTTTTGAAAATCCTGGATAATTCATAGCACTGCATATTCCTTATGATAATTATATAGGTTCAGATGTACCAAATCAACTAACATGCTGGCTCAATGCAGCATGTCTCAAATACAGTTCTAACAAATATGTGTGTGTGTTTGTGTGTACTTCATAGATATGAAATAATGGAGCTATTCCTAAGATTGAGGGACAGCACCCATTATTTGGATTAGTAAGTATAAGCTGAACACAGTGGCATGTACCTCTAGTTCCAGCTGCTCAGTAGGATTGCTTGAGTGTAGACGTTTCAGATCAGCCTAGGCAACATAGCAAGACCCTGTCTCAAGCTTTAAAAAAAAAAGAAAAAATGAAATTACACAAATGAGTAGTTGAAGCTTGCAGAAGTTAATCTAGAAGAGGTTCACATAATAGAATTCAAGGACAAATAGCTTGACAAAAAGTCAAGCTAATGAAGGGAATTTTATATTCATATATCAAACATGTTTGACAACTATGTCAAAGCATGAAACTATACTTAAGGGACTGTGATGAGGGCTGGGGTTGTGGCTCAGTGGTAAGGCACGTGCCTTGCATGCCTGAGGCACTGGGTTTGGTCCTCAGCACCACATTTAAAAAAAAATAGATAAAATAAAGTTATTGTGTCCATCAACAATTAAAAAAAAAAAAGAAGAAGAACAAGAAGGGACTGTGATGAGTGAGATGGAAAGCTAGTAACTTTTAAGTTTGAAATTTGAATCCAGAGGATAATAAGGAAATTTCGAAGGGTTTAAGAAGAAAATGAGAAAATATTTTGTCGTTCTGACTTAAAGCTGACTTTCTAAAGTTGTTTCATAGAGATGTTTTGGGGGTTTTTGTTTTGTTTTGTTTCGCTTTTTTTCCAGTAGTGGAGATTGAACCAGGGGGCCTTGTACATGCTAGGCAAACACTCTACCACTGAGCTACGTCTCCAATTGTAAATAGATCTTTATCATAACAGCACAAATTAAGTCCACCAAATTCAAGCTCTATTTTGTTTTATAATGATTAAATCCAATGTGCTTCTGTCTGTGTCTACAATTGTGAGTGCACTTTAAATACATGTATAAGATTGTGGTGAATTAAAAATGCTTAGGAGGCCTGCCTTTACTCTTAGTGAATAATCTAACACAAAACTTCATGATTTACAGTAAAGACCTGTATGACTCTCATTCTGATGGTCTGAGTTACAGGGAAAATAAATGCATCCATATTGATAGCATTAGTTTGTATTTCCCTGTATTCCAGGAGGCATAGTAAGCCAATGTTTTGGGATTCTCTTAAATCCCACCTCATATTTATTACATAGATTCAGATCTTTCCAATCTAATATTTCATCCCATGGGAACATAACTAGTTATATCCTAAAATCTGAAATAGCATATCCAATATAGAGATGTGTAGAATCGTCTTCAATTCATCTTTAGTATAATTGAACTGAGATCCAGGGATCTGTCAAAGCTTGATTCCCATATACATCATTGAAGATACTTGATTGATAACCTGTCTTAGGATCTTTGAGTTTCCAACATTCATTTAATGCATTATCTCATTTTAATTCTACTTACTTATATTTGCATTTGTATTGTACTTATATATACATATTTGTATACCTTCAGCATTGAATTCCCAGTAATAACCAGTAGAGGGAGGTGTGGGGAAGTGTAATAAATTATATTACATCCCATTGCCTGTTATTCCAAAATTGACTACTTAGTCTCTCCGTAGCCAGAGGCCTGCATAGCTGGATAGTGATTTTCATTGGAAAGAAGTGCTCTGGATAGTTATAGTTTCCTTAGAAGCGGTCAATAGGATTGCTGGCTATATAGTAAAGTTTGATTTGTAATAGACAAAATTAAAGGTATTTAAAAATAAGTGATTGTTAAGTGAAAATTGAAGGTTCTTAAAGCATAGCTTGGGAATTTCTTTGGGTGTTTACCTTGGCAGTTTTTTACAAGGTTAATTTTATAATGTTTAGAGTGGGATCACCATACCAACTCCTTACTAATGTTTCCTATAAATCCTCCTATAATCAAAATCACTTACTACTCAAAACAGGAAGCATACCTTTTAAAATCTGACTTGAGGGCAGGAATGTAAGGTTTCTTTTTATCATTTGTTGTCTTAGAACTTTTCTTTGCAAGCAGAATTCATTTATACCTTTATAGAAGTAGGGAGATACTGAGTCTATTTTAGACATTTATTTATTGTTTTGAAATGGTCAATGTTGAGGTGTAAAGGTTTTCTAACTGTAGGGTTTAGCTACACTTAGATATTTATAGTGGTTTTGACACTTATTAGCTATAGTCTCATAAATGCTATAAAATATCACTGTTTTACTGTATGTATACAAAGATAATGCTAGTAGCCATATCTTGGAGTTACTTTTTCATTTATGACAATGAATTTCACCTGTGTTTCTCCCATGGGTTATATTTATAAAATGGTTAGTCTATGTTAATTGTGCCTTTAAGGTTATGAAACTATAAAATCAGCTTTTTTGTAATGAGATTGAACCTGGAAGCTTTGTCATATCTTAAAACTCTAGGTAATTTAATGTTTAAAATAAAATATTTTTTAATTGTAGATGGACACAAATACCTTTATATATGTATTTTTATATAGTGCTAAAGATCAAACCTAGTGCCTCACATGTGCTAGACAGTTGCTATACCACTGAGCTACAACTCCAGCCCCCGTGTACTAAAATTTTAATTTTGTTACAGAGCAGAATTTTCTGAGAAGGATTTATAATGTTCTTTTCCAGTGGGATTTGCTTATGAAATAAAAGGAACAGGAAGATAAAATTTTGCCATGTATTCCCCTGAGACAACAATATTTAAGGTTTCATTGTACAGTTAATTCTTGAACTTTCTAGATGACTTATTGTTAGATAATCTTAGCTGTCAAGTCAAATTTTAAACATCATGCAGTTTTCTCCATGAAATTTGCTTTATTTTTCATGCTCATTTAGTTTAGTGAAGCACTTTTTAAAATTTAAATAGAGAGTGGTTTAGGAGCAAGAGCTAACAAACTGGGTTTTCAACATGAGATTTGCTAACTAAAAGATTAATGTTTCTTCTTCATGTTTGTTTTTCACTTCAAATTGTTTTGTCTTTCTTCCCCATCTAGTTAATACACTATTAAATGTGAAATTAAGTGAGACAGAAAATGGCAAGCACGTCTCTGTACTGGATCTACCTGGAGACATTCTTATCATCCCTCAAGCCACCCTTGGTGGTAGAGTAAAAGGAAGAAATATGCAGTATCACTCCAACTGTGGAAAAGAAGAAGGGTTAGAACTTTATTCCCTATTTGTATCTCTCTGTGAAAAAGAATTAGCTGCAAACAGTAAGTGCACTGAAGCTGGGGTTGTAGTGGAACATGGCACTTATGGGAACAGGCAGGTATTAAAGCTGGATACCAATGGACCATACACACACCTAATTGAGTTTTGAGAAATTAAAAGTTAGTTCCTACAGCTATTTTGTGGTATAAAATGACCTGGACTATAATTAGATTTTCTTCCCCTTTGTCTCTTGAATATACTAATGTATAGCATTTTCAGATAAGAAAATCTTGGGTCCCGTAAATAACTGCAACATGCTAATCAGATGACCTTGTCAAGTCACCTAAACTCTGGAGCTCAGTCACTCTGTCCTGTTTCACTCAAGTATTTGAAAAATCCTTGTTTATTTACTTGATGATCATTAAAGAAGCCTTTTAAACCATATTTTAAAGATTATATACATTTTATTTTGTAATGAAGTAATGTGTACAATTAAGAAAAACACATTTCTTATACCCTCAAATTTATGTACTATGTACTAAAAATAAAAGTCATTGGGCTGGGGATGTGGCTCAAGCGGTAGCGCGCTCACGTGGCATGCGTGCGGCCCGGGTTCGATCCTCAGCACCACATACCAACAAAAGATGTTGTGTCCGCCGAGAACTAAAAAAAATAAATAAATATTAAAAAATTCTCTCTCTCTCCTCTCTCACTCTCTCTTTAAAAAAAAAAAAAAGTCATTGTATGAAAGTTGAGGTGAAATCCAACAGAAACCAATTATAACTTTGTCGATTTTGTTTCACTATTTCAGTTTTCCTTTTTTGTGTGTGTGGTGCTAGGGATCAAAGCCAGGGCCTTGCACATGCAGAGCACATGTTGTGCCACTGAGCTATCTTCCCTGCTCAGTTTTCTATATTTTGAATGAAATAATATGTAACTTACTATTCCTTTTAATAATATCTATGAAAATGTAATGTAGAAATGTTATTGTACATTATATTACTTTCCAAGGACATCTAAGTGCTTTAGATTATTTTAATAATCTTTGGTACCTCATAAATATGTACAATTATTATGTGTCAATAAAAAATTTTTTAAGTAAAAAAATATTTAGTTGATATAGGAATCAGGTATAAAACATTCATAGTTGTTTTTTATTAAACATATTCACAAAGAGAGATTAATGCTCTGTTTCTCAGTGTTCACCAAAACCATGTATGTCTCAGTTTCTATCTTTGGTTTAAATTACTGAGTTCATAAACTTTTTTAGGAATTTCCTTTCTTGTTGAATTAGATTGCTATACAAGGAAGAAAAAGGGAAGCTTTCTCAGGAAGTTGTTTTTAGTTGACTTGTATTGATTAGTTGTTTTTAATCAGTTTTGTATTGATTTAATGATTTGGAACCATTGTCAATTTTTCTGTTAGTAAATGTTAATATACTAAATATTTATGCCCTCCCCCAAAATTTATATGTTAAACCACTAATCCCCACTGTGATAATATTTGGAGATGAGGCCTTTGGAAGGTAACTAGAGTTAAGATGAGGACTTGGGGGGTGGGACCCTCATGATGGGATTAGTGTCTTTAAAGAAACACCAGAGAACTACCTCTCTATACTCTCACCATGTGAAGATGTAGTAAAAGTTTCTCCAAGGAGATGTATATGTCTTTTAGATGACCACAAGACATATACAAAGCTAGGAAGAGAGCCCTCGTCAAAACTGATAATGCTGTTACCTTGATCTTGAATTTCTAGCCTGTAGAGCTGTGAGAAAATAAAAATTTTATTGTTTAAGTCACTCAGCCTATGATATTTTGTTGTGGCACCTCGAGCTGACTATGACAATGATGTAAGATAACAGCTAACACAGTAAACTTTTCAAAGGAAAATACACAAGAAACTCTTAGAAGAAATGAGTCCGTAAAAGGTAAGAATTGTAATGCAAATAATAATAATAATAAGAGAGCTCATGTAAAAAAATAAAAATTTTAAAAATAGGTAATAAATATATGGTTTTTGCATACTTCTATGACCTGATTTAAAAGATGTTATTTAACAGTGAAAACTAAATATTTCTGATTACCAAAAAGATGAAGAAATTAACTTAAACATCTTAAGTAGCCACTAAAAATTACTTTATGTGATAATTTCCGTAGGTTTTTGTTCCTAATGTACTTAAAATTTCTAATTATTACACAATAGCCCATTTTCTCTCTACCTTTCCTGTACTATTCTATTTTGGAACTTGAGAATCAATAACTGGCTTGGTAATGAGCTCATTGTCCTTAACTTTTACTTTATTGATTCACAATACACTTATTGAAATGTAATAAACTATTCATAAACTTGCAAACTCCAATTTTCTGAAAAGCTTCTCTAAGGAGATGTATATGTCTTGCCAAAAGATTGTATTACCTATTTTAAATCATTTTGATTGTATGTCTAGGTAAAATGCTGACTCACAGCCCTAGATTGTTATTTTATAGTCCAAGCAATTCTCTTTTAAAAACTTGATTGAGACACTTGTGGAGAATAGCAATTTCAAGTACACGAAGAGTTATTAAGCACAAGGTGATGTTCAGCTTTCCTTCATTTGCAGGGAGGCTACAACAAGAGGGAAAAGACAAAAGAAAAGGCATATGAAAATAACTTCGCCTTGGCTCTCTGTAGCTCTTCTGACTCAAGGTGCTCAAAAACCTTCAATATGTTTCTTATTTTATCTTCAGGGTATATCTGTAATGAGGATAGCACTCCTCATTAAATAATGTTCCCAAGGTCACACAATAGGGAGGAATAATTTCCTTCTTTTAACCTTTCTTGTAATGAAACTTGCTAAAGTTGAAATTGACCTTGGGAAAGGCTTATTGTCTCTCATTGTGGATTATTTAAGGAGTAGTCCATAAATTGGTTTATTTACTAAATTAAATGCAAGTAGGGTTGCATCTAATTTAGGAGCCTTCTGCATCTTCTTTGTTAAGATTTTAGAATGTTTCAAATAGGATACAATTCCTTTTTTAAAAGTTTTATCTGGGGGGTGGGGGGAGGCTGGGGTTGTGGCTCAGCAGTAGAGCACTTACCTTGCATGTTCGAGACCCTGGGTTTGATCATCAGCACCACATAAAAAAATAAAGGTGTTGTGTCTAACTACAACTAAAATAATGATAATAATAATAAAAGTTTTATCTGTCAATTTAGAAACCTCCTGGGTTTAATTATGAAAATATTGTATAAAGACAATAGATGTGGCTTTAATATTTTGAATACACTCATAAATTAAAATGAAAGACACTTTTACCACTCCTTAATTAGTTCACATTATAACAGAAGACATGCCATTTATAAATAATATCTACACTAATGACTTGTAAATTAGTAATTTGTTGATTCTATAATGAAGGAATTAAACATCAAATATCAAGATCAAATATCATAGAATTCTATGCCATTTATTTTGGAGAATAAGAAATGTTGGTGTTATAAGAGAACAGTGTCATGTCAGATATTTACTATCTGTGATTAACATTGCAGAGGACCTAATGTAACGAAATTTATATAATTAAAAAACTGTACGTGATTATGAAACTTCAGTGTATTTAGAAATGTATTGTCTATTGATTCATTGAAATACTAGTTTCTGAAAAGGAAGAACTACTAGAAAAGTAACATTTTCATTCTGAAACCATACCTTGGTGATGACTTTTATATTTTATATTATATTTTATTTAGAGACAGGGTTTTGCTGAGTTACTTAGAGCCTTGCTAAATTGCTGAGGCTGGCCTTGAAATCTCGAGCCTCCTGCCTCAGTCTCCCAAACCACTGGGATTACAGGATTACTGGGGTGTGCCACCGCGCCTAGTTTAAAATGTCTTTATGTTGATAGTCTCCCTATTAATTTTCCCTCCTATTGTTCCTATCTCTAACTCTTTTCTACAGACTGTCTCCAAGGAAGTGTTCTTAGAACATGTCTGTAATATTCTAATGCTTAGAAACTTTCATAACTCTTCTTTATCATGAGGACAAAGATTAAACTTCTAAGGTTGGTATCAAGGCTCCCAAGGCAATCACTCAGAACTACAGAAAACCAAAGTTAGAATCTTGAGAAATAACATTTACAAAGGGCAAAATATGAGAGGTGATTGGAGATTCTAGAGATATCAGAGAGGCAGAGAAAGAGTAAGAAAAATGCATTGTTAAGTAAAGGTATTTGCAGGGTGTAAACAGTGACAAGTTTTTTTGTTGTTTATTTTGGGAATAAGGGTTTTCAGCCATCTCAGTCTATAGGTGGCTGACTCCATTCTTTGGGACTCATGGCAGAAGGGTGTGACAAAGGGAAGCTGCACACACCATAATCAAGAAGCAGAGACTAAGCTCTGTTCACCAAATGTATACCTGAAAGGCATGCCTCTAATGGCCCATCTCTTTCTTTTTTTTTTTTTTTTTTTAGAATCTCAGTCGCATTTCTTTAAAAACAAAAAGACCCCACAAATAGAACTCCCCACCCCACCAGCCCAGTGTAACAGGTTAGCCACTAACACAGAATAGAAGATGTACCAGCCACGAGTCACTAGCTCTGTGGACGCCACAGTGGATGGCCCATCTCTTTCAACCACACCGTAGGCCCACCTTCAGTTAACATTTAGCTAATCCGTATCAGGGGATTAATTCACTGATTGGGTTAAAGCCCTCATAACCCGATCATTTCACCTCTGAATGTTCTTGCATTGTTTCACACATGAGTTTTGGGGAGACACCTCACATCCAAGCCATAACACCCAGCAACTCAGGAGACTGAGGCAGGAAGATCATAAATTCATAGCCACTTTGGCAACTTAACAAGACTATGTCTCAAAATTAAAAAGGGGGCTGAGGATGTAGCTCAGAGGTAAAGCACCCCTGGTGCTTTACTGGTTCAATCCCCAGTACTGCATGGTAAAGGATAGGAAGAATCTCAAGAGTCAAAAATGTGTCTAGTCAGTCACCAATCTCCCACCTCCCAGGCAGTTCTTGCATACACTCAATCCCAGAAACCACTGTTACTCATAATGAAGTCCAGACTTTTAAGACTAGTTTATGTTTTATAACCTGGCTATAGTTTAACTTTCTAATCTTTTCTCCTGCCATTCCTGTACAGAAATTTTCCAGTATGGCCCTAAGGATATTTGTCTTAGGTCTTACCCTTACCTAAATTGCCCTCTGAAGCTGTCCTCTAAGTCCATCATTATTCCATGTCTAGCTCAAGTCAATCTCTTTTGAAGGTAGAGATTACTTCTATCTCCCTTGGCATTATCGTTGTGCCAGTCTTGACAGTTGTAATGTGTTTTATGAGATTGAGTACTTTGATTTTAATTTTTTTTTTGTATTTTCATATCTTAACTACAAGAGTACAAGTAATAATGCAGAGAAACCGAATAGTGGTAGATAGACTTAGTATAGTACAAACATTTTATCTCTCACAGTACTTCTTTAATGCTCTGCCTATTGTATAGGCTGAGTAATTCTCAATATTCTCTGAATTAATATGGAGATACATCAGTGGCTAGAATACTCTTAATTTGGGTTAAGTTATACCAGCAGTTCATACATAGTTGTTAAGGAATAAGTTAGTTGTTAAGGAATAAGGAGAGGTTGGACGTGCAAGAACCAAGTTTAATACAGCTACATCTTGTATTAATAAACTAAATAGCACCAGCAAAGGTGAATGTAACGTACAATGAAGGATTTTTTAATTTCAGCACAAATATGGACATTGTTGCTTCTTTTTTATTTCTGTGTTATATCAAAATGGTCACCTTACATTTTCTAAAAGCTTATTGAATAATATCCTAAAAAAATATAGTACAACTGAATTTATATCAAAGATTTATACCTAAAAAAGGTGTTCAAAAAGCAAATCATTGTTATAGACATGGAAAACTATTATTTAAGAAAGCTTGTATTTAAGTCTTCCATAAAATAAACTTCTTTTGAAACAAAAATGTCTCTATTTTGTTTATAATAATGAATTTTTGAATCTTTATTAACCCCCCCATATTTAATTATGAAATAAAACAGTTCCATGGGATGTGTTACAAATAGCCAACAATGAGATAAGTATGACTCTAGTTTATACTGGACTTTTCCATATGAAAATTCTTTGCACTGTATTAGCCAGCATTTTTCTCTAAAGCTTCATAAAATTTGACCTATGATCAGTTTTTTATCTGAATGAAAAAAGGATTTATGTAGAGAATATACCCACACCCTTTTTAATAGTATTTGAGAACCATTAACTATTGTTATACCATTTATGTCTGGAAAAGTAATTGTGGATTTTTTTTTTCCTAGAGGATATGGAGATTTTTCAGGAAATGTCTGAACATACTTGCAAAAAAATATACTCCTTGGCTCCAACTTTGGGATATTGTTTACTTAAGCTTTGTACTGATATAAATAAACTAGGGCACACTTTTTTTTTTCTTGTTTGTACTGGGGCTTGAACCACCAAGCAACACTCCCATCACTTTCTATTTTATTTTGAATCAGGGACTCACTAAGTTGCTGAGGCTGACCTCAAAACATGAAATTCTCCTGCTAAGGTACATTTTCTATTCCTGGCATCTTTTGACTTACTTTGTAGTCCAAGGTAAGTCTCTTTATGAGCAGATACGATCATCTTCAAGGTTTCTTTTGCTTGGTGCCTGGATTATTTTTTCTCCTGATAAAATTAGATAGTCCCTCTGGCCTTTATTTCATATATACACATATATGTGTATATTTATATATACTTACCTTTGTAAACCCAGATGTTGAAAATGTTCTAAAACTTGCCTAATATTGCATTATGGTTAGTTGTTTTCCACTTTAAGTTGTAGTCTTAGAACCTGCAGGCCCATATAGACCTGGGAGCTGTGTAAAATAGTTTATGATATGACCTATAACCCCAAAGAACTTACTATATAGTAGGGCACATGTAAAACAAATGTATCAGGTAGTATGTGGTCTATGGTATTTGGATGATGCCATCTATGAGATGTAGAATAGAATAGGGATGGAAGATCCTTGTTTTAAAAGGCATGGAAAAAAAAAAAAAGCATGGCAATTCAAACTATCCTTCAGAGAATGGGGGAAATTTCTATAGGTACTAGGGATGTGGGAGGGCATTTCAAACTTTGGACTAACAAGGTGTCATTGAAGGCTTTTAAAGAAAAGAGTGACATAATTAAAGGAGTTTTTACAAGTATTTACCTGGTAGTGTCATGGTATATAAGGATTACAGAAAAAGAATCTGGTGGCAGGAAGACAGGCTTTTTTTTTTTTTTTAATACCACATAGGTACTTTTTTTAAAATTATTTTTTAGTTGTAGTTGGACAGAATGCCTTTATTTATTTTTATGTGGTGCTGAGGATCAAACCCAGGGCCTCACAAATGCTAGGTGAGCACTCTACCACTGAGCCACAACCCCAGCCCCAAAGAAGACAGCTTTTTTGAATAGTGCAAACATAAAGAGACTGGGGCTCCCTACTTCTCTACAACACACTGGTGAAAATAAACATAATTGGAGATACTGGTTAATGTCTTGAAGAAGAACATACTTCAGAGCAGCTAATTGGTTGGGGTGGAGCTAAAAACGAAGAATGAAAAATCACTCTGCAAATTCATGTATGGGTTACTGGAGAAGATGGATTCAGATTGTAATACGTTTAGTTTTGTTGCATCTGAAAGTTTATTCAAGTAGAAATGTGAAGCTGATTTGAATCTTAATTATAAAAATTATAGGTGAAACTAAAACAAAATTTAATCATCTAATCTTCACTGCTTATTAGTATGTTTATAGAGATACACCAAAAAAAAAAAAAAAAGCACAGCTCTATCCTCATAGACATTATAACATAACTGGGATATTGGAATAGTTAACTGGGAATACAAAGAAAGTAATTGTGCCAATAGGAAGGTTAAAAACAGCACTGTGGAGATGGAAGAGATTTCATCCCATTGGGAGAGCATTAACATTTCAGCAGAATTTTGAAAATTAAAATTTAGAGATGGTATAGCAAATAATAGAGAATTTGAGTTCCAACCAAATTGAGAGCAATCGGAAAAACAGAAAAAAAATGCCAAAGGAAAGAATCAAACATATAATTGGAGGAATACAAGTAAATGGAATCACTGGAGTTTGTTTCAAGAATTGGAAAAATGGGTATAAACACACAGAAATGTTGAAAGCATTATAGAGACAACACCCAGATACCCACTATCTGGATCCTACAATTAGCATCTTGCTGTATTTGCTTTATTTGCTATATACCCACCTGTTCATTTCAAGAACAATGTTATTTTGTCAGGGTTTTAAATTTATTCCTCTTATTTCTTCTCATTTTGCACTTATAGTTTAGCTTCTCCTTTCAGGGGCCCAGGTTGTGTGTGAGCCTGCTGCATTTCACAAAAGTGCCTCTCTATACAGTGTGTCTTTCTGTCTTTAAAGAAAGGTCCCCAGTGAAGGGCAGGGCAGGCAGGTGGGACATCTGCCTGAAAATTCTATTAAACATATCCTTCTTGCTGACCTCAAATAGTTGTTGAGACATTCCTTTTATTGCGGGAGACTGTGAAACAAGTCATGGCAATCACATGCTTCCTCCTGTTTTCCCTCCTCAAGGAAAAATTACCTGGAATATAGAACTTTTTCTTTTACATCCTTTAATTTCATCTTTTAAAGCACCCAGTTCAAAGTTTTGTTGTTGTTGTTTTTTAAAATAACTGTAGATACTTTGCAGGATTTGTGATTTTCTTTTGCTGTCAGAATCAAGGTGGTGTTTATTGACATGATTACTGTAGCTTCAAAGTGTTTACACAGAAAACATATTGGGGAAAATCTAATGAATGAAAGCCACATAAGATTTTTAAAAAACTAGATTTGAAACTAGATAATAAGCTCAAAAGTGAATAAAAAAATAAAAAGGTCCCAAATGATGATCAATGGGGGAAATGGTTCTTCTGCTCTCCCAGTAAGGTCAGTGAATTGTCCCTGAGAAGTGTCTCCCTAAGAATAAAGAACCTGTCTAAGTGAATCCTTGATTTATCCAGCTTTCCAGTTATCTCTCAAAGTATGTTCTGAAGACTACCTGAATTCAAAATACTAGGAAAACACGTTAAAAGTACAAATTTCTACATCTCACTCCATATCTACTAAATTAAAATTTCTGAATTTCTGAAATCTATAATTTGTTTTTCTTTGGTTGGTTGGTTGGTTGGTTGGTTGGGTTTTTTGTTTGTTTGTTTGTTTGTTTTGTTTTGTTTTGGGGTTTTTTTGTAGTGCTAGGGATAGAACCCAAGCCTCCACATAGGCAGGTACTCTACACTGAGCCATATCCCCCACCCCCAAAGTTAACAGACACTTTTCCCATCAGTGATTGCTACACAGACTAGCATGTGAGAATTGGTTTTATTAGTGGTGCTATCTCTGAACGAAGATCTAAGAGGTCTGTGTCTCTGGAGTCTCAGCTTTCTAGGCCACATCATAAAAGGGAAGTAATGGTAGTTGATAAATTCCAAGATCCCTTTTCAGCTCTACCATTTTGTGGGACTGTAAAAACTGAATCTTTTATAATTAGAAGGAGTTGATTAAACTTTAATCAAATGAACTAAAAAAATGTTTAGGTTTATATTTATTTAAAATGCTATTGTTTCTTTTAATTCAACTAGTATGTGAATAATTCATATTATTTGCCGACCTAAAATAACGACATACTTCTGATAACCCACGTGTTTTCCTTTGGTTTTTAAAAAAGCTGACCAACAAAATGAGCTCCAGGCATTTCACATCACATTTTGCCATTTCATAGTTCCATGTTTCCTTGGTGATTTGGTGTTCTTCCTACAAAGAAGACTTATTTTCTCAGGGTTCTGAGATGTCAGGGGTTACTGCAAATTTCAAAGCTCTTTATTAGGGAAAAAGAAAATATCTATAGTCTTTAAGCAAATATGTAAATTTTGTGCCCTTAGTCACCTTGGTAGTAGATAGCTTTCTTTTCCCCATTATAAATACATGCCTAATTTTAGTTTTAAGATAATTTCAGAATATTGTTTAAGATGCTACTCAGTGCTCTTGCCATAAGCTCATAAATAATGAATATCCATATTTTCCACCAAGGTTTAATTTTTTCCCCCACAGTGTTATATAAATTTGCAATTTACTAAACTTTCCTAAAACTTTTATTGCCATATTCTAACTTACTGTAATATGATCAGAATGGAGTTTATCATATATTTGTGTTTATCTTAAAACACATGTAAGACAATAGTAATACCATATTAATTCCTATATTTTCTTCCTCCCTTTTTTCTGATATTTTGTTTGGAGACAAGAAAGAGAAATCATGCAAGTGTTTCAAAACTAGTCTTTTATCCTCAATTTGATAAATATTTGAGATTATTACCTATCTTAATCAGATTCTTATTACCTAGTCTGTACAAAGCACTGGTAGGCATTAAAAGCAAACAGGTAATTAGATTTCAGTGCTTATGGTTAAGAAGCTTACAACAGTGATTCAACCTTATTTACATGATAATCAATAAGAAAAATATATACACTTTGGCTCTTCTAGCATCCTTTGGGAGATATACTCAGAATTCAAAAGGCATACTCTTTTCAATAAGAATTTATACAGAATGTACTGTATAGGAAGCACTTGGAAAAATAGAAGATAAAAAATAAGACATATTCCCTTCCTTTGGGGGCTCATACCTTTATATATTTTAGAAGTCAGTGAGATTGGGTCAAGAAATGTAGATTTGAGAATTAACTGCCCATATGTGGTAAAGTCACTAAGGTTAATAATATGGCAGTTCCTCTAAAACTTAATAATTAAAACTATTAAATGATGCAGCAATCTCATTTCTGGGTATATAGTAAAAAAAAAATTAAAATCTGAGTCTTAAAGAGATATTTGTGCCCTCGTGTTCATAGTAACATTATTTCAACTGGCTCATGCCTGTAATCGCAGTCACTCAGGGACTAAGGCAGAAGAATCCTGACCAAGACCAGCCTAGGCAACATAGTGAGACCAGTTTATATATTAAAAAAAAAAAAAAAAAAATAGCATGTGCACATAACAACACTATTCACAATAACCAAGAGGTAGAAGCATCTCAAGTGTCCATTGAGGAATGAATGGATAAACAATGTGTGGTATATACATACAATGGAATATTATTCATACGTATAAAGGAAGAAAATCCTGTTACACACTACAACATGGATGAACCTTGAGGACATTATGCTAAGTGAAATAAGCCAGTCACAAAAAGGCAAATACCATGTGTCCCACTTACATGAAATATCTAAAGCAGTCAAATTCATTGAAAAAGTAGAATGATAGTTACCAGGACCTAGGTGTAGAGGAAAATAGTAATTGTTATTTAATGGCTATAGAGTTTCAATTTGGCAAGATGAAAAAGTTCTGGAGATCTTTTTTACAAAATGTGGATCTATTTACCACTATTGGACTGTACACTTTTTTAAAAGTCACCAAAGTGGAAACAAAGTGTATAAAAGATGTTAATTAAGATACAATGTTTTGAACGACCAACAATAAAATAAAATAAAATAAAATAAAATAAAATAAAATAAAGATACAGTAAGAAGGTGAATACTTAAGAAAAGATTAAAAGACACCATCAAGAGGATGACAAGGGATGTGAAGAAAGGAGAAAATTAGAAGAAAATGATGTCCTGGAATCCACAAGAAGGGAGAACTTCCATTGACATATGTTGTGGTGAATGATGTTAAAACCAAAAGAGAGAACAAATAACAAAGTACAATAAAAAGGCCCGGCTGGGGAGGCATAGTTTGGTAGAGCACTTACTTGCCTAGCAAACACAAGGTCCTGGATTCAAACCCAACAACTGGGAAGGGAAAAAAAGGCTTTGAAATTGACAGTTAAGTGATCACTATGAATATTATTGAGTGCAGGTTCCTTAAAATTACATAAGCCAAATATCTTCTTGAATACAGGGATACTCTAACACTAGCTACATTCCCAGCCCTTTTTTTTTTTTTTTAAAGAGAGAGTGAGAGAGGAGAGAGAGAGAGAATTTTTAATATTTATTTTTTAGTTCTCGGCCGACACAACATCTTTGTTGGTATGTGGTGCTGAGGATCGAACCCGGGCCGCACGCTTGCAAGGCGAGGGCGCTACCACTTGAGCCACATCCCCAGCCCCCATTCCCAGCCCTTTTAATTTTTTCTTTATTTTGAGACAAGGTCTTGCTAAGTTTCTTAGGCTGGTCTGGAACTTGTGATCCTCCTGCATCAGCCTCCAGAGTTGTTGAGAATACATGCATGCACCCCAAACTAAGCCAAATATCTTGAGAATTAAATGTGACTTTTAAAGTTAGTAACTGTAGACAATTCTTTCAGGAAATTAGGAATGAAGGGAAGAAAATGGAGGATTGTTAGCTTTTTTAGGAAGACAATACCAAGGGACTTTTTTTAAGATGCAGAAAAATCCAAGCATATGTTTAGAGGAAGAGGAAATAGAGAAGTTTAAGAAAGAAGAGGCAATAATTTATGGAGCAAAATCCCATATCAAAACAGTAGATAGTGAGGCATCCTGGTACAGGCTTTGTAGTCCCAGGGACTTGGGAGTCTGAGGCAGGAGGATTGTAAGACCAGCCTGGGAAATTTAGCAAGACCCTGTCTCAAAATAAAAATTAAAGAGAGCTGGGGATATAGCTCAGTTGTAGAGTGTCGCTGGATTCAATCCCCAATATCACAAAACCAAAGACAAAAACAAACAAAATAATTATAGATGAAGGGATGATTTTGGAAAACTGTGGGTGTCCCCTGAGATGAAAGGAAAAGATGGGTGAGTTTAGGATGAAACAGGAGCTCTGATGGACTTCAGACATCATGCCCTCTACTTTTGTTGTAAAACAAAAGAATCATCTGAGAAGGAGGAAGATAGTGTGGAGTAGTGGCTTGAGGAAAGTAGGGAATATTTGACAGAGCCAGTACGGACGGACTATGGGTATGTCAGCCAACTAGCTGAGTCTGAGTCATAAATAATGCAGTAAATTGGAAAGCACAGTTATGCAATTTTCTTGACAGTCCAAGAGCAGATTGGAAAAGCAGATGGTTGTGTTGATCCACATTCAGGGACTGGCAGAAGAGACACAATGCACTGAGGTCACAGAGTGGAAGGAAGTGTGAATTCTAGTAAGAAAGTAGTTGAAACAACTGATCTCATAAACCAATCTGGAAAAGGAATAGAATCAGCTAGGAGCTAACAGACTAAAGAGAAGTCAAGAAGACTACTGCTTTTAACAAGTCAGAAGGGAAAAGTTTAGAGAGTAAGAGTGGGAGAAGTCAAAAGATTGAAGACTGGTCACAGTATGAGGTCTTTGGGTTAGAGCTATTTTAATTGATAAGATCTAGGGTGAGGCTGTGGGAATGTGTAGTTGTAGTAGAGAATGTCAAGGAATTCAACAGCCATGCTGCTGGAAAACTACTCCATTTGGACAATAAAGATAAATCAAAATAGAGAGAAATACCGATAACCCTGTGCTCAAATCTTTAAGCACTTAGTTAAACTGTGATATGAAAGAGAGAGCTGAGGATGAAGAGAGAGTAATGTTTCAAGAAGATGTGAACTTCTCTGGAGGAGCAAAGGAGAATCATGGTCTGAAAACCCTGATACTGAGACAGGGAACTCTCATCTCCATTTCCTGTCTCAAAATAGGCATCACCTTCACCCAAAGGGATCTGTATGGTCAGAGCAAGTCAGGTTTCCCTTATGGCAAAGAGATCAAAGGATTGTGAGAGTAAATGAAAAACCAGCCTCTACCTCAGAGCAAAGCCTGTCCAAGGAAGGGACATGACCTATGTCATGACCCACAGAGCACTCCTAGGCACATTCCTACCCTGCTAAGTGGTTTATCTACAAATAACAGGAGAGATCTGCTGCGCCAGATGTCCCTGACTCAAGTCAGGCTAGGTGGGGACCCATACTAATCCCCTAGCAGCCACCAATCAGCATGAGACAGGGAAATACCTGGGATGCCAGATGACCCTCCCAGTAGTTTAAGGTGGTTGACAACGTGTTGGGAAACCACGTAGTTCAGCACAAACACCCCTTTTGGCTTAAACCAATCAGTTCAAAGGAATCCCCCTCTTGCAGTAACCAATCACCCCTACCCAACTTGTTCCTGCCAGTGAATGTGCTAATCATGTTTTAGAGTTGTTGTTTGATTTTCCCCGCGGTGTGTAATGATTTGCTAAGAGATGCTATGATGTATGTGGGGGTCCCTGCCTTCTCCAAAGAATGTATAAAACTGCTGCAAACCCTGGGCCTCTCAGCGTCACCTGTTGCTGTGTGTGCATGGAGGACCGAGCTAGCTCGCAATAAACACCTCTTTGGTGTTTACATCGATCTTGGTCTCTGGTGGTCTTTTGGGGGTCCCGAATTTGAGCATAACAAAAAGTTAGCAGTATAGGAAAGTTTATTAACAGTAGAATGGTATTTCAGAAGAAGACATGAGATTGGTAGAAGAATCAGCAAGTTATTTGTGAGAAAGAAAAGAAAAAGTGACTTCAAGGACTTATATCATGAGAGAAACAGGGCATTAAAAAGTATACAAAATTAGCTGGGTGCGGTGACACATTCTTGTAGAACCAGCAACTCAGGAGATTGAGGCAGGAGGATCACAAGTTCAAAGCCAGTCTCAGCAATTTAGTGAGGCCCTAAGCAATTTAGTGAGACCCTGTCTCAGATGAAAAATAAGAAGGACTGGGGATGTAGCTCATTGGAAAGTGCCTGTAGGTTTGAAGGACCCCAGCCCCATAACCTAAGGCCCGATTATGAAAAGTAGAAAGTATGCAGTAAACAGGTGAGCTCACCACATAACCTGTTAGAAAGGGCACCCTGCCCACATCACAGGACATGCTTGAGCAAACTGGGATCATAAGCGGGAACAGGGAGGAAACAAAATGTAAACCTGTGAGATTTATGAGTTTTTCGGGAACCTATAGTGAAAAACAAGTTTATCATAGTGAAAAACAAGTTTATCACAGTGAAAAACAAGTTTATCCTTTAAGTGACATGTATGCTGGATTCAAAAACACCTGTTATTGTGCTAGGTGGAAAACAACTCCTTTTTCCCTATAAAAGATCTGTACCCCAAAGCCCGGTGTGCCAGTTCACCAAAGCTTCGGCTGAGGTTTTGCTGTGCACCCGCAGGCGCCTGTGTATTAATAAACTTGCCTCTTGCTTTTGCAGCCAGTGTGACGCTAGTTCTCTTTTGGACGGGGGATTTGAGGGTCTGAGGGTCTTTCAGGTTTAACCCCTGGTTCAAAAATAAAAATAATATATATAAAGTCTCAGGGAGATGAGAAATAGAGTAAATATGAATAGAGATATAATGCTAATTTTAGGCTGAATATTGTTTAGGAGAAAAAAAGTAAATGATGGTAATATAAATCAAATGAGACCCTTACTTTTGATTTCATGTTGTTTAGGAAAGGCAAAATGAAGAGGATCTGGAAGACATATGTAGTACTAGTATAGCCTTCCCTTTAAAGTTTTAGACTTCAGGCTAAAATATTTTCTTCTGGAGGAAACATTTGGGTATCTTTTCTGATTATCTTCCCGAATTAGAAGTACATTGACGGGCTGGGGATGTGGCTCAAGCGGTAGCGCGCTCGCCTGGCATGCGTGCGGCCCGGGTTCGATCCTCAGCACCACATACCAACAAAGATGTTGTGTCCGCTGAGAACTAAAAATAAATATTAAAAAATTCTCTCTCCCCCCCCTCTCTCTCTCAAAAAAAAAAAGTACATTGAGTGCCTAATCTGGGACCAACATACATTCAGTTGCAGTTTATCCCCCTATTCCAGCTTATCTATTATCTATCTTAATTTTTTTCTATTGGCCTTCCAAGCCATAAAAATCACCACTTTATATAATTCAGTGGTTTTTCATCTATTCACAAGATTGAGCAATATTGTTGTATTGTGCAATATTACAGTTAGATTGTGCATCAGCACTAATTCTAGAACATTTCATCATATAAAAAGAAACCCTGAAGCTGGGTGTGGTGGTGCATGCCTTGTAATCCCAGTGGCACTGGCGGCTTAGACAGGAGGATAGCAAGTTCAAGGCCAGCCCCAGCAATTTAGCCAGGCCCTATGCAATTTAGCAAAATCCTGTCTCAAAATTAAAAGGGCCATGGGCTGGGATTGTGGCTCAGTGTAGAGCACTCACGTAGCACGTGTGAGGCACTGGGCTCAATTCTCAGCACTGCATATAAGTAAAATAAAGGTCCATTGACAACTAAAAGTTTAAAAAAAAAAAATAAACAAATAAAAGGGGCCAGGGATGTGTCTCAGAGGTTAAGTGGGCCTGGGTTCAAAAAAAAGAAAAGATGAAACACTGTACCCATTAAAGTTGTACCTCATTTTATCTCTACCTCAAGCCCCTGCAACCACATTGTACTTTTGATCTCTATTGATTTGACTATTCTGGACATTCCATGTAAGTGGAATCATATAATACTTGGCCTTTTATGTCTGGCTTCTTTCACTTAACATAATGTTTTCAAGGTTCATCCATGTTGTAGCATGTGTCAGAGTCATATTCTTTTTTTGTAATTAAATAAATATTCCATTATATGGATATACCACATTTGTTCACCCATTCATTGGTCAATAGATAGTTGCATTGTTTCCACTTATTTTGGAATAGTGCTGCTATGAACTTTTTGCTTTGTTTTAATTGTTTACTTGTTCTTTTTAACTATACATGAAAGTAGAATGTATTTTCATATATTATACATACATGGAGGATAACTTCCCATTCTTGTGATTGTACATGATGTGGAGTTAGAAAACAATCTGCTTTTATCTTATTTTATTGGTAATGGGGGTTGAACCCAGGGGTGCTTAACCATTGAGCCACATCCCCAGCTCTTTTTTATATTTTATTTAGAGACAAGGTCTCACTGAGTTGCTTAGGGCTACATTAAATTGCTGAGGCTGGCTTTGTTTGATCCCCCTGCCTCAGCCTCCCAAGCTGCTGGGATTCCAGGTGCATGCCACTATGCCCTGCTAAATTCCATGAACATTTGAGTGCAAGTTTTTATGTGGATATATGTTTTCATTTCTTTGGGGCACATACCAAAATGTTAACTCTATATTTAACTTTTTGAGAAACTGCCAAACTCTTTTCCAAAGCAGCTATATCACTTTACATTCCCACTAATAGTGTATGAGAATTCCAATTCCTTACATCCTTACCAATACCTATTATTTTACATTTTTTAATTTTTTTTAAAGAGAGAGGTGAGAGAGAGAGAGAGAGAGAGAGAGAGAGAGAGAGAGAGAGAGAGAGAGAATTTTTTTTAATATTTATTTTTTAGTTTTCGGCTGACACAACATCTTTGTTTGTATGTGGTGCTGAGGATCGAACCCAGGCCGCACGCATGCCAGGCGAGCGCGCTACCGCTTGAGCCACATCCCCAGCCCAACATTTTTAAAAATAATTTTGGGGGCTGGGGTTGTAGCTTTGTGGTAGAGTACTTGCCTAGCATGTATGAGGCACTGGGTTCAATCCTCAGTACAACATACATATAAATAAATTAAATAAAGGTATTGTATCCATCTACAACTAACAAAATAATCTATTTGAATAATATTAGTGTGAGGGTATAGCTCAATGATAGAGTATGTGCTTAGCATTCCCAAGCCCCTGGGTTCCATTCCCAGCACTCCCCAAAAATTATCCTTAACCTACTGTTTGTGAAATGATATCTTCTTGTTGTTTTGCTATGCCTTTCATTAATGACTAACAGTGTTGAGCACATTTTCATGTATTCATTGCCCAGTTATATATTCTTGGAATAGGTTTATTCAAATGCTTGCCAATTTTTTAATTGGGATATTTGTCTTTTTATTGTTGTTATAAGAGTTCTTTCTATATTCTGGAAAATTTTTTTAAAAAATATTTATTTTTTAGTTGCAGGTGAATGCAATACCTTTACTTTATTTATTTATTTATTTATCTCTGATGCTGAGGATCCCGAACCCAGGGCCTCACATGTGATAGACGAGTGTTCCACCACTGAGCCACAACCCTAGCCCCTGGATACTCTTATCAGATAAATGATATGTAAATATTTTCTTGAATTTTATGGGTTGTTTCATTATCTTGATATATCCTTTGAATCGCAATGTTTTTAATTTTGATAATGTCTGACATATACTTTTTCTTTAGTTTTTTTGGGGCTTTAGATACCATGTCCAAAAACCTGGTTTATTCATAACTCTTTACACAGTCAAAAATGTAACAGTAGACAATACATTATCCTACTAATAAATCTCTACCCTAGCTTAAGGAAGCAGGGATAGTCAACTAGTAGACTCTGGGCAGGTGGATGAATAAATTCTGACTTGTTTTATCCTCAACTTACCATCAGATTCCTTTAAAAATAAGCCAAACTGCCAGTAATTTTAGTTGCCACCTTTTATATTTTTATATTTATGCAACAAGTTTATGTTGAGCACCTACTATGTGTTAAGTACCTTTTCAAGGGAGTAAAAAGAAAAAAAAGGTACCAAGAAATTGCAAAGAGAAAACTTTTTAAAATGTTTTTATCTTTGTAAAAGCAATGTAACAGTTACAAGCATTGGAAAGATTTTATAAAGCTCATGAATCTCATTGTTCAAATATAATTATTTCATTTTTATTTATTCCCTTATAGTCTGTTCATAATTACACACATTTAATGTAATTCAGTTAGGATGACAGAGTTATATATTTTACTTTTTAAAAAATTAACATTTTATTATAAATAAGAGAATGTTTTCTTGATTTTGGTTTCATAGAGTATACAGAGAGGAAGCAAACAAAGGGAGAAAAAGTATAAGTCAATAAAATATTATTAAGATGAGCAAATATGGTCTATAAATGGATTTGTGCTCTGGTCTGTCAATCCTCGTAGGTTGGCAAATTGAGTTCAAGAGTATATAATTCTATTCCAAATTATTAGCATTTTTCTTTTTCTTCCTGATCTGTGACTCAGACTCCACTGATTACCTTAATCATATTATATGGGTAATTTAATTTCTAGCTATTGTTCCTCCTGGTCAGTTAAATAGTTGCATCTAGATAGGGTTCTCTCCTCTAAGTTTGTAGCTGAAGAAAAAGTTTGATGTATAAACTAAACTACTTTTTTACTAGAATCTGCTTCAAGAATAATGTGGCCCAAAGAAGTTAATAGATCTATATTCATAAACACAACAACTGATAAGAATTACCTTAGGCTTTTTTTATGCTACTGCATATAGTTTGTCTTCAAATAGATGATTCAGCATGAATACTATATCAACTATGTAGTTTTGCCTAGTTCAATTTTTTGAGCTAGATGAATAATTCTAATTATGAATTTTATAGCAAATTGAGGCAGTGCTGTCTTGTGTATTATTCTGATGTATTTGGTTTTTAAGTGGATCATCATATTCAAATAAATCTCCTGCTGGTGAATACAATTTCTTTGGGGAATACCTTATGTGCTACTTGTAAAGAATGAAGAATCCCTATATGAAAACACAAACTTAGTTATCTGTCTAAAGGTAAACAGGTAACTTGCCTAAAGAACTTGCTTTAAAAATTAAGGGTTTATATAGTATTTAAATAGCATAACCTTCCTCCTCAGTTCTAGCTCTGGCTTGACCTATTCTATTCCTTGGGTTTTGACTGTGCCTGCTAATGTCATTAAATTTTGTTCCTTCACCTTGATAGATTAACTTTGTGATTAATTTGGCATAGGATGGTATGTCCTGTGGTTTCCATCAGGGACTTTGTGGCAGGGAAAAATTGACAAGCAGACCAAGGACTCTTGTAATTCCTTTCCACCCTACTTTTATTGATTCCCTGCAGACACCTCCTTCCCCCTTCTTAAAGACTGCTCCGGATCCCATTATCCAAAGACTGTTCTCCCTGGCCACAGCAGGTGTATTGCTGGCTGATTCTCCCCATCTTGGCTGGAACATTCCTGTCTTGCTGCTCACCCTTTCAGGGTCACATCCTCCTTGTCTTTCAAGGTGAGAATTGTATTAAAGTGTAAGCCAAAGGAGATCTCCAGGGTCTTCTTTCCATCTCAGGTCACAGGAATTTAACATTGGCTTCTTGAAGTCTCTTCCTTGACTTTCTTATGAAAACCAGAGGATTAGTTCTAATCATGAGATTTTTAAGCCAGATATGAGGGGAAAGGGGAATCAGAGCAGACACAGAATTACTTTAAATGCTCTTTACTCTCAATTATTTACTCACATGTAGGAGATAACTGGTGTTTCCCCCAGGTGTATTGATTATCATAATAACTTTCCCTTCCCTCAGGCCCCTGTGAGCAACATTATACCCAGAAACTGATATTTATATGGTAATGAAATAACTATGAATACAAAGTTGATATGCCACATTCATATTACTTGTGTGTACACATGTAATTGTTGAAATAATTCAAATAAATGAAAATAATTGCCACATAGAGATAACAGGATTGTTTTTGTTTCCTGAAGTTTTTAAAAATATTACACATTCATGCCTGTAATCCCAGCAGCTTGGGAGGCTGAGGCAGGAGGATTACAAATTCAAAGCCAACTTCAGCAACTTAGTGAGACCCTGTCTCAAAATACAAATTAAAAAGGCCTGGGGAGGGCTGGGATTGTGGCTCAGTGGTGGAGTGCTTACCTAGCACATGTGAGGTACTGGGTTCCATTCTCAACACCACAGATAGATAAATGAATAAAATAAAGGTCCATCAACAACTAAAAAAAAAATTTAAAGGCTAGGGATATGGCTCAGTGGTTAAGTGCCCCTGGGTTCAATCCCTGGTACAAAAAAAAAATTACATATTCAAACTGATGTCAGTATTTTAAAATAAATGTATAACTATATCCCTATAAAAGAGAGACCTTACAAAGTGTCATCAGCTTAGTATACTTTATACAATTTTTAATACATGTATTAGGATAACATGGAAAAGTTATCCAACAAGGATTCAGACGTCCTGGCTTTAAAATCTAGTTTCTGGAATCTTGTTCCAAACATGAACAAATCACTTGACTATTCTTGTCTTGGTTTCTATTTCTTCAGAATGATAGCTACTCTATTCACATTGAAGAGATTTTTAAAAGAGTAACAATAGAATATTTGAATTATAAAACTAGAGGAGATGTTAGAGTCCACCTTAACACAAAACACTTATGCTCCATTGGAGGAAAATACAGTCCAACAAGATTAAGAGGCTTGCTTATAAAGTATGACAGCAACTTTGGAACAAACAAAATCATAAAGATTATACACGATGTGAAACACTGTGCTTCTTGATGTGATCAGAGAATAAGGATTTAGAGAGGATATTAAGTGTTCTAGTCTGGTATATACATATTTTCAGCCACTTCTTGTGTGAAGATAAATATGGCATATCTGCCTTTGCTAAGTATTCCTGCTTAAAAGCTACCAGCCCTAAATTTAACCACTTCGTTCGAGATGAAATGATCTGCCTGACTTATTTGCCATTGTGGGTCAAGATCTATGCCTCTATGCTTAAGTATTTCTTCAACTGAATATTTTAGTGATAGTCTGCCTACTGAGGGAATTCTACTCATGGCCAAAAGTTCTCATTGGAAATTTAGTGCTGAAAGCTGTCACAGATTACAGCAAGCTCAGCAGTACATTGACATATAATGCTTAATAGAACAAAAAGTGGAAAGTTAAATCACAAAGCGCTTGCGAATCTTTTGTTGGAGTGGAGTATCAGTTACATATCAGGCTTCAGACCACATTGAAATTGACAGAGTGGAACCTGTGCCCAACCCGTGAGTTTGTGACATAAGCTTGCCACATATATACCCCATTGTCCATGGTACTTCTGTTAACTTTGAACAACCTGGTATGACTGGAGTGGATCATTAATAACCAGTTTCCAGAGCTGCATTTCCCAAAGTCTGCTCCCAGGAATAGTAGTTCTAAAAGACATTCATGTGCACTCCTTTAAAATCTACATATTTTACTGGTGCATATGGACATATTTTACTGGTGACATGCCATAGTCCCAGGTATTCAGGAGGCTGAGGCAGGAGAATTACTTGAGCCCAGGAGTGTGGGGAAAGTCTGGGTAACATAGCGGGACTTTGTCTTCTTAAAATATGTGCGCGCTCACACACACACACACACACACACACACACACACACACTTTCTTAACATTTACATATATTATATTCCATTGTCAAATGAGTTTGAGAAAGACAACATTAAAAGTGGTTTACTACAGGGCTGGGTTGTAGCTCAGCGGCGTCGCGCTTGCGAGGTACTGGGTTGGATCCTCAGCACCACATAAAAATAAACAAATAAGATAAAGGCATGCTGTTCATCTACAACTACAATAATTTTTTTAAAAAAGTAGTCTACTACAACACATGATGATTCTCTAAGAAACGACTAAAATATTTTAATATATAGTGCTCCTCAAACTTATTTAAGAATGCCTTTTTAAAGGAACTCCTATTAATCTCTTTAAGGGTAGAAAAACCCTAGTTCCATGAATACACTAGAATTCCATTGTTTGGATAATACCATTCTACCAACCATCACTGATTTTTTTTTTTTTTTAGTATTTATTTTTAAGTGATAGGTGGACACAATATCTTTTTTTTTTTATGTGGTGCAGAGGATCAAGCCCAGTGCCTCACACATGCTAGATGTGGCTCTACCTCTGAGCCACAATTCTAGTCCCTGATTTTTTTTTTTGATAGTACTGGGGATCAAACCTAAGGTCTTGTGCATGTTATATGCAAGCTCTCTACAACAGAGCTACATCCCCAGCCTCCAACACTGAATGTGTGTTGCGGCACACAATTAAACCAATCAGGGTCACTCCAAGTGAATTTGGGGACTAAATAAAAACACAGACACAGAAATTACCTTATCTTTGGGTTCAGTGACGCTCCTCAGCCACAGCTCCCACAAGGTGGGCAGGGCAGGCAAGAAAGAGAGGAAGGAGCAAGTGTTGGAGGGAAGCCATTCAAATGAGGCAAGGGGTCAGGTTTCAGGGGGCTGAGTCTAGATTCCCGATGTCTTGCTGTCAGCAGGTTGACTGACATCTAGGAAGGCCATGCCCATCTCATGTGCTGTGTGGGGATCATAGGCAGAGCAACTGAAAAGTCACTTACATTGTTCGCCCAGAGGGGCAACAGGAATTCAGTCCACCCTAGGCCCTCAATGCTCATAGTTCACACACACACACACACACACACACACACACACACACACACAGCCCATGGCTGGCTTGCCACATCAACACACTCTCATTGCTCAAAGCTAAGTGGTACTCAGTTCCCATGTGGCAGCTCCCAACAAATGTCAGTCCTTGAAACTGACATAATCTTACAGATAATCTACTATTTTCAGTTATGCAAATGTGTGCTGGTTGGAACCTAAAATCATTGTATCAGTTGTGTTTGAACAATAAATTAAAGCAGGATATCGCGTAGCAAGTTAAATGAGTACTGGATTTAAAATTTTCACACATGCCAATAAATACCAACAGTTCTACTTCTGAGAATGCTTTGTTTATTGGTGGGGAAATTAATCTGTACAGAAAGCCAAGAAGATGCAGTATAACATTATTTATACAAATACTGCAAATTTTATAGTAATGAGTATAAAATAAATAGAAAATGTATAAAATTCTCAATTCCTACAACAAATATCTGATGAGTGCCTTTTGTGTACCAGACAGTGATACCAACTGAGTTGACAAGTTGGCAGTGAGGAGTTAAGATAAGTGCCTATTAATTCCAGCTGTCATTTGACAATGGAAAACATGCTATTTATATTGTATCTCAAATCTTCAGAACACTCCAGAGAAGGAGATCTTATTCTCATGTTATGAGTGAGGAAACTGACCTTCTAAGATAAGAAATAGTTTTCCTAGGCCATGCCTACAAGTGGTGAAATTAGAATTTGAACATAAGTTATTGATGCCAAAGCTATGTTCTTTCCACTAATTTTAATACAGCTATCTCTTTATTGTGACTTAAAAATTTCAATTTGAGATTGAACAAAGTATTAAACAAAGTATAAGAGTAGTTGAAGGGCGGGACACATTTCCATTTAGTTAAGAAGATGAAACTGGTGGGGGTTTTGGAGTTCTGCTTTTTTCTCTCTATTTTTTCCCCTTTCATTGTGTCAGTTGTCAACTCCAAGTGGAAGTCTGAATCTTCATCTCTAGCTTTGACCCACCTTCTGAACTGTAGTCCCACATTTCTCCTTGACTGCGTTACTGTAACCTCTAATGGAACATGTTCAAAATTAAACTTACTATTTTCTCCTCCAAACTGTCTCTCCTAATTTCATTCTCGAGGTCATTTAGCTGAAAATTTGGAGCCATCTTTGAATCCTCTGTAAAACTAGTGGTAGTACTCAATGATATGTGATATACTTTCTATCTCTAATAGCTCTAAAATTCTGTATTATTCTGCATCACATACTCAGTCAAGAATTACTTTCCCTGTGTTGGTCCCCCTCAACTTATTTTTCAGTTTTTTTCAATATCTAACACAATGTATCCTATTGTTTCATTCTTATGTAGCATTTCAGTTTTTTTCAATATCTAACACAATGTATCCTATTGTTTCATTCTTATGTCCATTTTATAGATACATAGGGTCTCCTTATGTTGCTCAGGCTGGCCTCAAGACATCCTCCTGTATCAGCCTCTCAAGGAGCTATACTATACTACAGGTGCATGCCTGGCATCAAAGCCCTTTCTTTCTTTCATACCGGGGATTGAACTAGGGGCACTCGACCATTGAGCCACCTCCCCAACCCCCACCCCTTTTTTAAAAGATGGGCACAATACCTTTATTTTATTTTTATGTGGTGCTGAGAATCGAACCTAGTGCCTAATGTGTGTCAGGTGAGTGCTCTACCACTGAGCCACATCCCCAGCACTATTTTGTATTTTTTCTAGAGACAGAGTCTCACTGAGTTGCTTAGAGCCTTGCTTTTGCTGAGGCTGGCTTTGAACTCATCATTCTTCTGCCTCAGCCTCCTGAGCTGCTGGAATTACAGGTGTGCACCACTCTGCCTGGCTCAAAGGCCATTTTAATTGTCATTTCTCTCTTTAAATCTTTCACATGCCTCCTATGTGGACTTTATAGTACTGGCCCTCTCCTCAGGATCCTGTAATACCTTTTTCAGGACACTTTCCAATAACCTATATGCACATCCACTATATATGTATAAATATATCATAGGTATAAATATATTCATATTATTGTTTACACTAACCTATATGTACATCCACACCGTGTGTGTATATATATACACATGTATATATTATATGCATATATATATATATATATATATACTATAGGTGTGTATGTGTGTAAATACAAATACTGCAAATTAATATATATATAACTATATCTGATATATAATTAATTTATATAGTATGTATATGTACATGGTAATGTGAAGAGTAATATAAATAATATACATAAGATATATATGTAATCATAGTGTATGTGTATCTATATAAAGTAGAATGAGGAGGATGCCAAGGGGGATGCTTGGCAAGGATATTGCAGACTGAACAGGAGGGCAGGTTTTGGACTAGGCATGAGCACAGGGTGTGGGAATCAGGGGTAAGGAAAGGGAGTAGGGGGTTAAGGTGGAAAATTCAGGGGTTTCAGAATCTTAATAAGGCAAGGGCAGCATCCTTCAAAGGAACAGAGGGTGGGTAGCTAAAGGTGATTGCTTACATGAGAGGGAATCGTTCAAATAAGTAAATATCTTTAAGGATATTAGGAACCAGGTTACTGTGTAGGAGAAATGAGTTACAAATGCAGAAGGGCAGAAACTAGAATGAACCCCGTGTTGGTGGATTGGAGGTATTACAGTAAACACAGGGTTTTCCAGTATATATTCTTAAAGAAATAAAACTGCAAATATGTGTGTGAGTAAATATATATCTGTACAGTATAAGTATGAAAGTATACATGTTCCCCAGCTGCATCCACTGAGACACCATGGGCTGTGATATCCCGGGAACAGTGAACAAACCTAGTGCTTCTAGATGCTGTTCTCCACCAAAAGGAACCAAGGCTTTTGGAGAAATGGCTGCCTCCTGGTTGGAACAAAATAAACCTTGTAACCTTTGTATATTTTATAACTAAGATACACAAAGTAAGAAAGTGCTCAAAGAATGAAGATGCATGTCTAAAGGGCATAGGACAGTGAAATATCAATGTAGAATCTGGATGATGGGTACATGTTATATAAAACACTTTCAATGGTCTCTATTTTCAAAACATTTTACAGTAAAATGTTGAGAGATAATTTAAAACACATCCACCCACACCCACAGATACAGAATCCAAAATGAATGTGGCTTCTAAACTTAGGACAATTTGAACATCAAAATAAATAAAATAGAAATACATTATAAAGTATTTAATGAAATAGGAAACTCTGGATCCATGCTGACATAAATTCATTAGTTATAAGTCTGAAGAGAAACAAGATTATTTACAATTATCTTGAAACAAGATAGCTTCAAAGAATCTCCCTCACAAAATGTACATTAATTATAAAGGCAAAAAGACGTAAATTTACAGTGGGAAAATCTGGCAGACACACCGTATTTTGGGGGCAGGGATGGATGCTGGGGATTTAACTCAGGAGCACTTTACTACTAAGTCATATCCCCAGCTCCCTTTTTATTTTTTATTTTGAGACAGTGTCTTGCTAAGTTGCTTAGGGCCTTGCTAAGTTGCTGAAGTTGGTCTTGAACTTGCCATCCTCCCACCTCAGCCTCCTGAGTCGCTGGGATAATTGGTTTGGGCCACAATGCCTGGTGACACTGCCTTATTAAGATAAATATTAGAATGAGAAATTAAAACTATGCCCCCTGGTAGAATTCAATGAAAAGAGTACAGCATCACTTCTATGAGAGTCCTGTCAAAGATAACTAGCCTGAATCTAATCATGAGTAAATAATCAGAAAGATTCAAAGTGAAAATCATTCAATAAAAATAATTGGTCAGGAATCTTTAAAAGTCAAAGAGTGAGGAAGTGTTCTAGAATAAAGGCAACTAACGATAGATGATAAGTTAATAGGACGTTTGATTTGAATCTGAATACTCTTACCATAAATAACACTTTTTAGATTACTGGCAAAAAGTGATGTATCATATAAATATTTTTATTTTGATAGTTATATTGTGATCATGTACAAGGTGCTTAGGGACAGTGTGGTCCCAATATCAAATGACTGGGGGGGGGGATATTCTTTGTACTATATTTGCAACGTTTTGTAAGCTTGCGATTGTTTCAAAATAAAAACTGAAAAATTACATTCAAAACACATTGGGAAAACGCCCATAAAAGGCTGTTGGTCCCAGTTCAACCATCAACTCAGTGTGTGACCTTGACAGAGTCACTTTACTTTTGTCCCCGGAGTCAAGGGTCAAGTTGAGCGGCCCCCTTGGACGTGCAGCTTTCCACCATCTACGCTCTGCCCTGTCTGAATCTCTCCAGGCTCCAGCTGTCTTTGCCTTCAGATGCCCCAACGCTGAGCCCACGGATTCTGGCTGGCGATAAAAATGGACAAAAATGGACAAAAATAGTTGTGGCCGGAATCTCCGGACTGCAAAGCCACCGTCCTGAACTCAACTTGGTCCTCAAGTGTCTTCCATCGCTCTTTCGGCGGTGAAACGGTCACGCCTGCCAGACTGGGCGCTCGATGGCTCGGCGGCCGGCTGGCCGCGCCTCGGACCTGCGGCCCGGCGCAGGGCGCGCTCCCAATCGCTAGCTGCCGCCGCGCTGGCCGCGGCCAGCTTTCCGGCCCCGCCCCGCGCGCGCCCCGCCCGACCCACTGCCTCGAAGTCGCCACCGCCGGCAAGTCTCGGTGCTGCCCGGCTTCGCTGAGGAACCGGTAACGTGGCGGGACGTGGGCAGTGCTGAATCGAGGAGACCACCCCAAGGCAAGCAGTCGGGGATCCCGGGAGGCAGCTCCGGGCGCGAGGGGGCGGTGTCGGGCTGCTTGGCTGCGCTGAGGGACAGCGCACCGGGCCCGCACCTTGAGTTGAGCGGCTCTGGGATCACCGGGGTGGTCGCGACAGTGATGTGGTCGCAGAAGAAACGGGGACCTCGGGTGCCGGAACAGGTGAGGAGATTAGGTGTTTTGGCCCATGGGGCCGGAGACCGCCCAGGAAGAACTGACTAGGGCGTGAGGCCGGCCGGTGGCCGGTGCCGTCCGTCCTTCCCCCAGACTCCGGGAAACTCTGGCTTTCCCCTAGCACAACAGGTAGGCGTGGACTCCGTCCGCCCGAGGGAGCGGGATTCGGGCCGGGTGTGCGGGTGTGCGGGGAAGGTCAGGAGGTTCAAGCCCGCCTAGCCCGCGCGCCGCTCCCCGGACCCGCCCTGCGGCGCCCGCCGCACCCGGGGTCAACCCAGACCGGAGCCCGGACCTGGGCTTCGGCTGAGGTTCCTCGGAGGCCCATGCATTTTCTCCGGGCCATCCTCGAGAAGAGTGTCCTGAAGAAACAGTGGGATAAATGCCTTTTGTATGGAGTACTAGTTTCAGTCCTTTTCAGGAAAGAAAGTTTGCTGGGGTGGCATTTGCTTAGTATAAGAAAACATTTCTTTTTAACTCATCTGACGGCCAGCATGACTTCATTTCAAATGATCATAAATCTTTAGAAACTTTATATAGAGCTTTTTTATGGTACTTATTAATCACAATAATGTATACCTCGGGCAAATTAAGATAATTCGAAGCGTAAAGTCAGATGAAAGATGACTTGAACTTCTTCATTAAAGGTTTTAATTATATATTGTTTTATGTGCATTTATTCTACAAAAACGTAGCACTTTTTATGTGCAAACTCGGCACCCTTAAGGACTTACATTCTAGAGGAGACCTTAAGAGTTTAAGGATGATTAGACAAACACAGATAAGAATTTTCAAAGAAAATACTGTCCGGGACATTATTTAAGGTTAGGGAAAGCAAAAGTGGTATTAGAGCTGGGCATTAAATGGATGGGTTGAGGAGAATTGTCTCAATTCATTTTCCAAACATTTTAGAATTTCTCACTTTGACTTTGAAATTGAGATTTGTGTTCATTTACCATCAACTTTTTAATAAAGTAGGTAAGCAGACAGGGCTTATAACATTAGTATAGTGACTGTTGGAAAATACACTAAGTTGAATGCCTCATAAAATGCAGTCATTTTGCATAGAATAGAAAAAGAGCCTCGCCTTAAAGACAGGAGACCTGAATTCTAGCTTAAGCCTCTCTCCTAGTATTTCTGGGTCTTAAATTAGGTCACTTTTCCTTTCCTTTTTCTTTGATTATCTAAGTGTCTAACTTTAGTGACAGAAAATACATTACTCCAAAGTGCCTTTTAAGTTTTTAAGTTATTAGCTAAAAATAACTATAATAAATTGATAAACATGTTCTTTTTTTAGAGAGAGAGAGAGAGAATTTTTAATATTTATTTTTCAGTTTTCGGTGGACACAACATCTTTATTTTATTTTTTATGTGATGCTGAGGATCGGACCCAGTGCTCCACGCATGCCAGGCAAGCGAGTTACCGCTTGAGTCACATCCCCAGCTCAATAATAAACATGTTCTTTATGGGGAAAATTGAAATACTTCTTTACTACTTGTCTCTACACCATATATTTTCCTTCCTTTCTTTTTTTTTTTTAAGACAACTTTTTAAAAAAATATTTAGTGGACCTTTATTTTATTTATTTGTATGCAGAGAATCTAACCCAATGCCTCACACATGCTAGGCAAGTGCTCTACCACTGAGCTAAAACCCTAGCCATCCTTCCTTTCTTCCATCTAGTTTTATTTCAAACAAGAGATTGAAGCAGTTTATAACAGACTCTCTTAATTATGAGCCTCTCTTAATTATGAATAAATTAATGGGTTAAGTTCTGAAATTCTTTTATTCTAAATTCTGGTTAAACAATTGAATAGCATCTTTAAAAAAAGCTAATTGAGTCATGTGTGGTTTGTTAATTACCCCATAGTATAATTGAAAGGTTTGAATGATCCTTAATGAGACTATAATTCTCTTATTTAAAAAAACAAAAACAAAAAGCACTTCTGCTTTTTAAGGAGATGTGAAAAAACTGTTATTATGCCTCATTTAAGAAATGAAATTAACTGGGGAATTAGTGAAGACTTGCTTATATTATTTAGTTGGATTCATTGTCTAGATTTTGTATTAAATTCTTGGATCTGAACAGGAGATGACCATCTATATCATATAGGTCAAATCTATCCTACAGGCAGATTTTTTTAAATAAAGTTTTACTGGAACACAACCATGCTTATTTGGCTATGTATTTCTTATATGTTGTTTAAGAGTAGTTGTGTTAAAGCTGTATTGCCCACAAATCCTATAGTATTTATTGTTTGGTCCTTTACGGGAAAAATTTGTGGTTCCCGGGACTAGAACTCTGAATGCTTAATCTTTTGTGGGAGGAAATAGATTAAATTCTATTTTAATCCCATCAGATAAATACCTTTTCATCCTAAGGGTATGATGATAGAATAGGGGCATAATTTTTCTGCTACCTTTACCTAATATGGAATTTTTTAATTTCAGCAACTCTGGCCCCTTGGAAAGGTAGAGAGAGGAATTTCTGTTTCTCTAACAATTTTCTGATTTTTAGTTTTAATTTAAGTCTGATCAGGAAAAAGTTTTATTTAGTAAACTCTCTTACTATATTATAAGCAACAATAAGTTAAACTTTACACAAAAATTTTTTTTTTGAGAGAGAGAGAATCTTTTTTGTAGATGGACACAACACAATGCCTTTATTTTTATGTGGTGCTGAGGATCAAACCCAGGTCCCGCCCGTGCTAGGCGAGCGCTCTATTGCTGAGCCACAATCCCAGCCCAACACACAAAATATATTTAACATGAATTTAGCATTAGCAATGTGTTATAAGGTCAGATAGAGTATTATTGGAAGTATAAAAGTAAACATGAAATCAAACATGTATCTACAGTAAGAACCAAGTAGGAGATGAGAATTATCTGAACAGATATCCAACAGATTGAAAGTGGACTGTGTAACCACAATCATACTTGAACTTTTTTTTATTATTAATAACAATCTAAAAGATATTTCTTTCTAGAAAAGATGGAGTTCTTTCTACTCCTGGTGGGTTTGCTCCTTCAATTTAATAGCAATATTAAAATGCTGTGTTAGTTACCTGCCTAAGAAATTAGAGCTGCTATGTGATTAAAAAAAAAAAAAAGAAGAAGAAGGAGGAAAATTTGGAAGAGGTAATAATTGTAAATATTTAAAGTTGTACATACATTCTACTAATCTTAAAATAATAAGATTATTAAGATGGCACCAATTACTTACTAAATAAAATGTCTTTTTTTTTTTTTTTTAGTAATTTACTTACCTTCATTGCCTGAGTAATGTTTCTCTATGTTTAAATGTGCATCAGCATTTACATCCTTTTCTGTTTCATTCATAAGTTTCTATATGTTGAATATATGCATATTTTTGTGCCTGTACACAAAATATCTTACTCAATACAAGTGATTCATTTTTATATAAGTAAAATGAACATAAAACTGAACATATCCACTTCTAAAATTTCATAAAAAAATACTTTGGGAGGAAATGGAGAGGGGCAAATATATAGGTAGAAAATCTCTTGAGTCTTAATTCCAGAGTCCAAAAGGCTTTGCAAAGTTTTTTCTTAACTTATTTGGCAGCAAAACTTAGCCTGAATTGTTGGAACTACTATTTATAGTCATTACTTATCCTATCTTATGTGAATTATGCTTATTTTTTGCTACAGAAATATCAGTTAGTTTGATGACAGAGTACTTCCCAGTCCAACATGGGAATAGGATGAAATAAATGTTATGTTCACTGTATTACATGGGTGGGCCAGAAAGTGGCAGCCAGAAGGCAAAAAGTAATATGGAATTATTCCAGGCAGCTACACTTGCAAAGCTAAGAGCCAAGCTGGACATCTGATAGGAAATGAGAAGCAGTGTCTGGCAAGGAAAGCCTTCAGGTAGGGCTCCAAGAGCTCAAAAAATGTAGCTAAGTTCTAGGGTAGGTATTCTGTAAATTAGGTTGTGAATTAGAGAGGCAAAACATGAAGATGAGCCTAGATGTCAGACATAGTGTGAATTTGTAAATATTAACCAGTTTAAAAGCCATGAACAATATGTCAAAATACATTCTGCTGTCATGTGTGACTAAAAATAATAAAATACAAATTTAATTTAAAAAATAAGAAATAAAAAAAAAATAAAAGCCATGAACAGAGGAGGGGGAAAAAGGAGGATTCTTAACCAAACCAGTGGCTAAACAATGAAGTTCTAGGTATCAGACTGCAAACAGCAAATAAAAGGATAGCATTATTTTGAAAATTGAGCAGAAATTCCTGTGCTGTTTTGTAAATCTTACTGTGCTTAGGAAATAATGGCATCTTATATATTTACTCCTGTACTGAGAGCCCCATATTTTTCTGCTTTTAAAAATATCTATATTAAATAGCACTTCATTCTATCACTCTATCACTGCTAGGTGTCTGCTGTGAGTTCTTCCTACTCCTGGTGGGTTTGCTTCTTCACTTTTTCTTTTTTTTTTTTTTTAGTTCCGGGGAATGAACTCAGGGGCACTCAACCACTGAGTCACATCCCCAGTCCTATTTTGTATTTTATTTAGAGACAGGGTCTCAGTGAGTTGCTTAGAGCCTCGCTTTTGTTGAGGCTGACTTTGAACTCGCAATCCTCCTGTCTCAGCCTCTGGAGCTGCTGGGCTTACAGGTGTGCACCACCACACCCAGTGCTCCTTCACTTTTAATGTGGTGCTCTATTCCACTCTAGCTAGAATCCAGATAACTGGACTATCCATCATGTCAAAACTATGAACCAGGGGCTAGGGTTGTGGCTCAGCGGTAGAGTGCTCACCTAGCATGTGCGAGGCCGTGCGTTCAGGATCCTCAGCACCACATAAAAATAAATAAATAGAGTAAAGGTATTGTGTCCAACTACAATTGAAAAATAAATATTTTTTAAAAAATATGAACAAATAGGCTTTGAGGGATTTATGTCAGTAAAATCCATCAGTTCTGAAACAACAAATTGCCATATAGACTTTTTTTGTGTTGTTTACTTTTTGTTCCCTGGTACACTATTTTCAACTAGGTACCAAGTAGTGAGATTCCCAGATAGTGACTTTTAGATGAATATAGTAGGAGATACAGAAGAGTAAGGCTTCTCTAATCTTAAAATCTGCCTCTGGCATTCCTTGATGTTCAGAATGAAATGTCCCTTCCCTAGAAGAGATAGGAGAATTTGGTGGGTAGATTGGAGCGTAATAAAAATTGTCAAGAATAGCCAAAGACTAAACTAAACTAAACTAAAACTTTTAGTACTTATTGATTTACCTGTCTAGATGGGAAGGCTCTCTAGAAGTTGATTGTCTCTAGAAGACCTAACACTTTAACAAAAAGCCTCAAAGCTGATTGTCTCTAGAAGACCTAACACTTTAACAAAAAGCCTCAAAGTACTGGAGACAGGAGAATAAATTGATGAAAAACAACAACAAGGTTATAAGGATTAGATGCTTCAGCAACTATGATAGTAACTCAGTATAGTAGTGATTAGAGACTATACGAAGTAGTTAAAGGAACATGGACACTGAACTAGACATGGGTTTTATTTAAATAGCATTTAGCCTTGGACATCTTTTTTTTTTTTTTTTTTTTTAGTGTTAGGGATCAAACCTGAGGTCTCAAGCTCTGTACCATTGAGCTCCATACGCAGCCCATGGTCAGATTTCAAACTCATCATTTTTTTAAAAAATATTTATTTTTTAGTTTTTAGGTGGACACAACATCTTTATTTTACATTTATGTGGTGCTGAGAATCGAACCCAGTGCTTTGCGCATGCTAGGCGAGCGCGGCTACCACTTGAGCCACATCCCCAGCCCCCCTAAACTCATTTCTTTATCTTTAAAATGAGAATAACCATATATAAACTTCAGTGTTATAAGGATTAATAGTATAGTAAATGAAAGGGTTTTGGTAAGTAAATGCTTTAAAAATATTAGTTTTTTTCACTCGTCACTGTTTTATCAGAGTTTGTTTCTACTACTTCGTCTTCCCTCCACCTAGAACACTTTCCTTTTGCACTTCATGGGTTTTTCTTTTGTAATCTGGAAAGACAATTGCCAGAAACTGTTCTTAAAAGTGGGGCTACCATTGACAGTCTCTCTTCCATTGAATCCAACAGTTTTTCTCATCCCTAACAGTAACATGCAGTACTTTGGGGAGGGGGGAAGAGGAAGGCAAAATAAATTCCATCCCCACTTCTGGTTCTTTCTCACCCCAAACTATTTATAAATTCTTTGTTCCTATAATTCCTATTTCTTCTCTAATCCATCCTAACTTCACTACACTATAGGATGTGCTCTCTGTCAGTTCTTGGAGCTTTTGTATTTGCTGTTCATGTTGCCTTATATTATGCATTAGTGAGAAACAACATTCTTCTCATTTCTATCACATAGGAAAAAAATACTTAGACTCTTTGTACAGTGGATGTGTGATTGTGTGTGTGTGTGTGTGTGTGTGTGTGTGTGTGTGTGTGTAAGGTATTAGTGTTAGGCTTGGTACACATAATAAGTTAGACTTTTGTGGGCTGGGAATATAGCTCAGTTGATAGAGTGCTTGCCTTACATGCACAAGGCCTTGGATTTAGTCCCCAGCACCAAAAAAAAAAAAAAAAGCTTTTGTGTAATATAACTAAGGAACCATAGATTCACTTGATTGTATGTGAATTTGAATTCAGAAATCCAAAAATCAAATTTTAAAATTTATGGTATAATAAACTTTTTTTAGTTTGGAAAGAGTGTGAATGTGAAACTTACTTAAAAATATGTAGCACAAATATTACAAAAACTAATAAATATACTAAGTTAATTAAAACTGTCTTTCTTTATTCATATCCCAGGAATAGCTAAGAAAATAATGTTTATATTTAGGATTATGAATATTATATAATTTGTCTGAAAATATTAATCAGAAGTGGCCTCTTAAGTAGAAGTATGACCTTGACTTGTTACTTATTCTTATACTTCTAAAGAAAAATCCTATTATAGTATAAACAAAAACAAATTTTAAAATTAGATTAATTGATTAGTATTTTAAAGATTGTGTTCTATAGAATCAGTTCCATGTGATATTCCCTTTAGGACTGAGAAGAAAAATGTAGGGGTTGGAGGACAGGTCTAAAGTTAAAATATATGGAGATACATCACATGCTATATGTGTGGGTGTATGAAGAAAACCTGGTTAAAAAAAACCTGCCGACTTCAGCGATTTTTCCAAAACTGTTTCGACTTGGACCCCACATCTGCCCCTACCCGTTAGAATACTTGTTCTCATTCTTTGGCACTGTTGGTCTTCAAAGTATACTTTGGTAAAGACTGCTTTAATCTATATGTATCTATTAGCATGTAAAAACTCAGCACTTGTAGTTTTCACAATGATACTTTTTATCAGAGCCTAATATTCTTTAAGTACATCAAACTTTAACCATTTTTCTAGTGTTGGATTTATAAGATGTTTCCAGTTTTCACTTCTACAATGATATAATTAACACTTTATTTTTCTGTTATTTCCCTTTTTCTTTAGTTAACTTTCAAAAGCTGCATGTTTTTGTCAAATGCTTTTGATATTTTTATTCCTCCTGATACATTATATTGTTTTACAAGAGTTGAACCATTTGTATTAGTGCAAAACTATCAGTTTTTCTAAAATCTCGATATTAACTCTAAAAGTTTTTGCATTTATATTTAGATTTAATGTACATGTCATGTTGAATCCTCCAGCTAAACAAATTATTTCTCACGGAGCTTAAATCAGTATTATAGAGTTAACACTTTAAAATATCCATTAATGATAACCAATTTATATTTACGGTTGTTACAGAGTAATAAGAAAGACTAAGATCATACAAAATAATGTTGTAAGTTTGAATTGCATTGTCAGAGATTTTCCTGAAGTAAGTGATTGGTTGATTGATTTTGAGATGGAGTCTTCTAAGTTGCCCAGGCTGGTTGGTTTTCCTGCTGTAGCCTCTGGAGTCACTGGGATTATAGACGTGTGCCATTATGCCTGACAGAAGTGACTTTTTTTAGCCAAATTTTAAAATAGTTTATTGTGAATAGATAGTTCCAATTCAAAGATGGAATAAATACAGACAAGATTTTTTAAATTATCAAACTGTAACTTAAGAACTCCAAAATTAGAAAAAAAAAAAAACTTACTTCAATTTCCATTTTTACCCTAAAGTCAGAAAATATTGTGGTAAAGGTGTCAGCAAGTCAACTTGAGTATTGTGCCTGGAGATCATGTAAAGTATGGTACTAAAACACCTCATTTTCTCTTTTGGGAGCGGGCAAGTCTTCCTTAGGCAACATCTTAAGGATGACCTAATGGTCTGTGTAACTTGTGAGCTCCTGTTTTGTAACCTATCATTTTGCTAAGCCTAAATCACAAATAGAAATCTGAGGTCAGGGTAGATCTCTCCTGCTTCTTTCTAGGTTAAATCTAATTACTGTATTTTGGGAGAAAGTTTGGATTTTAGCATTTATGTATGTTTCCTTAAGTGTGGGAGTTCTTGAGAGTTGTTTTTGTTTGTTTTACTTTATTCTTTTTGAACAAAACTAGAGAAACTAGACTGAAAAGGATAAGGAATACTTTTTTCCCCAATAAGTTTCAATATTGTTTCCATCTCAACCAAAACAGATCTGTTAACCCTAGATAGAGAAAATTATGTAGCTCTTTCTATTGGGACTGTCATGATTAGTAGCCTGTGTCTTTATTAGAGATTGTTGAAGGTGCTTGCCATTACCTTGTGTACATAAATTTGATGTTAACTCCTTTTCAGATGAAAAACTAATCCTTATTGATTATACCAGTTACTTTGGACAACCCTGTTCCTGGAAAATTTGCCCTCTGTTGCTTCCTTTTTCTATCATGTATATTTATACATGTGTTACTCTTGGCTAGTAAAGACATTGAGCAGGACTGGGTTGTAGCTCAGTGGTAGAGCACTTGCCTAGCATGTGTGAGGCACTGGGTTCAATTTTTGGCACTGCGTATAAATAAATAAAATAAACTTCCATCGACAACTGAAAAATATTTTTTAAAAAAGACATTGGGCATGCTATGCAAAGTATAGACATTAGCCTGTCATATACTATGCCTCATCTTTGAAGACTGAGCATGTGTTGTATGATATAAATCCCAATAATTTGCCTCTTTTTTTTTGTTGTTGTTGTCCTACACAAATGGAAATTTTGTGTAATTCAGGTTACAAGCTACTTAGGGTTTTGTTTTGTTCTGTTTTCTTTGAGACAGGGTCTTTTGTATTACCCAGGTTGGTCTTCAACTCTTGGGCTTAAGCAGTTCTGCCTCAGCCTCTTGATTAGCTGGAACTACTACACCAGGCTGCTGTACCCAGTTTAGCTTAGTGGTTCTTATTTTTGTGTATATGTGTGTGTGAGGTGCTGGGAATTGAACCCAGCTCTTCCTCCTTGCTAGGCAAGTTCTCTACCACTGAGCTATATCTCCAATTGCTCAGGCTGGTCTTGAACTTGGTGACCCTCCTGCCTCTGCATGTTGAGTAGCTTGGATTACAGGTGTGTGCCACTGCCCTGTCACTTAGTGGTTCTTAAACTTTTCCATTAAACCAGTATTCTTTAAAAAAAAATTTTTTTTTTTTAGTTGTTGATAGACCTTTGTTTATTTATATATGTGGTCCTGAGAATCTAATCTGGTGCCTCACATATGCCAGGCAAGTGCACTACTGCTGAGCCCCAACCCCAGCCCATAAACTAGTATTCTTACTCACAGAGGGGAATGATTTTGTTTAAGGGAATCTAGGAAGGCATTATCATGTTCAGAATTTCTTTGAAGTCACATGTGTTCTCTTGAAACGTTTTATTAGTTTTGCCTTCTATTACATAGTGTGAATTTATCTTAATATAAATAATGTTTTATGTTATTGTTGGGGCTGGGGAGGTAGCTCAGTGGTAGAGAACTTGCCTAGCGTGTACAAGGTCCTAGATTCAATACCTAGTACAGGGGTGGGTATGGGATAAATAAATTATTGTCAGGGGACTCTTAAAGTAAAATTTGATCCTCCAGTAATATGTCTCATATTTATTCTGTTGGCATACTATTAGGTGTATCCATCTGAGAAACATGATTTGGACAGTTCCTTAGTACCTTAGGTCTAGTTCACCATGCTTTTGTCAACAGGTGTTGAACCACAACACAAAGAAAAGACCACTGACTCCAATATTAAATCAAATTAAAGCAAGCTTGTATTGTGTACACAAAAGCTGGCCAGCGACTGTATCTCCCAAAGCCGTGCTAGAGATCAGCCCCCCAGCTCTCCAGGTAAAAGGTTTCATAGTACAAAAAGTTACGAAGGTGGGTGTCATGGGAACTTACAGCTAATAGGATTCTGGCAAGCATAATACAAAGGTAGATAGCAGGTTAATAATCTAGATGGCTTAACATTTCAAGGTAGGAAGTTAATTGAAATTCCAACATCAGAATTTTTGAGGTGCCATTGACGTTTTAGGGAGGGTTGTCATCTGGTCAAGAGAGCCAGGCATGGTTGAGTTCAGAGCACGGGCAGGAATTTCAAACAAGTTTAAACATCAAGTTGTCAGGCCAAATAGAAATCTTTGTATTTTATAGTAAAACAGAAATAAATTTTTCATAACTTTGTGACGAGATGACTCCCAGTCTTAAGATGGAATTAGGTTAGGTTCATCACAGGGAACAACTCCAGGATGAAAATTATGACTGAGTAACTATGGGTATCTCTCATATACAAAATACAAGCAGTTTTACTAAAGAAGTATGCCCCTGAGAGATATGTAGTTTTAAAAAAAAATCTCATGGATTTTACCACTTAATTGTTGGGTGTATGATAGGCATTTATAAAGGTTAGCTGTAAAGTAACAGAATTAATATTTTTGTATACCTTTTTTGTTTTTTGGTACGGGAATTGAACTCAGGGACACTCAACCACTGAGCCACATCCCCAGCCTTGTTTTGTATTTTATTTAGAGACAGGGTCTCACTGAGTTGCTTAGCACCTCGCTTTTTTTTTGCTGGGGCAGCTTTGAACTATCAATCCTCCTGCCTCCGCCTCCCAAACCACTGGGATTACAGACATGCACCACTGTGCCTGTCAATATTCTTGTGAACCTTTTAAAAATATAGAATAAATGGTCATGAACATGTACATTCTAATATTTCTCCTTGGAGTGGCTTACATAGGTCTGTTAAGTAAGAAGTTAATCTTGTGCTGGCAGCATTTTGATTAATACTTCATACTATGTTGCATTCATGGGAATTCATAATGCACATTAACCTTATTAAATATCCTGAGAACCCTTGTAGGTAAAAATCTCTAACTTTATTTTAATTCGAGAATCCCAAATGTATTAAAATAAGGAACCTAGTTACAGGGAGTAGTACAATAAGCTAATGTTTCATAATATTCCCAAATTATCTACAAATTCTAAGCTATTAAAAATTGGCTGGCTTCTAGACATTTGAAGGGTTCAATGAGATCAAAAGGTAGCAGAATAGTATATAGTGGTTAAAGCATATACGGATCTATAGTCAAATTGCTTAAATGTACAACCAAATTTTGTGTGACCCTAGGAAAGGTACTTGGCTTTCTCTGCATCAATATTCTCATCCTTAAAAGGCTAATAAAAATAGCTACCTCATGGACTATTTTTAGATTTTTCAAGAAAATAAATGTAAAGCACTTAAAGTAGTACCTAGACATAGTAGTTGGTCAATAAATATTAGCTGCTGTTTAAAATAGCTGGCATTACAGTTGGAGTGGTAGTTTTATGAAATCTTTTTTCAAGTGGCAACTTTCTTTGAAAAAATATATATGTGTATTTTTTATAAAAATACTTGCTTTCAGTAACCTAAATAATCTCAATAGAAATTTTAAAAAATAAGAAAAATAAACATTCCTTAGGTGTTTATATTGTTGTGATTTTATTAAAACTTATAGCAAGTAACACTTCCTGCATCTGAATCCACCTTCCTAAAGTGAGACTTGAGAGCCGGAGCTTCTGTTATTTGCAGAATGCATTTTCTTATCACATTGATACCACATGTGTGGAGATCTCAGGTACATTTTAGACTTGGGGTTTATAAATGAGATCACCAATATGGATTGACTGCTTCTTTTAGGAGTAATTTATTTGAGGACTCTATGGAGGGCATTAATGATAACTTTGTACCCTGCTTGTGATCATAGTCTTTTTAGTGAATTATTTATTATCACATTGTGTTAGCTATTTTGCCTCTTGATAGATCATTTTACACCACAATATTGCTGCTGCCTGAGGGGAAAAAATGTCTCTTCAGCAGTCCAATGACCTCTAGAAAGGGTAATTTGATTCTTAAGATAGTATTTTTCGTTTGACCTGGTAGTTGTGAGAAATTTTCTTGGTGATACTGGGTTAATATTTTCCTCAAACAATCATAGTTATTGAATGCAAACTTGTTTTTCACCTTCTATATACTTAGTAGATTTCTTCTAGAAATTATTTCTCTAGCTTTTATTAACTTTGTCCTTAATTGTGAATATTTTGACTTCTTGATTTTGATAATTTAAGGAAGAAAGGGAGGGCTTTTTAAAACAAAATTTGGAATTCATGTTATCTTTGTAAAAATAGGTTTCTTGGCAGGATTGTTTATGTTTGTACCCTAAAGATGACATTTCTGGGGGCTAGGGTTGTAGCTCAGTGGTTGAGCACTTGCCTTGCATTCGTAAGGCACTGGGTTCAATCCTCAGCACCACATACAAAATTAAATTTAAAAAATAAAGATATTAAAAAAATAAATAAAGGTGACATTTCTGAAAATAACCTAAGTTGGGGTTTTCTGTTTGTTTGTTTTTAAGAACTGTCAATGCCAGGTTGTGGGTGGTGCTAAGTAGGCAGTAAGGACTCATTGAAAAGAGATCACCCAGGTTGCTAAAGCACAGGTATGAGAAGACTGTGATAGTGAGGTGGAAGTGATTCTTTGGTCCCTGGGATAGTATCCTAGAATCTAGTATTGGCCCAAGACTGAGGATACAAGGAAGACATAGGATAGGAGTTGAAAACTTCAAGTCCATAGAAGTTAAATAAAATATTAATAAAATCCCATAGAAGTTGGCAAATAATAATAATTGAATATGGCAGGCTAGGTGGGAACTGACCTGATGGAGAGATCCTCCTCCTCAGATTCAGGTTTGTATGGGAATATGAATTCAATTTTTATGTGTATTCTTCTTGTATTTAAATATTAACAAATTTTCCCCCCAGTATATTGCAGGACAGATTTGGCCAGCAAAGAACCAGTTTGTGACAACTGTCTTTTAATGAAGCTCTTTTCAGTTTTAGAGTCATTTTATGATGATCTAATATTCTAAGTAATTTTATATCAGTAAACTTTGGGAGAGAAACAATGAAAGAAAGAAAAGCCTTCCCCCAGGTCTCTTATCTGATTTTCTAATATATCTTTACATAAGTGGCTTTTCTATAAACAATTGAAATTTGTTTTGAATATAAGGTATATATTTGAAGTATTTTAGTTTACTTACTTGTAGCAATTTATCTATATTTCTATGAAATGACTAATTTATTTTTGTATGTTTAGTTTTTTGTGGTGCCAGGGCCTTACACATGCTAGGCAAATAGAAATTACCACTTTCTGTTTAGCTAGGAGTTTTACTTAAATTTATTTTTACTATATTAGTGAAAAGAATACTCATCTTTTATGTGTGTCTAATAGTGCCTTTTCTGTTCCTCCATGTTCCTGATGATAGCCGCTGCTACTGTTAAATAGTAGTTATACTTTCCCCCCCCCCCTAAGAGACAGTGTCTCATTATGTTGTCCAGGCTGGCCCCAAATTCCTGGGCTCAAGCCATCCTCCTGCCTCAGACTCCTGACTACAGGTTTCTATCATCATGCCTAAGTAGTTCTTTTTTATTTTGAAGCCAGCTGGTGCTTTATTTCTTTTCTTACTTAAATAATTTTTCTACTTTTTATTGTGATCTTTTTATAAATGAAAGAAAAATTAAAGGTAGTAAAATAATCACTCTTATACCTACTACTTACATTTGCCTGTTAGTATTTTGCCGTATTTTATACATTTATATGTTATGTGTGTTCTAGAAATGCTTTAAAATATACCCAGGAGGTGCTGATAAACAAAAGAAACAAAACTTCCATCTTCTGCTGATTATTTGCTACAGTAATGTTAAGGCCACATTGGATCTGGGTCAGAATAGATATGATCTATGTTGCTACAATTCCTTGTCAACGTCTTCCTAGTGCCGTTAGAAAAAAAGTGTTTGCTTTCCCAACAAGGTTCAGAGATAAGAGGACCATCTGCAAGTTGAGATGGTGCTCTTTCCTAAAAGTCCTAACTAAAAACTACAAGTGGTGTCTTTTTTTTTTCATGTTTTTTTTTAGTTAGTCTTTTTTTTTATTGGTTGTTCAAAACATTACAAAGCTCTTGCCATATCATATTTCATACATTAGATTCAAGTGGGTTATGAACTCCCATTTTTACCCCGTATACAGATTGCAGAATCACATCGGTTACACATCCACATACAAGTGGTGTCTTTATGAGATGGGAAACAGATAGTGATGAGCATAAGTTCCTCTTTTCCTACTTTGAACCTCTGAGTAAAACAGTAGGGCAAAGACTCCTGAAAATGGCAAGCATTACTATAGAATTTTAGTAGAAGATCAAGAAATTTGGTCATTTGTACCTGTGACCCATTTTAGTAAAAGGGTATTTTATTTCTTCACAAAGAAAACTAAAAATGTAGCACTGAGTGATCTGACCTTAAAAGTTCCAGAGTTTAAGTGGAATATCTCTTCTGTTTAGCAAGGTTTTAGAAATTAATGCATATGGATGCTATTTGGTTGGTCTGCTCTTTTTTTTTTTTTTAAAGAGTAATAAAGCTGGACATAGTAGCCCACACTTATAATCCCATCTACTTGGAAGGATGAGGCAGGAGGATCACAGGTTCAAGATTGGCCTCAGCAATGTAGTAAGACCCTGTCTCGAAAATAAAAAGCGGGGCTGGGTGGTAGCTCAGTGATAGAGCACTTGCCTAGCATGTGTGTGCTACTGGGTTCAATTCTCAGCACTGCATTTAAATAAATAAAGGCCCATTGACAATAATATTTTTTAAAAAATTAAAAGGGCTGGGGATTTTGTTCAGAGGTACAACAGTCCTGATTTCAAACCCCAGTACCAAAAAATAAAAAAGAGTACTGAATACAAAGATGAATTGGTTGATATTACTAGAACTTATTGTTGGGATTTTCCCATATTTACCCTAGTGCAGTTATTAAAGATGGATGCATTTAATTATGCTTTTACTTTTCTGTGGAATATTTCCTTTAAAAGGACTGGGGAACTCCTTAAACTTTCTTTTAACTTTTAAAATATGTTTGTTTTCTCTATTGCAGGTTTTTGTTCTTAGGTATATTGACTGAAGTTTAATGAGAAGAATCTTGATCAGCTAAAATTTGCTGCAAGAAATGGAATTAGCTCATAGCTTACTGCTGAATGAAGAAGCATGCAATCAACTAAGTGAAGTTCAGAAGGCTGAGTTTATTTTTGAGTGGTTGAGATACTTGGAGAAACTCTTACTAGCAACCAGTAGGGTGGGTAAAATTACAAAAGATACTTTTTTGTTGTTATTTAAGTGTCAGTGTTTACTTCTTTGGTTTGCTTTTCTAGTTCTGTCCAAAATGACCCTAAACTTAGCTTTAAAAAGCTAGACTTTGTTAAGACTATTTTATAATGAAATACAGTAAAAAATTTTTGTCCCCTTCCCAGTAGGCATTTTTAATGTTATAAGAAGTTTGATCTGTTCCAAAAAGCACAAAGAAATCAGCCAATATTTTTTCTATTACACTTTAAAAATGTTAAGTACACCTACATCATTTTCATTATCTTCTGCATCGTGTGTGTGTATATGTATTTATCTGGTGCAGCATAGTGCTAAACAATCTAGTGGAAATTTCTCTTAAAAAACAAGAAGAGTGCCAGGCACGGTGGTGCACAACCTGTAATCCCCACGGTTTGGGAGGCTGAGGCAGGAGGATTTTAAGTTCAAAGCCAGCCTCAGCAACTTAGTTGCTTTAAGCAACTTAGCAAGACCCAGTCTCAAAATTTAAAAATTAAAAAAAAAAAAAAAATCTGGGAATGTGGCTCAGTGGTTAAGCAAACCTGGGTTCAGTCCCTGGTACTAGGGGAAAAAAGACCCATCAAGAGTGTAAGGAGAATATGAATTAAAAGCCTTTGGATAAACATATTCCCTCTTAAAAGCTCGTAAAATAGGTCCCCCCACCTCCCAGTACTCATACTCTTCAGCTGCATTCAGCAGGCATTAACATTTTGCTTTGGTTATGGATTATAAGTTACTGCTTTATTTATGTGGATTATGTATTGGGGAGGTAGGCTTGAAAGCTATAGTTAAAAATACAGTTTACTCTCTTTTTCAAATATATAAAGATTTAAAAGAAATAGAACACTTGTCTTTTTTATAATAGAGACTAATGTAGTGCTGTTCATAATTTATTTTTTGGAGATATCAAGGCAACAATTGTTGGTGTGGCAATGTTCCCAACTTATAATTTTTATTTAAAATAATTTTGTGTTTTTCTAGAGCCTTTCAGTTAGTCCTTAAATATATTTTAAAAATTATATTAGAGGACTCCATGTAATTATGTTGATTTTGAATTTTCTTTTTGTTAACCTTTCTAGAATGATGTAAGGGAGAAACAGAAGACTCTTGTTGAACAACTCCTGTCTTTGCTGAACAGCTCTCCAGGGCCTCCTACTCGAAAACTCCTTGCCAAGAATCTGGCCATACTTTATAGTATTGGAGACACATTCTCTGTTTATGAGACAATCGATAAATGTAATGATCTTATTCGTAGCAAAGATGATTCTCCAAGTTATCTTCCCACCAAACTGTAAGTTAAACATTTACACTAAATAGAAAACTAAATATTGCTTTTTTATTATGTGATATTTATAAAGTATCCAACATACTTCATAATTGTTTTGAAACTAAGTTATAAATTTTCACTCCTTTTTTAATGTTTTAAGCAGTCTAACATTTTTCTGTTGACTGAGAAAATCCTCTTAAAAATTTAGACTCATTTAAAATTGAGATTCAAGATTCAGAACATATTCCTAAAATTTTAGAAGTAATTAAGAAGACATTTTACATTATTCACAATTTGGGTGTTCTTTTAGTTAGTAAAAATTGATAGTAAATTAAAAATACTCTTAGAAGATTCTAAGAACAATTTGGTTTTTTTCTTTGTAAAATTTAGTTTATTTTATTACCTATTGTTATAGAGGCAGTAGTGAGCCTTTTACGGTTCCACAATAATAATGCTATATAAATCGTTGATCTTTCAAGGTTTCAGACTTAATGAGAACATTATCTGTTTTTCTTTTTTATTTAAGTCCATCTTTGATTATCTAATGTGAAGTTCTATTAAAATATTTTGCAGAATTTTATTTTATAACAAATTTGAAAGGGTAGAATCTTTTGACTGAGATGTGGATTAATTGAACATAGATACATCTATTTAAAATTCTTGTTATTGAAGGTATAATTATTTCATATTCATCCAAGTGTCATGTGTTAGAATTTAACAAAGTAGATTCTGGGAAATTTCATACTTTCACAGTAAAATTGTTGTTCATATCAACAAATGGTGCTAGGAGAGCTGGATGTCCACATACAGAAGAATGAAGTTAGACCCTGACACATCACACCACATACACAAATTGACTCACAGTGGATCCTAAATCTAAATGTAATAGCTAAAACTGTAAAATGTTAGAATACTAAATCTTTGTCTCCTTGAATGAGACAGTGGTTTTTTTAGATATAACATTGAAAGTCCAACGGATGTAAGAAAATACAGATAAATGATACTTCATCGTAATTGAAAACATTTGTGCTTCAAAATGCTCCCAAGAAACTGAAAACACAACCAAAAGAAGGGCAAGTTTTTTTAATGGTCGCCTTTACATGTTCTGTATTTTTATTCCTTTTTTTCAGCCATAACTAATTCCAATTTAAATGTTTCAGTGCTGCTGTGGTATGTTTGGGTTCCTTGTACAAGAAGTTGGGTAGAATACTGGGTAACACCTTTACTGATACAGTGGGGAATATTCTCAAAGCTATGAAGAGTGCAGAGGTAAGTAACTGTAAATTCAACCAACAAATAACATGATAGCATTTTATAGATATTGTACTTTCTTATATTTATAAATTAAATATTTCTAGATGATGAACAGTATCTATTCTATATATTGAATCCTTATTACAAAAGTCGTAATTCTGTAGCATTTTATATAATTATATAAATACAAATGGACAAAAACTAAGATTATTCTTTTGACAGACCTTTCTGTTTCTTCCTCTCCATCTTTTTCATTTGATATTACTTTGTCAGAGCAAGTGCTTTACATATTTTTTAATTCTTTTTTTTTCCAGCCATGACTAATTCTAGTATAAATGCTGTTTCAATGCTGCTGTGGTATATTTGGGCTCTTTGTACAAGATGTTGGGTAGAATACAGGAACTACATATTTGGTAACTACTCAGTTCCCAAAGAATAGATCAGTTATTGTTCCAGCATCAGAGGGAAAAGGGAATTTAGTGAGAGGGAAAGAGCATGGAGAACATGTGACCAGGATCTAGTTGACTTTTTAATTGCTAGGGGAGTGTGTTTTTAGCCTTATCATTTACTACCCTGGAACACCCTTTGTTTTTGAGACTATTCATTTAACTTCCAAAATACTCTAATCTCTTGATTACAACTGTGGTATCACTAGTTTTGGAATTAGAATATTTGTATGTTTATATACAAAAAAATTTCAATCTGTGATTTGTATTATGTAGGGATAACTTATCAGTTTTAAATTTTTTTAAATTTATGTATTCTAATTTGTTATTTATGACAGCAGAATGCATGTCAATTCATAGTACACATATAGAGCACAATTTTTCATTTCTCTGGTTATACACAAAGTAGAGTCACACCATTCATGTCTTCATATATGCACTTCGGGTAATGATATCCATCTCATTCCACCATCTTTCCTACTCCCCTTTGCCCAATCCAGAGTTCCTCCATTCCTTTCATTCTCCCCCACCACCATCCCCATTATGGATCAGTGTCCACATATCAGAGGGAACATTCGGCCTTTGGTTTTTTTGGGATTGGCTTACTTTACTTAGCATGGTATTCTGCAGCTCCATCCGTTTACCTGCAGAAACCATGATTTTATTCTCCTCTAATGCTGAGTAATATTCTATTGTGTATATATACCATAGTTTCTTTATCCATTCATCTACTGAAGGGCACCTAGGTTGGGTCCACAGTTTAGCTATTGTGCATTGTGCTGCTGTAAACATTGATGTGGCTGCGTCACTGTGGTATGCTGTTTTTTAAGTCCTTTGGATATAAACTGAGGAGTGGGATAGCTGGGTCAAATGGTGGTTCCATTCCAAGTTTTCTGAGGAATCTCCATAGTGCTTTCCAGATTAGTTGCACCAATTTGCAGTCCCACCAGCAATGTAAGAATGTACCTTTTCCCCCACATCCTCACCTACACTTATTGTTGCATGTACTCTTAATAACTGCCATTCTGTCTGATGTGAGATGAAAAGTTAAAGAGTAGTTTTGATTTGCATTTCTCTAATTGCTAGAGATGTTGAACATTTTTTCATGTATTTGTTGATTGATTGTATATCTTCTTCTGAGAAGTGACATTTAGTTCCTTAACCCATTTATTGATTTGGGTTATTTGTTTTATTGGTGTTAAGTTTTTTGGGTTCTTAGTGCTCTATCTGATGTGCATGTGGTAAAAATTTACTCCTATTCTATAGGCTGTATGTTTACTTCACTGATTGTTTCTTTTATTGAGAAGAAGCTTTTCCGTTTGAATCCATCTCATTCATTGATTCTTGATTTTATTTCTTGCACTATAGTAGTAGCCTTGTTAAGAAAGTTGGGGCCTAATCCAACATGATGAAGATTTGGGCCTACTTTTTCTTCTGTTAGGCACAGGGTCTCTGGTCTAATTCCTAAGTCCTTGATCCATTTTGAGTTGAGTTTTGTGCATGGTGAGAGATAGGGGCTTAATTTTATTTTACTACTTATAGATTTCTAGTTTTCCCAGGACCATTTGTTAAAGAGGCTGTCTGTTCTCCAATATATATTTTTGGCACCTTTGTCTAGTATGAGATAGCTATATTTATTTGGGTTCCTCTCTGTGTCCTCTATTCTGTACCATTGGTCTACAAGTCTGTTCTGGTGCCAGTTCCATGCTGTTTTTGTTACTGTTGCTGTGTAGTATAGTTTAAGGTCTGGTATAGTGATGCCACCTGCTTCATCTTCTTGCTAATGAATGCTTTGGCAATTCTGGCTCTCTTATTTTTCCAGATGAATTTCATGAATGCCTTTTCTATTTCTGTGAAGAATGTTATTGGGATTTTCATTGGAATTTCATTAAATCTATATAGTGCTTTTGGTAGTATGGTCATTTTGACAATATTAATTATGCCTATCCAAGAACAAGGGAGATCTCTCTTTTTTAAATATTTTTTTAGTTATAGTTGGACACAATACCTTTATTTTATTTATTTGTTTTTATGTGGTACTGAGGATCTAACCCAGCACCTCGCACATACTAGGTGAGTGCTCTACCACTGAGCCACAACCCCAGCCCGAGAACAAGGTACATCTTTCCATCTTCTAAGGTCTTCTTTAATTTCTTTCTGTAGCATTCTGTAGCTTTTGTTGTGGATGTCTTTCACCTCTTTCATTAAGTTGATTCCGAAGTATTTTATGTTTTTTGAGGCTATTGTAAATTCCTCATTTCTATTTCAGAGGATTTGTCACTGATATACAGAAATGTCTGATTTATGGGTGTTGATTTTATATCCTGCTATTTTGCTGAATTTATTTATTTTCTAGAAATTTTCTGGTGGAATTTTTTAGGTCTTCTATGTATAGAATCGTATCATCGGTAAATAGTAATAATTTGAATTGTTCTTTTCCTGTCAGTATCCCTTTAATTTCTTGGGGCCCCACTCCTGTGATGTTGGACACCTGGTTTTATCTCCTTACATTGCCTATCAACCTTACAATTCCTGGTCTCTAATGTAGTCTCTAAACTGTATCTCACTCACCCCCTCCATTTCTACCTTCCTAATTAGGAACCTCTCTCCAAAGGTCTTGTGGGCTGCTCTCTAAGGGTTGTGCATCTGTCTGTCGCTGAGAGCTGTTTGTATTGGGCGGTTCAGGACCAGGCTTTGGGAGCTATGGACTGGACACGTAGCCTCAAGCATTGTGTCAAGTTAGTGGCCGCCGGGGTGAGGGGGGAATTGGGGACTATAGGTACCTTAATATTGCTTACAGGCCCCAGCTGGTGTTCCAAGCTGGGAGTTGTCTCAACTAAAGATGGTGATAAAGGTGCCTCAAGATGGAGGCAGATGCTTTCAGAGATGGGGTGTTGCATTGGAATGGGCCAGGTGTTCAGAGATGCAGCTCTGTGGAATGCAGTGTTGTGGCTGGCGGCTGTCTCCAGACCATCTGCAGTGTCCCCAGGTGTAGGCTACCATACGTAGGGGAATATGGCAGTGGTTGCAAAGTCCCAAGATGGAGGTGACCAGGGGGTCCCACATTGGTAAATGGGGGTCCACACAGGAGTGGTCACCAGAGGTCCTGCATGTGGGCAGCGGCCAAGGGTCCTACATGGGAGCACTTTTAAATTAAAAAAAAAAATCACATCAGTTACTCTTCTTACCTTAGGAAAAGTCTAGAAAACAGCTATTAAATGATTTGTAGATGTACAGGATAAGTACACATTTTTTGAAATGTAACAAGGCAACACATGGGGTATTCAAATATAGACTATGTTAATTTTCAAAATGGATATAGCTGATTCATGAATTTTTTTTATTAGTTGCTCAAAACATTACAATGATCTTGACATATCATATATCATACATTTGATTCAAATGGGGTATGAATTCTTATTTTTCCCACGTGTACAAATTGCAGGATCACATTGGTTATACAGCCACGATTATACATACTGCCATACTAGTGTCTTTTGTATTCTTCTGCCCTTCCTATCCCCTTCCTATCCCTCCCTCCCCTCCACACCCCTCCCATCACCTCTCTCTACCCTATCAACTATAACTCCTTTCTTTTTTTTTTTAAAGAGAGAGTGAAAGGAGAGAGAGAGAGAGAATTTTTAATATTTATTTTTTAGTTCTCGGCCGACACAACATCTTTGTTGGTATGTGGTGCTGAGGATTGAACCCGGGCCGCACGCATGCAAGGCGAGCGCGCTACCGCTTGAGCCACATCCCCAGCCCTATAACTCCTTTCTTTCTCTTTCTTTTTTTCCCCTTCCCCCCTCACATCCTCTTTTTTTTTTTTTTAGAAAATTTTAATATTTATTTATTTATTTTAGTTTTCAGCGGACACAACATCTTTGTTTGTATGTGGTGCTGAGGATCGAACCCGGACCGCAGGCATGCCAGGCGAGCGTGCTACCGCTTGAGCCACATCCCCAGCCCATCACATCCTCTTATATGTAATTTTGTTTAACAGTGAGGGTCTCCTTCCGTCTTCCATGCAATTCCCCTTGTCTCTCCCATTCCCTCCCACCTCTCATCCCTGTTTAATGATAATCTTCTTCTCATGCTCTTCCTCCCTTCTCTGTTTTGAGTCGCCCCCCCCCTTATAACAAAGAAGACATTTGGCGTTTGTTTTTTAGGGATTGGCTAACTTCACTTAGCATAATCTGCTCTAATGCCATATATTTCCCTGCAAATGCCATGATTTTGTTATTTTTTAGTGCTGAATAATATTCCATTGTGTATAAAAGCCACATTTTTAATCCATTCATCTATTGAAGGGCATCTAGGTTGGTTCCACAGTCCATCTATTGTGAATTGTGCCACTATGAACATTGATGTAGCTGTATCCCTGTAGTATGCTCTTTTTGGGTCTTTTGGGAATAGTCCAAGAAGGGGAATAGCTGGGTCGAATGGTGGTTCCATTCCCAGCTTTCCAAGGAATCTCCATACTGCTTTCCAAATCGGCCGCACCAATTTGCAGTCCCACCAGCAATGTACAAGGGTACCCTTTTCCCCACATCCTCGCCAGCACTTGTTGTTGTTGTTTGACTTCATAATGGCTGCCATTCTTACTGGAGTGAGATGGTATCTTAGAGTGGTTTAAATTTGCATTTCTCTGACTGCTAGAGATGGTGAGCATTTTTTCATGTATTTGTTGATTGATTGTATATCCTTCTCTGAGAAGTGTCTGTTCAGATCCTTGGCCCATTTGTTAATTGGGTTATTTGTTTTCTTATTGTTCAATATTTTGAGTTCTTTATATACTCTGGAGATTAGGGCTCTATCTGAAGTGTGAGGGGTAAAAATTTGTTCTCAGGATGTAGGCTCCCTATTTACCTCTCTTATTGTTTCTCTTGCTGAGAAAAAATTTTTTAGTTTGAATACATCCCATTTGTTGATTCTTGATTTTAATTCTTGTGCTATAGGTGACCTATTTAGGAATTCGGAGCCCGACCCCACGAGATGGAAATTAGAGCCAACTTTTTCTTCTATTAGACGCAGAGTTTCTGGTTTGATTCCTAGCTCCTTGATCCATTTTGAGTTAACTTTTGTGCATGGTGAGAGAAAGGGATTCAGTTTCATTTTGTTGCTTATGGATTTCCAATTCTCCCAGCACCATTTGTTGAAGATGCTATCCTTTCTCCATTGCATGCTTTTAGCACCTTTGTCTAATATAAGGTAGTTGTAATTTTGTGGATTGGTCTCTGTGTCCTCTATTCTGTACCATTGGTCTACCCGCCTGTTTTGGTACCAGTAACATGCTGTTTTTGTTACAATTGCTCTGTAATATAGTTTTAAATCTAGTATTGCTATACTGCCTGTTTCACTCTTCCTGCTTAGAATTGCTTTTGCTATTCTGGCTCTTTTATTTTTCCAGATGAATTTCATGATTGCTTTTTCTATTTCTGTGAGAAATGCCATTGGGATTTTGATTGACACTGCATTAAACCTATAGAGTACTTTTGGTAATATGGCCATTTTAATGATATTAGTTCTGCCTATCCATGAACAAGGTATATCTTTCCATCTTCTAAGGTCTTCTTCTATTTCTCTCTTTAGGGTTCTGTAGTTTTCATTGTATAGGTCTTTCACCTCTTTTGTTAGATTGATACCCAAGTATTTTTTTTTTTTTGAGGATATTGTGAATGGGGTGGTTGTCCTCATTTCCATTTCAGAGGATTTGTCACTGATATACAGGAATGCCTTTGACTTATGCATGTTGATTTTATATCCTGCCACTTTGCTGAATTCATTTACTAGCTCTAGAAGTTTCTTTTTTTTTTTTTAAGAGAGAGAGAGAGGAATTTTTTAATATTTATTTTTTAGTTTTTGGCGGACACAACATCTTTGTTTTGTATGTGGTACTGAGGATCGGACCCGGGCCGCACGCATGCCAGGCGAGTGCACTACCGCTTGAGCCACATCCCTAGCCCCTAAAGTTTCTTGGTAGAACCTTTTGAGTCTGCTAGGTATAGGATCATGTCTCTCGCATTTAGTGCTAATTTAAGTTCTTCTTTTCCTATCTTTATGCCTTTAATTTCTTTCATCTGTCTAATTGCTCTGGCCAGTGTTTCGAGAACTATGTTGAATAGAAGGGGTGAGAGAGGGCATCCCTGTCTTGTTCCAGATTATAGAGGGAATGCCTTCAATTTTTCTCCGTTTAGAATGATGCCAGCCTGAGGCTTAGCATAGATAGCTCTTACAATGTTGAGGTAAGTTCCTGTTATCCCTAATTTTTCTAGTGTTTTGAACCTGAAGGGATGTTGTACTTTGAATACTTTTTCTACGTCTATCGAGATGATCATATGGTTCTTATCTTTAAGTCTATTGATGTGATGAATAACATTTATCGATTTCCCTATATTGAACCAGCCTTGCATCCCAGGGATGAATCCTACTTGATCATGGTGCACAATCTTTTTGATACGTTTTTGTATCCGATTTGCCAGAATTTTATTGAGGAGTTTTGCATCTATGTTCATTAGAGACATTGGTCTGTAGTTTTCTTTCTTTGAAGTGTCTTTGTCTGGTTTAGGAATCAGGGTGATGTTGGCCTCGTAGAATGAATTTGGAAGAGCTCCCTCTTTTTCTATTTCCTGAAATAGCTTGAAAAGTATTGGTATCAGTTCTTCTTTAAAGGTTTTGTAGAACTATTCTGTGTACCCATCTGGTACTGGGCTTTTCTTGGTTGGTAGTCTTTTGATGGCTTCTTCTATTTCCTCAATTGATATTGGTCTGTTTAAGTTGTGTGTATCCTCCTGACTCAATATGGGCAAATCATATGACTTAAGAAATTTATCGATGTCTTCACTGTCTTCTATTTTATTGGAATACAAGGTTTCAAAATAATTTCTAATTATCTTCAGTATTTCTGTAGTGTCTGTTGTGATATTGCCTTTTTCATCCCGTATGCTAGTAATTTGAGTTCTCTCTTTCTCTTCGTTAGCATGGCTAAGAGTCTGTCAATCTTATTTATTTTTTCAAAGAACCAACTTTTAGTTTTGTCAATTATTTTCAATTGTTTCTTTTGTTTTAACTTCATTGATTTCAGCTCTGATTTTAATTATTTCTTGCCTTCTACTACATTTGCTGTTGTTTTGCTCTTCTTTTTCTAGGGTTTTGAGATGAAGTGTGAGATCATTTATTTGTTGGTTTTTTCTTTTTTTCAGGAATGAACTCCAAGCAGTGAATTTTCCCCTTAGAACTGCTTTCATTGTGTCCGATAGATTCCGATATGTTGTGTCTGTGTTTTCATTTATCTCTAAGAATTTTTTGATTTCCTCCTTGATGTTTTCTGTAACCCATTGATCATTCAGTAACATATTGTTCATTCTCCAAGTGATGTAGGATTTTTCCTTCCTTCTTTTATCGTTGATTTCCAGTTTCATTCCATTATGATCAGATAAGATGCATGGTATTATCTCCACTCCTTTATAATTTCTAAGAGTTGCCCTGTGACATAATATATGGTTCTTTTTGAGAAGGACCCATGTGCTGCTGAGAAAAAAGTATATCCACTTGATGATGGTTGATATATTCTATATATGTCAGTTAAGTCTAGGTTATTAATTGTGAGTTTTATAGTTTCTTTATTCAACTTTTGTTTGTAAGATCTGTCCAGTGGTGAGAGAGGTGTGTTAAAGTCACCCATAATTATTGTGTTGTGGTCTGTTTGTCTCTTGAACTTGAGGAGAGTTTGTTTTATGAACGTAGCAGCACCATTGTTTGGTGCATAAATATTGATAATTGTTATGTCTTGTTGGTGAATGGTTCCCTTTAACAGTATATAGTGTCCTTCTTTATCCCTTTTGATTAACTTAGACTTGAAGTCAATTTTATTCGATATGAGTAAGGCCACCCCTGCTTGCTTCCAAGGACCATGTGAGTGGTATGATTTTTCCCAACCTTTCACCTCCAGCCTGTGTATGTCTTTTCCTATCAGATGAGTCTCCTGAAGGCAGCATATTGTTGGATCTGTTTTTTTAATTCAGGTTACCAGCCTATGTCGCTTTATTGGTGAGTTTAAGCCATTAACGTTTAGGGTTACTATTGATATACGCTTTGTACTTTGGTCATGTTTGTCTGTTTATTTATTTATTTATTTATTTTTAATTTGGTTTGTTTTTCCCTCTTTGACTAGTCCCCCCCCCCCCGCACTTACTGAGGTACTTCCCACTGTTGGTTTTGGTTGTTGTTTTTCATTTCCTCTTCGTGTATTGTTTTGCCTAAAATGCTTTACAGTGCTGGTTTTCTGGCTGCGAATTCTTTTAACTTTTGTTTTTCGTGAAATATTTTTATTTCATTATCAAACCTGAAGCTTAATTTTGCTGGATACAATATTCTTGGTTGGCACCCATTATCTTTCATTGTTTGAAATACGTTGTTCCAGGATCTTCTCACTTTCAGCGTCTGTGATGAAGAATCGGCCATTAACCTAATTGGTTTACCCCTGAATGTAATCTGCCTCCTTTCTCTTGTAGTTTTTAATATTCTCTCCTTGTTCTGTATGTTGGATATCTTCATAATGATGTGTCTTGGAGTTGGTCTATTGTGGTTTTGTATGTTCGGCGTCCTGTAGGCTTCTAGGATTTCGACATCTGGTTCATTTTTCATGTCTGGAAAGTTTTCTAAAATTATTTCATTTAACAGATTGTTCATTCCTTTGGTTTGGACCTCTATACCTTCCTCTATCCCAGTGACTCTTAATTTTTTTTTTATGATATCCCATATCTCTTGGATATTTTGCTCATGGTTTCTTACCAGCCTTTCTGAGTTGACTAAACTCTTTTCGGGATGATATATTTTGTCTTCATTGTTTGATGTTCTGACTTCTACTTGATCTACTCTATTGGTAATACTCTATTTGAATTTTTAATTTTGTTTATAGTTTCCTTCATTTCTAGGATTACTGTTTGATTTTTTTTTATAACCTCTATCTCCCGGTAGAGTTGTTCTTTTGCTTCTTGAATTTGTTTATGTAATTCATTGTCAAAGTGTTCTTTCATTGTTTGCATTTGCTGTCTGATGACTTCTTTAAGATTCCATTTCATCTGAGTCAGGTATGCCTTGAGTTCTTTGTCTGACCATTTTTCTGATGCCTCTAGGTTCTCCTGTAAATTTAAGCTGTCCTGCATTGTTTGTAATCCTTTTCTCCTTGTTTTTTCATGATGCTCACGTTACTTTCCAGCTCTGTTTGACTGCTGTGTTACTATTTTCTCCTATAAATTTGTTTTGGTTTTGTGTATGTCCGGGATCTGTCCTTTGTGATGGGAGACAATGTCTAGAGATGTTGGGTTTTATTGTAATTTAAAGCAAATTCATTCGTTTCATAAAAGGCATACGGATTCTGATGTATAGCAATCTGCGGTTTGGTCTTGGGACTTTATGATAAGGTCAGGTGATGTGATGGTATGGGGGTTAATATATCTTAGCTACCTTGGAAGATTGCTCTACTGAAGGGGGATATTAACAAGAGAATGGACCTGGGCTGGGGTTGTGGCTCAAGCGGTAGTGCGCTCGCCTGGCATGCATGCGGCCCGGGTTCGATCCTCAGCACCACATACCAACAAAGATGTTGTGTCTGCCGAGAAGTAAAAAATAAATATTAAAAATTCTCTCTCTCTCTCTCTCTCTCTCTCTCTCTCTCTCCTCTCTCTCTTTAAAAAAAAAAAAAAAAGAGAATGGACCTGAGTATTGGGGGTAGCTAGGGACTTGGGAGCACTATAGACAGCCTCGGAACATTCACCTATTTGCATTTAGTAGATTACATGTAATAGAAGTCGTAATGCTTGGGAGGAAAGGTAGAGGAAGGGGAAGGAAGAAGTCACTAAAGAGAAAGGGACAGAGAAAAATACGTAGTATAAAAGAAAAGGGAAAAATAAAATTTGAAAAAAAAAGATAAATACAGTCTTAGAGTTCTATTATCTTCTCTTCCAGTAGGTGGAGCTGTGCCCTCTGGGCCAAGCTTCTGCCCTCAAAACGCAGGAAACAATCCCTGTGAGGCGGCTCCTTTTCCCCAGCTGGGTGGCTCTCCAATCCTGGTCGCCCAGGGCTGTTCCTGGTCTCCAGCTCCCCCGCTTCTCCTGCCAGCCAGGCCCCACGCACCGGTGCCGTTCTCCACAGATCTAGCTACATGCTGGGCCTGCAGCCCCCTGGATGCCCTGTTCTCTTGAACGACTGGGCACTCTCTCTGTTTGCCATTCACCCAGACCCCAAGGTTGTAGAGCATAGGGGCTGGGGGCTGTCAGCTTATTTTGCCTGATTCCCTCCGGTAACCACGCCCGGAGAGCTGGCGAAAAAGGCCTCGGCTGTCACCGCTGATGGGAGGGGGAGTTGTAGGTCAGGTGCCCCTCCTGTTTCCCTTGGTTCTGATAATCACGCCCATGGAGAGCTGGGGAGAGATATTTGAGATTTCCCAGCTGTATGGATATGGTGGGGTGAGGGTCACACACGTGTTGTAGCCGATTTCGCTGCAAAGCGATCCCATCCGCCAAACTCTGATGAATTCAGTTCTCTGCTATGGTGGATGCCAGTCTCCTTGCCTGGGTGTCCGATGGGAAGGGTGGGTCTGGTCTGTCTCTCCTAAGTCCCTACCTCAGATCTTGTTCTGCTGACCCATGGAGGCTCAGTTGGCACCTCCTCAAAGGATCCGAAGTTTTGTTTCTCTAAGCTGCTTGCGGATCTCCATAGCGCTGAGTCACCTCTGACTGCTGCGGGTCGCCAATCAACCAGCCAGTACCTCCGGCGCAGGGTGGCCTGGATTGACCCGCGCCTAAGCACGCTGACGCCTCTGAGAAGCTCAAACTCCTGGCTTAGGTTTCACCTCAGCCCGACTTTGCTGGACGTTCCTTAGCAGACAGCATCCAGTCATTCTGAAGTCTCTCTCTGCCAGTGTAGCTGAGGAGGTCATGGGAGAGCTACCTCCCCACCCACCGCCATGTTCTTCCCCTTATAATTCTGTAATCCCAGCAGCTCAGGAGGCTGAGGCAGGAGGATCGCAAGTTCAGGGCCAGCCTCAGCAACTTAGTAAGTTCCTGAGACGGAGGTTCAACCAAGAGATTTAATTGGGGGGCTGCCCAAAGGGGAAGAAAAGAAGAGGCAGAGAGAGGAGAGGAGGAGGGCAGAGACAAAGAGAAAGAGCAGAGAGCCGAGAGAAAAAAGAGGAAGAGGGCAGAGAGGAGGAGAGGAAGAGGGCAGAGCTGATTCATGACTTTTTTAAGAACTGAAGTCTCTAGCACTACTGCTGAAGAAATCTGTTAAACATATCACTTCTCAGTAATAGTTTCCTGAAAGATCAAAAATGATGATTGAGGAGAAGATAATTTTTAACATACGTAGTTTGATTTTATTAAAAAAGTGGATGTCAGTAAAAGATTTCATTTACTAGAATATAGCCATTTTAAGTTTTGTTTCCCACTGGACATCCATATGTAGTAGAACAAACCCCTCTCTCTCACCCTACGCAAAACCCAACTCAAAGTGAATCAAGAACCTAGGCATTGGAACAGAGACCTGCATGTACTGCAAGAAAAAGTAGGCCAACTCTTCACTATGTTGGCTTAGGAACCGTATTCCTCAATACAACTTCTAAAGCACAAGAATTAAAATCAAGAATCAATAAATGGGATAGTATCAAACTAAAAAGCTTCTTCATAGCAGAAGAAGTAATCAAGAACATAAAGAGAGAGCCTACAGAATGGGAGAAGATCTTTGCTACCTGCGCCTCAGATAGAGCATTAATCTCCAGAATATAGAAAGAATTCAGAAAACTTAACACCAAAAATTAAAATAAAATGAAGTAACCCAATCAATAAATGGGCAAAGGAACTTCACAGAAGAACTTCACAGAAGAAGAAATACAAAGAATCAAAAAATATATTTTAAAAAATGTTCAACATCTCTAGCAATTAGAAAAATGCAAATTAAAACTACACTGAGATTCCATCTCACTCCAGTCAGAATGGCAATCATCAAGAATACAAGTAACATGGGGTGTGGTGGCATATGCCTATAATCCCAGTGGCTCAGGAGGCTGAGGCAGGAGGATCACAAGTTCAAAGCCAGCCTTAGCAAGGCACTAAGCAACTCAGTGGGATCCTGTCTCTAATTAAAAATACAAAATAGGACTGGGGATGTGGCTCAGTGGTTGAGTGTCCCTGAATTCAATCCCTGCTACCCTCCCCCCCCAAAAAAAATTCAAGTAATAATAAATGTTGGTGAGGATGTGGTGGAAAAAGTTTCACTCATACATTGCTGTTGAGACTACAAATTAGTGCAACCATTCTGGAAAGCAGTATGGAGATTCCTGTGAGAACTTGGAATGGAACCACCATTTAACCCAGTTATCCCACTCCTCAGTTTATATCCCAAAGATTTAAAATCAGCATACTACAGTGATACACCCACATCAATATTTATAGCAACTCAATTCATAATAGCCAAGCTAAGGAACCAACCAAGGTTCCTTTCAACAGATGAATGGATAAAAAAAAATGTGGCATATATACACAATGGAATAATACTTGGCCATAAAGAAGAATGAAATTATGGCATTGGCCAGTAAATGGATGGAACTGGAAAATATCATGCTAAGCAAAGTAAGCCAGCCCAAAAAACCAAAGACAGAATGTTCTCCTTGATTGTGGATGCTAACCCACAACAAGGGAAGGTAGGGAGGGAAAGAATAGAAGTTCGTTGGATTAGACAAAGGGGGTTGAAAGGAAAGGGGGGATGGGACTAGGACAGATAGTATAACTTTCCTATCCTTATATATGTACATAACCAGTGTAACTCCATGTCATGTACAACCACAAGAATGAGATTCTGCTTAGAATAAGTTATATTCCATGTGTGTATAATACATCAAAATATACTGTTATATATATATGTAAAGAACAAATAAAAATTATTTATAGTTTTTTTCCTCCTCTTACTTCCATTGGTTAAGCTATACTACGTTTTAGGCCTTATGGTTAATAGATTGTTCTATAGGCATCAAAAATTTTTAAATTATTTGTAAATTTATTATCGCTTTCTTATTTTTTACCTTTATGTGTTGGTTAGTCAGGTACCACAACAGTTCAGCAATATCAAAAGGAATTCCTACCTTTCACCCATTTTCATGCATGATACCCAACATTTGAGATTGGTATAAAAGGAAAATTCAGAGGTTTCTCATTAGATCCCATTTTATTTTGTATACCTATGAGTATTGTGCTTTTTTAAAATAAAGCTAATAGCTTTACTATGAAAATGATGCTTGGTACTAATCTTTGTCTTCCTCCAGCTTTATATCTCCCTACGGTGCCCTTAACTTCTGGGTATATAAAAATCATTTTGGGCATTTGGTAAAACAACAATATAAGCAGCTACTATTTCTTGACTGTTTATCATGTGCCAGGCACTGTGATGAATGTTTATCCACAGGAGCTTATGTATGTCTCCTATTGGCTCTCTGAGGTTCATCTTACCCTCATTTTATAGAAGAGAAAAATAGTAAACTTATAGTCACACAGCTACTGAGAGTTAAAGATAAGATGGAAAATGGGTCTTTTTTTGGAGGAGGGGGGCAGGTACCAGGGATTGAACTCAGGGACACTCAATCACTGAGCCACATCCCTGCCCTATTCTGTATTTTATTTAGAGACCAAGTCTCAATGAGTTGCTCAATGCCTCACTTTTGCTCAAGCTGGCTTTGAACTTGCAATCCTCCTGTCTGAGCCTCCCAAACTACTGGGATTAGAGGCATTTGCCACCATGCCCTACTGAAACTCAGGTCTTTTTAATTCTAACTTCTGAGATAAACTATCCCAGTCTGTAATTAATAACAGAACATGAATAGCTGCCACATCTGTTGCGATTTTACTTTATGTCCACATTGTTCTAAGTACTTTACATGTACTCATTTGCTCATTATAACAGCCTATGAGTCAGATACTGTTACCTCTGTTTTACAAGTAAAGAAACAAATTTACCCAAGGTTTTATAGCCAATGGGTAGCAAAGCCTGTATATTTATTGTGTTACCTCATCTTATAGCCACTATTTATTAAATGCTTAATGACATGCAAGCTTTATGCTAGGCACTTTTCATATAGTTCCATTTAATCTTCACAGTAACCCAGTGAATAGTATTGTGTTGAAATGTAATATGTACAAATAATACTTTTCAAATAGTAAATAGAACTGTTCACGTTTCTTGATGTAGGATGGATTGGTTAGTATATACAAAAAAACTGAGTGTTTTTCTCATATGATGAGATAAACATCAGTGCTTAATGCTATTCTTTATGGTGGAATTTCTTTTCTTATTCAAGTTTTTTCTTGTTGGTAGTCTCAAGGTCGCTATGAAATTATGCTGAGCCTACAAAATATATTGAATGGACTTGGCGCTGCTGCTACACCATGCCACAGGGATGTTTATAAAGCTGCTAGATCCTGCTTAACAGATAGATCCATGGCTGTTCGTTGCGCTGCTGCAAAGGTAAAATGGTTTAGTAGTAAACTTCCTAAAACTTACATTAAGAAAATTAAAACTGATTATATCTCTGTGAAAAAACTACTAGTATCAGCTACATTATCTTAAAGCTGCAACATTGGTAATCAGCTAGGATTCTAATTTTAACAAATGAGGAAACTAAGGCCCAGAAAGTTTCATAATTTCTCAAGCTTTATCTCCCTGCAGTGCCTTTAACTTCTGGGGATATAAAAATCATTTTGGGCATTTGGTAAAACATCAATAATACAAGCAGCTACTATTTCTTGACTGTTTATTATGTGCCAGGCACTGTTCCAAGCAAGTAGTTCATAATACATTGTCAGTGTGTGGGAGATTTAAGTTTCCACTTACAAAATATGCATCCTACCTTAGCATGCTTCCTCTCCATATGTGTATAAACTAAAATTTTTATGTAAGGTTTATGTCATTATGTTCAAAGTGATTTTTATTTTGTTTTTAATCATGCTTTATTAACATAGTTGATTAGATAGTACATTGAAGTTGATTTTTTTTTGAATTATTCTCACAATTTCTCATAGCCAATAAAGGCATTTTACATGGCCTGCTGAGTTAGATGTGAGTGCTTCTCCCATTTTTTAAATGGCTTTATATAATATAACCTTTATAACTTTTAATAAGTTCATTATTTCTGCAATCATATAGATACTTTGAATTCATGTGTGTGTGTATTTTGTTAAGACTCTTATATTTTCCACAACTTACATAGATCTGAGCCTGACATTTATATTTTGTTTTTCATTAATTTGTTTGTCCAATTGAGTAGTGTCTTCTTGAACTTCAAAATGAGGCCATCTTTATGTGGAGTACTGACCTGGACAGTGTTGCCACACTATGTTTTAAGTCCTTTGAAGGTTCCAATTACGATGTGCGGATTTCAGTTTCAAAACTGTTGGGCACAATATTGGCTAAAGCTATAATTTCTAAGCATCCAGGAACAGGTAAAGTCATGTAATTATTTTCAGAATATCTTCTATAATTTTTCCTCATTGATTTAAACAAATACAGGTAAAATTACAATTACCCATTATTAACTTTGGAAAAGAAGCAGAATATAAATCAACTTCAGTTCAGAAACATTGCTGTTAGTCCTAAGAATTCAGTGTCAAACAATTCAGTAAAAATTTGAGGAAAAAATATAAGAACTCTTGAAGTGAAGTATGCTTTATTTTGTCATTTAAAAAAAAAAAATTATTGTGGGCTGGGGATATAGCTCAGTTGGTAGCGTGCTTGCCTCACATGCACAAGGCCCTGGGTTCAATCTCCAGAACCATAAAATAAATATATATATATATATATATATATGTATATATATATATATATATACATACATATATATATATATATATATATTGAAGTAATTATTCTATTCAAGAAGAGATAACACTTAAATCTTGAATTTTTATTATAAAGAAGCATATATTGATATTTGGGTTGCCATTTTCTTGTTTGGTACAAGGAAGCAAATGTTGTAGATAATTCCTAACAGTTATACAGATATTTGAAATTTACTGTTTCTGGACAGTTTGCTGTTGTGTTGGTTTTTATTCACTTTTTATACACTTTTAGGCCGTAAGCAAAGATGAGCTAGTTTTGAAAACAAGGGAGTTTGCTTGGATTATATTTATAGTGTATAATAAACACTGATGAATAATTGAAAATTTTCTTTATCATTCTATCTCAAAAGATTAAACAGTCTCAAACAAATGAAAATGGAAGTGTTCTGTAGTCCCTTGCTCCTCAAACATCCACAGACCAAAAGCATTGGCCTCACCTAGAGGTTTTAAGAAATGCATTGGGTCCCACCTAACTTACTAAATCAAAACTCTTATTTTAACAGAATCCCTATATAATTTGTATGCACATTAAATTATTTTGATAATCATTGCTCTGGAAGTCATTCATTGTTATATAAAAGAAGATTCTAATTTTTTCTAAAATAGTTTTTCTCAACCGTAGATGAGAAAGGACAGAATCAGATTCTGTGAGAAACATTAACAAACGATTCAACTTCTCATTCTCCAGTTGAGACCTACATGCTTAAAATTTATATGAAAATTTTACTTTTGTTCTTTTAATCTAGTAGCTCGCTAAGACTTTCTATTTTATGGAGCAGTTGTGGGTGGGGAGTACAGGGGAACAGATCATAAAAAATACAACCAGAGGGCTGAGGTTGTGGCCCAGTGGTAGAGCGCTTGCCTCACATGTGAAGCCCTGGGTTCGATCCTCAGTACCACATAAAAATAAATAAATAAAGGTATCATGTCCATTTACAATTTAAACAACAACAGCAACAAGAAAAAACCCAGCCAGAAAAAGAGTTGCATTTTAGAGGTAAAAATCTCAAGCTATCTAATAAATTGAAATTAGAAGATATGTTTAATCAAACCTACTTGAAAATGTGAATTGCTCATTTCTGCAAATATTATCATTAGTGATAGCACACAGTTGTAGTATAAGCAAGCAAAATATAGATTTGCATAACATGAATAACATTTAAACTTATACCTTCCTGTAATAGCAGAAAACCAGTACCACCATTTTTGTAATTAGGCTAAACAAAGTGAAGAATAATAAGCTTCACCCACTTTAAATCCTTCGGGCTACTTGTTAGAAATGCTTTCATCTTGCATCTCTAAGTCCTACCTTGTGTTATAACTAAGTTATTTTCATGCAGTTAAAAAAGTGATCTAGTTGTCATAATGGATTTTTTTTAAGTAGGTAAATAAAGCAAATACTGATAGTTTGAACCACTCAAATAATGTATAAAGATTATAAAGAACTTAAATTATTTTCCTAGTAAAACTAAAGGGTTCAAACATATAGCATATCATATCAAGGCAATTTTAAAAAAAATGAGTAAGGACGTTTTCCTGACTTTGTGATAAGCTGATGGGAATTTATGTAATCTTTTAAGATTACTTCATAACAGTGGCTCTTGTGGAGCTTATTTTCTTATACTAAGCCTTTCTAAAACCAGTGGGCAGTTCTCAGTCATCTTGTCCATTTAGCAACATTTAGTTCAGTTGATCCTCCTCTGTCCTTTTTTTCTGTTGCCTTTTACAATCCCATGCTCACTTGGTTTCCTTCTTCCTCACTAGAAATTCCTCTTCATTCTAGTTTGATGGTTCCCTGTCTCCTGAAGGCGTGGACTAGTACTTGGTCTTCCGTTCTTCTCTACATTTTCTCACTCTCTTGTGACCTTATACCATTTCATGGCTTCAGTTCCATTATATATTTATATATAGATATAGGAATTCCTGGATTGTTAGCCCCGCCTTCTGTCCTGGACATCACATTCTCATATTAAGATGCTCATTTGACATCTCATTTGAATGTCTATCTAATATTTGAGATTAACTTTCCCTAAACTGAGTGCTTGACCTTTTCATCCCCATTATGCAAACCTGCTCTACTTGCATACTTGCCCATATAGTAGGTGACATCTCTGTCCAGGTGTTTAAACCAAAATTCATGAAGTCACCCTTGTCTCCTTTCTTACATACTCAACATCTATAATACTTAACTACCCAGAATTAGGACTCTTTAGAGAATGTGTAATTCTGGGGCTGGGGCAGAGAAAGTCCAAGATGAGCCTGGAACACCTTGTGCCTTAAAGTAAGGAGCTCCTGCTACCAGAATTGTGAAGAAACTTAAAATCCAAGACATAATTAGCATTAAAATGATAGAAATGCATTATAACCTATTAAGTAAAAAAGGAATCTGTGAGTACATAATGAATATAAATAAATATAAAGAAAGAAAGCAAAGCCCCCCCCCTTTTAAGAAGGGGAATGCTAATCATTATCTATAGAAGGACTAGTTGTTAGAAATTAACTTTTTATAATCATAGTAATAAATTTATGCAGGTTGGAATCCTCAGTGGATTCTTGAGTGAAAATTTGATGGGTTACAGGTTATATATGCTCTCTTAAAATATTTCCTCACAAATCATATAGTAGTTTCAAATGATAATTTTATAATTGGACATACCTGGTGGACTCACCTTATTCATATGTTCAAAGCTATTATCACTGATGTGGGCACAAATTGACACCATGCTTGGGACTGCTTTCTGATGTTATATATTAAGGAAGATACAGTGTCATTTAAGTAGTTTTCTTCCAAAATTCTGAGGAAATACCAGACATTCAAATCAAGAGCCATTCTGTGAAACAAGTGGCTATAAATTTGTTCTTCAAAAGCAAAAAGGTAATGAGGGAAATAGGATGCATCCAGGTAAATGGTATATGGGATATATTCTTGCTTTTTAAATTTTTTGTAATTTTGAGGACTGTTTTGAAATAAACATTTAAAATATATATGTATTTATATCCATATTCCATCTACTCTTCTTTGCTGAACTACTACATTGATCCTCCTGCTTAAATTAATGAATCAATCCTAGTGGGTCTCCCTACTTTTCTACTTTTGCTTTCTCTATAGTCTGCTCTAAGCACAGCAGCAAAATGACAGATTTCATTATTCTTCTGCTCAAAGTTGTCCATTGGCACTTCATTTGAGTCACATCTTATTATAATCTGCAAGGTTGTGCCTCTGGCCTGTTTCCTACTAGACCTTCATTGCTCTCTCCCCATTGCTCTGCTTTAACTCATTGGGCATCATATCCACCCCCAAGCCCTTTCTGCCACAGCTGTTAATTCGGCTTAAAAACTTTTTATCCAGTTATCTTCATGCCTCATTCCCTTATTACGCTCAAACTGCTGTTCACATGTCACTCTTTCAATGAACCTTCCCCTGATAACCCTATTTAAAAATCACAAACTTCCCTCTATCCCCAGTATTCCTAACCTCATTTACCCTATTCCAATGTATTGTTTTGAATCATTGTTTAATGTTTTACTTAGTCATTTATTATTACTTATTGTTGTCTTGTCTTCCTAGAAGTTGTTATCTGCAAGGGCATGGATTTTGTACTATTCACTAATGTTTCTCTCCAAAATGCCAGTGTAGACTTTCATTTGTCTCAGATTGTTTTCTCCTCATTAGGCTAGAGACTAGATTTTTTATTATAACATTATCAAAAGTTTATATCTCTACTACTGTATGATTTGGGTTCATAACAAGTGACAGAGCTTATTAATATTAATTTTTAGGAGGATGAAAAATGGAATTTTTTTTAGAGTAGATAGTTCTTAGATGTTCACAGTGAGAAATTTTAACTGTATCAAACTGAAAGCAACCTTCTATATTCCTGCTGTAACTCATCTTCTTGTTATTATAGCCTGAAAGCCAGCCGGGTAGTGTTAGTAGTATTCAGCTTTTATTCCTTCAGAGACTGAAGGAATAACAAAAGATTGTATTGTGAGTTGACAATTTTTAAAGCTGAAAAGTGTTGATTACTTTATTTAAATTTCCTTTAAAGTTATAGAGCATTTAAATTATGTTTTGGCATTTTTAGTATTTCAAAAGAAAATTTAAAGTGTTATATAGCATTTTCACTTGTAGAGAAGTAAACTGGTTTTATTGATGTTTTCCTGTATTTTAGAAGACTACTATATTATATAGCCTTTTAATTCTTTGAAGAAAGGGAGCAATGGAGCAGGATCTTAAAGTGACACCAACTGTAAGAAGTTCTTGATGTGATATTTTAGGGCTCATTCTCATTTGACCTTTGAAACCGTGTGTGACTTGTTGTTGTTGTTAGTGTATAGAGTGTCCTGTTAATTTTGCATTTTGCTTAAATTTTTAGTTTATTTTTGTTTCTGCTATCATGCTGGCTTTTTGCAAATCAAGATCATGTATTAATTAATATTACTGGGCTTGTAGCTCAGGGACAGAGTATGTGCTTAATGGGCAAGACCCTGAGTTAAATTCCCAGCATCGAAAAAAAGATTATGCATTAAAATTAGTCTATAAATTATGAATCACAGTTTTGTTTTGTTCTTTGTCATAGCAGCCTTACGTCAAAGCATTCGCAGAGTGTCTTTGGAAGAAGTTCTGGAATTACTAGGAACAGGGTTTCTACGTGGGAGTTCAGGATTTCTTCGAGCCAGTGGAGATATGCTGAAAGGAACCAGTTCAGTCAGTAGGGATGTTCGAGTTGGAGTTACTCAGGTTGGAATCACAAATTAGTATCTAAATGTAATCCTCAGTGGCATAATTATAATGAAAGCTTTAGTATCTGACTTTGCAGAAGCAATACTATGTGAGTTCACTACTTGTACTGTCATATTTCTAAATAGATGTGGTAAGGCCAAAACAGTTTTTAAAAACTAGGTTACATGTAAGGGACTCTAATATCCCATAGTGGTTTTAAGTTCCTAGTAAGGGGGGATTTTTATTGCCTTTGAAACATAAACAACACTTTTTTTTTCCTAGTAGCCCTTGTGCTTTTATGTATCTTGTTGTTTAATATGTCTTCCATTGTGTTTTTGTGTGCTCTTAGAGTTCACTTTAAGCCCTTAGGTACGTATTATTTAGCATGCACAAAACAAATTTTATAAGATTTTAACTCTTAAATAAAGGTTATATCATGCAGTCTACTTTCAATGCTTCAATTTTTGGTTCTAAACAAAATTTAAAAGCTAAACCCTATGGCACATGCCTTTAATCCCCTCTACTCAGAAAGCTGAAGCAGGAGAGTTGCAATCTTGAGGCCAGCCTCAGCAATTTAGCAGGACCCTGTCTCAAAATAAAAAGAGCTTCAGATGTAGCTTGGTGGCAGAACATCCCTGAGTTCAATCCCCAGTACTGCCAAAAAACAAATAAGAAGCTAAATCCTTAGAAAAGGAATCAGAATAAAAACACTTCTTCTGCATTCTTTCCTGAATTAATTTTTTTTCTAAGTACTGGTATGGTTGAAGACAAATTTGTAATTTTTAAAAGTTCACATATATCCTCATTGTTTATACCAAATTGTAGACTTTATAAAAACATGAGCTTCCCAGTGCAATTGTAAACTGTTTCTAAGGAACAGGTTGCTTAAAGAAACTGCTTTTCCGGCCTGGGGATGTGGCTCAAGCGGTAGCGCCCTCCCCTGGCATGTACGAGATATGGGTTCGATCCTCAGCACCACATAAAAATAAAATAAAGATGTTGTGTCCACCAAAAACTGAAAAACAAATATTAAAAAAGAAAAAAAAAGAAACTGCTTTTCTTTGTATCTCTGGAGTAAGACAAACGATTCATGAAAGTAAAATGTGATGATTCATCACTGTAAACCTTCCTCAGATTTCTAGAACTGAATTCCCTTTGAGTTATGGTTTCGGAGCATAGTTAATTCTTAGAATGTATTCATAGGTTTGAATTTTCTTATTTAGAATGTGAAATAGCTTGAAACCTTTGGTTAGAGAAGCCACAGACACATTTTACAAATTAGCTGGCAGTACCAATTCTGAAAATTTGCAGAGTCTGACTGAAATAAGTTAAGACACTATGTTCTTCAGTTTTGCTATTAAGCAAAGAAATAGCCAAAAATAGTGGTACTCTTAAATATAAAGTAGCTGTAAATGAGGAAGGAATACAGTTTGTAGAGAATAAAGAAATATTAGTAAATTCTACATATTTATGGAAAAGAAAATTCAGAATTGAGATTATTAATTTTGAAGATAAAACGCCTTTCTTTTTTAGGCTTACGTGGTATTTGTTTCAACATTAGGAGGAACTTGGCTAGAGAAAAATTTTCCTATCTTTCTTTCGCACCTCCTAAGCCTTGTGTCACAGTCACACCCTAAAGTTACCCAAACTCAGATTGATGCTGTCTGCTGTCGCCGGTGTATTTCATTTATTCTTCGAGCTACGATAGGAGGCCTTCTTGGAGAAAAGGCTCAAATTGCTGCGGCAAAGGATATCTGCCAGACCATCTGGAAGCTAAAGAAAGTTATGGGTATGAATATACTAACACAGCCTATTTGAACAGTGATAAAGGAATTGTCCCTTTGGAAAAGCAAGACTGGTATATTACCATATTAATACAAATCCTAAAGCTGATAATAATTATTCCTTAGAATTCATGTTGAACTTCCTAGAGAATTATTTTTTACAATAGTCTCTTAGGTCCTATGTTGTTCACTCTGCTTAAGTCTCAATAATATTGAAATATTTTCCATGTATTATCCCTTTCAGTGCTTCTTGCTAAAAGAGTAATGTGATCTCTTATCAGGTTGCTTGAATTGAATTAGTTATATTAATTCGGTTATTCTTTATTTATGTAGTTTCTCATTTAAGCATTTCAGTTACTGCTTCAGAGATTTCATAATGATCAAGTGGGTGCATTGTATTAATTTTTGCTGTTATACTTTTCTTCTCCTAACACCTACCCCCTACAATATATTTTTATAAAATAGTGATGCATAGTTAATTCTTGTGTTTCTGTCAGATGCTGTATTGAGTGATGGTAACTTGGAAACCCGACTTGGTTCCACAGATGTAGCAGCCAGCCAGCATATGCTGGTGTGTGCTTTACAAGAACTTGGAAATCTCATACACGGTCTTGGCACCACTGCTGCACCTTTGCTGCAAGATTCAAGTATAGGTACATCTGCTGTTTTTAACTCATCTGAATACCTTAGTTTTACTTGTACTAATGGAAGGAAATCTCCTTGATATAGCTTCCTTGTCCTAGAGTCCACTGTAGACTTATTAAAAATTTATAATCAAGATTGTTTATATAATTACTTGAGGGTTTTAGTTTGGTGTTTTGTTGTTTCATTTTTTGCTTTTGTAAATAAAAGTTGTTCTCTAAGTTTCTCCCTACCCCCTCTGGAGATATTTAAGATAACATGGAAAAACAAAAAAGTAAACATGATCTCACATTTCTCATCTGCAGTGAAAATATTAATATCTATATGGTACATGTAACTCAATTCCTCAAAGGTCTTTTCAAACTATTTTCTTTCTCTCTTGGAAAATATTTAATTACTTTTTATAAAAATTTTATTAAGATATAATTAATATACCACAAAGTTCACCCTTTTAAAATATACACTTCAGTGTGGTTTTGGTATATTCAGAGTTTCACAACCCCTAATCACTGCTTAATTCCAGAATGTTTTCATTGCCCCAGAAAGAAATACATTCACAGTTACTCCCATTTATTCTTCCCCCAATCTCTGATAACCACTAATTTTCTGTCTGTCTTTGAATTTACCTAAACTATTTAGGACATTTTATAAAATGGAATCATATAGTATGTGGTCTTTAGTGACTGGCTCCTTTTTTATAATTACTTTTTTAAAATTTTTTTTTTTGTGGCTTTGTCCTTTATGGTACACATTTCCTGCTGACTGAGAGGCTCTGCATTTTATTTGTGTTTTTAAGCTATTTAAATATGGCACACATATTGTCAGACATTTGACCCTGAAGGCAGGTAAGCACTGAGCCACATCCCCAGCCTTTTTTATTTATTTTGAGACGGGGCTGGCCTTGAACTTGGGATCCTTCTGCCTCAGCCTCCCACGTCGTTGGGATTACAGGTGTGAACCACTGCACCCAGACTTTTAAGTACCAGTCAACATGAAACTTACTTATTTTCATGAAAGTATATCTTGAATCATATCAAGAATAGACTTTTTCCCTATTGTCTTTTTAATGGGTTAGTAGCCTATTGAGGATCCAATGAAACCTTGATTTTTTTTTTTATTGGTTGCTCAAAACATTACAATGATCTTGACATAGTCATATTTCATACATTTGATTCAAATGGGGTATGAATTCTTATTTTTATCATGTGTACAGATTGTAGGATCACATTGGTTATACTTCCACGTTTATACATACTGCCATACTAGTGTCTGTTGTATTCTGCTGCCTTTCCTATCCCCTTCCTATCCCCCCTCCTGTCCCCTCCCCACCCATCATCTCTCTCTACCCCATCTACTGTAATTCATTTCTCTCTTTTTGAAACCTTGATTTTTAACATTTTGTTCTCAGATAAGAACAATATAATGAATAAAAAGTATATTATTATGTAGATACTGTGCTTAATTTCTTGTACCAACTTAGTAATGTTCTCAAGATAAAGTAAACTTAGGAAATTAATTTTTTTTCTTTTGTATACTTACTTAATTTAATCCAGTTTTCATAAGTAATTCTTGGGTTTAAAAAAAAAAACTTTATGGGGCTGGGGTTGTGGCTCAGTGGTAGAGTGTTTGCCTAGCATGTGTGAGGCCATGCATAGTAATGAATAAGATAAATAAATAAATGAATAAAATAAATGTCCATCAACGTCTAAAATATGTGTGTGTGTGTATTTTTTATTCTAATTTGGCTTTTAATAAGAATAATGTATTTTATATCCAAATAGCTATTCATTCTTTTTTTTCTTGTTTGTGGTACTGAGGATTAAACCCAAGACCTTGTGCATGCTAGGCAAACTATCTAGCACTGAGCGATAGCCAGCCTTTTTATTTTTAAGTTCCCCAGGCTGGTCTCAAACTTGAGATATTCCTGACTCAGCCTGCTAAAATGTTGAGATTACAAGGTTGGCACCACTGTGCCCAGATCATTCACTCTTTTGACTAATTTATTAGTAGGTGAATTTTATCTGTGTACCTAAGCCATCATTTGTTTGTTTTGTCATTCTAGGCCTTCTCGACAGTGTCATTTCGGTTATTCTTCATCCTAGCATTTCTGTTCGACTGGCAGCAGCTTGGTGTTTACACTGCATTGCTGTGGCCTTACCTTCCTACCTAACGCCTCTCTTAGATCGTTGCGTTGAACGCCTTACTGTACTTAAGTCTTCACCTGAAGCTGTGACTGGCTTTAGTTTTGCTGTGGCAGCTCTGCTGGGAGCAGTGAAACATTGTCCTCTGGGAATTCCTCATGGAAAGGGCAAGGTAATAATTTCATTCTCTCTATATAATGATGGCATTTCAGGTTTTTCCTAAAAACATCCAAGTCTTGTATATTACTCAGTGAGGGCCATGCAGGACAACTTTTTGAGTAATTAGCTGTCCCACTCCTCAAGTATTAAATATTATCAATAATTATAATTGTTCTGAAAAATGGAAGAATAGACTATTGCCAATGCCATTGGGAAAAATGTAGCTGACAACTTAGGGAGGTAATGTTATTCATTTAAGCTTAGTACTTTAGTTATTTTCTGAATTAATACCTAATATTTTGCTAAAGAAAGAATCATCCATTGCATGTATTTAATTAAATTTATCCTCAGATAGCATTAATTCAGACGAGATTCTCATCCCCTCATTGTATCTGAAATTTTTTTCCACTTGTCCTGACTAGAATGGTTTGTTTCACCTTACTATTTTTGAATGCCAATGTCCTTGCTTTTTTTGAGTACCATCCATTGACTGTATAAGCTGCATGTACCCCTAAATTAGTAAAAGTTGGTTGGTTGTTTAAAATGCACTAGTCTTCCTCTTCAGAAAGTTTATTTGCATCTCTTAATACTTTCTGCTTTTCCAGAGAGTAACAGATATTTTTTTCAGACATATTACATGCTTCCTGTCCTTTGTACTAATATATAAGCAAAAATCATAAAAATCTTATTTTTTCTGTTGTTTATAACACTTCCTATTTCATTGACTTTTCTAGCATAACATTTTAACAAATTCCTCTCTATTTGTGAAACTTATCTCAATATGATGCTATTTTGACTACTTTTAACCATGATAATATATTGCCTGTGGGAAGACTGTTATCAGCCATTGAGGTGTCAAAGTGGTAGGTAGAATTTTAAAAAGAGAGACTCCTATAATGAAACTTTTTCTGGTAATTCCTGATCAAGGAGGATAGTTTCTTAAAACTAAAAGTAAATTCAAGTTTTGTACAACTATAATTGAACTGTCTTAAATGTTGTCACATGTGTTGTACAAAGCATTGTAGTTACTATGTTGTATATTTAATATGCCAACATTTAACCTTTATAACTTCAGTTTTTTATAGTTTTCTTGAGACATTGTTCTATCATGTCTAAATGGAAGTTCTTTGTCACTTTCAGTTGTTATATATTAGAGTTAATTTTTCAAGAGATTACAATCAATTGCTGTCATTCATTCACTAATTTATAAAGTGATTTTTTAAAAATTATCTTGTTCTGTACCTTAACAGATTATTATGACATTAGCAGAGGATTTGCTATGTTCTGCTACTCAAAACAGTCGCCTTTCAGCTCAGCGCACACAAGCTGGATGGTTGTTGATTGCTGCTCTGATGACATTAGGTAACAGTCTTATGGAAGGTTTACATAATGAGGACATACTTTGTGATTTTTAAGTGAAAGGATTCTTACATAGGATTTGATAAGACTAGCTTTTAATAAGTATTAGAATTTATATAACCACATAAATATTTTCCTCATAGTGGTCACTTAAAGAAGGCAATTATGATCGGGTACCCTAATTACATACCTGTTGTGCCCAGACACTGTGGACACTAAGGCAGGAGAATCACTTGAGCCCAGGAGTTCAAGGCCAGCCTGGACAACCTTGTATTAAAAAAAGATATTTACTTACTTTATTACTAAAAATGTTTTCAGATTTTTTTTTTCAGTACTGGAAATTGAATCCAGGGCACATTACCCCAAGATACATCCCCAGACCTTTTTATTTTTTGAGACAGGATCTCACTAAGTTACCCAGGCTGGCTTTAAACTTTTTTGTTTTTTGGTTATCAAGAATTGAAGTCAGAGGCCACACTGAGCCACATCCCCAGCCCTGTATTTTTGTATTTTATTCAGAGACAAGGTCTCACTGAGTTGCTTAGTGCCTCACTTTTGCTGAGCCTAGCTTTGAACTCCTGCCTCAGCCTCCTGAGCTGCTGTATACCACTGTGTCTGATGGCTTGAACTTTTGATCTTCTTGCTTCAGCCTCCTAGGTCACTGGGAATACGGGCATGTGCCATCATGCCCAGCTTCACATATCTCTCTTTTCCAATCAGTTTATAAATGTTAAGGAGAACAAACCAATTTAGTCATTTTTTAGGCTTAAAATAGCTTGGACATTTCCAAAAGTCCTTCACATCTATCTTCAGGAAGAAAAATTTTCCTCTGTATAAGGATAAGCAAGAAAACTTACCATAGCCCATGAATCCAATATCATTAATATTTTTAGGATTAGTGATACCCAATAATATCACAACATTGAAGGGGGTAGGTGAGGCTTATTTAAATTATATTTAGTAAAAATTGCGATCGTGGCTCACTGGTAGAACGCTTGCTAATTATGTGTGAGGCAATGGATTCAATCCCAGCACTACATAAGAAAACTAAATAAGCAAAATAAAGGTATTGTGTCCATCTACGACTAACTAACTAAATAAATAAATAAGCAATTGGGGGCGGAGTTGTGGCTCAGTGGTAGGGTGCCTCCCTAGCAAATGTGAGGCACTGGGTTTGATCCTTAGCACTACATTAAAGAAAAAAGAAAAAGCTGCTCATGACAGAGCTTGTATTGAAAAAAAAAAGTAATTGCTTTATTGTCATGACTGTTTATATCCTATACCTATAAAACAATTTTATCACACTTATCTTTAAGTCTCTACTGTATGAGTTAGTGGTTAGGATATGAAATATAGTTGGTTGGATCTGGCCTATAAATGGTTTTGACACCTGGCTGGTTAGGAAGTTGTTTTTTGTTTTTTGTTTTTTTCTTTTAGTACCCAGGATTGAACTCAGGGGCACTCAACCACTGGCCACATCCCCGGCACTATTTTGTATTTTATTTAGAGACAGGGTCTCTCTGAGTTGCTTAGTGCCTAGCTTTTGCTGAGGCTGGCTTTGAATTCAAGATTCTCTTGCCTCAGCTTCCCGAGCCTCTAGAATTACAGGTGTGTGCCACTGCACCTAGCTGGATATGAAGTAATTTTTTAAAAATATTTTTTAGTTGTCAATGGATCTTTTATTTTATTTATTTATTTATATGCGGGTGCTAAGGATAGAACCGAGGGCCTCAGGCTGTGCAAGTGCTCTACCACTGAGCCACAACTCCAGCCCAATATGAAGTAATTTTATCTAAAGGGAGCTTATATTAAAATAAGTAATCATAAATAAAGAACTACTTTAAATAATAATATGAAGATATTCTTGAGATAATTAAAGAAATTTATTGGATTTATACCAGTTTCAGTCCAAGGGCCAAATCTGGCTTGACATATGTTTTATTTTATCTTACTTTATTTATTTATTTTGCTACCTGTTTTTATTCAATAGTCTGTGAACTTAGAATAACTTTTACATATTTTTAATGGTTGGGGGGAAATTGAAATATTTTGTGATACATGAAAATTGTATGAAAGTCAAATTTTAGTGCCCACAAATAAAATTTTATTTTAGTACAACAACACTTATTTGTTTTTATATCACCTGTGACCTTTATGTGCTATAGTGATAGAGTTGAGTGATTGAAAGACTATATGACTCTCAAAGCCTAATATGTTTACTTTGTGATCCTTTCCAGAAAATGTTTACTAGCCCCTAGCATAGATATCATTTCACAATATGATGGGTATAATGTAAGCAAGGTTTCATATATCTTTTTGGTGTGTTTCATGCCTGCCATATTGCTGGTGGTGAATTAAAGGAGAAGTAATCAATAAATGCTCTTAAACTTGATAAAAGTTCTTAAAACCAGTGTTGTTCCATTGGAGGAAGATTACAAGAGATCCTTTTTCCTTTAAAAAAGATATTAGTACATCGTCTTATTACATATTTATAATTACTATACAGAGAGATTAAAATATTTGACGAATTTTCAATTACTTATATTTGTATGTTTCAATCCAATGTAGTCATGATTCTTTTTGATTCTCATCTTTTGGTCAGTGGGAACCCCTTCAAGTTGAATTACATGTCCTTTTTACATGAACCTAGAATTCTTTTAATAATACTTGTTTTTGACATGATAAGACATCCAAGGTTTAGTGTATATTTCCTGTCCCAGGCTTGCCATTGGCCATTTCTTCAAGGAGGCTTGATTCTTTTTTTGAGGGAAATGAATTTTAGCTAATAGTCTGAATGTTTTATTAATTTTTCCCTTAAAGTTTTACTAGTTCTTATATTTTCATCATTACTTTCACAACATATAATTTTTTTCATTATTTTTAATACAGTCACTACTGTGAATTAACATCAATTTAAGTAAATCACATGAAATCTACTCCTGGAATGTGAACTACAACCATTTTTTAACCTTTCTTGCTAAACTTCTCAGTTTACCTGATGCCATATAAAACAACTTCAGTTCACCCACAGATATCTCCGTATTTTGTTTATCTGTGGGTAACTTATCAAGTGTGTATGCATATTTTCATAGATACAGTTTTATTCTTGGTGTGAAAAATGCTTGGTGTTTTAGCTTTGCAATTACTATGAACTCTTTTTTCTAACTTAATTCATATGTGTCTGAAATGACAATATCTTAGCACCTTTCTAGGAAAAAGATGCTGTGCTGTCTACTATTAAGTTAGTGAGATATCTTAAGGAAGGTATAATGGCAAATATATGTGAAACTTTTCTCACCTATGGATACTTTCAATGACTGCATGCTTTTTTGGTTTTATTTTGTTTTTTTGTTTTTTTGGTATGTGATTAAATTTTGCTTTCAGAATTTTCTGTTTCTGTAATCTGTTGTATATATCAGTGTGAACCTGCATGCACATGCTCTCATGCATTCATACAAATCTCTTGCAGTCAGTTATTCTTCATTGCCTTTTTTTACTCTAATTCTGTTTTTTGTTGTTGTTGTTGTTTTGGTTTTTTAAACTACTACCTCAAAAAAACACAAAAACAAAAAATATAGCAGGCTGGGGATATAGCTCAGTGGTAAAGATCTACACTATGGTGTATGCACGTCCCTGGGTTCAGTCCCAAGCACCACAAAAAAAGGAAAAAAAATAGCAAAGAGTAATGTATGTTTTACTATGGGGATTAACATAGTGCCTCTTCCTAAAAATCAAGTCAGAAGAACAACAGAAAATTTCTTTTTTAATCTTCTAAATTGCGTTCATTTTTAAAAAATTGACTTGCAACTGCTTTTTCATTTTATTCGGCTCACCTTTCCCTTTAAAAATAAGACATATTTTTAAAGCCAGGAATAGTGATGCACACCTGTTATCCCAGTGACTCCAGAGGCTTAGGCTGGAGGATTGCAAGTTCAATGCCCGACTCAGCAACTTAGCAAGACCCTAATTAACTTAACAACACCCTGTCTCAAACTAAAAATAGAAAAGGTGTGGGGATGTAGCTGAGTGGTTAAGCTCATTGAGTTCAATTCCTGGTACCAAATAATAATAAGGCAAAATTTTTAATGATAATTGCATGTCAAACATTATATAAACATGAACAAAGCACTATCCCATGTAAATGCAGATAAGCCTTGAAACTCTCCTGTATGGTAGATACTGTTATTATCCCCATTTCAAGATGAGGAAACAGGCCCCCCAAAAGTTAAGTTACTCATTCGAGTTTGCACAACTAATAAGTTTATAGAAATAGGCTATTAACCTAGTCAGTCTCCCTCCAAACTCCACTGCAGTTCTTAAGTATTTTGTTCTACTGAAGAAGAAAGATTTACAGGTAGCAGAATGTGGAGCTAAGAAGAAAGGAGGGCTTATTTGTAGGAGAATTTGAAGGTAGCCCCAGAATTTAAATAAAATAAATACATTTTGATTGACTACTGCAATACTTTGTCTTTTTTCTACTGAAGAATACTACTTGGAGGAAAAAGCTGTGGGTTCGGGTTTTATGCTGCCTGTTTTTCTTTTTTCTTTTAATTTTTTTTTTAAGAAAGAAAGGGAGAGGAGAGAGAGAGAACATTTTTTTAATATTTATTTTTCAGTTTTTGGAGGACACAACATGTTTATTTTTATTTTTATGTGGTGCTGAGGATCGAACCCAGCGCCCCGTGCATGCCAGGTGAGCGTGTTACCGCTTAAGCCACATGCCCAGCCCTCTTTTTCTTTTTTCTTAATAATATTATCATTCATTGCCTTTTCTTATTGGATTTTTGTATTCATGATACCTCAGTTTATTAAAGTTGTTGCTGTGAAATTTTTTAAGAGATAATTTTATTCAGATACTTTACATCTGAGTTTTTTGTTTTTTGTTTTAGGGTCTGGAACATGTTGTTATCAGAAGTTAACATTGGAGTATAGGAGTGTAGCTCAGAGTGTGCATGCAACTAAAGCCCTGGGTCTAATCTCTAGCACCCAAAATTAAAGAAGTTAATATTATTCTGAAGATCAGGGGTACCAGTGTAATTTGTCACATGGCAATTGTACCTTCCAATTATGTGACACATTATAGTTTTTCTAGTTATTCTATGTACTTCAAAGTGTGTTCTATCATTTGTATATGACAAACCCTTGTAGACAAGCAGTGTAGATGAAATTAGCTTCATTTTATACATATAATGAAGTGAATCTCAAAGGGAACACACAACAGTGAAAGAGCTGACACCTGAGCCCAGACTTTACCAGTTGTTCCTTGTTTTTCCTGTCTGTACTCCAGCACCTTCTGATAGTAATTTATACAGTAGTAAATTTATGTGAAATCAAAAGATAAGAAAAAAGACAAAGTATTACAACAATCAGTTAAAATGTATTTATTTTATTTTAAAAGGGAAGTTTCTGCTTATTAATAGTTTTAAATAGCAGCCTCTTCGGGTTCTTCTATAAGTGACAAGTTGAATAAATTGCAGGTTCTGCAGTTGTCAGTCATCACCTTGCTCGAGTTCTGCTGTTGTGGAAGTGTGTCTTTCCAGCATCTCCTAAAGATCTAGAAACAGAAAAGAGCCGAGGAGATTCATTTACTTGGCAGGTTACCCTGGAAGGACGTGCTGGTGCACTGAGTGGTAGGTTGAGTTTAGCATTTTCTACCCTTTTGGCTTTTCTTCACCCTATGTATATTGTATGTTTCATTTAATGTAAGAGGGTGGGGAGCCCCGCCTGTAACGATTTTTGTAAGTGAATGTAATTGATTATTTCTTTTTTTTTTTTGAGAGAGTGAGTGAGAGAGAGAATTTTAATATTTATTTTTTAGTTTTCGGCGGACACAACATCTTTGTTTGTATGTGGTGCTGAGGATCGAACCCGGGCCACACGCATGCCAGGCGAGCGCGCTACCGCTTGAGCCACATCCCCGGCCCGTTAATTGATTATTTCATAATGATAACTGAAGAATGAAGCAATCAAGTTTGAAGTTGTAAATTCTCAGGCTAATGTGTATTTTGTTAGATGTAGTCTGGTTGAAAACTGTCAAAATTACTTTCTCTTAAACAGATATTTATTCCATTTTTTAGAAATATTAGATTTTTTATTTCATTAGCAGTGATAAAGTATGGTTTCTTTTCTATACACATATGAAAGTTGTACCCTTTGACGATATGTAGACGTTGTTGAAAATAATATTCTACTAGAAAATTTGAACTAAGGAAGGATAGGTTCCCCGGAAAGATTAGGAAGCAGCCTAATGGCATCTTATTCTTAAAAAAGAAAACCCAACTTTGAATTTGATCTTAAAACTCAGTCTAACTTTAAAATACTTTCTCCTCATAGGAAGTAACTCCCAATAAAAGTTCTTTGTTTCAGATGACATCTGTAGAAATCCTAACATGATGACTTGAGTCAACATGATTCTATAGAACTAGTCTAAGCTAATTTCTTTTTTTTACTTCTGAGTTTTAGGGCTTAGTAAAGCCCCAGGACAGCAATATTTTATCAATTTAGTTGTTAGACTCTTTTAGTAATTCTAGGAAGGTTGTTATTATTAGCTTCATCATCATCATCATCATCATCATCATCATCATCGAATGTGATTAGAAGTGGCAAATTCTAGGGGCTGGGGTTGTGACTCAGTGGTAAAGTGCTTGCCTAGCATGCATGAGGCACTGGGTTCCATCTCAGGCACCACATAAACAAATAAAATAAAGGTATTGTGTCCATCTATAACTAAAAATATATATATTTTTTAAAAAAAGAAGTGGCAGATTCTAGATTTCTTTTTATACTAGAATTTCAGTAATATTTTTGTTTTTGGTGCATTTCTTATTCTGCTAATAAAATTGCTTATGCTGTACCATAATCAAGTGCTCTTTTCATGGTCACTTATGCTGTGCTGAGTTAAAGTCTGTTCTCTTTTTCAGCTATCAAGAGCTTTGTTTCCTACTGTGGTGATCTCCTTACTGAGGAAGTAATTCAGCGTCTTCTTCCACCACTTCCTTGTGCTGTCGATTTGCTAATTCAGTAAGGATCAGCTGTTTAGATTGATAAACTTTTGCAACAGCAACTTAGTTAACCTCTGATTATGTAATATCCCTTAAGTACATTACTAAAGCAAATTTCTGTGGTTGTTGAATGATTTTTCTTTTGCAGAGGAAGGCAATCATTTAGTTGTGTGACTTTATTTTAGGCTAGGATCTTGAAAGAAAAATACATATTAAAAGGGAAGGAAAATTACTTGGGTGAATAGTATACCTTTCAAATAGGCAGATTTTACAAGAAATTAAATATTAAGCCTGTTAATCTTTTCAGGTATGCATTTTATTGTTTCGTTAGTGCTGTTCTGTGTTCATAACAACCAGATGCATGTTAAAAGTTTCAGTTTTTTGTTTATATTTTTGAGTTATACATAAACAATAAGGAAACAGAGAAAAGCCAGTATTTATCATGAGCATTTATAATTTCCAAATTAATATAATATACAGAGAAATTCTGTCCAAAAAGTATTTAATGATATATTTTCTATATATATAAATATATATTTAAGATATAGCTTATAAAGCATGATCAAATCAACATCTGTGATTTAAAAACAATTAAAGCAGGGGCTACAAACATTTTCTAAGAAAGGGCCAAATAGTTAATATTTGGGGATTTGTTAGCAATGATGTCTATGTTGCAATTGCTTAACTTCTGTAATTGTAGTTCAGAAGTACTCATAGAAAATACACAAATTAATGAATGTGGTTGTCTTCCTGTACAACTTTATTTACAAAAATAGTTGGTAGACTATATTTAGATGCCACTAAACTAGAGCATTAATAACTCCAGAGCATAATAGGCATGTCTTTAACCTAATTTTTTAGGTCATTTATATTTTTTATTGATTTATAAGAATTTTTTCATATTTTCAACAGTTGTTTTGCTATTCATCAAAATATTAAAATAATTTCTACATTTTTAATTAATAGGCGTTCTTAATTTAAATGCCAGTTTATTAGTCTTTTGCTTTTTTAGATAATACTTTTTATCTTTAAAAAGTCTTCCTTACTGGAAAGTTTCTTTCTCTTTTCTTTCTTTCTTTTTCTTTTTTCTTTTTTTCTTTTTTTTTTTTTTTTTAACTACTGGGGATTTAACCCAGGGCTCTTAACCACTGAGCCACATCCCTGGGCCTTTTTATTTTTATTTTTTTATTTTGAGACAGGGTCTTGCTAAGTTGCTTAGGGCCTTGCTAAGTTGCTGAGGCTGACTTTGAACTTGAAATCCTCCTGCCTCAGCCTCTTTAGTTGCTGGGATTACAGGCATACGCCACCATGCCCAGCACAAAGTTTATTTTCTTATATTTGTCTCTGGAATAGAGTTTTCTGTTTGGAGTGAGGTAGAGATCTATGTTGTTAGGCCATGCATGGTGGCACACCTGTAACCAGCAATTCTGGCAGCTGAAGACAGGATTGCATGTTCGAGGCCCCCTTCAGTCACTTAGCAAGACCCTTTCTCAAAATAAAAATTTTAAAGGGGGGAGGATATACTTTAATGGTAAAGCATCCCTGGGTTTAGATCCCCAACACCAAAAAAAAAGGAAAAGAGAGATCCATGTTAATCATTTGGGCTGCTACAACAAAATATCTCAGGCTTGGTAATTTACAAAGAATAGAAATTATTTCTCATAGTTCTTGAGGCTAGGAATCCAAGATTAAGGCGCTAGCAGGTTTGGTGTTTAATGAGAGCCTGGTTTTTGCTTCCAAAGTGGCACCTTGTTGCTGCATCCTCTGAAGAGGATGAATGCTGTGCTCTCATGTGGAGGAAGGATAGAAGAGCAAAAAGGAGCCAAACTCCCTCTGTTAAGCTCTTTTGTAAAGGCATTCACGTACTTGTTGCATTTTAAATAAGAGTGTGTGTGTGTGTGTGTGTGTGTGTGTGTGTGTGTGTACGCATGTGCGCAATGTATGCTATGAATCTGTTTATTCCTGCTGTATAAAAATGTAATTGAAGACTGGGGAGCACTTGCCTTGCACATGTGAAGCACTGGGTTCGATCCTCAGCACCACATAAAAAAAAAAAAAAAGATATTAAAAAACATTTTAAAACTGTAATTGAGGCAGCCACCTTGCTAAATTCTCCTATACTAAAAATTAATTTGTAGAATGTTCTAGAGTTCAAGGACATCCTGGTTCAAGGATATCTCATAGTGAGACCTTGTCTCAAAAAAAAAAAAAAAGAAAGAAAGAAAGAAAAGAAAACCTGAAGAAGCCCTTCAGTAGATGAATGGATAGGGGAAATGTGGTATATATACACAATGGAATATTACTCATCATTAAAAGAAAACAAAATCATGGCATTTGCAGGTAAATGGATGGAGTTGGAGAATATAATGCTAAGTATAGTAAGCGAATCCCAAAAAACCAAATGCTGAATGTTTTCTCTGATATGAGTATTCTGATCCATAATGGGAATGGCAGGGTGGGGGCATGGGAGAAATGGAGGAAACTTAGATAGGGCAAAGGGGAAGGACGGGGGCCTACTATTTCAGTTGCAAGTATTTTAAATTTTGTAATTCCTTTGAGCTGTTTAGCAGTATGTTCTTAAACTTCTCAATGTGTGGAATGATTTTTAGTTTGATTTTTAGTCTGGTAGTTAATTATTTTTAATGCATTATAGTTAATAGAATATAATCCGTATGTCACCTGCTGTGTTTTTATTTAATTGTTGATGGACCTGTACTTTATTTATTTATTTATTTATATGTGGTGCTGACAGTCGAACCCAGTGCCTCACACATGCTAGACAAGTGTTCCACCAGTGAGCCACAACCACAGCCCACCTGCTATATTTTTGAGACTTTCTTTGTGATAAATGTTTTGTTTTGTTAAGCCTTCTTTCTTTCTTTTTTTTTTTTCTTTTTTAATACCTTTGGTTTATTTATTTATTTATTTATTTTTATGTGATGCCGAGGATTGAACTCAGGACCTCCCACGTGCTAGGCAAGTGCTCTATGGCTGAGCCATAACCCCAGCCACTGTGGGTTCCAAAAAGTTCCATTTTGCTATTTCATTAATATTTGCTTAACCTATCAGTACTTTACAGTGATGTATTAAAAACCTTCATTATGTTGAATTTATCACTTTCTAATGGTATTTCTATTTTTACTTTTTTATATTTTGAAATTATTAATCAGGTGCATTAGAGTTTAGAATTATGTTTTTTTCTGATGAATTGAAATTTTTGTCATCATACATTATACTTGAAACTTTTTTATTATAATCTAATCTGTATGATTATTATGTGTGGTTTGTTTTTCTCATGACTCTATGTGTTTAGGTATGTCTCATAAATTACATAGAGTTGGATTTTTTTAAAAATTAAAACTGGGCACAATGGTACACACCTATAATCCCAGTTATTTGGAATGCTCAGGCAGGAGGATTGGAAGTTTGAGGCCAGCCTGGGCAACTTAGTGAGACATTGTCTCAAAAAAAAAAAAAGAATTAGGTATATAGCTCAATGGTATAGCACTTTCCAAGAATGAATGAGCCTAGGGTTTCAATCCCTAGTACCTACCACCAAAAAAAAAAAAAAAAGAAGAATCTGACAGTCTCTACTTTAAACTGGCAGTGTGTGATGGGTTTCTTTATCCTACTTGATATGTTTTATTGGACTCATGCATTGTAAGATTTCAGAAAACTGGTTGTTATCTCTTCAAATATTGCCTGCTCTCTGCTCTCTTAAAACTTTTCTTTTAGACTCTAATTAGATAGGTTTTTTTGTTGTTGTTGAGTTGGGATTGATGGCATGCACATCTGTAGACCTACCTACTTGCGAGGCTAAAGCAGGAGGATCAGTGGAGCCCAGGAATTAAAGGTCAACCTAGACAACATAGTGAGACCCTGACTCTTAAAAAAAGACAAAGAAAGAAAGAAAATTTTAAAATAAAGGTATTTCATATTTTAGCTATAATCTTCTGATCTGGCTAGAGAAACACAAAAATGCTGTAGATTTATTGTAATTTCTGTTACTACAAAGTTCTACCAAGTTTTATAAATGTTTTTTGCACAGTATTTACCAAGCTGAAAGATATATTAAAAAGAAGCCTGGAACTGGATCTGGTAGTTTATTCCTATAATCCCAATGATTTGGGAGGCTGAGACAGGAGGATTGTAAGTTCAAGGCCAGCCTAGGTAACTTAGCAAGATGTTGTCTCAAAAATTAAAAAATAAAAAAGAGATCTGGGAATGTTGCTCAGAAGAAGAGTACTTGCTCAGTGAGGTTCACTCCTCAGTACTGCAATAAATAAATAAATATTTTTAACATGAAATGGGGGCTGGGGTTTAGCTCAAGGGTAGAGTGCTTGCCTAGCACATGTGAGGCACTGGTTTTGATTCTCAGCATTGTATAAAAATAAATAAATTTTTAAATAAAGGTATTGTGTCCATCTACAACTAAAAAAAATTTTAAGAAAACATGAAATGGAAGCAGTGTGGTTTATTTTTAGCTATATAAAGAACGTACACGATCTATTACATAGGCTTTAGGAAAAGCATAAGTCAGTAGATAACTCTTTTCTTCTAAAAAGGAGAAATGGCAAACAGTAGTTTCCTAGAAAATATGAATAAGTAAACATCACCAGAATTTCTTAGAGAATGTAGACACCTATGCAATGAGTTTGACAGATATAGTCCAGGAGTACAATAAAAGCAGCTCCATTGAATTTCTGTATGCTAAAAGAGTTCAAAACTGTACTCTATTTGATGACCTGGTACTTGCAAAGAATAGTTGTCCAACAATAAATGCTTGCTAAATGATGTGCATTGATAAAGTAATGTCTTAACACCAGTAGTAAACAGAAGATAAAGAAGAGTAAATGTAAGTAAGAGAAGAAAGTAGAAAGATAACAATTTGTGAATGAAACTTCTAGGAAAACTGGCTCAGTTTATATTTTATTAAAAGAAAATTTGTTTCATGATTTTGTGGGGTTTGGTCATTTATTCTTATTGGTGATCTTATTTTCAGATCAAATTTCCAACAGATGCTTGGGTTTTCTCTAGCAATTTGTGTCTCCTATTTGTATGTATGTTTGGATGATTACATTTTTACATGATAGATATATTTTTGACAATTGCCAGGTTGTAGATTTTGAAATTTTATAGTAAGAATTTCAGTTTCCAGACCTAATACTTGTGGCCTTAGAAATCGAAACTGGCTAGATAGTTTTGTTAAGTATGTTAGAAAAGTTAGAATGATTTCCACACATGATACTGTAGCCCCTCTTATTATCAATCCTTATTAAAAAAAACTATAAAGCGTCACTAATTTTCATTAATATATGTAGCTAATTTATGTTTATATCTCAGCCTGTTCAATACTTGTACATTGACCTCTAACCTACACACTTAAGAGAATACTTTTTTTTTTTAATTTTAAGGCTTTCTTCAATACTAAAAACATACGGAAATCCTTTGAAAACACCATCAGTAGTTTATAGACAAAGGCTTTATGAACTGTTAATTTTGTTACCTCCTGAAACCTATGAAGGTATGTGCCTTATACCAAAATTTTTTTATTGTTTGTGCCTCGAAAGTAATAATTGCTTATTAAATAGTTGAATAAATGAACCAAATGTCAACTATTTAGTATCTTGTTTCTAGAAATTTTAGACAGTCTAATCTTAATCCATGTGTTCACCATTTTATAGTAAATAAAATATATTATTTAGAAAACCAATTTATTTTTTCATTTATTATTTTTGTTGGTACATTAAAATTATTCATAATAGTAGAATTATACAGAATATGCAGTATTCATATATGCATATGACTTAATTCGATCACTGTCATTCCCTAGTACCCTTTTTTTCCCTCCTCTTCTCCCTCCCCAACCACTTGCTTTAATCTCCTTTCTGTTGTTATTTTGCACAGTATTATTACCTATGTGGGAGGCTAAAGCAGGAGGATCAGTGGAGTCCAGGAATTAATTCGTGCATTGTGTGTATATGATTTATTGTGATTTATTTGTATATGACAGAGAATTATTTGATAGACTTCCCAAAACTTTCCTATTCTTTTCCCTACTCCCTCCTAGTCCCCTTTCTGTACTAAGGGGACAAAATTAAAATGTTGTTTTGCCTAATGCTGTCCTGCCTCTTATGAGTAACCTACCAGAGAACTAATAAACAATCACAGTTTAGTGGTAGGTTGATCTTATTCTCTGCTATCTCTGATTATAAAAGTGACCTGTTACATATCTAACAAAAGCTGAAAGATAATTTCTGTGTTCCACAGCTTAGATACCTGTTAGATTGTGGCAAAAGCAATTCCCCTTGGATTTTTACTATAGTACTTTGAAATTTATTTCCAAGCTACATTTGAAAAATAAAGACCTTTTTCCCCTCAAGTCTTCTTTAAACATTTAGGAATACAAGAATATCAGCTCAAAATCTACAGTGTATCTTCTGTTGAATGATAGTGTAGATCTATCCTTAAAGAACTAAAATTAGGGAAATGAAAAAGAAGTTTTGTACTTTTTTTTTTACTTATATTTTCTTAATTGGAGTTTGGGAATACAATCAGGAATCCTAAAGAAATAATAAGCATACACTATATATTATTTTAAATCAGGTCCAGAGTGTTCATTAACAGATATAGTCAAGAATTAACTGTGAGGGGCTGGGGATGTGGCTTAAGCGGTAGCGCGCTCATCTGGCATGCATGCGGCCCCGGTTCGATCCTCAGCACCACATACCAACAAAGATGTTGTGTCCGCCAAGAACTAAAAAATAAATATTAAAAAATTCTTTCTCTCTCTCTCCCTCTATCACTCTCTCTTTGGGCTGGGGATGTGGCTCAAGCGGTAGCGCGCTCGCCTAGCATGCGTGCGGCCCGGGTTCGATCCTCAGCACCACATACAAACTAAGATGTTGTGTCTGCCGAGAACTAAAAAATAAATATTAAAAATTCTCTCTCTCTCTCTCCTCTCTCACTCTCTCTTTAAAAAAAAAAAAAAATTAACTGTGAGCCGGACATAGTGGCACATGCCCATAATCTCAGCAGCTCAAGAGACTGAGACAGGAGAATTGCAAGTTCTAGTCCAGCCTTAATAACTTAGAAAGACCGTGTCTCAAAAAAATGTTTTTGGAAAGGCGGGGGTGGTAGGGTTTGGGTATGTGGCTTCAGTGGTTAAACACCCTGGGTTCAATCTCTAGTACTCGGGGATAAAAGACTATGAATTTAAGAACTAATGAGTATACACTTATATATGTTTTAAATCAGGTCCAGAGTATTCATTAACAGGAAAAGTCAAGACTTATTATGAAAAGAAAATCTAAACATACCTTCTTTGTCTTTTTAATTGTATATACTTTTCATGTTTATCTATATGAATTAAAAATATAAAAATAATAATAAGGACATTTATATTTTTATATTTCAATTAAAAATAACTTGCCATTTTTCCATCTTTATAATTATAACAATAAAAGTAGTAAGGGTCCCTCTATCCCTTAGGAATATTGAATTTAAGAAAAAAATTTTCACTTTTTTTGTGTGTGTATGTGGTACAAAGGATCAAATTCAGGGCCTCACTCATGCTATGCTAGGCAAATGCTTAATGAGTTACATCCCCATTCCTTTTTTCTATTTTTAATAGATTTGTATAATATGTATGAAGTACAATAGTGATATAGAATCACACCAGTTATGTAATCACATATACACATAGGGTAATAATATCTGATTCATTCTACTATCCTTCCTTCCCCACACCCTTTCTAAATTCATGATATGATGGGGCTTATGTTCTAACTGCACCATTAAAATATTCATTGTCATTTTAAATAATATACCTTACATAGTAGAGTAACAACCTATAGCAACTTCTAAATCTGTAACACAGAGGAAATAGTAGTCTTTAAATGAATTTACCTAATTAATTTGAAAAATAAGACTGAGTAACAAAACAGGTTCAAAGTTCTGATCTTAAACTCTGATCATATCAGTTACTCTAATGTCTAAAAGTCATCTGACAAGACATGAAAATTGCTTTTGTTATATGAAAAGTATTTTAAGAAATTGAAGTAATTTCCTCATGGTTATACAGCAAATACTTTTCAGAATGACAGTTTTCTGTAGGTTGTGGAATGAAAATTGAGTTCTTAGTTTTAACTCTCTATTCCTCTTTCCTCATCTATAAAATAGCAGTACTTACCTGACTGCATTAGGTTTATTTTTTTTTAATATTTCTTTATTTTTAGTTTTAGGTGGACACAATATCTTTATTTTTTTTATTTTTTTATGCGGTGCTGAGGATCGAACCCAGTGCCTCACGCATACCAGGCGAGCACACTACCATTTGAGCCACATCCCAGCCCCGCATGAGGTTTATTATGAGGATGATGTACAAAGGTTTTAAAAGGTTTCCTGACACGTTAATTTACCATTTTGCCTTGTCATCCAAGATATGAAACACTTAAATTAAGCAGTAGATATACCACTTACAGTAACTGAAATAATTAATTTCATTAAATTAATTGAAAACTTGGGTCTTGAGTCTTTAATAAATATTTGTTGTTACTAGCATTACTAATACTGGTGGTGTAGAAAAAAATGCCAGGTGTGGTGTCACATGCCTGTAGTTCCTTCTACTCTGGAAGCTGAGTCAGAAGAATGAATTGAGCCTAGGAATTTAAGGTGAGCCTGAGCAATATATAATAAGACCCCTTCTCTGAAAAAAAAATTAGAATAGCTACACACTTCCTGATTTATCCTGTCACCTGAAGTAGGTAGAAACAACTCTATCCCTCATTTCATCCTTATGCTATTGCTCAAACAATTAGAAAAGTAAATATTTTTCTAAGGCAGTTTTTACTCATTCCTGCAATACTTAAGTTACAAACTGGCAAAAAAAAAAAAAAAAAAGTTCTACGTAGATAAAATTTTCTATGATAATCCGTCAGAAATTAGGGCAAAACATCTTCGAGGTGATAATTTGGGCAATTATGATAAATAAACCAGTTTTTCAAAATGTAAATATAGAGAGACAAGCATATGCTGTCTTGTGTCTTAGAAAAGATCACAAAATACTTCCTTATGAAAAATTAAACTGCACCAGGGGGCTATAATCATCAAAATCCAAAGTGTAGAAAGTTCTACACTTTGTTGCTTCAGATGAATCACAGTGAGGAGAAAAAAAAAACAGGTAGAATGAGAATATTGAATTGATAAATATTTAAATATCAACTAGCTGCAATGTGTAGACCTTATTTACATCTGCATTTAAACATAGAATCAAACAAAAACAGGCACTTATGATAAGACAGTTGGAAATTGGAATACTTACTAGATATTTGATTTCTAGTGGTTTTTTTTTAAACATGAGATTTTGATAGTTTCAAATAAAATGTCTTTTAATGGTAAAACATTCATGGATAAAGTGATATGCTATCTAAGATTGCTTCTAAATAATATGAAGGCCAGGTGCAGTGGTGCACACCTGTAATACCAGCAGCTTAGGCTAAGGCAGTAGGATCAGAAGTTCATAGCCAGCCTCAGCCATTTAGTAAGGCCCTACATAACTTAGTAAGACCCTGTCTCAAAACAAAAAATAAAAAGGGCTGGGGATGTGGCTTATCCCCAGTACCAATCAATAAATAAAATGAAGGATGGTGTTATAGTGAGCAGGGATATAAGTGAAACAGGATCATCCCACCTGTGTGGAGGATAGGGGTAATGATATTATTGTCTCCTTTTAATAGGTTTGAAATTTTCCATAATAAAAACATATCTAAATATAAATGTTTTCAGGCGATGCTTCTTTTTTCTATTAAAAAGTTCATTTAACAAAAAATTTAATATGAAAGTGTACATGACCTGATTTTTATGTCATAGTTAAACAGGCCCTTTGAAGAAGGGACATGGATTTCTCTGCTGAACAGCCATTATTTGTACTCATTCCAAGGCTTCTAACATGATGATACTATTTACTCATATTACCACCATTCCAATATTGTTCTGTTGCCTACTAGTTGCCATCTCCATACATTCATCTATCACAAGTTTCATAAAGGGGTCAAATCCCACAGTATTCCTTAGACTTATCTGCTACCATTTAATTTCAATGATAACTTCTTGTCCATAATTTTTTTCAGCTCGGGAGCTTTGTTCTTGCTGTCTGTTTGGTAGACTCAGAGATGCTTTCCAAGCCATGCTTCTTAAAATCCAACATAATTCTCCAAAAAAAATTTAAGAGGATACTTGCTATGTTGCTCATCCTGGCCTCAAATTCCTAGGCTCAAATGATCCTGCCTCATCCTCACCAGTAGTTTCGACTAATAGGCACACACCACCATGCTGTTTAAACAGGAAAAGGAAAAACAAACAGAATTTATTGCATGCCTAAGGAATGAGAGTATTCGATGCCTAAATTAATTTTTGTGCTTTGTTGGGGGTTTTTTGTTTTGGTTTGGTTTGGTTTGGTTTTTGGTACTGGAGATTGAAGTAGGGGCATTCAACCACTGAACCACATCCCCAGCCCTTTTTTGTATTTTATTTAGAGATGGGGTCTCACTGAGTTGCTTAAGTCCTTGCTAAATTACTGAGGCTGGCTCTGAACTCCCAATCCTTTTGTCTCAGCCTCCCAAGCCTCTGGGATTACAGATGTGTGCCACCACACCGGGCTCATGCTTTTTTTTTTAATTGATCGTAGTATTCACTCAGTATTACGAGGCATATATTTTAAACTGTCTTTTCACTATTTGTTCTTAGCCTTGTGAGCAGCAACACATTGATTTGTAGGGCATTTTTCAAGGACAAGGATACAATATTTGGCTACAATATAATAAAATTGGCCATTGTGTGAATTAAAGCTCAATCTGGGCTTGTTTTATCCTGTAGTCTAACCAGTTAATTGCTTGTTCTTATTGCTAATTGCTTTTTCCCTGTGATTCAATAGGACACCTCTGTGCTATCCTCAAAGAACTGGCTGCTGACCTTACTGCCCCTGATATTCAGGTGGCTGCATCTACATTTTTACTTCCACCTCTTTGTCATCAGGATGATCTTTTGATATTAAGTCCTTTGCTACAAGAGACTGATCATAGATTTATTGAAGAACAGGTATGACCATTTTTTTAATAACGCTTGAATAGATTCAACTGATGAACAATGATATTTTTTTAAATCCTCTTTTTTTTTAATGCTCATTTTAGCTCCTACTTGGTAATGGGGGTGCCTGTGGAAGTCTTGAATATGACCCTTATTCTATTTATGAGAAGGATGTAGAGGGAGATTCTGTGCCTAAGCCCCTGCCTCCTACACTATCAGTTATTAGCTCTGCAGCAAAGCTCTTTGGGGTTGTCTGTGCTCATGTGGGAGAAGCTCAAAGGTAAATCTCTTCACTTATCCTAACATAATATATAACTGGTTCAGTGAATGCATAGTAGAGAACTAACTGGTGGGTAAGAAGAATGTTGTCAGAAGATCTTATTAACATAGAAGATTTCTCATAAGTGACAAATGAAGGTGAGGTAAGGGTTCTTCATTTGACTAATACTAAATAAGGAATTATTAAATACCCCAAACCACTAGGTATTATTGTGAATACAGTTCTTTACCCACAGTTAGCTTATAATGTAGCTGAAAATACAAATGGAAAGGTCATTAGTGACAAAAGAATATTGATTTATGAGCAATTGCTACCTTTTTTTTTTTTTTTTTTTTTTTTTTTTTGCTTAGGCTAAGGTCTTATAGGCTTTCATACTTTGGAAATTTTACAGAACTATTTTATAGGTTCAGGGATTAGTCTTCATTTAAGTTGGTTTCAAAATGTTGGTTTGGTACTGGGGATTGAATCCAAGGGTGCTTGGTCACTGATCTATATCCCTAGCACTTTTTATGTTTTTTTTTTCTTGTGACATCACTGAAATTTATTTGTTTTAATTAGTTACACATGACAGTACAGTGATCTTGTCATATCATACATTTGAATCATATGGGATATAATTTCTCATTTTTCTGAGTATACAGGTTACAGATCACATTGGTCAGGCAGTCACATATATACCCACAGCAATAGTAATGTCTATTTTATTCTGCTCTCCTTCCATTCCTTTTGAATCAGGGTCTCACTAAGTTGCACAGGGCCTCATTAGGTTGCTGATAGCTTTGAACTTGCTGCCTCAGCCTCCCAGATTGCTGTGATTACAGGCGTGCACTACCGCATCCAGTTAGATTTTGTTTTAATAAAAATGTTGAGACATGATAAAAGCAAAACCTATCTTCCTATTTGGATTCTAACTAAACAAAAATAATTGACAGTACTTTGGAGAGTGTTTAAAGGAAATAGTCTGGCCCGATCAAAAAGTAGGTCATAGCTATTATCAGTATCCACCAGTGGGTGTCATTAGAGAGCCTTAGGAGAGAAATACATGGCTAGGAAAGTTAAGTTTCTAATTTCCTGTTATCCCAGATATATTTCTTTATGGCAGCTGTTTCTTTGTTTTGTTTTGTTTTGTTTTGTATTTTTACTTTGGAAGTAATTTTTTAATGAGAAATTATATTTTAAGCTAGTTGGTTCTTTTCTGACTATAGAATTCTAAAAATAAGAAAATTTAATATTGTGTTACTAATATTAAAAAGAATATAAATATACTAATATTACTAATATTGAATAAGAAAATTTAATATTGCATTGCCAATATTAAAGCACTAAAAAAGCTAAAGCCCTAAAATATTGAAAGATTGAGAAGTTAATATTTTGTGCAGAAAGTGTTATTGATCTTGTTCACGTGTTGTTTGTGGAGGTTTTTTTTGTTTGTTTGTTTTGTGTGTGTGTGTGTGTGTGTAGCATAAAAGAGTAGGATTTATTCAAATGAGAAGAAAAGAGAGAGCTCCTACAGGGTGAGAGAGGACCCAATAGGGGTTGCCTGTGGTTTTTGTTTGTTTGTTTTGCGGTACTGGAGTTTAGACCCAGGGATGTTTTACCACTGAGCTACATGCCCAGCCCTTTTTTATTTTTAATTTTGAGACAGGGTATTACCAAGTTGCGAAGACTAGCCTTGAACTTGTGATACTCCTTACTTAGCCTTTCTGGTGGCTGGAATATAGGCATGTGCCATCATGCCCAGCTGTTTACGGTTATTTTTAAATATTTTTTGCATCTGATTGCAAGAAAAATGAATAATTCACATGAGGATTTTTCATCCTTGGTTTGTTTTACGGTCCACTGTAATCATCTAAACAACTTTTAAAAATACTAAAGATTCTAGCTGGGCATGATGGCACATACTTGTAGTCTTAGCTACTCAGGAGGCTAAGACAAGAGGATTGTAAATTCAAGGCTCAGCCTTGACAACTTAGTGAGACCCTGTCTCAAAATAAAAAAAATAAAAAGGAATAGGGATGTAGCCTAGTAGTTGAATGCACTTGGGTTCAATCTTCAGTCCTATAAAAACAAAAAACTAAGGGTTATGATTTATTAGTATGATGTACATTCTATGGTAGGCTCTGAAATTTTTAGAAACTTCTTAGATGATTCTCATAGGCGGCCTAGAAGAAGAACCACTGCTGTAAATGCATTGCTTCCAGAAATGCTATTACTCTTGAGTAAAGAGAGAGGAAAAGTTTAGCAGTTCTCAGTACTTTAAAAAAAAAAAAAAAAAGCCATTATATACCCTCTCTGGAAGTAAAAAGTAAATCAGCATTTTCAGGTGTATATTTTTGCCCTTTATCTAAGTGCCCTTTAACTAAATGTTTGTATTCCACCTGGACTTAAAACTTTTTTATCTAATCATTTTCTTACAAACTGATAATTAATTATATATTATCATTGATACTACTTAGGAATACCAGTTGGTATTACTAAGAACAAATCATCTCCATCTTCCTGACAATTCAGAGTATTTTGTTGAGGTCTCTAAAGGAATTAGTGTCATTATTTATCCTGAACTCTTGTTAATAGCATATTAAAAGACTGTCAGGATTAGGGGGCAAAAGATGGAGAAAAAGTTTTGGGTCTCCAGCAACTCTCTTTTATAGTTTGACCCATGAGTGTGAGCAGGAAAACAATGCAAGTCAAATTATATGGTATGAAAAATTCTCCAGCTCTAACATTATATATTTTTCCTACTTTCAACATGATACATTTCCATTTTAACAGATATACAGGATATGATCTAATAATATGATCTAATATGATCTTTAAGTTTATAAACTTATGCACTTGACTGTATGGTTGTCCCCTTGATGTCACATTTACCCTCTACAATCTTCCTGAAGTGTTATTTGGGTGTAAATATATCCTTTAAACAAAATGCCTTAAATATGTTCTTGAACAATGGGCAGAAAATTGTTCCACTATAATAGTTAATAAAATGGGGAAATCCCTGATAATATTGTTTAGGAGATATTTAGAAAAGAAACAAGGTCATCAGTAAAGTGATCCCAGATTTCAGCTTGCTTTTTTTTTTTTTTTTTTTTTGCTGTCCTAGGGTATTGAACCCAGGACCTCACACATGCTAGATAAGTGGCAAACATGCTACCACTGAGCTACATCCTCAGCCTCATCATCTCAGTTTTCTAAAAATTATTTTCATATGCCTAGGGGGGAAATGATAAGAACAAAGGTGACAAAATATTAAAGGTGGCTCTTTCTAGATGGTAGGATCATGGGTGAATATTAGAGTGATATGGTTTTCCCAATTCTTAGTGATCTTCTATTTTTATTATATGATATGAATTGATATGTATAGTACTTTTTCCAGTGCACATAATATATGGCCTAGCTAGCACCTTCCTTTTTTCTTTGACTTTTGCAGTTGGACTTTTTAAAGGCACAATACCCATATCTATGTTGCTTTTTTTTTTTAAAGAGATAGAGAGAGATTTTTTTTTTTTAATATTTATTTTTTAGTTTTCGGCGGACACAACATCTTTGTTTGTATGTGGTGCTGAGGATCGAACCTGGGCCGCACGCATGCCAGGCGAGCGCGCTACCGCTTGAGCCACATCCCCAGCCCTATCTATGTTGCTTTGATAATAAAATTATCATTTGGAGTAGAATTATATTAAGCCTGTGGCCTCAACGTAATGATAAAGATCTAGCTAAGAACTGGGGAATTTTATTAGAAATACACTAGGGTCAGATAAAAGCATACCCATATACCATCTTCAGCCAGTCACACCCTGTTTTTACCTGTTCAACACAGTTAACCTTTATGTTTATTAGACAAGTAGATTTGACTGCCTACTACCTGCCAAACACAAGATGTTAAAAAAATGAAGATAAATTATAAAGCATTATTCCTGCTATCAAGATAATTCATAAACCTCAAAATAATATTCAATGTTATTTCAGCTTTCCTTAATTTAATTGGAGAGTTGAGGGGAAAGAAAATATTGAGATTAGAGACTATGTCTATAAGAAGAAATTGATAAAAAAATGGGGTGACTTGTTTCATGGCTATATATCTTTAATCTCAAGAAATTCAAACCTCTGGGGGCCTGGGTTATGACTCTGGGGTAGAGCTCTCACCTAGCAGGTGGGAATCATTGGGTTCGATCCTCAGCACCACATAAAAATAAGTAAATAAAGGTATTGTGTCCAACTAAAATTAAAAAAAAAAAAAGAAAGAAAACCTCTGTGCTATAAAGACATGAAAAATGATTCACAAAAGACATACAAATAGTTAGTAGACATGCAATCCCAGACCAAAAATAGTATGTATATTTATTATAAATTGTGATAATTGGAAAACTACTCTCATCAGAGAGAGAATGGTTAAATAAATTGTGGAGCATGTGTTTAATGAATTTCAGGTTCACGAAAGTTACCAAAGAATACAATAAATTTAAAAATACTAAAGAGGTAATATTAAATGAGAAAAACAAGAGTTAAAATTGTGTTATATTTGGTATGGTCCCAAATACATTTTTGAATTATGGGTGGGGGTTCAAAGAATTGTGCCTCTTCTACTTAATTATCAATGACATATGTTGGTGCTAAGTTTAAGACAAAGCAAGGTATTTGACTTTAATAAGTCTTAGTATTAAGAACCAAGGAGGGCTGGGGATGTGGCTCAAGTGGTAACGAGATGGCCTGGCATGCATGGGGCGCTGGGTTCGATCCTCAGTACCACATAAAAATAAAATAAAAATGTTGTGTTCACCGAAAAACTGAAAAATAAATATTTTTTAAAAAAAGAACCAAGGGGCTGAGGCTATGGCTCAGTGGTAGAGTGCTTGCCTAGCATGGTGTGAGACACTGGGTTCGATTCTCAGCACCACATATAAATAAATGAATAAAATAAAGGTCTATACATCTAAAAAATGTATATTAAAAAAAAAAAGAGGGCTGGGGATGTGGCTCAAGCGGTGGCGCGCGCGCCTGGCATGCGTGCGGCTGGCATGCGTGCGGCTCGGGTTCGATCCTCAGCACCACATACAAAGATGGTGTGTCCGCCGAGAACTAAAAGATAAATATTAAAAATTCTCTCTCTCTCTCTCTCTCCCCCTCTCTTTAAAAAAAAAAAAAAAAAAAAAGAACCAAGGAATCGGCTAACAGAGACACTTACTAGACAAATGCTCATTAAAAGAAGACTCAGGAGATCCCTGTAATCTGATTCTGTGTTGAATTTGTTGCAACTTGATATGAATTTGATAATTTGGGAGTAATTTTTTTTTCCACCTATTTCTAAAAGGTGGAATTGTCTGTTCTAAGCATTTAGTCAAAAGCTATAAGGGCTGGGCTTGGTGGCACATACCTGTAATCCCAGACACTTGGAAGTTGAGGCAATAGGATCACAGATTTGAGGTCAACTTGTTGAGAACCTGTCTCAAAATTTAAAAAGGGCCAGGGATGTGGTTCAATGGTTAAGCACTCCTGGGTTCAATCCCCGGTACCAAAATTATCTACTTGCCTTAAGTTTTGTTGCTTTCTATTTTAGGCTTCTTATATTGGAACAGCTTTTGAACAGTATGAAGCACACAAAAGGAGCTCGTCAACAAGTAGTTCAGTTACATGTTGTTTCTTCCATTTCTAATTTTTTAAAGGTAATTCTACTTTTTTAAATTCAAATATTTGCTTAATTCTTTTAAAAAAATGTATGGCTAATTATGGAGAATAATATTTTTAAAGAGCTTTATTTTCTAAATTTGTCCTAATCTCCTGATGGTAGTGTTTCAGGATTTGAAATTCTTCTACTTTTTCTTTGTATAATACCAGCCTAGGGATTGATGGTCTGTGGCCTATGGGCCAAATCCAGTTCACTGTTGCATTTGTGACTTATTGTTTCTAAGTAAAATATTACAGGATTCATTCAGGTGGTGCCTTTTAGACATCTATTAATGTTCTTTGGAACACATTTATGCCATAGTGATAATTGATTGCTATTTTGTTTGCCTGGTGGTAAAATTTTAAAGTACTTTGTGAGAAAAAGATCAAATATTGTTTGTGTGATCAGTGTTCATTTTTGTGTTCTGATGTTTTAAAGTATTAACATATATGAACTTACATGTTAATAAGAATGTACATTCTCAGCTAGATAAGAGAATTTGCTATAGTTCTAAATTTGAATTTTTCTTTATGTATTTTAGTATGTGGCTGGCTCAAAGGGAAGTTTAGGTCCAGATGAAATGAGAAGACTTGCCCTAACATTAGTGATGGGAGCCCTAGAAAGTCCCAACCCCCTTTTGAGATGTGCAGCTGCAGAGGCATGGGCTAGATTAGCCCAAGTAGTTAATGATGGAGCTTTTACTGCTGGATTAGCTCAAGTTAGCTTTGACAAGTAAGTTAATTTTTTATTTAATACCAGGGGCTATGTGATAAAATTGGTAATAGCTTGTTGATTTGTTGGAACTAGTAAGAAATCTGATTCATAGATTTAACTAAGAAAAGAAAACTAACAAATGTGGGTGCCAAGAGCATGAAAAAAGAACCTATAGAATGGGAGAATATCTTTGCCACCTGCACCTCAAATAGAGCATTACTCTCCAGGATGTATAAAGAACTCAAAAAAACTTAACACCAAAATAAATAACCCAACCAATAAATGAGCAAAGGAATTGAACAGGCATTGCCCAGAAGAAGAAATACAAATGGTCAACAAATGCATGAACAAATGTTCAACAGGGGCTGGGGTTGTGGCCCAAAGGTAGAGCACTGGCCTAGCATGCGTGGGGCACTAGGTTAGATTCTCAGCACCAAATATAAATGAATGAATAAAATAAAAATCCATCAGCATCTAAAAATCTATTTTTAAGAAAATGTTCAACATCTCTAGCAATTAGAGAAATACAAATTAAAACTACACTGAAATTACATCTCACTCCAGTCAGAGTGACAGTTATCAAGAACACAAGTAATAATGAACATTGGTGTGAATGTGGGGGGAAAGTTTCACTCATACATTGCTGGTGGAACTGCAAATTGGTGCAACCACTCTGGAAACAGTACAGAGATTCCTGAGAAAACATGGAATGGAACCACCATTTGACCCAGTTATCTGACTCCTCAGTATACACTCAAAGGACTTAAAATTAGCATAGTGCAGTGATGCAGCCACATCAGTGTTTCTAGCAGCTTAATTCACAATAGCTAAGCTATGGACCAACCAAGATGCCCTTCAAATGAATGAAAAAAGAAAATGTGGTATATATACACGCTGGAATATTAGTCACCCATAAAAAAGAATGACTTTTGCCAGTAAATGGATAGATCCAGATAAGTAAAATAAGCCAATCCCAAAAAACCAAAAGTCAGATATTCTCTCTGATATGTGAATGCTAACACACAAAAAGTTGGGCGAGGGTGTGCCGCAGTCTTGGCTGGGCACAGAATCACAAGCCACTCAAGCAGGAACAAAACTTTATTTTTGAAAAAGCCGCCAATACTCCGTAGGTGCCAGAATCGGTCCACCCACGGGGCGGGGGGGGGGGGGGGGCGACCTCCCCCGGAATTCCCTCCTACTATCCTTCCCCAACTAATGGGAACTCTCCAGGAGTCCCGTAACATGAGTCCCTTAGCAGGCCAAGGTGAACAGCAGGAGTCCAATTTCCATATGAATGTAAATCTTAACATAATCATATCATCTCAGTGGCTAGCTGGCGTCACTTTACAACCAAAGGTGCCATGCATCATATTATTTGCTTGTGGCTCCTAGCAGGGGTGTAATAGAAAAGACAATAATAAAGGAGAATGAAGGGAAGGGAGGAAGGATGAAATAGGAAAGATAGTAGAATCAATCAGACATAACTTTCCTATGTTCATATATGAATACACCACCAGTGAAACCCCACATCTTGTATAATCGCAATAATGGGATCCTAATTAGAATAAGTTATACTCCATGTATATATGTCAAAATACACTCTATATATATACTCTTGTCATGTATGTATAAAAGAAACAAAAAAACCTTTTTTAAATAAAGAACTCTCATGGCCTGCTGGTCTTTTTTTAATATTTATTTTTTAGCTTTAGGTGGACACAATATTTTTATTTTATTTTTATGTGGTGCTGAGGATCGAACCCAGTGCCTCACACACGCCAGGTGAGCGCACTACCATTTGAGCCATATCCCCAGCCCTTGGCCTGCTAATCTTGAAACACAAAAATATTACTATTTCAGCTTTAGTCTTAAGTAGTAAGAGAAAGATCACTATCTAGAATATGAAGTGACCATCAAGGGAATAAACTCTAGGACAGTTAGATACTTAATGGAGTTTTATTATGTAAAATATAGATGATAGGTAGTAGCACCAATCTATAGGAGAAGGAAAAACTATAGACTGCAGATTAAAAAAAAAAAAAACATAAACTGTACTTTGATTTCTGTAGTTCTATCATTTTGGGTAGATAGCTTAATCCTCTCAGCCAGTTTTCCTCTATTTCAAATAGCAGGTTATTAATACTGTCTTTTCTATTTAAGAATATTAATATAGGCACCATACACAGTGGTCCTGGAGCCTGAGGCAGGAGGATCACGAGTTCAAAGCCAGCCTCAGCCAAAGCGAGGCGCTAAGCAACTCAGTGAGACTCTGTCTCTAAATAAAATACAAAATAGGGCTGGGAGATGTGGCTCAGTGGTTGAGTGCCCCTGAGTTTAATCCCCAGTACCAAAAAAAAAAAAAAGCTTCCTCTAAGACTATTAATGTAGGCCAGGCTGATGCTAACCTCAGAATTGTTGAGAAGATTATAAAGAAAAATTAAATATCATGGCACAGTGGTATACACCTATAATCTCAGCTGCTCAGGACATGAGTCAGGGATCACAAGTTTGAGGCTAGCCTCAGGATTTAGCAAAACCCCCTCTCATAATAAAATTTAAAACAAAAATGAACTAAGTGTAAAGTGCTTAAATTAGCTGAGAGTTGTAGAATCTATCCCACATAACTTACCTATGTTCCTATGTGAATATACAACCAGTGAAACTCCACATCATATATAACCATAAGAATGGGATCCTAATTAGAATAAGTTATACTCCATGTGTATATAATATGTCAAAATATATTCTGTATACTCTGTCATGTATATATACATGAGTTCTATGCCCAGGACTGTCTTTTTTACCTATCTGTCTATTTATTTATTTGGTATCAGGACCCAGGAATATTTAACCACTGAGCCACATTCCCAGCCCTTTTTATTTTTTATTTTGAGAAAGGGTCTTGCTAAGCTGCTTAGGGCCTTGCTAAGTTGCTGAGGCTGGCTTTGAATTTGTGATCCTTCTGTCTCAGCCTAATGAGCTGGAATTATACTGGAATTACAAACATGCACCACAGTGCCTCCCTCACGGTTCTGTCTTTAAAAATAAATAAATAAAAATTTAAAAAGGTTGTCTAAATGACACAGTACATATGTTAGGCTTGATTTTGTTTTTTCAATGCTTGTCATTTATTTTTATTCCCATAATTACAGATTGAAGTCAGCAAGGGATGTGGTTACAAGGACTGGACACTCATTGGCTTTGGGATCCCTAAATAGGTATTTAGGAGGAATAAGTTCTTCTCAGCACTTAAATTCTTGCATTGGGATCCTTTACACTTTGTCTCAGGACAGCACTTCTCCTGATGTGCAGGTGAGTACCTCACACAATGCCTTTCTTGAAATACATGATTTGTAGATGATGTTGATTGTTTTTAATGATCACTGATAATTTGTGAATAATATTTCCCCCATTAATGTTAAGGCAAGTGTTAACTTTGATTAACTTTGTTAACTGGATTTTTTTAAATGGATTTATTTCTTTTAATTAGGTATATATGACAGCAGAATGCATTTTGATTCATTGTACACAATTGCAGCACAACTTTTCATTCCTCTGGTTGTACATGTTGTAGCATCATACCATATGTGTAGTCATACATGCACCTTAGGGTAATGATGTCCATCTCTGTTAAATGGATTTTTAAAATTCAAATCTATCTATATTCTTTCAACTAGAGTGTCTGAAGTCACGTTCAATATCTTTTATTGAAAAACATAGCTCTTCTATCATAAAATATCATTATACTCTTCTAAATATATTAGCATATTTAATCTTCACTGTAATTTAGGGTGTATAGTTCCTTACAGCAAAATAAAACTGAAGCTTACAGAAGCTTAGTTACTTGCTCATAACTGAAAAGCCAATGAGCTGTGGAATCAGGTCACGAACACCAATCATGGAATCAAAATCCAATTTTTAACCACTAGACCATATTTTTGCACATATCTTACCCATTTCAGTCAGTAAAATCATTCTCCTGATATTTTAATGATTTTTATTGTTCATGTTCTTTTGCTTTCTTTATCTCTTCCTTAGTATAGTAACCTCCAAATGAGTTATTTTTTTATATTTTTACATTCTTTTCTTTCCAACCCTCTCTAAATATGAAACCAATTTATTTTTCTAGAAACTTTCATTTTGCTGCTTCCCAAATGAAAAGGTGGACAAACTGCTTATTGCATTTTTTTAAATATTTTATATTTTTAATTATAGTTGGACACAATACCTTTATTTTATATATTTATTTTTATGTGGTGCTGAGGATCGAACCCAGGGCCTTGCACGTGCTAGATGAGCACTCTACTGCTGAGCCACAACCCCAGCCCTGCTTATTGCTTCTTTTTTTTTTTTTTTTAAAGAGAGAGTGAGAGAGGAGAGAGAGAAAGAGAGAGAGAATTTTTAATATTTTTTTTTTTAGTTCTCGGCGGACACAACATCTTTGTTGGTTTGTGGTGCTGAGGATCGAACCCGGGCCGCAAGCATGCCAGGCGAGCGCACCACCACTTGAGCCACATCCCCAGCCCTGCTTATTGCTTCTTAATCAACTTCTTATTCTAGTCTTATCCACTGACCCAGAAACTCTGTCTGTTCTTACACCGATGTACTTACTGTCTTCTCTTACAGATGATCTACCCAGATGTTATTCTCATATCTGCATTTACATTTTTTCCTTTTGTCATTCTCCCTCCCTTTCTCATCTGATATTTTAAATTTTTTAGTGTTTTAAGAACCAATTTAACCACTATCTCATTAAACTTGAACATCTCTAATCCATAGCTTTCTTTTTTTGAATTACCATATTTTTAATAGTCTCCTCAACATCGTTGAATACTTGATTGAATTGACTCAAAAAGTTTTCCATTTTTCAACCGTCTTTAAATACAGTATCTTTTCTTTCTGTTGTATTCTTCTTCCCTTTCAAGGAGTCTAGGTTTATGTTGAATACCTTTTTGTTGATTAATTTAAATGCTTCTTTCCATAGTTTCCAGTGTAATCAAACCTAAGTCATATTGGAGCTGGGGGTTGTAACTTAGTGATAGAGTTCATGCTTAGCATGCACTGCACAAGGCCCTCAGTTGAATCCCCAGCTTGAAAAACAAACAGACAAAAAAGCCCTGAGTTTTCTTGATTGCTATTATCGTCACCTAACTGATAAGAACTCATTGTTGTACTAAAGTATTTTAAGCTTTCTTACATATCCATTGATGAGAGAGAAAATTTTTTTTCATTTCATTTCCTTAAGGGGTTGGAACTTTTTATTAGCTTCTTATTGTGGAACATTCAAACAGTCACAAAAGTTGAAAATACTATAATTGGGGCTGGGGCTGTAGCTCAGTGGTAAAGTGCTTGCCTCGTACGTGTGAGGCACTGGGTTCGATCCTCAGCACCACATCAAAATAAAGATACTGTATGTTCATCTACAACTAAATAAATATTTTTTAAAAAAGAAAATACTATAGTGAACCTATTTTACTTAGCATTCAGTTTCATTGGTTATCAGTGTAATGTGTAATGAGCATCTGGATCAAAAGACATTATCAGTACCCCACACCATCTTATCATGCTATCTTCTAGTTAACTGTCTGCCCCATCAAGGATAACCACTGTCCTTATTTGCAACAGCATAAATCAATTTTCTTTCTTTTATAATTTACATAAGTGCAATTATACAGTAGGTAGGTACTCTCTATGTCTGGCTTTCTTCATTCCATGTTTTGTTCAAGAGATATGTCCATATTGTTGCATATAAGTTGTAGATTTTGTTGAATCCTTTTTAAAATTTGAAGTTTGGTTCTTTATATAGGTTTAAAAAATGAAATTTTCAAAAAACTGTATTTGATTCAAGCTGTTAACTAAAGTACCAAACATTTATCTTGAAATTCTTAGCACTGAGCTATATCTACATTTGGTGATTGTCTCTGAGTTGGACTTATATCGGGTATTTAAAGAGAAAAATTCTCTTTTTCTTTTTGTTTTGGGGGGTGGGCAGTAGTAGGGGTTGAACCCAGGGGTACTTTACCCCAGTTCTTTTTATTTTTTATTTTGAGATAGGGTCTTGCTAAGTTGTTGGGATTAGCCTCAAATTTGCAATCCTATGCCTCAGCCTCCCAAGTGGCTGTAATTACAGGTGTGCCACTATACCAAGCCGAGAATTTTTTTCTTTTTTTTTTTTTATTGGTTGTTCACAACATTACAAAGCTCTTGACATATCATATTTCATACATTAGATTGAAGTGGGTTATGAACTCCCAATTTTACCCCAAATGCAGATTGCAGAATCACTTCGGTTACACATCCACAATTTTACATAATGCCCTATTAGTAATTGTTGTATTCTGCTACCTTTCCTATCCCCTACTATCCCCCCTCCCCTTCCCTCACATCTTCTCTCTCTACCCCATCTACTGTAATTCATTTCTCTCCTTGTTTATTTTCCCATTCCCCTCACAACCTCTTATATGTAATTTTGTATAGCAATGAGGGTCTCCCTTCATTTCCATGCAATTTCCCTTTTCTCTCTCTTTCCCTCCCATCTCATGTCTCTGTTTAAAGTTAATCTTTTCTTCCTGCTCTTCCTCCCTACTCTGTTCATAGTTGCTCTCATTATATCAAAGAAGACATTTGGTATTTGTTTTTTAGGGATTGGCTAGGTTCACTAAGCATAATCTGCTCTAATGCCATCCATTTCCCTGCAAATTCCATGATTTTGTCATTTTTTAGTGCTGTGTAATATTCCATGGTGTATAAATGCCACATTTTTTTTTATCCATTCATCTATTGAAGGGCATCTGGGTTGGTTCCACAGTCTAGCTATTGTGAATTGTGCTGCTATGAACATCGATGTGGCAGTATCCCTGTAGCATGCTCTTTTAAGATCTTCAGGGAATAGTCCAAGAAGGGCAATAGCAGGGTCAAATGGTGGTTCCATTCCCAGCTTTCCCAGGAATCTCCAAACTGCTTTCCAAATTGGCCGCACCAATTTGCAGTCCCACCAGCAATGTACAAGTGTACCCTTTTCTCCACATCCTCTCCAGCACTTGTTGTTGTTTGACTTCATAGTGGCTGCCAATCTTACTGGAGTGAGATGGTATCTTAGGGTGGTTTTGATTTGCATTTCTCTGACTGCTAGAGATGGTGAGCATTTTTTCATGTACTTGTTGATTGATTGTATATCCTCCTCTGAGAAGTGTCTGTTCAGGTCCTTGGCCCATTTGTTGATTGGGTTATTTGTTGTCTTATTGTCTAATTTTTTGAGTTCTTTGTATACTCTGGATATTAGGGCTCTATCTGAAGTGTGAGGAGTAAAAATTTGTTCCCAGGATGTAGGCTCCCTAATTACCTCTCTTATTGTTTCTCTTGCTGAGAAAAAACTTTTTAGTTTAAGTAAGTCCCATTTGTTGATTCTTGTTATTAACTCTTGTGCTATGGGTGTCCTATTAAGGAATTTGGAGCCCGACCCCACAATATGTAGATCGGAGCCAACTTTTTCTTCTATCAGACGCAGAGTCTCTGATTTGATATCAAGCTCCTTGAGTTAACTTTTGTGCATGGCGAGAGAAAGGGATTCAGTTTCATTTTGTTGCAATTGGATTTCCAGTTTTCCCAGCACCATTTGTTGAAGATGCTATCCTTCCTCCATTGCATGCTTTTAGCCCCTTTATCAAATATAAGATAGTTGTAACTTTGTGGATTAGTCTCTGTGTCCTCTATTCTATACCATTGGTCCACCCGCCTGTTTTGGTACCAGTACCATGCTGTTTTTGTTACTGTTGCTCTGTAATATAGTTTGAAATCTGGTATCGCTATACCGCCTGATTCACACTTCCTGCTTAGAATTGCTCTTGCTATTCTGGGTCTTTTATTTTTCCATATGAATTTCATGATTGCTTTATCTATTTCTACAAGAAATGCCGTTGGGATTTTGATTGGTATTGCATTAAACTTATAGAGAACTTTTGGTAATATCGCCATTTTGATAATGTTAGTTCTGCCTATCCATGAACAGGGTATATTTTTCCATCTTCTAAGATCTTCTTCTACTTCTCTCTTTAGGGTTCTGTAGTTTTCATTGTATAAATCTTTCACCTCTTTTGTTAGGTTGATTCCCAAGTATTTTATTTTTTTTGAGGATATTGTGAATGGAGTGTTTTTCCTCATTTCCGTTTCAGAAGTTTTGTCGCTGATATACAGAAATGCCTTTGATTTATGTGTGTTGATTTTATATCCTGCCACTTTGCTAAATTCATTTATTAGTTCTAGTAGTTTCTTTGTAGACCTTTTTGGGTCTTCTAGGTATAGAATCATGTCGTCCGCAAATAGTGATAATTTAAGTTCTTCTTTTCCTATTTTTATGCCTTTAATTTCTTTTGTCTGTCTAATTGCTCTGGCTAGTATTTCAAGGACTAAATTAAATAGAAGTGGTGAGAGAGGGCATCCCTATCTTGTTCCAGATTTTAGAGGGCAACTTTTGTCCATTCAGAATGATGCTAGCCTGAGGCTTAGCATAGATAGCTTTTACAATGTCAAGGTAAGTTCCTGTTATCCCTAGTTTTTCTAATGTTTTGAACATAAAGGGATGCTGTACTTTGTCGAATGCTTTCTCTGCTTCTATCGAGATGATCATATGGTTCTTATCTTTAAGTCTGTTGATGTGGTGAATAACATTTATTGATTTCCATATATTGAACCATCCTTGCATCCCAGGGATGAATCCTACTTGATCATGGTGCACAATTTTTTTGATGTGTTTTTGTATTCGATTCGCCAGAATTTTATTGAGGATTTTTGCATCTAGGTTCATTAGAGATATTGGTCTGTAGTTTTCTTTCTTTGAGGTGTCTTTGCCTGGTTTCGGAATCACTGTGATTTTGGCCTCATAGAATGAATTTGGAAGAGCTCCCTCTTTTTCTATTTCCTGAAATAACTTGCAAAGTATTGGTATTAATTCTTCTCTAAAGGTTTTGTAAAACTCCGCTGTATACCCATCCGGTCCTGGGCTTTTCTTGGTTGGTAGTCTTTTGATGGCTTCTTCAATTTCATCCATTGATATTGGTCTGTTCAAATTGTGTGTATCCTCCTGACTCAGTCTGGGCAAATCATATGACTTAAGAAATTTATCGATGTCTTCACTATCTTCTATTTTATTGGAATATAGGTTTTCAAAATAATTTCTAATTGTCTTCTGTATTTCTGTAGCATCTGTTGTGATATTGCCTTTTTCATCCCGTATGTTAGTAATTTGAGTTCTCCCTCTTCTTCTCTTCGTTAGCATGGCTAAAGGTCTGTCGATCTTATTTATTTTTTCGAAGAACCAACTTTTAGTTTTGTTAATTTCTTCAATAGTTTCTTTTGTTTCAATTTCATTGATTTCCGCTCTGATTTTAATTATTTCTTGCCTTCTGCTACATTTGCTGTTGTTTTGCTCTTCCTTTTCTAGGGCTTTGAGATGAAGTGTGAGCTCATTTATTTGTTGGTTTTTTCTTTTTTTGAGGAATGACCACCAGGCGATGAATTTCCCTCTTAAAACTGCTTTCATTGTGTCCCATAGATTCCGATATGTTGTGTCTGTTTTTTCATTTATCTCTAAGAATTTTTTTATTTTCTCCTTTATGTCTTCTGTAACGCATTGATCATTCAGTAACATATTGTTCATTTTCCATGTGATGTAGGATTCTTCCTTCTTTTATCATTGATTTCCAGTTTCATTCCATTGTGATCAGATAAAATGCATGGTATTATCTCCACCCCTTTATATTTACTGAGGGTTGCCCTATGGCATAATATATGGTCTATTTTTGAGAAGGATCCATGTGCTGCTGAGAAAAAAGTATATCCATTTGATGATGGTTGATATATTCTATATATGTCAGTTAAGTCTAGGTTATTGATTGTGGTATTGAGTTCTATAGTTTCTTTATTCAACTTTTGTTTGGAGGATCTGTCCAATGGTGAGAGAGGTGTGTTGAAGTCACCCATAATTATTGTGTTGTGGTCTATTTGATTCTTGAACTTGAGGAGAATTTGTTTTATGAATGTCGCAGCACCATTATTTGGTGCATAAATATTGATAATTGTTATGTCTTGTTGGTGAATGGTTCCTTTTAACAGTATATAGTGTCCTTCCTTATCCCTTTTGATTAACTTAGTCTTGAAGTCTATTTTATTCGATGTGAGGATGGCCACCCCTGGTTGCTTACGAGGACCATGTGTGTGGTATATTTTTTCCCATCCTTTCACCTTCAGCCTGTGTATGTCTTTTCCAATCAGATGTGTCTCCTGGAGGCAGCATATTGTTTGATTTGTTTTTTAATCCATGATACCAACCTATGTCGCTTTATTGGAGAGTTTAAGCCATTAACATTCAGCCGAGAATTTCCTTAAACTCACTCACTCTCTCTCTCTCTCTCTCTCTCTCTCTCTCTCTCTCTCTTTTTTTTACTGCTTCAGTCAATGTAAGGAAAATTTTATTGAGGTCCCAAGGCCATATATGGGGCTTGGGCAGGAGGCCACCCTTTGGGGAAAGGAGCCAGTGAGGGGCTTTATTTCACCTTCTTTTGGGGCAGAGATTATTGGTGTGGCCACACTTCTTGCAGCAGCTGACAGCACAGGGGGGCAGGTGGGCGTAACACTTGTGACAGATCATCTTGTCACAGTTGTACTTCTGAGTCAGCTGGCACAGGGAGGGCTCAGTGATGCCACCTGGAAGGTGAAGCACCAAGTGCAGGGAGGACTCCTTATGTTGTAATCTGAGAGAGTGCAGCCAAATCCTCCAGCTATTTGCCCACAAATATCAGGCGCTGCTGGTCAGTGGGATGCCCTCCTTGTCTTGAATTTTGGCTTTGACATTCTCAGTGGTGTCATTGGGCTCGACCTTGAGGGTGTTGGCCTTGCCCGTCAGGACTTCTTGTTTGCTGGGGTGTGCAGTGATGCAAAGGAAGGTCTTCACAAAAGTCTGCATCTCTGTGTCTACCACTCGAGAGCCTTGTTGAAGAGAAGAAGCTTAAACTCTTGGGTTCTCCATTTCTCTTTCCAAATTATTTGTAGCATACACTTACTTTGCCATTACTTAAGCCCTTGCTTCAACAAAGAACAGTTTAATGTTTTATATGTTTCTTAATGCTACTATCACATTTTTAATTGTTGTTCTCTGTCTTCACAGACCTGGGCACTGCATTCTCTATCATTGGTAATTGACTCTGCTGGCCCACTCTTTTATGTGCATGTGGAGCCTACCCTTTCTCTCATTATAATGTTGTTGTTAAATGTGCCTCCCACTCATGCTGAAGTTCACCAGAGTCTTGGTCGCTGTTTGAATGCCCTTATTACCACATTAGGTCCAGAGCTACAAGGTATGGATGGGTGGCTTTTGTAATGTTTTACATTAAAAATATACACATAAAAAAATTGATTACTTTCCCAGTCTATATTTGGCACATGGTGGTTGCTCAGTATGTTTTTTTAAATGAATGTATAAATGTCATTCAGCCTGATTTCTCTTACCTGGAAAAGACAAGGAGTACCATAATTAGAAAGGTAAGATATATTCCTTAATAATTAAAATGACAGACATAGAATAGTTTAAGGAGCACTGACCTATTTAAAAAATAAATGACTAAATTAAAAAATCTCAAATATGCCAGTCTGTTCAAATGAATAGTATGTGATTATAATATATGAAGGTAACTCATAACTACTATAATTTCTGTTTATTGGTAATTCTTTTTTTATGTTTTTTTTTCCTATAGTTGTAGATGGACAGCATGCCTTTATTTGTTTCGTTTTTTTATATGGTGCTAAGGATTGAACCCAGTGCCTCACATATGCTAGGCAAGCGCTCTACCACTGAGCTACAGCCCCAGCCCTTTTGATAATTTCTAATTCTACTTTCCATGAAAATTTGGTGAAATCTCTTCTAAGATTTTTCATTGTCTAGTGATGTGTGTTGTAATAAACAGAAAGAATAAGTTAAAAATGGGGAGGAAAAAGAATAACCAGGGTAATCTAAAAGTTTGTTACCTAGGTTGTCCCTGCTTTGGGTGTATGTGTATGTGTGCACAGGTGTTGTGTACCCAGGAATTTTTGTGTGCCATGTGCTGTAGCACTAAGTTATGCCATCAGTCCCTGTCCTCACTTTTGCAGTAGAAATTTTACTTCATAGATCCATAAAGATAAAACTGGAAATAAATTTTAAAACCTAGTAATATATTTAAAGAGTAGTGATTTTATAGGTCAATTATTAAAAGCCTCCGGTTTTTTATTTTAGGTAACAGTACTTCAGTTTCTGCCTTAAGGACTTCTTGTTTGCTGGGTTGTGCAGTGATGCAGGATAACCCAGACTGCCTAGTTCAAGCTCAGGCCATCTCTTGCCTTCAGCAGCTTCACATGTTTGCTCCTCGGCATGTCAACTTGTCTAGCCTGGTTAGCTGCCTCTGTGTGAGTATAAAATCATAAATGAGCCCTAGTTTCTTTTGTTTGAAACTTGGATTTATTCCAGTTTGATTATTCTTCATACTATGTTCAGAATTAGATGTTATATATATAACTATTTTATTTCAGTCTTTTTTTTTAATGAGGGAGACAGCTCTCACACATTTACCTCTTAAGTGAATGCACATGAGACAGATTTTTTTCTCCCATTAATATTGAACTTAAGATTTGGAATATTTGCTGGGCGTGGTGGCACACACCTGTAATCCCAGTGGCTGGGGAGGCTGAGACAGGGTATCGAAAGTTCAAAACCAGCCTAAGCAAAAGTGAGGCACTAGGCAACTCAGTGAGACCCTGTCTCTCTTCATTAATCAGTAAACAATACATAGTGGGTGCTTATAATGTTTCAGGTAATTTATAAATGCTTTAGTACATGCAAATATTTATGTGATTTCTCTTTTTTTCTTTGTCCTCTATTCTAAATTATTGCATAAAAGTTCTTTTCATCTCAGATGGAGAAATAATACTTTTTCTCAGTATGTGTGTCAGAATCTGGGTTCTAATAATGTATCTAACATTTAGAAAGATGAAGCAATGGACTAGAAGTTCTGATGAGGTGATTCATAAGCATCATTGGTATTAAGATTTTTCTTGAGCATAACAATTTCTATCTGGGCTTGCCTCAAAAATTGAGTTGCATTTCAGTTTATAACTTGACACCCTGGCTTTTCAACTTTTTCTGCCTGTGTGATATTACAGCATACTCCCATAAGTAGTATGGCAGTTGAGAAGCATTACTACAGTCTTTTATTTTTTATCTTTTTTTACTTTTTGGTACCCAAAAAGTACCAATAGCACTCCATACTATTAATTGTTTTTTTTTTCTGTCTTGACGTATGTCTTAAATGTATATTGTATTAATTATTGATATATTTAATATTAAACCCAGAGCAATTAGCCACCAAGCCACATCCCCAGTACATTTTATTTTATTTTATTTTGAGATAGAGTCTTGCTAAATTGCTAAGGCTGGCTTTCAAATTGCAATTCTCCTGCTTCAAGCCCCCTAAATTTCTGGGATTATTGGTAGTGTATCACTACTCCCAGCTATTTTTTTTTTTTTTTTAAAGATAGGGTCTCACTGAGGAGCTGGAGATATAGTTCACTTGGTAGAGTGCTTGCCTCACGTGCAAAAGGCCCTGGGTTCAATCCCCAGCACCACAAAAAAAAAAAAAAAAAGAAAGAAAGAAAGAAAGAAGAAAATCTGATTCCATCAATCCCACCTTTAGAATAAAGCTTCTAAAGTTTTTGTTTTTTTAAAAAAAAAAAAAGAAAAGAAAAAAAAGATAGGGTCTCACTGAGTTACTGAGACTGACCCTGAACTTGTGAACCTTGTACCTCATCTTCCCAAGTTAGCTGGGATCACACACATGCACCATTGTACCTGGTTTCTACTTTTGTAGATGATGTTTGTATCATTAAATCCAGTCTTAAACTGGGTACAGTGCCACCTGCCATAATCCCAGCTGCTCAGGAGGCTGAGGCAAGAAGATCACAAGTTTAAGGCAAGCCTGAGAAACTTGGTGAACCCTATCTCAAAATAAAAGGGCTGAAGATGTAGCACAGTGGTAGGCAGACACTGGGTTTAATCCACAAGGCCAAAAAAAAAATTCTAAGTCTAGGCTCTCTTTATCTGGACTCCTCATCCAATCATTGTTTTATTATTTAAAATTGTCTTTGCTGTATATTTTATGGCTAGATCATGTCTCTGTCACCTCCTAACTTTGTGGCTGTAGGGAAGTCCCATAACCTCCTAAATTCTTAATCTGTTAAACATGTGGATTATGCAAGATGCTCCATTTAAAGGCACAGGTCTGGGCATTTAATTAGCACTTCATACTATTAATTGTTTTTTTTTTCTGTCTTGACATATATCTTAAATGTATATTGTATTAATTATTGATATATTTTGTATACTACACTTAAAAAAGAAGACCTGACTCTTTTTTTGACAGAAACTTCTGTTCCTGCATTTCTTAGATCTGAGTCAATTGTGTATTAGGAAAAACAGCATTTACAAAAAAATGATTTTTACTTTTAACACTTATGACTTTTCTCTTGGAATATTACTTTTCATATTTGAGGAATCAAAATTATTATTGAAAATGTTTCTATTAGGGGAGGGGGGTTTAGCTTAGTGGTATAGCATTTGCCTAGCATGCATGAGGCCTTGGGTTCAATCCCCAACACCACCAAAAAAAAAAACATTAAGAAAATTTTTACTCCTTTGCAAATTGATTTTATGTTTACTTTCCATCTAAATATAGTGATACTCTCTTTTTTTGGTTATTGAAGTATAGTAGAAAATATTCAGTAATGACCTTTTAAATTTTCTCCTTTATTTGAGCAAGAATTCACTTATTGATTAATGCTTATTGAGAAATGAAGAGTAAGACTTTCATTAATTCATGATGAATAAGATCCAATCAAACACATTAGCTTTTTTCCATTTCCCAGACCAAAAAAAAGTTAATAGAGACTATTATGCTGTGAGGTTTTTTTTAATACCTTGAGCATTTGAGAAAATCTGCAGTAAAGCTGTTAATAATCTAATTCATGTTATTCACAGTATTAAAGCTGTAAAGTGTTATTGTTGCTTACATAGAAATCATATTCAAAGTGGATAAGGTGTGTATGGGAACTCTACTTTTCATTCAGTGTTGCTGTGAATCTTCAAACTGCTTTAAAAAATCTATTCAAAAAGATATTCAAAAATTACTATCACTACAGTGCAATTAATTTTGTGTCTTGATATTTTGGTTAGTAATTCTAAATTAGGTTGGATTTATTATATTTTAAAGTGTTCTCTCGAGTAAGGAAATTGCATTTATCATTAGGCAAGAATCCTGTAAAGGTTTTCTTCTAACTGCATGCTGTTTAACTTGCATTCTCAACTTGGCCTTAGCTACACCAGCAATTCGAGTACTCTGTTTTAAAACTTGGCTTCCAAGAGTAAAAACTATCTATAATTAACTTATGATGAAGTAAACCATTAACTTTGTCTGTTGCTGGACACCTGCTCATGTGAATGTAGTCCAGATCACTCCTCTCACAGACATGTCTACTTAATCTGGTTTTAATACTGAGGCTTAATTGGATTCCAAAATAAAACCTGATTTCTCAAATATACAACTTAAAATTATTGTGTATTTTATATCTTTACATCAAGAATTTTTATTGACTCTTTTCACGATCTTAATTCATATTTTATATTATCTTAGAAATTAAAGTATTTGTGCCACATTTTTAAATTGAAGCTAAGCCAAATTAAACAATCACTGTATCAACATTTATATTTTAATGCTTAGCCGACTGTTGTCAACTCATCCTAGTGTTTATCTTTTGGTTTTGTCATGACTGGTCTGTCATTTGTTTTTGTACAGGAGATCTTGTTGGATAATTCTGTGTTGGTAGGTCCCTGACCCTTGATTCCTAACTTTTTTTGAGGTTTGCAGTGCTGTTTGTGGTGTTTTTGTTTGTAGATGTTCTTGTTTTCCTCTGCATCCCTGTGCTTAAGCTAATCATTGATGCATAGTCCTGTATGTATAGCATGTTACATGGTGTTTATTTAATACCAATGTAAGCAAATCCTTCCTAACCTTCTCCAGCTGATGCACCCACATCTTATACTGAATTTTGCATCTTTTTGATTTAATATATTCATCAGAAAGGAATTGTAGTTACAGTTTTATTTAATTTCTGTGTTTTGCCTGCTTTGTTTGCCTTAACCTAATCTATTCTTCTTCCAATTTAAATGCTGGAGAATGACATGGAGATATTAAGCCTCCCATTTTGCTTTGTGTGACAGTCTTCAATCTTTTTTCTACCAAACAGAGTGCTTCTAAGCATGCTTTTTTAGAAGACTGTTTGACCAGCCTGAATAAATGCTGCACCTGCCTTGTATTATATGCTTGTAAAACTTCAATTAAAATAACTAGTAGATTCATTTATAATTGTCTTGCAGAGTGTGTTTTGTTGTTGTTAAATATAGCAGTAATCTTGGGCATGAATAAACTTGATCTTTTTATATTTTAACTTCTTTGTTATCTTCTATACTCGTTTTAAACAACAGAAGTTCGTAAACTTGACTGGAATGATATTACCTTGAGACTTTTGTGAATGACATTGCTCTCTCCATTTTTGAATTTGTGATATGGCTTAGGGGTAAAATAGAACATTTACTAAAAAGTTCTCACCCACATGTTTCATTCATGATATGTTAACTTTTTCTGGTTTCTGGCTTATGAGGAAAATTTAATATTACACTCCCTTTGCATGAGATTTCTTCTTATACATTGAAAAGTAGCTGCTGCGACCTTTCTTAACCCTCCCTTCCTTCCTCATCCGCTCTCTCCCCCTCTCCCTCCCTCCCTCCACCTCTCTCTCTCCTTCTCTCACTCCCACTCTCTCAGAATTTAGCCTTTGCTGTTTACAAAACTTCTACTTCAGTTCTTTTTTTTTTTTTTTTTTTTGGTTGCATATGCCAAGTCACCATAAGAGCACTGTCAGAATTATGCCATTATTTCTCAAAATTTGCTTTGAAAATCACTGTAAGATACATACTGGCCTAGGTGTGTAGTTCAAATGGTGGAATGTATCTTAGCATGTGCAAGACCCTAGGTTCAATCCCCAGTACAAAACAACAACAAAAAAAAGCGATAGATCACACCAAGCTTATCTTTACTTTCTGAGTTAGAACAAAATAAATTCAAATCTCTAGATTTTATTTCACTTGTGAAATCATGGGAATTTGCATCCAGAAACCTCTGACTTGTAATTGATTATTTAAGTTATATCACTAAGTTTATCATTTGCCATAAGTAAATACAACCTATTTATTACATTGTAGCTCTAAAATATATTTATATATATGTATATCTACATATAAGTACGCATATATATGTACATTTATGTATATATACATATAATTTACTGTTCTGTATTTTTGGTGAATGTTTTCTAAGTAAAATTTCTGCCTTTATTTGAGAATGCATTTACTTACTCTATATGTCTTCTAAATAAAATAACTACAAAATAACTTGTTAGAAACTACATTAATAATAACTAATATTTATTGAGCATTACATTCTCGGGTTCTATGGTAAGCACTTTGCATGTTACTTTGTGTTAATTTCACAACATCCTTATGAGATGGGAGAGTTATAAATAAGGAAAGTAAGGTACAGAGAGGTTAAATAACTTGCCCCAGATCACCCAGCTAAAAATGTTGTGGATCTAGTACTCAAACTGAAACAGTTTTACTTTAGACCTTCCAATTTAACCAATATGCTATATTGCTAAATTTTTATACATTTCTTAGAGAATCATAACTCATTATGATAGAGTTATAATTGTATAAATCCTTTAAATTGTTTCTTTAATCTCTCAAAACTATTCTTACTCAAATAAATTAACTTGTCTTCTAACACTGGTTAAGAGGCTTTTGCTTGAATGTACTTATGAATAGTGCATAATCTAGTGTGTGCATTATTCCTTAAGGTTTTTCTAAGTTTCATGATCATAAATATATACTTAAAGTAGTTTTAAGAACTTTCTGTGTATTTAATAAATTGTGATCAGAAAGAAATCCAATGAATGAATATATCTGTTGGATTTACTGAATGCCACAAAGAACTGTAGCTCTTTCATTCCCCAAATGATATTTTTCAGGTGAATCTTTGTAGTCCCTACTTGTTATTGAGAAGAGCAGTTTTGGCTTGTTTACGTCAGCTTGTACAGAGAGAAGCATCTGAAGTTTCAGAACATGCTGTTATGCTTGCTAAGGATAGCAGAGAAAAGTTGACCCCAGGTAATTCTTTTTATCAACATATGTCTAGCTTAAATTATTGTTTTAACCTTAAATTTTCATTATATACCTGAGTCTTTTTAACAAAAATTTAAATTACTACATAGTATGTTTTAAACCTACTGCAAGAAAGAATGACTAGGTCTGGGGTTATGGCTCAGTGGTTGAGTGCTTGCTTGGCACGTGTAAGGCATGGGTTTGATCCTCAGCACCACATAAAAATAAATAAATAAAATAAAGGTATTGTGTCCATCTACAACTAAATAAAAATAAAAAGAAAGAATCACTAATTATCATTTCATCCCTTGATTTAAGAGCAATGGTTCTCAGACCGAAGTCCCTTAACCAGCAACATTCACCTCACCTGAGAACTTATTAGAAATATCCCTGACCTCCTGAACCATAAATCTGGGAATAAAGCCCAGCAATCTGTATTTTTATAGTCAAAAGTTTTTATAATCCCTGTGTTAGTAGTGAAGTTTGCAAGTCATTGGTTTACAGCAAGTTTTTTCATGTCAGTCAACTAATTGAATTTAGCCTGTAAGTAATTTATCATACATAATTCCCTTTGCCAAAATCTCATTTTAATAAAACATTTTAGGTGAGTCTGCTAAAAGTTAAAGTGTTTTTATGCCCCTTCTACATCTTGGAGCTAAATTTAAAAAAACTTTTTTTTTTTTTTTTGTATCAGGGATTGTACCCAGGGGCACTTAACCACTGAACCACATCACCAGACCTTTTTTATTTAGGTTTTGGTTTTGCAGGGGAGGGGGGGGGTGCCTTTTTTTTGTGTGTGTGTGGCAAGAGGAGGAGGAGTGGTGGAGGGGTAATCAGTGATTGAATTCAGGGGCACTCAACCACTGAGCCACATCCCTGACCCTATTTTGTATTTTATTTAGAGACAGGGTCTCACCAAGTTGCTTAGCACCTTGCTTTTGTTGAGGCTGGCTTTGAACTTGTGATATTCCTGCCTCAGCCTTCCCAGCTGCTGGAATTACAGGCGTGTGTGCCACCACACCCAACCCAAAAGTGCAGTAGTTCACACCCATAATCCAGCAGCTTGGGAGGCTGAGGCAGGAGGATCATAAGTTCAAAGCCAGCCCCACAACTTAACAAGACCCTGAGCAACTTAGTGAGACCTTAACTCAAAATTTTAAAAAGGGGAGGAGGTGGGAAATGGGGATGTGGTTCAGTGGTTAAATGCCCCTAGGTTTAATCTCCAGTACCAAAAGAAAGAAAAAAAATGTTCTAACTTGCATGTAAATTCAAAGAAACTATTAGCCTGCAAAAATAGTAATAATGTCTCACATATACATATGCATAGTTTCCAAAATACTGTCATACTTTTAGAAAGTCACAAAGCCTTCACAAAGCTATCCAATATCTTAAAGCTTTCAGCTTCATAATGTATTTTACTTTCAATAGTCTGGTTTTTTTAAAATATTCATTTCTTTTAGTTGTACAAAATGCCTTTATTTCTACTTATTTATTTTTATGTGGTGCTGAGAATCAAACCCAGGGCCTTGCACGCTCCAGGCTAGTGCTCTACCGCTGAGCCACAACCCCAGCTCAACTTTCAATAGTCTATTCTTTATTTTTTTTTAATATTTTTTTGTTGTAGATGGACACAGTATCTTTATTTATTTTTTTGTGGCGCTGAGGATCGAACCTAGTGCCTCACATGTGCAAAGCAAGCGCTCTACCACTGAGCTACAGCCTCAGCCCCTCAATAGTCTGTCTGTTCTTTAAATTGCAGTTTTATTATCATATTAAAACTTTTGTGATCACTTGAATTAGTCAGCATGACTGAACTGATAACATTATTCATCAAATAGGGTTGCAAAATTCATTTGAAAACTATTCTGGGGAGGGGGGATAGTAGAGGATAGGAAAGGTAGCAGAATACAACAGTTACTAATATGGCATTATGTAAAAATGTGGATGTGTAATTGATGTGATTCTGCAATCTGTATTTGGGGTAAAAATGGGAGTTCATAACCCACTTGAATCGAATGTATGAAATTTGATATGTTAAGAGTTTTGTAATGTTTTGAATAACCAATAAAAAAAACTATTCAAACTATATTCATGGTTGTTAGCTTTAACCAGAGAATTTTAATCTAATAGTGTCAGATGTTTTCCCCAATGGGACATTCAATTTGTATTTTCTGTTGCTTTAGGCTCTAATCATATAAACATGCTAGTAGTACATGTTCCTAGAAATGTTAAATTAGCTATCTGATTAAAATTATAGTAAATAATTAATTGTGTTAATCTTTTTTTAAAATATTTTAATTTTTCAGACCCATAGAAAAGTTGAAAGAGCCATATAGTGAACACATAGATTCATTACTTTTTTGTAACACTTATTTTTTAATAATACTTATTTTAGTTCTCTGTCTATAAACACAAAGGTTTTTAAATAACTTTATTTTTTTTTTGTTTTGTTTTAATGTGGTGCTTAGGATTAAACCCAGTGCCTCACACATGCTAGGCAAGCACTCTACCACTGAGCCACAACCCCAGCCCAACACACATATTTTTTCCCCAGTCATTTCAAAGCAGTCTGCAGACCTGACAATTCAATTCTAAATACTTTAATTTGCATTTCCCAAGGACATTTCTTTCACATAACCAAATCCCATTTATATACATAAGAAAACATTGATTTAATAGCATCATAGACTTATAGTCTTCAGATTTCTCCCATTATCACAAAAAATGTCCTTTGTGGCTCCTACCTATCCTTTTCCCCCCAACCAAATCTAGGATCCAGTCATTACTCATGTGATAACATTAGCTGTTAAATCTTTTGTGTGTGTGTGTGTGTGTATGTGTGTGTATTATTGAGGATTGAACCCAGGGATGTTCTACCACCAAGCTACATTCTGGCCCCTTTTTTTATGTTTTATTTCGAGACAGGATCTCTCTAAATTGCTGGAGCTGGCCTCAAACATGTGGTCCTCTTACTTCAACCTCTCCAATGGCTGGGATTATAGATGTGCACCAACAGGTCCAGCTATTAGACATACTTTTAGACTCCTAATCTGAAATATTCCTATCATCTCCTTCTGATTTTAAAACTAATTCCACTTTTAAAACAGTCTAGCATAGGGCTGGGACTGTAGCTCAGTGGTAGCGCACTTGCGTGACTTGTGTGAGGCACTGGGTTCGATTCTCAGCACCGCATATAAATAAATAAAATAAAGGTCTATCAACAACTAAAAAATTTTTGAAAAAAACAGGCTAACATGATCTTTAGCATCTAAATTATTTCATAAGTTCTAGATGAATTAAATATTCAAGAGAATATTTATTTGGGACATTATCAGGACTAAAGACAATAGATGATAAATCAAGCCTTATATTTCTTCTTAGAAATGATTTGTTACTTTACGTAAGAATATTGTGTAGTGATTTATATTTGTTGATAGTTCATAATAGCTTTGCTGTAGTAATTAATTTTCCTACAATTATTGTTTTTTATTTGTTTTGTATTCTCATGTTGAAAAATTTAGAGCCTTTATACCAAGATGAGGAAAGTCATTGATTATGTTTATTGATTTGAAATTAACTTTAGAGAAAAAATAAAATAATATGTGCTGTGTTGAACTTTAATTGGGTGATATTTACCTAGTTTAAAAAGAAATATTAATAACTCTTACTAAAGACTTATCATTCAGTGACATTACATAAAAATATACAGGTTCATAAATAATCTCAAAATTCAGTTATGAACTAAATTCAATGTCAGTAGATTAAGGCACAATAGTTCTTTAAAATATATTTATGTAGTAATATTTAATAACTACTGAATGTGTGTACTTCTCATATGGCAGTTTTGTTTTCTGTATTACTTAGATCATCGGTTTTCTTCTTGTCAGATGCTAACATTGGAGAAATGGGCCTTGAAGGGGCATTATTGGCCTTACTAGACAAAGAGACAGATCAGAGATTGTGTCATGATATCAGAGAGACTTTAAATCACATGCTAACATCTATGGCTGTGGAAAAACTCTCTCTTTGGTTAAAACTTTGTAAAGAAGTACTTGCTGCATCAGCTGGTAAGTACTGGTAATTACCGTATGAAATGATAAAATTGAAAGTAAAAACTATAGAAAATTATTTGCCACTGACCATTCATTAGTTTTTTCTACTTGAATTACAGTTGTCTAGTCATTGTTTTCTTAAACTGAAGATTCTACTTGTAATGTTTTAGAATTCTCTGTAATTTTTTTTTTTAAGAGAGAGTGAGAGGGGAGAGAGAGAGAGAGAGATTTTTTTTTAATATTTATTTATTTATTTATTTATTAGTTTTCAGGGGACACAACATCTTTGTTGGTATGTGGTGCTGAGGATCGAACCCGGGCCGCACGCATTCCAGGAGAGCGCGCTACCGCTTGAGCCACATCCCCAGCCCGAATTCTCTGTAATTTGAACAGTATTTAAGGCTGCTTTTTTTTTTTTTTTTTTAATTAGAGGTGTTTATTGCGAGCTAACTCGGTCCTCCGCGCGCACACACAGCAACTGGTGATGCTGAGAGGCCCCTAGCCCAGGGTTTGCAGCAGTTTTTTTTTTTTTTTTTTTTTTTTTTTTGTGAGAGAGGAGAGAGAGAATTTTTAATATTTATTTTTTAGTTCTCGGCGGACACAACATCTTTGTTGGTATGTGGTGCTGAGGATCGAACCCGGGCCGCACGCATGCCAGGCGAGCGCGCTACCGCTTGAGCCACATCCCCAGCCCTTTTTTTCTGTTTTTATTGTCTTAACATTCTTGTATCAAACAGTTAAAAAGTAGAGTCATTATTTATAATAGGAAATACCTAACTTATAATGGATCCATTATTTTTTTGGTACATGTAATAAATATTTGAGGGATTGCAGCAAATCAACTTAATAGAAAACTTAGTGAGCAAACTAATTCCTCCATATTTAGTAATGTTAATTTAAAATAGTATTATAGGGCTGGGGATGTGGCTCAAGCAGTAGCGCGCTCGCCTGGCATGCGTGGGGCCCGGGGTTCGATCCTCAGCACCACATACATACAAACAAAGATGTTGTGTCCCCCGAAAACTAAAAAATAAATATAAAAAAATTCTCTCTTTCTCTCCCTCTCTCTCCCTCTCTCTTAAAAAAAATAAAAATAAAATAAAATAGTATTATAAAATGTTTTTCCCCTAATGTCTTTGCTAATACATGACAATTATAAGAATGTACACTTGATTCTTTAAAGTGTATATACTTAAAGAGAGGAAATACATGAGAAGAAGAAAAAAGATAGAAACCAATTCTATTCCAGGAACTGTATATGTTCTATCTGATTTAATCCTTTAACTCATCCTATAAATAGACAGTATTATTCCTTTTTGCAGAAGAGGAAAGCTTAGACAGGTAAGTACCTTGCCCAATGATACAAATTCAAGCCTAAGCCTACATAACTTTAAAATCCATAAATTTTCCACTAGGTTTCATTAGAGCCCAATTTAGTTATATAAATGTTATAATTTAATGTGGTTCTGATCTCTGAATTATGTGAAAGGAAAAGGATACCATATGATTCCTGGAATTTTTTTGTATTCTCTCTTCATCTCTTCCAGTGATTTATACCTGTTCTTTCAACCATAGCTCTGCATGTTTTCTTGCTCTCTTCTATCCTCACTACTTGAGAATTAACAAGGACTTTTCCTTTAGGGAAAAAAAAAATTATATGTGCACATTAGACTGGTCTTTTTTTTTTTTTTTTTTTTGGTGTCTCACTTTTTAAAATTTTTACATTTATACTCCCTGAAAACACCTTTCAGTCTATTGATTTCTTAGTCATAAGATAGCTTTGCCATAACTTGATTAGTGATATCTTTACTATCTTAACACCAAAAAATATTGACATGTAAGATAGTTTAGAAGAGCAAGATGGTTTGTTTGATAGCGTTAATTCCATTTTAAGTTGAATTTAACAGTAAATAAGAAGCAATACTTGATTATGGTTCCAGCCATAAGCATAACTTTGAGATGACAGCAGAGGGTCTCTAGTAAAAAAAATATTTTCAGATAGTTTTTAGTGTATTTAAGATAATCTCTTTAAGTTCATTCAAAGACCCAGCATTGTAGGGGCTGGGGTTGTGGCTCAATGGTAGATCACTTGCCTAGCACTTGGGAGGCACTGGGTTCCATCCTCAGCACCACATAAAATAAATAAATAAATAAATAAAAGACCCAATGTTAAAAGAGCTCAAGGGACTGGGTACATGTAATAAATATTTGAGGGATTGCAGCAGATCAGAGATTGTGCCATAATATCAGAAAGACTTTAAATCACATGCTAACATCTATGGCAGTGGAAAAGTTCTCGATTTGGTTAAAACTTTGTAAAGAAGTAGCTCAATGGTAGAGCACTTGCTTAGCATGTGTAAGGCACTGAGTTCGATCCTCAGCGCCACATAAAAATAAATAAAATAAAGGTATTGTGCCCATCTACAACTAAAAAAATATTTTTAAAAAAACAGCTCTGCAGTAGACCCCACTCATACTCCCAACTATAGAATTTTTAGCTTCCTTTAGTTTAATCATCTGTGGGCTTGGGGTTGATAATTACTGCATTATCTAGTATTATACTTGGTTTTTCACTTTGAGTATATTTTAACAACTTGATTATCAGCTCTCATAGCACTTCCTTTAGACATCACTGTTATCTATACTTATTATACATAGTTATTCGATGTTATTATAAAGGTATATGCTTGCCATCCATGGTGGCACACACCTTTAATACCATCGACTTTGGAGGCTGACAATTCAAGGCCAGCCTCAGCATCTTGGCAAGACCTATCACAAAATTTGAAAATAAAGGTTTGGGAATGTAGCTCAGTGGTAAAGGACCCCTTGGCTCAATCCCCGTTACCAAATGATTTTTTTAAGTGTATGCTTGATTAATAGTAATTCTAGTGTGCATTTGAACTCATTTTTTGTGTTCTCTTAAAAATATACCTTTTGTGGGGCTGGGGATATGGCTCAAGTGGTAGCACACTCGCCTGGCATGCATACGGCCTGGGTTCGATCTTCAGCACCACATACAAATAAAGATGTTATGTCCGCCAAAAACTAAAAATAAATATTAAAAATTCTCTCTCTCTCTCTCTCTCTCTCTCTCTCTCTCTCTCAAAAAAAAAAATATGTACCCCATTTGAATCAAATATATGATATGTCAAGATCATTGTAATGTTTTGAGCAACTAATAAAAAAATTAATATAATATATAATATATATATATATATATATATATATATATATATATATACCTTTTGTATATATACAATAGAATATTACTCGGCCATAAATAAAAATTAAATTATGGCATTTCCCAGTAAATGGATGGAACTGGAAACTATCATGCTAAGTGAAATAAGCCAGTCTCAAAAAGCCAAAAGCCAAATATTCTCTCTGATAAGCAGATACTAACACACAAGAAGGGGTGCAGGGAATAGAAGTACTTTGGTTTAGACAAAGGAAAATGAAGGGAAGGGAGGAAGGTTGGGAATTGGAAAGACAGAATGAATCAGACATTTTTTCCTGTGTTCATATATGAATACATGACCAGTGTAACTCCACATCATATACAACCACAAGAACGGAAATTTATACTCCATGTATGAATAATAGGTCAAAATACATTCTGCTGTCATGTATAACTAAAAAGAACAAATGAAAATTTTTTAAATATATACCTTCCAATTGATTGTAATCCTGTGTATTTTCCCTTGATAAAAGATTTTGCAACTATAACTTGTGTGGATACGATGCAAGAGGAAGAAGGTCATAAGCTTGATGATGCCTCAGTCCTGACCACCAGAAGTGATGAAAAACCCCATCCTTTTACCAATCCCCGATGGGCTACTAGAGTCTTTGCTGCTGAATGTGTCTGTAGGATAATTAACCAGTGTGAGAATGCAAGCAGTGCACATTTTGACATTGCTTTAGCACAAGAAATGAAAAAAAGGGATTCAAGAAGTAAGTGGCATAGTGATGTAAAGACGAAGAGATACACATAGAAATTCTGCCTGCTTATGGTTTTCATATATATTTTAACAATAAAGCCAAAAGATTATTTTTATCCTTCCAAATCAGGTATGAAGTTTGATTACAATATTTATGTAAGCTACCGGTTAGTACCTTTTTTAATGTTTAAATACATTTTTCATGATAAGCTTCTTAAATTTGCATTCATTTTTGATTGCACATGCAATGAGTTAAGTTTATAGAGAATGATCATATTCTTGGGAAGTAACGTGTGTTGGCTAGTTCCCAAAATGAATTTTCTGAATTGTAACTTTTAACAATTTTGCTTATAGTTTATTTCAGTGTCATGAATATTACCTAAAAATATTTGAACCAGTGTAAATTAAGCCTAATTGCAAGATCATTTTGACTTTGTTCAGTTTTATTTTTACCTACAAATGTGTATGTGTTCATGGTTTGGTGTCTGATTTTTAGAATTCATGTAAGCATATAATTATTCAAAGTCACAATGCACTTTTATGAGTAACCTAGTAATATTCTTTATTAGACAAAAGAATTACAAAGCAGAATGTTGCTGTCACCACTTGAGTATGAATTAGACATCTCTGATTTAATTATTATTTTTTTTAATATTTATTTTTTTTTTTAGTTTTCGGCGGACACAACATCTTTGTTGGTATGTGGTGTTGAGGATCGAACCCGGGCCGCACGCATGCCAGGCGAGCGCGCTACCGCTTGAGCCACATCCCCAGCCCTGATTTAATTATTTTTAAGCAAGCATCTTTTAAGATTTTTATTTGGGATGAGCATTGTGCAAGATATTTATCCGTGTAGAATTATTATGTCATAGATATTTACTGATTTCTGTGCTCCCAAACAAAATATTAGTGAGGTCTTGGGGATGTGACTCAGTGGGAGAATGCTTATGTAGCATGAGAAAGGCCCTGAATTCAATCCCAAGCACCACAAAAATAAATAAAATAATAGAATGGAATAGTAGTTGGCACCGACTACATTTCTCCAATGTGAGCTATAACTTTGTTCTTTGAATTAGTCTCAGATATATTCTGGGTAAAAGTTAGCTGTGTTCAGAAATATTATTGGAACATCTAAATAATTTTCTAATGCCTCTCCCCAAACTTTTGTACCAAAGGATGTTTTGTAGTCATAAGAGGAATTTTATAATTTCTATAGCTAGAGATTTTTTTAATATTCCCATGATTTGTGTATTTAGCAAGATATGTAAAATAAGATAATCTGGTGCATGTAGAGTCACACAAAGCTTTTGTTGTTGTTGTTGTTGTTGTTGTTTGTATTAGGGGTTGAACCCAGGGGCACTTTATCACTGAGCTACATTCCCAGTTCTTTTTAATTTTTGTTTTGAGACAGGATCTCACTAAGTAACTTAATTTGCTGAGGCTGCCTTAAATTTGTGACCCTCCTGCCTCAGCCTCCCAAGTCACTGGGATTACAGTCATGTACCACCATGCACAGCCACAAAGCTTTTTTTAAAGCAACATTAAGGTCCTTGGCTTCAATTTGATATAAAAAGAATAAATTACTGTTTAATTCATCAAAGCCCAAGGTCTCCTAAATACGAAGTAATGTACTTTTATCAGAAAGTCTGAACAAAATATTTATTGAGACTATTAGCATTCTTTTAAAGGATGCTAATTCTGCTTTTGGTTTTTTAATAACTGTATTTAATTATTTGGTTTGAAGTTTTGTGTGTATGCATTTGAGCATATTAAATTCAGCTTTAAAGTCTCAATTTGTTGCAGAGTAAAACAAAGCAGTAAATCAAATCAGAACTACTGAAAAGGGGCTGGGGATGTGGCTCAAAGCGGTAGCATGCTCACCTGGCATGCGTGCGGCCCGAGTTCAATCCTCAGCACCACATACAAACAAAGATGTTGTGTCCACCGAAAACTGAAAAATAAATATTAAAAAAAAATTTAAACAAAAAAAAAAGAACTACCGAAAAAGAAAGTCTATCCTATGAATTTTTTTTAATATTTATTTTTTAGTTGTAGTTGGACACAGTACCTTTATTTTATTTATTTATTTTCATGTGGTTCTGAGGATCGAACCCAGGGCCTCATACATGCTAGGCAAGCGCTCTGCCGTTGAGCCACAACCCCAGCCCAATCCTATGAATTTAAGGAAGAAAAATTATCACATCATAAATCTTAGTTCCAGCGTATTCTATTTCTTAATAAGGCATTTTTTAATCTTGTAGATGACTTTTTGGTGTTACATCTTGCTGACTTAATTCGCATGGCTTTTATGGCTGCCACAGATCACAGTGATCAACTCCGTCTTTCTGGCCTTGAAACACTGTTAGTTGTTATTCGGCGATTTGCAGCTATTCCAGAACCAGAGTTTCCAGGTCATGTGATTCTAGAACAATATCAAGCCAATGTAAGCACTTTCTCTTAGAAAAATTTTTAAATTAAAAACAACAATAAAATGTCTATACAACTATTTTGCATGTCACCTTTCAAATTATATAAGTGAGGATATTTCTCTTCTAACATATCACCAGTATCATCACCATGTAGAAAATACATACATTTGTGGAAGAAATCTGACAGCTATTAGTTTATAAAGTTTCAAGTACAAGCAAAATGGTACATAAAATAGGTATTTTATAACTTTAAGGATTAATTTTCATAATTAAAACCTTGGTAATATGAAGGAGTGGAGGATTTCAGAAATGAAATCTTATACAAAATGTCTGAATAAGTAATATAACACCAAATATCCAGATTACATTAAATCATTACTCCTAGAATAAATAGAATGTTATACTTAACATCCTTTTTTAAAAAAAAAATTATAATTTTTTAACTGATTGTGTTTGACTGGTACATTGTAAAAGCTAGAAAGAGAAAGGAAGATAACAAAATCCTTATCTGTCTTATAATCCTCTAACAGCATTCATCCAAGCATGTCTCTCATTATGATTTAGAGGCAAGTTGTGATAACTAGCAATTAAGGAGACCAGAGCAATTCACTAGTTGGTAAACAATCTTATCCCTTTTTCCCAGTAAGTAATGCTAGTGCATACTTAGGGAGAGAGCAAAAAGAAGGAATTGAAGTTACATGCAACTGTCATATTAGACTAAAATATTATAATTCAGCTTAATTGAAGGGAGAAATACAATTACAACTCATTTAGGCAGAAAAAGGAAAATTATTGTCAGGAATCTTTTAGTTGGCTCCACTGTCTTCTGCATGGCTTTATTCTGAGGTTTGTCTTTCTAAGTGAGATTAAGATGACTCTCAAGTGCAAAAAATAAATCCTCTTTTGCAGTTCAGAATTCATTGTTCTGAATTGCAGGAATACTATATCGAAGATAGCTTAAAGTGATGGGATATTGATAAATGAAAGGGTTGGTTCTAAGACTAAAAAGTTAATAAAAAGCACAGATCATGAGAAGGGGGGGGGAAATGATGGCTCTCTCAGTACCCAAGTTCTTTTAAAGAGACAGTACTACTTTTCCAGTACTCCCAACAAAAGTCTTAAGAGCTTTCAGTATACCGGTGTGGGTCCCTGGAGCACATGGACTACGAGGTAGGGGAGAAATAGTTCCCCTAAGGAAAACTAGGAATCCCATTATCTAAAAATAAGGGGAAATATGCAGAGCAGGCAAAACCAACAGGTGCCATAATACCTATTAAAAATACATGATTTTAAAATCAGGTTAAAAAGGAGAACTTGTGCTCTCTTATTGATGTTTGATTTGTCATATAATTTCTCTTCAGGTAGGAGCAGCACTTAGACCAGCCTTCACTTCAGAGACACCACCCGATGTGACTGCCAAAGCATGTCAGGTAAATGGTTAAAAAGACACAGCTTAAAAATGGTCTTAGGAAACAGATCAGTTAGTGATTGAAGCCATGGTTATCTTCTCATTGATCTCAACTTACCATTTTTCTTTTCTTAAGTTTAGAGAACTTCCTTTTCCTTTTTCATAATTGCATGGTAACCCTATCTATGAATATGTCATAATTTATTTAAACAGTTTTATATTGATGGACATATAGGGTTTTTGGTCTTTTGCTACAATATTATGATCTTATGGCTAGGAGTATGGTTCAGTGGTAGAGTGCATGTGTGAGGCCCTGGGTTTAATCCTCAGCACCACATAAAAAAAATAATAATAAAGTTATAAAAATGTTTTAGAAAATTATAAATGAGAGATTAAATTTTTAAAAATATTATGATCTTCTGCATAGGTCCTTTTTTGAGGGAACTGGGGGAAGGGTTCTGGAAATTGAATTGAATCCACACCCTGGCACGTGCTAGGCAAGCTCTCTACCACTAAGTTACACCCTTAGCCTTTTTTCTATCTACGTGATAGAGTAAAAAGGGTATCTCATAAGAGATTGAATTGGTATTTCAAATGAGGCTGAACATTTTTTTGATATGTCTAAGAGCCATATAATACACAGTCTTAAAAACTTTTCTTGAAGTGGATTGTCAAACACTTGACATAAAATAATTAAAAACAGGACTGTCATGAATAAATTAATTATAAACATAATGGAAAAACCTAATTTTAGTCAGTTCTTTCTAATCTTTTTTCTAAATCTAATTTTTAATCAGGTGCTGGGGATTGAACCCAGGGCCTCATGCATGCTACCTGAGCACACACTCTAACATTGAACTGCACCCTAGTGCCTCAGCTTTCTTTTACAGATTGTATTTACAAAACTTTGAGTGCCTTCAATAATCAGAGAACTGTACAAAATATTGTACTGAGTCTCTAATTTGTCATCACTTCATTATATGTGTTCTTATTATAAACTACTTGAAATCTTCTGTGAAGTGAGACAAAAAGTAATACAGACGCTCCTCAACTTCCAGTGGGTTTGCATATTGATAAACATATCATAAGCTGAAATACCGTAAATAGAATATGTATTTAACATACGTAGCCTACCAAATATCATAGATGTAGAGTGCCAGTTGATTTACGGAGTAAATCTCACTACTGTGAAACTGACTAGGAGCTATGGCTCCCTGCTGCTACCCAGCATCATGAGGGCTAGTGTTGTGCATATCACTAGCCCAGGAAAAGGTCAAAATTCAAAGTACAGTTTCTACTGATGCATACATATCACCTTTGTATCATTGTAAAGTCAAAAAAACATTAGGTTGAACCATGATAAGTCAGGGACCACCTGTGTATGAAGGGGAGCAAATGAATTTCTTCTAGAAAAAGAGAAGTACCATGATACCTGGAAAAAAAAACATAGACAACGCCTGATAATTTAGTAAAGTTTCTGCATTGCAGAATTATGAATAAATTTTGTTTTTAAAATTAAAAATACAGAGTTGCGGTTGTTCTTCAGTGGTAGAGTGCCCGCCTAGCGTGTGCAAGGCCCTGGGTTCCATCCTCAGCACCACATAAAAATAAATAAATAAAGGTATTGTGTCCAACTGCAACTAAAAAATAAGTATTAAAAAAATATATTTTCATCAAAAGAATCAAAATTCATTGGAGTCTTGGGATGTAACTCTGGTAGAGCATTTGTCAAGCATGTATAAGGCCCTGGGTTCAATCCACGGCAACCCAAAAAGTTCTTCATTGGAGTTTTGTATGTTAAGTACTTTATCTTTTAATCAAGTTACAGTACCACACAATGTCTAGTTTTAAATAGAGAGATGAAGTAGTCAAGATTAAGATTTAATTAAAAATGTTAATCCAAGCATTAAGACATGATTTCATAGTTTCATTTTTCCAAACTAGTAACATCTAAAATTCTTCAATTTATTTACGAAGCAGCACTTTTGTTTATTAAGTTGCATTGATTTCCTGGCTTACACTTCCTTCCCTTTTGAAGTGCTGACTTTGATCACTGTTACCAGCTGTATTCTATTGTGTATATCAATGACAAGATGGTTTCAGTGACTAGATTCCTGATATGCCATTGAGCTCTGCTAAACTCACAAGAGAAATATTTATTTTTAAATCTAACTTTTGATTTTCTCAAAAACCAGGTTTGCAGTGCCTGGATAGCAAGTGGAGTTGTAAGTGACCTTAGTGATCTCCGAAGAGTTCATCAGTTGCTGGTTTCATCATTAACAAAAATACAGGCTGGAAAAGAAGCTCTAAGTCACTTATATAATGAAAGTGCTTCTACCATGGAGATCTTAGCTGTTTTAAAAGCCTGGGCAGAGGTTAGTACTTTTTAATTTGTAACTGGAATTTTGGAATTTATTAATAAACACCTTAGGATATCAACTGAAATTAACTTTTATGAAACAGTAAATCTCCAGGCATGGTGGTGCACACCTGTAATCCCAGGAACTTGAAAGACTGAAGCAGGAGGATTACAAGATTGAGGCCATCCTCAGCAATTTAATGAGTCTCTAAGCAACTTAGCAAGACCCTGTGTCAAAATAAAAAGTTAAAAGGGCTAGGGATATGGCTCAGTTGTTAAGGACCCCTTAGTTCTATCCCCAGTACCAAAAAAAAAAAAAAGTTAACTGTAAAAAAAAAAAAGACTTCCAACATGACATTTACTTATATGTTAATTAACATTTTGATCAAAATTCAGTAATAATTCTCTTACCTATGTACAAGGGGGGTTTGATCCACCACACAGAAAAAAGAGTCCTCATTGTCTGCTGCTTTAAGCAGGAACAATTATGAACCAGAGAAAGGTCCTAATAGTCAATGAAAATAAACTTTTATTGAAGTCAGTTCTTGAATATATGCAACTGCTTGTATGTTCTGTCAACTCTATAACACATACTTTAATGTTTGTTAATGCTCTTTCATAGAATGACATTCAGATACTAAGTAGCAGTCACTCATTTTTAAGAATAAAGGAATCTTATAATAATATATTTACTTTATATTTATTTAATTTCTAATCAGGAGCAAAGTTATATCATTTGTTAGTTTACTATGGAAATTTTAACATACACAAAAGCAGACAGAATAGTATAATGAATATACATATAAACCAGCTTGAATAGTTATCAAACATGGCTAGTCTTGGTTTATGTATCATTTTAATGAATATATGAAATCAGATTGCAACTCAGAAAATTAGCCAACTGTACAAAAGGGTTTTCTCCAATAGTGCTATTTTAAGCCTTAAGGTTGTAAACTCTCAATGTTTGTTGTCATTTACTGTTGACAAGACTTTGGTTAGGAAGTAGTTCTGCCTACATTTAGTAACTGGATCTAAGTGTCTTTAACAGTCAACTTTTTATGCTTTGAAAGCATATGATTTTCCTAGAGAAAACAAATTCTGTAACCTATTTTATAAATAAGTCTTTGGAGTAGGCACAGTGGCACACGCCTGTAATCCCAGCAGACCAGGAGGCTAAGGCAGAAGGATCACAAGTTTGAGGCCACCTTCAGCAACTTAATGAGGCCCTAAGCAACTTGTTGAGACCCTGCCCGAAAGTAAAAAATAGAAAGGGTTGGGAATGTAGCGCAGTGGGTTCAATTCCCAATACCAAAAAAAAAAGAAAAAAAAAAAAAACAGAAAGAAGTCTTTGCTCATTGGTGTTATTTATAATAATTTAAGTCTGTGGGCTCTTGATTAAGCCCATTAACTCCTCTTATTCTTTCCTCAGTAAAATAAAGACTAACCCACATTCTATGAAACTGAAGTCCATAATTCTTCATCTGAAATCCTTAGAGCCAGATATATCTGGAATTCAGAATTTGGAGGATTTTAAGAAACTATTATGGTATATATTCTGTGTCTCCATCTGAGAAGTCTGGGGCAATTCCATAGACTCTATAATCAAACACATTAGTATATCTATATTACAATTTTTTGTATTTGTACTGCATTCTATCTAGACATTATACGTGAATTAAGTCAGTTTTGCCACTAGATTAGTTTATCATGAACTTATATTTTTCAGATTTTTTTTAGTGTTGCCGGTAAAGGGACAGTACATGTTATATATGTTATGTACAATGTTAATTGTTTACCATTCTGTGATCCATGTTAAATCCATTTATGGGGGCTGGAGATGTGGCTCAAGCGCTCGCCTGGCATGCATGTGGCCCAGGTTCGATCCTCAGCACCACATACAAACAAAGATGTTGTGTCCACCAAAAACTAAAAAATAAATCTTAAAACTCTCCCCCCCCTCCTCTCTCTCTCTAAAAAAATAAATAAATAAAAATAAATCCATTTATGTAAATGAATTTTAATGAAAACATTTTCAGTATTTCAGCTTTTCAGTTCAGAGATAGCTGCCTGAAGCCATATTTTGAGATTCATCCATTACCCGGCTTAGTGAGAAAGAGTGCTATGAAAAATTATTTGTAGCTATCATGTTTTTTTAAGTACACAGTGGTAGCCTATTCACCAGGTGTATCTTTTTACCCCAGTTTTGTGTGTGTGGTTACACATGTATGCCTCTGTATATTACAATACTTTTCAAATTCATTATGCTCACCTTTTCATCAGACACAAGATTTTACTGTTTATAAATTAATCTTTAACAGGTCTACATAATTGCTGTGCAAAGACATAAAAACAACAAGCAAACTTTGAAAACTACCAGCTATTCAGAAGAGAGTGTCAGAAATGGGTCAAATTCATCGTATGGACTGCTTGACTTGGTCTACACAGATCTTGACACACTAAGCAGACTCTGGCTTGCTGCACTTCAGGATTTTGCTCTTTTAACTTTGCCTTCAGAATTTGCTTCCCAACTTCCTGTTGATGGTAAGGAAGTAAAATAATTAGGTATTTCCTAGAGTGACAATAACTAACATTTCCAAAACTTCTTCTTTAGCAGATAACGTTTATCTGATGCATTTTCCTCAGAACAATTTTCATTCACAGGATAAGTCTCCAAGAGTTGCTTCAGAATAGACACCCAGGAGTTCATTCCTGAGGTCATAAGTCATGCATATCACCTCATAAGGTATTGCCAAATCACTTTCTGAAGTGATTATAACCATTTTGTATGCCCACCAACAACATGTTTCTATTTCTTTCCACCTTCCCAACATGATATATTATCATTATGATTATAAAATAGTATTTCATTGTTTTTTATTCCTTTGATGATCTTTTTTGTATATTTATAGTCTCTGTAAGTTGCTTTTTCCATAAATATCCTAATCATAATCTTTTCTTTGCCTGTTTTCTCTTTGGTGTTTGTCCCTTTCTTACTGATTCATTAATCCTTTTATATACATTTTAATACTGCTCCTTTGTAGTGTGTGTCTTATACATATTTTCTCAATCTTTAGCTTGTCCTTTTATGTCTTTAAAATTAATTATCAGTCACTTATGGTTTGTGTTTTTGTATATTACCTGATACCTGAATAAGACCTATCAGCTTTAAAGTTTTGCCTTTTAGGGCTGGGAATGTGACTCAGTGGTAGAGTGCTATAATTAGCATACATGAAGCCCTGGGGGGATCCCCAGCACCAAAAAAAAACTTTTTTTTTCCTTTTACATTTTAAACTTTAGTTAAACTGAATGTGTAAGTGTGGAAGGAGATAGGAATCTAATTTTATAGTAAGTTAGTAATGCCATTTTATGTGTTGGATATCTGGTAGCCACTCTTACTCTTCCTAATGTTATCTCAAAGCATCTTGGCTGTTATTGTCTCTTTATTTCATGATATGTATTTTAGATTCAGCCTGTTGAGTTCTATTAGAATTTTGATGGTATTTAACACAAAGAAATGTTAGAGTATTTAGCAAGAGCCTGTCTCAAAACAAATAATAAAAAAGGGCTGATTTGGGGGATGGGGCTATAGCTCAGTTGGTAGAGTGCTTGCCTTGCATGCACAAGGCCTTGGGTTCAATCCTCAGCACCACAAAAAAAGAAAAAGTGGGGAGAGGCGCTGATTTGGGATGTAGTTTAGTGGTAGAGTGCCCCTGAATTCAATCTTTGGTACAAGGGGAGAAGGAATATGTATATGTATGTGTATAAATACGTATTTTTGATAGTATAGCAGCATGAATGAATCTCTAAATATGTTGTAAGGCAGCATAAGTCTATTACAGACACATACATACTGTAGATATGATTTCATTTATATAAAATCTAAGAACAAGCAAAACTCACCTATCCTGATAAAAATTAGAAAGTAAAGCCAGATTCAGTGGTGCATTCCTGTAATCCCAGCAGCTCCGGAGACTCAGGCGGGAGGATTGCGAGTTCCAAGCCAGCCTCAGAAACTTAATGAGGCCCTAAGAAATTTAGTGAGACCCTGTCTCTAAATAAAATATAAAAAAGGGCTGGGGATGTGGCTCAGGGGTTAAGCACCCTTGGTTCAATCCCCAGTACGAAAAAAATAACAATCAGAAAGTAACTTCCTTGGGACTTGAGGGAACTGATAGAAAAGGATGGATGAGTGAATTTTGCAAGTGATAGAAATGGTCTTTATCTTGAAACAGAGAAAAGAGAAAATGTATTGTAAACTAATCTTTTATTTATCCTGAAACAGTTTGATTCCCTCTTTTTTAACTTATTTTTCTTTAGGTGGTGCTTTCTATACAGCAGAGACTAGTGAAAATGCAAAAATGCATTATTACAACTCCTGGGCCCTTATTCTCCATGCTACAGCCTTGTGGCTTACAAGCACAGGCTTTGTTGTTGCTGACCCAGATGAGGGCGCATCTAATCTCTCAAGGCCTGTGACACCAACTTCCATGTGTCAGGATTCATCATCTGGGGCTACAGTAAAGTCCCCTGAGGATGTCTACACTGATAGATTCCATCTTATTTTAGGTGAGTAAAAGAGCTTACAAGATGACAATGCCAGAGGGGTTTTTCTCCTTTTCCTCTTTCTTCCCCTTCCATCCTCCTTCCCTTCCCTTCCCCCTTTTCTTCCTTGAGGAGAGAAGGAAGAAAAGTAAATATCAATTTTGTTTATAAACTACAAGTTTATTTATTTATTTATTGTGTGTGTGTGTATAGTTGTTGATGGACATTTATTTTATATGCAGTGGTAATCGAATCCAATGCCTCACATATGCTAGTTAAGCCCTCTACCACTGAGTCACAACCCCAGCCCCCAAGTTTTTGGTTTTTTGTTTTTTAATTTTTAAATTTTATTTATTTTTGGTACTAGGTATTGAACCCAGGTACACTTAACCACTGAACCACATACCCAGCCTTTTTTTAAATTTTGAGACAGGACCTCACTAAGTTGCTAAGGTTGACATCAAACTTGCAATCCTCTTGCCTTAACCTCCTGAGCCTCTGGGATTCCAGGCATGTGCCACCACGCCCATCAAATCTTTGTCTTTTTGTTGTTGTTGTTGTTGTTGTTTTGTTATTTTTCTGTCCAAATTAAGCCTTGTACTATGCTTTGCCACATAGAGGAGTTATTCTCTTTTTTCTTCTCCTTTCCATATTTTCTATTGGCACATTATATTGTACATATGATGGGATTTGTTGTTGTTTTCAAATATGCATATAATATAACAATATAATTTGGGCAGTATTCCTTCCCAGCACTTCCAGAGGGGTTACTCTTTTTTTGGCAGGGGGGTCCCAGGGATTGAACTTGGGCACTTGGCTACTGAGCCACAACTGGCCATATTTTGTATTTTATTTAGATACAAGGTCTCACTGAGTTGCTTGATGCCTTGCTTTTGCTGAGACTGAGTTTTAACTCATGATCCTCCTGCCTCAGCCTTGCAAGCTGCTGGGTTTACAGGCATGTGCCACCATACCCCGGCCCAGGGGTTATTCTTCAGTTGTACCTTATTGCCTGTCTCTTCTTGTGACTGTCACCTCATTGTTAAGTATCAGTGAGAACTTTGATGTCACTGGGTAAATTTGTATATATTTTATAAAATTAAAAACTTTATTATATTAAGTCTAGAATTCTGTTGTAAGTTGGCTTCAGTATCCAGTCAAATAAATTATAGTAATTTTTGTATGAAAAAACGTCATTCTTTCCACGTGATTTTTAAAAGCTCCATGTCATAGCTACAAATGTTCTGAATTTCTCACTATATACATTAAAAATAGCAATATTACGAGGGACAATTCCCTGTTCTCAACAATTTCAAATTTTAAGAAAGCAAGCTTGCTGGGCGCAATGATGCATGCCTAGAATCCCAGCAGCTGAGGCAAGAAGATCTCGAGTTCAAAGTCATCCTCAGCAAAAGTGAGGCACTAGGCAACTCAGTAAGACCCTGTCTCTAAATAAAATACAAAATAGGGCTGGGAATGTGGCTCAATGGTTGAATGGCCCTGAGTTCAACTCCAAGTACCAAAGACAAAAAAAAATCAGTAAGATTTTTAGATTCATGAAGTTTAATTAATCCATTATTTAGCTTTCCCAGAACTGATTTTATTTTTTATTTGGTGATGTTGCTGGGATTGAACCTGGGGCCTAAGCAAATGTTGTACCAGAACTTCATTTAAAAGTGAGGTGTTTTGGGGCTGGAGTAGTGGCTCGGTGGTAGAGTGCTTGCCTCACATGTATTAGGCCCTGGTTTTAATCCTCAGCACCACATAAATAGAAATAAATAAAATTTTAAAAATATATCCATTGACAAACATACTTTTTAAAAAAAAAAGTGAGGTGTCTTTCTCTCTGATAAGTTGATGCTGAGCCATAATGGGGCAGATGGGGAGAATGGGAAAAATGGAGGAACTGTAATTGGGCAAAGGGGAGGAGGCATGGGGCAGGAAAAATGGTGGAATGAGTTGGACATCATTACCCTAGGTACTTGTATGACTGCACATATGGTGCGACACTATATTGTGTGTATACCCAGAGAAATGAAAAGTTGTGCTGCAGTTGTGTACAGTGAATCAAAATGCATTCTGCTGTCATATAAACCTAATTAGAATAAATAAATAAATTTATTTTTTTAAAAAAAGCAGAACAGGAGATACCTATAAAAAAAATGGGGAAAAAAAGTGAGGTATCTAAGATAACACAGTTTCTTGAATAAATGAAATAATTTTTCATATTTAATGTAGTTCTAAGGAAACAAACTCTAAGTTCAATCCAGATTATTGATGAAATGAAAATAAGTTATAGGGGCTGGGGATGTGGCTCAAGCGGTAGTGCGCTCGCCTGGCATGCGTGCGGCCCGGGTTCGATCCTCGGGCACCACATACAAAGATGTTGTGTCCGCTGAAAACTAAAAAAAATAAATAAATATTAAAAAATTCTCTCTCTCTCTCTCTCTCTCTCTCTCTCTCTCTCTCTCTCAAAAAAAAAAAAAAGAAAGAAAATGAGTTATAAAGGTAAATGATTAAATGAAGTAGATTTGTGATTCATAGCTGTTATTTTTTTATTCCCAGGTCAGAAACGACTAGATTCCTATATCCTTGAGCCTATTAAAAACTTTTCTAAGGGGTGGGGTTGTGACTCAGTGGTAGAGTGCTTGCCTAGCATGTGTGAGGCACTGGGTTTGATCCTCAGCACCATATGTAAATAAATTTAAAAAAAGGTTCATTGACAGCTAAAAATAAATAAATAAATAAAAATTGTTTCTGGGGGGCTGGGTGTGGCTCGGTGGTAGAGTACTTGCCCTGCATGTGTGGGGCACTAGGTTCAATCCTCATCACCACATAAATAAATAAAACAAAATAAAACTGTTGTGTCCATCTACAACTAAAAAAAATTTTAATTTAAAAACATTGTTTCTAGTGGCTGGGATAGCTTGATGGAAGAAAATGTACTTAGCATGTGCAAGGCCCTAGGTTCAATCTCTACCACCCCCCAAAAATAATTTTCTTTTGTTTCCAATTGCCTTAGGATGAGAGCTTTTTAAAAATAGACTTTAGGGCTAGGGTATGGCTCAATAGTAGAGCATTCTCTTGGCACTTGTAAGACACTGGGTTCAATCCTCAGCACCACATAAAAATAAATGAATTAAGTAAAAGCATTGTGTCTGTCTAGACTAAAAAATAAAAAACTTTATAGTTTTGGGGGATGTGGCTCAGTGGGAGAATGCTTGTCTAGCATGTGCAAGGCCCTAGGTTTGATCCCCAGCACTGGAAAAGAAAAAAAAAAAAAGAAAAAAGTAGTAATAATAGTACCTACTTCATTTCATATTATGAAAATTGAGTAAAATGATATATGCAAAGTATAGTGCCTGATACATGATAATCACTCAAATTTTAGTCAAAATAGAGTTGTGAAGTTCTACATACTAACTTCCCTAATACAATTTTATTGTAATTTGTGCATCTTTGAACAACTTAATAGCAATTAAGCAAATTGTACACAAGCCTAGTTGAAATTATTCTTTGTGTATATATAGATAACAAAATTTAAGAGACTTAACATTATTAATTTATGGGTTTTGGTCTTAAAGTCATTGTAATTTAATTTGTACTACCTTTTTGCTAAGTTTATTTGTATCTTATAAAAAAACAGGATATTATTTAACTTCATGATGTAAGAATCTCAAAAGCGGCCTCCTTCTCTTTTTGCTTCCTATAGGAATCAGTGTGGAATTTCTATGTTCATTGCGCTCAGATGCAACCATGGAAAGTATTACTGCATGTTTACATGCATTACAAGCCCTTTTAGATGTTCCTTGGCCCAGATCTAAAATTGGCAGTGATCAGGTGATTTCTCATTTTGGGGGGGCTTCTGTAGATCTCAAGGAATACAAATATGTTCAGATTACTACAGTAAGCAGAAATTAACACAAAAGTAAAAAGAGAAGTCATTTAAGATTACAAGGCACAGCTGGGCCTTGGAACCAGAATGCCATCAGCATGTGTGATGACCCAGGAGCTATCATACTTCTGGCTGCCACTTCGGTCTCTGCTTTTTGCAGTGATAGGAAGGTTCCATATTGAATTGTCCAGGACAGTAACTGCTAGGTATACATGGTATTCTTTCTTTGCTCTGTTTCTGTGAACCCCAATTTTTGCATTCACTTGTATCTTATGTTCAATTTTCCCAAGAAAGTATCTGATTGGGTCTTATAGTTACTATCCATTTTAAAGTATTCTTGTTGGCAAGTTCTCCTACCAGGTCTTTTCAAGAGACTGTTGTCTAGCCTGTAGGTGGAGTTGTGGCCGTGGTAAAATAATTGCTATACAAAGTGTGACTCTTTTTTTGCTGCTTCTCTCAAGGGTAAATATGCATTCAGCAGGCACTGTTAGCTTCATGTATTATCCAGTATATTAATTTTATTGCCATTGACTCAGGTGTTAAGGTAAACAGGAGATCTGATTTCCTCTCTACGTAGACTATTATTTAATACTATGATTTGCTAGGTTTAAAACATTAGCAGGTTCTTACCAGAATTGAGTTGGACATAAGTAAATCATAAACTCTGTGTGGTTTTCTCTATTAAAACAAGTGTTATAATGACAGATTTACTCTATTATTTTCAAATATAAAGGAAAGCAATCAGAGTAAGTAATAAAAAAGAGAAGGAGAAATGAAATAGTATCTCTGCAGTTTATTTTATTCTTTAAAAAAAGAGATCCAGGGGTTGAGGATGTGGCTCAAGCGGTAGCACGCTCGCCTGGCATGCGTGCGGCCCGGGTTCGATCCTCAGCACCACATACAAACAAAGATGTTGTGTCTGCTGAAAACTAAAAAATATAAATAAATATTTTTTAAAAATTCTCTCTCTCTCTCTCTCTCTCTGTCCCCCTCTCTCAAAAAAAAAAAAAAAGATCCATTTTAACGCTCTACCTCTCCTTCATTCTTCATTATTAGTAGAAACTTTAATGTAAATTTAATAATCTACATGTCAGCCTTTGTGTTCTTTAGTTAGGTTTCCTATCTTGTTTTGGAAATTTCCTTTCCATTTTTCCCAGTTTAGGACGTATGTGGAAATGATCTTTTGTCATAGTACCATCTCCCACAAAGATTGGACAAAACAGTCTGGAGTTGGTTTAATATTGTTTGTAACTTTATTACACTAACATCCTTATTTTTTATAAGCAATATGTCATATTCTCTTTTTCTGAATTTTGTCAAAATGACGTTTAACACTGGTATATTTTACCGAAAACAAAACACAATGATATATAATATCCTATCCACTACTTGTTTTCTATGATAGGATTTGGGTATTGAGTTGCTGAATGTGCTGCATCGAGTAATTTTAACCAGAGAATCACCTTCCATTCAATTGGCTTCACTTGAAGTGGTAAGGCAGATTATCTGTGCTGCTCAAGAACACGTGAAGGAGAAAAGACGAAGCGCAGAAGGTAAGTGTTAACCCTTAATGCCAAATGAATCACATAGCATCATTAACTTTTAAAGTATTACTTTATGTAGTCTTGATAATATATTGTGTATAGGATAAAAATTGAGTATCTATAGACATGGCTTTAAATCCTCTCATTCTCTTCTTCATGTTAGCTTGGATATTGTCAGTAGTCAAGCCATTATTCTTTGGGAAAAAGAGAACTTTAGCCAGGCACAGTGGTGTACATCTATAATCCCAGTGGCTCTGGAGACTGAGCAGGAGAATTTTGAGTTCAAAGCCAGTTTCAGCAATTTAGTGAGGCCCTAAGCAAATCAGTGAGACCCTGTCTCTAAATAAAACACAGAAAAGGACTGATAATGTGGCTTAGTGGTTAAATGCCCCTGAGTTCAATCCCGGGTATCAAAAGAGAGAGAGAACTTTAACAAAACTTGGGAGGAAAAAAGTCCCTTATACTGCTAGAGTGTTTGTTTTAGTTGCACCAGTGTACATGGAAAGAATTATTAATGTCTTGGGTACACAAACTGTTGTTTACACGTCCAACATGACTTTGTTAGATTTGTCCTTTAAGATTTCATTTGACCATAGAATCTCCTTCCATTCAATTGATTTCTACATATATTAGAAAATTCCATATAATCATAGCCAGGTGTGGTGACCCACACCTGTAATCCCACGGACTCAGGAGACTGAGGCAGGAGGATTCCAAGTTCAAAGCCAGGCTCAACAACTTAGTGAAGCCCTAAGCAACTTACGGAGACCCTGTCTCAAAATTTAAAAAAAAAAAAAATGGCTGGAAATGTGCCTCAGTAATTAAGTGCCTCTGGGTTCAGTCCCCTGTACCCCCCCCCCAAAAAAAAACGCCACTACCAGTACCTCAGGTGACAAACTCATTGTTAGCGCTCCAGCACTTGACCATTGAGCCATATCCCCAGCCCTATTTTGTATTTTATTTAAAGATAGAGTCTCACTGAGCTGCTTACCACCTCGTGAAGTTGCTGAGGCTGGTTTTGGACTTGAGATTTCCTGCCTCAGTCTCCTGAGCTGCTGGGATTAAAAGTGTGCGCCAACACGCTTGGCCATATTCACATTCTTAATGGAAAGAGGTTTAATAGGCAATATATAAGGGCTGACAAGGTTGTAAGGATTTTTTTTATCCATAACTGTGGAGAGCCATTCTGACACGTGATTGGGTGACTCCCGTTAAGGGCCTGAGGCGCTCTGGCTGTGTCGGAGCTTTCCCGACCCTCTCCTGATGAGAGAGCCCATCCGTGTGGGGGTGTGCGTGACCACTGACCCCGGAGACCCAATCACTGACCCTGACCTTGGAGTGCAGCCCCCCCTCAACCTTCATTGGATGGAATTCTCCCCTGAATTTCTTGTTCCCCTAATAAAAGGCTACTCCCAGGCGTGTTCGCTCTCTCTCTCTCCTGCTAGCCCAGAGTAATCCTCGCTGCCCTGCTGGGCGGCTGGAGGCGGGAACCAGGGAGGCGAGCCATCTCCGACCTAGCAATGTAAAATAAGGTACTGGTTTGTGTGTTTTATTTTGATCTCTTCTAACTAACTTAATGCCTAGAACCTCATTAATGAAACCACTGCGCAGGCCGCGTGGTAGACATAACTTTTTTAATACCCAAGACTAGCTATAAAATATGTTACCTAGGGGCTGGGATTGTAGCTAAGTGGTAGAACACTTGCCTAGCACATGTGAGGCACTGAATTCATTCCTCAACACCACATAAAAATAAATAAATAAATAAAGGTTAAAAAGAATATGTTACCTATACAGAAAGGAATTAAATTGTCATCTACCAGAAATAAAGCTGGCACAAATTATTTACTAAACTCTGTTTTTCCTGTTTTTTAGTTGATGATGGGGCTGCAGAAAAGGAAACCCTACCAGAGTTTGGAGAGGGAAAAGACACCGGAGGACTTGTGCCTGGGAAGTCCTTGGTTTTTGCAACACTTGAATTGTGTGTATGCATTCTTGTTAGACAGCTCCCAGAACTAAATCCTAAATTGACAGGTAGCTCAGGAGTAAAAGCTTCAAAGCCACAAATACTGTCAGAAGATGGAAGTAGATTGGTTTCGGCTGCATTGGTTATCATCTCTGAACTTCCTGCAGTGTGCTCTCCTGAAGGTATGGAATTTAGTTGCTAATCTTTTCCTCTTCCTCCTCTTTTTTTTGGGGGGGGAGGGAATGCCAGGGATTGAAACTAAGGGGGTTTAACCACTGAGCCACATTCCCAGACCTTTTTATATTTTATTTAGAGACTGGGTCTCACTAAGTTGCTTAGAGCCTCGCTGAATTTGCTAAGGCTGACTTTGAACTCATAATCCTCCTGCCTCATCCTCCCAAGCCCCTGGGACTATAGGCATGCACTACTGCACCTGGCCCTTCTCCTCTTCCTCCTCTTGTTTGTGTGTGGAGGCAGGAGGATTGAACCAAGACCTCACACACAAGCTAGGAAAGTGCTCCACCACTGAGCTCTGTCCCCAGCCTTATATACCTTAACACAGGATTTAAGACTTTCCACATAGCTCTACTGAGCTGTTGCTTTTTTTTTTTTTTTTTTTTTTTTTTTTTTTTTTGGTAACAAGAATTGAACCAGGGCCACTTAACTACTGAGCCACATCCCAGTCCTTTTTTATTTTTTATATTGAGACAGGATCTCACTAAGTTGCTTCAGGCCTTACTAAGGAGTTACTTCCTTTGCCTGATTGCTTCTGTGGAAATCCTAAACCCAGACGTATTTGTGTTCATCCTTGTTCTGTGCTGTTATCCATGCTATTCCTTGATCCAAAATTACTCTATCCCATAGGACTGGGGATTGAGCCTATCACTCAGTGAGGTGCTCTATCACTGACCTTTATCCCAGTCCTTTTATTTTTTTAGATAGTGTCTCATTACATTGCTTAGACTGGCTTTTCCAAGTTGGAATCTTACTGCCTCAGTTCCCTGAATCTCTGGAATGACAGGCAAGTACCACCATGCCTAGTTCCTCTACTTTATAAATTGTTTTCTTTCTTCAAAATTCAACTCCAGGGCTGAGGATGTAATTCATTGGTAGAACACTTGCCTAGCATGCTTGTGGCCCTGGATTCAATCACAACACCCCCCCCCAAAAAAAAAAAAAAAAAAGAATAGTCCAATTTCAGCCCTAGATCATCTGTAAAAGCTTCACTATTTAGCACATACTGAGTTTTGTTTATCAGGTATATACAGATTTTTTTTTTCTATATATAGATATGTAGCTTTTATCTGCCAATGACATTTTATGTCTTTGATTATTACTTATACATATATATATATATATACATATATTTGTATCTTGATCAAAACTAAATGTTGTCTACAAAAATCTAGCACATAACAGGTACTTAGTACTTAATATATACTTCTTAATTGGTAGCCATATTTCTGCTTAAATGTGTTATGACCAATTTGTATGCTATTTATTTTTAACCTCATGATTTTAAACTTCAATTTGAAAGTAGTGACAGTTATACAACATTGTGTACATACTCAATGCAACTGGATTGTACACTTAAAAATGGTTAAAATGGGGTTGGGGTTATGGCTCAGTGGTAGTATGCTCACCTAGCACACATGAGGCACTGGGTTCGATCCTCAGCACCACATAAAAATGAAATAAAGATTTTATGTCCACCTACAACTAAAAAATAAATAAATAAATATTTTAAAAATGGTTGAAATGGGGGGCTTAAGTTGTGGCTCAGTGTTAGAGCCCTTGCCTAGCATATGCGAGGCCCTGGTTTCAATCCTTAGCACCACATAAAAATAAATAAAATAAAGGTATTGTGTCCAACTACAACTAAAAAATAAATATTTTATAAAAGTGATTAAAATGGTAAATTTTCTTATGTTTTACCACAGCAAGAAGATAAAATAAATTTGTTTATCAAATACCAAATAAGATGACAGTGTATAATGATTTCATTGTACTGTCATGTGTAACTAATAAAAAAAAAGATGACAAATTCATACTGATACTAAGGATACTAAATGATACAATTTAAATATCTCCAGTTATACCTATCAAAATTTATTCCAGGGCTGGGGATATAGCTCTTTGGTAGAGTGCTTGCATGGCATGCATAAAACCCTGGGTTCAATTCCTGGCACCACAAAAAATAATAATAATGCAGCAACATCTGAGAGTGATAGCAAATAAAAAGTGAATTTTAAAAAAATTTATTCTAGCCTTAAAATCTTATGAGTTATTACAATTATCTTATATAATTATAATATTTTATGAAAAATAACTTGCATGTATGCTGGGTTTTGTGTATACTAAGCATACACTCTTCCATTGAGCCAATTCCAAGAAATAATTTAAAAGCTAGAAATCTCTGACACTATCTTATTTATTGATGACTTTTAGGAACTCTATATATTCATGTTGACTAAAATCTAGATTGTTTTTAAAATTTTATCTTATAGGAAGCATCTCAATTCTCCCTACTATATTGTACCTCACAATTGGAGTCCTCAGAGAAACTGCAGTAAAGTTACCTGGGGGCCAGTTATCTTCAACGGTTGCAGCTTCACTTCAGGCTCTGAAAGGAATATTATCTTCCCCCCTGGCCCGAGCAGAAAAGAGTCACACCGCTTGGACTGATCTTCTTCGAAGTGCTTTAACAACAGTTCTTGATTGTTGGAATCCAGGTATTAAGGCTCTTTGGAAGCATTTGTTCAGTTTGTTTAAAAAAGTGAGAGGAACAGTTTTTTGAGAATAAGGTATTTATTTGATCATGGTTGTCATTTTTACCTAGAGAAGACAGTATTATGTGTTTAGAAGGTATGTATACATTTTAGTATCTTTAACCTTTAATGCAACTGAATAACAGGGACTTTATATATTGTTGTGAAGGACCTTTAGATGTAGTGCTTATTTAAAATGTGAGTAGCAGGACACAGTGGTGCATACCTGTAATCCCAGCAACTCAGGAGGCTGAGGCAGGAGGATTGCAAGTTCAAAGCCAGCCTCAGCAATTTAAAAAGGCTCTAAGCAATTTAGACCTTGTCTCAAAATAAAACATAAAAAGGGCTGGAGGTAGCTGGGGGTGTGGCTCAGTGGTAGAGCCTAGCACGTGTGAGACACTAGGTTTGAGTCTCAGCACTGCATATAAATAAATAAAATAAAGATCCATTGACAACTAAAAAATATTTAAAAAAACAAAAGGGCTGGGGATGTAGCTCAGTGATTAAGCACCCCTGGGTTCAACCCTCTGTACTAAAATAAATAGATAAATAAAATGTAGTATGCTTCAACTTTTCAGTACATGCCATAAACTGAAAAATGCATAAGAGATACATTATACATGTAAAATAAGATAGGGCTGGGACTGGGGCTCAGTGGTAGAGCACTTGTCTACCAAGTGTGAGGCACTGTGTTCAATCCCCTGCACCACATAAAATAAATGTATTGTGTCCATTTATATTAAAAATAAATAAATAAGATAAATCTAACCCAACATCCCAGGATTTACTAGCTAAGGGACTGGACAAGTTACCCTGAGCTATAGTTTTCTCATTAATAAATCAGGATATTATGTTTTTATTTTGGTTTGGGGTTCTTTGTTTGTTTGTTAGATGGGCCATCACTAAATTGCCCGGGCTGGCATTAAACTCACTATCCTCCTGCCTCAACCTCCAGAGTAGCTAGGATTACAGATGCACTCACAGGGAACCCAATAATGATATTATGTTGCAGAAAATTGTTAGCACAGTAACAATGTATAAAAAGTATCTTGTTTATTACTTATCATTTATCAATAAATGATAATCAATGTTATTTTCCCCATCCACTAAATATTTTTATCTTATTGTTATGTGAATTTTGTGTGTTTTGTTTTTGTTTTTGTTTTATCTTGTTTTTTCAGTGTGGTGATAAAATCCAGAGCTTTGTGCAGGATAGGCAAGTGCTCTACAACTAATATACACCCGCAGCTCCAGTTATGTAATTTTTATTTTTAGTAGTATATTATAGTGATTATAAAAAGTCTTCAGACATACTTTATTCCTACCTTCCTTGTCCTGCTTATAAATATTACAATTTACCCAATTTGAGTTTATGGAAAAAGAAAAGAACCAGAATTAAGGTAGAAAGAGATTCAGAAGATAGTGCAGTCAGAGAAGTCAAAGAAAAGAGAGTTTTAATAGAGAGGGAGTGTTCAGCAGTATGAGATGCTGTAGAAAAGACAAGCAATATGGCAGTAGGACCCTGTTGAAGAACAAAGGAGAGCTGAGGAAAGGGGAAGACACACACAGGTTCCTCTTCATAGGAAAAAGAGAAACAGCTAAAGGGAATGAATAGGGTTAAGGAATTTCTCTGAAACTCTAGCATGAGTTCATATTTAATGGGGAGAAAAAAACGTAGAAAGGGGTCTGGAATTTAAAATACCAAAAAAGAAAGCAGTGTCCCTCTCTAAGCAAGAATAAAATTCACAGAGCATTTAGGAAGATTAATCTCTGCTGAAATAGGGGAAAGAACAGGAGGTTAAGTATGGAAAGTAGGGTTTTTATGTTGAAGGTTATGGAGAGCTTACCTCTTTGATCACAGACACACACACACAAATGGGGTTTTTGGTTGTATTTGAGGGAATGAGACTAAGACTGACTATTAAGAAATTTAAAGGTACCAATAATGATGTAAAACATTTGCTGTATAACAAATGCCTCAAAATTTAGTGACTTAAAACAGTAGACATTTATTATCTGACAGTTTCAATGGATCAGGGATTCAAGAGCAGCTTAGCCAGACGGTTCTAGCTCAGGGTCTCTCATGATATTACTGTTAAGAAAGCCAGAACACCAGGCAGAGAGGCAGTTTCCCAGATGGCTATTAGCAAGAAGTCTCAGTTCTTTACCACCCAGAATTCTTCCATAGGGCTACTGCTAAGGGAACTTTACATTTATTCTAGGGAAAAGAGTGGGAGTAAGCCAAACACAGTGGCTCCCACCTGTAATCCTGGCAACTCAGGAGACTGAGGCAGAGGGATCACAAGTTCAAAACCAGCCTCAACAACTTAGAAAGGCCCTAAGCAACTTAGTGAGACCCTGTCTCCAAATAAAATATAAAAAGGGCTGGAGATGTGGCTCAGTGATTAAATGCCCCTGAGTTTAATCCCCGGTACCAAAAAAAAAAAAAGAAAAAGTGGCATTAAAGAAATTTTGGAAAAAATGGAAAGAGGAACACAAAAGAACTTTATCTTACCAAGAATAAAAAGACATTTTTACTAAACTGACTGAGTATGTTGCAGTTTCAAGTTGCCATAAATAATGACTGAAATTAACTGTGCTGTGTGGGTAGCAATACAGCCACATGGTGTAAATAGTTTACTGTCTGGAATCAAACTGTCTGCCTTACTAATTGTGTAGTTTTGGGGGAAATGACTGAATTTCTGTTTGTAATCCATAAAATGGAATAAAGAAGCCAGGCATGGTGGTATATGTCTGTAATCCTATCTATTCCAGGAGTTAAGGCAGGAAGAATCCAAGCCATCCTCAAAAAATAATAATAATACTAGCCAGGGGCTGGGGTTGTGACTCAGTGATAGAGTGCTTACCTCGCACCTTTGAGGCACTGGGCTTGTTCCTCAGCACCACATAAAAAAAGTAAAGTTATAAAAAAATAATGATAAAATGAAAGCCAGGTGCAATGACACATACCTAAAATCCCAGCAACTCAAGAAGCTGAGGCAGGAGGATTGCAAGTTTAAAGCCAGCCTTAGCAACTTAGTGAGGCCCTAAATAACTTACTGAACCCTGTCTCAAAATAAAAACTAAAAAGGGCTAGGGATATACGGACATGACTCAGTGGTTCAGTACCTCTGGCTTCAATCCTTGGTTTCAAAAATAAATAAATAACAAAAAGGGGTTGAAGTTGTGGCTCAGTGGTAGAGCGCTTGCCTAGCATGTATGAGGCACTGGGTTCAGCACCGCATATAAATAAATAAGTAAACAAACAAACAAGTAAAGGTCCATTGACAACTAAAAAATATTTAAATTAAAAAAAAAAGGATTGGGGATGTAGCTCAGTGGTAGATTACCCCTGAGTTCAATCCCCAGAACCGCCAGAGAGAGAGAGAATGAATAAGAATACCTATTTCATGATACTCTCTGATGTAAGGGTTCAGGGTACAGTTAAGTACTTACAGCAGTGCTATAATTTTAACTTTAAATGTTACCCATGTACCTGTTTTATCTTAAAACTGCTCTGATGTCTAAAAGAAATAGATTCCACTCATTCATAAAATTTTGCTTTCATTGCTAGTGTCTCTTAGAGGTATCAGCCCAGGTATTATCTCCTCAAGGTTTTCTCTGACCACACAATATCAGTTAGTCTAGGTTGCTTTCTATGATTTGTTTGTTTGCAATGCTTGGGATGAACCCAGGGCCTCACACATGCTAGGCAAGCACTCTACCACTGAACTACACTCCAGCTCCTCTATGGGTTTCTTAATACAGTTTTTATATGCATGGACCTTATTGGTAGCTGGAAATTATTTATTGACTTCCCAGTTTATGGTATGGCTTCTTTGTAATTGTATTCTTAGTGCCTAAAAGAGGGCTGGCTGAAACATAATATTTCTTAATTATTTTATTTGTTGAATGAATGTGACCAGAGCTACTATTTATTTATGTCATTTCTTTACAATTAACAGCCCGTTCCTAAACAATTTAATGAGTTGAATTTGTCACACCCTTTCTTTTCAGATAACATTGATTTTTCACAATAGGTTAGTTAAAATTATTTAATGAGAATATGATTTTGGAAAATGAAGATAGATTACTTCTAATACAGAATCCCTTCAAGTAATTGTGGCATCCACAGCTATTTTCAGGTTTTTCTCTGCTATTGATAAGTAATATGTGTAGACTGAGTGCTAAGGCATTTTCACTTGGTATATGTTATTGTCAAAATACTTAACAAAGAAAAAAACAATTGCCCAAGTGTGTTAGTGTTGCTGCACAGAAAAAATAATAAGTCAACCATGTTGGCACATACCTGTAGTCTCGCTACATGAGAGGCTGAGACAGAAGGGTCCCTTCAGCCCAGTTCAAGGCCAACCTGAGCAACACAGTGAGATACCATCTTCAAAACAGAAGAAAAATAATTAAAGCTAATACATATTGAACATAATGTGTAGCACATATTCTAACTCATTTAATCCTCAAAGACAGATTTAAATGTCTAAAATCACAAAACTAGTAAATGTACATATGTAATTTTTTAAAATATTTGTTTTTTTGGTTGTAATTGGATATAATACCTTTATTTTATTTTTACGTGATGCTGAGGATTGAACCCAGGGCCCCACACGTGCTAGGCGAGTGCTCCACCACTGAGCTACATCACCAGTGCTAGTACATATGTATTTGTTGGTGTCTGTACAATAGCTTTGGTAATTTGGGGCTCTTAGAATTATTTATAATTGGGCTGGGGATGTGGCTCAAGCGGTAGCGCGCTCGCCTGGCATGCGTGCGGCCCGGGTTCGATCCTCAGCACCACATACAAACAAAGATGTTGTGTCCGCCGAGAACTAAAAAATAAATATTAAAAAAATTCTCTCTCTCTCTCTCTCTCTCTCTCTCTCCCCCTCCCCCCTCTCTCACTCTCTCTTAAAAAAAAAAGAATTATTTATAATTCACATATTAAAACCTACAATATTTGTCAGGGTTTTTAACTTTGTCAATCAAAATTATCTATATCTGTTGTAGTCACAAAGAAAATTATTGCTACCAAGCTAAAGACAGCTTCTCACAGATACATAGAGCAGTCAGTATAATCTGTTCTAATAGATCATTTCTCTTTAGTTGATGGAACACATCAAGAACTTGATGAAGTCAGTCTACTTACTGCTATCACAGTATTTATTTTGTCTACCAGTCCAGAAGTAACTACCATCCCATGCCTTCAGAGGAGTTGCATTGAGAAATTTAAGGCTGCTCTTGAGATAAAAGATCCTATGGTAAGTGTCTTAGTAGAGAGATGTTTGTAAGGCTTTTACAAAACTTTTCTTTGTGATTTTTTTGGCTTCCAAGTATCAGACAACAGTTTTTTATTTTTAGATTTGATATTAATGCCTGTTCTTGGAAAACAAAGCCAAATAATACTGGTCTTTATTCCTCTACCCTAAGGGGGAGAAAGTGAGAAAATGATAAAAAGCAAAATTTGAAAGGGCATTTTAAAATTGATGTCACTCTAGAAATTTATTGATATAAAGATTTTATTGGGGGGCTGGGGATGTGGCTCAAGCAGTAGTGTGCTCGCCTGGCATGCGTGCCGCCCGGGTTCGATCCTCAGCACCACGTACAAACAAAGATGTTGTGTCCACCGAAAACTAAAAAATAAATATTAAAATTCTCTCTCTCTCTCTCTCTCCCTTCCTCCCTCCCTCCCTCCCTCTCTCTTTTAAAAAAAAAAAAAAATTTTATTGGATCTGGGGATATAGGGGATATAGCTCAGTTGGTAGAGTGCTTGCCTCACATGCCCAAGGCCTTGGGTTCAATTCATAGCACCACACACACACACACACACACACACACACACACACAATAGTTAGATAGATAGATAGATAGATAGATAGATAGATAGATAGATAGAGCAAGCTATAGAATAAGAGGCTTTTATAAGATATTTTGTAGCTTATAGTAGATTTCCTTTTTAAAATAGAGAGACTCTAGCATATGCCTTTAGGATTTTGATTGTGAAATAATAATTGTTGCAGAAACAATAAAACAAATTAATTCCATTCCTTTATGGCCATTTCATTTGCTAGATTAATTTTCCTTTTCCTTTATGTGCTACAAAATGAGTTTGTAGGGCTGGGGATATAGCTCAGTTGATAGAGTGCTTGGCTTACATGCACAAGGCCCTGGGTTCGATCCCCAGCACCAAAAAAAGAAAGAAAGAGTTGTAGCCCATACCCAAAAAGTACATTTATTCCCAAAGACATAGGAACCAAATTATCTCTCACTAAAAAAATGACTTATATATCTGATGTATAGTCATTTCTTGTTCTGTCCCATTTGTTGCTGCTGCCTGCAGGAGCTTTGTGTAGCCATCTCCAAGTGGTGGTTCTGACATGTGATGACACATAATTAGTGCAGTTTAGTCAGGGTTCCTTAAAGTCTTCAGACCATGACATTTGTACATCCAATGTATGTGATTTGTTTTTGGTCTATTCTTATTGTACTTTATGAAGAGTAAATTTTTTAAAATGAGCAAGAAAATGGGAACTAGAGAAAAGAAGAAAAACTCATAGTTATCCTCCCCTACCGCTTCTCACTCCACATTGTTACAGCTCTTCTTAGCATCAGGTTTGAACACTCTTATCAAAAACTTGGTCCTTATTCTCATGCCAATCCAATAATGAGGACATGTTTTTGAGAAAAAGGAAAAAGAAGGTTTTGTTTTGTTTTTTAAATGATTTTTTAAAATACACACACACATATATATACATATATATATATATATATTTAGGTGTTGATGGACCTTTATTTTATTCATTTATTTATATGCAGTGTTGAGAATCGAACTCAGTCCCTCACACCTGCTAGGCAAACACACTACCACTTAGTCACACTCCCAGCCCAAAAAAAAGAAGTTTATTGCTTTGCTGGCAAAGAGGCACAGGTGACTCCTGTCCCAGAGGCTGTGATTCTACCCACCATGGGGAACAGGGAGTTTTTAAAGAGGTGATTTGAAGGCTACATTCCATAAATTCTCTATTGGAGTTATAATTCACTTCTTCATTTGGAAGATAGTCATTTCTGAGATCTTCTGGTGCCATTCCCTAGTCTGCATTACTTCATACCTGTGATGGGTATGTGCTCAAGCACAGATTACTCTGCCTGGGATGGGGAAGAAAGGTAATCCTGTTTCCCCTGAGATTAAGGAAGGGGAGAGATTAGGGAGGAGCACAAAGAGAGAAAGAAAAAGAAACATTTTCTTTTGAAAATAAATTATAGGGCTGGGATGGTAGCTCAGTGGCAGAGCACTTGGCCTAGCATGTGTGAGGCACTGGGTTTGATTCTCAGCACCACAAATAAATAAACAAAATAAAAATCTATCAACAACTAAAAAATGTATATATATATTTTTTAAAAAGTTGCAGTAGCAAAGCAGCAAGGGCTATGTTCAAAGCATAAAAGTGGACCACTGTTACTATACTAGCTTTGCACAGTGGCAGTATTTTAGCCAAATGAGGTTATTTAAGGTGTGATTATTGCTAATTAAAAACTCTCCCCAAATTTCAATATCTGTTAATACTTGGACTTCCAAAATTAAAAGTAAATTAGAAATAAATTTAAATACTTCTGCAACTTTAATTTCAAGGAGTTTTTTTTTTCTTTTATTGGTGCATTATAATTATACACAATAGTGGAATTCATTTTAAGTACCAGGAGTCTTCAGAGATTTGTTTGTTTGTGTTAGGGACTTTTCTAAAATTTACAATTTATATTTTTCTTGTCTCTTTCCTCATTAGGTACAAGTCAAGACCTATCAGCTCCTCCATTCCATTTTTCAGTATCCAAATCCAGCTGTTTCCTACCCATACATTTATTCTTTAGCATCCTCTATTGTGGAAAAACTACAGGAAATAGACAAGAGAAAACCTGAAGATACTACTGAGCTTCAGATTTTTCAAGAAGGCATAAAGGTCTTGGAATCATTGATTATCATTGCTGAAGAACAGCATCGTAAGTGCCAGCATTCTGATATTTCAGAATTCCTCTAAAGTCAGAATTTCAATGTTATTTAAATTATAAAACATTCAGTTAGTCACATTAAGACAGGTGTTATATTAATCCCAGGTATTAATATTTTAGTAGTGATTTGGGAGAAGAGATGAGAAAAATTGTTTTCCTCCCTGCAAGAAAAATGTGGGAAGATCAAGTCCTTTTGCCACCTTGTACAATGAACATTTTTGTTTTCTGAACTTCTTTGTTTATTTTTTAGGCTCTCAGCTGGTGGCCTGCCTTCTGCCCATTCTCATTTCCTTCCTTTTGGATGAGAATGCCCTGGGATCAGCAACTTCAATAATGAGAAATCTACATGACTTTGCTTTGCAAAATCTCATGCAGATTGGGCCTCAGTATTCATCAGTTTTTAAAAATGTAATGGCTTCTTCTCCAGCCCTGAAAGCCCGCCTTGAGGCCGCTATTAAGGGCAATCAGGAAAGTATCAAAGTCAAGTTACCATCATCTAAACATACTAAGAACCCTGGAAATAATTCAAGCATCCAATTAAAGACCAATTTTCTCTGATGTTAATTGTTTTTGAAACAGTAAGCACCTTAATCTAATACTTGATTATTTCCTTTCCTTTGGGGACAAAAGTGAAATTTTAGACACAAGTGCACTTGGAGATCTAGTGGATTGTTTTAACTTAAATAGCTGTGACTTTGCAAAGTGACAGCAAACTTAACATTTTTTGTGGTTGTTTTTGTTTGTCTGGTTTTCCATTTCATAAGTGAATAGAATTGTTATAATTCTTGCCAGGAATTTCAAAAAAGTGCTAAAAAGGGGCTAGGGATATGGCTCACCTGGCATGCATGAGGCACTGGGTTCGATCCTCAGCACCACATAAAAATAAAATAAAGATATTGTGTCCACCTAAAGCTAAAAAATAAATATAAAAAAAAGTGCTAAAGAACTAAACAGTCCACTGCTTCAAAAATGAAATTAATTTCTTCTGTCAATCCATATACATGTGTTATGCTTAATTCTTGACAGATATAGATTCACTCTAGTATAAATTATCTGTACTTATATTATATCCCAGTTGCTAATTGAAAATTCTGCTTTATTCAGTAATAGTATTAAACTTTATTGGATTTGTCCAGGAAGATGAATGACTAAAGAGCTATTTAGAAATTTGTTTTTCAGTTATCCGATATATAATGATACAAATTAATTATAGCCCCAAAGTGTGACATAAAATCTGGTATCTACAAATAACAAGATCTCACATATTTTGGGTTAATGTGTATTGCATTCACAAAATGAAAGCTTTATTCATTTTAAATAGAATAGGGCCTGTCCACTGCACTATTTCTCACATGTATTTTCTGTGACCTTTGTTCCTAACAGTTTTTTTCATTTTCATTTTTGGCAAATGTTTATATTGATGAGTTTAATAAAGACTCTTATCTATATTGTATTTATTAGATCAATTATGGGTTTATATAAATGCCAAATTTAGTACAACAAATTTAGATCATCAGTGAATACAAGTATTTTTTTTTAACATGAAACATATTTTAATACAGAAAATAAACTAAATGATAAAGTATTGGTTGAAAAATATTTTTTAACTCTGTTCATGATAATTGATTCTCCTTCCACTTCACTGTTATTATACTGTGTGAATCAAACACTATGTCAAATAAAGCATTTCCCTGTTAAAAATTACAATCTGAAGTGATAGAGGCATGTGCAGAATTGAGAAACACTTTGATTCAAGGAAGAACAATGTGTGATGTACTCTATTTTATTATGTTTGTATATAAATGCTCTTGTAAATTGTTCAGAATGGAAGATTTGACAAATTCTAACACTACAATCAATTTTTCTAAATTACATAAATAAATCTACTTTTCTTTATACTTCTTGTATTTTAAATTATTTTATTCAGAAAAGATAACTATTTAATCTTACAGATTCCAGAAAAAAGTCAATACTACTGTTGCTGAAAGCTCCGTCCTTGTGCCCAATGCCAGTCCAATAAGGAGGACACAGTTTTGAGAAAAAGGAAAAAGAAGGTTTATTGCTTTGCTAGCAAAGGAGAAACATAGGGGACTCCTGTCCCAAAGGCTTTAATTCTGCCCATCAACAGGAACAGGGGACTTTTATAGAGGTGATTCATAGGCTACATTCCACAAGTTGTAATTCACTTGTCAGTTTGGGAGATAGTCATTTCTGCGATCTTCTGGTACCATCCCCAAAGTCTGGATTACTTCGTTCCTGTAGTGGATGTGAACTCAGGGACTGATAAATCTGCCTGGGATAGGGGAGAAAGCTAATCCTATTTCCTCTGAGATTAGGGAGAAAGAGAGATTAGGGAGGTACAGGGAGAAAGGAAGAGAAAGAAACATCCATTTTAAAAGTAAGTTGCAGTGGCAGAGCACCAAGGGTTATATTCAAAGCATAAAGTGGACCATTGTTACACTACAAAGTAAATAAGATCCCTTTATAATTTGGCCTTTTTTCTCAGAAGAGCCCTTTGGGGTATTCTTTGCAATTGTAACAGATTTGTTAATAGAGTATTGAAGTTAAATTTTACTTCTATAAAGTAAACCACCATTGGGCTGGGGATGTGGCTCAAGCGGTAGCGCGCTCGCCTGGCATGTGTGCGGCCCGGGTTCGATCCTCAGCACCACATACCAACAAAGATGTTGTGTCCGCCGAGAACTAAAAAATAAATATTAAAAAAAAATTCTCTCTCTCTCTCTCTAAAAAAAATAAATAAATAAATAAAAATAAAGTAAACCACCATCAACTCAAAGGAAACATTAATACACTTAAAATAATATACATATAAGCACTATAAATGGGTTACAGAGCTCAACAGAAGAAAGAGTTCCATGATACAGGCTGAGAAAATAACACTTGATGGAATAGATGCATAATAACCCAGGAATTTTTGTAATAATTTTGAAGGGAAGAATTCCCTTTATCCTTTTATTATAATTAGATTTGCATTATGAGGAAAGAAATTTAACCTTCAAACTAATCAACTGATAATATAAAACTGACAATGTGTGAATTAAATGTAGATGCCACAAAAATATGAAGTTAAACTGTTGAATCATGTCTGACAGTTTAAAGATTCATTACCTTGCACGGGCCACAGTCCTGAAGTTTCAAGTCTTATATGTATTTTCCCCAGAGCTCATTAATATTCATAACTGTAAAATCAGGGTAATTACATATAGTGCATCTTCTCCATCAATTGAATGTACTTTCCCTTTTACAAATAAGCTTGCTACCTTTACAGGACCTCAATTTATAAGAGAAATTTATCTCCACGTGCACTAGAAATAAAATTACCCAACTGCTGGCTGAATGGCAGTTGTCAGCTAGTTAGTGAATTGTGCCCATTGTTGATTTCTCAACTTTTTACCAATCTATTTAGCTAATGTCTGGACTTTCTATCTTTGAGGAAATGGGAAATTTTGTGTTGAGATTAATAGAGCTGAACTATATCCAGCACAGACCACAAACAGTCCCATATTGTGCAAATTCAAAGACATTAGCTTCTTTTTATTGCATTTTTCTTGTTTAGTACTCCTGTGCCATTTCATTGAGGAATTATAAAATGATTCCCCAAGGTTACTTATGGAAAATTTTTATTGATAGTCATTCTTAGTTTATATTCTTAGATTACTCTTCAAGTAGGCAGTGTATTGTTTTAAAAATAAACTTAGGGGCTGGGGTTATAGCTCAGTGGTAGAGTACTTGCCTAGCATGTGTGAGGCACTGGGTTCAAGTCTCAGCATCACATACAAATAAATAAAATAAAGCTCCATCAACAACTAAAAAAAATAAAAAATAAAAAAGCTTATTTTGGGGTTGGGGTTGTGGCTCAGCGGTAGAGCACGCGCCTAGCATGTGTGTGGCCCTGGGTTTGATCTTCAGCACCACATAAAAATAAATAAAGGTATTGTGTCCAACTACAACTAAAAAATAAATATTTTTTAAAAAATTAAAAAGGATTCTATTTTAAGAATCCTATATTTTTAAAAACTATTTTAGTTGTTGATGGATCTTTATTTATATGCAAATTTATTTATATGAGAATTTAACTCAGTACCTCACACATGCTAGTCTAGTGCTCTACCACTGAGCTATAACCCCAGCCCCAAGAATCCTATATTTTTAAGAAAATAAAGATCATTGCTACCAGTCAAAAACCGATATCGAGATGGGCACAATGGCACACATCTATAATCCCAGTGGTTTAGGAGGCTGAAGTAGGAGGATTGCAGGTTCAGGGTTGACCTCAGCAATTTACCAAGGCCCTAAGCAACAACTTAGCAAGACCCTATCTCAAAATTTTAAAAGGCTGGGGATGTGGCTCAGTGGGTTAAGTGCCCCTGGATTCAATTCCTAGTATCAAAACAACAACAATATTGAACAAAGTATGGTAGTACATACCATAATCCTGGCTACTGGAGAGGCTGAGGCAGGAGGATTGCAAATACAAGGCCAGCCTCAGCAATTTATTGAGACCCTGTCTCAAAAACAAGCTTGGGGGCTGGGGCTATAGCTCAGTAGTAGAGCACCTGGCTTGCACGTGTGAGGCATTGGGTTCAATCCTCAGCACCACATAAAAATAAATAAAGATAACTGTGTCCATCTACAACAACAACAACAAAAAAACAAGCTAGGAAGCTGGGCACCATGGAGCACACTTGTAATCTCAGCAATTCAGGAGGCTGAGGCAGGAGGATCACGAGTTCAAAGCCAGCCTCAGCAACAGCAAAGTACTCAAGCAACTCAGTGAGACCCTGTCTCTGAATAAAATACAAAATAGGCCTGGGGATGGGGCTCAGTGGTCAAGTGCCCCTGAGTTCAATCCCCAGTACAAAAAAAAAAAAAAAAGGCTAGTGATGTGACAGAGTGATAGAGCATCCCTAGGTTCAATCCCTAATATAAAGGTTGGGGGGGGGGGAGATATTGACAGTTGTTTTGCTTAACAAGATCAAAATTTTAAATCTTTTTTCTGAAAAACTACAGGCAAAAATATCTTTATAAGCGGAAATTTTATATAGAAAGACATATAAACACATATATACTTGCCAGAAATATCAGACTACTTTATAAAATATTTCCAAAAGAACAAAACAAGAAATTTTTAAAAGCAGTTTTAAGTATGCCAGGGACCCTGCAGGAACAGGTTTGTTAATGCAATTGTTGGAGGAAGTACCAGTGTCCTGAGAGGAAAATGTGTACAGCCAAAACTGAGGCTCTCTGGTAAACAATGAGACCTATGAACCCCAATATTTCTGTGTGGATACTTGGTTCTGATCTTGGTTAAGGAAGTTTGGGCCTGCTTTTATAATCGGATCTTGGAGCGCTGGAGCGCTTACCACTCCCTGAATTGCCAGGGCAACTGCCCTTCCCACATCCTTTCTGCCCTAGTGGTGTCAAGTATTAGCTAGACACACATCATCTAGGCCTTTGTTTAAACACAAAAGCTACTTAAAAATAGGTTTTCTAAATTATAGAATCGCTTTTCTTTCAGTGGTCAACAGACTCATTGTGAGTCAACACCCAATGAGAAGTGGTGAGACATGCACTTCCTAGTCTCCAGTCAGCTGTATTGTTACTGATGTTTGCTAAGGTTTTCATTCCAGATGCCTCTTTCCAATCACAATGTCACCACTCTGATTTCTCAACATTGTGAAAAAACTTTTTTGTAGAACCAGGGGTGGGTGGGTATGCCTATAATCCAAGCAACTCTGGAGACTGAGGCAGGAAGATCATAAGTCAAGGCCAGCCTCAGCAATGTAACAAGACCCTAGGCAACTTAGGACCTGTCTCAAAATATAAAACAAAAAGGGCTGGGGATATGGAACATTGGTTAAGCACCCCTGGGATTAGTTACATCCGCAATGGACTTTTCTCAAAATAAAATCACATTCACAGGTCCTAGGACTTGGATATATCTTTGGGGGACCAGCATCCAAAAACTAGAATGCTCTAAAATCCAAGCTCAGCATTGCAATGAATACACCAATATTTCTTATTCACTTGTATCATTTATGCTCATTACTCAAGCATATTTCAACTGAGATGTTCAAGAATTCAGTTATAAGCCAAGATAACTGGATAATCAAAAGTTGGACCCTTATTTCACACCATGTACAAAAGTTAGAATAGATTAAATACCTAAATGTAAACTTAAATTATAAAGCTCAGAGAGGAAAACAGATGTAAACCTCTATGACTTTGGATGTGACCAAAAGAAAAAAAAAATGTCAATAAATTGTGGAGGACCAGAAGGTAATGTAGAGGAACTAGGCAGCATCCCCCAACCCCTCCACAGCACAGAAAGGAAGTAGCAAAAGAATAGCTGGTCAGAGAGGAATCTGCATGAGATGGACATGGCACAATTGAGGTAATCACTCACTGTGTGCTTCTAATTATGTTATCTTGAAGGTGTAAATTTACACACATGGTGATAATGTTTATGAATTATTACTATTATTATTATTTTATTTGTTTATTTTTATGTGGTGCTGGGGATCGTGCTTGGCAAGCACTCTACCACCGAGCCACAACCCTGGCCTATTATTATTATTATGTTTTTGGTACCAGGAATTGAACCCAGAGGCACTTAACCACTGAGTCACATGCCCAGCCCTTTTATTTATTTATTTATTTATTTTCGAGTCAAGTTCTCACTAAGTTGCCTAGGGTCTTACTAAATTGCTGAGGCTGGCTTTGAATTTCCAATCCTTCTGCCTCAGCCTCCTGAGCAGCTGGGATTATAGACCTGCACCACCATGCCTAGCTAATAATAAAGTTTTCAAAAAAGAAAAAGAAAAGGCAATTACCCCTGGGTTTGAACCCCAGTACCAGGCCAAAACAAAGAAAAAGAAAAAAGACAACCACAAGTGTTGGGTAGGATGTGGAGAAATCAGAACCTTTGTATATTGCTGGTAAGAATTTAATTGTGCAGTTGCTTTGGAAAACAGTTTCTCAAAAGTTAAAGTTAAACATAATTATTATATGATTCAGCAATTCTACTCCTAGGTTTGAAAGAACTAAAAGCATTCACACAAAAACTTAAGTATGGGTATTTATAGTAGCATTATTCATAATAGCCAAGATGTAGAAACAATCCTAACATCCATCAACTGATGAATATGTAAATAAAATGTGCTGGGTGTGGTGGTATGCATCTGTAATTTCAGTGACTCTGGAAGCTGAGGTAAGAGGATTATAAATCTGAGGCCAGCCTCAGCAATTTAGGGAGACCCTGTCTCAGAAAATTTTAGAAAGGGCTTGGCATGTAGCTCAGGGGTAGCACTTGCCTACCATACATGAGGCCCTTCGTTTGAGCCCCAGCACCAAGAAAAAGAATGTAACTGCTAATAAATATAGGACTTCCTTTTGGAATAAAGAAAATATACTGGATTAAATGGTGCTGATTGCACAATTTTGTGAATATAACAAAGCTAGTGAGTAGTACACCTTAGTGTTTTTTTTTTTTTTTAACAGAGGTCTTTTATGGAATCATAAAAGTATCACAAGTTGGTTTTATAATCCAGGATATTGTTTGTATAGCTGGACAATTAGGGGTTTTTTGTTTGTTTGTTTGTTTTTTACTTGTTTTTTTAATGCTGGGCATCAAATCCAGGGCTTCATACATGCTAGGACAAGTGCTCTACCACTGAGCTACAGCTCCAAAGTGACTTAGATCCTATTTATCAATCTTTTCAGAGACAAATAGATACTATCCCAAAGTTTTCTGATATTCTTTTATTAACTGTTATGGCTTGCTGAATCAAAGCAGCTGAATTCAAAACAAGTTCTATGTCATTTCTTTCATGGAGTAACTCACCTTACTGAACTTGAGATCCTGAATGAGCAACACCTAGCCTCATCCAATTCTTGAAGATGTATTTGTCACTCATGGAATTTCAAAGTCAACAAGAGGCCCCGTCTCCTGAATAACAACTTTGATGGGGAAGTGAGCACACACAGACCTTGTAAGACACCCTTGACCATGTGCTGTGACTACAAACAGTGCGAATGATAGCCAATTCCCTTTTTCTTGTCAAGAAAACTAAGTTCCACAATAATATGACTCAAGTCCCTTAAGTCCCTCTGGAGCCCTTCACAATAATTGTCCTTTCAGAGTGATGTCAAATCTGGAATGTTGACAGTCTACTTGCTGAAAATTGTCTTCATCCTTGCCATAGATGCAGGAAAGGTGAATGGTACATATTTTATTTTGAATGGTATACTTTAAGGATTAATTTATGGCATGTAAATTTGTTTTGGTTTGAATTATATCTCCCAAAAAGAACAGGTTGAAGTCCTAACCCCCAGGACCTCAGAATGTGATCTTATTTGAAATAGTATTAGGTAGGAGTTCAGGGAGATCAACATAGCTGAGGCAGAGTACCAGAAAAATGCTATCTGAGGACAAGACAGGGAGATGAGCCATCATGTCCCTGTTTATAATAAGTCCCATTACTATGACAACTCCCACCACTGAGGACTTACTGCTCATGATAACTCCTGCCACAGTTTCAGTATTTTAAAATAACTAATGGGAGCAAATGGGATAAGGTCTTTAGTCAGGTCTGTAGGGGGAAGAGAACACCACAACTCAGCATGTAAGACAAGAAATTCCAGACCTTGGGCCTTGAGCTTATCTCACTCGGCCTACTCTACTCTACCTTACAGAGTGCTTCTTTCACCTCCACATCAATAAATCTGTACTTCAATCAGGGCACAGTGGAGTATGCCTGTAATTCCAGTGGCTGGGGTGGATGAGGCAGGGGATCGCGAGTTCAGAGCCAGCCTCAGCAAAAGTGAGGCACCAAGTAACTCAGTGAGACCCTGTATCTAAATAAAATACAAAATAGGGCTGAGGATGTGGCTCAGTGGCCGAGTGCCCTTGAGTTCAATTCCCCCACCCTCCACCAAAAAGAAACAAAAAAGTTCTGACTCAGCACAACTGACATAAGCTCCAACAATTTGCATTTTTTCCCAACCTTCGTTTCCCATCCCCCTTGCTTCCAATGGGTGGCCATGAGTCCATTCTTTAAGAACCATTCTCAAGTCAGCTCCCAGTCTAGCCTTCAGCCCAAAGCAGAACAGCTATGAGGCTGTGTGACCACTGCCTCCAGTAACACTGTGACAGGTATTTGAAAAGTAGGTCAACTCAGCCTCTGCTCCCCTGCATTTCTGGAGCTTAGTCAGAAGATCTGGTAACCTGTCTCTGGTCACTAGAAGGAAAAGGTGTGGTAGATAGAAGAGGAGGTACCTGGCTTCCATCTGGAGAGTGACACCCATCTTAATGAGTGTCAAAACACCTTAGTCACTTATATTTTGTTTATGGCTGCCTTTCCAAGTGCCATTTCCTTAGGCTCCATCTCAAATAGAAGACATTAAATGCCAAAGCACTACCCTACAAAAGGAATTGCCAAAGCTTGCCACAGTAAATAAGATTGTTGCTGGACCCTTGTTCCCAATAGCCATTTCTCCAGTTTTGATCTTCAGTAAGTCACGTATCCCTATGCCTGCCTGTTCCCTCGTTTGTATCATCCTATCCGTGAGAAGATTGCTTGCAACATGGAAGAGAACACAAGAGTGTCAATCTAAGTGATTATAAGGATCTATGCATAACACACTAATGTTTCCTAGCAATTTGTGCAACTTTATGATGAATTCAGTATCTAGGAGAGAATATTGGCAAGGCAAAAAGGGCAAATCTCAGATCTAGAAAGATAAAGAGTACCACTTGGAGCTCGGTTCTTTTGAAGACCATGAAAAACTTATGACTATGAATGTCAGATGATATCATTTTTCACTAAATGGTCGTTACCACATGGAGAGCTGTATCTCCAGGATTACCTTTCCTTCCTCGTCAGAGGAACTAGAATGCCCTCCTTTCTACCATGTTTTTCCTGAGGACAGGAAAGTAATACCTCCTTCTCTTTGGTATTTATACCCCATACCACATTCCTGTTACAATGTTGTTCAGTCAACCTGAACACATTGGTCTCTTCATCTTTCATAATCCTTCTGTTTACTCAACCACTTCTGTTATTACTCACTAAGCTTTCTGCCCCTTTCTTCACACTGTTCCATTCAGAGTCTAGAAGTAGAGACCTGATTTCACCACTAATTCATGATGACTCTGAGATCCATTGCTAATTAGGAATGATCACATCAGTGAAAAACATATCCTTGAACTCACAGAGCAACCACAACAGAACTGCAAGCACCTATTCTGTGCAAATTAAAGTTCTGTGTAAACTCACTGTGGGAATTAAAGTTCCCGCTTAGAGAATTAAACCCAATATGCAATAGATCTCGATTCTAATCCTAGATCTTCCACTGACAAATTGTGCTAGTTTGGGTAAGTGATCCTCCTGGGCCTTAGGTGCTTCTCTGCCAAAAAGCTGGGTACAAGCCAGGAGCCTGTAATCCCAGCAACTTGGTGGGCTGTGTCAAAAGGATCACTAGTTTAAGGTCAGCCTCAGCAATTTAGGGAAACTCTGCCTCAAATAAAAAATAAAAAGGACTGGGAACATAGCTTAATGGTAAAGTATCCTTGGGTTCAATCCTCAGTAATGGGAAGGGGAAAAAAAGAATACTTGGGTACCATGTGACCAACTATTTCGTTTTGCCTAGGATGCCTAGTTTTAGCACTGAAAGTTCTGGGTCTCAGGTAATTTCTCAGGACTAAGTAAGCCAGGGAGGCAGATAGCTAGTTCCCCTATTAAACAGGCTGAGATCCTTCCTGATTCTGAAAAATTGGGGTCTAAGTCTCAGGTGTTTTTCAAGGTGTGCTGACTGTATACACTACTGGAAAGCGTGGATTAAGTCACCAGGAGGGTGGCTGTATGCAAAGAACTTGGAAGGCATCCTTGCCTCCTGACCTCTGACTCACAGGGTGCTACAGGACCTCATTCCTAACATCTCACAGGAAAACATATCAGCTGAGAATGGTAGACTCAGACATGAGACATTCTTGGGTTTCCCAGTGGAAAAGAAATTTAAAAACAATTGACTAATGAGAAGAATTTGCAGCAAATGTTGAGGCTGCCAGCATTCTTGCAAGCGAGCCATGACCTTTTAAGCTACATTTACAACTGACAAGCTTCTTGGCCATTGTCCCAATGAAGGCTTCTTTCTCGGTTTAGACTGTATTCAAAACTGGCTTGGCAGTAAGGCTTTTAGCATCCTCAGATATAGATTTATTCCAGCACAGATCACATGAAATCAGCTTTCTAATAAAGGCCTTAAAAAACAAAAAAAGATAAACAGAGACCACAGTCATGGCTGGTGTTGACTATTGAACCTTTTGTCCTATTGTCATGCTGATCAAGAAAAACATTCTCAGATGACTTGAATCAAAGGGGAAAACAGTGAAACCCAAGGTCTTCAGCACATTTACCATACTGCAAGGACCTATTAGGCTGCCAGTTGACCCTGAGCTGACTCTGAAAAAGATGCAGTTTGCCATAGATTTATATTTAATTTAGAAGCAAACTTCATAATCACCTTGTGCATTTTCTGTGGGCCTGATTTTTCCTATTCCAATCTCATCTCATAGCATACATTTGGCCCAATTGGCTGCTTCTTAGTGATTTCTTTTTCAGCAGCTAGAGCCAAAATGCAACTCCAAATAATTATTGAGCAGTGATAGAATGCTCAAAAGAGCCAGATTAACACAAACTATTTAAGGAACTAAGTCACAAATCGAAGAACTTCCCTAACTCAGCAAATTAAGAAGCAGTTCTTTAAAGGCTTTTCCCACTTTTGGCCCATCAAAAATGCAGTAAAAAATCAAGTCAAACTGGTTCAAATACACAGTTAAAATCAAGTTAAACTGGTTTAGGAAGTATATCAAATAGTAATATTTTCCAACCAAGTGTACTCTTCTCTCTTTTCTGTGAGCTCAACTTTAGAATAATCTAGGCTATTTTTTAAAAAATATATATATATTTTTAGTTGTAGATGGACACAATTCATTCATTTATTTATCTTTTTGTGGTACTGAGGACCGAACCCAGGGCTTCAAACATGCTAGGTGAGCCACAAACCCAGCCCCCTAAGGCTATTTTTTTTTTTTTAAAGAGAGACTGAGAGAGGGGAGAGAGAGAGAGAGAGAGAGAGAGAGAGAGAGAGAGAGAGAGAGAGAGAATTTTTAATATTTATTTTTTAGTTCTCGGCGGACACAACATCTTTGTTGGTATGTGGTGCTGAGGATCGAACCCGGGCCGCACGCATGCCAGGCGAGCGCGCTACCGCTTGAGCCACATCCCCAGCCCCCTAAGGCTATTTTAACAAAGAAAATTTTAAGCCACAAGTTCATGAGTTAATTATCTAGAAACTAATTATGACTCAAATGAAGATTTTCCTGTTTACACATAACCAAGATGTAGAATCATAAATATCCACAGAAGGTATTTTTGGTGATACATGATCAACATGGGAAAGACAGGCTAAAAAAGAAGGCTCCAGGCATGTGACTGAATCCTTCAGTTGAAGGGTGTTCTGTTACCTAATGAACTGTGAAGAAATTAAGATATGTGTTCCTTTGCTTTGTACACCCAGGCAGGCAGCCAAGGTTCTCATAATTGGCAAGATTGGGCCACCTGCCCTGTCCCCTGGCCTTTGAGTTTGTTCACCTCTCATCTGTGGAGCTGGGGGAGGGGTGGGGAGAATTTCTAACTCCTTTAAACCCTGTCCTGAGTTTCTGACCAGTGGTTAGATGACTCCAAAGGGTTCCAGTTGAAGCCTGATTTAGCCCTATGTGTCTCAGGAACACCAAACCCATGGTTGAGTTTGTGCTGGCCAGACACAAGTCAGCTCTGACCTCCTCGAGGCTGTCCTCTGGGCAACCACTGTGTTCCAGGGACATTTAGCTCTGAAGGTGTACAAACTCTTCCCTATGTTTTCTTCCTGAAAGATGGAGAGTTTGTTGGAGTGTGTGAATTCATGAGAAAGGCTTATTTTTGTCCAGGACCACTTTGTGCTTTTAATAGTAAAGTTATGTTTATTAAACTGAGCTCTGACACTTGATACTCGGGGGTTCTGTATGCCACTTCATCCTGGTCTTATGAAGCAGTTGTGTTTCTTTAAGTCGTTCATCCTGAGGTTAGTTTGCACTTCCTACTTTGTTCCCCTCCAAATAGAGGGCTCCATTTTGTAAAGAGGGGAAACAAGCAAGGCTCGTGGCCACACTGACTGGAGATGAGGAGGTAAGAATCTATTACAACCAAAAAAATGGCATTTGTTCTGAGCCCAAAAGCTAGGAAGAGGGATGTGGTATTCCTGTGGCAAATAAACCTTAGAGCTCTAGGGTCTGGTACCAAAGAATAGTAAATATAAGGAATTGGATCTACACTTTGCCTCCTAAATAGGAACACATTTTTTTTTTTTTTTTTTAGTGTGATTCCAACATTTCCAGGAAAATTACACATTTTTTTTCTGGTCAGTGATTTGGCCTGTTTGGTCTGAAAGTCCTCCTGTTTCCTCTAGTTGACTAACAAAATTGGAGGTTACTGGAATTGATCGATACGAAGGCAGGGCTTAGCAACTGAACAGCAATAAGACAGACTGTGAAGCTCAGTAGTAGAGTAAATGTGATGCCCTGGCTTCAATACCCAGCACTGAGGCAAAAGGAAGAACATACAGAGAGGATTTCTCCTTCCCAAGAAATCAAGGCTTTTAAAAGTAGAATAGTCCTACAAAGAGAAAGAGAAAGGGGACTGGGGATGTGGCTCAAGCGGTAGCACGCTCGCCTGGCATGCATGCGGCCTGGGTTCGATCCTCAGCACCACATACAAATAAAGATGTTGTGTCCGCCGAAAAACTAAAAAAAAAATAGAAATATTTAAAAAAATTCTCATTCTAAAAAAAGAGAAAGAGAAAGGAACTGAATCCTCCTCTTAGCAGTGACTCTGGTCCCAAAGTTCAAGCTTTCTGAATCTTTTTTATGAAGAAGTAGGTTGAATAGTTTACCTTGACTTAAAGGACTTAGGTTTACTTATTTTTTAAAGTTTATTCTAGCTGTGCACTGTGACACATGCCTATGATCTCAGGAAGACCTCAAGTTCAAAACCTCAACTTAGCAAGACCCTGTCTCAAAATAAGATATAAAAAGGACTGAAGATGTAGCTCAGTGGGTAAGTGCCCATGGGTTCAATCCCCTCCCCTGTACCCATACTACTACTACTACTATTACTACTACTACTACCACTAATAATAAAGTTTATTCTATATTGACATTGTAGATTGAGTGGACTAACATGTAAAAATGCCCAACATATACTTTAATTGTATTAAAAAGGTTACAATACAGTGTATAACATAATCCTACTTATGATTTTAAATACGTTATACATATATTTGTATATAATTTTATATTCATTGAAGCACATATTTCTCTGTGTGTGTGTGTGTGTGTGTGTGTGTGTGTGTGTGTATGAGCCCCTGGGTTCAATCTCCAGTTCAAAAAAAAAAAAAAATCCAGAATTGGATCTGAAACTTGACCTTTTGATGATGGAAATGTTTGACTCCCCATTGGTCATTCAGCTACTGAAGCTTTTGCAAGAAGCATTAGAGTGCTAAGCCCTTCTACTGCTTCTGTATTTGAGTAAATTAGTGTGACCTTCATGTCTGGAAATGAGAACATGTCCATTGTGCTATTATAAACCATCATACATACACCCCATACACAAACTCTGTTTTTTTGTAGTGCTGGGGATTGAACCCAGGGCCTCGTGCATGCAAGGCAAGCACCTTGCCAAGTAAGCTATATCCCCAGCCCCAAAACACAAACTCTTTAATTTAGATGTTTAGATGTTTTTAAGGCACTTCCCATGGGATAACCAAGTGAGAAGATCCTTCTGGATTTGTCTCTTAGAGAAAGGAGGCCAGTCTGGTCCCAAGGTGACTCTAGTGTTTTCTAATTGCCCATCTCCCTTCCAGCTAGCCACTGAAAGACTGAGAGAGTTAAAAGGACTGGGGAGAGTCCATATTGTTGAGTCCTTTTAAATATATCCTCCTGTTTCTTTTCTTTTTTTTTTTAAACAGGGAGAGAGAGAGAGAGAATTTTAATATTTATTTATTTTTTTTAGTTTTTGGCGGACACAACATCCTTGTTTGTATGTGGTGCTGAGGATCGAACCCGGGCCACACGCATGCCTGGGGAGTGCGCTACCGCTTGAGCCACATCCCCAACCTGTATCTCCCTGTTTCTAAGGCATCAGTTTATCAGTTTCCTCTGTCTCTGGTTATTTATATAATGATAACCATTATTTGCATGAAGTGTGCTCAAGGTCCCTGGGAACCCTGTTGATTTAAGTGCTATTATCAAGGGAAGAGGCTCACACTCTGTCCCCTAGTTGCCAACAAACACAAGTTCAGAGCCAGGCTCATGACTGAAGAGAGTAGGGATTGGCACCCAGAAAGCTAGGGAGCACAAACCCAGAGCCCATAGCAGGGTCATTGGGTGAGGGAGGAAAGCCCAGCAGAAGCAGTTACCTTTGTCCCCACCTTAGACTCTAGAGGTTATTGGGAAAAGTCTCACAGAGGAAGTGACAAAATCACACACCTGCCCACTGAGCTATGCTAATGAGCCTGGCCCTTGTGTACCAGGCTTGAAGCTGGCAATAGGCCATTGTCCGCCCAACACACCAGCTTTTTTGGATCTATCTTTCAAGGACTCCAGATGATCGTAATCTGTTTTTGAACTGAGTTGTTAACTTGGGCAACAGAAAAAGTAACTGAGATCCTCATCTGAAGGTCTCATATTACTGACTTTATTATTTAAGTCAGGATATCCTGTTCTGCTAAGAGTATGTGTGTGTCTGATCTTATATACACACTGAACAGTCAAAGGAGGAAGTCTCCCCAAAGAGTTTTTCCCTCTGGCCTCCTGACTACACACACATAACACTCCTAAATCTTTTGGATTTTGGACTATAGAATTTAGTACTATGTTTTGTCTTTGTTTTCCTTCTGAAAGAATGACTTTTTTACTATCCTTAGTATACATAGTGTTCTGGAAAAAAAATATAATAACAGGTAATCCAAAAACAAAGGGCAGTTCAAGAAACCAATCAATCTGAAAAATTCTTTTTTGTGGGGGTGAAGGAGTACCAGTAATTGAACTCAGGGGCACTCAACCACTGAGCCACATCCCCAGCCCTATTTTGTATTTTAATTAGATATAGGGTCTCACTGAGTTGCTTTGCTATTGCTGAGGCTGGCTTTGAACTCGTGATCCTCATGCTCAGCCTCCCAAGCCCCTGGGATTATACAGTGCTGAAAAATTCTCTTTCCCTGTAAGGAGAGAGGGTGCCATTTCTCAGAGCATTATAGTATCATATCATGCATTCGGTTCTGTAACTTTTTTTCTTTCCATCTCTTTATTTTCTTGCTCTTTTTTCATTTCTTGCCTTGCCTTTCTTTCCTGGACTCCTCTTTCTTTTGCTTTCATCCTCAGTCTTTTGAAAGAGAAAAAATAGCCTCTATTCTCAGATCAGAGTAACAGCCTCAGAAATAATACGTACGTTGACAATTTTTTTTTTTGTGCTAAGGATTAAACCCAAGGCCTTGTGCATGCAAGGCAAGCACTCTACCAACTGAGCTATATCCCCAGTCCCTGAAAAAAAATATTTTTAACCGTTAAAAACATAGAATCTGACAGATGCTATGGCACATGCCCGCAATCACAACAACTAGGGAGGCTGAGGTAGGAGACTCACAAGTTTGAGGCCAGCCCAATATCTTAGACCCTATTTCAAAATAAAAACTAAAAAGGACTGGAGATGTAATTCAGTGGTAAAGGGTCCCTGGGTTCAATCCGTGGTACCAAAAACAAACAACCTTACAGATTCTTAGGACTGGGATGGTAGCTCAGTGGGAGAGCACTTGTTTCTCATGTGCAAGGCCCTGGATTCAGTTCCCAACACTGCAAACACACACACACACACACACACACACACACACACACACAAAGACTCTGGATTGCTGGGGTTCATTCCCACCTCTACCAGCACTCCAGCAACTTTTTACCTTCTATATGTCAAGTTTCCTTAGCTTCAGTGTGGTGGATTGCATACTAATAATATCTCTATTAGATGGGGACATTGAGTAGATTGAGAGCATACTTAAAGCAGTTAACAGAAGTGCTCAATATATTTTAGTTGTTTTCATTTAAAAAGGGCTTCTCTTTCAATATCTGCATGTTCTAAAGTACAGTTCTCTTTTGAGTTACCTCCTGTTACTAATATGACTTCTTTTCTCCTCTTGTAGGCTTCTTCTTCCTCTTTTCCTTCTTCTTTGATTCCACAGATTCTTCTGCTCCTCTTCCTTCTCTTAAGAATCTACTCTCGGGCTGGGGATGTGGCTCAAGCGGTAGCGCGCTCGCCTGGCATGCGTGCGGCCCGGGTTCGATCCTCAGCACCACATACCAACAAAGATGTTGTGTCCGCCGAGAACTAAAAAATAAATATTAAAAAAAAATTCTCCCTCTCTCTCTCTCCCTCCTCTCTCACTCTCTCTTAAAAAAAAAAAAAAATCTACTCTTTTCCCATTTCCTGGGGAAGATACAAGCCCTAAAGAGCATCACAGTCACCCCAGGTCATTGCTGTACTCAGGGTCTCCCGACATCTTCACCCAGCCCAGCTCAGTCTCTCTCCAGCCTTCTTGGCAGGAGGAGTGCCATAGTGGATGGCACAGTGCCTCTGCAGCCCCAGAAATGATTTGTCCAAGGGTATGGGATACTTGCTCCTGAGCTCTGGAATAATTACAAGTTTGTGTGACAGTTTTTGTTACTTTTTTTTTTTTTAGGTACTGGGATTGAACTCAGGGGCACTGGACCACTGAGCCACATCCCCAGCCCTATTTTGTATTTTATTTAGAGACAGGGTCTCACTGAGTTGCTTAGTGCCTCGCCTTTGCTAAGGCTGACTTTGAACTTGTATCCTCCTGCCTCAGCCTCCTGACCCACAGGGATTACAGGCATGAGCCACTGTGCCTGTCCAGTTTTTGTTACTTTTTAAGGACTTGAGTCCATGTTCAAGTCACTGGTTTAGGGAAGGGAAGAGGAACATGGTAAGATTAGCAAGGTACAGAGGAAGTACTGTATAAATATTAAATTCATGAATGGTAACCTCGGGAAGAGCAATCAAGGGAGAGGTTGGAGTTTCCTCTGCCAACCAAATGCCCCAAACTTTGCAGTGTAAAATAACAATCATTTATTATAATTCTATCATATGGTTCTAGGGCTTGACTGAGTTTCTCACTTGGGTTTTCTCAAGCAGTTGAGGTGATCACTGGGACTACAGTTGTCTTCAAGATTTCTCTCATGTTTGGTGACTGATGGGGTCAGTACTGGCTGTAAAGACCTCTGCAGGGGCTGTTGGTCAGAATAAAAACACATTTCTTCATGTGGCCTGGGCTTCCTCACAGCATGGTGGCTGAACTCTAAGGGTGAATGTCCCCAGGGACAACCATGCAGAAGACACATTGCCTTTTCTGACTTAGTCTTAAAAGTTACACTCCATCACTCAAAATTCTCATTTCCATGGAGGTAAATCAGTAAGGTCAGCCCATAGTATAGGAAACAAGGATTAGGATCTAGCTTTTGATGGGATGATTGTCAAACTATTTGATTTGTAGCCATATTTTAAAAAAACACACAATAATTTTCTAAGTTCTGGATTACCATGGAATGGGGTGTACCCGCTAGGGGGGGTTCTATAATTAAAGGAATACCAGGCAGGGAGCATACTGACATCATTAGATAGGCTGCATTTTAATCCTGTGTTCGTAAGAGCTTTTAAAATTTTCTTTCTTTGCAGTACTGGGGATTTAACTTAGGTCCTCAAGCATGCAAAGCACACACTCTACCTCTAAACCATTTCCCTGGCTCTTTCCACAGATTCTGATTACTTCTCAGAGCATTCCAAGCCAACACTTCTCAGATCATTAGCCTTCCTTTTGGATACTAACATTTACCATTTTTTATTCAACTCTCTCTCTCTCTCTCTCTCTCTCTCTCTATATATATATATATATATATATATATATATATATATAGTACCACAGATTGAACCCAGGGGCACTTAACCACTGAACCACATCCCCAGCCCTTTTATGTTTTATTCTGAGACAGGGACTCGCTAAATTGCTTAGGGTCTTACTAAATTGCCGAGGCTGGCTTTGAACTCAAAATCCTCCTGCCTTAGCCTCCAGAATAGCTGGGATTACAGGTATGCGCCACAGCCTGGCTACCATCTCTTTTCTAGGGACTTTTCCAACCAAAAGAATTCAGGATCTGTTAGGTAATTTCTTGCCAGGGATAGAAAAACTCAAAAATAACTGGGCAAATACAGGCCTGCCAAGTGCCTGCCTTGTTTTCTCTCTTAGATCCTATGATCAAAGTAGCTAGTAGGTAGATGGATACAAAGAAAGGAAATCAAAAGTCACACATAGAGTATACCAGCTAAGAGCACAAGATTTCAAAGGGCCATTTTTTGTTTGTTTTTGGCATTTTGTTTTGTGTTTGTGGTGCTGGGAATGGAATGCAGGGTCTTGTGCAAGTGTGGCAAGTATCCCAACACTGAGCTACATCCCCAGTCCTCAAAATGCTAGTTTTAATCCTGACTCGGTTACCTACTAGCAGTATGCTAAAGGAAATCATCTCTCATCTAAGGTTCCCATCTATAAAAATGATAAAATATCTGCCTCATAGGGTTGTCAAGGATTAAACAAGATGATATGTGCAGAGTTACTAAATTTAGGACTCAAACTTAGTTTTAAGAAGTAACTTTTTTTTTTCCATAGGGATTAAATTCAGGGGCACTTTACCACCTTATTTTAAATTTTGAGACCCAGTCTCTTGCAAAGTTGCTGAAGCTGGCCTTGAACTTTTATTTTTATTTATTTATTTTGGCCTTGAACTTTTGATCTTCTGTCTCAGCCTCTGAAGTTGCTAGGATCATAGGCATGCACCACTGCACCCAGAGAAATAATATTTTTAAAAATTTATATCTGAGGGGCTGGGATTGTGGCTCAGCAGTAGAGCACTCGCCTAGCACGGGCAGGACCCGGATTCGATCCTCAGCACCACATAAAAATAAAGGTATTGTGCTGTGTCCATCTACACCTAAAAAATAAATATTTAAAAAAAATTATATCTGAGCCAGGACTGGGGGTGAATGCCTGTAATCCCAGCAGCTCGGGAAGCTGAGGCAGAAATATTTCAAGTTCAAAGCCAGCCTCAGCAACTTAGTAAGGCCCTAAGCAGCTCAGCGAGACCCTGATTCTAAATAAACACACACACACACACACACACACACACACACACACACACACACACACACACAAAAGCCAAAAAACAAAAACAAAAACAAAAACAACAAAAGTCAAGGATGTGGCTCGGTGGCTAAGTGCCCCTGGGTTCAATCCCTGGTACAAAAAAAAAAAATCTGAATTTAATATCTGATTCTGGTCATTCTGGAGCTTTCCCCTGCCCTTCTGTGGGGATGTATTGAGGATTTTATAAAGGGATGAAGCCCCAGTGTTTGGTGTGTGTATATGTGTATGAGTTTCCTTCTGATCAATAACCATTGGTCCCACAGATGTCAGTTGAGAAGTCTGCTGCCCTTATCCCTTATCACTATATAGCTCCTACACCATTCTCAAAGCAAAGGAATCTTTTGCCAAGGTTTCCTGTAGTCTTCCCAGTTACACTGTACAGGTATTCACTTCTGGGATCTTCTGCCTCCCCTATGCTGGTACCAAAAATTAAGGTCTTTTCTTCCACTTCTCAGGGATTTAAAGACATCCCTCTTCCTTCCTCCTATGCACTAATTGGGGAAAACATCCATTTTAGGGTCTGAGGTTAATAGCAGCCCTTGCCTCTGTTTATCCAAGAAGCTCTAGTTCAGTGGTTCTCCAAGTGTGGTTCACAGACCCCTTAAGGTCTCCAAGAGCTTTTAAGGGGTTTGGAGAAGTCAGAACTATTTTCATAATTATAATAAAATGTTTGTATTTTTTACCATGCCGACATTTCCATTGATGATACAAAAATAATGGTGGGTGAAAGTGCTTTGACACTAATCAAGACAATGGCACCAAACTGTATCTGTGGTCATTGTATACTGCCCCATACCTGCAGGAAAACAAAAATAACAAGGTCAGTTTCCTTTTAAAATACTCTTTTTTTTCTTTTTTTTAGAGAGAGAGAGAGAGAGAGAGAGAGAGAGAGAATTTTTAATATTTATTTCTTAGTTCTCGGCAGACACAACATCTTTGTTGATATGTGGTGCTGAGGATTGAACCCGGGCCGCACTCATGCCAGACGAGTGCGCTACCGCCTGAGCCACATTCCCAGCCCCCTTTTAAAATACTCTTGATGAAGCAATAAAAACTATTAGTTTTATTAACTCTTTATCTTTTTAATACTGTGATAAAATTAAAAACATACATAATGTGCCTTTCCAGTGGTGACAACCTTCCCAAGAAAACATGCCTCTTACAAAAGATCTTCTTCATCCTTCTCCAAAAGAAATCACCTGGTGCAAAGCCCAATTCCTATTTCATGGATGTGAAATGCCCAGGATGCTATAAAATCAACAGTTTTTAGCCATGCACAAATAGTAGTTTTGCATGTTGGCTGCTCCACTGTCCTTTGCCACCCTATGGGAAGAAAAGCAAGACTTACAGAAGGATGTTCCTTCAGGAGGAAGCAGCAATAAAAGCAACCTGAATCAAGATGAGTGGGAAAACATCCTAATAAACACATTTTGGATATAAAATACACACACACACACACACACACACACACACACAATGTGCTTCTGTTGCTTATAGCAGTATAAATCACTTGAGCAGCTGAGTTATGAACTGATTTTTTTCATGGAATACCATTTTAATTTGAAAGAATTACTGATGGACAAATATCTTAATCAGACTTAGGAAGACATTCTCTCAAAATCAACAAAGTGAGCCTGCCACTTCAAAAAAATAAATAAATAAATACATCAGGTGTGGGCCTCAGCTTGGGAGGCTGAGACATGAGGATTGTGAGTTCAAAGCCAGCCTCAGCAATGGTGAGGCACTAAGCAACTCAGTGAGACCCTGTCTCTAAATAAAATATAAAATAGGGGATGCAGCTCAGTGGTTGAGAACCCCTGGGTTCAATCCGTAGTACCAAAAGTAAATAAATAAACAAACAAACAAATAAATAAATAAAATCTACCCCAACCCTCATATCCCTGGGGATATTGAAGAATAACTGTACAAAAGTTAAAATTTTAGAAAATCTGTATTCACTGTGGTTTTGCCACCTCTCCTCCCCAGCTCCCCAGTACTAGAGATTGAACTCAGTAGGGCTAAACTACTGAACTACAGCCCAAGCCATTTTTGGTTTTGGTATCATGGATTGAATCCAGGGGTGTTTAACCATTAAGCCACATCCCCAGAATCCCCCTTTTAAAATATTTTTTAGTTGTCTATGAACCTTTATTTTATTTATTTATATGTGGTGCTGAGAATCAAACCCAGTGCCTCACATATGCTAGGCAGGTGCTCTACCACTGAGCCACCACTCCAGCACCCCCAGCCCTTTTTATCTTTTTCTTTTTTAATTTTGAGACTGGGTCCCACTAAATTGTTTAGGCTGTCTCCAAGCAGCTGGGATTATAGGCATGTGCTACCATGCTGGCCTGCATTTATTTTCTTCAGTTTTATAGTTTCTTGCAACATGACTTTTGATGAGATTAATAAGTATCATAACAAATGCTATCTCTTGTGATTATAGAGTAAAATCTGGTAATAACTGAAAGGTCTGCATGATTCAATGAGCCCATGGGCAGTACATGATGTAACAAATCCTGCAGACATAAAAGAACCATTCAAAGTGTAACATAGACCAATGGATTCTACTAAAATGGTATATAAAAAAGTTTATTTATCTGGTCTCAGATTCCATATTGCAATTAAATTTATAAGGTAATTATCACTCATTATGTTTTAGTGTAATACCTAAAAAGAATATCACATGTTATCGGAAGAGTCTATTAAAATACTACTTCCTTATCTAATTGAATATCTGTGTAAGGATGGATTTTCTTCATGTACTTCAACAACATATCACAACAGATTGAATAAGGAGATGAAAATCCAGCTGTTTCTGATTAATGAAATTTGTAGTTGGTGTGATGGCTAAGGAGGGTGGGCAGGAGGATTGCAAGTTCAAAGCCAGCCTCAACAAATTAGCCAGGCCCTAAACAACTTAGGGAGACCCTGTCTCAAAATAAAAAGGGCTAGGGACATGGCTCAGTGGCTAAGCACCCTGGGTTCAATCCCTGGTACCAAAAAAAAAAAAAAAAAAAGGAAAGAAAAGAAAGAAATAAATAAAAAAAATTGCCGCTATTCTCCCTAATGTGTTTTTGTTTTGGAAAATTAATTTCTCTTAAGATATGCTAATTATTTTATTATTTTCTATTCTGGTAAATATTGATAGATATAATTCACATAAACAAAAGCTATTTGGAGTTCTCAATAATATTTAGGAGTGTAAAGAGGCCCTGAGACCAAAATCTCAGAGGACTGCTGCTCTAGCTCTCTATGTTCATAAATTCTCCAAGTTCCCCTGAGACTTAAGGTATGCAAAAGCCTGAGAACTCATAGGCCAGTTTTATTATCTGCCCAGATCCTTCCCTCTTCTGAAATAAAGAACTAGAGACCTCGTTGGAATAGGAAAAGAAAGAAAAAAAAAAGAGAGTAAAAAAGTTAGTATCTCAAAATACAATCCAGCAGACATGTAAAAGCACTTGGCATAGTACCTACTCCTAGTTGCATGTAATGGCTGGTATCGTCTTCTTCATCTTCATCATTATTATTTCATCTTGTCCGTGTTTTTTCCATGGGATTTATATGCCAATTATTCTTAAGGCAATGTATCATACGGTCTTTAAATATGATTTTGGGGCTGGGAGTGTAGCTCAGTGGTAGAGTGCTTAGGCTTTGAGGTGGTTGTTTCTCTGAACGTTTTTCAAATCAGGAGATATTCTTAAGAGAGAATAAGTAAAAAGGCTGAACTAGAATCATAAATTAAACCCAGAAAGGAATGAAGGGGTCCAGAATGCCACTCCAAAAATATGCCACTTTTGCATACAGATTATTTTGAGTTGAAGGCAACCAAGATTCAATAGATGCAGAGAAAAGCTTCCTCAGAGCTACTCTTATCTGACTACAAAGCAGCAACTTCTGGGAAATGAGGCTACCTTCAGTCCTCTCTCTGGGGAAATTTCATGATCCTGAAGGAGAGAGAAAGGCCACTTCTATAGACAAACATTATCACAAACTTTCATATTTCTTATTTGTTCTTCTAAGAACCCATTTGACTTTCCTAAAGAAATTTATTTTTCTTCCTATAGGATTCTTTTCTCCCCAGTACATTTCCCCTACTAACTTAGGTGGGTAAGCCCAAATTCTAAACACCCTTCGAGTTACTGGTCACTCAGCACTCCCATGTGTATGCATGTGAATAAACTCATCTCTTTCTTAGAAATCTGTCTGTCAGCTTAATTCACAGTCCCCAGAAACAGAACCTAAAAAGAGTAAAGTTTTTCCTCACCTACAATAGCAAGACAAGGAAAGAGCTTAATACACAACCTTCCAGGTTTCCTGCCATCCCTGAAACTGGTGGATTATCAGGTTGAAAGTTCATAACTTTTATTTATTTACTTTTTTATGTGGTGGTGAGGACTGAACCCAGTGCTTCATGCATGCTAGGCAAGCTCTGCTTTACCTCTCAGCTACAACCCCAGCCCTGAAAGTTCATAACTAAGAAACAACTATAAAGAATATGAAGCTGGGGCTGGGGATGTGGCTCAAGCGGTAGCACACTCACCTGGCATGTGTGTGGCCAGGGTTCGATCCTCAGCACCACATACAAACAAAGATGTTGTGTCCGCCGAAAACTAAAAAATAAATTTAAAAAAAATAGAATATGAAGCTGGGTTCAGTGATGCATGACTGTAATCCCAGCAACTCTGAAGGCTGAGGCAGGAGGATAGTAAATTCAAAGCCAGCCTCAGCAATTTAGCACAGCCCTAAGCAACTTAGCAAGACCCTGTCTCAAAATTTTAAAAAGGGGCTGGGGTTGTTCCTCAAGAGTTAAGCACCCTGGGTTCAATACCATGGTACCAAAAGAAAAAAAAAAAAGTAAAGAAATTTCCCAAAGCCATTTTTTTAATGCCAATTGTGACAATATCAGAAATAGGTAATTTAATTAGTAGAAACTAATAAAACGAAAAGATGAAAAAAATAAGTTTTGATGGGGCCAAAAGTGTTCAGACATTTTTTTATTTCAGATTTCCAAAGACAAGTTGGAGGTGGTCTGGAACAACCAGGTTACCAATTTTATATTTTGACAAGTAACTTTTTTTTTAAAGATGGACACAATATCTCTACTTCTTAATTTATTTATTTTTTAAAGAGAGAGAATTTTTTTTAATATTTATTTTTTAGTTTTTGGTGGACACAACATCTTTATTTTATTTTTATGTGGTGCTGAGGATCGAATCCAGTGCCTCATGTGTGTGAGGAAAGCACTCTACTGCTGAGCTATAACCCCAGCCCCTGACAAATGATTTTTTAAAAAACTTAGCATTTGGGACTGGGATTGTGGCTCAGCAGTAGAAAGCTTGCCTAGCACAGAGGGGCCCGAGATTCGATCCCAGCACCACATAAAATAAATGAATGGAATAAAGGCATTGTGTCCAACTACAACTAAAAAAATAAATACTAAAAAAAATACCATTTCTAGGGGCTGGGGATATAGCTCAGTTGGTACAGTGCTTGCCTCACATGCATAAGGCCCTGGGTTCAATCCCTAGCACTACAAACAAACAAACAAAAAAAAACAACCAAAAATTCCCATACCATTTTTAAAAAATATTTATTTGTTTGTTTTAGGTGGACACAGTATCTTTATTTTATTTTTATTTTATGTGGTGCTGAGGATCAAACCCAGTGCCTCATGCATGCTAGGCGAGCACTCTACCACTGAGCCCCAGCCCCAGCCCCCTCATACCATTTTTTATTACCATTAATTCATAAAAGAAAGGATATGGTAATACTAAAAAAAGTGTTTCAGATGCAATCTCAAAAGAGATTTTCTCCAAAAATGACAGTTGTGATCTTACTCATTGTTTTCACTAGAGACTAGAAAAACTTAGTTATGGATTGGCAACTATGTATTCTATGAATATACACTATAATTAAATTTAACATAATTTTTATGGTTCTAGAGATTTAACCCAGTGGTGCTCTACCACCATACTACACCCCCCAAATCTTTTTATTTTTTATTTTGAGACAGGATCTCACTAAGTTGCCCAGGCTGGCCTGGAACTTGCAATCCTCCTGCCTCAGCCTCTTGAGTTACTGGGTTTATCTACATTTGTCACCATGCCCTGTACAACTTGACATATTTAATTAAAGTGAAAATTAAGACAACAACCATCCTCCTATATCTCCACTATTTTTTTTTTATTACTAAGACAAAATTTTAACAAATTTAGTTAAATGATCAAATTGGCTTTTATTTCCAACAGGTGAATCTGTTAGTACCTTACCTAAAAACAGAGGACTGCTGTACTGAGCATGGAGGAACAGTTGGTTGTGATAAAGTAGCTTGAGCAGGAACAGGAAGAGCATAATACAAAAATCCAGAATGGTTAACATCAGGTTACTTACTTCAGGTTACTTTCCTTGGAAGGATTGAGGCGGAGGGGACTGCCTATCATGTCAGCTAAAACTGGCCTATTTGGGGATTTAGCTACTTGATTTCTTGGAAAGTTAGATAAGTAGCTTAGTTTCAGTTTGATGATATGGAATTTTAGCATGAGTGACTCCATTTTGGTTTGGGCTGTTGGGGTCTAGTACAAGGGCTCAGTCAATCAATGGCCTCCTATAAATTTTCGTTTAAAAGTCCAATGCATCTTGGTTAAATCTTTGAAAACAACTCCCCACGTTCATCTTCAATGAATAGGAAAATCTCCTTTGCCCAAAGCATTCCATGAAAATTAAAATGTAAGAAGCATTCTAGCTTCAGAATTAGAATTAGAGTTAGGGAGATCCTTATGGAAGTTTAGGGCTTTTTGTTTCCCATGTTTTCTTCTGTGATTCTAATGCTATCTGAAGTTTGCTATTGTTTTTTAGAAGGGTCAAACCTAAGGAGAGAGACAGAGACAGAGTGTATATGTGTGTGTTGGAGGGTCTGGCATGGAACAAAGTTTCTATCAAGTGAAAGCATGTACTGCATTACCTCCAGCTTCCACTCTCCAGAAACCCTTAATCTACTACAACAGCTCTTAATTTTAACATAGATCAGGATTTGCTTAGAAGCGAGATTTCCTTGTAAGACAGAAGCAAAAAACTTAATAATTTGAATGTCATTTTGTTAAAAAGAAAGTTAACTGCTATTGTTGTTTAACATAAACTTTTTTTATTTCAAAAGTTATATGTGTTTCTTGAAGGAAAATTAGAAAAGGTTAAAAGAGGGGCTGGGGATGTGGCTCAAGCAGTAGCGCGCTCACCTGGCATGCGTGCGGCCTGGGTTCGATCCTCAGCACCACATACAAACAAAGATGTTGTGTCTGCCGAAAATGAAAAAAATATTAAATTCTCTCTCCTCCTCTCTCTCTCTCTTAAAAAAAAAAAAAGAAAAGGTTAAAAGAAAATCAAAATGACCCATAATTTCACCACCTTGAGAAAACAACCATATTATGTATATTCTATTATTTTTCTATGTGTATATATATATATATATATATATATATATATATATATATATATATATGAATATGTTCAAAACAGGGATAAGACTTGATTTTTTGTATGTGTGGTATTGATGATAGAACCAGAATACTCTCACCACTGAGCTGCATCCTCAGCTCTTTTTTTTTAAGTTTGTTTTATTTTTAAATTTTTAATACCTCTATTTTATTTATTTTTTTTAAGTGGTACTGAGGATCGAACCCAGGGCCTCGCACTTGCTAGGCAAGCACTCTACCGCTGAGCCACAATCCCAGCCACCTCAGCTGTTTTTATTGTTTATTTTGAGATAAGGTCTCCGAAGTTGCCCAGGTTGAACTTGAACTTGCTATATTGCTGCCTTAGCCTCCTGAGTCACTAGAATTACTGGGGTATGTCACCATGCCCTGCTGTTATGAATATTTTTGTACAACCTTTATTCATGACCCTAATTTCTCATTGGAATAAATGCCAGTGGAAGAATGATTAATCAAAGGGTTCGTATTTGTAATATCTTGAAACAAATTGCTCACTAGAAAGTACATTCTCCAAGCTATTACTTTCAAGTTATTTGCCTTTATCTTTTTTGTTTTATTAGGAAAATTCCACCCTGTTATCATTCTTATATTTATATAGACTCATATTTATCTATAAGTTCTTCTAAATATACATGATTTCTGTTTTTGAACAGTATTTAGAATTTCCCTTACAAGATAAATAAAGTAACTGATGTGATTCTGCAATCTGTATACGGGGTAAAAATGGGAGTTCATAACCCACTTGAATCAAAGTGTGAAATATGATATATCAAGAACTATGTAATGTTTTGAACAACCAACAATAAAAAATAAATAAAATAAATAAAAATTAAAAAAAAAAGTATCCCAACTTTAATTGGTGGTTTTTTAAAAACATTTTTTTTTATTTGTAGATGAACACAATACCTTTATTTTATTTGTTTTTATTTTTATATGGCCCCTGGGATCGAACCCAGTGCCTCACACATGCTAGGCAAGCGCTCTACACTGAGCCACAACCCTGGCCCCAATTGGTGTTTTATTAATTAGTATGATGTTGGCTATAAATGTGAAATTCCTTAATTCCTAAATTATTTTATTACTTGTTGTATCTTATAGTTTCTCTCTACAATTTTTTTTCTTTTTTCTTTTTCTTTTTTTTGTTTTTTGAGACAAGGTCTCACTAAGTTGCTGAGGCTAGGTTCCAACTTGATATCCTCCTGCCTCTGCTTCCGGAGTCACTGGAATTATAGGCATGTGCCACCACACCCAGCTATCCAAAGATACTTTTCATAGCAGTCTGACATTTTTCTGTATCTAGAGATAGAATTTAAACCAAAGTATTGACCAGCAGCCAACCAGCACATTGATTTAAAATATATCCTGAATATGCAATTTTGATTTGCTATTTTAATAGCCTCCATAAAATGCATGATACACACATAATCTATGACTTGTTTCTTCCCCCTTATTCATGTTGTTACTATTATTCTTGTCACTAAAATTGAATATTCTTAGTACATTTGCAACATGCTTGACATTTTGCCAATTAGCTCATCTCCATTTCATTTTCTCTGGGTTAAATATTATGTTCAAATTTTAGAAGAGTGTAAACATATTAATTATTGAAATGTATGATATCCCTAATTATCATTATTTAACATGGCAAATTTCTGACAGCCAGGGTAGAAAAATGAGATGAAAGAAGCCAGAGACTCTGTCAAATATCATGTAGTTTCAGCAATAACTATTTTAGTAATGATCATTTAAACAGATCACCTGTCAGCTAGAGGGAATAATTTTCATTGTGCCAGATAGCAGGTGAGATTTAACTGGAATTTCAGTTTCATTTTCTGAAGGGTCATTTAGCTTAGCAATCTCCCAATCTACATTATTGGGTGAATATGAATGAATAGGGACCATGTCTCCCAGACTGCCTATGATATTTCTTTTCTGATTCCACTTGGCTTTCTACTTCTACTTTTGTGTCATTTCTCCAATTCTCTTCTTTTCGTTTTTCCTTCCAAACACCTATTTTCCCCACGTCTCTTCTCTGTAAGTGCCTCTAGGCTTGGTGATTCCTGCTTCAAAGATAATTATTGTACAACCAGTGCTATGCAGGCCAAATTGTTGCATGCAAAACAATGTCAAGTATCAAGGTCATAGCCAAGGGCACTACTTAAAACTGAGAAGAGACTGTGCTTGGCAAAAACTAACTGAACTCTAATCTTTGCTTCAGACAAAATGGCTTCATTTGTATCTAATTTTTGCTCTTGGCCAATAAAAAATGAAAATCTACCACTAGTTTAATATAAATAGTTGACATGATTCCTAGACTCCACTCAAAGTGTGACTTTTTCCTCAGCTATTAACATTTTAATGTAGTAGCAGAGTTTTTCCATTCTCATCCAGCAAAACACATTACAATAGATTCTATACAGAGGATCCCTAAATGGATGCCCATGCCACACCTCAGTGCTAAACAAACACAAGTACAATGGAGAACATAGAAATTGTTGCTGTACCACTTTTCTTTCAGTTTGCTGCCCCTGGTCTAGGATGATGTCTCTCTGAAGAATTATCCTTGGTGCTTACTAAACTGCAAATTCTGGCTGGGGATATAGTTCAGTTGGTAGAGTGCTTGCCTCACATGCACAAGGCCCTGGGTATTTAAATTTCCAGTGCCCCCCACACACACACACAAATACACACACACACACACACACACACACACACCCCAAAACAAAACAAAAACAAAACAAAACAAAAAAAAAGCAAGCAAACAAACAAAAAAAACCTAAATTGCAAATTCCTGGGCCCCACACCCATAGACTCTGACCCAGTAGTTCTGAAATGGGGTCCATGAATCTCTTGAGTTTACTAAATATCTCAACTGATGCTGATACAACTGGTCAAAAACACTAGTTTGCAGTGGCACACTCCTGTAATTCCTACTCGGGAGCCTGAGGCAGGACAGTCAGAAGTTCCAGGCTAGCCTCTACAACTTAGCGAAACTCTAAGCAACTTAGGCAAGAACCTCTCTCAAAATAAAGTGAATAAATAAATAGGACTGGGGATGTAGCTTAGTGGTAAAACACTACTGTGTTTAATTCTAGTACCAAAAATCAAAAAACAAGTGCTAGGCCAACTGTCCTTATTGGTTCTACTATTGACCAATTATTATGATTATTTTTTATTTGGTGCTGGGGATTGCACCTAGGATTTTGCACATGCTAGGCACATGCTCTACCATTGAGTTATTTCCCCAGCCTAATTATTATTTTTTAAATTATTTTTGTAGTTGTAGATAGACAGAATGCCTTTATTTTATTTGGTTCTCTTTATGCGGTGCTAATCTAGTGCCTCACACATGCTAGGCAAGTGCTCTGCCACTGAGCTACCAATTTTAATTTCAGAAATTATCTACAAAAAAACCTCAAGTCCCAGCCCCAGCCCAATTATTTTTAAATCATTTTAGTTTCTCTATTTTTGAAACCAATAATACGAATCTGATCAATCTTATTCCTTGGAGTTACATAAAGATGAAGATGATTATGTTGGAATTTATCTCAAAAGATGGTCACCAATATGCTCAGTAAAGAGAACTGAGCTTTTTGTTTGCTTTTGTAATACTAGGGCTTGAACCCAGGGCCTCATACTTGCCAGGCAAGTGCTGTACCACTGAGCTACATCCTCAGACCCAGAACTATCTCCACTCCCCTGCCCTGGTAGGGGGTCAGGATTTAATCCAGGGGCAATCTACCACTGAATTATACCCCCAGTCCTTAATTTTTAAAATTTTATTATTTTGAGACATGGTCTCACTAAGTTGCTGAGGCTGGTTTCAAACTTGCAGTCCTCCTGTCTTCATCTCTCTGGTAGCTTGGATCACAGGTGTACACTACTGTGCCTGGCTTGAACTGCCCATTTTTTAAATGAATAAGTGATTTTAAAAATATATAAAAAAGGGCTGGGGATGTGGCTCAAGCGGTAGCGCGCTCGCCTGGCATGCGTGCGGCCCGGGTTCGATCCTCAGCACCACATACCAACAAAGATGTTGTGTCTGCCGAGAATTAAAAAATAAATATTAAAAATTCTCTCTCTCTCTCTCTCTCTCTCTCTCTCTCTCTCTCTCTCTCTCACTCTCTCTTTAAAAAAAAAATATATAAAAACAAACAAACAAAAATCAAATAACTGAGGAGGGGAGGGAGGACAGAGACTTACAAAGGTATACCAGAATGACCCCGCTCTTGGGTAAAGGTTCTCAGGTCTAACTCCCGAATATCCTCAGGCCACAAAAAGCAGTCACTGAGCACACCTTCTCACCAGGGCAATGTCTCTCTGGTCTGTGGGCCCACCCTGCCTACTGGAATGTGTCAAGCCTGATAATTTCTGGAGCAGAAATGCAAGCCAGGGCTTTTCACAAACATCAGAAACTAACTTGATAGACATACAGTCTACTTACCTTAACTATTAAATTCTCCTACAAAGAATCTACCCTAAGGAAAAATCTAAAATACAGAAAAAATTATGCAACAAACAAAACATTTAGGATGGTGGCTATTCTCTTGAATGAAGAAGAAAGCAGGTTGTAACCAAAGAGTAACTAACACTCAAAGGGTTTCTAAATTATACACAGTGTTTTATTTCGTATGTACATTATTCTAAAAAAAAAAAGCCATATTTCAAGTTATGTTCATGTCAGTTTTATTTACAATAACAACATAAAATGGAAACATAACATAAAACAATTTATTGGAAGGATTAATGTGAATATTAGGGGATAAGTTCTGGCACAGTAGGTAAAGTGCTTGCCTAGCTGTCTGAGACCCTGGGTTCAATCTCCAGCACCACAAAAATAAATAAATAAATGCAAATTTTTTAAAAGTTTATTTTGATATGGTATGAGGTAAGGATCTGTTTTCCCCCTAGACATTCAATTTTCTTAATATCATGTGTTTTTCTTAATACATTTATTTTATTTTATGTGGTGCTGAGGATCGAACCCAGGGCCTCACACATGCTAGGCGAGTGCTCTACTGCTGAGCCACAACCCCTGCCCCAATAAATGCAAATTTTAAAAGTGAACATTAGTTCAATCATATGCTGAATGGAATATTCAGTTATTAAAAATATGGTTAGGTAGCTCTATAAAGGAAAAAGTTTTCAATAAACAAAAACAAAACAAACAAACAAACAAACAAAAAGTCAATGAAGCAAAAATCTTATAACCACATGACAATAAACATGTAAAACAGTTCAAAGAATAAGAGAGTATGCTCTCTGGGCTAGGGTTGTGGCTCAGTGGTAGAGTGGTCACCTAGCATCCTAGCATTCATGAAGCACTGAGTTTGATCCTCAGCACCACATAAAAATAAAATAAAGATACTGTGTCCACCTAAAACTAAAAAAAAAAAAAAAAAAAAAAAAAAAAATAGATATTTTTTAAAAAAGAGAGTATGCTCTGATAATATTGTTTGTTCTTAGCAAAAGAGATTGTGAATGCTTTTCCCTTTGTTTTTCTAATTTTCTGTGTTCGGTTATTTTGTTTTTAATAATTAAAATTTTTATTACCAAAAAGAAAAGAGTTTTCCATAAACTATGCTTTGGTTCCACTGTAAATTAATATGGCAAGAAGTTGTACTAGCTTCTAAAGTTTCATGAGGGAGAAGTTTTCATAGAAAACAATAAAAAGTCAGAAAATAACACCTTTCCTTCAGATGTTTCTTGGTGGCTTCTGCCCCTGTACCTCAGAGATCAAATGCCTTGAGCTAAGTAAGATTCACATGTTTGCCAAAAATTGAGTTTTCCCCTCCTTTTGGTTCCTGTCATTGGCCAGCCAGCCTTTCAGTCATCAGGGACTTCCAGTATCTTAGTCACACACGTCTCACAGCAAGGAGCTGACTAATCCTAGAGCCGGGGCAGCTTGTTAGGCAACCTTTCACACAGTGCCCATTGCTACCCATTGCACAACATGTTTGACTGGGAATGATAAACGCCATGGTTTACATTTGACTCCAGTCACCTTGTCGGTGCCAGAAGCTTAAGCGTGTAAACATCACCCGCTGCCTTTAGAAAGATGTTGACGTTCTGTTCTGGGCTCCCTAATGTTGTGTAACATGGGGGAGGGGTAGAGAAGAAGAGGGAGGGCCTATGACAAAGAATCAGAAGCAGACAAGTTTACAAACTTATAACCACACTTTCTGCTTTATTCATGAAAGAAATGAAAAGCTTAATTTATGCATTATAACTTCAAATAAACTTTTCATTTTTCTATACTGGGGTTGAACCCAGTGGCCCTCTACCTCTGAGCTACATACCTAGCCTGGTTTATTTTTTCAGTCAGGGTCTGGTTAAATTGCTGAGGGTCTTGCCAAATTGCCCAGGCTGGCCTTGAACTTGTGATGCTCCTGCCTTAACTTCCATAGGTGCTAGGTTTACAGGCATGAGCCACTGTGCCTGGGCTTAATCAATACTTTCAATATGTTTCTATTAATCCATTTTAACATGTAAGTCTCTGACTGAAACATACATTTTTTTCAGTGAGGAAAATAGGTCCAATGGGAAAAAGCAATTGTCTTATTACTAAAAATTCTCTTGTAATTTCATCAATGCTACTGTATAGAATGAATTTGAAGACATTCAAAAGAATGTCTTTTGAATGAAAAGAAGGTTCTGTTTTGTTTCTTGAGACTGAGAGTTTCCTCTTTTAACAAATCCTGCAGCTATGTCCAGATTCAGGGTAAAGAAAGAGAAAAACCTTGAATGACAGAAGAATAAGGATTTCTTTCTTTTTTTTTTTTAATTTTAATCTTTGTAGTTTTAGGTGGAAAGTATGTCTTTATTTTATTAATTTTTATGTGGTGTTAAGGATGGAACCCAGTGCCTCACACGTGCTAGGCAAGTGCTCTGTCACTGAGCTATAGCCCCAGCTCAAGAATAAGGATTTCAATTATCATTTGCTTCAGGAATAGATATTATCTTTTTTTTTTTTTCCTTTGGTATCAGAGGTTGAACCCAGAAGCACTTAACCACTGAGCCACATCCCCAGCAACCCCTTTTTTAATTTTTAAAAAAATTTTTAAATTTTTTAATTGATTTAAAAAAATGACAGTGGTATACATTACAATTCTTATTTCATATATACAGCACAGTTTTTTTTTATATCTCTGGTTGTATATAAAGTATGTTGACACCAATTTGTGTCTTCATACATGTACTTTGGATAATGATGTCTATCACATTCTACCATCCTTGCTAATCCCCTGTCCCCTCCCTTTCCCTCCAACCCCTCTGCCCTATCTAGAATTCATCTATTCCTTCCATGCTCCCCCTCCCTACTCCCTACTGAGTCAGCCTCCTTATATCAGAGAAAACATTCAGCATTTGTTTGTTTGGACTGGCTAACTTCACTTAGCATTATCTTCTCCAACTCCATCCACTTACCTGCAAATGCCATGATTTTATTCTCTTTTATTGCTGAGTAAAATCCCATTGTGTATATATGCCACATTTTTTTAATCCATTCATCCACTGAAGGGCATCTAGGTTGGCTCCACAGTTTAGCTATTGTGAATTGTGCTGCTATAAACATTGATGTGGCTGTGTCCCTGTAGCATGCTGTTTTTAAGTCTTTTGGGTATAAACCGAGGAGAGGGATAGCTAGGTCAAATGGTAGTTCCATTCCCAGATTTCCAAGGAATCTCCATGCTGCTTTCTTTATTGGCTACACCAATTTGCAGTCCCACCAGCAACGTATGAGTGTACCTTTTCCCCCACATCCTCAACAACACTTATTGTTGTTTGTTTTCATAACAGCTGCCATTCTGACTGGAGTGAGGTGATAACTTAGAATAGCTTTTTTTTTAAGTTGATTTTAATTAATTAATTAATTATTTATTATTTTTTTTATTGGTTATTCAAAACATTACAAAGATTGCAGAATCACATCGGTTACACATCCACATTTTTACATAATGCCATAATAGTAACTGTTGTATTCTGCTACCTTTCCTATCCTCTACTATCCCCCCTCCCCTCCCCTCCCCTCTTCTCTCTCTACCCCATCTACTGTAATTCATTTCTCTCCTTATTTTTTTTCCCATTCCCTTCACAACCTCTTATATGTAATTTTGTATAACAATGAGGGTCTCCTTCCATTTCCATGCAATTTCCCTTTTCTCTCCCTTTCCCTCCCACCTCATGACTCTATTTAATGTTAATCTTTTCCTCCTGCTCTTCCTCCCTGCTCTGTTCTTGGTTGCTCTCATTATATCAAAGAAGACATTTGTCATTTGTTTTTTAGGGATTGGCTAGCTTCACTTAGCATAATCTGCTCTAATGCCATCCATTTCCCTGCAAATTCTATGATTTTGTCATTTTTTAGTGCTGTGTAGTACTCCATTGTGTATAAATGCCACGTTTTTTTATCCATTCATCTATTGAGGGGCATCAGGATTGGTTCCATAGTCTAGCTATTGTGAATTGTGCTGCTATGAACATCAATGTGGCAGTATCCCTGTAGTACACGCTTTTAATGTCTTCAGGGAATAGTCCGAGAAGGGCAATAGCTGGGTCAAATGGTGGTTCCATTCCCAGCTTTCCCAGGAATCTCCATACTGCTTTCCATATTGGCCGCACCAATTGGCAGTCCCACCAGCAATGTACAAGAGTACCCTTTTCCCCACATCCTCGCCAGCACTTGTTGTTGTTTGACTTCATAATGGCTGCCAATCTTACTGGAGTGAGATGGTTTTGATTTGCATTTCTCTGACTGCTAGAGATGGTGAGCATTTTTTCATGTACTTGTTGATTGATTGTATGTCCTCCTCTGAGAAGTGTCTGTTCAGGTCTTTGACCCATTTGTTGATTGGGTTATTTGTTTTCTTATTGTTTAATTTTTTTGAGTTCTTTGTATACTCTGGATATTAGGGCTCTATCTGAAGTGTGAGGAATAAACATTTGTTCCCATGATGTAGGCTCCCTGTTTACCTCTCTTATTGTTTCTCTTGCTGAGAAAAAACTTTTTAGTTTAAGTAAGTCCCATTTGTTGATTCTAGTTATTAACTCTTGGGCTATGGGTGTCCTATTAAGGAATTTGGAGCCTGACCCCACAATATGTAGATCGGAGCCAACTTTTTCTTCTCTCAGACGCAGAGTCTCTGATTTGATATCAAGGTCCTTGATCCATTTGAGTTAACTTTTGTGCATGACGAGAGAAGGGGATTCAGTTTCATTTTGTTGCATATGGATTTCCAGTTTTCCCAACACCATTTGTTGAAGATGCTATCCTTCCTCCATTGCATGCTTTTAGCCCCTTTATCCAATATAAGATAGTTGTAATTTTGTGGATTGGTCTCTGTGTCCTCTATTCTATACCATTGGTCCACCCGCCTGTTTTGGTACCAGTACCATGCTGTTTTTGTTACTATTGCTCTGTAGTACAGTTTGAAATCTGGTATCGCTACACCTCCTGATTCACACTTCCTGCTTAGAATTGCTTTTGCTATTCTGGGTCTTTTATTTTTCCATATGAATTTCATGATTGCTTTATCTATTTCTACAAGAAATGCTGTTGGGATTTTGATTGGCATTGCATTGAACCTATAGAAAACTTCTGGTAATATCGCCATTTTGATGATGTTAGTTCTGCCTATCCATGAACAGGGTATATTTTTCCATCTTCTAAGATCTTCTTCTATTTCTCTCTTTAGGGTTCTGTAGTTTTCATTGTATAAATCTTTCACCTATTTTGTTAGGTTGATTCCCAAGTATTTTATTTTTTTTGAGGATATTGTGAATGGGGTGGTTTTCCTCATTTCCAGTTCAGAAGATTGGTTGCTGATATACAGGAATGCCTTTGATTTATGCATGTTGATTTTATATCCTGCCACTTTGCTGAATTCATTTATTAGCTCTAGTAGTTTCTTTGTAGACCCTTTGGGTCTTCTAGGTATAAAATCATATCATCCGCAAATAGTGATAATTTAAGTTCTTCTTTTCCTATCTTAATACCTTTAATTTCTTTTGTCTGTCTAATTGCTCTGGCAACTTAGAATAGTTTTGATTTGCATTTCTCCAGTTGCTAGAGATGGATGAACTTTTTTTTATATATTTGTTAATTGATTGTATATCCTCTTCTGAGAAGTATCTGTTCAGGTCATTGGCCAATTTGTTGATTGGGTTATTTGTTTTTATGGTGCTTAACTTTTTGAGTTCTTTATATACCCTAGAGATTAGTGCTCTATCTGATGTATGAGGGTTAAAAATTTGCTCCCAGGATGTAGGCTCTCTGTTCACCTCACGGATTGTTTCTTTTTCTGAGAAGAAACTTTTTAGTTTGATTCCATCCCATTTATTGATTCTTAGTGTTAATTCTTGCACTATATAGGAGACTTATTAAGGAAGTTGAGGCCTAATCCCACATGATGAAGATTAGGACCTACTTTTCTTCTATTAGACACAGAGTCTCTGGTTTATTCCTAGGTCCTCGATCCACTTTGAGTTGCGTTTTGTGCATGATGAGAAATAGGAGTTTAATTTCATTTTGTTGCATATGGATTTCCAGTTTTCTCAGCACCATTTGTTGAAGATTCTATCTTTTCTCCAATGCATGTTTTTGGCACCTTTGTCTAATATAAGATAATTTTAATTTTGTGGGTTAGTCTCTGTGTCCTCTATTCTGTAACATTGGTCTACCAGTCTGTTTTAATGCCAATACCATGCTGTTTTTGTTACTATTGCTCTGTAGAATAGTCTAAGTTCTGGTATAGCGATGCCACCTGCTTCACTCTTCCTGCTAAGGATTGCTTTAGCTATTCTGGGTCTCTTATTTTTACAGATGAATTTCATGATTGCTTTTTCTATTTCTATGAGGAATGCCATTGGGATTTTGATTGGAATTGCATTATATCTCTATAGTGCTTATGGTAGTATGGTCATTTAATAATATTAATTCTGCCTATCCAAGAGCAAGATAGATCTTTCCATCTTCTAAGGTCTTCTTTGATTTGAATCACCTTGTTCGTTGATTCCCAAGTATCTTTTTTTTTTTCGAGGTTATTGTAAATGGGGTAGTTTTCTTAATTTCCTTCTCAGAGGATTGCAACCCCTTTTAATTTTTTTTTAGTTTCAATGGACCTTTATTTATTTATTTATGGTACCCCCAGCCCCCCTCCCTTTTTTTTTTTTTTTTTTGGTACTGGGGATTGAACTCAGGGGCACTTAACCACTAAGCCACATCCCTAGCCCTATTTTATATTTTATTTAGAGACAGGGTCTCACTGAGTTGCTAAATGCCTTGCCATTGCTGAGGCTGGCTTTGAACCCTCAATCCTTCTGTCTCAGTCTCCCAAGCCACTGGGATTATAGGCATGCACTACCATGCCCAGCCCTAAACCTTCTTTTGAGTGTGAAAGAAGACCAAAATATGTTTCATTTTTACTTGGTTACAAGGAATATTTTAATTTTTAAACAAATTTATTTTTAAAAAATTGGTGCATAATTATATATAATAGTGGTATTTGTGGTTACACATTCACATATGCACATAATATAACAATATAATTTGGTATAAAGGATAGTTTTAAATACCTGGAAGAGCATAAAGCAAAAGCTAGATACCCATTAAAGTAGGATCAGATGGAAAATTATTTTTCCTTTATTTATTTATTTATTTATTTATTTGTTGTTGTTGTTGTTTTACGAGAGATCAAACTCAGGGCTTCACCCACACTGTACAAGTGCTCTTCCAAGGTGCTATACCACCAACTTTGGCATGGAAGATTGCACAGTGGTTACGCAGATCACAATACAGTCAGTCTAGCCTCTTTTTCCTCCTAAACTGGCAGGACAAAGTGAATTCTTTATTATCAATGCCTAGTAAGTTTTCAATCATACCAGTACATAACTAACCAGGTCATCTACTTTGACTTACTCTTTCTTTAACCAACAAAACCTGAATATGAAAGATGTTTCCAAGTTGGACAGGAGCAAAAGCCAAAACTCACAAATAACTACTACCTTGTTTTTCTAGGTGTAACTGATGTCCCTGCTAAAACTCAATCTTCAAATGTCTATGATGAAGAATTTCACCTTTGGCTTTAGGTATAAAGGAATCTTTTTTTTTCCTCTTTTATTAATGAGGTCAACAAAAATGGCCAAAACAAGATCTAGGGATGTAGCTCAGTTTTGGAGCCTTTGCCTAGTATATGTGAGGCCCTAGGTTCACTCTTTAGTACTGCAAAAGAAAAGGAAAAAAAAAAAGCCAGAATATTTTATAGGTCATTGGTTTGTAGGAATTAAGTGATATCCCTAAAAAGTTCCTATCCCTAAAAAGTTAATATTTGACTAGCTAAAATCATTTCCAAGGTGAATATGACTATTTTCTGCTTAAAAAAAAATGATAGGGGGCTGGGATTGTGGCTCAGCAGTAGAGCTCTCGCCTAGTATGTTTGAGGCCCTACATTCAATCCTCAGCACCACATAAAAATAAATAAAGGCATTGTGTCCAACTACAATTAAAAAATAAATATTAGGAAAAAATGATAGGCTGGGTGCGGTGGTGCACGCCTGTAATCCCAGCAGCTCACTAGGCTGAGGCAGGAGGATTGCGAGTTCAAAGCCAGCCTCAGCAATAGTGAGACACTAAGCAACTCAGTGAGACCCTCTCTCTAAACAAAATACAAAAAATAGGGATGACTAGTATATGTGTGAGGCCCTGGGTTCGATCCTGAGCTCCACATAAAAATAAATAAATAAAATAAAGGTATATTTAAAAAAATAGGACTGGGGATGTGGCTCAGTAGTCAAGTGCCCCTGAGTTCAATCCCTGGTACCAAAAAAAAAAAAAAAAAGGAAAAGTCAACCTCAGACCCAGTGAAACAGGAAAATAAGAAAACACATTAAATCTAATCTAGAGGCTGTGACTGGGGCTCAGTGGTAGAGTGCTTGCCTCGCATGTGTGAGGCACTAGGTTCAATCTTCAGCACCACATAAATATAAACAAATAAAGGAATTCTGTCCATCTACAACTACAAAAATTTTTTAAAAATCTAATCTAGAGAATCAGGTATATCTGATCCTTATGCTAGGCTATGATTATACTTTTTTAAATAAATGGGTATTTCAACAATATGTTGCCTACAGGAGACGCATTTGATAGGAAAAGATGTACATAGACTGAAGGTGAAAGGCTGGGAAAAATCATTCCACTCATATGGACTGCGGAAACAAGCAGGAGTGTCCATACTCATATCAAACAAAATAGATTTCAAGCCAAAGTTAATCAAAAGGGATAAAGAAGGACACTGCATACTGCTCAAGGGAACCATACACCAACAAGACATAACAATCATAAATATATATGCCCCAAACAATGGTGCAGCTACGTTCATCAAGCAAACTCTTCTCAAGTTCAAGAGTCTAATAGACCACCATACAATAATCATGGGAGACTTCAACACACCTCTCTCACCACTGGACAGATCTTCCAAACAAAAGTTAAATAAGGAAACTATAGAACTCAATAACACAATTAACAACCTAGACTTAATCGACATATATAGAATATACCACCCAACATCAAGCAGTTACACTTTTTTCTCAGCAGCACATGGATCCTTCTCAAAAATAGATCATATATTATGTCACAGGGCAACTCTTAGACAATATAAAGGAGTAGAGATAATACCATGCATCTTATCTGATCATAATGGAATGAAACTGAAAATCAACGATAAAAGAAGGAAGGAAAAATCATGCATCACTTGGAGAATGAACAATAGGTTACTGAATGATTAATGGGTTATAGAAGACATTAAGGAGGAAATTAAAAACTTCTTAGAGTTAAATGAAAACACAGACACAACATATCGGAATCTATGGGACACATTGAAAGCAGTTCTAAGAGGAAAATTCATTGCTTGGAGCTCATTCCTTAAAAAAAGAAAAAAACCAACAAATAAATGATCTCATACTTCATCTCAAAATCCTAGAAAAAGAAGAGCAAAACAATAGCAAAAGAAGTAGAAGGCAAGAAATAATTAAAATCAGAGCGGAAATTAATGATATCGAAACGAAAGAAACAATTGAAAAAATTGACAAAACCAAAAGTTGGTTCTTTGAAAAAATAAATAAAATCGACAGACCCTTAGCCATGCTAACGAAGAGAAGAAAAGAGAGAACCCAAATTACTAGCATACGGGATGAAAAAGGCAATATCACAACAGACACTTCAGAAATACAGAAGATAATCAGAAATTATTTTGAATCCTTATACTCCAATAAAATAGAAGATAGTGAAGGCATCGATAAATTTCTTAAGTCATATGATCTGCCCAGATTGAGTCAGGAAGATATAGACGACCTAAACAGACCAATAACAATAGAGGAAATAGAAGAAACCATCAAAAGACTACCAACTAAGAAAAGCCCAGGACCGGATGGGTATACAGCAGAGTTTTACAAACCCTTTAAAGAGGAACTAACACCAATACTTTTCAAGCTATTCCAGGAAATAGAAAAAGAGGGAGAACTTCCAAATAAATTCTACGAGGCCAACATCACCCTGATGCCTAAACCAGACAGAGACACTTCAAAGAAAGAAAACTACAGACCAATATCTCTAATGAACCTAGATGCAAAAATCCTCAATAAAATTCTGGCGAATCGGATTCAAAATCATATCAAAAAAATTATACACCATGATCAAGTAGGATTCATCCCTGGGATGCAAGGCTGGTTCAATATACGGAAATCAATAAATGTTATTCACCACATCAATAGACTTAAAAATAAGAACCATATGATCATCTCGATAGATGCAGAAAAAGCATTTGACAAAGTACAGCATCCCTTTATGTTCAAAACTCTAGAAAAATTAGGGATAACAGGATCATACCTCAACATTGTAAAAGCAATCTATGATAAGCCACAGGCCAGCATCATTCTGAATGGAGAAAAATTGAAGGCATTCCCTCTAAGATCTGGTACAAGACAGGGATGCCCTCTCTCACCACTTCTGTTCAACATAGTCCTTGAAACACTGGCCAGAGCAATTAGACAGACGAAAGAAATTAAAGGCATAAAAATAGGAAAAGAAGAACTTAAATTATCACTATTTGCAGATGATATGATTCTATACCTAACAGACCCAAAAGGGTCTACAAAGAAACTATTAGAGCTAATAAATGAATTCAGCAAAGTGGCAGGATATAAAATCAACACACATAAATCAAATGCATTCTTGTATATCAGCGACAAATCCTCTGAAACGGAAATGAGGACAACTACTCCATTCACAATATCCCCCCCAAAAATAAAATACTTGGGAATTAACCTAACAAAAGAGGTGAAAGACCTATACAATGAAAACTACAGAACCCTAAAGAGAGATATAGAAGAAGACCTCAGAAGATGGAAAAATATTCCTTGTTCATGGATAGGCAGAACTAACATCATCAAAATGGCGATATTACCAAAAGTTCTCTATAAGTTCAATGCTATCCCAATCAAAATCCCAACAGCATTTCTTGTAGAAATAGATAAAACAATTATGAAATTCATATGGAATAATAAAAGACCCAGAATAGCAAAAACAATGCTAAGCAGGAAGTGTGAATCAGGCGGTATAGCGATACCAGATTTCAAACTATACTACAGAGCAATAGTAACAAAAACAGCATGGTACTGGTACCAAAACAGGCGGGTGGACCAATGGTACAGAATAGAGGACACAGTAACCAATCCACAAAACTACAACTATCTTATATTTGATAAAGGGGCTAAAAGCATGCAATGGAGGAAGGATAGCATCTTCAACAAATGGTGCTGGGAAAACTGGAAATCCATTTGCATCAAAATGAAACTGAATCCCTTTCTCTCGCATGCACAAAAGTTAACTCAAAATGGATCAAGGAGCTCGATATTAAATCAGAGACACGGCGTCTGATAGAAGAAAAAGTTGGCTATGATCTACATACTGTGGGGTCGGGCTCCAAATTCCTCAATAGGACACCCATAGCGCAAGAGTTAACAACTAGAATCAACAACTGGGACTTACTCAAACTAAAAAGTTTTTTCTCAGCAAAAGAAACAATAAGAGAGATAAACAGGGAGCCTACATCCTGGGAACAAATATTTACTCCACACACTTCAGATAGAGCCCTAATATCCAGAGTATACAAGGAACTCAAAAAATTAGATAATAAGATAACAAACAACCCAATCAACAAATGGGCCAAGGACCTGAACAGACACTTCTCAGAGGAGGACATACAATCAATTAACAAGTACATGAAAAAATGCTCACCATCTCTAGCAGTCAGAGAAATGCAAATCAAAACCACCCTAAGATACCATCTCACTCCAGTAAGATTGGCAGCCATTAGGAAGTCCAACAACAACAAGTGCTGGTGAGGATGCGGGGAAAAGGGTACACTTGTTCATTGTTGGTGGGACTGCAAATTGGTGCAGCCAATTTGGAAAGCAGTATGGAGATTTCTTGGAAAGCTGGGAATGGAACTACCATTTGACCCAGCTATTCCCCTTCTCGGTCTATTCCCTAAAGACCTAATAAGAGCATGCTACAGGGACACTGCTACATCGATGTTCATAGCAGCACAATTCACGATAGCAAGATTGTGGAACCTACCTAGATGCCCTTCAATAGATGAATGGATAAAAAAATGTGGCATTTATACACAATGGAGTATTACTCTGCATTAAGAAATGACAAAATCATAGAATTTGGAGGGAAATGGATGGCATTAGAGCAGATTATGCTAAGCGAAGCTAGCCAATCCTTAAAAAACAAATGCCAAATGACTTCTTTGATATAAGGGGAGTAACCAAGGACAGGGTAGGAATGAAGAGCTTGAGAAGAAGATTAACATTAAACAGGGATGATAAGTGGGAGGAAAAGGGAGAGAGAAGGGAAATCGCATGGAATTGGAAGGTGAGCCTCAGGGTCATACACAATTACATATAAGAGGAAAGGAGGGGTAAGAGAAAAATAATACAAGTGAAGAAATGATTTACAGTAGAGGGGGTAGAGAGAGAAAAGGGGAGGGGAGGGGAGGGGAGGGGAAGGAGGATAGTAGAGAATAGGATAAACAGCAGAATACATCAGTCACTAGAATGGCAATATGTAAATCAATGGAAGTGTAACTGGTGTGATACAGCAATCGGTATACGGGGTAAAAATTGGGAGTTCATAACCCACTTGAATCAAATTGTGAAATATGATATATTAATAACTTTGTAATGTTTTGAACGACCAACAATAAATTAAAAATAAATAAATAAATAAATAAATAAAAACAAAAACAAAAACAAAAACAAAAACAAAATAAATAAATGGGTATTTGTTAACAGGTATATTGTTAAGAGGATTCTTTCAGTTATATTTGTTTTCATAGAATGTCCCCAGAAAGCAATTTGCAAGATGAAGGATTTTTTATTTCAGCATATTGCAAATAGCATTAGGTCATCAGAAGTAGGTTTTCTATTTTATTTTTTCCTAAATAATTTCTCTCATTGTTGGAGCACTAATTGATAATATTATATAAAGCTTTTGACCTTTTTTTCTGGTAGAGTAGATTACGAAAGAACTTCTCTAATCTGTGATAGAACATATACTTGGGAACATGAATCATTTGAAATCAGCAGTTCTACAGTGTCAAATGTTATTCTCTCCACTTTAAGTCAAGGAAATTGAAGTCTAGATAGTGACTACATGGCTTAATCCAGATTATAAAATCAGTCAATGGACTGAAAGCCATTAGTAGACTCTAGAACTTTTGATCAAAATCCATTAGTTCCACTAAGCAACATTACTTTAGATTACAATACAAAAACTATTGAAACAGAGAAATATCTGAAGTCAATAGCAGATGTAAGCTCAATAGTTTACAAAATTTTAACAATAGCTTAAAATAAATTCAAGAAGCACAGCGTACCATTAAAGGTAAATACATAGGCAAATATAAAAGCCAGTATAAATGTATTTTTATTTGTAATTTTTATTCTCCTATCTAATTTAAGGAACATAAAGCAATATTTATAAAACTTGTTTCGATGGGTACACAATGTATAAAGATAAGTGTATATCAGTAATAGCACAAAGGAAGGGAAAAGAAATGGTTTATCAGGGGGGAAAAAGCATGTATACTACAAAAATTAAGCTGGTCTTAATCTGAAGGAGGGTTTGTTGTTTTGTTTTGTGGTTATGGCAATTGAACCCAAGGCCTTGCAAATGCTGAGCATATGCTGTACCATTGAACTACATACCCAGCCCTGAACTAGATTTGACAGGGTCTCACTAAGTTACTCAGGCTGGTCTCCAACTTGTATTCCTTCTGTCTCAGCATCCCATGTACCACTGGGTCTCAGAGTTTGTTTTCAAACTAAGAGGTTAATTGTAGTCCCTAAGACAACCACTGAGAAAATAATTAAAAATAGAAAATAAAAGAAACAACAAAGTAATTAAGAAAATATAACAGAACATACGAAAAACAAAAGAAAGCAGTAATGGGGAAATAGAAGACAAAAAATAATCATAAGACACACAGAAAACAAATAGCAAGATTACTGATGTAAATCTTACATTATTAGTAATTATATTAAATGTAAATGGACCAAACACTAAAATCCAAGGAAGATATTTATAGAATGGATTTAAAATGATCCAACTGGAAGTTGGGTGTGGTTGAGCCTATAATCCCAGCTACTCTGGAGGCTAGGCAGGATATTCACAAGTTTGAGGCCAGCCTGGGCAATTTACAAAGACCTTGTTTCAAATTTTTTTTTTTAAAGAGAGAGTGAGAGAGGAGAGAGAGAGAGAGAGAGAGAGAGAGAGAGAGAGAGAGAGAAAGAGAGAGAGAATTTTTAATATTTATTTTTAGTTCTCGGCGGACACAACATCTTTGTTGGTATGTGGTGCTGAGGATCGAACCTGGGCCGCACGCATGCGAGGCGAGCGCGCTACCGCTTGAGCCACATCCCCAGCCCCATTGTTTCAAATTTTTAAAAAACATTAAAAAATGTTAAAAGGTTTGGCTGGGGATATAATTCTGTGGTAAAGCACTAGCCTAGCTTGCAGAAGGCCCTGGATTCAATCCCCAGCTCTACAAACAAAATCACAATGAGATACTTCCTTACATCCATTAATTAGATGGATGTAATAAAAAGTCAGAATGTCAGGCATGGAGGGCCTCTGTCCATAGTCTCAGCTACCTGGAAGCCTGAGGTAGGAAAATCAATTGAGATCAGGAGTTCAACAGTTCAAGGACATGGAGATTCCTTGGAAAGCTGGGAATGGAAGCACCATTTGACCCAGCTATTCCTCTTCTCAGACTATATCAAAAGGACCTAAAAACAGCATACTACAGGGACACAGCCACTTCAATGTTCATAGCAGCACAATTCACAATAGCTAAATTATGGAGCCAATCTAGATGTCCTTCAGTGGATGAATGGATAAAAAAATGTGGCATTTATACATAATGGAATATTACTCAGCACTAAAAAATAATAAGATCATGGCATTTGCAGGGAAATGGATGGCATTAGAGCAGATTATGCTAAGTGAAGTTGGCCAATCCCCAAAAAAACAAATGCCGAATGTTTTCTCTGATATAAGGGGGCGGGGTGACTCAAAGTGGGGTAGGGAGGGAGAGCATGGGTGGAAAATTACCTCTAGATAGGGAATAGGGGTGGGAGGGAAAAGGAGGGAGAATGAGAATAGCAAGGATAGTGGAAGGAGATGGTCATCATTATACAAAATTCATGTATGAAGATGTGAATTTGGTGTCAACATACCTTATATACAAACAGAGATTTGATAAATTGTGGTATAAAGGTGTATTAAGAATTGTAATGCAAAAAAATTATGCACGTAATGCACTCCTCTATTGTGATATATGTAAGAAATAATAATTAAAAAAAAGAGTTCAAGGGCAGCCTGGCCAGTATAGTGAGATCTTGCTTCAGGAAAAAAAAAAAAAAGAAGGAAAGAAAAGAAAAGTGTCTGGGGCCATAGTTCAGTCCTACCTACCATGTGTGAGGCCCTGGATTCCATCCCCAGCACCACCAAAAGAACAAAACAAAAAAAGTCAGATAATAACAAGTGTGGTAAGTATGTTTGTTTTTGTTTCTGTTTTTTGTAGTTGATGAACCTTTATTTTATTCATTTATTTATATGCGGTGCTGAGAATTGAACCCAGTGCCTCACACATGCTAGGCAAGCTCCCTACCACTGAGCCATAACCCCAATCATCCCCACCCCTTTTTAATTTTTATTGTGAGACAGGGTCTCACTGTCTCACTAAGATGCTTAGGGCCTAATTTGTTGAGGCTGGCTTTGGACTTGTAATCGTCCTTCCTCAGCCTTCTGAGTCACTGAGATTATTTAACCCCTGAGTTACATTCTCAGCCATTTTTTAAAAATACCTTTATTTTATTTATGTATTTTTATGTGGTGCTCAGGATTGAACCCAGTGTCTCACATGTTCTAGGCAGAGCTCTATCACTGAGCTACAACCCCAGCCCCACCAGCCATTTTTATTTTTTACTTTGGGGCAGCATCTCACTAAGTTGCTGAGGCTGATCTCAAACTTGGGATCCTCAGGCCTCAGCCTTTGGAGTCACTGGGATTACAGGCATGTGCCACCGTGCCTGACTGAGTATAGGTTTTCTTTATTAGGGTGATGCAAATGTTCTAAAATTGGTGGTGACTGAGGTGTAATATACTAATATCCACTGAACTGTATACTTGGGATAAACTTCATGGTATTTAAATTGTATCTCAATATAGCTATTATATGTATATGCCATATATCAGGAAACTGAATATAAAGATAAAAGAAAAATTGATTAAATTCTGAAAATCATACATAGTCATGATGATTTTGAAAGAAAAACTAGTATAGACAGCCATTCCTTGAAAGTTTTTTGGTTGATTTCCTTGGTCAAGAAATACACTGCCTTATCTCTAGAATATATCAGCATGCCCACATTCCCACATTAATAATACATGTCCATAGTCTGCAGATGTTATCAGCCACTGGCATTTACCTAGTAAATCAAACATGATTCCCTGGGCTCCAAGTTTATATTAAATTCTGATTTACCTACTTAGGTCTTATAGAAAAGGATTCAGATCATTTATGGCAAATGACCTCTAGGGAAATAAAAGATAATTTGGGTTCTAAATGACCTAGATGGATTTTTCTCTTAAGCAGCTTTCCTGGATAACTGCTCACCTCTCTGCTATCGCAGACACACCAATCTCTGAGAGTAGAAGTGTAATCCTTATGGCTTAAGTAAAGCAGCTACTTTTTCTGGCTCAGCTCAAAACCTGATGCTCAGGCTTCTCAAGTTACCTGATTTAAGTGATAAAAATGACTCCTAGAATGACAGATGATCTTAGATGACGATGGACAGATGAATTTTGGACTCTGGCAATACAAAACAGTCCAAGAAAAAGGTTTAAGGTTTAATTTCCAATTACCTTCAATTGCATAACAATATGATTGTAGCCTGTTCATTCATACACACACACACACACACACACACACACACACACACACAAAAAAAGACTTCTCTCTCCTGCAACCTGCACACTCAGAAAAATGAGAAATTATACCCCATCTGATTCAAATGTATGCTATGTCAAGATCATTGTACTGTCATGTGTAACTAATTAAAACAAAACAAAACAAAAAAGACCTCTCTCGGGCTGGGGATGTGGCTCAAGCGGTAGCGCGCTCGCCTGGCATGCGTGCGGCCCGGGTTCGATCCTCAGCACCACATACCAACAAGGATGTTGTGTCTGCCGAGAACTAAAAATAAATATTAAAAAAAAAAAATTCTCTCTCTCTCTCTCTCCTCTCTCTCTCTTTAAAAAAAAAAAAAAAAAAGACCTCTCTCTCTCTTTTTTTTTTTTGTACCAAGTATTGAACCCAGGGGCACTTAACCACTGAGCTACATCCTCACCCCCACCTTTTTTAAATATATAATTTTTAGATATTGATGAACCTTTATTTTATTCATTTATTTATATGTGGTGCTGAGAATCAAACCCAGTGCCTCACACATGCTAGGCAAGCGCCTGACAACTGAGCTACAACCCCCACCCTTCCCACCTCTTTTTAATTTTTATTTTGAGACAGGGTCTCACTGTCTCATTAAGTTGCTTAGGGCCTAATTTGTTGAGGCTGGCTCAGCCTCCTGATCCACTGAGATTACAAGTGTGTGCCATCATGACCAGTCAGTACAGTTTTAAAATGGGATGTTAAGGTGTTTATGATTCTGCAACTTTCTATTCTAGTTTAAAAAACTGTCATTTTTCTAAGTCAGTTTTTTTAAAAAAAAACAACTAAACAGGTTAACAAATGTCCCATACTTCATTTGTTCACTCTGCCATTGACTGGACATATAGATTGCTTTTAATATTTAATGAGTACAAAAATCTTGCGATAAGCATCCTGGTGTATTTGCACTCAAAATTTCTATAAGCTCAATTCCTCATAGTATATTCTTTCCTTTCTTTTTTTTTTTGGTGCTGGGGATTAAACCCAGGGGTGCTTTACCACTGAGTTACATCCCCAGCCTTTTTTACTTTTTATTTTGAGACAGGGTCTCACTAAATTGCTTATAACCTTACTAAATTGCTAAGTCAGTTCATGAATTTATGATCTTCCTGCCTTGGCCTACCAAATTGTGGGGATTATAGGTGAGCACCACCATGCTCAGCACAGTGTTTCATTTCTTGTCATCAGGGGGAAAAATCACTTAACTCAAAGAGATATCAGAGGGTCATAGCTAGGAGATTCTGCAGTCAGGCTTTCTGGGTTCAAAGCTTGTCTCTGTTGTTTACTAGTGTATGACCTTTTTTATTTTTTTTAAAGAGAGAGAGAGAGAGAGAGAGAGAGAGAGAGAGAGAGAGAAGAGAAGAGAAGAGAAGAGAAGAGAAGAGAAGAGAAGAGAAGAGAAGAGAAGAGAAGAGAAGAGAAGAGAAGAGAGACTTTTAATATTTATTTCTTAGCCCTCGGCGGACACAACATCTCCGTTTGTATGTGGTGCTGGGGATTGAACCCGGGCCGCATGCATGCCAGGTGAGTGCGCCACCGCCTGAGCCACATCCCTAGCCCTAGTGTATGACCTTGAACAGATTACTTAATCTTTGCAGGCCTTGGTCTCCCTTTCTGTAAAAAAGAGGCAATTATATTATCTCACTTATAGTTATTAGAGGATTAAGTGAATTATTAATTGTAAGTCAGTTGGCATATATTAAGCTCCATGTATTGTTTCTTTTTCTTTTCTCTTTTGGTATCTGGGATTGAATTCAGGATGCTTAACTAACTACAGAGCCACATTCCCAGCCCCTTTTTAAAATACTTTATTTTGAGACAGGGTCTTGATAAGTTTCTTAGGATTTTGCTAAATTGCTAAGGCTGACCTCTAATTCATGATCCTCCTGTGTCAGCCACCCAAGTCACTGGGCTTACTGGTCTGTATCATGGTACCTGGCTGAGTTCCACATGTTTTCAATTAATTTCAAAAATAAATCTTTCCTTTGGTTTTCCCCCAGAATAATGTTACTACCTCTTTATTTCATAAAAAAGTGAATACAGGAACACAAGTATTTAAATTATTTTGAGGTTTAAAAATCTTAAATATTGCTGGGCACGGTGGTGCATGCCTGTGATCCCAGTGTCTCAGGAGGCTGAAGCAAGAGGATTGTGAGCTCAAACCCAGCCTCAGCAAAAGTGAGGCACTATGCAACTCAGTGAGACCCTGTCTTTAAATAAAATACAAAATAGGGCTGGGGATGTGATTCAGTGGTCAAGGGCCCCTGAGTTCAATCCCTGGTACCCACCTGCCAAAAAATCTTAAATATTGCTGGGCATAGTGGCATGTACCTATAATCCCAGCTACTTGGGAGACTGAGGCAGGAGGATTACAAATTCAAGACCAGCCTGAGCAACTTATTGAGATCCTGTCTCAAAATTTGAAACAATTAAGAAAAGATTTATGAATATGGCTCAGTGGCAGAATACCTGTGGGTTTGATCCCCAGTATCCCCTGCCCATAGTGTGTGACACCATGCCTCGCTAGAATATTTAGTATTTTTAAAAGTTGTCTATGGATTTCAATGTTCAAACCAAGGATGAAAAATCCTCAAGTGAACTCATTTTTTTTTTGCAATTGGATACAAAATATATATATTTAATTTTTATTGTTGGTTGTTCAAAACATTACACAGTTCTTTTTTATTTATTTATTAATTTATTTATTTATTTATTTATTTATTTTATTGTTGGTTGTTCAAAACATTACATAGTTCTTAATATACCATATTTCACAGATTGATTCAAGTGGGTTATGAACTCCCATTTTTACCCCGTATACAGATTGCTGTGTCACATCAGTTACATTTCCATTGATTTACAAATTGCCTTTCTAGTGACTGATGTATTCTGCTGTCTATCCCATTCTCCACTGTCCCCTCACCCCTCCCCTCCCCTCCCCTCCCCTTCTCTCTCTCCATCTCCTCTACTATAAATCGTTTCTTCCACTTATATAATTTTTCTCCTACTCCTCCTTTCCTCTTATATGTAATTGTGTATAACCCTGAGGCTCACCTTCCAATTCCATGCAATTTCCCTTAACTCTCACTTTCCCTCCCGCCTATCATCCCTGTTTAATGTTATTCTTCTTCTCCAGCTCTTCGTCTCTACCCTGTCCTTGGTTACTCCCCTTATATCAAAGAAGACATTTGACATTTGTTTTTTAAGGATTGGCTAGCTTCACTTAGCATAATCTGCTCTAATGCCATCCATTTCCCTCCAAATTCTATGATTTTGTCATTTCTTATTGCAGAGTAATACTCCATTGTGTATAAATGCCACATTTTTAATCCATTCATCTATTGAAGGGCTTCTAGGTTGGTTCCACAATCTTGCTATCGTGAATTGTGCTGCTATGAACATCGATATAGCAGTGTCCCTGTAGCATGCTCTTGTTAGGTCTTTAGGGAATAAACCGAGAAGGGGAATAGCTGGGTCAAATGGTGGTTCCATTCCCAGCTTTCCAAGAAATCTCCATACTGCTTTCCAAATTGGCTGCACCATTTTGCAGTCCCACCAACAATGAACAAGTGTACCCTTTTCCCCGCATCCTCGCCAGCACTTGTTGTTGTTGGACTTCTTAATGGCTGCCAATCTTACTGGAGTGAGATGGTATCTTAGGGTGGTTTTGATTTGCATTTCTCTGACTGCTAGCGATGTTGAGCATTTTTTCATGTACTTGTTGATTGATTGTATGTCCTCCTCTGAGAAGTGTCTGTTCAGGTCCTTGGCCCATTTGTTGATTGGGTTATTTGTTATCTTATTATCTAATTTTTTGAGTTCTTTGTATACTCTGGATATTAGGGCTCTATCTGAAGTGTGTGGGGTAAAGATTTGTTTCCAGGATGTAGGCTCCCTGTTTATCTCTCTTATTGTTTCTTTTGTTGAGAGAAAACTTTTTAGTTTGAGTAAGTCCCATTTGTTGATTCTGGTTGTTAACTCTTGCGCTATGGGTGTCCTATTGAGGAATTTGGGGCCTGACCCCACAGTATGTAGATCATAGCCGACTTTTTCTTCTATCAGACGCCGTGTCTCTGATTTAATATCGAGCTCCTTGATCCATTTTGAGTTAACTTTTGTGCATGCGAGAGAAAGGGATTCAGTTTCATTTTGATGCAAATGGATTTCCAGTTTTCCCAGCACCATTTGTTGAAGATGCTATCCTTCCTCCATTGCATGCTTTTAGCCCCTTTATCAAATATAAGATAGTTGTAGTTTTGCGGATTGGTTACTGTGTCTTCTATTCTGTACCATTGGTCCACTCGCCTGTTTTGGTACCAGTACCATGCTGTTTTTGTTACTATTGCTCTGTAGTATAGTTTGAAGTCTGGTATCGCTATACCGCCTGATTCACACTTCCTGCTTAGCATTGTTTTTGCTATTCTGGGTCTTTTATTATTCCATATGAATTTCATAATTGTTTTATCTATTTCTACAAGAAATGCTGTTGAGATTTTGATTGGGATAGCATTGAACTTCTTGACATATTTCACACTTTGATTCAAGTGAGTTATGAACTCCCATTTTTACCCCGTATACAGATTGCAGCATCACATCGGTTACACATCCACTGTTTTACATACTGCCATACTAGTGTCTGCTGTATTCTGCTGCCTTTCCTATCTTCTACTATCCCCCCTCCCCTCCCCTCCCCTCCCATCTTCTCTCTCTACCCCATCTACTGTAATTCATTTCTCCCCCTTGTTTTTTTTCCCCTTACAAAACGTATTTTAAAATAACCATAAACAGCTGGGCATGATGGTGCATACCTATAATTCTAGCCACCAGAAAGGCTAAATCAGGAGTATCACAAATTTGAGGTTAGTCTTGGCAACTTAGCAAGACTTTATATCAAAAGAAAAAACAAAAAGGACTGGAGATGTGGCTTAGTGGTAAAGTGCCCCTGGGTTCAATTCCCAGTACCAAAAACATCTTGTTGAAACAATGACAAAGGACCTGAACAGACATCTCACCAAAGATACACAGATGGCAAATAAGTATATGAAAAATGCTTAACATCATATGTTACTAATGAACTGCAAATGAAAACAATGAGATATCACTAAATCTCTACTAGAATGGTGAAAATCCAAAACACTGACAATACCAAATGCTGGCAAGGATGTGGAACAAAAGGAATGTCTCATTCCTTGCTGGTGGGAATGCAAAATGGGAGAACCACTTTGGAAGAGAATTTGGCAGTATCTTACAAAACTAAACATACTTTACCAAATGATCAAGCAAACACCCTCCTTGGCATTTTTCCAAAAGAGTACATGTACATAAACACCAGCACACAGATGTAAACACCAGCATACAGATGTGAACATCAGCACGCAGATGTTTATAGCTGCTTTATTCATAACTGTTAAAACTTCGGCCAGGTGTGGTGTTGCTTGCCTTTATTCCCAGCAATTTGGGAGACTGAGGCAGAAGGATCACAAGTTGTCTGGACAACTTAGTGAGATCCTGTCTCAAAATTAAAACCAAATATTTTTAAAGGGGCTGGGAAAGTAGCCCAGTAGAAGAATGTTCCTGGGTTCAATCCCCAGTACCAAAACAAAAACCAATCAACCAACCAACCATTTAAAAACCGAAAAACAAACAAACAAAAAACGTGGAAGGAGAGGACTCTGTGGTAGAACCTTTGCTTAGCACTCACAAAGCCCTGGGTTCAACTCCCAGGACCAAAACTAAACAAAACAAAAAGAAAAACAAAAACTTGCAAGCAACCAAGATGTCCTTCAGTAAATAAATAGATAAATAAATTGGTATGTTCAAACAATGGAATATTTAACACTAAACTTATGAAATATTTAACACTAAAAAAGAAATAAACTGGGCTGGGGTGGTAGCTCAGTGGAGAGCACTTTCCCAGCATGTGTGAGGCACTGGTTTTGATTCTTAGCGCCACATATAAATAAATGAATAAATAAATAAATAAAGGCATATCAACAACAACAACAGAAATAAACTACCAAGCCATAAAAAGACATGTATACTGGTAGATGAAAGAGCCAATCTGAAAAGGATCTATATTGTATGATTCCAACTGTATGACACTGTGAAAAAGGCAAAATTAAAGAGAGAGAGAGAGAAAGAAAATTAGTGTTTGACTAATTTTTGACTAAGTGGACTATGGAGAGAGACAAATAGGAGAATGAGACTATTGCATATACTATAAAGGTGGATACATGTCATGACTTTTATCCTACTCTATAGAGTGTACAACACCAAGTGTGAATCCTAATGTATACCCTGGACTCTGAGTGAGAGTGATATATCAATGTAGGTTCATTGTTGGTTGTAACAAAGGCTATGCATGTGAGAAGGCAGGATGCATATGGAAAATCCCTGTACTTTCTGTTCAATTTACGTGAACTTGAAACTGCTCTAAAAAATAAAGTCTATTTTAAAAAAGCTTGCCATACCAGACATGGTGGCACATACCTATAATCCCAGCAACTGGGGAGGCTGACGGAGGAGGATCACAAGTTCAAAGCTGGCCTCAGCAACTCAGTGAGACCTTAAGCAACTTAGTGAGATTCTGTCTCAAAGTAAAAAAAAAACAAAAGTAAAAAGGGCTGGCGGTGTGGCTTAATGATTAAGCACCCCAGGTTCAATCTAGAGTTACAAAATAAATAGATAGATAAATAAAACAAAAATTTAAAAAAAGCTTGCTTGAATTTAATATGAAACAAAGGTCAAGAATGATTGGCCTAAGTTTTCCACATAATAATTTCCTTTAGTTATTATTCCCATCATATTAGGTAGTTGTTGTTATCCCATTTCTTATATGAGGAATCTGAGCCTTGAAGGAGTTATTAACTTCTCCAAGTTTACCCAGCTTCTAAAATGGAGAAGTGGGTTTGAAACATTGGTCTGCTGATTCTTATGTCACTATCATACTGGAGCTCATAGATCAAAGTAAAATGCACTGCCTTATGAAGCAATAATTTCCCAACACTGGAAAGATTATAGGAGAGGCTGGGTAACAAATTGGACACAACACAAAAAAGTACTGCATTGATTTTTTTTTTTCTGTATGCAGGAAGGTACAATAGGCATACTTTTTTTTTAAAATGTAAAATAAAGGTAATAGTCAACACAGGGATTGGTATCTGTGCTACCTTCCTTCTTGCTGAAAAATAGTAATTCCAGTATAGAGTACTGTCTTTATTTTATTTATTTATTTTTGGGCACCAGGGATTGAACTCAGGAGCACTTGACCACTGAGCCAGGGTCTCACTGAGTTGTTTAGCACCTCATTTTTGCTAAGGCTGGCTTTGAACTTTCGATCCTCTTACCTCAGCCTCCCAGCCACTGGGATTACAGATGTATGCCACCATACCTGGCCAATTAATGTTTTTTTTTTTTCCAATTAATGTTTTTAATACATATAAAACATAATGCCACATAATTATGTCATACAGAAGATAATTATAGAATTTATTTAAAAAATGAATTCATAGTACATGACAATCAAATGTGAGTTTAAATTTTAAAAAAATATTTTTTAGTTGTAAATGGATCTTTTATTTTATTTATTTATATGTGGTGTTGGGGATTGAACCCAGAGCCTCACACATGCCAGGCAAATGCTCTACCACTGAATCACAACTCCAGCCCAGTGAGTTTAAATCTTCCTTTTTGGTTTTGTGATGGATCACAGTGACTGTACATACTAAAGATCTTTCATAAGGGTGGCGCTAAAGCCAAAAAGCAGCTTGTTGCTTCCCTTCCCCCAGAAGGAGTCTTCAACACACCTCTAGGTCTCTCCACATGGTCATCCTAGTAACTGGCCAGCTCTGACTCAACATTTAAGTTCTAGTTCATACATCTTCTTTCATTTTTTTGTGGTACAAAGGATTGAACCCAGGGGTGAGCTAAATTCCCATCCCTTTAAAAATTTTTTTTTGAGACAAGTTCTTGGTAAACTGCCCAGGCTGGTTTTTAACTTGCAATCCTCCTGCCTCAGCCTCCTGAGTTGCTGGGATAATAGTCATGTGCCACTTCACTAGCCATGTTACTTTTGAAGTCTTTCAAGGTACCATTACCTACCTCATGATGTTTCCAGTGTACCTGATAATATGTAATAAGCACTATGAGAAGGGAGACAGGATTATGTTTACATCTATCTTCCTGTAGACTTTTTACAGTCTGATGAGGTCTGTGACTTACTGGGCCTTACACTGTGCCTGGCACAGAGTAATTCTAACTATTCATGATTCTTAGATCTTTGGCGTCAAGGTGAAATATTAGCATGTAAACACTTCCTGTTTTTTTTGGGGGGGAAAAGTATTCAAGTATGGTCAGTTAATTTCATCTGTATCTTTTGTTTTCTTCAGGACTTTTCTTTAATATTCTTGTCCTGGGGTCTTATGTTTGAATTTTTTTCATGTTGAATTTAAAATAGTAACATGGGCTGGGGGTGTAGCTCATTGATACAGCACATGAGCAAGGCACTGGCTTCAACCAATAGCACACACACAAAAAAATTATATATATATATATATATATATATATATATATATATGTATGTATATATATATACATATATATATATTGAATTCTTTAAAAAGCACATCAAAAGTCACAGTATTCTTTTGATAAGGCTTATGAAAATGCACTACAGTTATTAATCTTTGGGGCAGGAAATGGGTGGGAATAGAGGAAAATAGCATTTAAAAAACTTAGTTAAGGGATAGGTTAGTCTTCCTAATTTTTCTGTTAGTAGATCACCATTTTCCTAGCTTCTAGGTCCTCTCTACAAGTAAGGAGTTAAAAAAAATTAAAGTTAATCATTTGACAATGAGGTAATGGAAGCCTCTAATCCCAGGAACTTGAGAGGCAGGGAGGAGAGAAAATTTGAGGCCAGCTTCAGCAATTTAGTGAGATCTTGTCTCAAAAAATAAAAAGGGGTGGAGATGTAGTTTAGTGGTACAGAGCCCCTAGGTTCAGTACCTGGTACCATGGGAAAAAAAAAAAGTTAATCTTTAATATGTAGTCTTTTAAAATAATTTTTAGTTGTAAACTTCTCCATTCTTCAATAACTGGGACTTCCTTTTCTTCACTGTAGAGTATTTCAACAACCTTCCAGCTAATCTCTTTGTTTAGGTAGTTCCCTTTAGCCATTCTGTACACTCTGGCCACACAAATCCTCTTAAGACTAATTTTTCCAGTTTTCTAGTCCAGAACTTGTTGCTTAGCACAGCCTAATTTCTGTATCTGCATTCTAGGCTCTTCATACTAGAGCCCAAACTTTTTACCAGGGACAGGGATCCTCTTCCTCAGACTACCAAAGCAAAAGGTACCTTTTCAAGTGTCCGCATTGAAACCATTCTTCAAGGTCCAGAAGGACTGCATGCCACTTCCGGCTTTGAAGATTCTCCCCACCCCCACAACAGCAGCTCCAACTCACACTCATGGCTTCTAAATAATTGTTCTAATGTGTGGTAATTGTATCAAGATAGTTGAATCTTCTGTCATGTTCCCTTTATTTTATTTGTCAATAGGAGATCTAGGGGACTATCACCTGTGACAGTTGGACATAAACAGGTATCTGAAGTGCTAATCTAATTTTCAAAATACTGTTTCTTTAAGCATACACTGCAGCTCTTCTGTGTCTCAAATATTAGCGTGAAATATTCTTTTTTGTTGTTGTTTGTTTAAAAGACTAAAAAGTAAGAGTATAGTAAGACTCTAGCTTAGCTTTACTTATCTCACAAATAAAGAGAATTTATTTCTTGATTAAAAAAAATCCATATTCAGTTAATTCCATCCTAAAATTTCTCCAATTGAGTCCTAGAGGTAGGAATATTTTATTTTCAAGGAGAGTGAAGTTAAGTTTGAAAGGAATAACCATGGAAGTACCTTGTGACCACAAGCCACAGGAAATGGAGCCGAAAGTCCACCTCATTGCTGCTGCTTACTGGGGACGACATCGGGCCTGATTCTCGCTTTCTTGGAGCCTCAGTCCCCTCATCTGTCAAATGAAGAAAATAACGTACTCGGTAATAAAATACCTATTTATCAGGGTTGTGAGAAAGGGTTTTAATTGGAGAACCGGAGAACCGCAGGGCGGTTTGCCTCCCAAGATCCAGGGGAGGCGCTTTTCCTCACGCGACGCACTTCCGTGCACGGGGAGGGTTGGCCGCGGCCAGGGATGCTCGTGGCCGGGTGCGGGTCGCCTGAGCGGAAGCCGTGGCGGGGACGGGTTGAGCCACAGCCCTGCCGTACTACGCTGGGGCCTACGGCAGGAGCACGCGAAGTGCTAGACATAGTGCAAAGCAAGGCGAACGTGCGTGCACGAGTGTGCGCGGGGTGCTGGGGCACGCTCACACTGACAGCGAAGCGAGAAGGGTGCCAGGGCGGACCATAAGAGAGCCATAGTAGACAGCCCGAGGCCGCGGGGTGAGAGCGTCCGGCCGCCCGGCGCTCCCATTGGCGCTTCCGTAGCGCCCCAGGTGGCCGCTCGTGGGGTAGCCACCGGCTGGGTAGATTCGCTCCGCCTCCGCCGGGCTGGCCTGCCCTCAGCAGCTTCCCCGCCCGACACTCGCTCGACCCTCCTCCCTTCCCCCTCCCGGATCGCGATGGACGCGGCCTCCCCCCGCCACGGCCGCCGGCAGCACTGCGCGGGCCTCCCTCTGAATTGCAGGGCCTGAGGAGCCGCGTGCCGGAGACGGGACCTGCTCTGGCTGCTGCCGCTCAGAGAAACCTCTTCCCTCCCTGTCACCAGGTCCCCGCGGAGGAAGGGGAGGGACGAGACGCGGCTTTTCCTGTGCCGCCTGCCCGGCTCGAACTGCGCGGCCTGCGGCTTCCTGGGAACTCGAGGGCCGCGGCCGGGCCTGGCTCTGCCCGCGGCCTGCTTGGAGCTGGACCGGAGCGGTTTGGGAGGACCAGCTAGGGTAAGAGTCTGCGGGAAGGGTAGGCGGGAGCGCTTCCGGCCGTCGGGAGGTCCTGGTCGGGCCTGGGGCCGGGATCCCGGACGCCCAGCGGCGGGCGAGGAACGGGACCCCGGCGCCGGGTGAGGTCGGCCGGGCTGCTGCCTACTCTCCGGCTTGGCCCCTTTGTTCCCCTCCCCTGACCATGCGGGCGGCGGGGCCCGCCTGGCCCACTCCGGAGCCCATGGCGAGCTCCCCTTGCCCTTGAGAAGGGTCCGCCACTCGGCGGGGACTAGGGACGTCCTGTCGAGCCGCCGGGAGTTCCGGGCGCCGCTCTCTGGAGACCCGCTGCCCTGCGGGGCTCGGCGCTCTACTCCTGAGCACGCAGGCTTGCTTCTTCTCCAGAACTTCCCCTCCTAGACACAGGTAGCTAACTTAGCGGGGTTTAGTGCCTACGCCTCTCGGCGTCAGGTTGGTCCTGGCCAGGGATGTTGGGTCAACCCTGGTGGTCGCCGCCGTTGGGTGTCCACCGCGACTCGCCACTTGGTTCCTGGTTCCCCCAGCCGCAGCCAGATTACGTGGGACCCAAAGCTGTCGTCTGGTCAGGGCGCTTACGAAGAGCTTTTGTCATGGCTTGCCTGTTGGGGTTGTTTCTCGATTTTTTTTTTTTTTTAAACCAGTTGCCCTATCTTGTGGGGATGGAGAAAGAGGGCCGCAGATTGGCCTATATTCTGATTCGTAACCTGTTAATTCCTTGCATTTGCTTTTAACATTTCTTTTTGAACTTTTCAGGAACAGTTGCCAAGTCGAAAATTCCTAAATTCCAGTTTTTTATTCATAGGTTGATTTAAAACAGGAATAATTAAAATGAGAAATTAGCAGAATTTGTGAAATTGGAGGTAATTTAAAAGGAGAAACTCAGTTTTGAGAGGGCGTTGGATCAAAATGCTTAGAAACTCCTTTAAAAGTACTGCACCTGATCCTTACCTGAAACTTAGATTTGGATGGAAAATGGGGAAAGAAGTTTGCTGGGGAAAAAAAAAAAACTTTTGGAGGTATTCTCTGCCTTTTGGAACATACATAAGTGATGTTTGACTGTCTTTGACAGGGGCAGCTCTGGTTTCTAGTTAAGCAGCTACCTAATCAGCTTATACTTTTGTGCAAAACTGGTTTTTGTTTAGTATATCTGAATATGTAAACCTGAGGAATAAGGGAAAGTTGAAAACTGCAGTAAGCACTGTATCTAAATTTATGTAGGGTTTTTAATTCCTTGGTGAACACCAGGAAAATTTGATTTAGTTAGATATAAAAGAAAAAAAATTAAACTAATCTGATGAGTCCTGGACTTTAAGTGACCCCCCCCCACACTTTTTTTTTTTTTTTTTAATTTAAGCAAAGAGGCTTTTAAAAAAACATGGCAGATGTGGATCCGGATACATTGCTGGAATGGCTACAGATGGGACAAGGAGATGAAAGGGACATGCAACTAATAGCCCTTGAACAGCTATGCATGCTGCTTTTGATGTCAGACAACGTGGATCGTTGTTTTGAAACGTAAGTTCATTCCTTCATCTTTCTCTAGGGTTGCTGTAGTGAAATCTTTTTTCAACCATTTGTTAACTTCAGTTTGGATAGAAACTTCTAGGAGTTTTAAAACATTTCAGAAATTTCTGTAGCTTTGTTTTTACACTCTTCTGAGAAATTAAAATTGGTAGGTGAGGATTATGGTTACTGTGGTAACAATGATTATGATTATGCAAATACATATTTGTTGAACAAATGGGAATTGGGAATACTAATATTAACTGATAGCTTGGTTGATTCATTTAAAAAATGTCAAACTTGGGAGAATACAAATATTTATCTTTAAAGGTATTTTTGTAGTGAGAAACTGACAAAATAAGAGAAATGATAGTGAAATGTCTTTTTTCCTAATTGTAAACAGACAAAATGCTTTTATTTGTTTATTTTTATGTGGTGCGGAGGATCGAACCCAGTGCCCCACACATAGTAGGCAAGCGCTCTGCCACTGAACTACAGCCCCAACCCCAATAATGAACATGATTTGAGCTGCCCATTCATTGGTGTTAAAGTCATATGACGTTGTACTTTTGTTTATGCAGATTATTTGTTTATAAATTTCATTTTGGGAAGGCATAAATTAGAAGTTAAAACATAGAATATACTTTTTGGAATAGTAAAAACATTTTGGAGTGTTTAAACAGTTTTATTCAGAGGTTATAACAGAATGTCTGCAAAAATATGAAAGAGGATTCATTAGTAGATGGGCCATTAAAGTCATATTTTTCTGGGCTGGGGCTGTAGCTCAGTGGTAGAGTGCCTGTGTCACACACGTGAGGCACTGGGTTCAATCCTAAGCACTACGTAAAAATAAGTAAATAAAGATATTGCGTCCATCTGCAACTAAAAAAAAATTTTAAAAAATCATGTTTTTTCTCTTATAAAATGGATGCTGGTCTAACCAGATGAACCATTCTTCTGAGTGTTGAACATGCTTGTTTTTTACAGTTTAATTTGTACTTACAGTTCTGAATTTTAATAATAAGTAATCAAAAACTGATGTTTCTTTATTTTAGTGTTATCCTAAGGTAAATTAGTAGAAAATATTTGAGATTTTGACCTAAAATTTGAGGTGGGAATGAAGACTACATTTCTTGTTAAATTGAAGTATTTTTATTCTTTAGATTTTTTTTGTGGTGTGAAGGATTGAACCCAGAGCCTCTTACATGCTAGGTGAATGAGTTATATATAAACATAAGGAATGAACTTACGTTTCAAATGACATCGTATCTTTGATTATTTTCTCTTATGAGTTGTAAATACTTATTGGTTGTTGTTAAAACAATATTATTTTGATTAAAAAAATAAAAATGAAAATCAATTAGTGGTCAATTTATTTTAGCTATTTTTAAAATTTATACATAAAAATAATTTCACCCCCTGTTGACACCTGTTTTGGCAAGATTATAGAAAAGTAGAGCTTTTTTCTTTTTTAAACAAAATCTGGAGTTTTAAAATCAGAACAGGAGCCAGATGCAGTGGCTCATGCCTATAATCCCAGCAGATTGGTAGGCTGAGGCAGGAGGATAGCAAAAACAGCAGGGATACAGTAAACAAACAAAATACTTTACTGATTGTTAATTTAGACTAAAAGCTTCCCCAAAACATTGAATATCCGGCTTATTCCTGAGACATCAACCATTACAAAAGATTTTTACTCTTTAAACCATTCACTTTTTGTAGCAGAAAACACACTGAAGTTCCACAGATACCTTTCTTCTTGTCTTTGTAAAAGGTGTTTACAAGTAGGATTTTTTCATAGTTCAAAAGAAAACAGCTTTCTTTGCTAGTCAAAGGAACATTTATTCTCTAGCAAAGAATAGTTTGGGCGCAGTAGCGGAAGCCTGTAATCCCAGCAGCTCAGAAGGCTGAGGCAAGAGGATCGAAAATTCAAAGCCAGCCTCAGTAAAAGCGAGGTGCTAAGCAACTCAGTGGGACCCTGTCTTTAAGTAAAATACAAAATAGCCTGGGGATGAGGTTGAGTGTCCCTGAGTGCAATCTCCAGTACAAAAGAAAGAGAGAGAGAGAGAGAGAGAAAGAGAGGGAGGGAAGAAAGAGTTTTTGAGTATTCATATATTCCAATAGAGGTATTTTTAAAAGTCATGGGCTGGGGATGGTTTATGCATGCCTATAATTCTAGCCACTTGGGAGGCTGAGGCAGGAGGATTGCAAGTTCAAGGCCAGCCTCAGCAACTTAGTGAGATGCTTAGCAATTTAGCAAGACCGTGTCTCAAAAATAGAAAAATAGAAGACTGGGGATGTGGTGGTAAATTGCCTCTGGTTCAATCCTTAAACCCCACCCCCCTAAATGTTATCATATTTGAAGGTATTTGTTATTTTTATTTTTTACTTATTTTTAAAAATATCTATTTTCTAGTTGTAGTTGGACACAATACCTTTATTTTATTTATTTATTTTTATGTGGGGCTGAGGATGGAACTCAGGGCCTTGCATGTGCTAAGCGAGCGCTCTACCGCTGAGCCACAACCCCAGCCCTGAAGGTATTTTTAAAGGAAATTTTTAAAAGTAAAACATAACAACTGTTACTATTTCTGTTTTCTCTTTCATACTTTGTTCATATTTAGTATATATATATATTTTTTTTGGTACTGGGAATTGAATCCAGGGGGCGCTTATCCACTGAGCCACATATCTCCAGCCCTTTCTTGTATTTTATTTAGAAACAGGGTCTCACTGAGTTGCCTAGGGCCTTGCTGAGTGGTTGAGGCTGGTTTGGAACTTGCAATTTCCCTGCCTCAGCCTCCTGAACTGCATGGTGTGTGCCAGCGACAGTTTTTTAACTGTAATTTGCTCTCATTATTCTGCAGCAGTATCTTCTTGCTACAAGGAAAAATTGTCTTGGTTTCCTTTTTTTTTTTTTTTTCTTGTTTTTGTATTTTTTTGAGATGGGGATCTTGCTGTGTTGCCTAGTCTGGGCTCAAACTCCAGATCCTCCCCTTAGCCTTCTGAGAATTACATGTGCCATTATGTGAAAAGTGTTTTAAGTGGGCTACTCACTGATATCATTATTGATAAATATCTAATTTAAATATTTATTTTGGCACTTTATTTCTTGAAACTGATAAATTTTGGAGAGACTTAAATTTCTTTTTAATAGTGAACAAATAAGGCAGGTGAATAAAGCAAGATGATATTCATATTTTGAATGTTGCTGAAAATCTTCCATATCAATTTGATTTCATAAGGCAGATAGCCTAGTTAAAAAAAGATGCTCATATATTCAGATACATTTTTTCCTGGTTAGCTTGTATTAAGTATACATCTGTTTAGCTAGGAAAGGCAGGTGGTGTGTAGAGCAACAATGACCTTTGCAGTGGGATAGACCTAGGTTCATTCAGTTTTACTGCTGAATTGTATATTGCCTTTCAAACTTGCTTCCTCATTCTTGCAGGGTTTTGTGAAAATTAAATGGAATAATACAAAAGCCTGACATTGCTGTTCATATAATAGTTAAGTGTTTTTTTTCCCCTTAATGTAGTATTGTTCATGGCTCTCCATTTTTTTCAGTATCAATTTTTTTTTTTATTATTATATCAGGGATTGAACCCAAGGGAGCTTAACCACTGAGCCACATTCCCAGTCCCTTCTATTTTTTTATTTTGAAACCGGGTCTTGCTGAGTTCCTTCAGGCCTTGCTAAATTGCTGAAGCTGGCCTTGAACTTGTGATCCTCCTGCTTCAGCCTCCCCAGTCACAGGTGTGCACCACCATGCCCAGTTGGTACCAGTTTTGACAGTCCTTTTGGAATTAAGGAATATAATTTTCTGTGATGATACAGTCCTTATTTTTAAATTTTTTTTAAATTTATGTTTTATTTGTAGTTGGACACAATACCTTTATTTTATTTATTTTTATGTGGTGCTGAGGATCGAACCCAGGGCCTCACATGTGTGAGGCAAGTGCTGTACCACTGAGCTGCAACCCCAGCCCGTATACAGTCCTTATTAATGCTTGAATTTATCGAGGTAATGCTCCAGAAAGAAAAATAGATCAAACTTTGTTTTTGCTTTCATCTGTGATATATCATTGGACTCAAAGTGTATCATGAATTATTAGCTAATGAGTACTTTTGCATTTACATCAAAATAGGTGTTCATCACATGTATTGTTAAGTAATAAATCCTGGGCATTTGTACATCCTGCTCCTAAATTTTCAGATAATATAATTTCAAATGTGCCTTCTAGGAATTCAAGAATTTCTCAGAAGATTTAGGAAGTGGAATATTAGGGATAGTGCTTTTAGGTACTAGAAGTCTGCATTTAAAAAAATAATAATTCTACTTAATCTCAGGATCATAAAAGGATGTACAACAAAGTCTTTTTCACTTTTCTAGTCTCCTGGTTACTTGGTTTCCCTCACTGGAGAAAACCACCATTAGTCATTTTCTAGTGTATCCTTTGAGACGTATCTCAAGGTAGTCTCTCTTGATTGTGGATTCCAAACCTGTTGAACACAGTGTTGAAAATCTCCTGTTGTTATGTTTACACTAAAATATAAAAATACCTGTAACAGCAAGAAATGATTTAATCTTCTAAATTGCCTTCCTACTTTATTTCATTTTAATCCTTTTTTTTTTTTTAAAGAGAGAGTGAGAGAGGGGGGGGGAGAGAGAGAGAGAGAGAGAGAGAGAGAGAGAGAGAGAGAGAGAGAGAGAGGAGGGAGGGAGAGAGAGAGAGAGAGAGAGAATTCAGATGTCAGAGATACAGAGATGACCAGAATAGATAGAGGCTCTGCCTTTATGGTGACTGATAGTCTAATAGCTAACACAGATTTTCAATACTTATAGAAACAGTTGTGGTTCCAAACTGTGATAAATGCCATGAAAGAAAAGTTTAGGATGCTGTGACAGCATGTAGCAGGGTCAGGTCCTGGAGAGATGGGAGTAGTCGGAGTACCAGCTATTGAACCCAGAGGTGTTTAACCACTGAACCACATTCCCAGACTTTAAATTTATTTTGAGACAGGGTCTTGCTAAGTTGCTTAGGGCCTCACTAAATTGCTGAGGCTGGCTTTGAACTTGCAATCTTCCTGCCTCAGCCTCTCTGTTCACTAGGATTATAGGTGCTCACCACCCCGCCTCGAAAAAGTGATTTTTGAGAAAGTATTTTTTCCTAGAAATCAGAAGGAGATAAGAAGGGTAATTGAAACACTTGGAGAAAGCAGGAAAGGTTACTGGAGAGCTTCCCTAAAAGGGTAGGGGCAAGATTTGGCAAGTCTTTTGTATATACTAAGTAAAACTTTTGCTTTTATTTTAAGAACATTGGGAGGCATTGAAATATTAAATGAGTGAATCATTCGATTAAATCTATTTTTCTGTTTTTTGGGGGGCAAGTGGGGGTGCCTGAAATTTAACCCAGGTTCTTCCACATGCTAGGTACGCACACTACCACTGAGCTATATCCCTGGCCCTTAAATCTGTCCTTTTTTGGGGGGGGGTACTGGGGATTGAACACAGGGTGCTTAACCACTGAGCAACCTCCCCAGCCCTTTTTTTTGTTTTATTTAGAGACAGGGTCTCACTAAGTTGATAAGGGCCTCACTAAGTTGCCGAGGCTGGCTTTGAGCTCAGGATCCTTCTGCCTGAGCCTCTGAAGTTGCTGGGAATACAGACTTGTGCCATCACACCTGGCTGAAATCTCTTTTCAAAACCTAACTTAGCTGGACGTGGTGCACCCCTGTAATCCCAGCAACTAGGGAGCTGAGGCAGAAGGGTGGCAAGTTTGAGTGCATCCCCAGCAATTTAGTGGAACCCTGTCTCAAAAAAATTGGGGAGGGGGTGGATGGGGATGTTGCTCAGTGGTTAAGTACCTCTGGGTTTAAAATAAAAATTAAAAACAAGTACTTTACTTGTCCTGGGGAAGAAACAAGACTAGGGTGGGGTTAGGAGGGAGAAGTTAGAAACAAAGAACAGATGCTTGTAGATTTGAACCAGACTGTGAACCAGAAAAGAGGATTGTTGTAATAAAGGTAGAATGAAATGGATTGATTTGAGAAAGATTTAAAAGGTAAAAGAAGTTTCAAGGAATGATTGGGTATAAAAGAGTAAGAAAGAAGGTATCATGGACAGTGGATGATGGTGCTGTTCATTGAGAGAATACCATAATACATGTTTTGAGGGACTATGATCATGCATTTGGAGTTGGACATATTCAGTATAAAGTATGTTTGAGACATCTCAGTGGTGTTGAGTAAACAATTTTATAAATGAGTGTGGAAATTGGAAATGAGGCCTGAATCAAAGAAGAATTTTTGAGTCAAGGGATTCTGGAGGTTAATTGTGGTCATGGAATGTAATGGAGGACTAGAGCAGTGATTCTTTTTGGGGTGGGGATTAAATCTATGTTTTTGTGTGTGCTGGACAAGTACTCTCCTATTGAACTTCATCTCCAGTAGGACTATAGTTCTTGGTTTTTTGTTTATTTTTTTAGTTGTAGATGGAACACAATACCTTTATTTATTTATTTTATGTGGTGCTGAGGATCAAACCCAGTGCCTTGCGCATGCAAGGCAAGCGCTCTACCACTGAGCCACAACCCCAGCCCCATGGACTATAATTCTTAAACTTGTTTGTCTCAGAACTTCTTTAGGGTCTGAAAAATTATTGTGGATCCTGAAGAACTTTTGTTTATGTCGACTGTGTCTACTACTATATTTATCAGGTTCAAATTTAGTCTGGGAAATTTTAAAAAATTATTAATTTATGTAAAAAATAACAAACCCCATACATGTTAACATAAACATAGTTTGTGAAAGTAACTACTTTCAAATTAAAGATCTGGGAGAAGAACGGCATTAATTTTTCAAAGTTCTTTAGCATTTCCTTCAGTGAATGATAACTGGATTCTCTTGCTGTGCATTTAGTACATTGCATCATGTTGTTCTGATTGAAATGCATAAAAAAACTTACTCTACAGATGTATTTGGAATTATAATTTTTTTACATAATTATTGGTGTTTTTTGATACCATAACAAAATGCAACAAGTAGTAGTTGCTTAAATTTTAATTATAATGTGGGTTCTGATATATAAATGAACTTATTTGTGCTCTCTGATACTAAAATCTATTGGTCTGTTTTATACTTAGAGTGGATGACTTACCCATATTTAATATTTTTTTTTTTAATATAATGGGGCTTGAACCCAGGGATGCTTAACCACTGAGCCACATCCCCAGCCTTTTTTATTTAGAGAGAGGGTCTTGCTAAATTGTTTAGGGCCTCACTAAGTTTCTGAGGCTGATCTCAAAAAGTTGTGATCATCCTACTTCTGTCTCCTGAGTCATTGGAATTATAGGCATGCACCACCACTCCCGGCCCCATTTTTAATTTTGTAAAATCATTCATTGGTCGTGTGGAAAATATTGGTCCACCAAGTTATACAGGTATTCCAAATGTTGACATATGTTATTCTTTGGTATCAAAAGCTCATATTTGTGGGGCTGAGGTTGTGGCTCCGTGGTAGAGTGCTCGCCTCGCACGTGAGAGGCCCTGGGTTCGATCCTCAGCACCACATAAACATATATAAATAAAATAAAGATATTGTGTTCAACTACAACTAAAAAATAAATATTAAAAAAAAACATATGTGTAATCATGACTGTTGATCTTGCCAGGTAAGTCTCTTTTGGGATACTTTATCTCTTGATGGCAAATATATTTCTCAAAATTATAATTTTTGTATGAAACTTTGAATGTTATCATTGGCAACTAGTGCTGTCAGTTGTTTTACTCGAAAGCCATTCTTCATTAATTTTTGAGAAAATGTTTGTCAGATACCTAAGTCTGAATAATCACAGTCTATTCTTTCAATAAAAATAAAATAATGTAAGAAAAAAGCTGCTACTTCAGCTCTCAAAAGTTGTACTTTTCCTTGACACCGGTATTGTTCTTTGGTTTGCAGAAGTGCTTTGTGTTTATTTTTCTTTTCTTTTCTTTTTTTTTTTAAAGAGAGAGGAAAGGGGGGGGGTGGAGAGAGAGAGAGAGAGAGAGAGAATTTATTTATTTATTTGTTTTAGTTCTCGGCGGACACAACATCTTTGTTGGTATGTGGTGCTGAGGATCGAACCCGGGCCGCACGCATGCGAGGCGAGCGCGCTACCGCTTGAGCCACATCCCCAGCCCCTGTGTTTATTTTTCATTTCCTTGAGTAAAATACTAAAAATGATACATGTTTAAGGGTTGAGATTTTGTAAAAATTAATAATTCTATGCTTCAAGGTTTTTCTTTGAAACTAGATTTTTTTCCCCCATGCCAGTTCTTGGCAGTGAGCAGTATAATTACTAGTAGTACAGTTAGAGTGCTACTGCCTGGATTTAGGCACCAGCAGTTTTAGCCACCATTGCTTTTGCATCATCAAGGCACATGTCAACACAGGAAAGAAAGTGATTCAAGAGAAGAAAGGGCAGTTGTGTTGAATATTAGTAAGAGGTCAATTACGGTGAAGACTGAAAGATGTCCTTGGGTTTTAGTGACATTCTCGGGGTTATTGATTTTGAATAGAGCCAAGTGGGCTCGCTGTGAAAGGTAGATTTCAGTGGGTTGAGGAGTGAGTGGGACGTGAAGAAATGGAGACAGGATGGTAGAAAGCTTTTTTTGAGATGTATTAGAAAAGGAGCATGGAACTTTTTCTTTTAAAGCTCAAAAAGCTAAGAGAGAGAATGAATAACCCAGAGTATAAGGAAATTGAAAAACTGGAAAAGAATTTGCATTTGTCTAGAGGAATACTTCTTAAACTTTAATGTGTCTAATGAGAATCACCTGGGGCTTTTGTTAAAATTCACATTCTGATTCAGTTGATCTGGGTGGAGACTGATATTCTGCATTCCTAATATGCTTTCGGATGGAGAAGTTTTGGTCAGAAAATCTTCCATCAAGTAGCAAAACTCTCATCTACTGGTATGGAAAGAGAGGTTTTTGTAGAAAGAGAGATATTTCCTGTGTTGAAACAAAGGGAAGGTGAAGAAGTTAGGTGTGATGGTAAAAAGTTGAAGAGAGGGGCTGGCTGGGGTTGTGGCTCAGCGGAAGAGTGCTCGCCTAGCACATGCAAGGCCCTGGGTTCTATCCTCAGCACCACATAAAAATAAATAAAATAAAGATACAACTAAAACATAAATATTAATAAAAGTGCCTATAGATTGAAATTATATTGAGTGATTTGAGTAAATAAAGCATATCGAAAAGGGAAAAAAAGTTGAAGAGATTTCAGTCTGATAATTTTTTATTTTCTCCCTTAATTAGGAGATTAAAAAGAATGGTATTATGTAGGATTGGCATGGGGAAATGAATATACTCATCTAGTGCTAATGGCTTCATATCAGATATCCCTTTCTTTAAGCTAACTAGCCAGAATTAGTCTTAAAACATTGATTTGATTGTGTTTTTCCCCTTTACAGATCCTTTTGGGTTCATTACTTAATGGGTCAAATTTAAATGCCTTCAAAGACCCCCTTCTTCAATCACATATATATACCTGACTGCCATTTGACTATACTTTTGTGATCTCTACTGGACTCTTACCTCATATTTTTTTCTTCATTCCTAAGCATGGTACCTGGCACATAAATAGGTAATATCCAGAGGATGAGTGAGTTGAAGAGATTTTTTATTTTTTGGAATCTGGGATTGAACTCAGGGGTGTTTAACCATTGAGCCACATCCCCAGTCATTTTTATTTTTTATTTTGAGAGAGGGTCTCACTAAGTTGCTGAGACTTATCTTGAACTTGTGATCCTTCTACCTCAGCCTCCCCAGTCGCTCAGATAACAAGCATGTGCCACCATGCCCAGCAACAAATTCTTTATGATGGACACGTTTTCTACTTATGCCTGAAGCACCTATACAAAACACTTTTGGAATCCTGAAACTGGGAAATATATGGGAGGAAGGATGTTGGATTATTCTTCTCTGTAGTACAATCATAATATGTACTTTCCCTACCCCCACTACTTTTTTTTTTTTTTTTTTTTTTTTTGTATCAGGGATTGAACTTAACCACTAAGCCACATCCCTATCCCTATCCCTATCCCTTTTTATATATTTTATTTTGAGACAGGGTCTTGCTAAGTTGCTGAGGCTGGCTTTGAACTTGTGGTCCTCCTGCCCCAGCCTCCCTAGCCAGGAGATAGGCATGAACCATCATGCCCAGCTCCCTACCCTTCTTACATTAACATACCTGCCTTTCAATTCTCAACCCTGTTTTCTTATATCTAATGACAGAGTAACAGGGAAATGAAATTATATTTGTTGATTAGCCCTACCAACTGATTATCCCCTAGATAGGGAATGTTCACTAGTAAATCAAATATATGATTCTGAAAAGTTAAATGAATAATTTCTGTAAATAGCAACTTTTTATGTGCTTCTTTTCAATGGATAGCAGAGGGAAGTGCTTAAAATAAGAAATGTTTTCTTTCAGATTTCTTAACCTAGGACTCTGGGGGGTTCATAAATGATGAACTTCAGGGAGTTTTTTGTTAAGATTGCCAAAGTCTGTCCCCGAAAAAGTATAAAACCCAAAACTTTTGTTCTAGTCTCAAAAGGAAAAATGCAGTGAAAGTTTATGGGAGATAGGTTCTTTTTTTTTTTTAAAGAGAGAGTGAGGAGAGAGAGAATTTTAATATTTTATTTCTTAGTTTTCGCAGACACAACATCTTTTTTTGTATGTGGTGCTGAGGATCGAACCCAGGCCGCACGCATGCCACACGGGCGCGCTACCGCTTGAGCCACATCCCCAGCCCCAAGGGAGATAGGTTCTTAACTCCTGCATTCTTCTGTATAAATACAATATTATGTCTTAGAGCAATTTGTGTATATATTTCATATAATTGTTGCCTGTGTCATTAGACTTTTGACTCTTTTTCAAAAGTCTAGCACTGGGTGGGCATGGTTGCACAAATTCTGGAGGCTGAAGCAGTAGAATTATAAGTTTGAGGCCAGTCTTACCATTTTAGGGAGACCCTGTCTCAAAGTTTAAAAAAAAAAAGGGGGGGACTGGGAATATAACTCAGTGATAAAGCACCCCTGACTTCATTCTCCAGTTACTGCCCCCCCACCAAAAAAAAAAAAAAAAAGCCCAGCACTGTATCTTACTCATCTTTATGTCCTGCCCCTAATACCTGGACAGTACTTAACATGAGAACCCATTCAGTAGATAGGTGTTGAATGAATTGTCAGGTTTGATGTGTGTTTTCATTGGAGAAAAGCAAGTTATACACAATTGGGATTGAACTTAATGTATCTCTTATCCTTTTCTGTTTGAGAGGTAAAACAATCATTTTTAACTGCTAAAGCAGGAGTTTTCAGCTTAGCAATACAGAGAAAAGGCTGAGCAGAGATAAAAAAATGGAAATAAAAATTGAAATGTATTAAAAGATTTTTATCCTCAAGCAACCAGATTCATTTATTTATTTTTTCAGTTAAAATGTGTTTTAGTTTTTTTTTAACAGTGTCCCATTTACATATTGTATTCAATAAACTATATCTACTGTAGAGCATGCCCTTTATTTAAAACAAACAAAACCAAAATGAAGTTGAGCTGGGTTCATGGTGAACACCTATAAACCTAACTGATGGGGGTTGCCAAGGCTGGAAGATTGTTTGATTGAAGCCAGCCTAGGCAACTTAGATAGACCTTGTCTTAAAATAAAGTAAAAAGGTCTGGGGGCATAGCTCAGTGGTAGAGGGCCCCTGGGTACAATCTACAGTACTTCAAAGACAAAAAAATAAAATAAAACACCAATCTTCATATTATTTTTAGTCTTGTGACTAAAAATAGTCTTTTAGCCTAAGTCCAAGTAATTTCTGGAAAAAACATGGTAGTTGAAAGTGGGGAATATATATATATATATATATATATTTGTATCTACATACCAAAATATTTGTTTTTATCCATAACTCATACCATATACAAAAACTCAAAATCCAACATAGAGATAAAAGCTAGAACTCTATAAAACTCTAAATTAAGAAAATATATGAAAATCTTTGTGATCTTTGATAGGTACATATTTTATTTGTAGAAACACCAAAAGCACAATCTTTAAGATTTATTTATCTAAATAAGTTTTATATTTTTGAATGTTTTTGCTGTTAATTCAGTGTGTCATAGACATATGACTATTCAGGTTATTTAATTCTTCTTGAGTATTAGTAGAATGTTTTAAGGAATTTGTTTAATCTAAATCAAAATTTATGGACATAGAATTTATGAAATTCCTTTTCATCCTTTTGATATCTGTAGCATTGGTAATGATAAATCCCCTGTTTATACTGATATTGGTCATTTTTATCTTCTCTTTTGGGCTAGTCTGACTTGGGATTATTTTTATTTTTTCCAAGTACTAACTTTTTTTTTTTTTTTTTTTAAGAGAGAGTGAGAGAGAGAGAGAGGGAGAGAGAGAATTTTAATATTCATTTTTTTTAGTTTTCAGCAGACACAACATCTTTTTTTTTTTTTAATATTTATTTTTTAGTTTTCGGTGGGCACAACATCTTTGTTTGTATGTGGTGCTGAGGATCGAACCCGGGCCGCACGCATGACAGGCGAGCGCGCTACCGCTTGAGCCACATCCCCAGCCCCCAAGTACTAACTTTTGGCTCATTTGTTTTCTCTATTATTATTTTATTTAAGTTTACTAATTTCTGTTTTTTTATTATTTTCTTCTGGATTGATTTGAGTTCAATTTATTACCCTCTTCCTTCCCTATAGGTAGGAGTTGAGGTCACTGATTTGAGACTTTAAACTTTGTTTTTTAGTACTGGGAATTGAACCCAGGGTACTCTACCACTGAGTTATATCCCAAGCCCTTTTTTATTTTTTATTTGGAGACAGGGTCTTGCTAAGTTACTTAGGGCCTTGCTAAATTGGTGAGGCTGTTCTCGAACTTGCAATCCTCTCCTCTCAGTCTCCCAAGTAACTGGAATTACAGGGGTATGCTACTGGACCTGGTGAAACCTTAAGCATTTGATGCCATATTTTTTTTTCTTCTATACTATTTTAGTTGTTATCCTATAGATTTTTAAATGTTTATTTTTAAGTTTTAGATGGACACAATATCTTTATTTTACATTTATGTGGTGCTGAGGATTGAACCCAGTGCCTCGTGAATGCTAGGCGAGCACTCGACCACTGAGCTACAACCCCAGCTCATGTATTCTATAGATTTTGATGTTGTATATTCATTTTCATTTAGTTTGTAATATTTTAGAACTTTCCTTGAAGCTTTCTTTTTTACCCATTGGTTATTTAGAAGTATGTTGCCTAAATCCTAAAATAATTTGGGAATTTTCCAGATTTTTTTTTTGTAGTGTTGGGGTTGAACTTAGGTGTTGTGTTTTCTAGGCAGATGCTGCTCTACCACTGAACTACATCCCAAGATCCAGATATTTTTCTTTTATTGATTACTAGTTTAATTCTGTTATCAGAGAACATAATTGATATCATTTCACTTATTTAAAGTTTGTTTTATGACCCAGGCTGTGTGGACTGTTTTTGGTATAAGATACACACATATAAGGAAATTGTCTATTCTGCTGTTTCTGGTTGGAATTTTTTTGTGTCAAATTGGTCAAATTGATTGATTGTGTTGTTCAGGTCTAAATCTGTATTGATCTTCTATTGGTTCTTTGGGTAACCGAGAGAGGAGTGTTGAAGTCTAGCATTATTTGTGGATTTGTCTATTGCTCTTTTCTGACAAGATTTTACTTTGTGTATTTTGAAACTCTGTTAGGCGTATTTTGGATTATTAGTCTTTTTAGTGGATTGACCATTTTTATTATTATGTAATGTCTATTTTTTATTTTTTTGGTGCTAGGCATTGAACCTAATGATCAAATGGGATCATTGAACCCATTGATCTCACACATGTTAATACACCTGGTAATTTCCTTGTTCTAATGTCTACTTTGTCTAATGTAAATATGAATACTTGAGGTTTCTTCTCTGTGATAGTGGCGGTTGAACCCAGGGGCACTCTACCATTGAGCCACACCCCCAGTCCTTTTAATTTTTTGCTTTGAAACAGTGTCTTGCTAATTTGCCCAGAATGGCCTCAAACTTGTGATCCTCCTGTTCTGGCCTCCTGAGTTACTGGGATTACAGGTATGTGCCACTCTGTCTGGCTCTAACATTCTTTATTTTTTCATTTTCATTTTAATTAATTAATTTATAGGGTTTAAAACCTGGGGTACTCTGCCATTGAGCTACACCTCAGCCCTTTTATATTTTATTTTGAGACAAGGGCTCTCTTTAAGTTGCTGAGGCTGCCCTCAAACTTGTGATCTTCCTGCCTCAAGCCTTCCAAATTGTTGGGATTATAGCTATGTACTATCACACCTAGCTCCAGTTTTCTTTTGATGGTGTTTGCATGGTACATTTTTTCCCATCCTTTTAGGTTTCATCATTCTGTATCATTTTATATATTGGTTTCTTGAAGATAGCATATTGTTGGGTTGGGTTGGGTTTTCTGTCTCTCTTTTTATATATATATATATATATATATATACATACACACACACACACACACACGCACACACACACATATATATATGTTTAAGTTTTAGGTGGACACAATATCTTTATTTTACATTTATGTGGTGCTGAGGATGGAACTCAGTGCCTCATGAATGCTAGGTGAGCACTCTACCACTGAACCACAACCCCAGCCCTAGGTTTTTTCTCTTTAAATATTTTTTTCAGTACTAGGTTTTTTTAACCCAGAGATACTATACCATAGAGCTACATCCCTCCCCCTTTTAATTTTAATGATTATTTTTTTCTATTCTTCTTTTTATTCCTTTGTTTGCCCTCCTTAAACATTTTTTATATATTTTTAGTTGTAGATAGACAATCTCTTATTTATTTATTTTTATGTGGTGCTGAGGGTCAAACCTAGTGCCTCAAACATGCAAGGCAAGCATTCCACCATTGAGCTACAACCCCAGCCCCAAATTATAATTAATTTAGAGTTTTACCGCTTAAAAGTAAAATAAGAAGTCTTATGCCATGAGGCTTTATCTTCTCTGTTTATGCTGTAGCTGTCATATGTATTAAAACTATGCTCATTGAAAATCACATGATGCACTATTAAAATTTTTGCCTTCATATTTACCTATTTATTTCTTCTCTCTTTCATCTCCCCTACTCCTCTCCCTTTCCTTCCCCTTTCCTTTCCTTCAAAAGCTTTATTTCTATTTGGTTCAAAGATTGGGAGAAGTCTCCAGGGTCGTTAAAAAGCTATCTACTAGAGGCTGGGGTGAGGTTGCAAGGCCCTGAGTTTGAGACCCAGCAAAATACACACACTGCCTAGTTGCTGACATCAGGTAGAAGCCCTGATGTCAGGAGATGCTGAGCCCCTTAAAGGCAGCTGGGCCTCTGGAGCCTCTTTTTGGGGAGTTTGGGGGTTGAACTCAGGGCACTTAACCACTGACCCACATCCCCAGCCCTATTGTGTATTTTATTCTGTGGTTTTTTTTTTTTAAAGTTGTAGTTGGACATAATATCTTTATTTTATTTTTATGTGGTGTTGAGGATTGAACCCAGGGCCTTGCACGTACTAGGTTAGCACTCTACCAGTGAGCCACAATCCCAGCCCTATTTTGTATTTTATTTAGAGCAGGGTCTCACTGAGTTGCTTAGTGCCTTGCCTTTTCTGAGGCTGGCTTTGAACTTGTAATCCTCCTGCCTCAGCCTCCTGAGTGGTACATGTGTGCACCACTGTGCTGGCTTTGGAGCCTTTTGAAGAGTTATGTACCCAGTCTGACCTGGGTTCCCACATCCAGTGGAGGTATTTCTCCTTCCTTTCCTTTCCTCTCCTTTCCTCTCCTTTCCTCTCCTTTCCCTTCCTCCCTCCCTCGGTGTTGGGGTTTGAACCCAAGGGTGCTTTACGATTGAGCTATATCCTCCTACCTCAGCTTCTGGAGTCCCTGGGATTACAGGTGTAGGCCACCACACCCAGTGGTTTTTCTCATTTTTAATGTTTTTCCATCACTCCTGAGGTTCCATGTAGTTCCTCAGTACTATTTCATTTTCATCTGGAAGAGTTTTCTTTATCACTCTTTTTTTTTTTTTTAATTAAAAAAATTTTTTTTAGTTGTAGTTGGACACAATATCTTTATTTCTTTCTTTCTTTATTTTTATGTGTTGCTGAAGATTGAACCCAGGGCCTTGCACATGCTAGGTGAGTGCTACTACTGAGCCACAATCCCAGACCCTTTACCATTCTGTTTAGGGATTGTCTGCTCTTGGCAAATTCCCTTTATCTGAGAATATTTTTATTTTGCCTTGTGCTATATGTTTTTTCATGCTATGTATTCTTAATATTTATTTTTTGTAGTTAGATACAGTATTTTATTTATTTTTATGTGCCGCTGAGGATCGAACCCAGGGCCTTGCATATGTGAGAGGAGCGCTCTACCGCTGAGCCATAACCCCAGCCCATGCTATGTATTCTTGTGCTATATATATCCTTTATGCTAGATATTTTTTTTTGTAGGTATAGAATTCTGGGGTTGCAGTTGACTTCAGCATTTTAAAGATATTGATCTGGCCTTTATGTTTTCTAATGAGAAGTGAGCATTCATTTGGATTTTTTTTTTCCTTATGTGTGTTATTTTTCCTCATTCTGCTTTTAAGATTTTTTTCTTTCAATTTTTACAGTTTTTGTTTGATCTGTGAATGATGGTTTTTAAATTTATCTTGTGACAAATGATGAGCTTTTTGAATCAGTATGTATATGTCTTTTACCAAATTTGGGAAGTTTCTTTTTCAAATGTGTTTTGTGTACCAGTTTTTTTTTTTTTCCTTTCTTTCTGAGATTCCAGTGGTGTAAATGTTAGACCTTTGGATATTTTCCTTCAATTCCCTGAGACTCTTCCTTTTTGTCCGTCACCTTCCATCTTTTCCCCTATGTTCTTTTTTTTTTTTTTTTTTTTTTTTTTGAGAGAGGAGAGAGAGAGAGAATTTTTATTTTTTTTTTTTTTTTAGTTTTTGGCAGACACAACATCTTTGTTTGTATGTGGTGCTGAGGATCGAACCCGGGCCGCTCGCATGCCAGGCGAGCGCGCTACCGCTTGAGCCACATCCCCAGCCCTCCCCTATGTTCTTAAGTTTGGATAAGTTTTACTGATCTGTTTTCACGTTCACTGACTCTTATCTGTTCGTCTTAATTCTGATTTTGAGACCAACTGTTGATGTTTTTTTATTTTTCTTGCAAATTGTATATTTCATTTGTTTTTGTGGAGCTAAGGATCTAACCTAGGGCTTACCACATTCTAGGCTAGTGTTCTACCACTGAACTACTTCTCCATCCCCATTTTTTTCTTTAATTTTTGTTTGATTATTTTTTATACTTTATTTCTTGTTGAAAATTTGTTTCATGAATGCTCACATTTATCTCATGTACGATAGTTATATTTGATTTAAAGTCTTATGTGATAATTCTTGTATCTGAATTGTCTTTGGCTTACATCTGTTGACTATCTTTTTCTTTGACATGATCATATTTTTTCTGAATTTAATCCTAGACATTTGGAATATTATAGTATGAAACTTGTTTTATCAAATCCTCCGGAGAATGTTTATTGGTTTTGGTTTTAGTATGTGATCAACCTAGGTAGGTTTAGATTGCTAGTTTTCTCTTGCCCTTTGTGGGTGGTAGTTTCAATGTCATTTCAATTTTCAATGTGCTGTTTGGGTCTACTCAGACATTTGTAACTCATGATTTAGTCTGGATCTTGTGTGTGAAGTGTGGCTTTAATTTTTTAATTTCTATTTTTTTAAAGATGTATCCTTCATAAATGCATCATGGACATGAACTTGGAACTTGTATTGGGGGGATCACTTTCTAGTTCTTTTCTAAGTTTTCCTCCCACATCTTTCAGCTTCCAGTGTCACCATTAGGGGGGTTTGAGGGAGTCTCTCTAGAGGCAGAGAAAACCTCTGCTTGAACCTTCCTGCCTCTTGAACCATTGCAGAAAAGAATCTAAGATGCATCAGGTTTTAGCAGAGATGTAGAGTTTTATTAGAAAGTAAAAGGTGAAGTCACATTGTCAGATCAGAATACAGTTATCTCAAGAGTGAAAAGTGCTTTTGGGGTCTTGGGCTGTTCTTTTAAAAGGAAGCTTTGTGAGGGGTAGCATGGGAAGGTGTGTGAGGATGAAGTTAATGTTGGCCTGGTGAACTCAGTTCTTTGATCGCAGATCACAGGATCTTTATGGTGGTTTGGTCTTCTTCCAGGATCTTCAGGTTGACAATTGTCTCTTCAATATTATAATGTTTGGAATGTGCTTATATCATAGGTTTCTTAAAATACATTTCCCTCTGCCTTATCTAATCTGAAAATACATCATATATAGGTTAACAATTCACTTAAGCTTTAATCAAAATGAGGCAGTTTTCATAGATGAGTGAATTTACATTTCTGCCAGGAGCAGTATGCCTTTAATCCCAGTGACTCAGGAAACTGAGGCAGGAGGATCACAAGTTTAAAGCCAGCATCAGCAACTTAGTGAGGCCCTGAGTAACTTAGTGAGTCCCTGTTTCAGAATAAAAAATAAAAGGGGCTGGGATGTGGCTCAAACTTGTGATCCTCCTGCCTCAGCCTCTTGAATATTAAAACTTTCACAATCTCTTCTCATCTGTTCCATTTACTATCTATGCACAGATATTTACTACATATAAAGAACAACAATAGTGCTTTAAGATTCAAATATGCTAAGGAGTCTTGTACTACTCTTACCTGAGAACTAGGGGATGAATTCCTGTAATTTGGCCTCAAAGAATTTAATTACTGATTTAGAAACATTACAAGTGACTATTTTGTAGGTTGCCCTGTTGCTGGTTAATAAAAAACACCTGTTTAATCATTGATTGCTTAGTCATTGAATGAAAGAAGTCTTCCAAAATCTTCTGTGATAATATTATTGCTGCCAAACCCCTTTAGTTAAAAATTGTCTAAGAAGATATTGTAGAATTCAGTTAGTCTGCCATTCATACAGTTTTTTTTTAAAGCTGCTAAAGGTATGAGAGGTACTCAATTGCGTACACTAAAAATTGGAGGAAAATAATTTCACTGAATTGTTGTGCTATATTACCTTTTGTATTATGTATAGTACACTTTAGTGTAGACAGAGAAGTTAATGTATTTGATATCACGTAATAATGTTATTTTATTTTTTATGCCTTTATTTTATTTGTTTATATGGTGCTGGGATCGAACCCAATGCCTCATGCATGCTAGGCAAGCACCCTACCACTGTTTATGGGTTGTTGTTTTTTTTAAATACTTATTTTTTAGTTTTTGGTGGACAAAACTTTATTTTTATGTGGTGCTGAGGATCGAACCCAGCGTCCCGCGCATGCCAAGCGAGCACATTACTACGAGCCACCTCCCCAGCCCACTGTTTATGTTTTGATAAAATGTAGGGAGTCTCTTTGATACTTCACAGATTTTTTTTGTTTTGTTTTGTTTTTTGATAAAACTGTGTTACACAAGGATTTGTAATAGGCATTAGACTGTTCAAAGTAGGGAAAGGAAGCTAAAGTTAGTTTAATGTGGGGTTAAATATGGAGCTAAGTTTTTAAGTATATGATTTGATTTAATCTTCATAACCAGATAAATTAGGTGTTCATTAGATAAAACATTTGCTATACAAATGAGGGAAAAGGCTCAGAAAGGTCACACAGCTGTTTTCTGATTTACTTTCCTCTTTTAGGCCCCAAATCAGTACTTGTTCCTATAAAACATGAACTGAACAATGTCTCTGGCTTTCAACAACTCTTATATTAAGTAAGGAAATAAAGTAACACATGAAACAGTGTGTTCCTTGCTCATAAAAGCTTTAGAAACTTGAAAGTACCATTTAACTGGGGAGTTAAGGGAAGGTTTTATAGAGCAGTTGATGCTGAGTATTGAATAAGGAATTGTTTTAAACATGGTTTCAAGTTAATGTTACTACTTTAAACTACTTGATGTTTTCAGCAATGATTGTAATGGAAGTGAAAACAATGTTAAACATTACCTAGTAAACATTCAGGTAGTATTGAACACAATGTATGTTATAGTTTATTATCTATAATTTTGTTAATATTTTGTTTGGTAATCCTACATGTGATATGATTTCTTTTACTATAGATGTCCTCCTCGCACTTTCTTACCAGCCCTCTGCAAAATTTTTCTTGATGAAAGTGCTCCAGACAATGTGTTAGAAGTGACAGCCCGTGCCATAACATACTATCTGGATGTATCTGCAGAATGCACCCGAAGGATTGTTGGGGTAGATGGAGCTATAAAAGCACTTTGTAATCGTTTGGTTGTAGTTGAACTTAACAACAGGACTAGCAGAGACTTAGCTGAACAGTGTGTGAAGGTAAGTATTATTTATTGGCCAATTTGAATATCATTTAGAGAGTAAAAAGTATATTTTCCTAAAAAGATAAAACCTTATCATTTATCTTACTTTATTGAGAGTGATTGAGAACAATGGAAATGACAACTGTATGGCAGCTGGGAAAAGAAATCTTACCTGTGAATGAAAACTTTGATTTGTTTTTTATTTTGTTTTTGTTTTGGTACTGAGGATGAAACCAGGGGCTCTTTACCACTGAGCTTCATATTCCTATTCCTTTTTATTTTTGAGATTGTGTCTTACTGAGTTGTTTAGGGCCTCACTAAGTTGTTGAAGCTGTTCTTGAACTTGTGGTACTCCTGGCTCAGCTACTTGAGTTGCTGGGATTATAATCATGAGCCACCACACCTGGCTACCCAGATGTTCTTATGTGCTGCTTCAGCTTTCTTCAGTTCTGGTAATTACAGACACATTGAGATAAGTTATTCATGTTCTTTTTTTTTTTTTTTTTTTTTTTTTGGTAACTAGGTATTGAACCCAGCCACACTTAACCACTGTGCCACATCCCCACCCCCTTTTTAATGTTTTATTTAGAGACAGGGTCTCCCTGAGTTGCTTAGATACTCACTAAGTTGGTGAGCCTGGTTTTGAAATCCTCCTGCCTTAGCCTCCCGAGCCAGTGGGATTATAGTTGTGCACCATTGTGCCTGGCTAAATTAAAGCTATTTTATATGAAAATAGTAACAGACTGCCACAATAACCAAAAACTGCCACCACTTCCAGACATTATTCTAAGCGTTTTTATGTGTATTAACTCATTTAGTTTTCACAAAACTGTATGAGCCAAGTGCCATAATATCATTTTTTTTTTTTTGGCAGGGGGTGGAGAACGGGTACTGGGGATTGAACCCAGGGGTGCTTTACCACTGAGCATGCACCACTGTGCCTGGCCATAATTTCTACTTTACAGATGAAAAAATTCAAGTATACTGAGTTTAAGTGACTTGCTCAAAAGATTATACATGTAGTGAGCAGCAGAGTCAAGATTTGAAGATCAGGAAGTCTGGTTCTAGAACCTGTGGATTTAACTATTCAGGGCCTCTATACTCTTTTCAGAATAAACTATTAATTTCTTGTGGGACTAACTATAAATTTAAGAATTCTCAAAGGCATTAGTACTAGGTTAGTCATTTATTGGCACTACTTGGTAAACACATTTTGATTTTTGTTTTGTTTTGATTTTTGTTTTATTTTGCTATTCATGTAAGGTCTCACTATATTGCCTAAGCTGGTCTTAGGTCCTGCCTCTTGAGTGCTGGGACTACAGTGTGTAACTTGCCATGATTCTTTTTTTTTATGATTCCTGGCTTCACACTTTTTTAAAAATGATTCTTGATGCTCTAGGTTAGCAGTTTTCAAAGATTTTTTTTTTTTTTTTTTGTCTCAGATTCCCTTTACAAGACTTAAGTGATTGAGGCTCCCCAGGAACCTTTGTTTATAGTAATTATATCTATATTTAGCATGTTAGATATTAAGATCCAGGCTGGGGATATAGCTCAGTTGGTAGAGTGCCTCGCATGTTCAGTCCCCAGCAGGACACACACACACACACACACACACACACACACACAAAAGAGAAAGATATTAAATAGAGCTGGGTGTGGTATTGCATGCCTTTAATCCCAGCAACTCAGAAGGCTGAGGCAGGAAGAAGTTCAAAGCCAGCCCAGCAATTTAGTGAGGCCCTAAGCAACTTATACACTGTCTAAAAATTAAAATACAAAGGTTTTAATGCCCCTGGGTTCAATTCCAGTAACAACAACAACAACAACAAAAAAAAACTTGAGAAATTTTAAGTATTGATTTCTATTAAAATAACAAGCTCTTTACATGTTAACATATATATTTTAAAATTTTTTCCTTTCTTTATATGACAGTAGAATGTATTTTGACATACGTACATGGAGTATAACTTCTTGTGATTGTATGTGACGTGGAGTTACACTGGTCATGTATTCATATATGAACATAGGAAAGTCATGTCCAATTCCTTCTACTGTCGTTCCTATTCCATCTCTCTTCCCTTCCCTTCATTCCCCTGTCTAATCCAGTGAACTTCTATTCTAGCATCCATAATTTTTAATGAAAATTAACTATTTCCAAAAGAAAATGAAAATAAGTAAGAGACTATCATTGCTGGGCAATTTTGGAAATATCTTTAAAAACCTATAGCTAAATGGAAGTCAGCTAGATCTTTATATTTGCTTCTGTAGTCAATCTGGTGCAATATCATACCTTATGTAGCTTCTAGAGAATTCAACCATGCACTCATGTGAGAATGAGAGCGAAAGAGACAAAGTGCTGTAGAATTACTATGACATGTTTAACTTGAAGATTCCTTGAAAGGATCCTAGGGACCTGGAGCTTCTAGACCATGTTTCAGAATTTTCTGTCTCTGTGCCTATAGATTTGTGTCTCTTTTGTCTACAACTTCAAAGGAAGGAGGGATCTATTCCTTCTTAAGGCTTTCTTCCTTTATTCTCTCTCTTTTTTTTTTTTTTTTTTTGTACCAGGAATTGAAGGGGCACTCAGCAGCTGAGCCACATCCCCAGTCCTAATTTGTATTTTATTTAGAGACAGGGTCTCATTGAATTGCTTAATGCCTTGCTTTTGCTGAGACTGGCTTTAAACTCCATCTCCTGTGTTAGCCTCCTGAGCTGCTGGGATTACAGGCATGTGCTAACATGTCTGGCCCTCCCTTGGATTCATCACTTCACTTCATGTTTTTTCCAGATCTGAAATTTTACTTCATTGCTTATTCACTGAACTATATTTTCAAACTTTTTTTTAGTTGTTTCTTTATTCCTAGCAGATGGATATAATGAAGTCTTGAGCCGTCTCTCTCTCTCTTTTCTGGGGGGCGGTTATTTTTGTTTTATATTTATTAAAATAATAATTACACATATGTATATAGCCATATATATTTATATAATTTTTTGAAGGGGTTCTGGTGATCAAACCCAGGACCAAACGGCAAGCAGGTGATTTCTAATATTTTTAAGCCTACGGTTAAAAACAGTGTTACGATTAACATCTTATTTGGGGCTGGGGATGTGGCTCAAGCAGTAGCATGCGTGAGGCCTGGGTTCGATCCTCAGCACCACATACAAAGATGTTGTGTCCGCCAAATACTAAAAAATAAATATTAAAATTCTCTCTCTCTCTCCCTCTCTCTCCCTCTCTCTTTTGTTAACTTTTTTTCTCTTTTTCTCTTTTTTCTCTTGTTTAACTTGAAGATTCCTTGTCCTCTTCTCATTCCCTCCCCTACCTTCCTCTCTTATTTTTCACTGATCCTTTGAAAATAAGTTGCAGAATAATGACATAATTCTATCTTTGATAAATAACAGTATTTCAGTAAAAAATAATTTCCAATTTATTAAGCCCAGTGGTCCCCACTATGTCTTTTATGGTTTAAAAATAGCCAGAAATTTACACATTGTACTTTATCATTACTCTTTTTATTCTCATTTAATGGAGAACAAACAGCTCTCCTCTTTTTCCCATCACACCTTTTTACAGAGTCCAGGCCATTTGTCTTATGTAATGTTCCCACATTCTAGATTTGTTTGATTGCTTATTCATGGTTAATTTCAATTTGAAAAATTTATTTGCACCTTGCTGTGTTGGTGTTTTGCATAGTTTTTATTGCATCACATTGGAAGGCATATAATGTGAGGCTGTTCCATTATTGATAATCTGCTACTTAAAAAAAAAAAAGCAGGAGCTCCTTCTTTGGCTGTGGATTCTACTTCAGCTGTCCTCTTCCTATTCATAGTCATGCTCTTAGGAAGAAGAGTAGTAAGAGGTTTACACTTAGTCACTATTCAGTCCACAAAAATTAAGTTTGTGCTTGTTTAACTCCCCTGAAACTATGGGAGAATGATCATCAGTAGTATCTCTGTTATCAAACTTTGTGGACTTTTTGCAGCCCTTAACTTACTGGATCTTGGATCTTGATATTGTTTGACATAAGTCATCATTTCATTCTTTTTGAAACTTTATCCTTTAGATTTTGTCACACACCGCTTTATTTTTTTCCTTCTCTCTCTTTTTTTTTTTTTTGCAGGTTCTTATTTAACTCATTCTTAAATGATAGTATTTTCTAAAGTCCCGTTTTTACTTCTTAGAACTACATATATCTGCCTATATATGGCAGTCTTATCAGTCACTTTAATACCATTTATTCTATATACTCACATTTTTATCTCTGTCCTTGACCACTGTTGAATTCTAAGCTTCTTATTCAAGGCCTTACTGGACATCTCTTATTGGATGTCTTAGCTCATTGTCTTTCACTGCAGGTAAACTCCTATTTTGTTAATTGGCATTAAATTCCACCCTGACATTCAAGACAAGAAACTTGATCTTTTTACTTCCTTTCCTTCTCACCACACAGATAATTAATGATCGGATCCTTTTTTAGTTTATTTTCTACTCTGTTTCTCCTGTTATTTTCTATTAAATATTTGAATGTTTGCATTTACCAATAACTTTTCCATACCCCATTCTCTACAGTTACTAGCTGGAAATTTGATTATATTATCTTTCAGCTTTAAACTTTTCTTGTCTACTGGATAAAGTCTTAAGTTTCTGTTATGCCTTTAAGATTGATGGACCTTGTTAGTTGTACCTGAACACCTTAAACAGCATATTTTAGAAAATAGAAGTAGAGTTTTATTTTACTTTTTGGTATTAGAGGTTGAATCCAGAGGTGTTTACCACTGAGCCATATTCCCAGCCCCCCCCCCTTTTTTTAATATATATAGGGTCTCACTAAGTTGCTTTGGGCCTTGCTAAATTGCTGAGACTGGCCTCGAACTTCTGCTCCTTCTGAGTGGCTGGAATTACAAGCTTGTATTGCTGTGCCATTTGAAAGTGGAGTTTTGATGTTTTGATATTAGTAAACTAAGTGTGAGGATGATGAGCAATAGTAATTGCTAGCATTTATCCAACTTTTTTTTTTTTTTTTTTTTTTTGGTACCAGGAATTGAACCCAGGAGTGCTTAATCACTGAGCCACATTCCCAGTCGTTTTTATTTATTTATTTATTTTTTTGAGACAGAGTCTTGCTAAGTTGCTTAGGTCCTTGTGGAATTGCTGAGGCTGGCTTTGAACTTACAATCCTTCTGCCTCAGCCTCCTGAGATGCTGGGATTACAGGCATGCGCCACTGTGCCTGGCTACCCAACATTTTTTTAATGTATAAGAGCTTGTACCCGTTTGCTAAATTACATATAATTCATTAGTTTGCCATATGTAAGTTTTATCATTGAAATCTCATATATGACTAACTTTAATATGGCTTGAGCATTTTAAATGTGGCTTCTCCAAATTGCCATTGTGTTGTAGGTATAAAGTGTACACATGATTTTTGAAGATAGCACATAAAAACGTTAAATATATCAGTAAGTTTTTAAGTTGATGATATGTTCCAATCATGATGCCATGTTTATATTGGGTTAAATTAAAATTATTATTGAAATAATTGTTTTGTCATTTTACCTTTTTTAATGTTGCTACTAATATATTTTGGAGAGTACATTTATGTTTTCTTTGATTCTATCAAATTAAAATTAGGCTTGTATATTATTTTTTTATTTTTTGGTGTGGTATAGGGCTTTAACTTAGGCATCCTCTACCACTGAGTTATACCCCCAGCCCTTTAAAAAAAATTTTGAGACAGCATCTTGCTAAGTTTCTGAGGCTGGCCTTAAATTTGTGATCATCCTGCCTTAGCCTTGGAGTTGCTGGGATTATAGGCTTGTTCCACTGTACCCAGTTTCTGTTAATTTTGTTTCACCATTTTTAGGTGCTGGAACTGATATGCACTCGTGAGTCAGGAGCAGTCTTTGAGGCTGGAGGTTTGAATTGTGTGCTTACCTTCATTCGTGACAGTGGACACCTGGTTCATAAAGACACTTTGCACTCTGCCATGGCTGTGGTATCAAGACTCTGTGGCAAAATGGAACCTCAAGATTCTTCATTAGAAATTTGTGTAGAATCTCTGTCTAGCTTATTAAAACATGAAGATCATCAGGTAAATAAATTACTATTGTATACTCTCAGTTTTCAAAAGTGATTTTTATGTTTCCTATTTATAACTATGATACACTGTAATTTGAAATTTTTACTTGGGATAATCTCTTCTTTCATTTTATATGTGTGGTAATTTTTTGGCAATAAAGTGTTCTTTATTATAAAAGTGATGTGTTTAGGGGGTTGGAGTTGTAGCTCAGTGGTAGGTAGAGTGCTTGCCTAGCATGCGTGAGGCACTGGGTTCAATTCTCAGCACTATTACATATAAATAACAATAAAGGCCCAACTAAAAATAAATATTTTAAAGAAAGTGATATGTTTATTCTTAAAATTTAAATGTTATGGAAATATATAAACATCTTTACAGTTGCACTTGTACTCAGTATTATTTTGTTGACTTAGGGAGTTTTGTTGACTGAAAATAAGGTAGTTTACAGTAAAGTAAAATATCACTATTTATGATGTTATTTATAAGCCTTCATTTAATTAGCATAGTTTTAGAAAATAAGACTTGATTTTTCATGCCTTTTTACTAGTTAGAAATTATTTCAGTTGATAAGTCATAGAATTTCTTGGCAAAATTGTACATAGTAAAAGCTCAAAAATATTGTTACCATCTGTCTACATTCTTATGTGTTCTCTCATTTAAGCAGCCACAATGTGATGTAAGTACCATTATTAAATCTGTTTTACAGTTTGAGGGAACTGAATCCTTAGGCAGTTAGATAACTTCTTCAGATCATACACAGCCAAATATGGAGCCACGGTCCAAATCTAGATAGATTATACACTTTATCACTTTGCTATAGCTCCCTTTTTTATAGTGTCAGGATTGAAATGATCAGTATTAGCCCTCTTCCCCTTTTTAAAGGATTTCTTTTTTTTTTTTCTAGTTGTAGATGGACAGAATGCCTTTATTTTGTTTATTTTCATGTGGTGCTAAGGATCAAACCCAGTGCTAGGCAAATACTCTGCCACTGAGCTACAGTCCCAGCCTAGTACTAGCCCCTTTTAGGTGAATTTTATCCACATGCCTATTCTTTACATTGCTAGGTTTCAGATGGAGCCTTACGATGTTTTGCATCACTAGCTGACCGATTTACCCGTCGGGGTGTTGACCCAGCTCCATTAGCCAAGCATGGATTAACTGAGGAACTGTTATCAAGAATGGCTGCTGCTGGTGGTACTGTATCGGGACCATCATCAGCATGTAAACCAGGTCGCAGCACCACTGGTGCCCCTTCCACAACTGCAGATTCCAAATTGAGTAATCAGGTGTCAACAATTGTAAGTCTGCTCTCCACACTTTGCAGAGGCTCTCCGGTAGTAACACATGTAAGAGTGTTTTTGAGTCTTTGCTCTTTAATCTTTTAGAAAAAGTATTTTTGTATAATGCAGATGTTTTAAACTTTTTTCCATTATTTTCTTCCTAGGATCTCCTGAGATCAGAGCTTCCAGATTCAATTGAAAGTGCATTACAGGGTGATGAAAGATGTGTACTTGATACCATGCGTTTGGTTGACCTTCTCTTGGTGCTGTTATTTGAAGGAAGAAAGGCTTTACCTAAATCTAGTGCTGGGTCTACAGGCAGAATTCCAGGACTCCGTAGATTGGATAGTTCTGGGGAGCGCTCACATCGGCAGCTTATAGACTGTATTCGAAGTAAAGATACGGATGCACTTATAGATGCAATTGACACAGGAGGTCAGAAAATAATTTGTTTTAAATATAAAAACTGTGAGATAAGGAACTATAGTCAATTTTTTATTTCTTGTTTTGGACAACATTCTTAGCAATTGTGCCTTGCTATGACCAACCCCTTGCATATTCTCCTATATACAATGGAATGATTATCAACTTTGATGCATGGTAGGACCTGGATGAATGCTTGCTGAATGAGTGAAACTTCTACAGAATTTGAAATTTACTTTTATTTTTTTTATCACCTGAAAGAGATTTTGCCAATTCTAATGTGAATTACAGATTAAATTTAAGGCTGTTTTGTTAAGATTGATGGAAATTAACATGAGTAAATTATAGTAATTATATAATAATTTTTTTAGCCTACTATATACGTCAGGTGATGAATAAGTATTATAAATTTATAAAAGTTGCTTCTGGGACATCAAATTTGTATTTTGGATTATAGGTGTGGATTGGCTTCTTTTATATAGTTATGTTATGATGCAAGTGGTACCCTGTTGAACTGTATTATACTTTAGTTTTTCCTTGTCATGTTTATTTTTAAGGTATAAAGTCTTATGAATCCTCAATGGTTTAAAAATTTGAGAATACTTTTTCGTAGCTGACCTTAGGCATGTTGATTATATATACTACTTTACAGTTGATTTTAATATTTAAAACACTTTCTTTTTGCTCAGTACTTGGTGAATTATTAATAATAGTCTTTAAATGATTCAAACTTTAGAAAAGTTCAGAATTGTATTGGCTTTGAAAATAATTCTTTTTCCTTCAAACTTTTAGCCTTTGAAGTAAATTTTATGGACGACGTGGGTCAGACTCTATTGAATTGGGCCTCTGCTTTTGGAACTCAGGAAATGGTAAGCTAATAAATAAGAGCTAGTATCTTATTTACTTATTTATTGGAATTGGAGATTGAACCCAGGGGCACTGTACCACAGAGTTATATCCCCAGTGCTTTTTATGTTTTATTTTGAGACAAGGTCTTACTAAATTGCTGAGGCTGGCCTTGAACTTGCCATCCTCCATCCTTAGCCTCACTAGTTGCTGGAACTATAGGCATGTGCCATCATGCCCTGCAGAGCTAGGATTTTAAATCAAGGATAGAGGAATTAATATAGCAACTTTATGGTTCTTTATCATTTTACAGGTAGAATTTCTTTGTGAGAGAGGTGCTGATGTTAATAGGGGTCAAAGGTCATCATCCTTACATTATGCTGCATGTTTTGGAAGACCTCAAGTAGCAAAGGTAAAAGCCAGGTTTTTAAACTATTAATCTGTAACAATTGCAGGGTCCAGAAATTAGAGTGATATGGAAACTTTTATTCTGATAAGTTATGCTTCCATGCTATCTCCATCCATTCCATTCCTTCTTTTCCACTATAAATTTTTGGTTTTATTTTTGTTTTGCATTGCTGGGGATTGAAGTCAGGAGCACTTTACCACTGAGCTACATCTCCAGCTTTTTTTTTTTCATTTTGAGACTGTCACGCTAAGTTGCTGAGGCTCTCCTCAAACTTGCAGAGGCTCTCCTTGAACTTGTATTCTTCCTGCCTCCGCCCCCCAAGTCACTGGGATCTATAGGTGTGCATCACTGCGCCTGGCAGTGAATGTTTTTTATCAATTTTTTTTTGCTTTTCTGTCTCAATACAGATTCAAGTAAAAACACAAATATGCTTATTTACTTTTTATGGAAAATGAAACATACCAACCTAGTCTTTCATTTAGTAATATATATTGTAGACTGTTCCCTATTAGGATATAGAGAACTTTTTATATATGCATACTTATCCTTTATATATATACTGTAAGTTTATTCAACCAGTCACCTAATGGTGAACATGTGGTTGTTTCTAATTTCTTACTCTTGCCAACAAATAAGTGTAAATATATTTCTGTTGTTTCTTTTTGTCAGTAAAGCAGATACTGTGTTTTTAGAAGAATCATCATTTTTGACTCCTACTTCAGAGGTTTGTTTTTACAATTAGAGAAATTGAGATTCCAAGAGGTCAAATGAAAAGGGTCAAATCAAATTTATAATCTAGGCCTCTAGAATCTGCCTCTTTTGAATTAATTTGGCATAATGCAAGGTTATTCCACTCTGAAAGTCAGGCACTCCTGGATTCAAGGTCAGATCACACATAGAAAAAACTGTGTAACCTTGGGCAAGTTTCTTAAGTTTTGACCTGAAGATTTCTCTGTGAAATGGGTCTATACTCCTTGGGAGATTATTGTGAGAATTAGAAACTATACATGTAAAGCATTTATTGTGATAGTCAGCACATCTTAGGTGCTCAGAAGATGGATAGCTGCCATTATTATTACCTTTACAGTACAGTTAAATTTTTATTTATTAATTTACTTTCTTTTGCTGTACTGGGGATTGAACAATCCTAGAGAGGTTCTATCACTGAGCTATACTGACCTATTTCAGGTGTTTTAATTTTTTCAATGATGATTTATTATTGTAGCACAACATGGCTTATGTATCTCAAAGTGCACCGGGATTTTTTAAAGTGTCTTTATGGTGCTAGGGATCCAACCCAGGGCCTCAGGCGTGCTATGCAGGCATGCTATCACTGTGCTACATTACCATCCCCTATTGTAGATATTTTTAAAGTCAGCCAGTTAAATGAAAAAGTGTTTATTGAGCCATTGTGATTTTAAGTAAGTCCTTCATCATGAGGTTATGATGACAGGTTTAGTGTGATGTGGTGGGAATAGAGGTAAAGTATGGTTCTAGATGATTATTTGGCAAATTGGAACATAACCTAATTTGAAGTTTTTCAAGATATGAATAGCTGGTTTTAGGGTGATAAGTGCAAAGGCATAGATTTGAATTAGTACCTGCATGATTAAGTAATTCTGGAAAATCTTTAGATTGCAGAGTTGGATGTCAAAGAAATCAGGTATTGTTATATTCAAATTAAATGCTTTTCTTCTCAAGACTCTGTTACGGCATGGTGCAAATCCAGATCTGAGAGATGAAGATGGGAAAACTCCATTAGATAAAGCTCGAGAAAGGGGCCATAGTGAAGTAGTAGCTATTCTTCAGTCTCCAGGTGAGTAGTAAATTCTTTGCTTTTAGGCCATCTGGTATTACTTTTCAGATTCACTTCATATGGAAGTAGCTTTTTATAGACACTTTTGAACTCTTATTATATATATGTATTCTTACAGTTGCTTAACAGTTTACTGTTCTGTGTTCTTGAAACTGTGACTGCATGATTCCAGAATGACCAAAACCTAAAAAGTTCAAGGGATTTGGGAATGTCATATAAAGAATTATTGGAATTCTGCAATCTGCATTTGGGGTAAAATTGGGAGTTCATAACCCACTTCAATCTAATGTATGAAATATGATATGTCAAGAGCTTTGTAATGTTGTGAACAACCAATAAAAAATAAATAAATAAATAAATAAATAAATAAATAAAAAGAATTATTGGATATTGTGTAGATGAAGTAATTTGGTCAGATTTTGCAGTTTTTGTAGAGTTGATGAATGTAGAGATTCTGTGAAATAGTTTTTGGAATCAAATTGTGTATACATAATTATTTTCTTAATTTTTTATTTAGCTTATTGAAGATATTAATATCTTTATTAATATTTTTAGTCAGGAGCAATGGCACATTCCTGTAATTCCAGTGACTCAGGAGGTTAATGCAGGAGAATCACAAGTCTAAGGCCAGGTTGAGCAACTTAGTGAGAGTTTGTCTCAAAAGAAAAGAAAAGAAAAAAAAGGGACTGGGATTATAGTTCAGTGTAAAGTGCTCCTGGGTTCAAGCCCTTGTATCAAAAAGCTATTAATATAAAAACACTGTTAATAGATAAGTGTTCTAGTTTCAGTTTATTTATTGTTAGACATGATTGTAGTCCCCTCCCCCCATGGTAAGGATTGAATCCAGTCCTCATTATTGCCAGGCAAATACCTTAACACAGATATATAACCCTGTACCTAGGTGATTATAGTTTAAAGTGGATACATCTTAAGATATTTTTTTCTTAAAAGGAAAGTTTCCCCCAAAATATTTCTTTGAACAATATTTTGTCTGCAGGTGATTGGATGTGTCCAGTTAATAAAGGAGATGAGAAGAAAAAGAAAGATACTAACAAAGATGAAGAAGAATGTAATGAGCCCAAAGGAGATCCAGAAATGGCACCAATATACTTGAAAAGATTATTGCCAGTGTTTGCACAAACATTTCAGCAAACTATGCTGCCTTCAATAAGGTAGTGATTCATACTATTTGTATTTGTTAAATAAATTATATGGTTCTAACTCCCCTTTCCAGAAGTATTAGAGATTTATTGTAACATTAAAAACGTATAGTAAGAGTAAAAATTTGATTAGAAGTGGGAAAGTTATCTTTCCTTTTTTTTAAATTTATTTTTAATTTATATATGACAGCAGAAATGCATAATAATACACATATAGAACACAATTTTTCATTGTATCTCTGGTTGTATACACAGTATATTCACACTAATTCGTGTCTTCATACCTGTACTTTGGATAATCATTTTTCCTTTTGATGACCTATTTTAAGAGAAGGTGTTTTAAAAAATCCAGAGAATTGGGTCCTTAGATTCTTAATACATTTTTAGTACCTCTCTGACTATTTACTCACTAGACAAATTCTGATAAATATAACAAGTACTTATTTAAGTTTCTGGAGGCCTGTTTGGAGGATCAGAGTGAGATGGTCACTGTAGGCGTTACACAAGACAAATGAGACTTGGATTACTGCAGGTCTTACTTATTTTACCCTTGGAGGCCAGTGAAGAAATATGTAATAGTACAGAGGAGTTTGTGATGGGTAAGACATGGAGTTCTATGGAACATAAATCATTTAATAAGTAATTGGTCTGGGCAAATTGGAAAAGGTTTTATTGCAAAGGTGAGATTTAATTCATGGTTTAAAGTCTACTTATTAATTTTCTAGGCAGACAGATTTGGAAGAATGGGTAGGGAATGGTATGTGCAAATACATTGATATGAATTGATCTAGCAGGATTTCCTGGTGGCTACCTTTATAGTGTATCTGTAACTTGACATTTCTGACCACTTTTTGTTAATACTGTGGTCTAAGCTACTGTAGATTATAACTTTACTACCATGGTAGCCTTTTTTAAAAAATATTTTTATTTTTCAGTTGTAGTTGGATACAATATCTTTATTTTATTTTATTTTTTTATGTGGTGCTAAGGATCGAACCCAGGGCCTCGCACGTGCTAGGTGAGCGCTCTACCGCTGAGCCATAACCTCAGCCCTACCATGGTAGCCTTTTAATGAATCTTTTTATCTTTCATGAAACTTTATAATGTGTTTATAAGTCATATTTTAAATTATAATTAATATTATATCATTGTCCTCTTTGAACCCTCCATAGCTGCTGTTGCTGCTTCTTTTTTTTTTTTTTTAATATTTCTAGTTGTAGATGGACACAATACCTTTTGCGTTATTTATTTTTATGTGGTGCTGAGGATCAAACCGAGTGCCTGACACATGTTAGGCGAGTACTCTACTACTGAGCTACAACTCCAGCCCCCTCCATAGCTGCTGCTGCTTTTTTTTTTTTTTTAGTATGTATTTTTTTAGTTGTAGTCAGACACAATACCTTTATTTATTTTTATGTGGTGCTGAGGATCAAACCCAGTGCCTCGCATGTGCTAGGTGAGCACTCTACCGCTGAACCCCAACCCCAACCCCTATAGTTTCTTATTAGCCATAAATAAAACTTACCTCCTTAACTCTTAGGATTATAAAATCTTTACAATCCTCAGCCAGCTCCTCCACCTCATTCATCCTTGTTTAACCTTATCCCATTACACATAACTGTGTTAGCCACCTTTCTGTTTCTGAAACACTTTAAGTACATCTCTATTTTAAGGATTTTGCCCTTAATTTCAATCTACTTGAAACTTTCTATACCCAGATTTTCTGAATGGATGGTTGGTTCATAAATTCAGATATGACACTTTAAAATTTTTTTTTTGTTATTTTAAATTTTGGGGGTTTTTTTGTATTAAAATATAGGTTGTAAGTTCATTTTATTTATTTATTTATTTATTAGTTACACATGACAGTACAATGATCTTGACATATCATACATTTGAATCAAATGGGGTATAATTTCTCATTTTTCTGAGTGTACAGGTTGCAGAATCACATTGGTCATAGAGTCACGTATATACATACAGCAATACTAGTGATGATGGGGATCAAACAGGGCCTTATACCTGCTAGGCAACCTAGGATACCTTTTATATCAGTCATATTTTATTGTTTTCACAGAGCTTATACTATCTGAAATCTTGCTGTGCTTTATTATTATTATTTTTTTATTGTCTGTCTCCCCTTTGAAATAAGTACCATGGGAGTTGGCTTGTGTACTGCTCTATTTGTATAGAGACTAGGAGGTATAGAATAGAGCTTTATGTTTTGGTCCTCAGATATTTACTGAATCGTTGAGTTAATGTTTTGTTAGCAATTTTTAAGTATTTTTGTATTAATGGAGTATAGGACATGTTTAGAAAGTACATTGAATAATGTTGAGAAGATTGACAGGAACTTTTTTATGACCTATGGCATCCTTTAAGGGCAGGGTGATGTGTGTACTTTATCTATAGTTAGAAGGATTATTAAAACCTGAGTGCAGTGGCGCACACCTATAATCCCAGCAGCTCAGGAGGCTGAGACAGGAGGGTTGTGAGTTCAAAGCCAGCCACAGCAAAAGTGAGGCACTAAGCAACTCAGTTAGACCCTGACTCTAAATAAAATACAAAAAGTAGGGCTGGGGATGTGGCTCAGTGGTTAAGTGCCCCTGAGTTCAATCTCTGGTACTCGTCCCCCCCCCCCAAAAAAAAAGGATTATTAAAGACCTATGAGGAAATTTGACATAGTTAGATTTCTGATTTATAAAGGTTACCTTGCCAGCCTGACAGAAAGAAGGATTGACATATATGGCGAGAATGAAAACAGGCCTCTTAAGTGTTTACTGCAATAGAAACTTCAGTCAGATAGTAGTACTGGAAATAGATTCAGTAGTTGGGTGATTGTTTAGGGATTGATGACCAGTTAGTTGTGAAGGTTGAAGAAGAGGGAGTGAGGGGATAAATACCAGCTTTTTCATTGAGTGATTGAGAATTTAATTTTAATCAGTTTAAATTTAGGATATTTACAGTTTTGTAAGATTCAGGTCTCTCAGGTACGAGTATTATGAGCTGAGATGAAGATTCAAGCAGTCTTCTTTAAATAAGAAAGAAGTGGCTGGCAGGAAAATAATTTACTGTGAATATTTAAGAACGTGATTTTTAATTCTTCCCTCAATAGCTACAGCTATAGAAGTGTAGGTGTTAGTGGGCCACTTTTTTTGAATCATCTTAAGAAATGAGCAAGTTTAATTTTAAACAAGACAGTTTGGTCTGAAGTTTTTTAGAGGACTGGTGAAAGAATCCTCAGATCTATTTGGAGTAGAATTGCTTTGTGATAATGCCAGCAGAAAATTATTAAATTTGCTGTGGTATACAGAATTCTTTTATTAGGTGATTATTTTCTATCATCCTTTTAAATATTTGGAGATTATCTAAACATAATTTTAGCTTTAGCATATTTGATGCAAAATTCTCCCAGGTAATAATTAGCAGATACATTTAATAATGGCTAGAAAGACAGTATATCAGTGAAGAGCTTGGACTCTGGAATGAGGTCAAACTATATCCAAATGTTAGCATTGCCACTTCCTAGACAGGTGACCATGGGCAAAACTAACTTCTGTCTTGGTTGCTTCATCTCTAAGATGAGGATAATTATACTTAATTCTCTTCAGGTTTGAGAGTAAAAATTAAATGTTACATGTTTTAGCATAGTGCCTAATATCTTACAGATATATGAAAAATGATAGTTCATTTTTTGGAATTACTTAACAATATTAAAGGGGAGTAGGTTACAATCTCAAGTTTTACCATTTTGGATTAAAAATTTTTTGAAGGGGCTGGGGATGTGGCTCAAGCGGTAGCACGCTCGTCTGGCATGCGTGCGGCCCGGGTTCGATCCTCAGCACCACATACCAACAAAGATGTTGTGTCCGCCGAGAACTAAAAAAAATAAATAAATAAATATTAAAAATTCTCTCTCTTTCTCTCTCCTCTCTTACTCTCTCTTTAAAAAAAAAAAAATTTTTTTTTTTTGAAGGGTAAACAACTCTGAATCAGTTTGAAGGATTGTTGATATACACTAATATTAACTATTGTCTATCTATGTTGGCCTGTGCATGATGTCTGTTCAGGGAATAAAAGGCAGACAACAGAGCAGTAAAAGTGTGAAAACAGCGAATAGTGATATCAGTTTTATAAAAACCCAGTTATTCCCTCTGAGGATTCTCCACTTAGTCTTAGAAGATAGGCTACATTGAATTTTAAAGAGGTCTGGTAAGTAAGCATCCTAGGAGCTAGTGTTAATAACTGGACAAAGATTGAATCTACTTTTCAGCAACTCAGAGATCCTTGAGGATCCATTTGTTTATTTTTAAAATCAATTTGACTGAGAAAAATAGACTTGGTGGGATAAAGGGGGAAATTGTTCTTGGATGAGAATACTAAATAATCTCAAGATATAAATTTTTCTAGAATATAACTTATAGGTTATGCAGTCCTAAAAAAAAGTTATAGAATTTGTTTTAGAACTTGACAGATTCTAAAGTTAATCTGGAAGAATAAATAGGTGAGATTATTAAAGAAAAGTATGGAGAGTTAGTGTAAACTTTTAATAATGAAATTTCTGTTGTAACTAGTTGAAGAGTGTTAATCAATAGAAGAATACTATACCCCAAAAGTCAGTTATAAACAGGAATTAAGTGTATTATAATGGAGGTTGCTTTGATCATTTAGTGGAAGGATGATTATTTCTTAAATGGTACCAGAATATCTTTGTAGTCTGATTTTAAAATAAGCTTGTTTTTTTTTTTAATCTTTTGTCCTAAATCACAGATTCTAGAGAATTTAAAATAAAAATTTAAAAAGCCCTTAGGAAACCAAAGTGTTCTCTAGTTAGAACTTAATTGGAAGAATGATTTTTTTTAAAAAAAAGTTTTTTATTTGTTCTAATTAGTTATACATGATAGTAGAATGCAGTTTGACACATCATACGTAAATAGTATAAATTCTCACTCTTCTGCACGCACATGATACAGTGTACACAGGTCATGTAATCACATATGCACATAGAGTGATAATGTCTGATTCATTCTATTGTCATTGCTACCCTCATGCCCCCTCTCCTCCTTTCACTCCTCTAAATGAATGGCTTTTGAAAATTGTTTGCATTAGTTAAATCTGTCATTTTGTTTTATTGTATGTTTTTTCCTCTCTGTTTGTTTTTTTGTTTTGTGGTGCTGGGGATTGAACTCAGGTCCTTGGGCATAGTAGGCAAGTGTTCCATCACTGAGCTTCATCCCCAGCTCCTGTTTATTTATTTATTTAAGCTATATTATTCCCTGCCCTCCTCCCAACTTCTTTTTTGTTGTTGTTGAAGGGTCTTGCTGACTTGCCCAGGCTGGCTTCAAAGTTTTGTTCCTCCTATCTTAGCCTCCAGAGGTGCCGGGATTATAGACTTATGCCACCCTGTCCATTGTGTTTTTTTTTTTTTTTTTTTTTTTGTACCAGGAATTGAACTGAGGGTCACTCAACTGAGCCACATCCCCAGCCCTACTTTGTATTTTATTTAGAGACAGGGTCTCACTGAGTTGCTTAGTGCCTCGATAAGTTGCTGAAGCTGGCTTTGAACTCTCAATCTTCCTGTCTCAGCCTCCCGAGCTGCTGGGATTACAGGTGTGTGCTACCACGCCCCTGTTTTATTTTTTCTGAGAAGCAAGATCTTACTATGTTGCTCAGGGTGGTATTGGAACTTATAAACTCAAGGAGTCCTCCTGCTTTACTATTCCGAGTAGCTGAGACTAAGGCTCACATTACCATGTTTGCCTAAATAAATCTTTTAAATTTATCATGTAAAAAAAAATTGGGCTGATTTGTGGTTCAGCGGTAGAGCGCTCGCCTTAGCACGTGCGAGGCCCTGGGTTTGATCCTCAGCACCACATAAAAGTAAATAAATAAAATAAAGATATTGTGTCTAGTTACAACTAAAAAAATAAATATTAAGAAATAATTTCTAAAAAATCAACTACTTCATGGCAAAAAAAAAATTTCCCAAATCATCAAAATATAAACTCTTAATCCAAATAAATATGCCAGCAGATTGGTATTTATTAGCAAATATGTCCAAGAGATACTATCCTTATAGAAAGAGTATGTATGTACCGCATTCCTAGCTCAGAATCATAACAGCTCAGTATATGATAGAAAGAACAGGCAACAGATGTTCTTATGCTGTTGTTAATTGAAATAAATCATGACATAAAACTCTTATACATAAATACTAATTTTATAACATAACAAAAAATAGCCGTTAACAAAAACTGCAAGCACTAATCCTATTAGGACAACTTGCCCTCTGTCCACCTAACATTTTTATAATGTACTTGAATGTGTGATAAGGCACATTTATTAAAACAATTAATATGTTGTGAATTCAGCTAGAAAGAGTTATGCTGTAGAAATACAGCTATGTCAGGTGTTTCTCTAGGATGTTAATAGCAATTTTTGCTTCTCTATTCTTCCATCCAGTCACTTCAAGCTTAATGATACCTATAGCTTGTATCCTGAACATTGTTAGATGCTCAAAAACAATTGTTAAATGAATTGATTATTGACTCATATAATAGAACAGTCTTTTTTTGGTCTGTTATAATTTCCATGTGGGAGAGTGTATATATAATTTAAAAGAACAGGTTGCTTGTTATCAAATTGAAGTTCGTTTGTATAGCTTTATAAATGTCTCTCATGTTACAAGCAAGGAGAGGGTGAAAAGAAAAGAGGTATGCCAAATTAAGTCAGAATATTTTGAGGCATGGGGTTATTGGTATCTATTTATGAGAAATAGCTATACTAAACTGTATTTTAAAATGACAAGGACAAAAATACTTGAATTCATAGTTTGTTGTTCATGCAGACTACCAGGTATTTAAAGTTGTTAGAGGTTTGTATTTTGTGTTATAGAAAATTTTAGGTTACTTACAAGTTATATACTATTTAATTTTGTAGTAATTGCAATACTTTTTACTTGATTTTATAAAATTAACATTGTGTTTTAACAGTGACACTGCTTAAATGTATAATAGAATAGTAAATTTAATATGAGCTCAATACATTAATAATAAGAAGTACAATTACCTCAACAGTAAACAAACTTATGGTAGTATTACGTATTTTTTTTTTATTCTTTTATCAAGTATATACTTACATATATATATATATATTTTTTTTTTTTTTTAAGCAGTGTATAAAACTTAATGTTGGCTGAGCATAGTGGTGCAGACCTGTAATCTCAGTTACAGAATGAGGCAGGAGGATTGCAAGTGTGAGGCCACATTGGGCAATTTAGCGAGAACCTATCTCAAAATCGAAAATAAAAAGGACTGGGGATGAAGTAACACATCCCTGGATTCAATGCTCAGTACTACTGAAAACAAAACACTTTAGTGTTGGATACTTTAGTTTTCCTGAATGTACAGTTGCACTTTGGTTTATTTTAGCTTCTTAACTTGGCTTGATAAAATTATTCTTTTTTACTTTTCAAGGAAAGCAAGTCTTGCTCTAATTCGAAAAATGATTCATTTTTGCTCTGAAGCACTGTTAAAAGAAGTTTGTGATTCTGATGTTGGTCACAATTTGCCTACGATATTAGTGGAAATCACTGCAACTGTTCTTGATCAAGAGGTTAGTTTCTTACCTTTCTTGAAACTCTTGCAGCTTTAATTTTCTTTAGATGGTAGTTAATAAAATAAAAGTTTTAATTTTAGCGAATCATTTTGTCTGTGCAAATTACTGTATTTTTTTTAGGCACATAACGTTATTTTTATCATTTTCTCTAATTTCCTTGCTGTCATGTACCCTTTTTCCCTCCAGGATGATGATGATGGTCACCTGCTGGCTTTGCAGATCATAAGAGATCTAGTAGATAAAGGTGGTGATATTTTTTTGGATCAGCTAGCCAGACTTGGTGTAATTAGCAAAGTGTCAACTTTGGCAGGTCCTTCCTCTGATGATGAGAATGAAGAGGAATCAAAACCAGAAAAAGTGAGTAGTCTTAATGATTGTGGTATCAGGAATAGGGTTTGTTTTAAGGAAATGTATTTTCAATTTATGATTTTTTTGGCACAATAATTGTAATATGAAATAGTATTATATTTATTTTTAATTGGTAATTTTTCTTTTATTGATATAATTTTAAGTGGACATAAAAATTCCTAATATAGATAAGGAATATAAAAATACCCTATATCTACATTCACTAGTTACTATTTTGCCCCATTTAGCATTTTTACAGACACTTGAGTGTATGTATATGTTTTAAGAATATTATTTGAGGGCAAGCTGGATTCCAGTATTTAGTATACCTAAATAACCAAAAGGGGAGGGGGGAACTTAGCACATTCTTTTATATATTTCTAGTATAATTATTACAGTTATCAAAAATCAGAAACTTTAATACTTAAGGACTGAGGACATAACTCAGTGGTAGAGCGTTTACCTAGCATGTGTGATGCCCTGGGTTCAATCCCTAGCACCATGAAAAAAGATTTAGTATGTATATAAAACTAGTACTTAATCCAGAGTCAGCATTCAAATTTTGCCATCCTCATTAATATCCTTCATCGAAGTCGTGTCCCCCCACACCTCCCTTCAGAGTCTAATCCATGTTGGTATCATGATCCTGAGAACACATGAAGTTTATTCAGCTTTATTTTTTTCCTTGCATATCCTTGGTGTTTTTGAAGAGTGAGGACAATGTAGACAAAGAGCTTCACTTTGCATTTGTGTTGTGTTTCTTTGTGATTAGATTTTGTGATTTAGTGAATGCTTACTCTATATTAATGATAAAATGGTAATGTTTTTGAGCAAATAATAGTATATGAGTAGTAATTGCAAAATCCTGAGGGATGTGAAAGAGTGTGTGTGTTTTTAGTAGGAATACTTGAAAAGTGATGTTGAGTTCCTCTCTTACCTAATGTACCTTCTCAGAAATAAATGTGTGTTTACCCTGTTGTTGATGATGTTAACTTGAATCCTTTGATAATTTTATGTCTGCCGTGTTTCTCTACTGTAAACTTAATAATTTGAGATTATGTAAATATGCTGTTTTTCATTAAATTTTGCATACTACTTTAAATATTCATTGACATTTTTGCCATAGATTACAAATTTAAAATATACCTCATCTATCAACTAATTTTCAGCAAAATTTATTCCTAACATTTAGTGTATGCTTATTCTATATTAATGATAAAATGATAATGTTTTTGAGCAAACAGTAGTGTATGCATAGTAATTACAAAATCCTAAGGGATGTGAAAGAGTGCTGTGTGTTTCTTAGACCTGGTGAATCATCAGATTTGCTATGGCATTTAAGAAAAAACAAATGTACAAATGTATTGTCTCATTTATTCCTTGGGTTTTTTTGGTGGTAGGGATTGAACCACTGAGACATAGGTTATAGCAATCTCAACAGATCCCAGAAGTTTTTTTTTTTTTAATATTTTTAGTTATAGTTGGGCACAATATCTTTATTTCACTTATTTATTTTTATGTGGAGCTGAGGATCGAACCCAGGGTCTTGCGCGTGCAAGGCAAGCGCTCTATCGCTGAGCCACAACCCTAGCCCCTCAGAAGTCTTTTTATAGAAATCAGCAAATTAAAACTTCATATGAGAATGAGTCTACAGTGGCTCTACAATGGCGAAAGCAACCTTGTAAAGGAATAAAGTTGAAGCAGATTCCAATTCTTTTTTTTTTAATATTTGTTTTAGTTGTAGGTGGACCCAATGTTTATTTTTTAAATTTATTTTTTAGTTGTAGTTGGACACAGTACCTTTGTTTTATTTATTTATTTTTATGTGATACTAAGGTTCGAACCCAGGGCCTTGCACGCGCTAAGCGAGAGCTCTACCGTTGAGCCACAACCCCAGCCCCAAATTCCAATTGTAAAATTGTAAAACTTCAGAGAGAAAAAGGAACTCTTCAGCTCTTCATACCATGGCTTTTGTCAAAGATTTCTTAAATGAATCTTTAAAAAATTATAGTATATCCAGGTGTGGTAGGGCACCCTTGTACTCCAAACTGCTTGAGATGGTGAAACGAGATGATCACAAATTCAAGGCCAGCTTGGGCATTTTAGCAACAGCCTGTCTCAAAATAAAAATTGAAGGGGCTTGAGATGTGGCTCAGTGGCAAAGTCCCTGGGTTTAATCTCCAGTCCTGAGGGGGGAAAATATTATACTAGAAACACAAAAATGAATGAGTTGGACTTCATCAAAATTTTTTTCTGTCAGATTTTGTTGATCTGAAAATACTAGTTAACCTTTCTTTTGGAGGGAAATGCTTGGGGTTGAACCCAGAGTCTTAGCATGCTAGCACTAAGCTGTATCCCCAACCTGTTTCATCTTCATTTTTAATGAATAGTTTCAGTGTCTACAGTACTTATAGTTTATCGTTTTTGAATACTTTAAAGGTGTTTCAGTTAGCGCCTGTAATCCCAGCGGCTCAGGAGCCAGAGACAAGGAGGATCCTGAGTTCAAAGTCAGCCTCAGCAACCTGAAGGCACTAAACAACTCAGTGAAACCCTGTCTCTAAATAAAATACAAAAAATAGGGCTGGGAATGTGGCTCAGTGGTCGAGTGACCCTCAGTGATCATGTATCCCTGAGTTCAATCCCTAATACCCCCCAAAAAAGCTTCATTGCTACTTTATTAGCATAGTTTCTGATAAGAAGTTGTTTTCTTTGGATATATCTCCTCTCCCTATTTTTAAAGATTCTTATCACCGATTTTTCAGTGTTTTTACTGTAATGTGCCTGTGTGTATGGATTCACTTTTGTGCCCTTTTGTATGTGTGTACGACTGTTTGATACTATGTTCTTGTGAGTTTCTTTATGGGCTTATAGCTTTTGTCAAATTTGTAATATATTTGGCTGTTAATACTTGAAATATTTGTTTCTTCTTTTTTGCCTGGTCTCAAATTACACACTCATTAGACTACTTTTTATTGTCACATGGGTCACTGACACATTCTTTTTTTTTGTCGTTTTTGTTTTGCTTTATGCCTGATTGATTTTGCTGATCCCCTCCCCCGACTGATTGCATCTAGTGAGATTTTCATTTTAGGTATTGTATTTTTCATCTTTTTCTTCTGGTTTTTCTCTTATGTTGATGTTTCCCTTTAAATTCATGACAGTCACCTGTATGATTTCTTGATCTTGTTCCGCTTACAACATTCCAGGTGTTTTTTTGCCCACTCTTTAGAGTATGACCCTATACCTTAGTAGTCTAATGCTCAGTTGAAACTATGTTTCAGATTTCTGCAGGTGTTTTTGGCTTATTTCCCTAATCCCGAACTCATCCTTAAAATAATCCAGTTGTCTTTAATACCTTAAACTCTTATCCCCATTTTCTCAATTTATACTGCTAGACTTATTTTTTTCCCCTCACTTTCTGTGACCCCAGCTAGGAAATTGTTTCTTGGTTTGTTGCTTTCATTTTCTTGGGGATCACAATTCTGTGTTGTCTGTTGTCCCATATTTGAAAATACTTTTTTTTCCCCATATATCTTGTCAAGTTTATAGTGGTTTACTATGGATGTGAAAGACTAGGTCCTTTGTTAATCTATCCTGGCTCAGAGCAGATGTTCTTATGTGTAGACAGATTCTGAAAACTTTCAGGATCTGAGGTTAAGCTACAGAATGTTAGGTTGATTTTTGTTTTCATTTTTTCTTTAAATTTTTTTTTTAGTTGTTGATGATCTTTATTTTATTTGTTTATATGTGGTGCTAAGAATCAAACCCAATGCCGCAAGCATGCCAGGCATGTGCTCTACCGCTGAGCCCCAGCCCCAGCCCCTTGTTTTCATTTTTTTAAAAAGCATTCTCTAAATAAAATATCTGTATGATCATAGAAATGATACAGTCTGTTGATTTAGTTGGCCAAGGAGGGGGCCTTTGAATTTATTTTTTTATTTGTTTTTGATTGACATAATAATTTTATACATTTGAGGGTCACATTGTGATAATTTGAGTTGTGTGTACAGTGTGTAATGACCAAATCAGGGTAATTAGCATTTCTATCTTAAATATTTGTCATATCTTTGTGTTGGGAGCATTCAACTCTCTTTTTTCTAATTCTTTTAATAAATTATCGTAGACTATCATTACTCTGCTGTGCTATAGAACATAAGAACCTATTGCTCCTAGCTAACTATATTTTGGTACCATTATCCAACCTCCTTCGATTCCAACTTTCCCTTCTCTTTTCTGGCCTGTAGTGACCACTATTCTACTCTCTTCCAAGAGAGTATATGTATTTTAGTATGCGTGAGATTGTACAGTACTTGTCTTTTTGTATCTGTCTTATTTTACTTAATATAATGTCCTTTAGTTGCATGCACATTGCCTCAGATGTCAGGATTTCATTCTTTTTTAATGGCCAAATAATAATCCATTCCGTATATGTCACATTTTCTTTATCTAAGACATTTATTTTGTTTTTTATTTTTTGCAGGGCTGGGGATTAAACTCTGGGCCTCACACACACGCACTAGGCATGTGCTCTATTACTGAGCTATAGTTCAAGCTCAGAATTAATATATGTATGTATGTATGTATATGTGTGGTACTGGAAATTGAACCCAAACCTTTTGGCATGCTAGGCAAATACTCTGTTACTGAGCTAACATGCCTAGTCCCTTGGGATTTATTTTTTAGAAGTTTCTCTGGTGATTCTGAGGCACCATTTGGTTCAAATATCAGTGGTCCCATCTAAGTCTCCATTTGTTACAAATCATCAGACCCAAGAGATGTATAGTGAGTTTACCAAGATCTTCAGAGTATTAATTATATAAATAAAACTCTCATCCATTGGTCTTTCAAATGAACATGATATAATTTAGGTCATTTTTCATATGGTTTTCTTAGCATTTTTATTTATTTTAAGATTCAGTTATAGGTAATTAGATCATCACAATACATATTAAACCATAAGCAACTGAAAACTGTGTTTAATATGTTTATTTTCTGAATTCGATTCATAGTCAAGTTTTTACAATACTTAATATTTGAAATAAAATTATTTTCTACATTTCATTGAATAATTTTGCATATTTAGGAAGATGAACCACAAGAAGATGCTAAAGAATTACAGCAAGGTAAACCATATCATTGGAGAGACTGGTCAATCATTAGGGGAAGGGACTGCTTATATATTTGGAGTGATGCAGCAGCCTTGGAATTGTCTAATGGCAGTAATGGATGGTTCAGATTTATCTTGGATGGAAAACTTGCTACCATGTATTCAAGTGGTAGTCCTGAAGGTGGATCGGATAGTTCAGGTAATATTTTGTTTCAGTTAAAATACTTTTTTAGCTTCTACAATTTATTTTTCTGTTCATATTTTTGCTACTATTATCACAAGAGTAACCACATTCTAGATGATCATGTGGTCAATTTCTTTAATAATAGCAGAAAAATTATACAAGTATTTCATAAATACCTTCTGTTTTGTTTCATTTTGCTTTTCCAGTATTGGGAATCGAACCCAGGGCCTTTTACTTTTCAGGCAAGAGCTCTATCGCTATGCTAATTGAACAGCACTATAGCTACTTATAATCTTTTCAGTCTTTAGATAAATCTGTCTTTTGTCATGTAGTGGTAAATAGCATGGGTTTATTGCTTTTTCAAGTTATATCTTTTCTCAGAAGTTTCACCTTTTTAAAAAATTACACCTATAAGATTGCTTTTATGCTTAAACCTAAGTAGATCAAACAAGTGAGAGGATTCCAAAGGACAAAACTCTATGCTAATTTTTCTTTTATAAAATTGACATTCCAATAGGTAGTTTCTATTTATTTTTGAACATGGAATAGTCTAAAGGAATGAGGTTTTAAATTAAGTATTTTGTCTTTGTAGAAAGCAGAAGTGAATTCTTAGAGAAGTTACAAAGAGCCCGAGGCCAAGTAAAGCCATCTACTTCAAGTCAACCTATACTCTCAGCACCAGGACCCACTAAACTTACTGTAGGGAATTGGTCATTAACATGCTTGAAAGAAGGAGAAATTGCTATTCATAACTCAGATGGTCAGCAAGCTACAATATTGAAAGAAGATTTACCTGGTTTTGTATTTGAATCTAATAGAGGAACCAAGCATTCATTTACTGCAGAAACTTCTTTGGGTAAGTATGTAGCTAAGTTTAGCAGGTAAGAATAAATGAATATGTAAAATTGCAATGAAGTATGTTATGTGAATTGTTCTTTTGTTGTCCCATTCCTAAGGTTCAGAATTTGTGACTGGCTGGACTGGCAAAAGAGGCAGAAAACTGAAATCCAAGTTAGAAAAAACAAAGCAAAAGGTATATTTGTGAAATGTGCTTTTTTTCTGTTTGATATTGAGTTGAAAAATTTTCAGTGATAGCTTATAAGCATTGAAAAACTTGAGCCAGCCAGATGCAGTGGCACACTCCTGTAATCCCAGCAGCTCGGGAAGCTGAGACAGAAAGATTTAGAGTTCAAACTCAGTGTCAGCAATTTAGCAAGGGTTGGGAATGTGGCTCCGTGATTAAGTGCCCCTGGGTTCAATCTCTGGTACTAAAAAAAACAGAGAACAAAAACCTTGAGTCATATAAGCTTTTCAAATATGACATTTTTAGTTTTCTGTTTTTCTTTGCTCATTATTTTTTATAAAATATTCTTTATACCTACTCTAAATACCAACATTAAAACTGAGGCAAAGCCAGGAATTAACGAGAAAAAGAATTAAATTATTTAATATTTCTGATTAAATATCACAAACTTTTTTTTTATAGTACAGGGGATCAAACAGGCTTTTTTAAAAAATATTTTTTAGTTGTCAATAGATCTTTTGTTTATTTGTTGATATGAGTGCTGAGGGTCAAACCCAGGGCCTCACGCATGACAGGCAAGTTCTCTATCACTGAGCCACAACTCCAGCCTTCCCCCCTTTTGAATAACATTATTTTAATGACATTTTGACAATGTTCATACTACCCAAAGTGATTTATAGATTATAGACAAAAATAGAAAGTGCGCTATCAATGAGCCATGTATCTTCTGTCCTGTACTTTCTTGATTTGAATTGAAATGAGCCGTAAGTGACCAGTTGGTTGGCTGTTCTTTTATGTATTAGTAAGTTTCAAAATATACTATTTTAGCTGTTAGTTTTAACCTCAAGTTTACTTTTTTTTTAAAAAATTTCAACTAAAGGGCTGGGGGTGTGGCTCAAGCGGTAGCGCGCTTGTCTGGCATTCGTGCGGCCCAGGTTCGATCCTCAGCACCACATACAAACAAAGATGTTGTGTCCGCTGATAACTAAAAAATATTAAAAAAAATTCTCTCTCTCTCTCTAAAAAAATTAAATAAATAAATAAATTTCAACTAAAATTAAAGGTCAGTGGACCTTTATTTTGCTTATTTATATGCTGTGTTGAAAATTGAACCCAGTGCCTCACACATGCTAGACAAGCACTCTACCACTGCGCTACAATTCCAGTCCCCAGGTTTACATATTAATGCTCTTTTATAAAGGAATACTTCGAAGTTGTCCAATAACCAGAAGTTGCTATCTATAAATTCTGAAGGACATACATAGTAGAAAGGAAGAGGTTCTTTGTCTTTTGTGTTGCATTAGAGATATATTGAGTTAGTTTGTGATTAAAATATAATCACCTAAACCATAAATTTACATTATTTGAGCATATATTTGTAAATAGTGTCTTTTACTCGGTTTTGTCAAATTTAAATTTAGGACATATGGATTGTTCTCAAATAACTTTATTTTGACTTAAATAACAGATAATTAGTGCTCAAATTGACAGTAACATTTTTTTCCTCATGATGAAATATATAAATTAAGAGTGCCAAGTATATATTATATGTGAATAATTTTAAAAAACTTAGGTATGTACCTTAATGTTGAAAGGGTCAACTTTGGTTGATGGAGTTTAATTTTCCCTTTTTCAGGGCTTATTTGTACTTGGTTTGTTGTTGTTGGTTACCAGGAATGCTTAACCACTGAGCAACATTCCCAATTTTTTTTACTTTTTATTTTGAAACAAGGTCTTACAAAGTTGCTGAGGCTGGCTTTCAACTTGTGATTCTCTTGTCTTAGCCTCCTGAACCTCTGGGATTAACAGTGTGTGCCACTATGCCTGGCCTTATTTGTATTTTCTAATTGGTTCACCATAAGTTACTTTAATTATTTAAATAAAAGAGCAAAGTTAAATTTTTACAAATTAATGTAATTTATTTTCATAAGTACTCATTTGGTTATTTAAACTGCAAAGTTTAAATAACCAAAATGTAAAAATATGAGTTATTTTAGTTAATATTTGCTTTATAAACATTGGAATACTTGACATATATGAATAGAAGAGGTAATGTTTTTGAAAGTCATTATGGCACAAAAACTTTATTTCTAGCTGGACACATTGGTGCATGCCTGTGATCCTAGTGGTTCGGGAGGCTGAAACAAGAGGATCACAAGTTTGAATCCAGCTTCAGCAAAAAATTTAGTGAGGCCCTAAACAACTTAGGGAGACCCTGTCTCAAAATGTAAATTAAAAAGGGCTGGGAATGTAGCTTAGTGATAATGTGGCCTTGGGTTCAAACTCCAGTTACTGCCCCTCCCCCACTAAAAGAAAAAGAAACCTTTCTTTCTTGATTGAACTGAGAAAGGGCACTTGACCACTGAGCCAGATCACCAGCCCTATTTTACATTTTTTTTAGAGACAGAGTCTCATTGAGTTGCTTATTAGTACCTTACTGTTGCTGAGGTTGGCTTTGAATTCAAGATTCCCCTGTCTCAGGCTCCTGAGCTCCTGGGATTACAGGCGTGCTCCTCTGTGTCTGGTATCTTTCTTTCTTTTTTCTTTTCTTTTTTTTTGTTTTCTTTAATTGTTGTTTTGTTTTTTGTTGTGCTTCCTCATGCAAGGGGAGCACTCTACCACTTTAGTTACACCCTAGTTCCCAAATTTTGTTTCTCAAAGTTTTATACATACATGTGAAAAGAAAGAGTTGCAGAATTGCTAATTGCAATAAAAATTCACATTTGCTTTATTTTTGTAGGTACGAACTATGGCTCGAGATTTATATGATGACCACTTTAAAGCTGTTGAAAGCATGCCTCGTGGAGTAGTGGTAACACTCAGAAATATAGCAACTCAATTAGAATCATCTTGGGAGCTTCATACGAATAGACAAGTATGTCATCCTCTTGATTTTTATTATGCACAGTGAATTTTATCTTAATTTTTTTCCTGCCACTATCCTTCATGTTGGGTGTTGAGTAAGGGTCAATAAATTATGATCCTCTAGCTAAACCTGGCCTGCCACCTGATTTTTCTTAATGGTTTTGTGAATTAAGAATCGTTTTTCTGGGGCTGGGGTTGTGGCTCAGTGGCAGAGCACTTGCGTAACATGCATGAGACACTGGGTTTGATCCTCAGCCCTACATAAAAATAGATAGAATAAAGGCATTCTATCTATCTACAACTACAAAAAAAAATTAAAAAAAAAGAATGGTTGTTCTATTTTTAAATTATTGAAGAATCAAAAGAAGAAAAATATTTTATGACACATGGAAACCAGTCATTGTCCACAAAGTTTATTGACATAGCAATATTCATTTGTTTTCATGTTTTCTGTGAATGCTTGGGTCTTACAATGGCATGTTCAATAATTTATTTACTGTGGGCCCTTTATTAAAAAGGCTACATTGACCTGTGATAGTCATAATTTGCTTTAATAATTGAACTTTTAATCTTATTTAATATCTAATTTATTTTCATGATAATTGGTGTTCTGATGAATTATTATTATCATTTTTTATGTGTAGGGTGGTTGATGTTGAGGATGAAGCCAGGGTTTTTAATATGCTAAGCAAGGGCTCTACCACTGAGCTATATCCCTGAACTATGATAAATTATTTTTTTAAAAAAATTTGGGGGGAGGTGTTCACCAAATTTTGTTTTTCTTTTAGTGTATTGAAGGTGAGAACACTTGGCGAGATTTAATGAAGACAGCTTTAGAAAACCTAATTGTACTCTTGAAGGATGAAAACACAATTTCACCATATGAAATGTGTAGCAGTGGTTTAGTACAAGCACTTCTTACTGTTTTAAACAATGTAAGTTTATTTAGTGAACCAAAGTATAAAATGTAGTATAGTTTTTATAATCTAAAAATTTTTGTAACTATACTTCTGATAGAGTGGTTTTATGTTGTTTTTCTATTAGATTTAAAAACTGAGTAAATATTTCTAATTTCTTCAAGTGTATTATCACTTTAAGCCAATTGCATCAAATTATTGAGTCAATTTTGATTTCTAAGTTCTCCAGTTCAGGATTTTTTGAATGAACCATTGAGTCTAAGATTTAACATTAATCACTATTCTGATTTCCTCACAAATTATGTAAAATAAAATAAGGTTTAGGTACCTAAACTATATGAATGAAATTAATTCATGAACAATGAAAGTTTAGGAAGTTTATGTGAATATTTGATAAGTATTTATTAGTAACCTAATATAACTACATAGTTTACCTTAAATATTTCTTTGTTGTGGTAATTTTTTCCCCTTTATTTTAATGAAAGAAAAGATTTCTTCCTATTTCATTTCTACTGGCCATTTTAATTTCTTGTGTTATATGTATGTGATGATACACTTTAAACAATTTCATTGTTACTTCAGTGAGTCTTATAGTCCCTTCATAAATTTTTCTGTTTGCTCTGTGTTTCAATTTATTGAACTTACAGTGATTATACAGTGTTACATCATTTAGTAATATCTACGAAATGGTTTTGAAGTACCAGTTTTCTTCTAACGCTCATTAAATAATACTGTAAAAATGGAAAATTTTGATTCATGTAAAAGTAAAATTTGATAATACTTTGCATACTTTGGGAAACATTGATTTAGCAGTGAAATTGTTGACTACCTTATAACATTGAAAAAAAAATCTATTATCCATGGCTGCTAGCTATACAGTGGAAAGAATTTTTTTTTTTGAAAGATTAAATGATTAATGATTTCACTCAAATTGTACTGAGAATTTTTAATATATAATATTCATGTTTCCATGAGTTTTTGATAAATTTTAGTAAGTTTTTTGTTGCTGTTCTTTGTCCTTTGTTTTTCTTTAGAGCATGGATTTGGATATGAAACAAGATTGCAGTCAACTGGTAGAAAGAATAAATGTTTTCAAAACAGCTTTTAGTGAAAATGAAGATGACGAGAGGTAAAATCCATGAGCTGGGGGTTTAACTCAATGATCTAGATAATGTGCAAGAAAGCTTATTTAGGGGATGGAAACGTAGCTCAGTAGTGGGAGTTGAAATTTGATCTCTGGCTATTTATTTGATGTTACTAGATGATAATTTTTTTAAGGTATGGTAATAATATTTTTTAAATATTTTTTTTGTAGGGATACATACTCAAAAATATTCAGGTGAAATGATATGATCTCTGTCATTTCTTCAAAATATATGGGAAGGAGAGAACTAGTTGCAGGTGTAGATAAGCAGCAGTTGAGGATTTAGTTCAGTGGCTTGTCTCATACAGGCCAGATGTTGGGTTTGGTCCTTGGCCCTGGTGGAGAGAAACAGATTTGCTATTAGTAGCACATTGCTGAGGCTTATTATGAGTTGATGGAGGGTACATTATTACTATTTTGTGTGCTTTGAATGTGATTGAATTTATTAAATGAAGTTCAGCTAGTTTAAAATTTACTTAAAAATATATTTTTGATCAGTACATATTATAACTTCATGGATGATAATTGATTGAAATACTGTTATTTAAACTATTGCAAATATTAAAACATACTAATCTTTTAAGTATAACTTTCTTTTACAACTTTATTGTTTTTTATTTATTTTTTATTATCTTTTCGGTGGGTAGAGGTACCAGGGATTGAACTTAGGGGCACTTGACCACTGAGCCACATCCCCAGCCCTATTTTGTATTTTATTTAGAGACAGGGTCTCACTGAGTTGCTTAGAGCCTCGCTTTTGCTGAGGTTGGCTTTGAACTTGCGATCCTCCTGTCTCAGTCTCCTGAGTCACTGGGATTACAGGTATGCTCCACTGTACCCAGCAATATACTAGTCTTGATTAAAGCATCTTTTCACATAAATTGCTGAAGTGGTATTATTGTATTAAATCTTATAGGTGGTTTTAAAAGTTTCTTGATCCAAATTTTCCAACTATTTTCCAGAAGTGTTATGCCAAATTATACCTTTATAATGTGTGATAAAGTGTATGTTATGATACCCTTGACATCATATATTTTTATTTTTAAAACTTCTTGGTGGGCACTGTGGTGCATGCCTATAATACCAGCAACTTTAGTGGCTGAGGCAGGAGGATTGCAAGATCAAAAACAGCCTTAGTAATTTAGCAAGGCCCTAAGCAACTTAGTGAGACTCTGTTTCATAATAAAAAGGGACTGGGATGTGGCTCAGTGGTCAAGCATCCCTGATTTTAATTACCAATACTAAAAACAAGGAAAAAGAAAAAATTTGCCAGGCATGGTGGTAAATGCCTGTAATCCTAACAGCTCAAGAGACTGAGTCAGGAGGATCCCAAGTTTAAATTCCGCCTCAGCAATTTAGTGAGACCCTATCTCAAAATAAAATATAAAAAAGGGCTGGAGATGTGGCTCAGTGGTTAAGTACCTCTGGATTCATTCTCTGGTACCAAAAAAAGAAAACAAATTCTTTTGCTGGGTGTGTTGGCACATCCTGTAACCTCAGCTATTTGGAAGGCTAAGGCAGAAGGATTGAAAGTTTGAGGTCAGACTCAGAAATTTAATGAGACTGTCTCAAAATAAAAAATAAAAGGGCTAGAGATGTAGCTCTGTGGTAAAGCACCCTGGGTTCAATCCCCAGTACTGTCAAAAAAAAAAGAAAACAAAAATGAAGAAACATAAAACTTTGTTGTTGTTTTATAGAAATTACACTTTTTTTTGTACCCATGAAGAAAGCAGAGGACCTACTATTATAGATTATTGTAGTTTCTGCATGAACATTTTCATGCCTTTACATCAAAGCTCTTAACAATTATTTTTCTCTTCATAGTCGACCAGCAGTTGCATTAATTCGAAAGTTAATAGCTGTATTAGAATCAATTGAACGTCTACCTCTCCACTTGTATGACACACCAGGATCCACATATAACCTCCAGGTAACCACGAAAATGTTGTTGCTAATATAGATGAATATATTTGGGAAGAGCAATATGCTTTCTTTTTTTAGAAAAACTTCCATATTGTATAAAGTAAGAACAATTCTGCTTCATCTTTAAGGTTTTAATTCAAATGCCATTTGATTATTCTTTTTAATGACTCAATATACTGGCATTTAAAATTTGATTGAATTACTGTGGATTTTAATATTATAAGTAATATACTTGATTGATCAATTGTAAGTAGGGATAGGTAGTTTATCAGTAGAAAAAGCAGATTTAAAAAGTTCTTATTCTAGAATTATGTGTTGCATCCTGTTTTATTCCATTTGAGCTGGTATAACAAAAATACCTTAGAGTAGTAATTTATAAACAACAGAAACTTAATGCTAACAATTCTGGGTGCTGGAAAGTCCTAGAGTAAGGCACTATCATATTTGGTATCTGGTGAAGACCTAGGTAAGTCTTCATGTGCAAAAAGGGATGAACAAGTTTCCTTGCCCTTCTTTTATTTTATTTATTCATTTATTTTTGTGGTAGTGGGGATTGAGTCCAGGGGCACACTACTATTAAGCTATAACCCAGCACTTTTATTTATTTAGGATCTCACTGAGTTGCCCAGGCTGCTGTAGAATTTGTGATCCTCCTTCCTCAACCTTCACCAGTCTCTGAGGTCACAGATGTGTGCCACTAATTTTGCCTTACTTTTTATTTTAATTTGCCATGTTGGGGATCAAACCTCAGGATGCTTTTACCACTGATCTGCACCCCACCCAGTCCTGTTTATTTTAAGACATGGTCTTATTAAATTGCTGAGGTTGGCCATGAACTTTTTATCCTCCTACCTCAGCCTCCCTAGTTACTGGGAGTACAGACATAATGCTAACACAACTGGCTGGGGCCTCTTTTTATTAAGGGCACTAATCTCATTTCTTAGAGCTCTACCCTCGTGACTTAATCACCTTCCAAAGAACCCACCTCCTAATACTACTACATTGGGTATTAAGTGTAGCTGTTAATAAGTGACTAAGGATTTATATATGTCAAAGCAGTGCATACTCAAAGCAAACAAAACTTGCCTATACTAGACTCCAACACTAAAAAGGCTTATCCAGCAAATTATACTATACTTGTTGTACCTGACTATAGTATTTAAAAAGACATAGAGGGCTACTTTGTGTTTTGTTTAGACAGAGTATTAGGAACAAGGAGACTGTTTGATCCATCCTTCTTAGACTTGGTAAGTGAATGAGCTGATGAATAGTCCCAGAGACTGGAAATTTAACCCATTATATAGTCATTCGAACACGAACATCTTGTATTATATACTTTTCATTTTAGGAGATTTGATCCAAAGGCAGGAAGGCCAGGAATGTGCCCTCTGGTAATTTTGCAGTCTGAAATACTATTAAAATGCACATGTAAATATTTAATAATGTTTATAGTAATTAGTTCAGATTTATACAGAAACACAACTACCTAAAATTGCTAGTTCAATCCTTGTTGCTTGTGTATTGGATTAAAATCTATCTTGCATCTTAAAAAGATTATTAGCCTTGGATAATGTAGTATATTCTGTCTTTAAAGGAATAAGCTAGTTAGTTACTTTTCAGAAACTTTCCTGGAAAATTGCAAGTTATAAGTTAGAGATTTAATATTTCTATTAAGGTGTCTTATAATAATTTTACTTAAACTCTTGTATTATATACTTGTTTAGAAATTCTGGCAAGTTTACTTTGTTTTTTTCTCAACAGCCAATATCATTTATTCAGTGATCATTTAAAAAAAAAATTATCAGAAAATAGACATTATTCATCAATCTCTTTGTTATGGCTAGATTTTATAAATCTCAGTTGCTGTAGTCATGTAGCATGGGTTATTTTTATACTTCTAAGAAAAAAAAGGTATTTTTCTGAAGAATTTTGATCATTTCTGTGTAGATACTTACAAGAAGATTACGATTTCGGTTGGAACGTGCACCTGGTGAAACTTCATTGATAGATCGGACTGGCAGAATGTTGAAGATGGAACCCTTAGCTACAGTTGAATCTCTAGAACAATATCTCCTAAAAATGGTGAGCTTTTGTTCTGCAAGGATATGCTGAAATAAGCATTCTCTATTGTGGTTTAGCTTTTCAGAACAGTAGTTAGGGATGTATGTATTAAATGATGTTATATAGTTCGACCCAGTAATTCCATTTTTTTAGGACTTAGTTTTAAGAAAATAATCTTTTAAACTAGGCATAATGTCTCATGCTTATAATCCCACTGACTTGGGAAATTGTTCAGCCTGGGCAACTTGGTGAGATACTATCTCGAAAAGTAAAAAGAGCTGTGAATGTAGCACAGTAGTAGAGTGCTTGCCTACCATGTGCAAGGCCCTGAGTTCCAAACCCCAGTATGACAAAAATTAAAAAATAATAATAATCTTGTGTGCACTGTGAATGCCTTCTACATAAAGATGTTTGTTATATTGGTTTGTAATATTGAAATAGTGTATACAGTCTTAATGCCCATCAATAAAAAATCAAGTGTGTTAATTATTTCTTTAAAAATTAAAAAATTTATTTTAACAGGTAATTGATAATTATTTCTAACAATTTTAGTATTATATGGCTATTAAAGTTTGTGATGATTAAAAATAATTGAAAAATGCTTTTGTATGCTATCATCAATATCTTTTATTCATTGAAATAGATAAAAGAAATACTGCGATATTAAGTAGTGGGGTGCCTCTATTTTTTTATATATGGTATTCAGTATTTATGTAGGTATGCATGTATTGGTGCTGGCAATTATTTTTCCATTATTTTAAAATGACCATTTTTTGGTTTTAAATTATTTTTTTCCATATTTTTACCAGTGTATTATAATTAAACATAATGGTGGTGTTTGTTATATATCCTTACACGCACACTATATAAAATGAACATTTGTTATATTAAAATAAATATAACAACAACAACAACTTGAAAATTTCATTATTAAGGTGAATGTCTTCCATATTTTGCTTGGTTTAGGTAGCAAAGCAGTGGTATGATTTTGACCGATCTTCATTTGTTTTTGTTCGAAAATTAAGAGAAGGGCAAAATTTTGTATTTCGGCACCAGCATGATTTTGATGAGAATGGAATCATTTACTGGATTGGGACAAATGCAAAGTAAGTCATTCGTTTTAAACTAGTCTGGCAGTATTCACCTGAAAAGAAGTCTGGATAGTCAAATAAAATTTGAGTATCCTGCAGTTTAAGGAATTTTTTTCTTGCTGATTAAATTTAAGATTATCCAAATTACTTCTTACGAAGAAAAAAAGTCTTAAGTTGCTAATTGTAGAATTTAACTAGTACAATTTTATATTTAAAAGCTAATGAAAAAATGCAGAAATATTAATTTCTAATTTTTCTTTATTTTTCTGTAGAACTGCATATGAATGGGTAAATCCAGCTGCTTATGGACTTGTAGTAGTAACATCTTCAGAAGGAAGAAATCTACCTTATGGTCGCTTGGAAGACATATTGAGTCGTGATAATTCAGCTTTAAATTGTCATAGTAATGATGATAAGAATGCCTGGTTTGCCATAGATCTGGGTCTCTGGGTAATACCATCAGCATATACTCTTCGTCATGCTCGTGGTTATGGAAGATCTGCCCTGAGAAATTGGGTTTTCCAGGTATCCAAAGATGGACAGAACTGGACTTCTTTGTATACCCATGTTGATGACTGCAGTCTCAATGAACCAGGGTTAGTTGAGGAGTCTTTGCAAATTGGAAAACTTAGTAAAAAGCTTTGTTTATTTTTATAGTTGTGTACTCTAGAGTTCTCTTTGTGAAATAATGAAGCAAGATTTTCTTTTTGTAAACAAAATCACTTGATCTGTACTTAGGCATTAAAGCTTTGAAGTATTGGAAACTTTGTCAAAAAGTTTAGGTTAAGGGGCTGGGGTTGTGGCTCAGCGGTAGAGCACTCACTAACACATGCGAGGCCCTGGGTTCAATCCTCAGCACCACATAAAAATAAATAAATAAATAGAATGAAGGTATTGTGTCAAACTACAACCAAAAATAAATAAATATTTAAAAAAAAAAGTTTAGGTTAAAGATTAGTAAAAAGCTGAGCATATTTACTTTAAAATTTTATATGTATGTGTGTGTTTAGCACATGAGTAGAAACAGCAAAAAAAATGGGATTAGTTTTCTATAAACTCTCCATACAGTCACATTGTACACACGAATATTCAACAAATTAACAGTGGCTCTTATTTCAAAGAAATTTGTTCTATTATGTTTTGCTTATTTATTTGTGGTACTGGGAATTAAATCCAGAGCTTTGCATATGCTAGGTAGGCAGTATGCCACTGATAAATATCCCCAGTCTTCGTAAGTTTTACTTATACATTATGTCACATATCAAGGGTCATTACTAGAATATGGGGTTAAATTTCTTGCTGTGTTTGACATATTATGAAAAGAGCTTCTTGTCATTAGGATTAATAGGTAATATTTCCTATCTTTTTAAGCTTTGGAGTTAAAAATTTTAAATATATTATTTAAAACTTAGCAGGAATTAAAGAACTTTTTTAATCATAAAAGCTTACTTCTTTTCCTTGTAAGCTTTGTTTTATATTTAGATATTAATTGAATCTTTTAGTGTTATGAGTCAAATTAATAATATACTTTTTTGGGGGGTTTGGGTACAACATTTCAGTTTTAATGTGTCTTGACCCTTTCCCCCATTGATTTCTTGATTCTTGTAATGAATTGCTTAAAGAAGATGAAAGTTTGTTTTTCCTATTATTTTCTCTATTATGAAAGAAATCTTCCCAGTTTTTTTTCTTTTTTATCTGTTTAAAAACATTTTTCTCTAACACATTTATAGGTCAACTGCAACTTGGCCTCTTGATCCACCAAAAGATGAAAAGCAAGGGTGGAGACATGTGAGAATCAAACAAATGGGGAAGAATGCTAGTGGACAAACACACTACCTCTCACTATCAGGATTTGAAGTTTATGGCACTGTAAATGGAGTATGTGAAGATCAGCTAGGTAAAGAGAGGATATGAGATTTTTTTTTTAATTTACTACAACAATTTATTTATAAAAAGTGATTTGGATTATATTTCTGAAATTGGTCCATTACAGGGAAAGCAGCTAAAGAAGCAGAAGCTAATCTTAGAAGACAGAGACGTCTAGTACGCTCCCAAGTTCTGAAATACATGGTTCCAGGAGCTCGTGTTATCAGAGGCCTTGATTGGAAATGGCGTGATCAGGATGGCAGTCCACAGGGAGAAGGCACTGTCACAGGAGAACTACATAATGGTGAGTAGGTCTAGCTTAGCACTTATAATATAGAAGTACTTAAATTTTAAGAATTTTTTTGTTATTTGGGATAATTTTATAAATTGTATAAAAGTATCTGGACTATATAGAAAAAATGACAATGATTTCACTTTAAAGGAAAAATGTTATGTAGAAATAAAAGAAATTTTAAAATTCTTGGGTTTTGGGGCTGGGGTTTTGGCTCAGCAGTGGAGTGCTCGCCTAGCATGTGTAGGGCCCTGGGTTCGATCCTCAGTACCACATATAAATAAATAAAATAAAGGCATTGTGTCCAACTACACCTAAAAAATAAATATTAAAAAAAATAAATAAAATTATTGGGTTTTGACTAGAAACTGCTGTCATTTTAAAATGATTATCAAGCTTGACTTTTTTTTTTTTTTAATTTTCTCAAGTTTCCTTTGGGCTCAGCTTTAATTTCTTATGCTTAACAGGATTAACGTTTTTACTTATTTTTCAACAGAAACAGCTTCTATTTTTTAGTAGATTGTGATTATTTCACACTGCTGCTTGGTCTACCAGCTTTTGGGAGGAGAATTTAAACTTTTATGTTAAGTAGGACTTACTGTGTAAATCAATTTCATTTTTAACCTTTGATGGTATAGATTTTAATCAAGTCCTTACCCACATAATAAATTACTTCAATCTCAAAGCAACTACTGAGGCTGATTTTTTTATTTTTAGTTGTAGGTGGACAAAATACTTTTATTTATTCTTATGCCATGCTGAGGATCAAACCCAGTGCCTCATACATGGAGGCAAGTGCTCTACCACCAAGCCACAACCCCAACCCTGATTTATTATATAATTTGCCAAAATAATAGTGGGTTCATTCCTGTCAATTTTGCCTAATATTAAAATATAAAATGTTCATATTTTCAACTTCTACCAAAAATTTAAAGTGACAGTGCTTAGGAGAATAAACTAACTTTTAATTTCATAATGTATTTGTGTTTTATGTAACAAAGTCATTTATTTAAATAAATCCTTTGATTTTTATTGCTTGTATGATTCTGAACCTTGAATTTATCAAATGAATTTATGTACCACAAAACCCTAATTGTAAATCATTATAATCAAAGCAGGTTTGCAGTGAAGCAAAATTTATAGATACTAGTAATAGTTGAGATGAAATAGTACTGTTCAATTTAGAAATTTAAAATGTCATCGCTTTTAGGTATCTTGATTCTTAGAGTAAGTTTATATTCTGTTTCCCCTGAATTGTTTTGGCCTCAAAGGGTATGACTTAGTAAGAAGAGGCTAGTTAGGTACATGTGAATGCAATTCATTTTTCTCTGGTTGCAGTCAGCTGAAATAACTGCATAAGAAAATATGAAAAAGAAAAAGAAAATAAGAATCTTAGTTTCAGAATTTATTATTTAAGAAAGGCCTATTCTTTGCTAATCTTACAAATTTAGAGATTCAGTTTTGGTTTAAACCTTTATGTCCAAAAAGTTCTTAACTTTCAAATACTTGAGCCAACCATTTCTAATAATGACTAGTCTTTGCTCATTTTGGGCATAGGAAGAGTTGAGAGTTTCATACCTCTACATTTAGGTATAGTGTGTATCTCTCTTTATAGTTCTACTAAAAGGTTTTAGATCCCAGTTTAAACAAGCCTACTAAATGATTAACATTTTTTAGTATTTTTTCTCCCTTCTGAAGAATCTCTGTGTTGATAGGGATATCCATTTATTTCACAGATATTGACTACTTACAGTGTAAAGCCATTTTCTTAAAATTCAGATCTTCAGTGATCAAGAAAAAGTATGATTTCCTGCCTTCTAGATAAAGCTAACATGATTATAAATTTGATTAGAACTGTGAAATAATTTTTTTTACCAATACAAAACTCATTTTTATTTGGGATTGGAATGTTGTTGAACCTTTCCTTTTCTCATGCTTTTCTGTATAGCAGAAGAGATAATTAAAGAGTTGATTCTTCAGAGGTTATTTCAGTATACATAATACATTGAAGCAATTGAAATCTCATCTAAGCTACTTATGTAGATTTGGGGCAGTCAGTTTTCCTTTCAAAGAACTCATGTACAGACAAACCCCACAGGTAATGCAATATACTTAAACCCCTCTGAGCTTTATCATAAATATAAATGAACCTGATGTAAGGGTGGTTGGGCAGCTGAGTATGTCAGTGGATGTGTATCCTGGAACTTGCACTCTGTGCGTGTGGGTAAAGTACTTTTAAATTTTCTAAAAGCTTGGTATACTTAAAAAGAGTAAATGTTTTTTGTGTTTGTTTGTTTTTTTCCTGAAGTAATTGGCTTATAAAACTAAAATAAAATAGTAAAATTGTTAATTTCCTCTCTAATGGGCAATTTCTCTTCCACCACTTTTTTTGGGTTCCCTTTGGGCTTTTATAACCTTTTTTTTTTTAAGTATTTTCCAAATATGAGTAACTATAAAATTGAATATTATGATGCTCAATAGTTCTTTATGTATTATTAGCTTTAGAGCATATAGGTTCTCATAAGATCTAAGCTGTTTTTAAGTTTTGTTTTAAAATTTTCTGTGCTTATTCAAATTTATTAAACTTAATCATAAGAGAATCAAATAACCACTGAACTTTGAGAACACAACCGAAATGCTAATATAATGTTTAATTTGAGCTGGTAACCTAAAATTTCTATAAGTGATCTATGAATATTTTATTTTAGAGGGTTTAGCCCTCTTTTTAGATAGTAGGGTGGCACTATTTTAAGAAAGAAATTTGACCATGTAATCATATCTAACAATTTAAAACCTTTTTATTTATTTGCTGAAGTTGCAGTACTTAACCATTTGCATTAGTCTTTTAAAATTTTTTTAAAATTCCTCCATTTGATATATAACACAAAAGATGAAAACATGACCACTAACATTATTTTTAAAAAATCACTAGTCTTCAACAGTTCAAAAATAAAAGAGTTTCAAAAGGTTTCCCAGAAATCTCTTGTACAGTACATATTTCTTTTCCTTAATATAATTTTATTATTAGAGTTTAATAATTCAGACCTTCAAATAGCTAGATTAATCATGTATAGTCAAAAAATATTTCAGTTGATTCAAGTCCAAAAATTTACATTTTAGTTGGCAGACCTTAAATGATTGTAGAAATTCAGGAAAGTACAGCACTGATGAAAAGCTGATCCCATGTTGTGGAGCTACTATCTGACACGCTCCTGTCTACTTTCTGCTGGGTCTCACAAACTCCTGTCCCTTTCCAGGCTGGATTGATGTCACCTGGGATGCTGGTGGCTCAAACTCTTACCGTATGGGCGCAGAAGGAAAATTTGACCTCAAGCTTGCACCAGGGTACGACCCTGATACAGTGGCATCACCCAAACCTGTTTCATCCACTGTTTCAGGCACAACGCAATCATGGAGCAGCTTGGTGAAAAACAACTGTCCAGACAAGACATCTGCTGCTGCAGGCTCCTCAAGTAGAAAAGGAAGCAGCAGTTCTGTGTGTAGCGTGGCCAGTAGCAGCGACATCAGCTTGGGTTCGACCAAAACGGAACGGAGATCAGAAATTGTAATGGAACACAGTATAGTTTCAGGAGCTGATGTACATGAACCAATTGTTGTTCTTTCATCTGCTGAAAACGTCCCTCAAACAGAAGTAGGGTCATCTTCCAGTGCAAGCACCAGCACCTTAACAGCGGAAACGGGAAGTGAAAATGCTGAAAGGAAGTTAGGCCCTGATAGTTCTGTTCGTACTCCTGGGGAGTCTAGTGCAATATCCATGGGAATTGTTAGTGTTAGCTCTCCTGATGTTAGCTCTGTATCTGAATTAACTAATAAAGAAGCAGCTTCACAGCGACCCCTTAGCTCTTCAGCAAGTAACAGACTGTCAGTGAGTTCTTTGTTGGCTGCTGGGGCCCCTATGAGCTCTAGTGCAAGTGTACCTAACTTGTCCTCAAGAGAAACATCTAGCTTGGAAAGTTTTGTAAGGAGAGTGGCAAACATAGCACGGACTAATGCCACGAACAACATGAACCTAAGCCGAAGCAGCAGTGATAACAACACTAATACTTTGGGGAGGAATGTGATGAGCACAGCAAGTAAGTGAGCTTTTCCTTATGGAACCCCATGCTTTTTCCACTGGAGGGATATAAAATAGGCTCATATATTCATGTGTAGTGGCTGCAGTCTTTAACAAGATCATTAACCACATTGGAGATGACATCAGTTTTAACACTTCAGGAATATGAGGTTAAGTTTTATAGAATTACAGTATTTTAAGACTTGAGCTCAGGTATGGTAAAGAATCTTTTATTCTAAAAGGATAAAACAATAACACATTTTTCACTCCTTTGTGATAATTGGTTTAGCAAAGTTGCATGAAGAAATAAACAATGATTAAATATTATAGTCCATTGAAACCAAAGCTTTGCCCTGGTATAGCTTTTTCTTAGCCCCTGAATTAATTTTAGCTTCTTAAAGTTGTTTAATTTAAGAGACTAATGGGTCAAACTTATTCCCTTGAAAAATAAATTGGGAATTATTTTCATTGCTTGTTTCATTTTTTTTTAAAAGCTAGGCTTTATATTTTTAAAAATAACAGTACTATAAAAACAAGAATTTTTAGTTGGATTTCAGTTGGGTTCCCAAAGTTGCTGCTTTTCAGCCTTTTATTATTAGTGTGTTTCATGAACTCTAAAAAAATGTAAATCTTGTTTTTTTTCAAGGTTCCTACAGTTCTGCCTATTTATACTGATTTGCTTTATTTTTATGTTTAGCTTCTCCTCTTATGGGTGCTCAGAGTTTTCCCAATTTGACCACACCTGGTACTACATCCACAGTGACTATGTCAACATCCAGTGTTACTAGCAGCAGCAATGTAGCTACAGCGACAACAGTTTTATCAGTTGGTCAGTCATTAAGTAATACTTTAACCACCAGCCTCACATCAACTTCCAGTGAGAGTGATACAGGTCAGGAAGCAGAATATTCCTTATATGGTAAGTTATAGTTTAAAGTAAAATTATTTAGAAATTTATGTAATGATGCTTTTATTACATTTATCTCATGGGATATTTTTAACTTTTAGTTTAAAAAGAATTATTCCTTATAAATATGGGATCTTTATGTAAGATGGAGAGACTATTAAAAAATTCATGATTATAAAGAAAGTACACTCTAGGAACTTGGATGTGTTATCCTTTTTTACTTTTGTGTTTAATGAAGAACTGTAGTAAACAAAGATTTGTACCTTTATCAATAAAAGAAGCGGTATAATATATTAATAAGCTTTGTAAAGTTATATTCCTTGATATTACCAGGGTCTTCTGGAAATAATTCCCTAATTGGGTAACATTTGAATTTTGTTAGTTAATTAGATTTTGCTTAGAAAATGTTAGAGTTATATCATCATGTCTTCTATGCTGTAGTCAGAGATGCAGTTATTTGATTCAATTGAAATGTGTATTTTATTAGAAAAGTGATACTTTCTAGAAAATGTAGAAGAAAATTAAAACCATCTAGTCCTCACATTTTAAATCTGATTTGGGGCATGTCATATGTATGTTTTGTTTTTAGTAAAAAGAGATTGTATCTTTTTAGCCAGCTCTTTTAATTTAGTACCATTTGAAAATATTTTCACATTGTTGAATGGGTTTCTACAAGATTTGAAATGATTGTATTTGTATGTTTCTTTAGGATAAATTCCTAAAAGAGTAACTACTAAATTGTCTTCCAAAAAACTTGCATTCCCATGATTGTTTGAGTACCCTTTACACACATCCTTGATCATATCACCTATTCTTTTTTTTTTTTCCTTTTTCAGTGCTAGGAACCCAGGCCTCACACATGCTAGGTGAGCACCCTAACACTGAGCTACGGCCCCCCAGCCCTCTTCTTTATTTAACAATTGTTTTTTGTAATTTCAAAGACAAAATTTATATGAAAATATATTTTAAGTACTATTTAACCTCCTTTCAATAGGCGCTCTCTCTCTCTTTCTTTCTTTCTTTCTTTCTTTGGGACTTGAAACTGGGACCTAGAACTCTACCACTGAGCTATAATCTGAGCCTTTTTTTTATTTAGAGACAGAATCTTGCTAAGTTGCCCATGCTGGCCTTAAACTTGTGATCCTTCTGCCTCAGCCTCCTGAAGAGCTAGGATTATAGTTGTATATTACACTATACCATGCCCCGTGATTCCCCCCCCCCCCCCCAAGTCTCTGGCCTCTTATCCAAAGTAAAAAAATTTGATCTGATGTTTTACGTGTTTTTGGAAAGTGGAATTTGTGTTTCTACTTTGCCTGTTAAGTGTATTTTCAAAAATGATGATGATTATTACACCAGTCTTAAAATTTATTGTTATTTTCAAATTTATTTTTTCTCAGAGGGGCCCTCTTCCCTTTCCTACTCATTTGTTAATATGTTAACTTCAGGCTTTAGTTACTAGTCATGTGAAGTTTAAGAAAACTAGATATGCTAGTGAGGAAAAGTAGTTAAAAGTTAGGACTACTAGTCAATTTTTAAAAATTATTTTTAGGTTCTAAAAATTTCTTTTTCTTCTTTCCTAAAACTTTATGACTCTTTTAAGTCTGCTAATATAAAGGATCAGAATAACATCAGTTCTTCTAATATCTATGTGTGCAATGTAAACTTTTATTGTGACATTTTGAAAACTATGATTTGACTGTTGTATGAAAAAAGGGAAAATGAGAAAAATTGACTTCAGTAAATTGTAACGTATCAGAGACAAATTTCAGTATATAAAGTTGTGTGTTCCATAAGTGATAAACCAAAAATAGAATTGGTTTATTTTCTGTACCATGATATCCTGTTCATGAGAATTGCTATGTAAATTTTAAGATGGCCCTTCTTATATCTTAGGGGTTATATATATTTTCAAATTTAAGATGCCATTAATTATAAGACACCATTTTTTATATTACTAAAGCTAAAAATGTTGCCCACTTAAAATGCTGTGTCTTGTCAGCAATTGTGATACATATTCTGATTTCAGAACATTAAATGTTAGAAAATGTGATCTTAAAAATTCATTTAGTATCAGGTCTCTTCCTTTGACTGGTCATCCAATAAATGGCATTAATTATTGGACTAAAAACATATTTGGTTCAAAGGCGTGTAGATGCAAGTTTCTTATAAATAACCTTCTGGAAGTTCTTTAGGAATATAAAGTACCTCTTATGTTCAGTTCTGATTTTATTTTAGGGGTTTTTAGTCCCCTTCCAGATCCAGTAAAATCTTCCTTTTTAACCTCATTAGTTCTCTTTTCATTTTCAATTCTTCTTTTTTTTTTTCTTTTGTACCAGGGATTGAACTCAGGGGCACTCGACCACTGAGCCATATCCCCAGCCCTAGTTTTTGTATTTTATTAGAGACAGGGTTTCACTTAGTTGCTTAGTGTCTTGCTTTTGCTGATGCTGGCTTTGAACTCATGATCCTCCTGCCTCAGCCTCCCAAGCTGCTAGGATTACTGGTGTGCACCGCCACGCCTGGCTTCTTACTGATCTTTAACCTTTAATATTTCCTTGCAAATCTATGCCATTGAGCATACTTTTTTCGGGGGGAGGGGTACCAGTGATTGAACTCAGGGGCACTTGACCACTGAGCCACATGCCCAACCCTATTTTGTATTTTATTTAGAGACAGGGTCTCACTGAGTTGCTTAGCACCTCATTGTTGCTGAGGCTGGCTTTGAACTCTAAGATCCTCCTGCCTCAATCTCCTGAGTGCCTGGGATTAAGGGTGGGTGCCACCATGCCTGGCTTGTTTTCAGTTCTTAAGAACAACTTATTAGTATTCTTGTTTATGTGGGACAATGTAAATTTGACCCAAATCTTCACTGGGGGAGAGATCCTAAGAAGGAAGGAGATAAAGGAAATTCAAGATTATTGAACTTCCTATGTGGTAGAAAATTGAAAGATGCTATGTATATTATTTCATAGCAAATGTTCATTATTCTTAAGTAGTTATTATTAAGTAACACGCCAGGTCTAAAGCCAGGATTCACTGATTGGCTTCTGTTTCCTTCATAAGATCTTTTATAGCTTATATTTATATATTTATTTTTTACTTGTTAAATGCCCTTGTCTCCTACAGGCTAATAGAGACTGAGACCATGTCTGTTTTGTTTATAACTATATATGCACCTAGTGCCTAACTCTGTTCTTGGCACATAGCATATGCCCAATAGATATTTGCAGGTAGAATGAATTAATCCAAAGTGTTTCTTTCCACCATATTGTGGAATATGGTATATTCCTGCAATATTTAGAGAATGATAGGGTTGTCTTTGTTAAAAACAGCCTTCATGGTTGCCCTTTTATATAATGATTTTGTAGATGCAAATATAGTTTATAGTCATCTGTTATCCTATGTTGTTTTCTGCCAGGCTTTTGACTATTTCCCATTATTAATCATGTATGTGTGGTGGTGGAAAATGGGTGGTATCATTCAATGGTCTTTATAAACTTGAACCTTTATTACCTCTGTTTTGTATGGTCTAAAATGCATTTACCTTGCTATTCTTGTTAATTGTGTTGACAGTAGGTTGTTGGTTTTGTTTTCTAGATTTTCTTGATAGCTGCCGTGCCAGTACTCTGTTAGCTGAGCTAGATGATGATGAGGATTTGCCTGAGCCTGATGAGGAAGATGATGAGAATGAAGATGACAATCAAGAGGATCAAGAATACGAGGAGGTTATGGTAGAGAGAAAGTCCCCCTTTCTTTTCACTGATAGGATTTTAAAATTATTTATTCTAATTTGTTATATATGATGCAGAGTGCAATTCATTTCATATTACACATATAGAGCACAATTTCTCATGTCACTGATTGTACACAAAATATTTTCACACCATTTGTGTCTCCATACGTGTACTTAGGGTAATGATGTCTAACTCATTCCACCATCATTCCTACCTTCTTTGCCCCTCTATTCCCCCGCTCCCCTTTGCTGTATCTAAAGTTTCTCCATTCCTCCCATGCTCCCCCACCCGCCATTGCCATTATGAATCAGCATCCTCACATCAAAGAAAATGTTCGGCCTTTGGTTTTTTGGGATTGGCTTGCTTCATTTAGCATTATATTCTCCAACTCCATCCATTTACCTGCAGGTCCCATGATTTTATTCTCTTTTAATGCTAAGCAATGTTCCACTGTGTATATATATCAAAGTTTCCCTTTCCATTCATCTACTGAAGGGCATCTGGGTTGGTTCCACAGGTTAGCTATTGTGAATAGTTCTGCTATAAACATTGATAATGGCTGTGTCCCTGTAGTATGCTGTTTTTAAGTCCTTTGGGTATAAACCAAGGAGTGGGATAGTTGTTTCAAATGGTAGTTCCATTCCCAGTTTTCCAAGGAATCTCCATACTGCTTTCCAGATTGGCTACACCACATTGCAGTCCCACCAGCAATATATAAGTATACCTTTTTCCCCACATCCTTGCCAACATTTATTGTTGTTTGTATTCTTGATAGCTGACATTCTGACTGAAGTGAAATAAAATCTTAGAGTAGTTTTGATATGCATTTCTCTAATTGCTAGAGATGTTGAACATTTTTTCATGTTTGTTGATTGATCGTATATCCTCTTCTGAGAAGTGTCTGTTCAGTTTCTTGGGCCATTTGTTGATTGGGTTATTGGTTAAGACAGGATGTTAATAATTGAAGAGAGGAAAAACTAAGTCATAATTAAACTTTGCAGGAAGGAAATATGGCACCAGTTTGAAAAAAGTGGTTAAGAAAAAAACACTTTTTTAGCTGCATGTGGTGGCAACCTGTGTAATCCCAGCAACTCAGGAGGCTGAGACAGGAGAATCATGAGTTCAAAGCCAGTCTCAGCAACTTAGCGAGGCACTAAGCAATTCACTGAGACCCTGTCTCAAAAATACAAAATAGAGCTTTTTTAGTTTTCAGTGGACCTTTTTTTAAATTTATTGATACATGGTGCTGAGAATTGATCGAACCCAGTGCCTCACATATCCTAGGCAAGCACTCTGCCACTGAGCCACAACCCCAGCCCTAAAGCTGGGTTTTTAAAATCTTGGCTTTGATGAATCTCTTTGTATTGGAAAACTACTAAAATTTCATACACCATGTTTTTTTAAAAAATAGGTTCAAAGGTTTGTGAACTTAGGGGCAATTGCACTACCAGGGGTGCCTAACCACTGCCCTATATTCTCAGGGCAGCCCCCTCCCCACTTTTTGTGCTAGGGATTAAATCCACAGCCTGTAGTATGTCAAGTACACACTCCACCAGTTACCTCCGAGATGGATGTTATTACCAGCCCTTTGAGTTTTTTGAGACAAGGTCTCATTAAGTTACTTAGGATCTCACTAAATTGCCTAGCATGGCCTCAAACCTGTAAGCTTCCTAAGTCACTGGGATGATAGACATGAGCCACTATGCCTAGCTGACCACAACTCTTAAACTCTTAAAGGGTTTTTTGTTTTTTTTTTGTTTGTTTGTTTTTTTTTTTTTTTTAGTTTCTACTGTTTTACAAGGATATCCATGTATTTTCTTAACAGTCATAACATGGAGGAATGAGGCAGAGGCATAAAACCATAATTTGCTCATATTATCAGAGTTAGGTAGAAAATTGGAACCCAATCTTAGCTGTATAATTCAAAACTCTTAATCAACCACTATGATTGTTTTATAATTTAAAGTCATGCTTTTGATGTCTTTTATTGTATTTTTTTTTAAGAGAGAGAGAGAGAGAGGAGAGAGAGAGAGAGAATTTTTAATATTTTTATTTTTTAGTTCTCGGCGTACACAACATCTTTGTTGGTATGTGGTACTGAGGATCGAACCCGGGCCGCACGCATGCCAGGCGAGCGCGCTACCGCTTGAGCCACATCCCCAGCCCGTATTTTCCTATTTAAAAAAAAAATTTTTTAACTTGTTGATTGACCTTTATTTATTTACTTATATGTGGTGCTGAGAATTGAACCCAGTAACTCATACATGCTATGCAAGCACTCTACCACTGAGCTACAACCCCAAACCCAACAAAATACCTTTATTTTTTATGTGGTGCTGAGGATCGAACCCGGGGCCTCACACATGCTAGGTGAGCGCTCTACCACTGAGTCACAACAACAGTCCTATATATTATGAATTTCTTTTTCTTTTTTTTTTAAATATTTATTTTTTAGTTGTAGTTGGACACACACCTTTATTTCACTCGTTTATTTTTGTATGTGGTGCTGAGTATTGAACCCAGTGTCTCGCACGTGTGAGGTGAGCATTCTACCGCTGAACACAACCCCAGCCCACGAATTCATTTTTCTAAAATGTTAAATATTAAAAAAAGTTGAATTTTTTTGTGTGGTGAAGAAATTCTCAAAATGCTTTCTTAGTATACATTGCTTAGAAAACACATTAATGCTGGGTGTGGCAGCATATGCCTGTAATCCCAGCAGCTTGGGAGGCTGAGGCAGGAGGATTGCAAGTTTGAGGCCAGCCTCACCAATTTATAGAGGCTCTAAGTTACTTAGTGAGACCCTGTCTCAAAATAAAAAATAAGGACTGGTGATGTGGCTCAGTGGTAAAACACCCTAGGGTTCAATCCCTATTCCCCCAAAACCAACAAGAAAAAGAGAAGAAAGCATGTTAGCATATTTCTTTACAAAGGAGTATAGTATAAAATACTTCATGAATTTAAAACATTGAATTTATAACTTCTGGAGATGACTAATAAAGAATATGGGATGATGATTATGTGAAAGTTTTTTTTTAATTAGTATTTTTTAGTTGTTGTTATACCTTTATTTTTTATTTATTTATATGTGGTGCTGAAGATTGAACCCAGCGCCTCACACATGCTAGGCAAGTGCTCTGCCACTGAGCCACAACCCCAGTGTCATGTGAAAGTTTTTTTAGTGACACTTTTGTTAATATGGATTGATAGTTTCAGGAAGGGCCAAATGGTGCGCACGTGTATTGGTCAAATAATTAGACTTGTGTCTCTTGGCATTTTTTAACTTCAGATTCTAAGACGTCCATCCCTGCAACGTAGAGCTGGTTCCCGCTCTGATGTAACACACCATGCTGTTACCTCGCAGCTACCACAGGTCCCTGCCGGAGCAGGGAGCCGACCTATTGGGGAGCAGGTAATATTGTCATGCTTATCTTAATAATTTTTATACACAGAAAAACACCAACCAAAACATCTACAGTAATATGTGGGTGGATTTGAGGTGGAGAGGAGGCAGGTATGAGAGTTGCAAAATGATCTCCTACTGTGTGGCTTCCAAATTACAAGTAGATTCTGATTTCTCTGGCAATTATGAGTTTCATACTTAAAACCTCTTTATCATTCTGTGCCTAATTGATATGGTAAAATAAGGAAGTAAAATAGCTGTAAAGAACTGCTTAACATTTATATTGTAGATCGTATATTACTTAACAATTCATCTTGTAATGTTGAACTGTATGTGGGATTTTGTTTTAATAGGAAGAAGAAGAGTATGAGACTAAAGGAGGACGCCGGAGAACATGGGATGATGATTATGTGCTAAAGCGGCAGTTTTCTGCTTTGGTTCCTGCTTTTGATCCTAGACCAGGTCGTACAAACGTCCAGCAGACAACAGACCTAGAAATTCCACCCCCAGGTATAGTTTGTCTTAGTTTAGTCATTTAATTTAACAGATATCTACAGTTGGAAAAGTAAGATTTCTTTCTTTTTTTTTTTTTTTTTTAAAGCTATGTTTTTTCCCTCCCTAGTAAACAAGGCAGATACGTTTTTTATATATATTTATTTTTTAAGTTTTAGGTGGACACAGTATCTTTATTTTGCATTTATGTGGTGCTGAGAATTGAATCCAGTGCCTCGTGCATGCTAGGCGACTGCTCTATCACTGAGCCACAACCCCAGCCCCAGTAAAGTTATTTATAACCTGCTTATATATGCTTCTTTTGGAAAAGTTTTTAATCAGTCCTTGAAAAGGCAGAAGTTTTAGAGGAATAAATTATAATTCTGGAGTGGTATTGGTACTGCTGAGATTAAACCTAGGGCCTTGTGTGTTTTAGGCATGCATTCAAATGCTGAGCTGCATACTCAACCCACAAATTATTTAAAAATTTAAAAAACTCCATGTGTTTTGTATTTGTACAGACTTTAAAGCAAGGCATTATTTAAAAGTGGGACATTTTTGGTGCCTGCCTGTAAATCTCAGCAACTTAGGAGCCTGAGGCAGGAGGATTGTGAGTTCAAAGTCAGCCTCAGCAAAAGTGAGGTGCTACATGACTCAGTGAGACCCTGTCTCTAAATAAAATACAAAATGGGTGGTGGGGATGTAGCTCAGTGGTTGAGTGCTCCTGAGTTCAATCCCCAGCACCAAACCAAACCAAAACCCCCCAAAAAAACCCTTCGCCTAAGAATATTAATGTAGGCCAAGCTGGTACAAACCTCAGAATGACTTTAAAAGTATTTATATTATCAAAAATTGCCTTAAGACTATCACGATACTAAGAAAAGTTTCATGAGCTATTAAAAAGAAGAGAGTTCAATAACAAATATATTTATCAACCTAATTATATTTGTGTGTGTGTGTTTACCTCACAATTTACATATAGTGTAAGTAAAAGTTTGGAAGGTAGGTTACTGGGCATGGTAAAACACACCTATAATCCCAGAGGATTGGGAGGCTGAGGCAGGAGGATCAGAGTTTCTAAGTCAGACTTAGCAATTTATTGAGGCTGTAAGCAACCTAGTAAGACCCTGTCTCAAAAAGTAAAATTGGGGTCTGGGATTGTTGCTCAGTGGTAGAGTACACATCTAGCATGGGTGAGGCACTGGGTTTAATCCTCAGCACCACATAAAAATAAATAAAAATAAAGGCATTGTGTCCACCTACAATTTAAAAAATAAAATAAAATTGGCTGGGGATGTTGCTTAGTGCTTAAGCACCCTTGGGTTCAATTCCTTGTACCACAAAGAAAAAGGTTTGAAAGGTTATTGACTCAGAAGTATCTGAATATAAAATTATGGATAATTTTACTTTTCTCATTTGTAAGATTAGAATGTTTTATAAGTATTCATTCAGTTATTCATACATGTGTTTCCAAATAAAAATAAGATCCATACTATATGTATCTATCCTTCCAATTATATTCTTTTGGGGGGGGGGGCGGGGGGATAATTGAACCCAGAGGTGCTTAACCACTGAGCCACACCCCCAGCCCTTTTTTGTATTTTATTTAGAAACAAGAGTCTTGCTGAGTTGCTTAGGTTGCTGAGGAGGCTGGCTTTAAACTCCTGATCCTTCTGGTTATGAGGAGTGGGTTCTTAATATACTTAAAGTGTCACTTCGCCTCTTGAGCTGCTAGGATTATAGGCACCCGGCTATCTTATTATATTCTTAACTCAGCCTTTAACTTTTAATTGTTTCCATTAAAAAAGAAAGTTGAAGTCAGGAGAGTCTTAAGTAGCTAATGCTAATATATGGAAGAAGGATTTGAATTTCATGTACACTTGTCTTACAGTGCAGTGTTCTTCCTGGACTGCTTATTTTCGTATGATTGTTTTTTACATGTCTTCTAAAAATTTTAGGAACACCTCATTCAGAGCTCTTGGAAGAAGTTGAATGTACTCCATCACCTCGATTAGCCCTCACTTTGAAAGTAACAGGTCTTGGAACAACTCGTGAAGTTGAATTACCACTCACCAATTTCAGATCAACCATATTTTACTATGTACAAAAATTACTTCAGTTGTCCTGTAATGGCAATGTGAAATCAGATAAACTTAGGCGTATTTGGGAGCCAACATACACGTAAGAGATTTTAACTTAATGTTTAAAAAGACATGTTTATAGCAAATGAGCCAAGAAGCATTGTTTTTCTATATTTTTGGATTGTAGGAACAGATGATTTGTTTCATTTTCCATTAATGTACAGGAACATAAGAGAGTATTTTTGTCTCCTGATGTTATTTTAGAACTGGAAGGACATTTAGAAATAATCTAGATCTTTTTGGGGGAGGGGATTGGGATTTAACCAAGGGAGAGTTTAACACTGAACTACATCCCCATCCCTTTTATTGTTTATTTTGAGACAGAGTCTCATTAAATTGCTTAAGGCCTTGCTAAGTACCTGTAGCTGGCCTTGACTTTGTAATCCTCCTGCCTCAGCCTTCTGAGTTGCTGGGATCACAGATGTACACCAGCTAACTGAGCTGGACTAACTATGTAATAATTGTTGAAAATGTCATTTGAACTTTTTGATGGAAATTGTGTATGAAGCACTATTTTCTATTAATTCTTTACTTCGGGATTGTTCATTTATACAGATAATTATCAGTAATGTGGGGCATATTTAACATTTTGTGCCTTACTTTCTTAATTTGTAAAATGAGGCCAGTTATGAGGTGTGGGTTCTTAATATACTTAAAGTGTCACTGCTTTCAAAAAAATATTACCTATAAAATGTTTCATAATATTAATAACATAAACATTTAATTGTATTATTATCGTCCTTATTGTAACTTCATTTTTACTACTGTATCTTCTCATTTTTCTTAACATCACTGATAATTTTATATAATGTCCAATAAAAGTAATGTAGGCTCTTTTGAGATAGAACACAGAATAGCCTACCTTCAATTTTGTACTACAGTACAAAATTTTGATGCCTTTTATATATATGTATATGAGCATAAGGTCTTCTCATTATTGCTAGTCTTTTTTCCATATAGATACATAAAACTATTTCTTATTCCATTTTATTTTACAGTAGCTTGAATGTCATAACAGCTGGTATAAATCATTTTTTCACATCTTTAAAAGTTCTAATTTTGATGTCTGTTTTCTTTGCAATAATGCTAATAGATTTAGAAATATGATTTCTGTCCTTATGTTTAACAACTTACATTTTTTTCTTAAATATTCTTTAGTTCAGTGTTCAATGCAAGCATGTTTAGTAAATGACAACATTCGTTCACTTTTTAATGAATATCATTTACATTTGAATTAACTAGAGTAATATCTTCTTGTTTAGAATTATGTACAGAGAAATGAAGGATTCTGACAAAGAAAAGGAAAATGGGAAAATGGTAAGTTATTTTTAGAAAATAGGTCTTATACTTAGTTCTTGAGTAAAAAAAGAAGAAGAAGCACTAATACCATGTTGCACTTGAACATTTGAGGGAAAAATAACTAACTAAGGTATCCTTTTAAGTGCATGATTTTAAAGCTACCTCATGTAATGCATGTGAAATAATACAGACTTTATAATAGGGAAAGGCCAACATTTGGTTTTTCCTATTGTAGGGTTGCTGGACTATAGAGCATGTGGAACAGTACCTTGGCACTGATGAATTACCAAAGAATGATTTGATAACCTACCTGCAGAAGAATGCAGATGCTGCTTTCCTGCGCCACTGGAAATTAACTGGCACTAATAAAAGTATTAGAAAAAACAGGAATTGTTCTCAGCTCATAGCTGCATATAAGGTATATATATATTGGCATCTAAAACACTATTTTGTTTGGGAATGGCTTTGTGCTTTGTTTTATAACTCTAAAAACTTCTTAAGGGCCTGGGGATGTAGCTTAATAGTAGAATGCTTACCTAGCATGTGCTAGGCCCTGGGTTCGCTCTTCAGCATGGGGGTTGGGGTGGGGTGGGGTGGGGTGTTGGGACAATTAAAAAAAAAATTAGTTTGAATTAACATTGTTAACGTGCCATGCTAAAATTGCAACTATGGCTTGTAGCAGTGGATCAGAGCATAGTCTTTTAATTATGGTTTATACTGGTTATATTTTGACAATTTTAATGGTTTAGAATGCATTGGTTTTTGTTTTGTGACACTTTTTATTTCAAAATAAGGTTATTCTTTGAAAAATTCCAGCTTTTTCAAAGTAATACATACAGATGGACATATTGTTCTTAAAAATGTGCTTAACGGCCAGTTTTGCTAATTGTTTTTTCAGGATTTTTGTGAGCATGGAACAAAGTCTGGATTAAACCAGGGGGCCATTTCCACTCTTCAAAGCAGTGATATTCTTAATTTAACAAAAGAACAACCTCAAGCCAAAGCAGGCAATGGACAGAACTCTTGTGGAGTAGAAGATGTCCTTCAACTTTTACGTATTCTGTATATTGTTGCAAGTGATCCTTACTCAAGAATATCCCAAGAAGGTCTGTAAGAAGCTTTGTGTCATTTTGATAGCATTTTTAAAGCAAGTCAGTTTTTATTTCATTAATTTTGTTAATTAATTTTATAGATGGTGATGAACAGCCTCAGTTTACTTTTCCACCAGATGAATTTACTAGTAAAAAAATCACAACAAAAATCTTGCAGCAGATTGAGGTAATAAAATCACATGAATTAACTATATTCTATAACTGTTGGGCTTTTCACAGTATTCCATCTCCTTTTGTCATTCACAACTGTGTCTTTTCTCATATTCAATAATTTGGGCCATATGGTCTTTTACATTCATTATTAATTGCATTTAAGAGTTGATATTACTTTTTTCTGCTAAAACATTGTTATTTGTTAATTTGCAGGAGCCACTGGCATTGGCAAGTGGGGCTTTGCCAGACTGGTGTGAACAATTAACCAGCAAGTGTCCTTTTCTAATACCATTTGAAACTAGACAACTTTATTTCACATGTACAGCATTTGGTGCATCAAGGTAGGAAGTGCGTTTTTTTTAAAATAAAAAATTTATTTTTTATTTATTTTTTAATTCAGGGTATTTTACCACTGACTGAGCTGTATCCTTGGCCCTTTTTTACTGTTAGGGCCTTGCTAAGTTACTAAGGCTGGCTTTGAACTTGTGTTCCTCCTGCCTCAGCCTCCTGAGTTGCTGGAATTACAGGTGTATGCTACTCTCCCCAGTGGAAGTGCATCTTTTTCTAAGAATAAATATATATATGTATGTTTATAAATTATATATAATACATGTTATATTTATGTTCAAAATGTACAAATATACTGTTAAACAAATGGAGAAAATATAAGTTATGTTGTAAATAGTTATCATCATTTTAAAAAATTTCTTTTCCAGTTGGAAAATATGCTTTGTTGGAGTACTGTGGCTTGAATTAAATGTTTCCATCAACTAAGATTTACTGTACAGTTCTTTAATAATTTATACAAATTATTTATTGTTAAAATTCCCAATAATAGCCAGGCACAGTGGCACTCGCCTGTAATCCCAGTGGCTCACGAGGCTGAGACAGGAGGATCTCCAGTTCAGAGCCAGCCTCAGCAAAGGCGAGGTGCTAAGCAATTCACTGAGACTGTATCTCTAAATAAAATACAAAGTAGGTCTGGGGTTGTGGCTCATTGTGCACCTGAGTTCAATCCTTGGTAGCAAAAAAATCCCAGCAATACCAAATTAAATGCTTGTAAACAGCTTTGATAATATTTAAATTTATTTTTCTTCTGACCATCATTTGTTTTTTTACCCCCTTCTAATATGCTGCATATTTTACTTACTTTTGTATGTTTCCCTCCATTGGATCACAATTTCATGAAGATAGGAATTTCTGACTCTTTTTTTCATGCCCTAGATAAGATACCTAAAACAGTATATATAGCACATCATGAGAACATCATGCAACATCATAGGTGTTAAATATTTTGTTGAATGACTGTGCACCCTAAGTACTCTGTCAAAGTAGGTGTAAAGTTATAATTTAAAATGTAACTCTTTTCTTTGCTGATGTTATTTTTTTTTCCGTTTAATACCATTTATAAAATATTTGTACACATAGAATTACAGGCTTGTTGTGATAAAGGGCATTGATTTTGATTGTTTTATAGATGAGGAAATTAAGTCTCAAAGTACTTAGCTGATTTGCCTGAGATTACCAAAATAATAGTCCCCATACATGATAGTAGAAACCTCATCTTCTTATTCCTATTTAGAGGTTCTTTTTCTCATCCTTAATGGATTAGCTCTGTTAAAAAGAAAATGTTTTAATATTATAATAACTGTTTTGATGGTGGTTTTTAGTTTGTTTCATAGTAATAAAGATAGCTTAACCATTGTTTAGTTTCTTTGATAGGAACAGTTTGTCTATATTTTGATGTATTATGTGGGGCTTAGAGTATGGATCTTTATTTAATTGCTAAAATAATGATAGAAAATATAGATCCAGTCTTTTCTCAGTTTGTTTACGACAGATTATAATAAAAGGAATTATATAAGAAAGGAAGCAGTAAACTATGCAACATAAAATTACTGTTCAAAAAACTCACTTGAGCTGTGCATGGTGGTGTATGCCTGTAATCCCAGCAACTTGGGAGGCTGAGATCAAAAGTTCAAGACCAGCCTCAGCAACTTAGCAAGGCCCTGTCTCAAAAACTAAAAAAGGACTAAGAATGTGGCTCAGTTATTAAGCATCTTTCAGTTCAATCCCTGATACCAAAAAGGGGGGAAAAATCTCGTGTCTAAATACTGTCTTTTAAAATTTCTTAAAGAAATCTTTGTAGGGCTGGGGAGGTGGCTGAAGCGGTAGCGCGCTCGCCTGGCATGCATGCAGCCCGGGTTCGATCCTCAGCACCACATACAAAGATGTTGTGTCCGCCGAAAACTAAAAAATAAATATTAAAATTCTCTCTCTCTCTTTAAAAAAAAAAAATCTTTGTAATGTGTTGTTGGTGTAATAGTACATGCATCTGTTAAAGTGTGCTACAATTACGCTGATATTTCTATTTCAGAGCAATAGTGTGGTTACAAAACCGACGTGAAGCCACTGTGGAACGAACAAGAACCACAAGCAGCGTAAGGAGAGATGATCCTGGGGAGTTTAGAGTTGGTCGTCTCAAGCATGAAAGAGTAAAAGTTCCACGTGGTGAATCACTAATGGAATGGGCTGAGAATGTCATGCAAATACATGCAGATCGGAAATCCGTTCTTGAGGTATCCCCCTACAAAATAAGATTCTATTAGAGGAAAAGTAACCACAGTTAGGAAACCAGTCAACCTTTATCTTCCAGTGCATGAAAACTATCAGATAATGTGAAGAAGGATTTCTCTTATCTGTGAAGAGGCTTTCTTTTCTGATAGAGCATATTTCAAAGAGGATGCTAGCCCAGCTTTTGAAGGTTCAGGATCTAGTACACTTCAATTAGCAGCAAACAATATTTTTGGTGGCAAAATCTGTTTGAAGACCACTAGTCTTATTTCTATTCTTTTTTTTTGGGGGGGGGGTACCAGGGATTGAATCCAGGGGTACTCAACCACTGAGCCATATCTTCAATCCTTTTTATTTTTTATTTTGAGACAGGGTCTCACCAAGTTGCTGAGGCTAGCTTTGAACTTGCAATCCTCCTGCCAAAGTTGCTAGATTACAGGTATATGCCACCATGCCTAATTTGTCAATTTATTTAAAGATGGACTGAATAATAGCACTCAAAAGGATTTTTTTTAAATATATTTTTTATTTGTTCTAGTTAGTTACCACATGACAATAGAATGCATTTTTACACATCATACATAAATGGAGTATAACTTATTTGTTTGTATATGATGTAGAGTTATACAGGTCATGTAATCATATATGCACGTAGGGTAATAATGTCTGGTTCATTCTACTATCATTTCTACCCCCATGCCCCTTTTCCTCCCTTCACTCCCCTCTGTCTAGTCCAAAATACCTTTATTCCCCCCCCCACCCACCTCTTATTGTGAATTAGCATCTGCATATCAGAGAAAACATTCAGTCTTTGGTTCTATGTGATTGGTTTATTTTATTTAGCATAATATTCTCCAGTTCCATCCATTTACTGGCAAATGCCATAATTCCATTTTTCTTGAATGCTGAGTAATAGTACATTATGTATATATACATACCACAGTTTCTTTATCCATTCATCTGATGAAGGACACCTATGTTGGTTAGCTATTGTGAATTGAGCTGCTATGAACATTGAGGTGGCTGTATCACTGTAGTATACTGATTTTAAGTCCTGGGTATTAATCTAGGAGTGGTATGACTGGGTCAAATGGTGGTACAGAGGACACTGAAGATGTCATAGCAAATGGCAATATGTAATCATATATACTGAAGACATGCTATTGTAGACATTATTGATTATATCACTTACAGTATTCCTTATTTAAGGCATCATGGAACTTTAGACTCACACACCTATCATGAAAAATATGACTTCATAACTTTCACTTTGCAAACAGATTTCCTTCGCATTATCTTATTCTTCCTATCTTTATGTTCTTTCTCATCTAGATAATCCTCAATTATTTTTCTTTTACTATGTGTTTTTATAAGAAGCTCCAAATCATTTTTGGAGCAGGTAAAGTATGGAAAAAACCCTTTAAAGTGGTTGCTGCTTCAAGTTATAAAGAAGTGGAAGAGTTTAATGTTGGGTTTCACAAAGATACATGTAAAAATATATACACTCTCATTTTCTTGAGCAAATTCCTTAATCTCTTTGAGGTTTGGTTTCCTTTGGTGTAAAAGCAGATAATCATTCTGCAGAGTTGTTGTGACAAGTAATGTGTGAACAGTATTCAGCCTAGTGCTTAACAGTGTTATGTGTATAAATACCATACAACAAATGGCACTGTGCTTTTAGGAAAACTACAATAAAATCCCCGTGTTGCTTTTAATGTACACATTGCTTTTGTGAAGAAAGTATAATACTGGATTAGATCTGACAAATTTTGGCAAGAATTGAATCACTTTAAAAAAAAATATATTAGAGCTGGGCACAGTGGCACACTCCTATAATCCCAGCAGCTTGGGAGGCTGAGGCAGGAGGATTGCAAATTCAAAGCCAGCCATAGCAATTTAGCAAGGCCCTAAGTAACTTAGTGAAACCCTGTCTGAAAACAAAAAAGAATGGGGATGTGGCACAGTGGTTAAGCACCCCAAATTTGGTTCAATCCCTAGCACCTAAATAAATAATACTTTTTATTTACAAACATTTCTTTGTTCACATTTCAGGTTGAATTTTTAGGAGAAGAAGGAACTGGTTTGGGACCCACATTAGAATTTTATGCTCTGGTGGCAGCAGAATTTCAGAGGACTGACCTGGGAGCGTGGCTTTGTGATGATAACTTTCCAGATGATGAGTCTCGTCATGTAAGATTTATTTCTCGTTTTGTGATTTAAATTGTGACTGTGCTTTAGAAAAGTGTTAATAACAGGTTAAACTTTCAGTACATAAACTGGGGCTTTTGGCTCTGCTTTTATTACTGAATAATCTTGACATTAATATTTATAAAGGAAAAAAATTTCGTCACTGAAAGCTATTCATAAAATGTGTATATATATGTTTAGATAACTAAATTCATGAAGATGTTTAATGTTTATGGATTTTTTCCTTAGATAACAATGACAGACCTAGTTACTTTTAGCCTTTAATTTTATTTGCATTTTGTCCTCTAAAAAATTAGGTTGATCTTGGAGGTGGATTGAAACCTCCTGGATACTACGTGCAGAGATCATGTGGACTGTTCACAGCACCGTTTCCACAAGATAGTGACGAACTTGAAAGGATTACAAAACTCTTTCATTTCCTTGGAATTTTCTTAGCCAAATGCATTCAAGACAATAGACTTGTGGACTTACCTATTTCTAAACCTTTCTTTAAACTTATGTGTATGGGTGACATTAAAAGCAATATGAGTAAACTGATTTATGAGTCACGAGGTGATAGAGACTTACACTGTACTGAAAGTCAGTCTGAAGCATCCACAGAAGAAGGTCATGATTCCCTCTCAGTAGGAAGCTTTGAAGAGGATTCAAAATCAGAATTTATTCTTGATCCCCCTAAGCCCAAACCCCCAGCTTGGTTTAATGGAATTTTGACTTGGGAAGACTTTGAACTAGTAAATCCACACAGAGCCAGATTTTTAAAAGAAATTAAAGACCTTGCTATCAAGAGACGCCAGATTTTAAGCAACAAAGGTCTGTCTGAAGATGAGAAGAACACAAAATTACAGGAACTAGTGCTGAAGAATCCAGCAGGTTCTGGGCCTCCACTTAGCATAGAGGATTTAGGGTAAGCTTTTTGTTACATTCTTCAGTCTAATGAATGAATAAGCTCTAAATCTTCTGTTTTTCTGTCCCCTTTGATTTATAGTATATGGGTAAACAATGTCAAAAACAGTAATATGCTATAGGAAATACTGATTATCAACTTGAATCTTTGATTTGTTAATAATATATAGATAATATTCAGAATACAGGTTGTTAATTATCAAATCTCGGGAAGATTATCTGACCCTTTTTTTTTTTTCTTTCGTGGTACTGGGGATTGAATCCCAGGGTGCTCTACCCCTGAGCTATATATCCCCACCCCTTTTTTGAGACAGGGTCTCTCTAATTTACTGAGACTGACCTTGAACTTCCAATCCTCCTACCTCGGCCTCCTGTGTAGCTGGGATTATAGGTGTTTACCACCATTACCTATCAATTATCTGATTTTTTTCAAATGTGTTAAGTTTGTATATCTTGTGCAAAAAGTCCAAAGCCAATAGTATTTTGATAAATTCATCAGCTAATATAAATAATAGCCTACTTGGCAAAGCTTAAAAATAGTTTGGTTGGTATGTAAGCCTTTATTACCAAAGGCTCTATCACTGACTTGGATGCTACAGAGCTTTTCATAAAATTCTTTTCGCTTACATACATATAATGACCATTATCTTCAAGTATAGTCTCCTGTTTAGAGGTTGTCTACAAAACTTTTTATTTTAATTTTTTTGGTACTGGGGATTGAACCCAGGAGTACTTAACCACCGAGCCATGTTCCCAGCCCTTTTTTATTTTGAGACAAGACCTTGCTAAGTTGCTGAGGCTGGCTTTGAGGTGTGTACCATCACACCTTGCTTATTTTTTCTTTTTAATGTTTGCTGATAATATTGGGAAATTATGTTGGATAAATGGTTACACAATCATGTGCTACATAATAATGTTTCAGCCAGTGATGGACTGTATATGAGGGTGGTCCTATAAAGTTATAATGGAGCTGAAAATTCCTGCTACCTGGTATTTTTACTGCACCTTTTCTAGTTTAGATCCACTGTTTAGCATTGTATTACCGTTGCCTACAATGTTCAGTACAGTAACATGATGTCCATGTTTGTAGCCTAGAAGCAAGAGGCTCTACCCCAGAGCCTAGGTGTATATTAGGCTATACCATCTAGGTTTGTGTATTTATATTCTATATTTGTACAACAAAAAAATTGTCTAATGACACATTTCTCAGAATGTAGCCCCATCATTAAGTGATACATGACTGCATATTTGAGGATTGCTTCTTTTAAATACATTTTTATCTATCTATTACAAACACAGTTTGAAAAGCTTTAGTGAAGCAATAGTCTTTCTGAAAGAAATAGTCTTATAAACATGTTGCTGCCATAATTAATTTCAAAAACATTTAGTCCATTAATTTTGTGCCATCAGGTCTGTGTGAAATATGGAAAGGTAATGGTCTGATGCAGTCTTTGCAAAGCCAGGCAGGTGTGAGAATAGTTGGCCCACTAGTGAGTGGTTTGTTTTTTGTTTTGTTTTTGGTATCGGGAATTGAACCTACGGCCATTTACCCATTGAGTGAGATCCCCAGTCCATTTTATGTTTTAAATCAGTATCTCACTAAGTTTCTTAAAGCCTCACTAAGTTGCTTAAGTCCTCACCAAGTTGCAGAGGGTGGCTTTGAACTTCGAGATCCTCCTGCCTCAACCTTCCAAGCAGCTGGGATTGTAGGCATGCATCACCTCTCCTAACTGGCCCACTGTTTTTTGTGTATAAAGTTTGCATTAAGTAGCTTAGTGCTTGCCTAGCATGCAAAGGCCCTGGGTTTAACCCCCAGCATGGCTAAATAAATAAATCAGGCCTCATATCTAAGCTGGTGTATTGATTTTGTTGATAAAGTAGGGGTATTTATGGTTTGGACAGCAATGTTATAAAAATTAATCACCTGCAGTTGATGAATGTCAACTCATCTAATCCTTTTTGCTCTTTCAGTTTAAATTTCCAGTTTTGCCCTTCTTCAAGAATATATGGTTTTACAGCTGTGGATCTCAAGCCAAGTGGTGAAGATGAGGTAAGATTTTGTTCTTAATATAGTTTTTCTATTCTTTTAACAAGGTCAGTTGTACTAGGTGGTCCTAAAATAGTTCTAGATTAACAATAATACTGGCAAATTTTCCTTTGCAGATGATAACAATGGATAATGCAGAAGAATATGTGGATTTGATGTTTGACTTTTGTATGCATACAGGTATTCAGAAACAGATGGAAGCCTTTAGAGGTAATTTTAAAGGATAATAATCTATTTCCTTTTACTTTAAGACAGTTGAAATTAAGATCAAGATGGCTAAACCTGTCTAGTTTCTTATCCTCTGAAGTAATGGAGATCCACTTTTGGCCCTCATTTCTTCTTCTTTTTGGTACCAGGGATTGAACCAGAGGGTGCTTACCCACTGAACCACATCCCCATCCCCAGCACCACCCCCCTTTTTTTTTTGAGACAGGGTCAGTAGGTTGATGAGGCTGTCTTTGAACTTGAGATCCCCCTGCCTCAGCTTCCCAAACTGCTGGGATTACAGGCGTGCACCACCCATGCCTGGCTTATTTCTTCCATTTCTAAGTAGACATCAGGTTCCATACTTTCTACATTACACAAAGAGGATGATTTAAATCATGGAAGCCAAATTACTTTTGAAAATGTGAACACAGCTCTGGCCGCTTAATGGGTAGTTAAAAGAATTTGGCTGTTGACCACTGCGGCCAGTCTCTAGCAGTTTTTATTTCAATTAACATTTGTTTCTTCAAATGTTCATGAATTTTTTTTCCATCTTCTGCCCATTCAGTTGACAATAGAATATTTGTTTTGAAATTTGGTATTTTGGTCAGGCCCAGTCGTGGACACCTATAATCCCAGGGACTGGAGGGGGCCGGTGGCTGAGGCAGGAGGATTGCCAAGTTTGAGGCCAGCCTCAGCAATTAAGCAAGACCCTGTCTCAAAATAACAAATAGTAATAAAAGAGGTTAGGGATGTAGATCAGTGATAAACTACCCTTGAATTTAATCCCCAGTACAAAAAAGAAAAGAAAAAAGAAAGAGAGGAAAACATAGTTGGTATTTTGGTATCATGAGTTTTAGAAACTGAGCTGTTTTTTTTTTGTGTGTGTGTGTGTTTTTACTTAATGTATAATGTAGATGGATTTAACAAAGTTTTTCCAATGGAGAAATTAAGTTCCTTCAGCCATGAAGAAGTCCAGATGATTCTTTGTGGAAATCAGTCACCATCCTGGGCAGCAGAGGATATTATCAATTACACTGAACCTAAGCTGGGCTATACACGTGACAGGTATGTGTTAATTTCTAATATCTACCAAATTGTTTATAAACAAAAATCATTAAATGACAAACTCACTAAAGAACTATAACTCAATGAATTATATTCATAAAAAAATGAGAAATTAGTGAGGATGCCAAGATGCATATCCATTAATAAGTCTAGAAGACAGTTATACTATAAGACAATGGAATCATAAATGATATTAAAATTCCTTTTCTCATTGTGTTTTATTTGTTAATTATTTTAAAATTTGGGTAAATTGGAAAACCTTAGGCTGCATTATATGTATGTATGTATACAGAGAAGAACATAAATTATATATACAACTTAAGAGAATTTTCACAACATGAGTATACCTGGGAAATTGGTACCCAGGAAGAAACATCAATTCTTCTTTCCCACCATATTCTCTTGTAGTAATTAAGTCACTAGCTGTTGATTAATTTTGCTTGCTTTTCTACTTTGATAAACAAAATTATGTAGTCTATATTCTTTATGGTCTTGTTTCTTTCAACAATATGATTATGAAATTCATGTTGCAGCATATAGAGGTAGTTCATTTTATTGATAGGTAGTATTTCATCATGTAATCCATCAGAAGGTTAATTGATCATTTTACTGGAATGAAAATGGAATATTTCAAGCCCCCTTTGACAAATTTAGCCTTATTAATTATGCAAGTACATCTGGAGCTTATCTGATTTGCTGGCTTTGTTACAATTTTAGTCTTACATTCCATCAGTGTTTCATTTCTTATGGTTTAAAAGTACAAGAAAGCCTTTGAGGGACTGTCTTTGAGGTTTTAAGAGTAGCTTATATCAGCTCATTTAATACTTACTCAAAAGACCTTTTTTTGTGTGTGTGGTACGGGGGATTGAACTTAGGGGTGCTCTTGTACTGGGCCTTATTCCTAGCCCTCTGACACTGTCTTGTTAAGTTGTCAAGGCTGGCCTTGACCTTGTAATTCTCCTACCTCAGCCTCCCAAGTAGTATTCTTCAGACAAGTGGATTTTTGGTGTGTGTGTGTCGGGGGGGTAAGTTATTGCTGGTTTATAAAGTAGTGGTAGTGTTTTTCGTTTATACCTGCTAGCAAATCAATAAAACTATACTTTTGTTCTTTTAGCCCTGGTTTCCTGAGGTTTGTGAGGGTTTTATGTGGTATGTCTTCAGATGAGAGGAAAGCATTCCTGCAGTTTACTACTGGTTGTTCAACTTTGCCCCCAGGTGGACTGGCAAATCTGCATCCCAGGCTCACGGTTGTGCGCAAGGTACAAAAACTCTAACTAGTGGGGAATCCAAGTGGAATTTAGTTACATTATGATTGAAGGGAAGAAAAAATATTTAAGCCTATGATCTTCTGTTATTTTTACTTTCTTTTTGTAGGTTGATGCTACTGATGCAAGCTATCCATCAGTCAATACATGTGTGCATTATCTTAAGTTGCCTGAATATTCTTCAGAGGAGATCATGAGAGAACGCTTGCTAGCTGCTACAATGGAGAAAGGCTTTCATCTTAATTGAGTTTGAAGTGCAATGGGAGACATCAGAGACTTTAAAAATACTAGTGAAGCCTCTTGTGTTTGTGTGCAGAGAAGTGTATGATCCTCCACGCTAATGACATTTGCCTTTGTTTCCACCATTAAGGCTTTAAGAACATGTGGAATAAGTTTGTTAGCTGCTAATGATAAAACCAATCCTTTAACAACTCAGCCAGCAAGTATATAGCACAGAACACTGTGTTGCTTTACAAGGGCTTATGTGACTGGAATAAGGTGGTCCTACTTGACTGTTCCAAAGAGCAGCTTCTCAGATCTTCAGTGTTCACTGGTAAATTTCTAACAGTGTATTTGTGTAAAGTTTGTCATTTCATACCCCACACACTACAGTTGCCATCACTGATCTGTTTTGCTGGCTTTTAAGCTACTTTTGGTCAAAAATCCTGCTTCCTTAAAACACAGAGTTAATGAGCATCTCAAGCTTTTTCTTTTCCTTTTTAATGATGCCTGCACTATCAGAGTATTCTAGTGTTCTCTCTTTTTGTTTGGCATATAATCATGCACAATCTTTTTATTTCTTTGAGGTAGGAGTATATTTTTATTTCCTAAATGCCATACTATAAAGATCAAATTCTTAAATGAGTATGTGCAGCTCAAAAATAAAGATATATTAAGGGGGGAAAACACTGGTCTTAGGTGCAAGGCACACTTAAAGCAAGTTTTATGTTTGGTTGTATTTTCTTTGTATATTATAAACATTTATTTAACATGTTGCAGTTTGAAGTAAAAAATTTCCAAAATGTATGCTCAACAATAATCATTAAAATGTTTGCAGCGTACAAAACTGTGTCACGACTATTTCACTTCAGTCATCAGACCTAAGAACTTAACTAGATACTGTCATTTTGAATCATTCAAATTCAGTTTTCTGAAATTACTACATGAAAAAAAACATTACTTTTCTATAGTAAATATACTTACTGAACTTGAAAGACTGGAAGAAATTTTCACATATTTTGACCTTACCGTTTTGTTGTCTTAAGGTATTCTTCAACTAGAAATGGCCAGTTGTTTGTGTTACCTTTTTAAATTAGCAGATCTGCTATTCACCTGTGGAAGTCTAAAATCAATGATTTTTAAATGTGTCAATACAAAAAGAAATAACCAGTATATTGCTATTTCTTGGTTTTAGAGAAGGGGCTATATTTCCATTTACTATACTCCTATTATTATCTGTGCATATTGGTGAAAGAAATGTCACTAGGCCTGATTATCCCAAAGAGCCTTTGTTTTAAGGCACTAAATGCATGTTTGAAATAACCCAATATTTACTTTTTAAAAGGTACATTACCTTTCTACATTAGAAGACATAGTTCCTTCTATAGTTAATGATTTTGGTAGTCATCTTTCAGTATCCTCGGAGGATTGGTTACAGAACATCTCATGGATATCAAAATCTGAGCATGCTCAAATATATTACATAAAGTGATGTAGTCCTTGCATATCACATGCACTTCCTCTTGTATATTTTAAATCATCTGTAGATTACTTATAATAACCTAATACAGTGTAAATGCTATATAAACATTTGTTATTGATAAGATTATAGGCATATTTTTTACCCCCCTAATAATGTCACTCACTGTTGGTTGAATCCACAGATATGAAACCAATGGATTTGAAGGGCCAACCATATTGTTTTTATTTGCTGCATGAGAATATTGTGATTGTATAATCAGAGGCAACATTTAAAATATTTCATCTCAATGTCAGCTTCACAGATCCCTGTGAGTCTAAAAGTTAAAGTATAATAGCAATACTTAAATGTATAACCTGTTTCAGTCCAAAAAGTGTAGTGGTGGTAGTTTATTCAATAAATTCTTGAATACATGACTAAACCTTTATACTAGGGTTAGAATTGACATCCAGCTTATGTGTGTAGTATTGCCATTATTTAAGTATCTAAAATACCTGTTAATTGTCAACTTTTACTAATATTGGCCTGGCAAAGGGGTTGGTAAACTATGCCTGCCACCCATTTTTATATGGCCTGAGAACCATGTAACCATGAGGGTGTTTTTAAATTTTTTAATTGGTTGAAGAAAATGAGTATTTTATGATATGAAAATCATATGAAACTTAAATTTCAGCATAGGTTTTATTAGAGCACATATTCATTCATTTATATACTACTTATGCTTGCTTTGTACATAACATTAGAGTGGTGTAGTTAGCACAGACCATATGGCTCACAAAGCCTAAAATGTTCACTGTATCTCCTTTTTCAAGTTTGCTGAGCCCTAGTCTAGCAAGTTGCTACTGTAGGTAAATTGATGAGTTTTATAAAATCAGAACTGTTTACTAAATATTTTATGTGTGAAAAGTGAAAGTATCTTACTGAAGTGAGATGATTTCATAGCCTATAGGTAAAATAGTCACATTACAGTTTATTTTCAATGAGTCAAGTATTGTGAGGATCATCTACTAGGGTCTCCACATACAACATGTTATTAAATATTTTTTCCTGTGATATCTGCCTAATATTTTTTAAGCTTATTATTCTCTTAAGGTGCTAAAATCTGTGCCAAGATGTAATTCCACTACTATTTTGGTGTGACCCAAAAATTAATTTTGTTCACTCCCTAGCTGCTTCTGGTGTACCAGTTTCGCACTTATCTGAATGTGCTGCTGATTAAATGCTTACCAACTAGGACAGTGTTTCCCAACTAATGTGTCTCAGAAAGACCTCTAAAGCACTTACATTGATGTAGACGGGCTTTCCTCAGACCGTGGCAACTTAATACAAAGCTGTATCTTTACACACCTACAGCTAGCTTATTGTTCCCACACTCCATAAGCTTTCCCTCTGCCTTCTTTTTTTTTTTTTTTCCCTCTGCCTTCTTGATGAGTCCACAGCAACTCAGGTTTGCCTTGGGAATCCACTGCGGCTAGTTTTCTGGGTCTTTGCGGATGAAAACTGAAATATGTACATAGACTTTTGGAAAAGGATAAAGAACTTAAAGCCTCCTCATTCCTTCCTCAGACTTACACAAAAGAGAATAGCAGTATTGCATAGTTAGTCCCTAGAATGTTCATTTATGTCCTATTCTGGAAAACTGAGTGTTGTAGTTGAAAGAACTCTTAAAACATTACATAGGAAGATATTTAATGTTTCTCTCTCTGTCCTCCTCCATTGCACCTGTCCTCCTGTGTATATATAAATACTTTTAACAAAGACAGTTCCGTATTTTTCACTGTTGCCTCAGTGGTGAAAGCACATCAAAAGGTTTTTGGAGATATAGGACGTTGTTCTATAGGACTTCGTATTTTGCTTCTGAGATATCCTAGGAGGAGCTAAAGGAATAAGAAGTCATTTTATTCCAAACTGAGCAGAGCTAGTCTCTTGCATATTATTTTTAAACTTTGAACTAAAACAAATTTCATTAACAACCTTATTTGTAAGAAAAACCCTTTAAAATGTGGTATAAATGATAGTTGTAAGGGTTCTCTTCTAATGTTTTATTTGATAGTAACATTACAGAGTTAATCATATGACGGCATTGTAATTGCTAACTGCCCTAGAAATGGAATCAAAGGCTTTTAGGAACTGGAAAATAAAATTTAATTCTATAATCTTCTTTAGGTATGTGTTATAGTAATATTTATTAAAAAGTAATTTTTATTAAGTTTTTTTAAGGAAAACAACATCTAGAAGACTGTTTTAAATCAAAATGCAACATGTTTAAGTCAACTTACAAATTTTATTGTCTAATAGACAACTGCCACACATTCTTCTTACCACCATCCTACTATTCCTGAATTTAATTTGCAAAGGGAAGCAGAGACCAAAGAGGATTTCTTAGGTACTCAATACAATTTGAAGAAGTGGGAAAAAAAATATACTTACAGTTACTGAAAATAAAACTTGCCTCAGTTAAGAGATTTTTCTTTGTACATATTTTAAAATAGCTTTATTTTCCATTTAGAATGTGGGAAATACCTATTTATATTGTTTGGAAGGGTACCCCATTTCGTAATAGGTAGTCTTCCAGATTCTTTTCAAATGGTCTTCACATTTCCTATGAATCGATGCTATCTGGCAGAGCCTTCTCTTCAGCTTTCTGACATCTTATCAAGAATTTGTAGAGGGGCAAGAATTCTTGCCCGATTAGTTTCCACAATGCAGCCATTTAACACCATCTCGTCCAAAATGATGTGTACTTTATCCAAATTAAACATTATCTAGGGTCATATTAAGGAAATTAATTTTAGAGTTATAAAGATGTCAACATTTAATAAATAATAAGTTGTAGCTTAGCTTGGAATTTCCCCAATCTAAAATAATCTTAGCATGAGGGTTTTTTAGATAATTTCTGAAATTAAAATTGGTATCCAGAACGGGCTGTAGCTCAGTGGCACAGTGCTTGCCTAGCACATGGGAGGCACTAGGTTCGATCTTCAGCACCACATAAAAATAAATAAAATAAAGGGATTTTGTCCATCTACAACTACAAAGAAAAGAATTATAAAAAATAATAAAATTGGTATTTGAAATTATTATGTTGGTATACACATAACTAAGCTAACAGCGTTAAATTAGGCATAGAAATGTAACAACTACATTTTTTAACCAAAGGGAGAAAACCTATTAAGAGCTGGAGAACAAAAGCAAGTAACTTTTGCCAAGAGAATAAATAACCTCACCTCAGGAGCAAAATCTTCTGGGACAGTAATAACAATAGCAATGATCTGTTAAATATTCGTTATGTTCCAGGCATTATGTTGAGTGCTTTTCATATATTAATATATTCTCATTTTATCTAGGAGCAAACAGCTTAAAGCCATTGTCCAAAGTCATACAAGTGGTATATGTCAAGAGTTGGAATTTAGGCCCAGAGTTTGGACTTAACTGCTCTGCTTTTCAGGCTTTTCAGGAAGGGCCTAAGGCTTTGGAGTAGACACCCTCCCTCAGATCCCTCTCCATCTCTACCCCAAACAGTGTCTTTATAGCAAAGTAGAAAGAGATTATTTATTTTTTATTTTATTTTTTTAGAGAGAGAGAGGGGAGAGAGAGAGAGAGAATTTTTTAATATTTATTTTTTTTTAGTTCTCGGCGGACACAACATCTTTGTTGGTATGTGGTGCTGAGGATCGAACCCGGGCCGCACGCATGCCAGGCGAGCATGCTACCACTTGAGCCACATCCCCAGCCCAGAAAGAGATTATTCTCTCAAGAATCCCCTTCATTTGAGTACTTACCTTTTCTTTCGTGAAAGGAGAAGGGAAACTGGAGTGAGATAATGGCAATAGTTGAATGTTCCTGAATTTTATACTTTAATTAATTATTGTTTTTTGTACAGGGATTGAACCCAGGGGTGCTTTACTACTGAGCTATATCCTTGGCCCTTTTTATTTTTTATCTTGAGACAGGGTCTCACTAAGTTGAAAATCTTGCTAAGTTGCAGAGGCTAGACTTGAACTTGCTATCCTTCTGCCTCAGCCTAAGGAATCCTTGGGATTATAGGCATGCACCCTCATGCCCTGCCAGTTTTACACTTTAATATGTGGTGTTTCCACTTTAAAGACATCTATTTATGAGAAAAAAACAAAGCTTGTTTCAAATAGACATACTTCAGCAAAGAAGTGATTAAATACACTAGGGGAGTTCATAATTGAATGGTGAATCTTAGAACAAATCCTTATTATAGGAATGTTATTTTCCATAACCCTTCAGTTATCACCTGATTTTTATTTTTTTTAAACAATTCCAGATGTTCAAAGTGACATTTGCTTAGTGAAGTACATCTACAAAGAATGGGACAAACCAAACTGTGAATGACTTAGGTTTCTATTAGACTCTGTTAATATCTCATTAAGCTTTGTGCAAATAGCCCTTTAGTAGAATAAACTTTTTCAAGAGTTGATGGGAACTGTCCTTAAGTGACCCAGAAAAAAAAAAAAAAAGGTTTACTCTGATCTACCTATTAATAATGTCTTCCAATTATATAGTTGATTGCTTTTCCCACAGCCAAACTGGGACTGGAATGAATGCTAGGCCCTTGACTCAAACCTGTTCACCAGATCCAGAAGCCAGAATGTACAAGCTGAGACAAAGTGGGAATGATAGCCAGGTAAATGTTTTTTTAAAAAAAGCAGTTGAGCCAGACATAGTGGCTCATAGGGCCTGTAATCCCAGCTACTCTAGAAGCTGAGGCAGGAGGATCCAAGTTCCAGGCCAGCCACTGTAATTTAGTGAGACCCTGTCTCAAAAAAGGGCTGGAAATGTAGCTCAGTGGAAGAGGACTTGTCTAGCATACCAAAGACCCTGGGTTCAATCCCCAGTATAGGGCTGGGAAGGAGGCAGAGACTGAAAAGCACAGGAGGCTGCCTAAATAAAGGTGTACAGAATCCCCTGTTGTATTCACTGAGAGCAATTATAGTGCCTTTGAAAATGGCAACTTTTCCAAAATGATTTTCTTTTGAGTTTGAAAGAAATCTAATTTTAATCTGTTTGAATTGGTTCAAGGATCAACCTGCTCTGAGGACTGTTCCATCTTTGGTAAGAATATGTGCAGTTCAGATGTCACCTTGGGCAAATGCCCAATTGTTTTGAAATTCAGATCAGAATTTACTTACTGCTGAATCATATCAACCACTCATAGCCCCACACTCTAAGGACAAAGTCTTTCAGCCAAGTCTGAATTTCCCAACATTCTAGAAACATGAGTTACTCTGAGATCATACTGTGGGCATGTGATTGCCTGTCTACCTGTGTATCTAGTTCAAACCCTAGTAATCATGTAGCTGCTGGCACTGTATGGGGGAAACCAGACCAAATCCAATGTGAGCAGAAGACCTGGAAGCTGATTTCCTCCCTGGAATCATGTTACTCCTTTAAAATAAGGATCCAGCTGTTGTTCACATCTTGATTTGGTTTATGAGCAACTTGTACACACTGGTAAAGCCAACATTAATGGCATTTGGGCCATATGCCAGGTGAGCAAGGACCAAAAAATACCCTATATGCCAAGCCCCATGGCAATAAATACACAAACACATTTCAACTCTGACATTTGGAATAGGAGGAAGCAAGAAAGACCTAGACTGTGGGTCTCTTAATGTAGTGAGCCGAGAAGGACTATTGAAGGAGAAACTTACCTTCAGGCTATATTGAACTTGACTAACTCTAAAGATTCTTAAGGAAACTTGTTTCTTTCATAGGCTTCAAGGACCTGGCACGAACTAGAAACAGCTTCCTAAAGAGCACAGTTATTAATGTCACACTTTCTCTCAACCTTGAAACCTAAGAGCCTTTCTGAATTTCTATGTAATGTGGATTAGAGCTGAACATCTGTAGAGTTCCTGTAAGATTAGTGCTACTTGAAATGACCTTTTTAAAAATAAATTGTTTTAGTTGTAGATAGACCCAATACCTTTATTTATTTATATGTGGTCCTGAGGGTCAAACCCAGTGCTTCACACATGCAAAACAAGTGTTCTACCACTGAGCCACAACCCCAGCCCCTTGAAATCAGCTTTTTAATTAAAGCGATTGAATTCTTTATAGGCCTTACCTTGGAATTGTGATCTCTGGATCATAAAACACTTTTCTCAACATGGTACTTTAATACCGTGTTGGTCTAGTTATCCTTTAATTAAAAGTGAGAAAACTCATTCCACTGCCTTTCCTACCCCCCACACTCCCTCCCTTCTCCTCCCTCCCCTTTGCCCTATTTAGAGTTCATCTATTCCTCCCATGCTTCCTGCCCCATCCCCATTATGAATCAGCATCCTTATATCAGAGAAAACATTTAGCATTTGGTTTTTTGGGATTGGCTTACTTCACTTAACATTATATTTTCCAACTCCATCTATTTACCTGCAAATGCCATGATGTTTCTCTTTTAATGCTGAAGAATATTCCATACACACACACACAACACACAAAATATATCACATTTTCTTTATCCATTCATCTACTAAAGGACATCTAGGTTGGTTCCACAGTTCAGCTATTGTGAATTGTGCTGCTATAAACATTGATGTGGCTGCATCCTTATAATAGCTGTTTTAAAGTCCCTCCAGTATAGACAGAGGAGTGGGATAGCTGGGTCAAACGGTAGTTCCATTCCCAGTTTTCCAAAGAATCTCCATACTGCTTTCCATTGCTCTAAGTACACGTACAAAGACACAAATGGTGTGACTATGTTGTATACAACCAGAGATATAATTGTGCTATATATGTGTAATATGAATTGAAATGCATTCTGCTGTCACATATAACAAATTAGAATAAATTTAAAAAACTGAGCAACATGGACTCAGTTGAAAACTTCAAAGCAATTCCAAGAGCCCAACCTAGAAATGAAAATTTCTGACTCTGTAGACTTTGGGTTCAGGTCCTTGGCTTCTCGATTTTTTATTTTTAAGATTCTAGCTAGGCAGAGTTCTTTAATAAGTAGGGTGGGAGAAAACCTTGTAATGTTATTTATACTTTAATTCAATTTCCCATGAAAGTAGAAAAGCTGTCAAAGGCCACTATGTTCACATTTCCCACAAAAAGGTAAACACTGCAGAATACTATCATGAAGGTCCATAATAATCCTGGAGACTTTCCTTGTAGCAAGGTCTTCTGTTCACTTTTGGGCTTCTTATCACCTTTTGTTAACAAAGCCACTGAAAAGGAGTGTATCTTTTTCTTTTTAAAAAAATATTTGTTTTTTAATTGTAGTTGGACACAATACCTTTATTTATTTATTTTTATGTGGTGCTGAGGATTGAACCCAGCACCTTGCATGTGCTCCGTGAGTGCTCTCCCTCTGAGCCACAACCCCAGTCCTCCCTGCCAGTGTCTCTTTTTAAAAAGTATGTTTTCCTTAAAGACCCATTCATCTTTTGAGAAGAGCACTCTGGTGTAATTTTGCTTAAAGTTCATGCAGGCTTATGTAAATTTAAATATGAAAGCCAGCACTAGGTTAAATGAGCCTGTTGTTTTGCCCATTCCTGTAATTTCTTACAACTTGCTGTCACTAATCTTGACCAAAATAGAATCCAGAACCACAAAACAAAAAGTGGGATCCAGCAGAAGGACATGGTGGAGACAGTAGCAGATGGATATGAAACCTAGAGGGCTCAGAACACATTTAAAGGAAATAGGTGTCAAACTAAGGTTAGTGGCAGCTGGAAAAGCTCATAAGACAAAATTTTTGGATCTGGAACATTCATATCCCCTTCTCAGGAGAATGGCTGGCTCCTTTGGGGACTGTTCATATCTGAGACTTGTATCATTCACAACAGCACTGGTTTTAACTCAGGCCAGAGAAGGTTCCTGGTCCCTTGTCTCTCAATACCTGCCTTTCCCCAAGATGGCTGGCTGTATACATTCCCTCAGGCTCAGGAGCCAGCTCTCATTCTTGTAGCCTGACTTTAAATTTTACATATTTTTACAAGGAAAAAGATGCTGGGGGTGAAGCAAGTGCTCTGGCAGGTAGAGCATTTGCTTAGTCCTGCTTAGAAAACTATGAATTCCACTTTCAGATGAGTTAGCAAGACATGCTTTTTTGCCTTTTTGGGTACTGGGGATCAAACCCAGAGGTGCTTAACCACTGAGCCCCATCCCTAGCCCTTTTTATTTTGAGACAGTCTTGCTAAGTGGCTTAGGGCCTCCCTAAGTTGCTGAGGTTGGCTTTGAATTTGCAATCCTCCTGCTTCGGCCTCCCCAGTTGCTAGGATTACAAGCATGCACCACCATGCCTAGCTAAGACATACTTTTTTTTTAAATATTTTATTAGTTATTGATGGATATTTATTTATTTATTGTGCTAAGACTCAAACCAGGGCCTCACACATGCTAGGCAAGTTCTATACCACTGAGCCACAATCCCAGCACCTAAGACATTCACAGATACTTTAATAAGATTGTTCATTTTTAATTTTTTTTATATCAGATATTGAACCCAGGGGCACTTAAGCACTGAGCCACATCCCCAGCCATCCTGTTTCAGCGTCCCAAACTGCTGGGATTACAAGCGTGTAATACCTGGCAAGATTATTCATCTTTTTGACTCCTCTAACTAAAGACATGTTTCTCTAAAACTTTTCTCTTACTCACAAAGCTTTGACAACACCAAGACTACTAGCAACAGGCATTTTAAAATGTTTCCTTAGAGACTAAATTTCCACAGTCTACAGATGATTAGTAATTTTTTTTTTTTTTAAAGTATCAAATTTAGCTGGGCATAGTGATACCTCAGCACTCTGGAGGCTGAGGAGGGAGGATCACTTGAGCCTAGAAGTTCAAGACAGTCTGAGCAATACAGGGAGATCCCCCTGCCCCCTGCCCCCCCCCACACCAGAAAACAACTTTACTGAATTTATAACCCTTGAGTCAAGCACTCTGGAAACCTAGAGGCAGTTGCAATTCTGCCATACAGTAACTGTCTGGACTGAGGACATGAGAGAACCTCTTCCTCTAAAAAGCAAGGTTTAACATAATTGTGTGTTCTTTCAACTCCAAAATACTCAGCTCCTGACTCTAACCTTTGAAGGAGAGGACTGTTCTTTCTGGTAATACCAACCCATTCTTGAAGTAGTTATATGCTGTAGCATACGTCAAAAGAAATCCTTTTGTAGTCACTTCATTAACTGATTATCAATTTAACTTTCTAAGAGAACATGTAGAGAATTTCAGTTCAGTGAGAAGCTGTCCTCTCAATATGGGATGGCTTCCTTGAAGAATGTTTTGTTCTTTTGGCTTTTATTTCTGTTGCCCCTGGTTTGAACAAGTACTTTTGCAATTTCTCATTAAATTAGGCTGAGATTATCTCCAATGGAGAGAAGTTTCATTCTGGTTTCTGGACCTCTAAAGGTATGTAAGACTTTAGGAAGTCCTGATCAGCACCTACCTGCAAGTCTCGGTGGTGCCAATCACTGCTGCCTTCATGCCACCCTTCAAGAAGCATCTTGCTAGATGCTGGCTGAGGCATGGGGCATAGAGCACTGAGACCCTTCCCTATACCTTGACCCGCAGCAGCCATAAACAGAGGATGAAGCAGGCTGCTTTCATATTACCCATAGGAGCTTTAGGGTTCTAGAATCAATCACCTTTTGGGATTTATAAAATAAAAACAAACATTCTAAAAGGGTTTTCAGACAAGAATACATTGTGGCATTGTACAGTGGCATATGCCTGTAATTCCAGCAACTTGAAAGGTTAAGGCTAGCTCAGTAACTTAGTGAGAACCTGTCTTAAAAAATAAAAAGGGCTGGGGATATAGCTCAATGGTAAAGCACCCCTGAGTTCAATCCCTAGTACCCCTCCCTCCAAAAAAAGAATACATTGTGGATTCTAGGCCTAGCTTATATTTGTGTAGTAGAGGGGACACAACAGCATGCATAGGGATGCTAGTTCGCTTCTCTTCCCATGCATGTATGGGACATCCCAATTACCCTGCCTGAGTACTGCTTTGTTATTCTTGCTCCCAGTCCTGGGGTGGGGATGGGAGAAATGCCTCCATAGGCCCTACTAGCAGGCTCTGGAATGTCTGGCACCTGAAAAGCCAGAAAGTGGAGGGGGAAGGCCTTTAGGATTCAGGTCAGCATCCTTGTGCCATGGGACCAGGAGTAGGGGGGGTTGGGGTTGCTGCTGAAGCAGAGCAGAATGGGACCCAAGAAAAAGACTGGTTGTCCAGGTCAGAAGGCATATAAATGTGTTCCATTACAGCCAAAATAAAACAAGTGTTTCAGCCTCTGTAAAGGCAGCAAATACCAAAAAGGCTGTTGAGGTTTTCTGTACCTTCATGTATACAATAGATGATTACCAAATTGAGGAGGCGTTGGTACATCTCCCAGACAGTGCTGGTCACTGGTGCCATCCTCTGATCATGGAGCAGAGGGGAAGGCAGGCCATTCCTTTCAGTTTGAATCACCTGGAGAAAAGCAAGCCTTCTGGGAATCCAGAGCAGGCATACGGGGGAGTCTCATCAGTTGGTTCTTAAACAAATCAATCTTAGTTCATGAAATTTGAAGTCTTGAAAAAGTCTACCAAGCTATGAGATGGGGTGAACTTTCCTATAGAAATGAGGCCTCCTAAGTCCTCAGGCAGCATTTCAATCCAGTGCAGGGAAGGGACTTTGAAGAGTACAGGAGCCTGTTCACAATTGTGAATGATTTAGGTCATTGCTGTGCCTGGTCCCCAGGGGGCAATCTGCTCCACCTGACACTATGTACCAGAGGGTTTCACTTACTGGGATGGGAGGGTTTTCAACAAGTCAGATTTTCTGTCCTGGTTTTTTGTGTTTGGGTCATTTCTTTTTTAAATCCCATCTGTCTTGCTCTGTAATGTTAGTTTTACTAGAATTAGAACAGGCCTATACTAGAGAGAAATGCAAATGGTGTATTCTATTTTCTCAAAGTCCAACCTTGTGGGCTCTGAGAAACTTCCCCATCCTTTAAAAGCATCAGGATGGAAAAGCTTCTGTGAGGATGGGAAGGACAGTAAAAAGAGACAGACATTATTACCCTAAATGCATGCATGACTCACTACATGACTGGAGTGACTCTGAACCATGTACGGCCAGAGGAATGAGAAGTTGTGCTCCATTTACCATATGTCAAAATGCATTCTACTGGAAAATAAATCAATAAATTAAAAAAAAAAGAAGAAGAAGAAAACTTCTGGAGAAAAAAACTGAATAAGTGAGTGACACCTTGGGACTTTCATGAGGTTTTCACTTCCCTCTCCTCTTGCTGTACCAAACCAAGCCTTAAATCATGGCTGCCCTAGGTGTGCTGACAAGGAAGTCTTTCTGAAGGCTGAGAAAACACAGATTATGTGCTCTGTATATTGGGAAAACCAGCTCCTGATTGCAATTATGATAGTTACTTGTTTTCATCTTTCAATCCCAAAGTCTGGCAGAGCAGACCTGAACAATGCTAGCTGCTCCAGTATGTCCTGCTTACATGCTAAAGAAAGATGATACAAAATGTATGACTCTAACTGGAGGGCACAGGAAACTATAGTTGAGGCTCTAAAAGGTTCCCCTCTATTTCTGTTATGGACTGGTCTGCAGAAGTTCTCCTGGACAAAAGAACTACGTAGCAAGCAGAGGAAAGTCATGGGTTTTGGATTTTTTTTTTCATAAGGCTAAAGGTGACAACCTTTTATAAATGTCACAGAAGAGAGGTGTCTATGTAATATAAAATAAATATAAAACTTGGTCAGAGAGAAAGGGAGGGCAAAAATAAAAACCATGTAAAATGAAAGGGAAAGGGCTGGGGATGTGGCTCAAGCGGTAGCGCGCTCGCCTGGGATGCATGCGGCCCGGGTTCGATCCTCAGCACCACATACCAACAAAGATGTTGTGTCCACCGAGAACTAAAAAATAAATATTAAAAAATTCAAAAAAAAAAAAAAAGAAAGGGAAAGATACAAATTATGTGTCTTGGTAGGGAAATTAAATTCAAACTAGAATGCTAGAGATCATTACACAGGTATGTGTCAGATAAGAGCAGGATACAAAGACAAGTACACCTATCTCTACTTCCAATAAAAATCTAGTTAATGTCTGACACATCAATACAACTAATCCAACTATACTATATACTCTGTTACATCTGATTCACTTTAATTTTCTGGGTTTCTAGACTTATAAGACTTCCTGCTGTAGGTGTGAAGTTATTTAGCTTATTTACCTGGACTCATGGAGATTCCAACTGAGAGGCTGCTAAAACTCTTCTGTGTAGTTCTCTCATTTTGAGATGAGGGGTTGTGTGCCTTGTCCAATACATACAGCTACTTAATGGATATTGAGTTTCTGCACTCCTAACAAAGTGCCTATTAGCCCTAGCCATCTTTCTGATTTTTAAATCTAAAGCCTTTTTCCCCCTAACTCCTTTGTACAAGTAGGAAAATATTTATCTTGAATTGCTTTAAACAATCTAGTTAAGATAGAGTGTTACTCGGCTGGGATTGTGGCTCAGTAGTAGACCACTTGCCTAGCATGTGTGAGGCACTGGGTTCGATGCTCAGCATAGCATATAAATAAATGAATAAAATAAAGGTCCATCAACATCTAAAAAAATGTTTTGTTTTGTTTTTAAAAAAAGAGAGTTTACATGCTGAATAAAAATATGGACATATTTCCTGGTCTTGGGTCTCCTAGGTCAAAGGGATGGTAGATTTAGGTCACTTACCACCAGAGGGCACTCAGTTTTTCCCAGTTAAAGAAGCTTCCAAATTCTGCCTATAAATGTATTTTATCAACAGAGTATTTCCTATCATCATAACAGGTAAATGGTCATTCCCCAGAATATCAAGTTGATGTAAACATACTGGTTCTTGGCATAGGTGTCTAATTTATATATAGAGACAAACATATGAATGTATGTATACACATAAACATTAGTTATAATTAATATATATTTGTTATGTACTAAATATATTTTAGTAGATATTTATCACAATTAATGTTACTATTTTAGATTCAAGCTTGATGGATTTTCAAAGGACTTATTTATCCCTTTTCAGATTTTTTGAAGAAAAATTAAATTAAATTAAAAGTCAATATTCCTGGGTAGGGGTTATGGCTCAGTGGTAGAGTGCTTGCCTTGCATGTGTCAGGCACTGGGTTCAATTCTCAGCACCACATATGAATAAAATAAAGGCCCATCAACCAACTAAAAAAAATATTTTTTAAAAAAGTCAATATTCCTCTAGAGCACTCACACAAAGCCTAGTGGGTTTCTGCCAAAATCTGTAGGTCTATAGTATTCTAAGCAATATTTGTTCTTGGGGGTCCTTGAGCATTTTTGTTTTAAAAGAAAGAAAAGGAGAACTTTATCTGCTATAAAAGGAATACAAGCCAGGCAATTTCCTTAACCCTCTAGTTTATCAACCCTGAAGGCCTTCTTCTGACCATGAGGGGATTTCTAGAGATTTATACCTACATTTCTGAAAACCCATTCTCTCTCTCTGAAGATGAAGCCCCTTCTGGCTGTTATATTCATTTTGAACAAGTTTATTCCATGTGCTTAAAAGAAGTTACTATATAATAGTTATTATTAACAAATGCCATAACATATCCCTGTCTGGGGGAAAAAAAGAGTCTTAAAAAAAATTGTAAAAAAGGCTGCGGTAGGATTATGTGAAACACCTGCACCTCTGGCTGTCCTGTCAGTTGCTGATGACAGACATTCTGGAATCTGTTGAACCGTTTTCCTGCCCCATGGCACTTCTGCTTTGCCAAATACTGTGGAAAACAGTATTGAAAAAGGATACATCTAGTTCACTCTGGAAAAGAGAAAAAGAATGCACAGGTAAGAAGGACATACAGGGACTGGACACTCTGAACACAGGCAGCAACTGCTCTGCCTCCAAGCCTAACAGCAGCAGGAGAGGCTGCTGCTGTATATACAGAAGCCTAAGCAAGAGCATGAACCCTGACTTGGGTACTGCAGCTAAAAACAAACAAAACAAAACAAAACAAAACAAAAAACTGCAGACTAGAAGAATTTTTGAGGGCAGAATAATTCATCTTCAGAAAATACAGGACATAAACTGAGCACAGTGGCACACACCTGTAATCCCAGCAACTTGGGAGGTTGAGGTAGGAGGCCAGCCTTGGCAACTTAGGAAAACCCAGTCTCAAAATAAAATAAAAAGGCCTGGGGGTGTAGCTCAGTAGTAGAACACCCTTAGGTTCAATCCCCAGTACCACCAAGAAAAAAAAAAATCAAGGGAATAATCAACTAACTCAACCTTTACAGATGGTAGGTAATTTGATATGTGTATCAGAAGCCTCAGCAATGTGCTATACCCTTTGAATCCATTGATTTTAGCTATACACATCTTACCTAAGGAAACAATCAGACAATGGTATGTGATATGATATTCACAGTGAGGCTGGTAAGTGTCTATTAAGGTGAAAAAAATTGTGTCTGTACTGAACAAGTACAAACTTTTATCCTCCTGTCATTAATAAAATGATTAAAACTATTTACATAGCATCAATTTGTACTGGGTATTATAAGTAATCTAGAGATGATTAAGAGTATGTGAGAGGATAGGCACAGATTACATGCAAACACCAAGCCATTTAATATAAGGAACTTGAACATCTGGGGATTTGAGTATCCATCAGGGTAGGATTTGTCCTGGAACAAATGCCCCACAGATATTGAGGGATGACTATATGACTTGCACCTATGTATGTAGAGATGCATGTTCTAGAGATACAGACAGATATATAAAGTTTAAGAGGAAATGTACTTAGCAGCATTTATTACTTAGTGATGGCCTACTGATACTCCTTCCCCCACTTTAAAAAAATGCTTAATTTTTTTAGAGTAGTTTTAGGTTCACAGTAAAATTGAGAGGAAGGTACAGAGATATCCAATGTATATATACCCTGCCTTCACACATGCATGAATGTTGTGTCACCCTGTCACCAGAGAAGTGTCTTTGTTACAACTGATGAGCCAACATGGACACATCACTGCTGTGCTGTGCAGAGTCCACAGTTCAAATTAGGGTTCACTCTGGTGTTGTACAATCTGTTTCTGGACAAATGTATAATGGCATGTAGCTACCCTCCTCTTTCATTCTACTTATATGTATTTAAATTTTTTTCAATCAAAATAGATATTTATATAATGCAAAAGTCTCAGAGGGTGAAAGGACTTCAGGTCTGTCAAATGTGGCATTGAAACCCCTGCTACATTTTCCTCAACAGCAATAGCCCTCACCTCTGTGGAAGTGCCTTCTTTGAAGTTAATCGGTTTGGCTTTTGGTTCTTAAAATGTGATGCCGAGATGCTGCTTTCAGCCGAGACAGCATGAGACAGACCTCTAAATTTAAAATCTGGAAACTCTTCTAAGATGAAAAATAGCCTCAGAAAGCATGTTTAAAATTCACAAACCTAAAAATAAATCTTAGATGACAAAAGCACTCTCGATGAGTGGGACAGATCCTGTTTTCTTTCCTATAGTACTCTCCTCTCTTCCTCTTCTTTTTGGTATGGTTTCATCCTAAACTAGGTCATCCCTAGTGCAGTCCAAGTCCTGCGTACTTGCCTAGCTTAAAGTAAATTTTAATCTTTACTTCTGTGGTTTATGTGGTCACTGACTCTCTCTCCCTAAAATTATAGCTACAATTCAACAATGTGCTATTTATTTTTAGTTACTGAATATAATAATAATTTTTTAAAAAAACAATGATAGTGCTTGTACTCACTTTTTATTTTCCCAAGTTAAAGACATTGTTGTTTTCAGAAATTATAATCTTCTTGGTGTGTGTTAACTTAAAATAGCTAATCATTGCCAGCCCAGAATCACAGACCCTGACTAGCAACCAGTCTAGCTTAACATGAGAGTGGTCACCAGGAGATAAGTAGGAGCTAGAGCTATATTGTTCAATATGGTAACCACTGTGCTAATGTGGTGATTTAAATCTATTTATTTATTTATTTATTTTAATATTTATTTTTTGGTTATCGGCGGACACAGCATCTTTGTTTTGTATGTGGTGCTAAGGATCAAACCTGGGCCCCACGCACGCCAGGCGAGCGCGCTACCTCTTGAGCCACATCCCCAGCCCATGATTTAAATTTAAATTAGTTACAGTTAACTAGCACTTAAATTTCAATTCCTCAGTTACACTAACCACATTTCAAGTGTTAAAAGCCACACATGACTAGTGCCTACCATACTAGGTTGCATGGATACAGAACATTTCTGACATTGCAGAAAGTTTTATGGACAGTGCTGGTCTGTGGTACTGTCTCCAAGCAATCAACAGAGAGATATTTTTAAAGCCAGTCCCAATGCTGTCTGTTCCCTAAGGGCCTGTCTTGGGAATGGCCTGACCTCTTGACCTCTTCAGCTTTGGAGGGCACCAATCCCTTCCTGGACAGATGTCCTGTCTCACTGCAGGCCACTATCTTCTTAGCTTCATTCCCTGAATTAGGAAATCACTGACAGCAAACTTCAGGAACTAAGGTAATGGTTCAAAAACTTGAACATGCATCAGAATGAGGGGGCCTCCACCCAGAGTTTCTGATTCAGTGGTCTGAAGTGGGCTCAGGATTTGTATTTCTAATTATGTTTCCAGTACTTCCTGCGGCTCCAGGAACCAGACTTTAAGAACTACCACACCAAGGCAACAAAGACTGGCTAGTTGATTGGCCCATGAAGATGCTTGCCAGAATTCAATGCTGGCCTTAGGAGTTTGACTGAAGATATAACTTCTGAATGAGTTTTGCCTTTTGCAGGTTTTGGTGCACTCAATATTATTAATTATGGATTCGACTCCACTATTGCCTCAGGAAGAAGTTTGGAAAGAATTCCTTCCTAATCCTTTTACATAAAAGCAAAGTTAAACAAACAACCTTGAAAAATAATTAGCCTTTACCATTGCTACTACCAAAGAATGTCTACTCAAGGCTTAGGAAGGCCTATCATAGCAAGTAAACCATATTCACGTGTTTTTGTTTGTTTGTGGTTTTGGGGATCAAACTCAAAACCCAATTGATTCTTTTTTAAGACTGGTTTTCAAGCTAACTGCAAGCTACAGTAATCAATATTGTAAAGGACTAGCATAAGAATAAACATATAGATCAATGGAATGGAATAGAAATGAGAGTCCAAAAATCAGCCCTCATATTTATAATCAAATGACACACAATAAAGGTACCAAGACAATTCACTGGAGGGAAATAGTCTTTTCAACAAATGGTATTGGTCCATTAACTGACAAATAGATAAAGAAAATACGGTATATCCATAAAATGGAAAATATTGCATAATGAAAAGTAAAAGGGCTGATATATGCCATAACATATGGATCTTAAAACAATATGCTAGTTAAAAAAAAAAAAACACACTAGGCACAAAGACCACATTTTGTAAAATTCTATTTATCTAAAATGTCTAGAACAGGCAATGCATAAAGACACAAAATAGATTAGTGGTTACTCAAGGCCTGGAATAGGTGAAGGGGAATACTTAGGGGAAAATGCTAATGTGCATGATGTTTGTTGGATGATGAAATTTCCTTAAATTGTGGTAATGATCTTCAGGACTATGTAAATACAAAAACCCAATTATACATTTTAAATGGACAAATTGAATAGTATGCAAATTATATTTCAATATATCTATTAAAATAAAATAAGGGGGATTGGAGTTATAGCCCAGTAGTAGAGGACTTGCCTAGCATGTGTGAAGTACTGGGTTTGAATCTCAGCACCAAATATAAAAAAATAATTAAATAAAGGCCCATCAATAACTAAAAAAATATTTTAAAAAAGAAAATAAGGATGGCTAGAATGGAACTCATATATTCCTAAAGGGGAGCTGAGTTTTCACCCTTAAAGCAAGGGTTTGAATGAAAATGATTCTTAGGGGCTGGGGTTGTGGCTCAGTGGTAGAGCACTCGCCTAGCATGTGCAGGGCCCTGGGTTCGATCCTCAGCACCACATAAAAATAAATAAATAAAGATATTGTGTCCAACTAAAAAATAATAGATATTTAAAAAAAAAAGAAAGAAAGAAAATGATTCTTAATGTGAAAAGGTACTGTTGTCTTTGGATGGAAAGCAGAGGAAAGAAGAGAGTAAATTAGACAATAAAATTTTGTAACTAAGTAAAAAGAATTAAAAACTAAGAGGTACATAGCTTTTTAAGAGCTGAGCCTTGAAAAATACCTAAAACATATATAAAACTATATACAAGTTTGCAAATATGTTGGATGAGCCAGAAGGAAAGATAAAGAAAATGTAACATCATTTGAGTTTTAACTTTTACACATTAAAGCTCTATATTAACAAATAATCTTAAGCTATACCCAACATGACCTAATTTCTAGAAAACTGGGTTCAAAAAACAAAAATACTTTTTAGTCATTAGACTTACCACTCGGCTGAAGTACTCGTCTAAAACTTCCACAAAATTGTGGATGAATTCATAAATAGCCATCTCATTCTGAAATAAAAGAGGAAGATGCAATGAATTTTAGCATGGCCCTCAAGCAAATCAGACACAGAAATGGCCAGTCAGTTCCCAGGTTTTAGAGCATGTGACCAAGGGAACAAATGTGAGCAAAGTAACTTTCCATTGACCAATATTCAGAACAGTTCTACTTCTCCCTTATTTAAAAGATGCTTATTAATGAAAGAAATGGAGAAGACCTTAACCTCTAAAATTTCTTTGTGGTCAATGTTGAATCTGACCCAACTGAAACTTCAGATTCCAGTGTCAAGGCTTTGTGTTCTACTTCCTGACTTCATCACCTACTGGCTCACGCATTTTCCAGATTCTTTGCACCATCATTTTTCTGTCTGTCAAGATGGGGAAACCACTCAAAGTGCCTTATGGATAAAAGCAATCAACTGAGATTTCAGAACATTTTATATTTGAAATACCTGGAACTGGGATGAACACTCCTGAAGAGGAACTAACTTTAGGAGATATAAACATAGGACAATCATATAATCAGTTTGCTCTGATTTTTGATATGTAAGCCCATGTTCAGTGTCATAACTGATTGGCCTCTGTTTGTCTGAGCTACCCCACTATCTGACAGAACAAGAGCAAGGCACTGGAATTGGTTAGGATAAAGGAAGACACTAGCTAGATATGGTGGCATATACCTATAATCCCAACTATTTGAGCCCTCAAATTTGACACCAGCCTGGGAAACACAGTGAGAAATTGCCTCAAAAAAAAAAAAAAAAGTAAAAAAAAGCAGAACAGAAAAACTGGAAGGCATCTGGGATGTGGCTCTGTGATAGAGTATTTGCCTAGCATATGTGAGGCCGTGGGTTCAATTCCCAGTGCTGCAAACAAACAAACAAAACCCAGAAGGGCATTCTGGGGTTTTAAGGGCATTCGGGGGTTTTAAGTTTCTCCATTTTATAAGCTGCTCATGTAATCCAAACAAACATCCTACATATATCTCTTCCATAGAACTTTCCCACCTTGATAGAAACCAAGATCCTAGAGAAGTGCTGTGGTACATGCCTATAATCCCAACTACTGGGAGGCTGGAGGATTGTACATTCAAGTTCAAGGATTGCAACTTAGTTAGACCCTGTCTCCAAAAAAAAAAAAAAAATGTAGGGACGGGTTTGGGGGATAGGATGCAGCTTGATAGAACACTTGCCTAGCATGCTTGAAGCCCTAGGTTCAATACCCAGCACTACAAAAAGAAATTTAAGGGCTGGGGATGTGGCTCAAGCGGTAGCGCGCTTGCCTGGGATGCGTGCGGCCCGGGTTCGATCCTCAGCACCACATACCAACAAAGATGTTGTGTCCAGAGAACTAAAAAATAAATATATATTTTTTTTAAGAAGTTACAGATTTCTATATCCTTTTTTTTTTTTTTTTTGGAGCGGGGTGACTACCAGGGGTTGAAATCAGGGGCACTCAGCCACAGAGCCACATCCCCAGCCCTATTTTTTTTTAAAGGGCTTTTTTTTTTTTTTTTTTTAAGAGAGAGTGAGAGAGGAGAGAGAGAGAGAGAGATTTTTTAATATTTATTTATTTTTTTAGTTCTCGGAGGACACAACATCTTTGTTGGTATGTGGTGCTGAGGATCGAACCTGGGCCGCACGCATGCCAGGCGAGCGCGCTACCGCTTGAGCCACATCCCCAGCCCTAAAAAATAAATATTAAAAAAATTCTCTCTCTCTCTCTCCCTCTATCACTCTCTCTTTAAAAAAAAAGAATTTTAGGAAGAAAAAGAAAAAAAAAGAAACCAAATACATTCTGGAAAAGAGTCATAACAATTCTTAGGCCAGTAGGAAGAAAATGTCAACATGGGGAGGAATAAAGATCAGACTGTTATCTCTAAGTATCTTGTATTTTCCAAATACTCTCAGTATCTTACCTCAGTGTCATTAACTCCAACCACAATGAAGAGAGCTGCATATTGCCGATATATCAGCTTAAAATCCTTATATTCAATAAAAGAGCACTAGATGAAACACAATTAGATATTAGTACCTTTGGTCGATAGAGACTTCTCCAAAATGGCATGCATAATTTCTAGGTTCAGGTTGGAGTATCTGCCAATACACTCCAAGAAATACATAACATTCTCATAACATTCAGGGGACTACTTGGAAGCATCTCTAGGGGGAGTTGGAGAAACAGTCTGGGAAAAAAAGTGAGTGATCACTTGGGTTCTCACATGTACTCCTCATTCCTTTACTTGGCTATGTGGAAATCAGCAGCCAAAGCTAATGAATAACCAGCATTTTAAATTGCCTTCAATGTGAAAAGATTTTCTTTTTTCCATTTCCTTATGGATTCTTGGGAAGCAATTAGATAAGCTTGATTTGTATTTGTTAATAATCACTGAGGAGCCACATACAAGAAGTGAGTGTGTGTGTGTGTGTGTGTGTGTGTGTGTGTGTGTTTCTTTTTCCTAGATGTATAAAAATAATTCATGTAGATTCTTTTATAAATTATTTAAAGATGGCCTTCACATGAAAGATGTTATACAAAATTTCCCAAGGTAAACACTGTTTTGTATGAATTCATAACAAGCTTATACCACTGACTTGTGGACAAAACAACTCCCTTCTCCTTCATCTATTTTCCTAAAGCCAGTGGACAAAGGCATTGGGTGGATGGGAATTAGCCTGCAGGCTAAAGACACAGTAATACTCTTCCTTTGAATGTCAGAGGGTACCTGCTAAAAGGTGACTGAGCACCAACTGTATGGCTTTTTGTACTGTGATCTGTTGCTCTTGGATTCCCAGATGCACGTAGGAATAAAGCCTTAAGGTTTTGTTTTGTTTTTTAAATTGTATACTTTATTTATTTTTATGTGGTGCTGTGAATCAACCCAGCGCCTCACAGGTGTCAGGCAAGTGCTCTACCACTGAGCCCCAGCCCCAGCCCCAAGCTTTAAGTTTTGAGTATAAAAATTCTTCCATGGAAAATGCCATTTGGCAATCTATAAAATGGAGAAAATTGAAGCTTTTATTTAAAATTAGGATAGGGCTGGGGATATGGCTCAAGCAGTAGCGTGCTCGCCTGGCATGCGTGCGGCCCGGGTTCGATCCTCAGCACCACATACAAAGATGTTGTGTCCGCTGAAAACTAAAAAATCAATAGTAAAAAATTAAAAAAAATAAATAAAATTAGGATAAAGGTAAAAAGTATAGGACCATTCTGCAACTTTTGGCTCAGTAAGGTCACTGTTATTTCCATTCGGTTGGCTCTTTCAAGAAAATGCAATTTATTTGAAAAAACTGAAAAACATTTTTTTTCACAGTCTCTTAGGAGTTTCCAATATTTAAAAAAAAGTATCAAGAACTTTTGTGGGTAAAATAATGACTATGTTGATATTAGGATATTTTGTAACCTCATTATGCCAAAAGCCTAGTAGCTACTGGGTTTTTGTTTTTGGTTTGTTTTTTGGATACTGGGGCTCTAACCCTGGGGTGCTTTACTAGTGAGTCACATCTGAAGCCCTTCTTATTTTTTATTTTGAGACAGCTTCTCACTAAGTTGCTGAACCTGGCCTTCAACTCACAATTCTCCTATCTCAGCCTCCCAAATTGCTGGAATGTACCACTGTGTCCAGCACAGTGGGTTCTTTTTAAAATCTAAAATAACAGTATATTTCAAAAATACCTAAGAGTATATATATATATTTAGTCCAAAGCCTGTATTTCAAAGGGTTAACTATGAGTATAAATGCTGTTTGAAATTGTGGAGTGCCTGCATTCTGCAGAAATATTGAAACAGGAATGCTTCTAAATGTGTTTACTTAAAGCATGTGGCTATTAACAGCCCTGTAACAGTTGTTTCCATCTGACACCATAAACCAGTGTGCCATAGAAGGCCAAAGTAGTAATTCAAAGAGGAACTCTGAGATGTTTCAATTGGAAAATCAATTTAGAAGCCAAGGGAAACACATTTGCAACATGTAATGTCTGAGCACTGATTAGCTTAACATTTTATGGCTTAGTAGTGGTTTCTACAGGCAGTCTTTCTATATATGCAATGAAATGGAGAATGAAGAAAATTAATGAATGATTAATTATCATTAATAATGATAAGCTTTCTGATTTTGCCTCAGTTGTTGAGTGTTTTCCTATAGATTTGACATTTAGGACCTGGATTTAATAATTCTCTGAAGTTCTCTGTGAAAACAGACTCAGTTTTTTTTTTTTAAATTTTTTAATATTTATTTTTTAGTTTTCTTTTTTTTTTTTTTTAAAGAGAGAGTGAGAGAGGGGAGAGAGAGAAAGGAGAGAGAATTTTTAATATTTATTTTTTAGTTCTTGGCGGACACAACATCTCTGTTGGTATGTGGTGCTGAGGATCGAACCCGGGCCGCACGCATGCCAGGCGAGCGCGCTACCGCTTGAGCCACATCCCCAGCCCAAGACTCAGTTTAAAAAATTCCTTTTCAAGGGCTAGGATGTAGCTCAGTAGAAGTGTGTGTGCTTAGCATGCACAAAGCTCTGGGTTCAAGCCCCAGAATCCCTACCTCCAATTCCTATTTGTTATTCTAATACTTTTATTTAACCACCAAATTTTGGCAGGATAGATTTGCTATTTCACATGAATTTTTAACTTCTATTCCCCCATCTACATAATAAAATAGTTAAGAGCAAGTTCATTTTGCCTTTAAATCATTGGTGATGTATTTATAAGAATGATAAGCAGATAAAAATTGTCCTCTCCACAGGAATCATATTATTATTTTCCAGTACAAAATAGGTTGAATAGTCACCTCCATGACAGCCACCTGACCTTCATTTTTTGGCTTCAGAAAGCCACCTGCTATAGGCACTCCTAACAGTTCCAAGGATGAAATTCATATGAACATAAGAAAGATTATATGTACTAGCAGGAGTAAATTTAGCTGCCACTTTCATGGTGAACTGAGACAAATATGCTAACCTAAATAACAACCCAAGACTTTTCCTGGTTTTTCTTGTATTTATTCTCTTAAGGAAATATAAAGAAAGCTATGCTTCCTTTCATTTTCATTGTATTTCATTCCTTATTTTCCCTAATAGCTGTTGAAGGAATACAGTCCAGAGAAAATGATGGCCCTTGAGACTAAGTAATAACAGATCTGTCAAGGCTGAGTTGACTGCAGAGATAAAAGAGTGCTTCAGAAACTTACCTGTTCATTGGATCGAGAGAGACAACTCTTTATGACTTCTGTTTCCAGAAGTGTTCGCTTATTAATCTCCACATGCTCATAGTACTTAGAAAGTCGGGTCTGGCCTTGTTTATTCACCATAAGGAAAAATTTTATCATTTTTTTTCCTGGCCAGTGTTTTTCCAAATACAGTTTAAAAGTTATAGCAAGGGATGGCTGTCATTGGAACCTAGAGAATAGAAAAATAACAGAAAGATAAGATTAAATTTCTCAATCATATTAAGTCTGTTCTATAGATGAACCAGAAGTAAATAAAATATCATTTGATAATATTGGTCTTCACTCCTACAAACTGAATAAGGTTTTAATTAATAATAACCAAACAAATTTTCATTAGTTATCTTCTGAATCACTTTTCAGCATCCAAATACCACTACTCATATTCACTCAATTTATTAATCTGTTTTTCTGGACACCAACTTTGTGTTAAGTATCAGAAGAATAGGGAGATGAAGAGGTGATGTTTTTGATCTTCCAACTTTTACACTAAATAAAGGTGCTAAACAGATAAATAAATATCAGTAATACAAAGTGATGAATTATAACTGGGGCCATGCGTTTGCTTAGGAGCACAGAAGGAAGGAGCAAGGAATGTTGCAAGAGAGTCAAGAAGGACTTCCCAGAGAGGGGAATTTGAGCAACTACTTGAAGGATGATCTAGAAGGAGAGGCTTTAGGTTGAGAAAAAAGCTCTGGAAAGTTCACTGGTTTCAGTTCAGAGGGCAACAAGAAAGGTCTCAGAAAATTAAGCTGCTCATATATGTTAAAAAGGAGGGAAAGATCACTATAGGGCTTGGTCACCCCAATGAACATTTACAGCTATCTTAACAATGCTGTTTGGAAGATGACCTCAAAGAGTCAGTCTGAAACAGATTCAACTGTTAGAACACCAGGTAGAGGATGACTTAACAGGGCTTGATCTACTTTACCTTCTTTAAGTATAAAACATTAAATATTTGTTTTGATGAGACATCCATATATGTTTGAAAGTGAAGTTAATAATCCATAGTAAACTAAGCTCTACTGAAATAAGCAGATTGCATGGAAGAATTGTACTTTTGGCAAACGAATGGTTATAGAACTAATCAGAATCCTAGATAAGTACAGAGCCTGGGACTTAGCTATTTTGTCCAGTGTACAACTAACTAACCCTTTCTATACTGAGAAAGGGTTGTTAGTTGTACACTGGACAAAATAGCTAAGTCAAGTCCAACACCAGTGTTTTTATTTAGGGTTTTTGATTGCTTGAAATAAGAAGAATGTGTCACCTAAAAGTTTATACTACAATAAGACAACCTGGGGCTAGGGATATAGTTCAATTGGTAGAGTGCTTGCCTTGCATGCACAAGGCCCTGGGTTCAATCCCCAGCACCATCAAAAAAAAAAAAAAAAAAAAAAAAAAGACAGACCTGGCTCTCATATCATAGCTTTGCCACATACCTGCCATGCCATGTGACTCCAAGTTGCCAGGCCTTTCTGAACCAAGTTAGATGACTATGTGTAAGGTATAAGAGTGAGAGGAGTTCATATGCATTCACCAAAAGGTCTAAATGGCCTGGTATTTACGTGGTGCTACTAGAAACAACATTATGGGATAATATTCATCCTAAATTTTCTATTATTATTGTTTACCCTCCCAGCTCCTCTCTTTTTTTCAGAGGAGGTACTGGGTATTAAACCCAGGACCTTGTACATCCTAGGCAAACACCCTATACCACTGAACTACACCTCCACTCTAACATCTTTTATTTCCTAAACCCTATCAGACAGGTGGCTACTCACAATTCCAAACACTATGCTATAAAGAGCCAGGCCCCACATGGCAAAGCCTGGGGTTGCAAGCCTTCATTCACTGTGCAGAACAGGATGTTATCTAGACCAGCTCAGCCAGGGATATGACAGCTGGGCTGTGGGGGAGGCCTGTGGTCATTCACTCCCTTTTCCAGGAAGATAAGCTCACTACACTGTGGGCGGGATTGCGACAGTCTTCATGGTATTTGATCATTTGGTATTAAGTGTTACTTTTATTCTCCTTACAAATTATTGCTAGTACATTATAGTAGGTGACTAGAAAGCTAAGATAATCATTCATTCCTTCTTTCTTTTTTTCTTTTCTTAGACTTTTTTTTTTTTTTGGGTGTGTAGTGCTGAGGATTGAACTCTGGGGCCTCCTTGTACATGCGAGGCAAGCACTCTACCAACTGATCTATATCCCCAATCCCTTTTCTTTCTTTTATTCCCATTTAGCAAAGTTGTTTTAAAACCAACTTTATGATAGTTAAAAATTATAATCATATATTTAGATTTCAACTGCCAGATAAAAAAAAAAAAAAACTCTGAAAGATACTCATCACCAAACCTTGGCTTTCAATGACCTGGCTGAATTAAATGGTAAAATGAGTTGTAAAATGATCCCAATGAGATGTTACACCAAGGGATCAAATTGGTTTCCACCTTACAAGACCAGCATTCCTTCTCACTGACCTTAAGAGCAAGGACAACAAACAAGGACAGGTTAGTTCATACTCATTAGGACGAAAACTTTCACCAGAAAGTTAGTAGATTGTAGACTCAAAAGCTTGTGTGAATATATATGAAAAACAAGGAAGAATAAAGAAAGAAAAAGGCATTAGGGAAAGTACAATATAAAGGATGCTAGGATGTCCTAGCAGAGAATCTAGATGAAAGGAAGGTAAATCAAACAAGAATTTTCCTTGGTTTGGCATGAACATGTTTTGAAAGTCAAGATGAGTGAGACTGGTAGATTCATAGCAGAACATGTCCATTTCCCAGGATCCTACATGGCATAAACTTAATACTCAGAGAAAAGACAGAAGTACATATTAAACTGGGCAGTTTTCATATTTGTGATGGTGTCTTTCTGGGAGTTAGAACTGGAAGTCTTTACAGACTGTTGTCTAAAGATGGCAAATAGGTCTTGACTTGGGTGCTGACTAACTACAATGAGCTGCCCTGGGAGGATTCTGGAGCTGCATGGAAGTTCAAAACAAAGGATCCTATGAATGATTACTGCCGGTTGTGGGTTAGGAAATAGGGAGTGACAACATATGCACCTTATATTTGTCATTCCTGATGTGTACTCCCTTCATTTTGCAGATGTAGAATGAAATCCTGAATTCTGATCTCCTGACTCATAATGCTGTCTTTAATCACATTGCCTTTTTGCCTCACTCAGTGTATTACTGGCATGAAACTATCATTTATATTTAATAATGTTGCTATTCTCTTTTCTAATGCTTCTGCACAATAAATCTGGAAAATATCAAATAAATCACTGCATGAAAGAGTAGAACATGTTAGGTACAGTGGTGCACACCTGTAATCCCAGCTCAGGAGGCTGAAGATAGTGAGTTCAAAGCCAGCCTCAGCAAAAGTGAGGTGTAGAGCAACTCAGTGAGACCCCGTCTCTAAATAAAATACAAAATAGGGCTGGGGATGTGGCTCAGAGGCCTAGTGACCCTGAGTTTAATCCCTGGTACCTTCCTTCCAAAAAAGAGTAGAACATGTAGCTTCTAGAAATAAAAGTGATTAAATATATATATAGTTGTAGATGGACAATACCTTTTATTTATTTATTTTTTGTTTAAACATTTTTATTTTAGTTGTAGATGGACATAATATCTTAAACTTATTTATTTATTATTTATGTGGAGCTAAGGATTGAACCCAGCCTCACACATGCTAGGAAAGCACTCTACAACTAAGCCCCAGCCCCAGTTCCCCTTTATTTTATTTTTATGTGGTGCTGAGAATTAAATCCAGTGACTCCCATATGCTAGGCAAGTACACTACCACTGGACTACAACCTTGGCCCCAAGATACTTAATTATTTTGAGCTCAGTCTCCTGTACAATGTGAATAATAATAGTACTTACCCACTAGGTTGCTGTGAGGGTTAAATGAGTTAGGATATGTAACATTCTCAGAATAGAGCTCAACAGGTGGCAGGCAGCAAGTGCTAAAGGGCCAACATCATAAATAACATATCACTTTCCTTGGTGAATCCTTTCCTGCCTATTCTAGTCTCCTTTCCATCTACAAAGAGCTAATTATCCTGTCTATAATGTATGTGATTATTATTATTTGATTACATGTTGAAGTCCTCCATAAGAACTGTGATTCAGACTTTTTTGAGGGGTACTGTGGATTTAACCTAGGGGCACTTAACCACTGAGCCATATCCCCAGCCCTTTTTTTTTTTTTTATATATATATTTTATTTAGAGACAGGATCTTGCTGAGTTGCTTAGGGTCTTGCTAAATTTCTAAGGTTGGCTTTGAACTTGTGATCCTCCTTCCTCAGCCTTTGGAGCTGCTGGGATTACAGGAGTATGCCACCATGCCTATGTGAAACTTTTTTATTATGACTGTGACAGAGATATTTTACATTGTGATCCACTGTACAGATATGTATAAATCTGAAACAAAGGTTCACAAACACTACTTACCCATACTACTTATATTGCACTCTGATTTTTCAAAATGACATTTCATTTTGTAAAAATACATAGTTGTGAGGGATTTCTGTTACACAGATGTATGGATTGCCAGAATTCAGCAAATATAAAGACTGATGTAATTCATTATAAGTAAATTTTATACCAGAAGAAAACCAGCTACAATATTTTTTTTCCTTTCCAGTATATTGGGGATTAAACCCAGGGGTGCTCAACCACTGAGCAACATTCCCAGTCCATTTTTTTTTTTTTTAAAGAGAGAGTGAGAGAGGAGAGAGAGAGAGAGAGAGAGAGAGAGAGAGAGAGAGAGAGAGAGAGAGAATTTTTAATATTTATTTTTTAGTTCTCGGCGGACACAACATCTTTGTTTGTATGTGGTGCTGAGGATCGAACCTGGGCCGCACGCATGCGAGGCGAGCGCACTACCGCTTGAGCCACATCCCCAGCCCCCCAGTCCATTTTTAAATTTTTTATTTATTTTGAGTCAGCGTCTCATTAAGTTGCTAGGCTGGCCTCAAACTTGTGATCCTCCTTCTTCAGTTTCCTCAGTAGCTGAGATTACAAACCTGAGCTACCATGCCTAGCTATATGAATAGTTCTTGAAAAACATTTAGCATGCTGACTTTTCATTTCTTCCCTTTATGTGTATTAAATTATAAAAGAGTTGACAAGGTTATAGGGAATCATATCAACATTTATATGTCTAGATTTTTAGTGGTGTTTTAAATTGTTATAATTTTCTGCAGTATGATCTGGTCAATTGCAACATTAAAGGAACCTTGAAAATGATTCTTTTAACTCTAGCATTCCAGTCTTAAGAATTTATCCTAAGGTGTAATTAAAAATCTACATGCACAAAAATGTTCATAACACTGTAACAGTGAAACATGGAACAATCCCAGATATTGCAAGCTCAGATAACAATCCAGAATTGTTATGTATCAAAATTAACACCAGCGTGATGTCTTTTATTAAAATTAAGAACAAGAAGGGACTAGGGTTGTAGCTCAGTGGTATAGCACTTGCCTAGCATGGGTGAAGCAGTGGGTTTGATTCTCAGCATCATATATAAATAAATAAAATAAAAGTCCATTGATAATTAAAAAAATAAAAATAAAAACTGGAAAATGAAAATAAACAGACTATGCAGAAGAATGGGAAAATGTATATAAAATAATGTTAAGTCACAAAATCAGAATACCAATTCTATATTCATATAGATTACAACTATGTAAAAGAAACATCTAAATAGGTAAAGATTAAAAATAGACCTGACTGATTCATCTTGAAAATATTTGCTAATTGAAAGAAGCCAGTCATAAAGGATGACATATTGTATAACTCCATTACACGAAATATCTAAAGGAGGCAAATCTAAAGAGACAGCCAAGAAGATTCGGGGGGCATAGGGTTCAGAAAGTTATGTCTAAGAGGTAAGGGATGGTAAGAATAGTTCCATAAACAGTGAGTACAGGAAAAAGCCATTGAATTGTATACATTGAGTGAACTTTACAGTTTGTGAATTATATCTCAAAAGAGCTGTAGGCCAATGGAAAAATCTGGAAGAGCTCCCAACAGTCAAAGATAAGAATAATTTGAACAACACAATATTGGATTATAACCCAAAGTATAAAATAAATATACATAATTGCATATGGACATAAATACATGATAGAATAAATAAACAAGGACAGAAGACTCCCAAATACTGTAGAATAAAACAGACTCCCAAATACGTAGAATAAAACAGACTCCCAAATACTGCAGAATAAAACAGACTCCCAAATACTGTCCTAATGTGACTCAACTCCCCAGTTCAGAAAGAGAGGATAACAGTAGACAACATTCATACAGTGCTTGCTTAGGTGCCAGGTGCTGCTTGAACACTTTGCCCACATTTATATAATCCTCCTAAGAGCCCTGCAAGTTAGAGATGGTTTTTATCTCCAAAAACTTTATAGATGTAAAAATATACTTGCCAAAGGTCACTATGTAAAATGGTAGAGGAAGGATCCAATTTCAATTAGTCTGTGCTCCCACACTCAATGCTCATTACTTCTGGATTTTCCTCAGGACTAGTAATTCAGTGATATCTGTACAAGGACCATGGAGGCACAATTTCATTCCCAATTCACTAGTGTAAATCTAGCTCTGGCCAGTTATACTCTATGTAAAAGCTTTTATTGCATGTTTTGGTGTTTCAGTCTTGACCCTGGAGCTTAACACGAAAGGCACAATTCTAATAGATTATTTACTTTTTGTTGATATCAACATGGATCCTACAATGCTGAAGAAATGGCTCAATTAAATAATTATGAAAATTTAGTAAAGGTCAAACTGCTACATTCTCTACATTTGTTATTATATCTAATGCTTCCAAAATCCCTAAGTCTGACTTGCTCTTCATAGAGTTGAGCTAACCTTCCTACTTCCAAAAAGTAAAACATACTAGGCAAATGCTCACCAAGACAAGTTTTCAGACTCATATCTGAACTTAGTACTATTCTGGTTCAGATCAGATTTCAGGGTAGAGCACAGCCTTTGATGGCCTCCTTGACTGCCCTTTGCCCAGAAGCACTTTTTTTTAGGGGGAGGGGGGTACCAGAGATTGAACTTAGAAGCACTCAACCACTGAGCCACATCCCCAGCCCAATTTTTTTATTTCATTAGAGACAAGGTCTCACTGAGTTACTTAGCACCTCGCCTGTTGTTGAAGCTGGGTTTGAACTTGTGAGCCTCCTGTGTCAGCCTCCTGAGCTGCTGGGATTACAGGCATGCACCACTGCACCCAGCCAGAAGCACTTTTTGCTATTTTGAATTTCACAATAAAGTACAGCAACAGTGGTGAACATGCAAATGGGGGATCAAAGTTGTAGACAAGAGCCTACTCCAGTGTGCCCAGAGAATAATAATACTTAAATTACACTCATTTATAACTTGGAATCTTTGAAAAGCAAGAAATGTCAAAATTATTTTATTTTAGAGATTTTCTTTTTTTTTTTTTTTTTTAGTATTTATTTTTTAGTTCTCGGCGGACACAACATCTTTGTTGGTATGTGGTGCTGAGGCTCAAACCCGGGCCGCATGCATGCCAGGCAAGCGCGCCACCGCTTGAGCCACATCCCCAGCCCCAAAATTATTTTATTTTATTTTATTTTTTTTTAAAGAGAGAGTGAGAGAGGAGAGAGAGAGAGAGAGAGAGAGAGAGAGAGAATTTTTAATATTTATTTTTTAGTTCTCGGCGGACACAACATCTTTGTTTGTATGTGGTGCTGAGGATCGAACCGGGCTGCACGCATGCCAGGCGACGCGCTACCGCTTGAGCCACATCCCCAGCCCCTCAAAATTATTTTAATACTGGCCAAATACACTATTTCAATTGCTGTGCTAAATATATAGTGCTTGCCTAGCACATGTGAAGCACTGGGTTCGATCCTCAGCACCACATAAAAATAAATAAAGATATTATGTTCATCTATTACTAAAAAAAAATTAAAAAAAAAGAAAAGAAAATATGTACAGTCAATAAAACCAAGAGAAGAAACATCCTGAGTAAAGCACTCTAGAATACCAATGGGTAGGAAAAACTAAGGTAGCACTAAGAAATAGGGCAATAAGAGGAGAGGGAGAGGAAGAAGAAGAGGAGGAAAGAGTGCTTACGAAGAGCAGGGACTGGCAGAAGTGGAGGTTAGAAAATGAGGATTTGTGAGGGTCAAAAATGCCAAGAAACCCAGAAACAACAATCACTACCCAAGGGAAAGATTTCTGCTGGGAGTGAATGTGACTATAAGAACAATAGGGGGACTTGGGAAGAGGCCCAGAGTCCCTTTTGCAATGAGTGCAAGGGAAGGTACCATTAAGGACCCTAAAGCTCTCAGAAACCCCGGGTGGATACTTGATGGCAGAAAGGCAGATCCTCCACTGAAGAGAGCTAGTTAAGGATCACAATAGCTATATCAGGCCAATCAAGCTTAGTAACATCACTAAAACTGAGAAAACTAGACATTAGTGCCACCTGGTATAATGCAATAGGAGCATACTATGTCGCCAATGGGGAAGAATTTTTGCCAAAAACAAAAAATAAAAAAACCTGGATCAAACCTAGCCTCTAGACCTAACTTCTAGTTTATAAAAAATATGGAGGAGCTGGCATGGTGGCACATACCTATAATTCCAGCCGCTCGGGAGGTTGCCAGCCTCAGCAATTTAGCAAGGCCCTGTCTCTAATAAAATATAAAAAAGAGCTGGGAATGTAGCTTGCGGGTTAAGCGCCCCTGGGTTCAATCCTGGTACAAAAAAAAAAAAAAAAAAAGGAAGAGAAAGTAATATGATAAACAATACCATAAGAATGTAATTAGCTGAGCTCAGTGGCACGCACCTATAATCCCAGTGTCTCAGGAGGCTGAGGCAGGAGGATCCTGAGTTCAAAGCCAGCCTCAGCAAGGGTAAGGCACTAAGCAACTCAGTGAGACCCTGCCTCTAAATAAAATATAAAATAGGGCTGGGGATGTGGCTCAGTGGTTGAGTGTCCCTGAGTTCAGTCCCCCCCGTACTACCCTACCACAAATGTAAGTAGCCAAATATAGATCATTCTATAGGATAAATGACCTGGTCCCTTAAGAAATAAATGGCATGAGAATAGGGGTGGGTGAGGGAAATGCAAAACAAAATGAACAAACAAAAAAACCTAAAAGCATAACAATTAAATAAAATAAATCAGATTATGTTGACTAGAAATCACCAGCTGTTAAAAAGGTTCTTATAGAAGTATATACCAATGAAAAAAGAACGTAAGGTCTGGGATTTGCTTTAAAATATTCCTCACATAGAAGGAAAAAGTATAGTGATGAGATAAAAAATTGCAATATCTTGGGTTGAGGCTATAGCTCCATAAGTAGAGTGATTGCCTTGTATGCACAAGGTCCTGGGTTCAATACGCAGCAACACACACACACACACACACACACGCACGCACACACACATACACACACACACAGGTAAGATCTTGATAAATGTTGACCATGAGTTCATTAGATTTTTTTTCATGATTAAAACTTTTCAAAATAAAAAAGTTAAATAAAAAGTCAAGGGCTTGGGGTGGGGGGCATGGGGTTTATTGGTAGAGCTGATGTTTAGCATGCATGAGGCCCTGGATTCAATCCCAGCATCAAAAACAAACAAAACCCCCTCAAAAGTCTATATACAACATATTTTTTAAAAAAGTTTTTTTTTCATTGTTGATAGATCTTTATTTTATTTATTTGTTTATATGTGGTTCTGAGGATTGAACCCAGTGCCTCACACATGCCAGGTAAATGCACTACGGCTGAGCCTCAGCCCCAGCCCCAGCCCCAGCCCCAGCCCCTATACAACATATTTAAAACATCTAATTGCTATATAAAACAAGGGAAACAACAAAAAGCAATAGGAGTTATTTTAAAATGTCCCTAACAAATTTTTCAATCTTTTTTTGTAGAATATTGTCATGTATCTTAGGTTGGCCCATTCATAGAAAGAAAATTAAAAGTTACCATCATTTAAAAACATGTTATTGTAAAAAATGTTTTTTGTTGTTGTTCTTGTTGTTGTTAAATTTTACCAAAACATTCTCCAGAGGCTGAGAGTATGGCTCAGTGGCAGAGCATGTACCTAACATGCATGAAACCCTGAGTTCCAACCCTAGCACCAGAATAAAACAAAACAAAACAAAAACAACAACAACAAAACATTCTCCAAAGAGAACACTGTCTTTAACATAGAATTCCCAGGCCATATATCCATGTCTGGTATCATTCTTTTGAACATTCTCCCCTACTGCTACAATGGGAGACAAACCATATTTCCAAGCTTGTTGAAAAGTTTTGTCAGTTTCCCACTCAGTCACATTTTCCAGTTTTGTTAACATGTTTATAGACCTGGTTATTCATTCTTAGCCAATATCCAGGAGAGACTTGGCTCAATCTTTTTTTTTTTTTTCCTTTTCAATTTTGACATCTCTATGAATTAGGTATTATACAATATCATCACAGCCTACTTTTCTTCTGCCTCATATTACCCAGGAGACAATTCCGGAATGAACTTGGACTAGAATTTGATATAGCATCCTGAGTTTCTTAAAGATTTTGATGTCTATTTTTCTATAGTCTTTGAAGGTTCTTTCCTTTTTCTTTTGCATACAAGATATTATTTGAATGAATCGAGTGGCCGTAATTTTCTTAGCCACAGGCAATTACTACAATGAGAAGGAGCTATCTGATCTCATTTGGTATGTTAAACCTTGGTGCTGCTGTAGCATTCCTTCTTTTGTGTTTGGTATGTCACTTAGTTTGTACCTTTGGTTTTGAACACATCAGTCTACTCAAAGATCTTCCTCTGGGCTGTAATATTTGTTTGCTCTCTGTTTATAAATGTAAGCACAGTGTCATCACTGAATTACTCTGAAATGACTTAAACTACGTAAAAATGATTTCAAACATGCAAATAACTTGGGAACCAGAGACAGTAATAATGAACCAATCGATAAGATAGTGGGAACCAATTTAGTGAAAGGAGACTTTATTTCTTGTTTCCCAATACACATTCACACTCACTAAGTGGGAACCACTTTCTGCCCTACTAAGGACTTGGCTAAAGTGACCAAGAATTCTTTATCTCAGTTTTCTCTTTCCACCGTGGAGCTAAAAATATTTGTCAAAACCTTTGCAGATGATGCAAACCCTATGTCTAAATTAGTGTTTATGAACCAGTTTGAATTTTTTTGTAGAAGGAGGCCAGGGATGTGGTCAGGAAAATATAAAACTATATATTTAGGTGAGTAATTACAAGAAGCTATTCAATTCTCAGAGGCAGAGTCAAAACTCTGCGTATATAAGATAGTGGAATATTTCGTAAGAAGACATCTTAGTGTTTTCTATTCCTGACTTATTTAAAAGTCTGGAGTTCCTGGGCTGGGATTGTGGCTCAGTGGTGGCACGCTTGCCTAGCATGCATGAGGTACTAGGTTCGATTCTCAGCATCACATACAAATAAGTAAAATAAAGGTCCATCAACAACTAAAAAATATTTTTTTTAAAAAAACACTGTTTAGGGGCTGGGGATGTGGCTCAAGCGGTAGCGCACTCGCCTGGCATGCGTGCGGCCCGGGTTCGATCCTCAGTCGATAACTAAAAAAAATAAATATTAAAAAAAAAAAAATTCTCTCTCTCTCTCTCCCTCTATCGCTCTCTCTTTGAAAAAAAAAAGATGTATTAAAAAAACACTGTTTAAAAAAAAAGTCTGGAGTTCCTTATCATTCTTTGTTGACATAATATATGTAAATAAAATAAGACAAGTTCCTCTGGTCAAAATTTAAAAAAAAAAGTAAAAACACACAGGTACTAAAGATTAGCAATGGGAAAGGGGAAAAAAACACTCTAAAATTTATTCTAAACTTATCAAAGATATAAAGAGACTTTCTGAAAGAATCTATGGGCAGGGAAAGAGAGATGAACAGGACTAAAAGAACAAATAGGAAATTTCAAAGGTGAGACAGAAGAGAGGAAATGACTCAGCTACAGATTAGGTCGGGAATTCCAGTTGGGTGAGGTAAATGATAATGTGGCCTGGGAAAGTTCTTTACCTACAGAGGACAAAATTCTAGAAACTCACTGCAGTGTTCTAATGATTGAAGTGCTCCAGCACAGCAATTGGGGAGGATGAGACAGGAGGATCACAACTGAAAGAAGCAAGAATTTATTGAATACTCATATGTGCAGTTCTAGCTTTCATAGTTGTTTGGTACATTACTGACCAGTACACACATGATTTAAATAGTGTAATAAGTAAGCTAGTCCCTGATTTATGGTGTTAACCTTAAGATTTTTTACTTTACCAACACGCAAAAGAGATATTGGAATTTTGATCTTTTCTCAGGCTAGTTATATTTGGTGACACTCTACTGTGTACTGGTTTGCTAAACTATGATGTTCAGTAGATTAGGTGTATCATCTCAATTTATGAGGGGTTTATGGGGAAGTAACTCTTTGTAAGGGGAGGAGCATCTTTATGTAGATGAATACTATTAATAAAAACAAAATATGGTCTGTGAGCAATCTGGAAGACTTCTTGGAGAAAGTAATGCTGGAGTTGAGTTTTGAAGGAGGAATGGAAGAAATGGCATGTGTTAAATCACTGTGGAGTGAAACAGCATTATGCATTTGAGGAACCAAAGCCAGTAGTTTGGCTGCAGAGAATTGGTTGGCATGATGAGTGATGGAAGATTAGGTGGCTGGGACAATTTACCATTTTGAAGGATCTTTATATGCCAGCTAAATTTGGGCTTTAAATTTGGAGATTACTAAAATATTTTAAGCAGAAGATGACAAATCAAATCTGCCTTTGAGGAAGACCACTTAAGTGGCAGTGATTGTGAGAGGTGGAGGAAGAGTTGAGGTAGGAAGATTTAAAATAAATCATGAATGGAGAAAGGACTGGATGTGGTAGTTAAATAAAATGTATGAGAATGTCTGCTAGGCTTTAGATATAGTACTACTTAATAAAATATATAACATAAGAAAACAATTTCCTTTCTTTTTCCTTTCCTAAGATCCCAGTCTTTTCTTGAACCAAAGGTACCCGTGGGAAATTTAAGTGTGCATCTTCCTCTTCTTTTGATGCTATCATCATGTATATCAACCATACCCTCTTGCAAAATGTTTCTTAGTACGTATTTGGGTATGGAGGCAGCATGTTGTGTATTTCTGAGCTTTTTATGTACTATAGTCCCTTGCCCTCAGCGAGTAAGACTGAATAAGCAGGTGATATGTGGTCACTAATAAATGAAGAATCAGTACTTTAATAATGTGGAGAAATAGTTCTTAATAGTACTGTGACCTAAGACCTCATTTCATATATAAATAATAGCAATTTGCTCTTCATTAAACTTTAATAACAGTAAAGCAGGCACGATAAAATAAGATTTACTAATTCATGTCTTTCAAATTACATCCTGAGTGGTTATGTATATATTACGTAGTGAATCGCTTCTGCTCCTCTTACCAAACTTCCAAAACACAGCCCATCCCAGATTAGGAAAAAAGAGTAGAGGCAAAGTGGAACAAGTTTCGACAGGCAGACGGGTGCACAGAAAGCCCAAACGAAGACGAGGAATCAATCACCACGGCTGGAAGGATCTGGGCTGTTTGCCCAAAAAGAACATCTAAGTCTCGGGAACTGACTGGTGCTAAGAAACCTAAGATAGAGCGAGTGACAGGCACAGAAAGAGGCCTGACCCTTTGGGACTGCCTGAAACACGCTAGGAATGCAAGAGAAACGTCCGGAATCCAGGATTGGCTGCTGCCAGAGACAAGCTGGGCTTAACCCCAGCTCCAAAGGCAAGCAAAAGGCCGACTCCGTTGGTTGGGAAACGACGCCCTAGGGCTGCCCACACGAAGGACACAACCCCGGAGCCAGAGGCCAGCCCGCTGCCAAAAAGTCCAAGGGAGCCCCAGAATCCATAGCCTACACGAACACCCGGAGCCGTCTGTGGGCGGGCCTAGGGGCGGGGCTCATACTCCTCCGCCCTCTAACTGCGATCAACTGCGTCCTCAGTGCGCCTGCGTAAGGGTGAGGCCGGACTCTATTTGGCTATTAGGCGTGCGGCGGCAGCGGCGTTCTCTACCCGGCATGCTGTGCGGGAGCAGCGGCCCTACGTCTATCCCTTTCCCAACCCTGCCCCTTCTCCCCCCCTCCCGCCGCGGCCCCCCTTTCCCTAAAGTGAGTGAGTGAGACGGGCAGATGGAGGAGGGATTGTAATGGCGGCGGCCGGCAGCTCCCTGCTCTGACCCACGGCAGGCACATAGCAACGACCCCCTCCCCGCCCCTCTCCCGGTCGGCCTCCGCCCCGCCGTCGGCGCGGGGCCACCCTCCACGGCCCTTCCCCCAGCTGTCGGCGTCTAGCCCTGCGCCCCGGCCGGGGCCCCACACACAATGGACGAGCTTGCCGGAGGCGGTGGTGGCGGCCCGGGAATGACGGCCCCTCCCCGGCAGCAGCAGGGACCTGGGGGGAACCTGAGTCTTTCGCCGGGGGGCAACGGAGCGGCGGGCGGCGGGGGTCCTCCGGCCTCCGAGGGAGCCGGTCCCCCGGCAGGCCCCGAGCTGTCCCGGCCACAGCAGTACACTATTCCTGGGATACTGCACTACATCCAGCACGAGTGGGCTCGGTTCGAGATGGAGCGGGCGCACTGGGAGGTGGAGCGGGCCGAACTGCAGGTACCTTGCTGGGGTCAGTGTGCGGGACGGCTACCGTAGAGAGGTTCCCGGCCTGGGGCTTGGGGGGGGGGCGGATGTGGGGCAGGGATTCCCTTCAGCCCGAGCTCTCTCCTTGGGAGGCCGAGAGGAACATACCTGTGCGGCTCGGGGGATGATGGTCCTGCGACGGGTCTTCCTAGGGTTCCCCCTCCCCCTTTCCCGCTGAAGCTTGTTCCCCAACCCTTACTAGCTACGCGGTACGGGCTTCCTCGGGGCAGCCATTTTGGCTTTTAGTATGGCGTCTGCGGGGGCTCCTCCGGAGGCGGCCTTCCCCGGCCTCTCGGCCTTGGGGCTGAGCTGTTCTTCGTGAGAGTCCGGCGCGGGGCTGCTGTGTACTGAGTTTGCTTTTGTTTATTCTTCTTGAAATTGAAAACCCGAGGACCTGAACTGCGAAGAACAGTTTATTCCCTTTTCCTGGACCACCCCCCTTTCCCGATTAGGCTTGTCTGGTCCCCCTCCCCCGTGACTTGGTAAGCGGTTGCTCTTTGACAGTCACGCGTTTTTCTTAGGCTGTTACCATGCACTATAGTTTGCGGCCGACTTGGGAAGTTTTCATTTTCCACCGTCAACTCTTTGAGTTCCTACTTATCTGGGGTGCTGCTTTACTCGCTTGGATTTCCTTTAGTTCTTCCTTAGTTGCTGACTTTTCAACACTTTTAACACCGAATTTTTCTTTTTAGAGTAACACCTTCACCAGACTTCCTCCCAGTCCCTTTAATTTTTATACAAAGCCAAACAAGACGGTTGTGTTTGTGAAACGATTTGAGAAGATAATTAGTATTAGTTTGAAATAAGACATACTTGTTTCATAGTACCAACTCGTGAAGCAAAGTTAAATGTTCTTAGGACTTTTAATAATTGAGCCTGACTCGTTCCTCTTAATGTAAATCTTTGATAGGCTGAGATGCCTGACTTTTGGAAACTCTTACTAGTTTAGGGCTCAAGTCTTGAGTTTCAAAATTGCTGCATCTTTTTTAAAGGTTTAATTTTTAAAATATTTGTGTTTATTTTTAAATCCCTTTCCGGGTTAAATCTAAACATGCATCTAAATAGTGTTGCACTTTTTCTTCATACATACTTAGGGCGTAAGCATTATTGTTCATTGTCACATATACCTATGATGAATAATTAGGAAGATGTGTTGAAAGAGGAAAGGTTAGATTTATGTAGAAAGGATGTCCTCAAATAAATATGAGTCTCTTCAGTTTGATTTTGATTGACTTTACAAAGTGGGTGAGGTTAGACTTTAAAAAAAAAAAAAGTAAAACCACTTAAATTTTGACACTTTAAATCAATTCATTGTTTTAGATTTGTGCATTGCTATACTCTTGGGCTTCAAAAACGGGCTTTAAAATTTTTTCAAAAGGCTTAAGTAAAAATTGCCTGTGTTTTTTGTAAATTTATGTACAGTCTGCTTTGAAATACTTAGAATTCGTGTAGTTCTGTTGATATACAACTACATGGGACGCTATGCTGCTAACTTTTTTGTGTGAGTAGCGCCATCATAGTAGTGCATCTATTTTAAAAAGTTGCATTGAGTTTTGGGTCCACTGAATAATAGTTCCGCTAGTTCCTGATACCATTTTTTTTGATCTTTGTACTGTTGTATGTAAGTTTTGATTTTAACAGTTTTCAAGGTAGTAATTGCATTTGTCCTTCATAAGTTTCATTAATGTGAGGAGCTGAGAAATGTCGAAATTACTAAAATCTTTGCATTAATGAAAACTATATTGTCTGCTTTTTCTTATTTTCCCTTCCATTTCTCCTCTCCCTAACAGCATCATAAAAGTTCTTTAAGGAAGATTCCTTTTACTTGCTTGCTTTCAGTTGGTGTGTGTGTGTGTGTGTGTGTGTGTGTGTATTTTGTGTATGTGTGGTTCCAGGAATTGAACCCAGAGGTGCTTACCCACTGAGCCAAATCCCCATCCCATTTTATTTTTTGAGGCAGAAGCTTGCTAAATTACAAATTGCTGAGGCTGGCTTTGAACTTGCCACCCTCCTGCCTCATCCTCCTGAGCCTCTGGGATTACAGGTGTGTGCCACCACACCTGGCTGATCTACTCTGATACAACCATTTTAATGTTTTTTGATTGTGTTGAAGAAGTATTGATAAAGAGTTTGTAGGTTCTTAATTTTTTTCCCCCAGGTATTTCCTTATTTCATACTGATTCATTGGAATAAAATGTTCATGATTGTGTTTGTGTTTTTTTTTGTGTGTGTGTGTGTGTGTGCTGTATTTCTTAAAATTTTTTTACTGAATTAATAGGGTTTCAGAAAGTTTGGTTGAATATTGAATTTGCTTTAAGTGCCTTCAATTATAATAAGATTGTTTGTGAGGGGCTGGGGTTGTGGCTCAGCGGTAGAGTACTGGCCTAGCATGTGCGAAGCCCTGGGTTCAATCCTCAGCATTACATAAAAATAAATAAATAAAACAAAGGTATTGTGTCCAACTACAAGTAATAAAATAAATATTTTATTTTTTTGTGAGATGCCTATTTAAAAATTTATGTGTTGAATGTGTATAAAATTTATGTGTGAAAATGTATGTGCTGTTTAAGTGAAACATCAGTGGATTTATACTATAAACTTAAACTTACTTTACGAAAACATAGGAATAATGCACCCCCATACCATTGTTATATACTATTGTGTGTGCACTGATCATCTACACATGTAATTCTTTGTTTTGGATACAAGATCTAACTAGTTTGCCAGGAAGAAATCGTGGGCTCAAGCAATCCTCCTACCTCACCCTCCCAAGTATTTGGGACTATATGCATGTGCCACAATGCCCAACTCAACATAATTTTTTAAAATTCTTTTTAGATACATGATAGTAGAGTATATCTTGATATATATACAGTATAACTTATTCTAATTTGGATTCTATTCTTGTGTTTGTACATGATGTGCAGTCATATATTCATATACAAGTATAGGAGAGTTATGACTGATTAATTTTGCTGTCTTTTTCTATTCCCCTCACCTCTCCCTTCCCTTCATTTTCCTTTATCTAATCCAGTGGACTTCTGTTCTTCCCCATCTTCACTCTCCCTTGTGGGTTAGCATCCATGTATCAGAGAGAACATTTGGCCTTTGTTTTTGTTTGGGAATGGCTTATTTCACTTAGCATGGTACTCTCCAGTTCCATCCATTTACTGCAAATGCCATAATTCCATTTTTCTATATGACTGAGTAATATTCAGTTGTGTATATGTACACATTTTATTTATCCATTCATCTGCTGAAGGGCACGTAGGCTCGTTCCATAGCTTGGCTATTGTGCTTTTATAAATGTTGATGTGGCTGCATCACTGAAGTATGCTGAAGTCCTTTGGACATATGCGGAGGAGTGGGATAACTGGGTCAAATGGTGGTTCCATTCCCAGTTTTCAGAGGAATCTCCAAACTGTTTTTACAGAGTGTATGTACCAATTTGCAGTCCCACTAGCAATGTATGAGTGAACCTTTTTCTCCAGATCCTCATCAACATTTACTGTTAACTTGTATTCTTTTTTTTTAATATTTATTTTATTAGTTGGACACAATATCTTTATTTGTTTATTTTTATGTGGTGCTGAGGATCGAACCCAGAGCCTGGCATGTGCTAGGCGAGCGCTCTACCGCTGAGCCACAACCCCAGCCCTAACTTGTATTCTTGATAATTGCCATTCCGACTGGAGTGAGATGGAGTCTCAATGATGTTTTAATTTGCATTTCTCTAATTGCTAGAGATGTTGAACATTTTTTCATATATTTCTTGACCATTTGTATTTCTTCTGTGAAGCGCTCGTTCAGTTCCTTTGCCCATTTATTGCTTGGGTTATTTGGGTTTTTTTGGTGTTAAGTTTTTTTGTGTATCCTGGATATTAATACTCTATCTGAAGTGGCAGGTGATAAAGATTTTCTTCCATTCTGTAGGCTCTCTGTTCACATTAATGATTGTTTCCTTTGCAGTAAAGAATCTTTTTAGTTTGATACCATCTCATTTATTGATTCTTGGTTTTACTTCTTTCTTGGGGAGTACCCGGTTGAACTCAGGGGCACTCAACCATGGAGCCACATTCCAGCCCTATTTTATTTAGAGACAGGGTCTCACTGAGTTGCTTAGCACCTCACTTTTGTTGAGGCTGGCTTTGAACTCTCCATCTTCCTGTCCCAGTATCTCCAGATACTGGGATTAAAGGCCTGTACCACCACAGTTTGATTTTACTTCTTGCACTTTTGGAGTCTTATTGAGGAAGTTGGTTCCTACTTTGGGGCCTACTGTTTTTTTTTTTTTTTTTTTAGTAGGCACAGAATCGCTTTGTCTAATGCCTGCATGTGTGATTCATTTTGAATTTCCAGTTTTCCTTGCACCATTTGTTGAAGAGGCGATCTTTTTTCCAATGTATGTTTATGGCACCTTTGTCTAATATAGCTGTATTTATGTGGGTTGGTTGCTATGTCTTCTATTGTTTTGTTGGTCTTTATGTCGGTTTTTTTTTTTTTTTTTGTCTACACATATTTTTAAAGTATTCATTGAAATTGTTCCATAGTGAACATGAAAAGGTTAAGGTATACCTTATTTTGATGTAGAATCTTATATGTAATTATATTGTCCCTAGCTTTGGAAAAAATATTAAAATGAAACTTTAGAATACTGGGCAAGGTGATGCACACCTGTAATCCTAGCATCTCAGGAGGCTGAGGCAGGAGGATTGCAGATTCAAAGCCAGCCTCAGCAACTTCGTGAGACCCTGTCTCAAAAAATAAAAACAGATTGGGATGTGGCTCAGTGGTTAAGTGTCCCTGGGTTCAATCCCTGGGACCAAAAAGCATAAATAAGTAAACTATAAAATGAAACTTTGCTGTCTACTTCTTTTTTCTGTATAAAGAATATTGGGAAAAGTTTTGTCTTAGAAACTTGGAACAAAACCAATAGATTATGTCTTAAAACTCTGTAATGCCTTCTTACCTTGGACTCCACAAAGGTATAAGTCAGTAAGGTTTTTGGACAGTGTTTCCCAAACTGGACCACCAGTCACAATCACTTTGTGGAATTTTAAAATATATGTAGACATTTGTCTTATCTTCTAGAGATTTTTGGTTGATTTGGTCTAGGGCTTGGAAAAAAATGGAGTATTCATGGATTTTGGCAGTGAATGTTATTTAAAAATTATAACTGCCAGTCAATCTGCATTATAACCTTATGAAGTATATATTTGTATTTACAAATGAGACAAATTTAGATAAGTAACTTTCCCAAGATCCTCCAGCTGTAAGTATTGCAGCTCGGGTTTGAAACCAGGTTTGTCTGATTTCAAAGACTGCATCTTATTGCCCCCGTCTCCTACCCCCCACCCCCTTTTTTTTTTTTTTTTTTTTTTTTTTTAGTACTGGGGATTGAACTTGGGTACTTTACTGCTTAGGAGCATTCCCAGTGTGCCCCCCCCCCTCCCGTTTTTGAGTTAGGGCCTCACTTAGTTGTTGAGGTTAGCCTGGAACTTCTGAACCTCCTGCCTCAGCCTCCAGAGACTCTGGGATTACAGGTGTACTCCACCACACCCTGCTTATTACCATTCTTGAAATCACTGTTTTATACTGTCGTCTTAGCTTTTTTTTTTTTTTTTTTTTTTTTTTCTTGTTGAGGATTGTACCTAGGGCATCAGCTTGCTAGGCAAGTAGTCTACCACTAAGCTACCTTCCTATCCCCTTAGCATTTTTTATAGAAATGGAATTTGCCTTATACTTTTGTGTTTCACTTTATGTGGCATACACTAACTGAATACAGTTTAACAAAGTTTTATTGAGCCCCCATGAGGTGCAGGCCTAGTTTATGCTTTTTGCAAATATATCTTTATATATTCCTCTGAAATTGGTAAAATGTGCTTTTGGTACATAAAAAATACTTGTTTGCCAATCAGCAGACATTTGACATAGCTAACAAAAATATGAACAAAAATATAATGATGTTGCATAGCTAATACATAGAAAATTGTCCAGGAGTCTAATGAATCGCCAGCAAATATGAAATTTTTAATTTGTGTTTGCGTATTCTGGCATGCAGATTGGTAATAACGTGACATGATGCTGCCTAAGGATTTTTAAGTTAATAGGTATTTGCTTAGACATAATTTGATTTCTTCATTTTTAAGGCTGGGGCAGTGTTTCCCTTGTACTGTTTTTTGGTACCAGGAATTAACCACTGAACCACATCCCCAGCCCTGTTTTTGTTGTTGTTGTTGTTTGTTTGTTTTAATATTTTTAGTTGTAGGTGGACACACAATACCTTTATTTATTTTTATGTGGTGCCAAGGATCGAACCTACTGCCTCATGTGCGAGGCAAATGCTCCACCACTGAGCTACAACCCCAGCCTTCCAGCCCTTTTTTTAAAAAATGTATTTTATGTAGAGATAGGGTCTCTCGCTAAGTTGCTGAGGCTGTCTTTGAACTCAAGATCTTCCTACCTCAGCCTCCAGAGCTGCTAGGATTATAGGCGTTCAGTCCTGGGGATTGAACCCTGGGTGTGGTACTTGCTAGGCAAGTCCTCCATGACTGAGCTACACCTCTTTTAAAATTTATTTTGACACAGGGTCTTACCAAGTTGTCCAGGCTGGCCTTGAAGTTCTTTCTGTCTCATCCTTCAGAATAGCAGGGATTACAGGCATGTGCCACTGTGCAAGTCTCTAGTCTGCCTTTTCGCTCTACTTTTCCCTTGAACGCTTTGCAGAAAACTGTTTTTCTGTTGGTAATTGATCTTCACATAGCCAAATCCTGTGTCCTTACTCACCATATGCAATAACCCACACTTTTCTGTAGTTATTTCTTTCTCAAAATTGTATATATTTAGCTTCCACTCTATCATTCCTCATTCTTCTTTTGGTCCACATTTATTTTATTTTTATGTGGTGCTGAGGATCGAACCCAGTGCCTCTGCCTCATGCATGCTAGGCGAGTGCTCTACCTCTGAGCCATAATCCCAGCCATACTATCTTAATAATACTTAACTTTTACTGTTTCCTAAACGTTATTCCAGTGCTTCAGTATTTACCCATTTGAATCTTAAAACAACCAGTGAGATTAGCACAAGTTGTGGTGTCTTTTTTTTTTTCTTTTTATTCTCTCTCTCTCTTTCTTGGCATTGAAATATTGAGGATTAGTTGTTACTTATCTGCCCAATATCATGCAGTAAGGAGGCATCAAAAGCAGAACTTTAATTGAAGCCTTCCTCCAGAAGCCACGTTCTTAGCCAGAGTTACATTTTTACTTCCAAATGTCCCAGGCACATTTCTAACTCTGGTTTAACTTTTCTACCTCAAATTCAATACATCCATTCAGTTGATCTCAAGTGCTTGACTCTTTCCCCCAACAAAGCATACTTGTTCATTCTCCTTTATTCCTTGTCATCATTAATGTTATCAATAACCTTCCAATTACTTGGTACTAGAGAGGTATCTGGTCAGTCTGAGTTTTATTCTAATTATTTTTTCCAGTGAATATATTTGAGTGCCACTTTGTGTTAGGTGTTGGATATGTAATTATGTATGAAACAATGACTTTGTCCCTGTGGAGCTTATACTCTAGAAATGTGCATTGGCAAATTAACAGTATGTTGAGAATGATGAGAAACCTGTATATGATAGGCTTTCAGGTAATTGCTAGTATTTATTGAGCACTTGATTTATGTCAGACATTAAGTTTTTCAGTCAGTGTCTTAGCTCACTAAAATTCTTGTAGTGCTCCTAACAGGTATACTTTTAGATCTGGGAATACCTAAACATATAAAGAACATTCTATTTGGAAGCATTGCCATTAGCTAGAATTCTAAAGCAGGAAAAGAGCTTTGCTGAAAGTATGTGACCCTGGAGTACAGTGAATCAAAGGGTCATGTAATATAGCCTCACTATTCGAAAAATAAATTCTAATTCAGCAATTCTTAATTTGGGGAGATTGCAGTCCTCTTTGCATATACAATGAAAATTATGGAGCCTCTTAGTTTTTTTTTTTTTTTTTTTTAAAGTGGGGTAAGAAAATTTGCCTGGAATGTCCAAGATGCCTGACTACTAACCTAAAGAAGTAACCCTAATTTAATTTGCACTTTTCACTGTTACCACTGTTTTAATTCTGGGTATTCTTCCAGCCTGAATTCAATAGGATAATTTCCTTCCATCCACTACTTCTTTTTTTATCCTCTATATTACAAATATTGTATTATGTATAGCCATTAATAGTTCATTTTGGAGAGTTTTGCACATACTGTGGCCTCCCACAAACCTGTCACTCATCTTAAACAGTAACAACTTATGACCAGTCTTGTTTTACCTGTACTTATATCTGCTTCTCCAATTTATTTATTTATGGTAACGGAAATTGAACTCAGGGGCCATTGAGACACATCCCCAGCCCTATTTTGTATTTTGTTTAGAGACAGGGTCTCACTGAGTTGCTTAGTGCCTCGCTTTCTTTGAACTCATGATCTTTCTGCCTCAGCCTGCAATCCTGGAATTATATGTGATGCTTCTCCCCATTTTGAAGCAAATCCCAGAATCATATAGTTTCACCTATGAATTTCAGTATATATCTAAAAGATAAGAGCTTTAAAAAACAACTGCAATATCATTATTGTAGTTGTATACCAAATATTTGAGATGAATTAGTAATTCTTTAATATTTTCCAACATCCAGTGTTCAGATTTCCGATTTTCTCAGTTATCTGAACAAATTTGTTTGAATCCAGATCACACATTGTGATTGGGACACTCCCATCCCCTTTCCTTCCTTCCTTTGGTACAGGGGATTGAACCTCTAGGGGTACTCTACCACTGAGCTGGATCCCCAGCCCTTTTTATTTTTTAAAATAATGTCTCAGTGGGGGGTGTAGCTCAGCGCTTGCCTAGCACATGTGAGGTACTGGGTTGGAGTCTTAGCACCACAAAAACATAAATAAAGATATTGTGTTCATCTACAACTAAAAATAATTAACAACAACAACAAAAAAAGACGGGGTCTCTAGGGCTGGGGTTGTAGCTCAGTGGCAGAGCACTTGCCCTAACATGTGGGAGGCACTGGATTTGATCTTTAGCACTACATAAAAATAAGTAAGATAAGGCATTCTGCCCATCTATAACTACAAAAAAAAAAAAAAAAAAAAAAAGATGATGATGGGGTCTCTAAGTTGCTGAAGGCCTTGCTAGCAAAGTTGTTGAGATTGGCCTGGAACCTGTGATCATCCTGACTCAGTCCATCTTGTTTGATTTGTCATTGAACTAATCAGGTCTTTGTTCCTTAAAGAGTCCCAGAGTCTGGGTTTTGTTGACCACTTCCCTGTGGTGTGTTTTGTTGTCTTATTTATTTTCCTTGAAACTTAGTTTGTTGAATTTAGGGGCTTAATCAGAATTTTTTTTTTCCTTTTCTGTCTTTGGGAAGTGATATTGGAGGGAAAGATAACTTTCTACATGATGATGATATATGTGGTCTTACGTCAGAAGGCACACAACAATTGTTTTTTGTGTGTGTGATGTTAGCGCTTTGATACTAATTTGATACTAGTGCTTAGGAATGGTCATTCATTAGGACCACCCTTAATTTTAAAAAAATCTTTAAAAATTGATATCATTCACATAATATAGAATTCAACCTTTAAAGTATACATTTCTGTGGAGGGTTCAGTATGTTTCACACTCATTAGTAATTTCAGAGTATTTTTCATCACCCCAGAAAGGAACCCTGCATCTGGCAGTAATTAGTCCCAGTTCTCTCCTTCCTTTACTAACCACTAATCTGTTTTCTGTCTGTGGATTTGCCTATTCTGGACATTTCTGAAAGTGGGATAATGGAATATGTGGCTTTATCATTCAGTTAGCATGATGTTTTCAAGTCCATCCTTGTAGCATATAACAGCACTTTATTTCTTTTAGGGGTGTGTGTGTGTGTATGATTTTTTAATATATATATATATATATATATATGCATATATATATATATATAACATACATATGTGTATATTTATAGTACTGGCGATTGAACCCAGGGGCACTCACCAACTAAGCTACATCCCCAGCCCTTTTTATATATTTTTTATGATAGACATTTAGATGGTTTTTACTTTTTGGCTGTTATGAGCATTTATGTAAATTTTTTGGGGGCATATGTTGGGTTCAGTTTCTAGGTCATGTTTAAGTAAGTGTGTGTGTGTGTGTGTGTGTGTGTGTATGTATGTGCGTGCGCATGCAAACACACACTGGGTATTGAACCCAGGGCCTGTGAATGTGTGGCAAGCATTCTACCAACTGAGCTATATCCTCAGTCCAATGTTTAGTTTTTTGAGGAAATGTCAAACTGTTTTTCAAAGTGTACTACTTTACATTCCTACCAGTAATGTTTTAGGACCATCCTATTTTTCAACTTTGAATTGTATTTTTATTAATTTTTTTCCTTTTGCAAAATGCTTTTCCTGTAAATTTATTTAATTTTCTTTTGATTCCAAATTGTGTCCTCTTTCCCTTTTTTTCCTTCTTTCTTTCTTTTTATTTTTTTTTTTGGTACTGGGGATTGAATCCAGGAGCACTTAACTACTGAGCCACATCCCCAGTGCTTTTTTATATTTTATTTAGAAACAGGGTCTCCCTGAGTTACTTAAGGCCTACTAAATTACTGAGGCTGGCTTTGAACTCACAATCCTCTCCTGCCTGAGCCTCCTGAGCCTCTGGGATTACAGGATTGAGAACACCACACGGGCTCACTCCTCTTCTTCTTTCTAGCAAACAAGCACACTTTCTTTCTTGCCTTGTGGTCTGCTATTTATTTATTCATTTATTTTTTAAGAACAGTTTTAGGTTTACAGCAACTTTGAATGCAGTTTCCAAATAATCCTTTCCCCCTCATTCTCCAGCATCAACATCCCCTCACTTCAATGTGGTACAATTTTTACAGTTGATAAACCAACACTGACACTTTTAACGTCACCCAGAGAATGACTATCTACCTTCATATAGAATAGTTTGTTTCACTGCTCTAAAAAAATCTTTACTTCATTTGGAGTTGCTGGGATTATAGGCATGTACCAATGCACCCTGCACAGTTTTATTTTGTATAGTTATTATTTTTAATTTTCTGTTTTCTAGTACATTGAAGCCACTGGTTCTGAATATGCTAGAACTTTTTGTTGGGTTTTATTTAAACATACTGTGTTGTTTGATTAGTTAGAAGAAAACATTACATGTGTGTATAAAGAACTATTAGTAACACTTGTTAATATTTAATGAGAGCTTTCTCTGTTAGAATCATTCTGATTTTCACCTCAACCCTATGTCATAGGTAATTTCCATTTTAGAGAGAGAAAAGTATGGACAGATCTTTAAGTAACTTGCTCAACATGAAATAGTAGGTAATAGAGCTGTGAGCTGCTGGGTTGTTTTTGACCAGTATGTAGTGCTATCTCAAGGTTCAGCATTTGTGATACAACATGTTATAAACTGTATTCCCCAGTGGGCTGGAGATATAGCTCAGTTGGTAGAGTCCTTGCCTTGTATCTACAAGACCCTGGGTTTATTCCCCAGCACCACAATCAATCAATAAAATAAACTGTATCCCCTGTTTTTTGCTTTACTTTTTAAAATTTTACATATCAGAGATCATTCCAAATTTGTAAATAGAGCATCCTCACTGCATGGATGCTCTTTATTTGCTGCATGGTATTCAGCAAGGCCATACTTGATTTAATTAGTTCACTGTTGCTGAACAGTTGTGTTAAATTTTCATAAAACACTGGTGTGAGCAACCAGCCTTTCAGTCTTTTTTCACTCATGTGAGAGTAAAGGGCCTGGCACATAACAGGTGTTACCTGAAGTTGCTGAGGACAATTCATTAAAAATGAAATGAGAAGCTATCTTGTAATTTTTGTGGCATTTCTTAGGGGGAAAGCCCACAGAATGGAGAAAATGTATTAATATTATATTACTACTCTTCCCCATCTTCTCGTTTGACACTGGAATGTAATCAAGCTTCCTGATTTTAGTATAAGATGTTAAAAATAATCCATCTACGCACTCCTCCAGGGAAATGGAATATCAGGGAAATAACAACTTCAGTTAAAATGAATCGGTGATTGGGGTTACTTTTTCCCTTCAAAACGGATAATTTTTATGAAGGGTGTTTATTGATAAGTCAGTGCATAGGATATGCTAAAAAGCATAGTTCCTGGGGATGGGGTTGTAGCTCAGTGGTAACGAGTGCCTGCCTAGTGTGTGTGAGGCACTGAGTTCAATTCTTAGTACTGCGTATAAGTAGAATAAAGGTCTATGAACAACTTCAAACATAGTTCCTTGCATGTACAAGGCCCTGGGTTCAATCCCCAGCACGACAAAAAACAAATAAACAAACAAAAGCATAGTTCCATATTATGTACCATAAATCAACTATATTTAAAAAGTATGTTGAAAAAGTACAAATATTTATGAATATTTTGTGATTTTTTAAATTTTTTTTTATTTTTTTATTTTTTATTTATTTATTTTTTAATTTTCAGCGGACACAACATCTTTGTTTGTATGTGGTGCTGAGGATCGAACCCGGGCCGCTCGCATGCTAGGCGAGCGCACTACCGCTTGAGCCACATCCCCAGCCCTTTGTGATTTTTTTTTTTTAGATGATGAGATTATTGGCAACTTTTAATTTTTTATTTAAAAAATTGCAAACATGATAAAGCAGATATTTACTCTTATTACAATTAAGTTTCAAGAAATGAACTGTTTCTATATGCTAGTATGTAGTCATTGTTGGAAAATATTTTGCTACAAAACAGCAAAATGAGCCATGGTAACCGGGTGTGGTGGCGCACTAAGGTAATCCTGAGGCTTGGGAGACTGAGGAAGGAGGATTAGGAGTTCAAAACCAGCCTCAGCAGTTTACAGAGGCCCTCAGCAACTTAGTGAGACCCTGTCTCTAAAGAAAATATAAAAAGGACTGGGGATGTGGTTAAGTGCCTCTGGGTTCAATCCAGCCCCATCCCCCAACAACAAAAAACTAGCAAAATGAATTGCTTAGTATTTTCAGTGAATTCATATACTACTGTATCTTTTCCTCATTTCCTATTTTACTGGTTTAAAAACTGGCACATACTGGGGCTAGGGATGTGGCTCAATTGGTAGTGCGCTCGCCTGGCATGCGTGCGGCCCGGGTTCGATCCTCAGCACCACATACAAACAAAGATGTTGTGTCTGCCAATAACTAAAAAATAAATAATAAAATTTTCTGTCTCTTTAAAAAAAAGAAAATGGCACATACTATTAGAATGCTTATGGCCAAAATAGTTGTCCTCTACCCAGTCCATCTCTCTCTGGTCCAACTCTCCAGAAGCACAACTACTTTTAACACTTGTGATATTTATTTCCATATTTTAAATAAAATAAAATACTTACAATCTCTGTTTTTAAAAAAGTCTCTGGCAGTGTTAAACATTACCTTTTTGGGGGCTAGGGTTGTAGCTCAGTGGTAGAGCGCTCACTTAGCAAGTGTGAGGCCCTGGGTTCGATCCTCAGTACCACATAAAAATAAATAAATAAAGGTATTGTGTCCAACTACTAAAAAATAAATATTTTTAAAAATTACGTTTTTGACTTCTTGTTATGTCAGAAGATTTGTGAAACCTTTTATATTTCTTTTCATATCCCATTGTATGAAATTAGTGTTTTCATTGTTATGACTATGTATATAGTAATTCTTAAGGTATATACTGTAGGCTGGGGTTGTGGCTTAGAGGGAGAACGGTTGCCTAGCATGTGTGAGGCACTAGGTTCAACCTCATAAAAATAAAACAAAGGTATTGTGCCCCCCTACAACTAAAAAATAATTATTTTTAAAGATATATGCTGTAATCTCTCTCTCTTTTCTGTACTTTTTTGTTTATTTTTCTTGGAGTTGTCTCCTTTTAAAATTTGCTTAGTTTTCTATGTATATATTGCTGTATTTCCAAAGACCCTACAACTGTCAAGGTTTTCAAGCTCTTAAAGACATTATCCTACTATCCTTCCTCTTGTGTGTATGTATAGAGGGGAGGGTGCAACTTATCTCCAGACTATTAATCCCCTTCCTCTATTGTAGACTTCTTGTGACTTGTTATAGTTATTGTGTGATGCTTTCCTGCTAGGAATTTTTTCTTGGGGGGGTGGGTACCAGGGATTGAACTCAGGGGCACTCATCCTGAATCAACTGAGGCACATCCCCAACCTGAGTCAAAACTGAGCCACATCCCCAGCCGTATTTTATATTTTATTAGAGACAATGTCTCACTGAGTTGCTTAGGTCCCCACCGTTTCTGAGGCTGGCTTTGAACTCACAATCCTATCACCTCGGCCTCTCTAGCAGCTGGGATTACAGGAGTGCACCACGTTGCCCTGCTGGGAATTCCTTTTTAACTGGATCCTTTCTTGGTTTATTCTTTTATTTTACCAAAGTACAGGATCTAACAAAAGTTGCTTAGAAGTTAAATTTTAGGGACTTGAATTCTTGAAAAATGTCTCTTTTATTCTCACACTTGATTGGTAGTTTGGAAATAAATCTCCATTAATTTTTCAAAGCCATTTCTGTTGTCCTTGAACTTGTTTCACTTTTTTTAAATTTATTTTATTTTATTTTATTTTTTTTTATGTGGTGCTGAGGATTGAACCCAGTGCTTCACATGTTCTAGGCAAGTATTCTTCCACTGGGCCACAACCTCAGCCCCAACTTTGTGTTACTTTTGAAGAGTTTGTTTCCATCCTGATTTTTTTTTTGGGGGGGGGACCTATTGGGGATTGAACTCAGGGACACTTGACCACTGAGCCACATCCCCAGCCCTATTTTGTATTTTATTAGATACAGGGTCTCACTGAGTTGCTTAGTGCCTTGCTAAATTGCTGGGGCTGGCTTTGAACTTGCAGTCCTCTTGCCTCAGCCTCCTGAGCTGCTGGGATTATTGTGTGTCACCAGGCCCAGCCTGATTTTTTTTTTTTTTAATGTTTTTCTTTAGTTGTAGGTGGACACAATGACTTTATTTTTATTTATTTTTATGTGGTGCTGAGGATAGAACCCTGTGCCTCACACATGCCAGGCGAGTGCTTTACCACTGAGCTACAACCCCAACCTCTGATTTGTGTGTGTGTGTGTGTGTGTGTGTGTGTGTGTGTGCACGCGCGCGCGAGATTTGAATTTTTCCTAGTGTTTTCTTTTTATCTAGGGGTCCTGAAATGTCATAAAAATGAATAGCATGTCAGGCACTGAGAGGATACTTTTACTGCATAGACTATTATTTCTCAATAGAGGGAATACTGCAGGCATTTAGGTGGAACATTTTTGTGGCTTTTAGCAACATTTTGGAACATTTTGACTGGTTTTTAGCATGTCTGATTCCTCGGCAATAAATAACATTACAAATGTCCCCAGACATTTCCAAATTCCAAGTGTCCCCTAGGGAGAGAGAACTAGCCTAATTCTTTTTTATTTTTAATTTTAATTTTTATTTTATTTTTAGTCGTAGATGGACACAATACCTTTATTTTGTTTATTTTGATGTGATGCTGAGGATCAAACCCAGTGACTCAAAGGGACTAGGCAAGTGCTCTACCACTGAGCCACAACCCCAGCCCATAACCTAATTCTTGAAGCATTGTTATAGTCCCAAGTTCTTCGGATAGTTTTGCTCAGGAGATGTTGAACTTCCTGTGATCTTAAATTTTTCCTTTTCTCTTTTTAAAAAATTCTCTTTTGGGCTGGGGCTATAACTCAGTGGTAGAGTGCTTTAGTCTAGCATGTGGTACTGGGTTCGAACCTCAGTACCACATAAAAATAAATAGAGGTTCTGCGTCTATCTACAAACAAACAAAATTGGGGAAAAGTGTCAATCATGTGTCACAGCCAACTTAAAAAAAATTCTCTTTTGATCTATTTTCTTTCTTTTTCTTTTTTCTTTTTGGTACTAGGGATTGAACCCAGAAGCATTTAACTGCTGAGCCTCATCCCCAGCTCTTTTTTTTTTTTTTTTTTGGTTGTTCTGATTTTGTTTTAAAGAATGGTATTAAATGGAATTATTTTTGTATTGAAGTTGTCTTTTCCTTAATTGTTGGCTTCCTCTGAATTTCTTTCCTTTTTTCTCTTCTCACTGTTTGCTTTGGTGACCACTGACTGTTCACATTTAAGAGTAGGTATTGTAGTTGTGAATTTTGGCTCTTTTCTAAAATATTCAAATTCATTTTTGTTTCCATCCTTCAGATGCCTGTTTTTATTCATTTTTTCTTTTTGAAGAGTATTGGTAGTGATCTTTAATGATATTTGCTTTATTATTCTTATAGGTTTGTTTTCTTAAACCTTTTGATATTTATAGTTGATCCCTGAGTATTTCTCACAACTGCCTACATAGACTTCTGTTGATTTCAGATATCCATCCTTGTGCTACATTTTGTTTAGAACCTACCTGTAGGATAATAATTTCTGTGGAAGTTTTTTTTTTTCAAGTTTCTTGTTTTAATGACTGAATCTTTCCAGAATTCTTTTTCTTATTTATTTGCTAGTATTTGATCACTGTCTCCTTAGATTCTTTGAACTTTTTTTAAAAAATAATTTTTTAGTTGTAGATGATCACGATACCTTTACTTTATTTGTTCATTTTTATGTGGTGCTGAGGATCAAACCCAGTGCCTCACACATGCCAGGTAAGTACTCTTACCACTGAGCCACAACCCCAGCCCAGATTCTTTGAACTTTTTAACATATATTTTAATTTTCCAATTTTTAAAATGCAACTATGGTGCTTTGGGGCCCTGTAAAAGAAATCTCCCTTTCCACCATGTTTTCCTTTTTAGAAACATTATGGTTTTATGTTTTGCATTAAAGTCTGTGATCCAGCTTGAATTTTTTTTTTTTTGCTTCAAAGTTTTATAATGTTAAAATATGTAGGACACAAAATTCAGTACCTTAACTGTGGAGAGGGTGATTTGAATCATGGTGTTTCTGACTGTCTTGTGGCTGTATTTTCTCCCATTGGGGACTGAAAGTGTAGCTTAAGTTGTTATGGTGACACCTGCCTGAGGAAACTGCAGAGGCTCAGAGTTACCAGACAGGACTTTGAGTTCAGGCACCAACTCCCAGGAATAGAGAATTCTTTTTTTGGGGGGGGGGCGGGGTGCTAGGGATTGAACCCAGGGCCTTGTGCATACAAGGCAAGCACTCTACCAACTGAGGTATATCCCCAGCCCTGAATAGAGAATTCTGAGCAAAACAAGATGACCCTCATGTCTAGCCAGTCCTGTGTCCTTCAGATTGCCTGCTTTGCTGAAACTTTCCCACAAATAACCTTTTAATGAAACCTGGATAATAAATGTGCTGAGCTAGCTCTGGATCAGTCAAACTCAAATCAATTTGGCTACCCACTAGCCCCACCTTTTTCTGTGTGTGTGTGTGTGTGTGTGTGTGTGTGTGTGTGTGTGTGTGTCTGTCTGTCTGCATCTCCCATCACCTCTCATCTGGTATTTCCTTAATTAATGGCCGCAGCTGAGATGAGAGGGCCAGGACACTTAACCAGTATACTTTATTTATGTATGTTATTATGCAACTGTTACCACCATTCATCACCAGAACACTGTATCTTGCAAAACTGGAAACTATACCCATTAAATAGTAACTCATTTTCCCCAGCTCCTGGTAACTACCATTCTACTTTCTGTCTCTCAGATTCTCATTTTTACTACTATAGGTACCTCATATACATGGGCTCATTATAGAATTTGTCTGTTTGTGACTGGCTTTTTTCACTTAGCATAATGTCCTCAAGGTTCATATAAATTGTAGCTAGCCTGTGTCAGAATTTCCTTTTTAAGGCTGAATAATACTCCATTATATCTACATACCACATTCTGTTTATCTGCTCATCTGTTAGTAGACACTTGGGTTACTTTGCTTTTACATTTTAACTATAATAGATAATGTTGTGAACATGAAATTTGAAACCCTGCTTTCAATTCTTTTAGTATAACTGATAATTGATAAAGAAATTGGTAAATTCAGTGCTTAGAGGATGCCTACCTTTTTCATTTGTATGGTACTCTTCTCAAAATCTGAATGGGTTATTCAGTTCTTATTGATTTTTTTAAAAAAAATTTAACACAGTCTTTTTTTTTTTTTACATTATAAGTGCATGATTTTTTTTGGTGGATGGTTTCACATGAGGTCACTTGATGGCTGATTTAAAGCTACACTATTCAAATATAGGAGAATTTGAATCTGAGACGTTAATTTCAATGCAAGCACCCAAGGCAGCTAGGTACTTTGTAAACTTTCAACTCTACCACCTATGCCTCTTGCTCAGCAGATGTCTTTACCTTCTATTTAACAGAAAAATAAAATCTCATCAGATGGGAAGTTCTTTATATTCTTGCTACCAAATCTACAAAAACATGTGCATGTTTGCCCTTTTCTGAATACTGTTTTTAAAATGGAAATAGCATTCTGTTTTGTTTTTAAAGACTTTTATGTGTTACAAGCTTTAGTTGAAAAATCACAGAGCAGTCTTATTCATAAATACAGCAGCATTTTCTGTTCGTAAAAGCTCATTGCTACTAGTTTTTCATTGACTGTTTAGCACCTACTGTATACCAGGAACTCTAAACAAAATAAACTCTTCTTGTCCGATTGGAGTTTTAAATTCTAGTGGGTAGAGAAAGAAAATAAAGTTTGTCAAATGGTGGTAAATGCTGTAGAGGAAAATATAGTAGAGAAAGCTGGTAAAGAATGGATTGATGGGCTGGGGTTGTGGTCAGAGGTAGTATGTGTGAGGCACTGGGTTTGAGCCTCAGTACCACATTAAAAATACAATAAAATAAAGGTATTGTGTCCACCTACATCTAAAAATGTTTAAAAAATGGATTGATGTGTAAAAGATTACTTTGTGTTGGGGGTACTGGGGGTTGAACCCCGGCCTTGTGCAATTTTGGCAAATACCCAAGCACTAAGATGCATTCTCAGCCCTTTTTGGTTTTGAGACAGAATCTTGCCAAGTTGTTTAGGGCCTTGCTGAATTGCTGAGGTTGGCCTTGATTGAATTTGTGATCCTCATGCTTCAGCCTCTGAAATTGTTGCAGGAACCACCATTCCTGGGCCAAGACATTACCATTTAAACAGGGTCCCTGGGGAGGAACTCAACTGCTGAAGATTGGATACTTTGTGTTTCTCTCATCTCCAATACTGCCTTTTATTTTAATAAGATATTTTCTAGTATGCCATTTGCAAAATTTATTTATTTTGGTACAGGGGATTGAACTCAGGGACTTGTGCAAGGAAGGCAAATGCTCTACCACTGTGCTATGTACCCAGCCCTTTTTTATTTTTTGAGACAGGGTCTTGATAAATTGTTCAGGCTGGACTTGGAACATGTGATTCTCCTGTATTAGCTTCCCAAATAGCTGGTGCATGACATTGTGTGTGGTTTTACTTTTTGTTTTTGGTTACTTTCTTAGTGGCTGCCCTGGAAATTACAATTAACATCTTAATAAACAATTATCTAGTTTGAATTAATATCTATTTAATTACAATCGTAGATTAAAAACTTTTTTTCTATAAAACTTCATTCTCTTCCTGGTTCTTTGTGCTATTGTTATCCTGCAAATTACATTTATCTGTTGTATACCCTGCCGACACATTTCTAATTATTGCTTAATGCAGTTCTTTTAAGTCAGGGAAAAAAAGAATTATCAAAAAATACATTTACACTCTCTTTTATAGTTTACTATGAAGTTACCTTTGCTGTTGCTCTTTGTTTTTTTAATGTGGATTAGAATTACTAATGTCCTTTACATCTGAAAGACTTCCTTTAGTATTTAGATTTAGAACAAGTCTAATTGCACAATTTTTCAGTTTTTGTTTATTTGGGAATACCTTAATTTCTTCTTCATTTTTGAGGGATACTTTTGTTGGATTAGGCAGTCTTTTTTTTTTTTCCTCTCAGCTCTTTGAATATATCATCTTATGGCCATCATGGTTTTTGGTGGGAATTCAGGCAGTCTTTTTTTTTTTTTTTTTTTCTCTCAGCTCTTTGAATATATCATCTTATGGCCATCATGGTTTTTGATGGGAATTCAGGCAGTCTTTTTTTTTTTTTTTTCCTCTCAGCTCTTTGAATATATCATCTTATGGCCATCATGGTTTTTGGTGGGAATTCAGGCAGTCTTTTTTTTTTTTTTTTTTTTTCTCTCTCAGCTCTTTGAATATATCATCTTATGGCCATCATGGTTTTTGATGGGAATTCAGGCAGTCTTTGTTTTTTTTTCTCTCAGCACTTTGAATATATCATCTTATGGCCATCATGGTTTTTGATGGGAATTCAGCTGTTTATTTTGGGAAAATTCTTTGTATGTGAGTCACTTCTCAGTTTTTTCAAGTGTTTCTTTTTTCCATTGGCTTTTGACAGTTTGATTATGGTATATCTTAGTGCGAATCTCTTTTGAGTTTATTTTGTAATTCATTGAGCCTCTTGGATGTGTAGATTAATGTTTTTCATCAAATTTGGGGAAATTATTTGACCATTATTCTTCAAATATTCATTCTGGCCTTTTTTCTCTTTCCTTCATTTCCATTATGCATATATTGGTGTATATATACTTACTGGTGTTCTACAGGTTTCTGGAGCTTGTTTATTTTTCTCATTCTTTGTTCTTTCTTTTTCTCAGATAAAATAGTCTCAGTTGACCTCTCTATAATTTGGCTGATTCATTCTTCTGGCTGTTTGTATTTGCTGTTAAGTTCCTCTGTTGAGTTTTTCAGTTATTTTATTAATTCTTGAATTTCTATTTGGTCATATGTATATATAATTTAAAGTCTTAGTTTGGTAGATTCAATGTCTGGGCTTTCTTAAAAAAAGTTTATATTAACTATTTTTTCCTCTGTGTATATGCTGTTGTTGTTTCCTGCATGCCTAGTAATTTCTTGTTGAAAAATAAACTTTAGCAGTGCTGGAGATCAAACCTAGGGCCTTGTGCATGCTACTCAAGCGTTCTACCACTGAATTACATCCCTAGCTCCACATTTTTTTCTTGTAAATAACCTGGCAACTCTTCAAATCAGATTATCCCCTTCCTTGGGATTATTTGTTGTTAATTTTCAGAACTAATTCTGTGAAGTTTTTTTTTTTTTTTTTTTGGTCATGTGTGTTTACTAAAGGCAGTTAGCTTAGTGGTTAAGCTAATGAATGAGCAGAGAAGCTAATGAGTGAACAAAGATGCCAAAGGTTCTATGTATGTTGGGACATGCCTTTAACAGTGAGGCAATTTATAGCTCTGCCTTAGCTTTCATTTACCTTTTTGCCTGTACAATAACCTCAAGATTAGCCAGAGATTAGAATTTAGGTCTTTCCTGAGCAAATGAACGATGCTACCTGTGGCATGACTTTCTAGAATCCCATAATATGTTAGAACTTTTCAAAGTCCCTTACAGATATCTAATTCCTCTCAATTTTCCTATTAAATAAGCTTTTTAGTTATTGTTTTGCTTGTCCCAAATGTTATCTACCACCTCATGCAGCCGAAATGTTGGACAATTGCCTCTGGTTGTTTTTGACAAAAGGCACCCACAGAAAAGCCCGTTTGCACTGGAGAGTTCAGTGTCAGTTCAGATAAATACAATTTAGCTAGTAGAGTTTTCCAGGGAACCACCAGACCTGTCAAATGAAGGAGCTCCAACTCCATTCTGCCCTCTCTAGTGGATGATGTTTTTTATGGCTACCAGGGAATTAGGAATAGATAAAAAATAAGAATAGGAAGAAAAAAATACCAAGAGGTTGTTGTACCTACCAAGATATAGCCGTATTTGTTGTATAGACACTCCTTAGATTGTTTGGTGGTTAGGTTCTGAATAGTTAATTCTTAAATTTTTTGCCAGTGTTTTTGTTGCTTTTATGAAGTAGTAGATTTCAGAAGTCTTTACTCTGCCATTTTTGCTGAAATAATCCTGTGGTATTGTAAAGCAAGCATGGGAGTGACACTAACCTTAATAAGAATGTGTGGATTCCTTCTCCAAGCTCAAGAGGATTCAAGAGAACCTGGGTGTTTATTGTATTCTTTTATGGATTGTTCAGTCAGGTGAGGAGACAGAGGAGGTATGGCAAAATAGAGTTTATTATACTCTCAGGTCTTGTGGACAGGAGGCACAACATACTGCACAAGTGGTGGTCAGGATGGAAAGAGGTTAGGCCCTAGCCTTAATGGGGGTTTCCACCAAAAAGGCAAGGCAGGCACTGGGGCTGTAGCACTGTATAAAAATAAACAAATAATGAAGGCATGCTGTCCATTTACACCTACCAAAAAAATTTTTTAAAAGGCAAGGCAGATGTAGGCTATAGTTAAGGATTGGCTAGTTTCGATAATTTTTAAGGGTTCTAGGACATAGTGGTGTTTCTGGTTGTCTGATGTCAGGCTCTAAGATGACTAAGGCAAAAAAGTTTTGCCTCATGGTGAACAAGCCTGGTAAGAGGAATTAGCTCTGGATTGGTTAGTTTTGTCTATCAAAAGCAACCCCCTGTTAAGCCCTTGCTATCTCCAAGAATTGTCTTGCACTGGGAGAGGTACTTTGCCTGGCCAGAAAGGTTTTCTTTTCACTTCCTGTCTGCCTTCCTTTCCTCCTCCCAGTCCTGGAGATTGAACCAAGGATGCTCTACCACTGAACTACATTTCAAGCCTTTTTTAATTTTAAAGTCTTGCTAAGTTGCCCAGCATGGTCTTGAACTTGTGATACTTCTGCCTCAGCCTCCCAAGCAACTGGGTTTATAAGTATGTGCCACTGTGCCTGGCTATAGTTAATTTACTTTATAATTGTCCTATTTCAATACACACAGGTCTGCCTCATTTTTTTTTTTTTTAACAGTTCAACAGTGTGTGATAGCCACAACCTCATTTAAAGCCTGCTTTCTTACACCATTCTCTCATCAATGGTTGCAAGTTTGTTAACTGTTAATCAGCTTTACATTACTGTGACAAAATACATGAGGTGGATCCACTTAAAGGAGGAAAAATTTATTTTGGCTCATGGTTTCAGAGGTTTCACTCCACGGTCACTTGGTTCCATTGGTTCTGGGCCTATAGCCAGGCAGAACATGATGGGTAGCACATTGTGGAGTAAAGCTGCTTACTTAATGGCATCAGGGAAGCATGGTGGGAGGGGAAGGGCTTGGGGAAAAGATACCTTTCAGGGGTAATACCCCTTGCAGTAAAGCCCAACTTCGTAAAGTTTGTACTACTATCCAGTGATGCTATAGGCTGACAACCAATCCATTAGCACATGGCTTTGGAAGGGACATTTCAGATCCAAACCATAACAGCTTGGGGTAGCTAACTGAGGTGACATTTAGTATGTAGGATATTTATTAGGGTGTGCTCTTAGAATGAATGGAACGAAGGCAGAGAAGACAAATTGGGCTGCAGTTGGAATATCGACAAAAATCTGTTGGTCCTCATTGGGAATTCTGCAACTGAAATAGCCCTTAGAGTTGTCCTAAGGTGGGGGAAGGGGCCAGACTTTTATGCTCTTGTTTTGATCTGTTGTTGGATGAGAGGGCCCCTTGGGAACACAGCTGAGTTTGAGACAGTTCCTGAAGAGAACTGACAGCTGAGGGCTGTTTTCCAGTAGCATTCCCAGCAGCTGGTCAATGAATCCTTCATTCCAGAGGGGGCTGAGGGCAACATATCAAGGGTGTCAGCTAATAATATCCTCATATGCTTCTTCTAATTAGGATTTACTTCTTTTTTATTTTTTAAAATTACAGTTTTCTCTTTTTTTCTTTCTAGTACTAGGGGTTGAATCCAGGGGTACTGTATCACTGAGCTACATCCCCAGTCCTTTTAATTTATTTTTGAGGCAGGATCTTGAAAAACTGTCTGGCTTTGAACTTGTGATTTTCCTGACTCAGCCTCCAGAGTCAATGGGATTATAGGTGTGCACCACCACACCTGGCTAGAATTTTCTTTTTTTTAATAAATTAGTTTTTCCCATGAGAAAGCTGAAAAATATAATTCTTTCAATTTCTGTACATTTTTACTGAAGACAGTTCTTCCTAACACAATTAGGAGCTGTTTTGGTTTTATTGGGTGTAAATGATGAATGAACCATTTTAGTAATGGAAATGTCATTGTGGAGTCCTAAAATCCTAAGCATAGAAATTGAAATTCATAGCTGGCAGATCTTAAAAAGACATCTAATTTGGCCTTCTCATTTGGCAAAGGAGGAAACATGGAATGAGGGTTATAAAGCTAGTTAATGATGAGAAAGGATTAGAATGTAGATCTGCAAACATCCAGGCTAGTTTTCAATGCCTTATTCCCTCAATTAATTTCCTGTAATTTCTAAGATGACAGTGTTAGAGTTCTGAAACTGAGCAAGAGTATTTTTTTATGGCTTTTACAGTCATTTTGTTGCTCCTGTGAGGTGTTAAACAATATGCAGAAGCTTCAGTGACAATGATGATGATAGTCAACTTCTGGAGCTATATCATTTTGGACAGATGATTCTGATTTATTTTTAACCTTCCTGGAAGATGATTCCACAGTTAACTTTGGAAACTTCTTCCTAATGACTATGACTTATCAGGTAATGGAAACTTCACTATTATTTGCTGGCACAGTCATGCAATGAATAAGATTTTAAAAGAGGTTTGAAAGTGCTCTAGAATTAAAAAAAATAACAACATTGTAGTTTCAGTTATGAATTGTATTAAACATATTCTAGATTATCTGTATCATAATTGTCCCTTGATTCTGGGATCATAATTTACATTTGTATTTATGTTTGTGGTGATTGCCAACTAACAGATACTACTTTGGTTGTTGAGGGCTAATGTTAATGAATAGAATAGAGGCAGTCTTAAGATACTTTTGGGTTAAATGAAACACAAATTATTCTCTTTAACATGTGGGGTTAATGTTTTGAAATAATGTGAAACAAATTGCATTCCTTATTATGAGGCACTCAATAGTCCTAGAATTCTATACTTAAAGAAATCTTGTGGTGAGGCAGCTGGAAACATTTTTGTGTGGCAAGGACATATTTAAATTTAAAAAAAAAACTACTCATGTTTATAAGTGTTATTTGTTAAATTGAATTTTTGAGGGGGGCAATTTTGTTTTTAAATTTTAGTTCATTTGGTTTTATGTTTATATAATACCTTTATGCACAGTTTATTTCTAATTTTGTTTGTATAGGTTTAAAAAACTTTAAGATTAAAAATAATTTATGTGGATATTATATAAAACTGTGAAAACATTTCTCCTCTACGAAGGGGTCTATATATTTCTCAAGTGTAAGAATCTGTCTCCAGAATTCTAAATTAGTTTAAAGAAGTTAATGTTAGGCTACCTATAGATACCCACTTGAAGTATATGAAAATTTCAAATATGCTAGTCATATTTTATATGTGTGTGTGTGTTTAGGCAACAAGGTAGGAAAACAGAGATCCCAATGTAGAAAACTATTGTTGTAAATTGTAATAATAGGAAGTTTCTTTGGAATAAAGCATCTGATGCTGTAATGTACTTTTAAGAAGATAAATTTTAGTCTTGAAAGATTCATACTACCTCTCATGACTCACGTTATATCCCCCTACCCCCACTCCTCCCCGCCTGTGAACTGAACCTATGGCCTTGAATCCACTAAGCATACAGTGAGTGAACTACTACCCAGCCCGATATTTAATTCTTTGGAATTGCTTAATTCTTTTAAAAAATTATAGTGAATGTTATAATTTTGGGGGAAAAAAAACACTTCATGATTTGTTACATGAGTTTGAATTTTTACAGGTTGCTATTTAGTGGAATGTAGGTATTTGAAATCAAACTGGAAAGATCTTCCTGTTAAATCAAGTTTTGGTTGCGTGTTTTGGGTGAGGTACATAACCTGTGGTTTATTCACTATTTTTGTTATTTGTTTTGTGTTTTGGAATGGAGCCTCACTGTTGCCCAGGCTAACCTTGACCTCCTGTGCTTAAGTGCTGCCTTAGCCTCACATTGCCTCAGCCAACATGTTCAGCAGTTTACTTACTTTTTTTTCCTTTCTTTTTTGGTACTGGGAATGAACCTGGGGTACTTAACCACTGAGCCACCTCCCCAGCCCTTTTTAATATTTTATTTAGAGACAGAGTCTCTAAAATAATAATAAATGGAGTTGCTTAGGGCCTCACTAAATTACTGAAGCTGGCTTTGAACTTGTTTGAACTCATGATCCTCCTGCCTCAGTCTCTGGAGCTGCTGGAATGCTAGGCTGAGCATTCTTTTTTATGCTTATTGACCATTTGCATGCATATCTTCTTTGAAGAAATACCTTTTGTTTTTGTTTTTGTTTTTTGGTGCTTGGGTATTAACCCAGGGGTGCCCTACCACTGAACTGCATCTCCAGCCCTTTTTATTTTTATTTTGAGACAAGTTCTCTCTGAGTTGCCCAAGCTGGCCTTGATCTTGCTACTGCCTCATTCTCCTCAGTAGCTGGAATTATAGGCATGCACCACCATGCTAGATGTAGACTCCTTAAATTGGAATATTTGGGGGGTTTTTGTTGTTGCAATATCCTTATACTATTGTCTCTGTTGTTGTTAGAATGTCCAAAAGGGTTCTCCATAAATGTTTTTAGTGGTCATATGTTTCATCATGAGGACTGATATATTCAAGTAGAGTTTTATTGCTCTTTTGTATTAGTACATTTTATAACATGGCTTATGTTAACCTTCCAGCTTTATTTCCCTTCTCTCTCCTCTCCCTTTCCCTACCCCACAAACACTTAAAAAAAAAAAAAATAAAGTTCTAGCCGTTCTTTCTCTAAGTTGTTCTCCAGATCTTCACACATGCTGTTTCCTATCCATGAAATTCTTCCTCTCCTATTTGATCTGACTTACACTCTCTTCAGGTCAAAGCTTAATTGTCATTTTCTCTGGGAAACCATCTTTGAGCTTGTAGGTATAAATCAGGCGTTCCTCTTATGAGGTTTCCTTTATTATGCTCTTTTTTAAGGTATATAATATGATCATCAAATTTTTATTACTTCACAAAATATTTGGGAAATTCAATCTAAACGGAGGAAAGATTTAGCAGGACCGTGGGAAGTTGTGGTGGACACCTGTAATCCTGTGGTGGACACCTGTAATCCCAGCAGCTCAGAAGGCTGAGGCAAGAGAATTGCAAGTTTGAGGTCAGCCTCATCAGTTTAGCAAGACCCTGTCTCAAAATGAAAACAAAATGGATTGGGTTGGGGCTGGGGCTGGGACTCAGTGGTAGCATACTTGCCTGGCATGTGTGAGGCACTGGGTTTGATTCTCAGCACCACATATAAATAAATTAATAAATAAAGGTGTATCAACAACTGAAAAAAAAAAGATAAGGTTGTAGTTCAGTGTTAAAGTGCCCCCAGGTTCAATCACCAGTACCAAAAAAAGGTGGTGTGTGCAGGGTTATTTTGGCTCATTGTTTCAGAGGTTTTAGTCCAAAAATAGAAGAACTCCATGGCAGTGGGAGCATGTGATAGAGGAGGCTGCTCACCTTCAAGTCCACCAGGAAGCAGAGAAAGAGAGAAAGGGGTTGAGGACAAGATGTACCCTTGAAGGACAGTTTCCCCAGTGACCTGTCTCTTCCAACTAGGACTTACTTTCTAAAGTTTCCACCACTTTCTATTAGTACTACCAGCTGAGGACCAAGCCTTCAACACATGAACCCTTAGAGGACATATACACATGGCATATTTATTTACTGTTTCTATTCAGTAGGCCTCTGTGAGGTTAGGGATTGTAATGGCCTGTGTTCCATTGTACCTTCATAATGTTGGCCATGGGAGGCACTCAGTACAGAATTGTTCAAAGAATGAATATCAGTGCCAATATTTTTTCAACAAATTTGCATTTCTCATATGTGCAGAGAATTCTAAGTAATAACAAATTGGAAACAAATTGTTTTAATCAGGTATCTACTAAAATCTAATTGGGGAGAAAGAGGTTTTCTCTTAATATTGCCCTATTCTGCATCACTTTTTACTACTGAGACTTCAGGCTTAATCTAGTTAAAATCAAGTTGACTCTAGAATCCAGGAACACTGCTAACCTAGCCCTGAAACAGCTAATGAATGATTTGATTGAATCATCTCTCTCTTACGTTATTAAGCAATAATCTAAATCACAATTATCTAAAAAAAAAAAATATATATATATATATACACACACACACACACACACACACACACACACACATACACCAGTTCCTTCCTTTTCCAGTATTGTCCATAAATGGAATCCCTGTGGCAGTTTTAGGGAGTCTTGTCATATTTTCTTTCTTTGTGCTGGGGATTAACCACTGATCCACATCCCCAGCCAGAGACAGGGTCTTGACAAGGCTGGCCTCCAATTTGAAATTTCCTGTCTCAATCTCCTGAGTCACTGGGATTACAAATGTGTGCCCCTGCAGCCAATCCAATTGCTGTTTTTGTCACAGCATCTTGGACATAGTTTTTTTTTTTTTTTTTAAATGTCAAATCTGGGGGGGGGGAGTCAAATCTGCTTAATCTTATTCAGTATTACAAGCATTTATTGAATTTAGAATTCTGAAAGGTGTAGCTTCAGGACTCACAATCCAGTGGGAAAATTTAAAACTTGGTTTAATGTACAAAGAATTTTGAAGAAAGCACTACAATAAGTGAGAAAAAAATTACATTTGGCTAGGTAGAAAATTCTGTGGGAGGGCTGGGATTATGGTTCAGAGCAGAGTGCTTGTCTCGCAGGAATGAATCACTGGGTTCGACCCTCAGCAACACATAAAAATAAATAAATAAATAAAGTAGTGTGTCCATCTACAACTAAAAAATTATTTTAAAAAATTCTGTGGGAGAATCACTGTAAGTAGCTACAATAATCTTTGGAAAGCAAATCTTAATTATTTCACTGTTTTACTTAATCTTCCATAGCACCCCCAAATATATAATTGTCAGGTTCCTTCATGGCTTGGTTCTGATTGACTAGTCTCACCTTGCATTGTATTTTTTATTTTTTCTTTCTTTTTGCCATGCCTCTCTGTCACTCTTCCTCTTCCTTTAGGGGTTTTATTTTCTCTATACCATCTGAGTCTTAAACCTTATACTGTACTAGTGTGTGTTTGAAAGATTGTATACCCTATTGTACTGCAGAAGATGATGTGGTGCAAATGTTGAAGTGGAAGAAAGGAGGTTTGTTGGTAAACTGGAGCCTCAGTACACTTTTTGACTATTCTGTACATTGAAATAAGTGGAAATGTCAAAGTAAAAAAAAAAGAATGAAACTTTTGCTTTATGTACTTGAACAATTACAGAGATAATTAAAATTGGGGTGGAAGGGAGATGGGAGCTGGAGGTGTGACTCATTGGTAGGGTGTTTGCTGTCCTGGGTTCAGTCCCTTGCACCAACACCAAAAGGGAGGGGGCTCAAAAATTTTTTTCCCTCCCTTTGATTTGAGAGTTTAAACTTGTGTTAATAAATTAAAGCTAATTATCATAGCTCATTGTTTGAAAAAATTATTTCCTTCAGTCTAGAAGTTGTGTTATTTTATGTTAAAATAAGCATAATCCAGAATGAATCATAAGTTTTTGTTTATTTCCTAGACTTAGGGAAACATTAATCTATTCAGTGATTATTTAATTGATATACCTGCAATATGCAGAATGAAAAATTCATTTGCAAAATGCTAGGGTAACACTGTACAAGATAGAATGAAGTTTCAAGAAACCTGCATAATATGGAAAGTAAAAGAAATGGTGATAATCAGGTAAAAGATTTATTTTTAGGTTAAGTTTATTTGCAAGTGTATCTAGTTACTGCCTAAGTACTCTCTCAATATTTAGTTTCCTAAGAAATGGTTTTGTTGTTAAAGGTGTTTCAGCCAGTTGTACTTCATTTCTAAGCAAAAGGTGGACTATTTCTTCCTGTTTTTCTTATCCTAGTGAGTGAGCTAGATAATAAAAATAAAAATGTATGTTCCACTGACTTTTCTTTCCATTGTGGAGCTGTTTAGAAGTGGCCAATGTTATCTTCTTCCCTTGGATCAGCCATGGTTACTGTTAGCATTTTAGAAGCACAGGGATCCGTCAGATGTATTTATCCGATGGATCTTTGAGCATGTTTTTTAAAAGGAAGATAAAGAAGAGGGAACTTTTATTCCTTCACTCTTATCATAGAAATATAATTCTTTCTTTTTCTAGGTTTCCCATGTGGTGGTGGTTACAGCTTAGAATTCCTGAGAGGGAGAATGTTTAGGACTGAGAATAAGAAGAGAGCTGGGGGAGGGGAATTCATTTCCTGGTGAGGCTTAATGAAATAAGCCTTTGAATAAGTCTCTAAGAATAGGTAGAATTTGTACAGGGAGAAAATGGCCAAGAATATAAATACACAAAGGGTATTAGTGTGAAAGTGTTACGGCTTTTGACCGGTGAAGAGTCCTTGCTTCCCCAATGTTGAAGAATAACACCAGAGAAGCACGCTGAGGCAAGGTCAGAGTGGAAAATTAGAAGTTTATTAAAGGGACACCAGAAAAGACTTCTCCCGGAGGAAGAAGGGGACCCAAGAGATGGAATCCGTGGAAGTGCGATTGTCTCTCCATTTTATAGTTTTCGGTGATGGAATGTAGGTGGGAAGGCCCTCGGGGTGGGACACAGGTGGGCCAAAGAAGTAATCTGGGCAGGAAGGACTTCTGAGGCAGCATCTTTAAGTTTGCTGTTCATTAACACTTCTTTGGGATGGGCTATCTTTAAATCTGTTGGGGGCTGTTTCCTGGACTTCATTAACATTTCAAGAGTTGCTCAATTCATTCTCATGGCCTCCATTTTAGATCTCACTGGATATTAGACCCAACCTAACTACACTGACTACCTAATTTTAGGTACAAAAGGAATCAGTTTTTCTCTAGGAGACATTTGAACTGATGGTTTTGTGGGATAATTGTTAAATTTCATACAGTTATTGTGTCCTGTGGTAAGATGATGAACAATCATAAGTCAAAAAATGGATCATTGGGCTGGGGATGTGGCTCAAGTGGTATCGAGCTCGCCTGTCATGCGCGGGGCGCTGAGTTCGACCCTCAGTACCACATAAAATAAAGATGTGTCCACTGAAAAATAAATATTAAAAAAATTATCTCTCCCCTCCCTCCCTCCTTCCCTCCCTCTCTCTCTCTCACAAAAAAATGGATAATCATTATACATGTTTTTTTTAATATTTAAGTTTTTTTAGGTGGACACAATGTCTTTATTTTACATTTATGTGGTGCTGAGGATTGAACCCAGTGCCTCGTGCATGCTAGGTGAGCACTCTACCACTGAGCCACAACCCCAGCCCCCATCATTATACATGTTTATGTGAGGATATGAAAGAAAGTTTTCCTTAGTGATATATTTTCCCATAATAAAAAGTGTGTGTGAAACTGTGCACAGCCAGCACTAGAGATCAAACATTTTGATTATTTAAAAATAATAAATAATAATTTTCCTGAATTACATTTAGAGTTTGAATAAAAAGAAACATGTACCCTAGGAATTTCTGTATGCCCAGTTCTCATCTATTCAAATCAGTGTCTATTACTTCTATACATGTCACGCTTTTGAGTGGTTTTATACACTAATAATAAGTAGCATGAATAATTATTCTGGGATATTTAAATACCATTCTTCTCAAAAAGAAAATTAAGTGACATATTAACAGCCAAGTTTTAACCCTCATCAAGAATTTTCAGGAAAAAAGTACATTTTAAACATTTTTTATAAGCTGTTCTTGTGGGAAGATGTCATGGAATTCCAGGGAATTAAAGCCCAGGGTATCTTATAGTACTGTGGTTGTGGTGGCAGGTATCTTGTTTTACAGAAGCTTAATTGATAAATTATCTCTATGAGCTGTTAAAGGGAGTTTCCAAAGAACATTTATTGTTTTCTTTTTCTTTTCTTTTTTTTTTTTTTTAAAGAGAGAGTGAGAGAGGAGAGAGGAGAGAGAGAATTTTTAATATTTATTTTTTAGTTCTCGGCGGACACAACATCTTTGTTGGTATGTGGTGCTGAGGATTGAACCCGGGCCGCACGCATGCCAGGCGAGCGTGCTACCGCTTGAGCCACATCCCCAGCCCCCATTTATTGTTTTCTTCATTGACTTAAGACTAAATATATTATAGAGATTGTGTTTAGGTTTTTTACCTTGGAAACTTTAAAATTGTAGGTTTTAAGCTATACACTGATTGAATATAGTAGTATTCTAATAAATGAGTATAAATACCTAAATTTAAGATTTTTGAAAGTATTTTTGTAGTTGTAGATGGACACAATATCTTTATTATTTTTTTAATGTGGTGCTGAAAATCGAACCTAGTGCCTCACATGTGCTAGGCAAGTGCTCTATTGCCGAGCCACAACCCTAGCCCCAAATTTAAGCCTTTTTTTGTCTTATTTATGTTTAGTTTTTTAGATACCTTAAAGATTTTATTAATATTTATCAATGTACTGAAGTAGCAAAATCTTTGCCTTAAAGTGATGCGTACTATTTATCATAGATGAAATCAGTACTTCTGGGTTTGAATTTCTATAAGATATTGTACACAAATGGTCATTCCCTTAATTTATATTTGAGGAAACAGAGCTATGTACTTATGACTTATTTATTCAGCAAACTGAAATATATTGAGTTTTTTTTTTGTTTGTTTGTTTGTTTAACAAATGCCAGTCATTGTTTTGGATGCTAGGAATGTATCTGTGAACAAACAAAAAATCATACTTGCATGGTACTTATATTCTGATAGCATTTGTCTAACTTAACAAATGACAATATAGGAACCATTGATTTGGTTTAATATTCCAAATTTCTTGGTGTGAAACTGGGCTGGCAGATGTTTTTCACCTTGCTTGTTATTCATATAGTTTTTTCAGGCTGCCTAGAGTCTAAGTTAAGAATGCTAACTAATAGGTGAAGTTAATGGTGTCGGTTTAAGGTGTAAGGAGAACTGTGTTAACATTGTGAGATTGTCAGTCCTGGTATATCTGCCCTTAATTTCTCTAGCTAATTTTCTCTCCTTTTCTGTAGAGCAGCTTTATAGTTTGGTAAGTAGTAGAATGCACTGTGGAATAAGATTGCCTGGATTCAGATCAGTGCCTCCACTATTTGTTTTGTGATATTGGGTATGTTACTTTATCTTTGTACTTCGTTTGACATTTTTTGTTAAGAGGGGAGAACAATACCAACTCATAGCACTATTGTAAAATGCAAATACTTATGTGTTTGACACATGGTTATTACTCTTCCTCCTCTTTACTTACAATTCTGAAATTCAAAACATTCAGAAAAGTAAATGATTTTGTTAAGCATTTGGTGGAGAAACCTTACACAATGGTGCCCGCCCCCAACCAGGGATTAAATCCAGGGGTGCTTAACCACTGAGCCCTTTTATATATTTTATTTAGAGACAGGATCTCATGGAGTTATTTAGGGCCATACTTAATTGCTGAGACTGGTTTTGAACTCACAATCATCCTACCCCAGCCTCCTAAGCTGCTGGTATTACAGGTGTGTGCCTCCACACCGGGCTATATTTTTTATTTATTACACTTCACAAAAACTCAGACTGTCTTTTTTGGAGAAATACAAATATGTTTGTGTTATGCCCCAGTTGGCATTAAATGGGGTGTTTTGTAATACTATATGTGTTACTATATGTAATACTACATGTGGTGTATAAGCTCTAGTAACTTTCTGGAATACATCTGGCCACCTGGGCTTTAGTGAAGGAATGTGTCCTGTATTAGGGAAAAATCATACTATTAATACTTTTATTTTTCTCGTACTAATAGTATGTAAAGATCTATAGTAATTTAAGTAGCTTATCTAATCCATTTAATTGCCTTAGTTATTGATTATTAATTATACTTTGAGTTTAAGACATTGATAAATGAATCAAAGCTGTTATTTTTTTGAAAACTTGATAGAAAATGACTTATTTGTAACTTATGAAATTTTAAATATCTCTTGTTTTAGGAAACAGCATCTTAACATAAGTCTGCATAACATAACATAAGCAAGGACATTTTTTCTTCTCTGATCATAAAGTTTGTAAGAACAGTTGTTACTTTATGATAATAATCTTGATTTAGTCAGCATTCTCTTGACACTAACTTCATCCAGTCTTTTCAGTAATAAAAACAGAGCAAATGATAAATGATGAAAGTATTTTAAAAAAGTTCTAATCTTATATATTCTTAAACATTTTATTCTCTTTTCCAAGGTGCATAAATAAGTTATAAGTAATGCAATCCATTTATTCTTAGCAGAATAGAGTGGTTAGATGAGGAGGGAAGTGAATTATGAATATCTGTGTAGAATAATTATCGAGAGAGTTGGGAAACTGTTAGCTGATAGAATGTTTTAAGAGTAAAATTCTGAGGGGAAGTGGCTCTATGCACCTCAAGGTGTGTGTAATTCTGTTATTATTCTTCAGATTCCAAATTGGTGCTTAGACCGGGTTGAACTTCTTTATGTGATGTTTATAACATTTCAAAGATGGTCAAGATGGGGCTGGGATTGTGGCTCAGCGGTAGAGTGCTCGCCTAGCACGGGCAGGACCCAGGTTCCATCCTCAGCACCACATAAAAATAAAGACATTGTGTTGTGTCCATCTACACCTAAAAAATAAATGTAAAAAAAAAAAAAGGTTTGGTCAAGACGTCAGGCAATATGGTTTTAGAGAATACTATTAAAATGGCTTGTTTAATCCCAGAAGTTCATAGGCTAGGGCAGGAGGATCACAAGTTAAAAGCCAGCTTCAGCAACTTAGCGGGGCCCAAAGCAACTTAGGGAGATCTTGTCTCTAAATAACGGGCTGGGGATGTTGTTCAGTGATTAAATACCCCTGGGTTTGAATCCCTGGAACCCCAAAAAAGGCTTGTTCATACCTTGAAAGGGGGGGTGTACTTCTTATATTAATGGGAAACAGGCTTACCCGTGGCATAATGCCTTCAAATGTCAGAATAATGATAATTTGTGGAAATACAGAGTTGCCAATTAAAAGTTGAAAATCCATTGTGCTTTAAACCAATTATTTCTATGTAAAATAATATTTGGATTTTAAAAGATGATTGGAACAGTGGTGGTAGTATTTTGATAATTTATCACCTTGCTTCAGGCTGTGTTATAAATAGAAAAGATAAAAATAAGGTGTTATATTTGCTTCTGGATCTTCAGTGTTTATTAATATTTCTTTTTTCCTTGGAATTATTTTTTTAAAATATTTTTTAGTTATAGATGGACACAATACCTTTATTTTATTTGTTTGTTTATATGTGGTGCTGAGGCTCGAACCCAGGATCTCACACGTGGGAGGCAAGCACTCTACCACTGAGCCACAATGACTGGGGTCAGTCCCTTCCTTGAAATTGTTTACATCAATAAATTAGGATATTTATAAATTAATATATACAATTATATATAAATAATATGTATTATAAATTATACTAATTGCTACAAGCTGAATTTGTATCTTAAAGTTGCTTCCAAACCTAAATTATTTTGAAAGTTTATTTTTTTGAGGGGGTTACTGGGAAGTAAACCAGGGGCTACATACCACTGAGATATACCCCCAGTCCTCTTTATCTTTTATTTTGAAACAGGCTTTTGCTCAGTTACTTAGGGTCTCCTTAAATTGCTCAGGCTGGCCTCAAATTTGCCATCTTCCTGCTTCAGTCTCCGTGTCTGTCTGAAGGTTTCTTTTTTAAGTCCTTGGATGTTAAAGTTTGCTCCTTAATGGTGTTGCAGTTCCTAGTTTTTCTCATTTTTTTAATAACTGCTGAAGTGTTCTAAAAAATCATTAAATAAAAAAAAAAACTAAAATCATTTGCATTCATTATTAGCCCCCCCCCCCATTAAACCCAGAGGTGCTTTACTACTGAGCTACCTCTCTAGACCTTTTTATATTTTTATTTTGAGTCAGGGCCTCACTAAGTTTTTGAGGCTGACCTTGAATTTATGAGCCTCTTGCTTCAGCCTCCTGTGTCACTGGGATTACAGGCATGTGTCACTGCACCTGCCAATTAAATAATTTAACATAAGAAAAAATTTGCAGTAGAACAAATTTAGTAATTTAATTTCTCGTTTTAGTCAAGATTCTGTTATTTTAGAAGTGAAAACTACCCTAGTTGTGAATCAGATTTAGGATGATAACCAGTTAAATCAATGTTATAAGTTTTGCACTGGTGACATCTAGTGGTCTTTCAATTAAAAATAATCTGCTGTCAAAATGTCAGTAAATACCAAGTATTCTCATGGGATAATCATGTGCTGATTATTGAAAAGTTTGGGTATTATATAAAATAGTTCCCAGTGAGCACCTTTGCCTGCATTCAAAGAAAGAGAAAATCAGCAAAAAAAAAGTTCCTCTGAATTATCAACTGAAATTTTGATTATTGACTCAGTACCCTTATAGTTAAAAGTGTATTTTTATTGCCTAGTGACTGTCTTGGTAGGTTTTCGATTTCTAAGAATTAGTTCATTTCATTTGTGTTATCTAGTTTGTTAGTGTACAAGTGTTAATAGACCCTCTTATAATTTTTTTATTTGTGTAGAATTGATAGTAATGTTTCCTTCTATTTCTCATTTTAGTAACTTAAAAATCTTTTGTGTTTTTTCTTAGTCTAGATAAAGATTTATCTATTTTGTTAGTCCTTTTTGATTTTTATAATCTCTTTAATTTATTTATTCTCTGATCTTTTAGTTCCCTCCTTCTGCTAACTTTAAGTTTGTTTTTCTAGCTCTTTAAATAGTGAAGTTAGGTTAATTTAAGCTCTGTTTATATTTTATTCATTTATTAATTTATTTACTCTGTGTGTGTGTGTGTGTGTGTGTGTGTGTGTGTGTGTGTGTTTGGTATGGAGAACTTAACCACTGAGCGGAACCCTCAGCCTTTTTTGTATTTAGAGATAGGGCCTCATTGAGTTGCTTAGATTGTTGAGGCTGGTTTTGAACTCCTGATCCTCCTGCCTCAGCCTCTTGAGCTCTGTTTTTTTTTTTTTTTTTTTTTTTTTTTTTTTTTTTTTTTTTACTTTTTAGTTATAGGTGGACACAATATCTTTATTTTATTTTTATGTGATGCTGAGGATCAAACTTAGTGCCTCACGCACGCTAAACTAGCGCCTAAGCTCTGTTTTTTAATATAAGCATTTATAGCTATAAATTTCCACTTTAATTCTATTTTTGTTGCATTCCATAAGTTTTGGTATGTTTCTGTTTTCATTCATCTGCTCCCTAACTTCAGTTAAGAATTCTTCTTTGATCTGTTATTTTAATTTCCACAAATTTGTGAATTTCTTATTTTCTTTGTTATTAATTTCTAACTTTGTCTTGTTATGGTTGGAAAAAATACTTGGGTATCTTTTAAAAGCTATTGAGCTTTTTGTGTGTGTGTGTGTGTGAGAGTGTTGGTACTGAGAATTGAGTTCAGGGGCACTTAACCACTGAGCTACATCCCCAGTCCCAGAATCTGGCTAAATTGCTGAGGCTGGCCTCCTAGCAATCCTTCTGTCTCTCTGAGTCTCTAGGATTAGCATGTGTACCACCACATCTGGTTAAAAGCTATTGAGATTTAATTTGTTGTTTAATATATCCTGGAGAATGTCCCAGGTACACTTGAGAAGAATGCATATTCTTTTGTTGGGTAAGTGTTCTTCATATGTGTGTTAGAATTAGTTGATCAATTATATTGTTCAAATACTCTTATTTCTTTACTTTTTGGTTGTCCTGTCCATTATTGTGAGTGGGACATTGAGGCATCCAGCTGTTTCTGTCTCCAGTTCTGTCTTTTTTTCCTTCATATGCCACATTTTACTACCGAATCATTGCAGGCCCACCCCCCAAAAAGTGGGATGTGACCATTATGGGAAGCCCTTTGTTAGAGAGAGAGAGAGAACAAACTGTGCCTGTATTACCTAAAAATAATTTATTACTAAACTGCCCTTAATGCAAGATTAGGTGTTCCAAATATTCATGAATATATGTTTTTTTTTAAAACAATCACTTTAGAACATTTTCATCACCCCAAAACGAACCCTGTATCTATGAGCAGTCACTCTTTTTTTTTTTTTAATATTTATTTTTTAGTTTTTGTTTTCGGCGGGCACAACATCTTTGTATGTGGTGCTGAGGATCGAACCCGGGCCGCACGCATGCCAGGCGAGCGTGCTACCGCTTGAGCCACATCCCCAGCCCCATGAATATATGTTAATATGGTGACAATGATTATACCATGAAATACTGTTACCATTGGGCTATCCAGTTGAAGTCCAGGTTCTTGGTGTCCTGAACAAAGAATTTGAGGAAGACACACAGAAGTAATAGCGAAACATAGATTTATTGAAAGTGAATATAGCACTCAGAATGGATTGGCCCAGTGAAGAGATGCTCAAGGACCCAACGTCTGGAAATAAGGGGCCTTATATGCTAAACTGTGGAGCAATCTCTTCCCTTTACTGACCTGATAGAAGATGATCTTCCCCTATTTGTTCTCATTGGTTACCTTATGATACCCGATTAGAATATTTTCCAATTTTACCCCCATTGGTTACTTCAGAAAACCTAATTAGAATCCTGCCTACTGTATCCCCATTGGTCATTTTAAAATTGCAACCTGTGGCGGAAGTTGTCATGGTAATGGGGTTTATTGTAACCAGCAACTGGACTCTGCTTCCTCCCTTGAGCCCCAGCTGCTTCTTTCTTATATTTTGTGTCTGTCATCTTGGTGTCTTTAAACTCTAGCCTAACAGTATGGTGTTTTTGTTGTATGTTATTACTTGTGTGTAAATGTTTATTGTTGTGAAATTTTCTTTCTGTATTGGACATCATATATTGTATTAATATATTTTGGTCTCACGACCTTTTTTGATTGAAAGTTGTTTAGTATAGAAAGTTGGTAGGCTTTTATAGGAATATATTAGGCTTTATGGGCCACAAAGGATCTATATTGCCTCTTTTTCTTTGTATGATATTGTATGGCATTTTAAAAATGTTAACATTTTCAGTTCTAGGATTGTCCAGAATAAATTTTTAAGTAGGTTACTAGTCACTGCTTTATCTTTAAAAGAAGGTTTTGTGTGTGTGTGTGTTTTAATTGTAATGAATTTGAAGTTCATTCTTCTATGGTTGATGTTTTTATCTTGGTCAAGCAATCTCTCAATGTTAGATCATGAAATGTATGTATATCCTAAAAGCATTATTGTTTTGCCTTCACATTTACGTCTGTAATCCTTCTACTATACTATATAGAAGTAAATTTTAAGTTTTTCCTTATAGGGTACTCTGTAAGCACTGCTTAAAGTGACCATTCTGCTCTGTCATAATTCAGAATCATGTGACCTTCTATACTTGGTTTCTGGGTTTTCTCTCTCTTGTATGTTTTTCTATCCATATATCAATTATTATCTTAATTTCTGTAGATTTTATAATACATCTTAGTATCTGGTGGAGTAAGGTTTACCACCTCAGTTTTTATAATCGTGGCTGTTTTTGGCAATTGGAATTCTTTGTGAATTTTATAATTCGTGATTTTATAACTCAAGTTCTATAACCCCCCCACGTGTATATTTAGAATTTGATTGGAATTAAATCTTTTGAGTGTGGGTGAAAATTGATGGTTTTATAGTAATGAGTCTGCTAGTCCATTTAGCTTCTATTTATTGCTATTTTTAAATTTCCAAAGTTTCTATGTGGAGATCATACATGTTTGTGTTATTCCTAAGTACACTTTTAAAAAAATATTTTTTAGTTGTAGTTGGACACAATAGCTTTATTTATTTATTTTTATATGGTGCTGAGGATCAAACCCAGTGCCTCGCAAATGCTAGGTGAGAGCTCTAACGTTGAGCCACAACCCCAGCCCCTCACTTGTATTTTTTTGATGCCATTGTAATATGGTTTTTTAGGTTGCTTTTCTTTTTTAAAGTGTTTATTTGCAGAGATGATGCTATTAATGGTATGTTATAACCTATAAGAATAACTGGAAAGTCCATTGTTATCTTTCACTGAGTGCTAAATCTGCTTTTATTTGATCATTATTATAACTGTTGGATACAACCTTTACATTTTCAGTTGAAGTACCTTCTAAATATTTGGTGATAAAGGGTCATAAGGTCAGTTCTAGCCCTTGTGACTTCTATTTCATCTGCTTCGCCTCCCCACATATCCTGGTTAAACCATGTTCTTTTGAAGTTTTATTTTAATAAGTTCTCACCTTTAACTAGTCCTATATTCTCATCTGTTATCTACCTTTAACTCCCTCATTTTGGGATTCTTACTTTTTGTGTATGGTTTGTGCTTGTTTAATTTACTGTATTCTCTAAATATGGATGGTTAGAAATAGAAAATAAATTTTCACAACACTCTATAAAAGATTTTAATAGGATGTATAACTTAACTACAGTGTAATATTTTTTTAATCTTTCAGAAGACATTATGACTTTAACTTAGTTTGTAATGCTGCTTGACTGAAAGCGGCATTGCGAAGTCAAAGTCATAGTTTTGTTTTGTGGTGCTGGGGATTGAATCCAGGGCCTTGTGCATGGGAGGCAAGCATTCTACCAACTGAGCTATATCCTCAGCCCCAGTAACTACTTCTTAAGCAGAAGTTTCTTTCAGCTTTTTCTACTAGTAATCATAGATTACTTTATGAGACCTGAAAATTGAAGTCACATAAAGAACGTGATTCATTTTGTAAAAATGTCTATATAGCAAAAAAGTTCTATCAGTCTTTCTGGAAACATGTATTTTACCTTTTGTCCATAGCTTAAGAGACAGTAAGTGCTAATCATGCCAATCTTTTTTTTTTTTTTTTTTTTTTTTTTTTTAAGGATCTTAGACTACGAGGTTCTGAATCTTTACCATTCTTTTTAGACCTTTATTTTTATTTGGATGCTTGAAATCAATACATCCTAACTTTATGTGTTAAGTAAACTTCTACCTGAATTCATTTGCTTTGATTCCATGTTCAGTGAAATTTAATTTTTTTTGACAAATATAATGATTGTTTGGCTAAGTATCTTTCTTATATGAACAGACACACCATGTGAAAGTTGGTTTTGTTGTGATATATTCATAATGGTGAATATTCCTATATGATGCCAGTTTCTTTAAACATTATTCTGTAGTGTAGAGTCAGATATGGTGGAAAGGGCAAGAAGAAGGTAAAGAGGTGATTTCCTTTGAAGAATGTGTAAAGATGAAATATTATTATTAATTAATATTAATAATAATAACAACCCTAAAAGAATATAAGTAAATAACTAATTTATAGTTGTCTTTACTTTTGAGGTGATTGTGTTATCTGACAAAGTAAAGATGAATTTTTAATCTTGGTGTCATGAGTAAGAATGTAGAAGTTTGCACTTGTTTTCCCTTTTTTAGTTCCCTATGTATGCTTAAGTACATCTTTTATTTTTTTAGGCACGGATAGCATTTTTACAAGGAGAAAGAAAAGGTCAAGAGAATTTGAAGAAGGATTTAGTAAGAAGAATAAAGATGTTAGAATATGCATTAAAACAAGAAAGGTATGTGTGCCTCACTTCCTTGTATGAATAAAGTAAACATATTATTCGCATGTATACTGTTGAAGAATACATTTGAAAGCTTTTTGAAAGGTTTTAAGCTTTGCCCAAATACAAGATGACATTTTTATTCGATTCATATGAGGAAAAAGAAAAACATTAAAATAGTTAAATTGAAATAATATTTTTTAAAGACCAGGAAAAATTTATCTTTTTTCATGTGGATGTATTTGTTACTTTTTGTTATCTTTAAAATAGTGTTCTTTGCAAATAAACTTTTAAGATAACATTCATACTAGATTTTGTTATTGGAGTAATGTATAGCAGAGCCACCTGTAGAAAAGGAAGTAATTTTTCTTTTACCAATTTATTATTAAATTTTCAGGGCAAAATATCATAAATTAAAGTATGGCACAGAACTGAACCAAGGTGATTTGAAAATGCCAACCTTTGAATCAGGTAAACTTGATTCTTATTTCTTTTTTTATTAAGCTTGTTTTTAAATAGCAGACATGTTTTTTACATTCATTTTGCTTTGATGATTGACTATTGTGAATTGTCTAAAATTGGGAGAAAATATTAGAAGAATAAAAATCAGTAGTTTTGATCTACATCTTAATCCTGAGGTTACTTGTTCTGTTTTCTGTGGATTGAAAACCTGTGTGAAACTGTGAATGCATTTTGGTAGTAGTTAGAACTGAAAAGGTACTAAAGTGTTCATTTTGTATCTATAGGCAATTTTTCCTCCATTGTATGTGAGCTTATATTTCTGTTGTTATTTAAAAAGCCTTTTTTTTTTAATGGATGGAAATTGAGAAATCATGCTGAGTGAAATAAGCAAGCCAGACTCAGAAAATCAAAGATCTAATGTTTTCTCTAATATGTGGAAGCAAAATAAGGGGCAGGGTTGCAAAGGCAGGGGCAAATATCGTAAGTATATAGGGAAATCAGTGGAGATGGAGAGGGAGGGAAGCAGGATGGGAAAGGGGAAGAAATGAGGAATGAATTTATCAAAAATCAAGTTATGTGCATCTATAATTATACCACAAGGAATTTCACCTTTATGTATATGTAGAAAGCACCAATCAAAAATAAATAAAGAAAAAGAGAGACTTCTGACAATAGGGTCAACAAGAAGGCTATATGACTACTCGGAATGTAAAAGCAAAGTCTACCATGTAGTCTGTCCCTGTCTTTATCTGTAAAATGAATTTTCACAAGAACAGGTACCTGCCTGGCTCAAAGCCAGCTTAGCTTCTGTTGAGAGCTATAGACCCTTTATTGTTTAAGCCAGTTTGAGCTTTATTCTTTTATTTGCAGTCAGCGCTGTCCTAACTGATAACCAGACACAGTCTGATAAACTAATAAAGAAGTCTAAAAAAAAATAATAAAATAAATAAATAAAGGAGTAAAAGGAAGATCAGTACAGTAGAGGAAAGAGGGATAAGGTAGGGAATGGGGACTGAAATGCAGTAAATCAAATTCCATGCATATATGATTTTGTCAAACTGAACCCAACTTCTCATAAAAAAAAAAAAACATCTTGGGGGACAGATATTCTTTTCTTTTTCCCCCACCCCAAAGGTGCTTAACTATTGAGCCACAACAACAATCCTTTTTAAATTTCATTTTGAGATAGGCCCTTACTAAGTTTAGGGCCCTGCTAAATTGGTGAAGCCAACCTTGAACTTGTGATCCTCCTCAGCCTGGGATTACAGGCATGTACCACCACGCCCAGCAGTATTTTTTTTTAAGCCAATTTTCTTCTCCTGTGGTGGTAATGTGTGATTTAAAAAATAAACCAGGGCTGGGGTTGTGGCTCAGTAGAAGAGTGCTCACCTAGCATACGTGAGGCACTGGGTTCGATCCTCAGCACCACATAAAAACGAAATAAAGATATTTTAAAAAATAAAATAAACCAAATGTTATAAATAGAAAGGTAGGTAGGGAGGCTATTAGATTGGAGTAATTATTTTTACAAATCAGGAATTGCTTGTGTATGAGGGAAGAAGGAGAAGATACTAACAGAGAGTGTTAGGGTTAGAGAAGTAATGCCTGCATAGTATATTTAGACTCTGAGAAGTCTAGGAGCCTAATAACCATGAGCCATTCTAATAGTTCTTAACAGTAAGTGTGGGGATTGGTTTTGCAAGCTCTTCTCTTCTTCACAGTGTCTTTATTTTTAAAATGGGAATTTATGGGAAAACATTTCTATAATGTTAATACCAAATAGTTAAATTTCACTCTACAGATACTTGAGAGTTTAATTCACTTGAAATTACACTTAGGTATTAAACTAACTTTCTTGCTTGCTTCCTTTTCCTCTTTCTTGGCTGAGAATTGAACCCAGGATATCACTCTACTTAAACTTTAAAAATGCATATGCTTTGTTATCTAAGATTAAAATGTGGCTCTTTACCTATTGTAAAAACTATTCTCTGGTTTAATTTTTAGTTCTAAAAGTGAAATTGGCTAGAAAAAGTCTTGTGATATAGACTTAAGGTCTATTGATATAAACTCAAAATTCTGTTATTCATTATTTTATATGTACTCAGTATCTTGCCTATTGATTTTGAATAGCTTATGTAATACAGCTTTTTTATTTCAAAGGCATTTAATGAAGTTGAATTCTCATTGTTTAAAAAAAAATTCCTTATAACATATCGTCTCAAAGCTGGAGCCTTTGATTTTTGATCCTCATAGTAATAAAGTATACCTGTATTTTCTAGTTTTAAAATCATTACCATAAGTGAGAGACACATAGTAATCATACTTTTGATTTTTTTCAGATCCTTTACAAATGTTTAAGTCTGTTTTGGTAGGACTTTATCCTTAAGATAAAGTCCTACCAATATTTTTAAAAGTTAATAATGTGTGTAAAACTTTTTTTCTTAATATTTAGAAGAAACCAAAGACACAGAGGCTCCCTCAGTACCTCAGAATAGCCAGTTAACATGGAAGCAAGGCAGACAGCTGTTAAGACAGTGAGTAATGGTTTATTTTCAGTTCTCTTTAAGGAACTAGACATGAAAGTGCTTACACTGAGTCCTTTTACAAGTAAAAATTATTTAATTGTAGTGGAACAGTGTGTATGTTTTTCATATTGGTTCTTTGTTGTTTTGTAGATACTTTGAAATTTTTAAAGTTTGTTTCCTTCAAGTTTTAGGGTGTTGTTGATTTCTTATTGCAGGGTAGACTGTCTAAAAGACTGGGTGACTTAAAGTTCAGAACATAAACAATATAGAGTTCATATTTACAGAATCCCTCTAATCCTTTCACTACAAATTTCACATATTTGGTTTCTCTTTAGAGTCAGGATATGACTGGTTTAGAGAAGGAGTTTAGCTGGTTAACTGAATCTTTTCAAAAGTGGCTTGCCAAATCATCCTTAGAACAATTTTCGAGGAAACTTTTTCTTTTTTCTTTTTTTGAGAGAGAGAGAATTTTTTAATATTTATTTTTTATTCTCGGCGGACACAACATCTTTGTTGGTATGTGGTGCTGAGGATCGAACCCGGGCCGCACGCATGCCAGGCGAGCGCGCTACCGCTTGAGCCACATCCCCAGCCCTCGAGGAAACTTTTTCATGTTTTAATTCTTTGCAATGTTAGAGTTATCTGTGGCAAATCCTGTTTATTATTTCTTACCTAGTTTTTCTTTTCTTTTTTTTTGAGAGAGAATTTTTTAATATTTATTTTTTGGTTTTTGGTGGACACAACATCTTTATTTTATTTTTATGTGGTGCTGAGGATCGAACCCAGCACCCCGCACATGCCAGGTGAGCACACTACCACTTGAGCCATATCCCCAGCCCAGTTTTTCTTTTTTTTTATATTTTGAAAGCTGGTACTTTCGCCCTGCTTTTACAGTTACTGAACTCTTTTGGTTCTGGACATCTATGCCTTCTTCTTATTAACCCTTTGAAGTGTTGTCAGATCCCAAACTACTCTACTGCTTCATAATCTGTATAGTCATTAAGTATTCTACCTGTCTCACTGTGGTTGCCATGTTATTTATATTACCTTAATATTTAAGTCCTTGACTATTTCACTTCCCTTTTTATCTCTTCTGTCTGTGGTTGCTTTTTTTTTAATATTTATTTTTTAGTTATAGGTGGACATAATATCTTTATTTCATTTTTATTGGTGCTGAGGTTTGAACCCAGTGCCTCACCTGTGCTAGGCGAGTACTCTACCACTGAGCCACAACCCCAGCCCCTGTGGTTGCTATATTTCTATTTCCTTAGCTCTAGCTTAGACCTCATGATCCATCACCAACATGGTACTAGTAGTACCATTTTGCTGCCTACTGGTCACCCCTTCCTCACCATTTTATTATACCTACCTTAAAACCTCATCCTAGTTTATCTGCTTGTTCTCAAGGGTAGTTTATTTCCAAGGTCTTCCTTCCTGTTCATTTCTTAGCTTCAGAAGAATGTCAAATGGAAAACAGATTAAACAGCTATCACAGCATATTCAAGAGTCTTTTGTTGTTGTTCATACTTAATTGTCTTGGAAGCAATTGACATTACTCCTTTTTGAAACTTTTAGTTTTGCTCCTGTGACATCACTCTCTCCTATCATTTGTCCCCCCTCTTATTTCTCAAGTATTTTCATTTTCCTTTGATATTTTCTTACTTTTCTAGCACTTGAGATTTCTATGGGTTTGGGCAGATTTTCTTTTCTTACTTATGCTTATTCTTTGGGTGATTTCAGTTAAATCCATAGCTTTAAAATACCATCAAAGACTAATGACCCAAATATGTATAGCCAGTTCAAGCTTTTCTGAGCTTTCTTTCTTGGTGTGGTTGAATGAACCCAGAACCTTGTGCATTCTTCTAAGCTATGGATCTATGTTCCTAATAAATTGTCATTTGATTTTTTTTTTTTAATGGATACCTCATAAGCCAGATTCTGACTCTGTATTCTCTGTTTCATTGAATGGAACCATCAGCCAGTCAGAAACCTGAAAATCTTTCATTTTACTGGCATGTTTATTTGTGAATTGAGTCATGAAGATTAGATCTTATTTTTCTCATGTTTATTCTCCTCCATTTTTAGTTCATTCTTTGTTGGTGACCTAACCAATCTCCATTTGTCACAACAAGTCATTTAAAACTCATTATCTATGTGTCATGATCTGTTCCTTTCTTCTTTTCAGTCTAAGTTAAATATCCTGGTTTAATAAGAGAAAGTTCGAAAAACCACAGAACTAGAGAAATACTACCAAATTTTACATACCAGAAGGAAAATGAGCCTGTCCATCAATCTCTAGTTATGATGTCTAGGTTTAAACTGTAGCATGCCACTCTTTGAAGGTTCAGTGTCACTTATTCTTTATTACTTCTTGGACATTAAAAATATTTACATCCACATGCATGTACACATCTCATCAACTGCTAAAAGCTTTTTAAGGCACTAGGACTTTTTAGGTTTCAGTATAATTGGCCCTTAATCAATGTTGGCCATGCCATGAGTTTTCTTATTTACATTTTGGTTTGTAGTTGGCTTAGTTCTCTTACAGATGAACTAAAACTGTTTATAGAGAAGAAAGATGTTGAAACAAAGAGTATATTTATAGAATTATGGTTTTTTCCCAAAATTATTTGATAGGATTTTAAGATTGGCAGCTGTTAGTGTTTGGGATTTAATATTTTTAATTTTTAATTCGCTTATAGGTACCTTCAGGAAGTAGGTTACACAGATACAATATTAGATGTACGGTCTCAGCGGGTAAGGTCATTACTTGGACTCTCTAATTCAGAACCAAATGGATCAGTAGAAACAAAGAACTTAGAACAAATCCTGAATGGTGGTGAATCTCCGAAGCAAAAAGGACAAGAAATCAAAAGGTATGATTTACACTGTAGGCTACCATTGTTTAATTGGTACTATAAATTTCTTTAGCTCCTTGTTATTAAACTGTTAACAGTTTTTAAAGCACATGGAGTTCAGATATAAAAATACCCCACCCCACCCCCAAATGGTACCATAGGCAAGTAAATTTTGTACTTGGGTGCTTTTAAAGTTTCTCTTTGTTAAAGTTTGTGCCAAGAGAAATGACTCCGGTTTGGAAATAGGTACAGAGTTAAAATGCAGATTCGAGATTAATTTCATGAAGTTCAGAGATATTTTAACATCCTGATTTTAAGTGTCTGCTAGAGTATTTAAATTGTAGTGTTACTCTTCCACTAGAATGAGCAATGGTTATTTAGATAGTAGTGTGAAAGAAAAAAGACTATATTTTGTTTGAACTACCATATACATATTTTTTAAAGAAAAATACCTTTGTTGAGATTATTCACATACTAAACAATTCACACATTGAAGGAATGTAACTTAATAGTTTTTAGACTATTCAAGAGTTGTTCGGTCTAAGTTTAAAACATTTTCATCACCCTAAAAACAAAACCTGTATCTATTAATTGTCACTTTCCATTCTCCCTTACCCTCCATTGTAGACAAATAGTCTACTTATTATTTCTTTAGATTTGGATGTTCTGGATATTTCATACAAATTGTCTTTTGTGAATCATCTATAAGCATAATATTTTCAAAGTTCATCCATGTATAACATGCACCAGTACTTTATTCCTTTTTATTGCTGAATAGCATTTCATTTTGTGGATGATAATAGCATGTTTTGTTTTATGTATTATCCAGTGGAAGGGCATGTGGATTGTTTTCACATCGGGAAATGCTGAATAACTTTGAGGAACTGCCAAACTTTTCCAGAGTGGCTGCACTATTTTACATTCATATCAGCAGTGCTATAAAGGTTTTGGTTCTTATTGTCTGTCTACCAGATATGCTTTTGATTTATAGAAACTTCATCAATGCAAGAAGTCAAGCAGTGAAACGTCTTTCATTTTTTACCATGTTATTCTGAGTAACATAGGTGAAAACATCGAAAAAAGAGAGAGAGAATAGAATAATATTTTCAAAGTGTCAAATACCAAATTAGTTGATTTAGAACTTAGAAATTGAGACTGGGTTGTGGTAAGTAGTAGAGCACTTGCCTAACATGTGTGAGGCACTGGGTTCAATCCTCAGCACCACATAAAAATAAATAAAATAAAGGTATCGTGTCCATCTACAACTTAGAAAAAATAAAAAGAACTTAGAAATTAATAATATCCACAGTTTATAAGCTAATGTTATTTTATACCCTTAATGTATTTTGATGACATATAATTGTCTAAAACGTGTTCTATAAACTTGGTAATTCAAGTCAACGCAAGCTTTTTTTATTTGGTTGTGCTGGGTTGAACCCAGGGTCTTGTGCATGCAAGACAAGCACTCTACCAACTGAGCTAGTGCAAGCTTTTTTTTAAATTATTTAATATTTTTATTAATTATTGATGGACCTTTATTTATTTATATGTGGTGCTGAGAATCAGACCCAGAGCCTCTCACATGCTAGGCAAGCGCTCTACCACTGGGCCACAACCCCAACCCCCTAACACAAGCTTTTGATTTAGGGTTTTTACTTCTGAGAAAAAGGCTCTTTAATAAAGTCAATTCGATATCATATAGGGCTTATATTTTCTTTACTCTGATTTCAGGAAGCATTAAGTATTTTGTAGCATTAGAGAAAAAGTATCACCATGCATTTTCAACCACTGGTTAGTCTGTACAGCTAACCATACTAAGTAGTTCATAGAATTTATCAATATTTCAGACTAATGAAGTTTGCTGTAGCATACCTGAGTCTGAAATCTGAATTAAAGGTCCATGACAGACTATGTTGTTTTTCCTAAAACTTCTTGCTTTTGCAAGATAATGACTTCATAGTAGTAGTTTTTATGGGGGTGGGAGGAAACAGGCAAAAGCCATATACTACAAGCTCTGACTTCTTAACAAACTTTTTAATTGTACATTATAGTATTGTTGGCACAGCATTATGTACAGTAGATCTAGAACTTCTCATCTTTGAATCTCTACACATTGAACAAATCCTCATTTCCCCCTCCCTCCAGATCATGGTAGCCACCATTCTACTAAGTTATTAATGGGCTATTGAAAACTCCTAGGAATAAGAAAAGGGTATAACATGTGTATAGAGATTTCAGCAAAATGGTATTTTATCACGTTCTTATTTATAATAGGAAAAAAAATCAGAAGCAAACTTACTATCCAATAGTAAAGAATGATAAATTTTAGACTCATCGTATTAGGGGCAGTATGCCTAATGGTTAAGAGTGTGAATTCTGAAGATAGACTGGATTTGAATCCTAACTTTATACCACTTACTAACTTCGACTTTGGGCATAGGACCTTGTATTTCCAGTTTTGCAAAATGGGGATCATAGGATTGATGTGAGAAAGAAATGAATTAATGTAAGACAATTATAACAGTGCCTGGTATGTAGTAAACATTATGTGTTTGATCTTATGGAGTATTATGTATCCAAGTGAAATGTTAATCCCCCTAAGAGTAGTGTTTACTAGATTCTACATAGTCATCATCACTGTTCTGTTTCTTCCTTTTTTAAAAAAATTTTTTTTTAATACCTTAATTTTATTTATTTTTATGTGGTGCTGAGGATTGAACCCAGGGCCTCACATGTGCTAGGCAAGTGCTTTCTGCCACTGAGCCACAACCCCAGCCTGTGTTCTGTTTCTTAATTTGTAGTAGGATGTTTTGGGTGTATTATAAAATATCTACTTAAGTTGATTCAGTTCTTACGTAGATCTTGTGAGAAAAACTGTGCAATGTCTAAATAATGGTCTGATTTATCTTTGAATCTCCTGCTATCATTCCTTTTCCTTTTTGTACTCTGTTTATAATCTCAGGGCCAAAATTTATAGCCTTCCTCTAGAAAGTACACTGATTCTTTTTAATCATTTTACTGTCTAGCCTATCTTTTGACCTAATTTTATTTTCCCTTCATCTTGATATATTAATTTTTTATTCTATTATTTGCTTTTTTTTTTTTAAAGAGAGAGTGAGAGACAGAGAGAGAGAGAGAGAATTTTTTTTAATCTTTATTTTTTAGTTTTCGGCGGGCACAACATCTTTGTTGGTATGTGGTGCTGAGGATCGAACCCGGGCCGCACGCACGCCAGGCGAGCGCGCTACCACTTGAGCCACATCCCCAGCCCCTATTATTTGCTTTTTTAAGATGAGAGGTACTAAATTGTTGACAAAGAAAAGAAATTTGTAATACAGACTTCCATTTAAACATGGACGTCAAAGGCATTTGCTTTCCAAAAGTTCTGCACAAATGACTGTAAAGGGCTTAGTTCTGTGAAGGGCTTAAAATGAATCAACATAATGGAACAAAAAAATTGGTTACAGCTAGGCACAGTGGCACATGCCTATAATCCCAGCAATTTGGGAGGCAGGAAGACTGCCAAATTCAAGGCCAGCCTTGGCAACATAGCAAGATCTGTCTCAAAGGAAAAAGTAGCCCTTGCCTAGTATTTGTGAGGCCACATTTGTGGGCTCAATCTCCAGTACCACCAGGAGAAAAAAAAAGAGAAAAAAATAAAGATACCAAGGGGGTGGGTGCAGGGGACAGGGCTTGGGAGTTCAGTGGTAGAATCCTTGCCCAGTGTATACAAGGTCTTGGGTTTGATTCTCAACACTGGAAACAGAGAAAAAGAAGAAACAAACAAAAAAGCGGGCATTTAAAATAGGAACCAAAAAGAAATATTGGAAATCAACCTTTATGCCTTTGGTTTCATCTTTTTCCTTTCCCACAGGCCTACTGGTGATGTTCTTGAGACATTCAATTTCTTAGAAAATGCTGATGACAGTGATGAAGAAGAGGAAAATGACATGATTGAAGGCATCTCAGAAGGAAAAGATAAACATCGGCTGAATAAACACAAAGTAGGAAATCAGTTTTATATTCTTATTAGCTTTAGTATTTGAATAGTAATTTGAATAATAATTTTTTAGATAAGTTCCATTGGGAATGATTGATCATTGTTTATAGCATGGCACCTTAAAGTTTTATATATTTTCAATTCTTACTGAATTATGCTTATATAATGAGAATTATTATTTGCTGTATTGTTCATTAAACAGGCATGAAGAGGTCTGTTTTTATAGGACTAGTTTAGTAGGTTTTTATTTTAGTCTTTTTTTTTAAGTTGTAGTTGGACACATACCTTTATTTTATTTATTTTTAATTTTTATGTGGTGTTGAGGATTGAACCTAGTGCCTCACATGTTTGAGGCAAGTGCTCTACCACTGAGCTACAACCCTAGCCCCTAGTCCAGTGGTTTTGAAACTTTTTAAAAAAGTTAACATCCATGGACTGGGACTGGGGCTCAGTGGTAGTGCACTTGGGCTGGGACTGGGGCTCAGTGGTAGTGCACTTGCTGGCATGTGTGAAGCACTGGGTTCGATTCTCAGCACCACATATAAATAAATAATAAAGGTCTATCAACAGCTTAAAAAAAATACATGTATTAAAAAAAATGTTAACAACCTTGCCACTCTGGCCACAATTGAAAAATCACTGCTGAAATTTTCTCTTCATGTATAGTACACAGGTGATAAAATTACCTGAAGCTGCCATGGGTATATTCCCACCCTGGGTAAGGGAGTAATGTATGGACTGTAAATATGTGTCAACATTCTCATTCTTTGGTAAGGATAAATAAAACTTTGCTCATAACCTAACAAATAGATTTATTTTATTTTAGTGGTGATGGGATTGGCTACAGGAGCAAAAGTGGAGATCATCCATTTGTGAATTAACAGAATAGTGTTCAGTATTTCACAGATGTAAAAAAAGTTGTGAATAAATTTAGGTGTGGTACATTGGAATTTTTTAGTAATATAGAAAAAATACAATGTTCCTCAAAAGCTTCTAGTCTACAATGGCAGGTTTCAATTCTTACATATCCCACATGTATAATATATACTTTTAGAGAAACAGAGATTTTTTATTCTTTCCTACTCTTTTTGTTCTGGGAAGTAGGATGCTAATATCATACCATGAACTTAACATTAGTTATTAAGCTACATAGATCATGCATGCAATTTAATTCAAGTATATGAGCTCAATTCAAGATAAGCTGTCAGAATGCGAGTGAATCGTTCTTTAATGGGAGCACTGAGAGTCTACTATAATTAAAGAAGTTAACTCTTGATGAATAGCACTTTAACCATTTTTTATATCACAGTATTTGAATCACATCTTACAAATGGCTTGGCATAGCACTGTTGAACCATTTATCTAAGATATAATTTGAGACTTATAAATTACATAGAAAGTCTAAAAATTTGGATCCAAAATAATTTAAAAATGGGTGTGAAAACATGGTTATATGAAACACTAAAAGATCCTTTTAAAATTTAGGATTAAAAATAATTCTTGGTTTATATTCTGTTTATAGATAGGTAATGAAGGCTTAGCTGCAGACCTAACTGATGATCCTGATACAGAGGAAGCACTGAAAGAATTTGATTTTTTAGTGACTGCTGAAGATGGTGAAGGAGCTGGAGAAGCACGGAGTTCAGGGGATGGCACTGAATGGGGTAAGGTGATAAAGAAATATGGGGGTGGGAGGAAATCTATCATTTAAAGATAGAAAGATTATTATTATGTGGAATTTTTGTATCTGAAGGTATGGTGGAAGGTAAACAGAGAGCAAGGAGAAGTGGTATTGAATAATTACAGGGTATTTTGTACCAGTTTATTTAGATTTGGTAACTAAACTTTCATATTTTACATTTATCTTGATTTAAAGTTGAAATGTATTATTGATTTGGAAATCTCTTTCCTCATAGCTTTTTTTTTTAATAAGCATTACTCATTGTTAGACATTCCATTATTTCATTTGATTAGTCTAGATTTAAGAGGACACAAGTCTGAGTAAGTAGGGTATTACCTGACTTATTGATAGGCAGGAATACAGCTCTACAATGAGCAAGATTTAATGAAGACATTAAACTTTTTCACATGTAATAGTCAGTGTGCAAATGGTAAGGCCTCAGTTTTGGAAGTCATACATAATGCTAATAATAATTCAGCCAAAACCAAAAGAGAGAAAACAGTCTGTCTGTACAGGGCTAAAAACTCTATTTGGTAGTAAAATAAAAGTCTAAAAAAAATATTTTAAGGCAATAGATTATGTCCAGTGTGTTTTCCCTGTTAAAAATGTTCATTCAATCATTGTTGAATATTGACATGTTGTCTGGTAGGGGTGGAACTCAGAAGTGTTTATAGAGCTTTATTGGAGAAGATTATGTTAATACATCAAAGTTTTGCTTTATTACTATCAAGAGCAGTTATCACCAAATTGTTTAAAACTACTTTGGTGATAGAAATCATAACTTGGAGCTTTAAAAAAATTCCTCATTTGTGTATTGAATCTGAAGATTGCTAATAGCAAAAGAGAAAAACCTTCTATTAAGATGATATTTATTGACTTTCTTGATATAAAAATTGATTACTTAAAAGATTTCAATTTTTTTATTAAGGTTTCTCTTTTTTCTTTTTCAACTATCTTTCTCTTTTTAAAAAAAATCTTTATTTTGTTTATTTGTTTTTATGTGGTGCTAAGGATCGAACCCAGTGCCTCACAGGTGCGAGGCAAGCGCTCTGCCACTGAGCCACAACCCCAGTCCTTATTAAGGTTTTTCATTGGGTATAATTTCAACCTCATATTTAGATCTTTCTTTTTTCTTCTAAATGGAAATGGAAGACCATAAACTCCACAGTTGCTTTCTAGACTTAGTATGTTTTTGTACTTATTATCTGAAAATGGCAATATTTTAGAAATTTATTCTTACTCAGGAGAAACAGTATAAGATTCCATTTTTTGTTTTGGTTTTTCCCCCTAGTTTCTAAATGTATCCCATTCAATGTTGGAAATTTTTTTTCTAATAATTTTAAAAGTACTAATATTTTGTTATTATTAATATTTTAAAAGTACCTAGTATTTTATAATGCAAGTATATTTCAGAAGATTTGGAACCCATAAATAAATGTGTAGAAGAAAATTAAAATATACCTATATGCTACTTTGTAGTGAGAACCAGTTAACATTTGTATTAGCATATGACTATTTATATGTAATTTATTTAAATAACAGAGGGTTTATCAAGCATCTGTTTAGCTAAATCTTGGCAGATATTCATTCCTATTGCCTGAACCTAAAGTGACTAGAACTTTAACTCTTAGTTAAAAACATAAACAAAAATTTCAGGAATTTAATTTGTGAAATTAAATTAAATGTTTTATTATTTTAATTAAAAAGTACCCAGTTATGTACAACTGAATGGTCCTTCTGTCCAAAGACTTTCTAAGGCAAAGTTCAGTACTTTATGTACTTTTTATTATCAGCATTTGAGTGACCTATGTCTCATTATGTAAGTGGAAGTAACCAGTAAAGCCTCTTAATTCCAGGTGGAACTGAAACATTAAAACATTTTAAGTTTTTTTTTTTGTTTTGTTTTTGGTACCAGGGAGTGAACCCAGGAGCACTTACCCATTGAGCCCCAGCCCTGTTTTTAATCTTTTATTTTGAGAAAGGGTCTTGTTAAGTTGCATAGGGCCTTGCTAACTGGCTGAGGATGGCTTTGAACTTAAGTTCTTGATGAAATAAAGAACTCTCCAGTACAAAGTGGCTCAAGTATTTTTTTCCCATAAGAAAAACTATCAAAGGACCTATACAATATTCTTAAAGTTCATCATTTGTACTCAACAAATGTCATTAATTTTGTCTGAAACAAAGAGGATAGATATGCAACATTCCTTTTATATTTATTTAATTTTCTAGGGATTTTAATAAATTTATAAATGGGAAGGTGGTGATTTTCATATTCAAATTATTGGGTTAAGAAGATTTTAGCATAAAAAAAGAACACAGATTTTTTAAAAATAAATTCTGAATCCTTTTATAAAATCACTGCTACTTAGAAAGATTTAATCCTCTCTTTTAAAAAGAAACTTTTTTTTTTTTAAGTTATAAATGGACACAATACCTTTATTTTACTTATTTTTGTGTGGTGCCAAGGATCACACCCAGTGCCTCAGGTGTGATAGGCAAGCCCTCTAACCCTGAACTACAATCCCAGCCCTTAATTCTTTTTTTATCTGTCATTTACACGAGGTAGTCCGAGATTGATGTTAGTAATTTTTAAGTTCTTCTCATTAAAAATTTAAGACACCAACTTTTTTTTTTTTTTAATCCCCCTCATAGACACTAGACATTTTTAAGGATGTTTGAAACTTACTCTTTGAAACTGTGATCTCTGGAAATTAATAGGACTACAAAATACCATTGCTACCTGAATCTATGTTTTTAAATACTGTGGGTAAAGTGTTGAATATTTGCACGAAATGAAGTTAGTTACAAATTTATGCTACAGTTAGATGATTTGTATAATTCCTCTACTTTGGTAATCAGAATTATCATAACAGAAATATTATGTTTTTGTAGTTTTGAGTTGTTAGGAGTCAACTTTTTTGTGCATGTTTGTGCTTTCTTTTAGACAAAAAACCGTTCCCATAATTTATTCAACCTCATTTCTCGGTATTTTTCCCCCCCTAGATTTTTTAAAAACAGGATTAAACTGTAGAAGATTATGCTGCTTCTTCCCCTTTGCTCTTACGTAATTCTTATAAGCAATATCAAATCAACTGTTACTTAACAGGCAAGTTTTAGGATGTTGTTTGTGCACATATGCATTCACCAACCTATTCTTTGCACTGCCTAAGTTTACCTTTGTTTTCTAGATTTGAGGTTATCTTGCAAGTAATATTTGTGTTTTTTCCTTAAGCTTATCCTTTTTTCATTCTCTTTGCTTTTTCACTCCACTCTTTTTTGCTACTGTAGTTAGAGCTATTCACAGCTTTAATCTCTCTACAAAGGTCTTTTAGAAAAACTGTTCAACTATATTAATTAAAATTGTCTGTCCTAATTTCCTAAATAAACTTTATATCATTCAAGTGAGGTTTTTTCCTCTCTGATATAAAAAGTATTTCCTCAAATGTGTCAGTTTGTCTTGCTTGAAGTAGCTGACAGTAGTTGTTAGCAGTCATTAAGAAGACTGCAAAATGATTAATTATTTGGATCACATTTTTCTAGGTGTATTCAGTAAATTGACAAGATTCCTGACATAATACAATTTTCAGGAAACTTCATGATTAGAGTACTTGAAAACTTTATTTTCTCTTAAGTCAGTATTACAACTATGTTATGAACAGTATTATAGATTGCAGATTTGACAGTCCTACCTGTTAATTTCAGTTTGCATAACCTAGTTTCAAGTAAAGTTAGCAAATTGAAGCATATACTTTAGTTTTTTGTATATTGACCACCTATAATTATAGGTGTAGTCTTCAGAGAATAACTCAAAATTGTAGTGATAAAGACTCAAGGTACAGTAAATATTTGAATTTCTGTGTGCTGTTCAAATATGAAAATTTCTTGTTTGCTACATACAATAGTGTATAAGTGGAAAGGTGCGTTTTTTTTTATGTGTGTGTGTTTTGTTTTTGTTTTTTAATTTTATGTCCACATTATAGGTTGAGTCAGGAAGGCTTTGCAAGTTTCTAAGATTATAAACTAGAATATACTGAATTAACAAGTATTTTTTCACTAAAATTTTATTATTCAGTCTGATTGGCTTAGCCTAGGTGTTTTGATATAATTTTTATTTAACAACAGGGTTTCATAAGCTCCTAATTGTTAATCTCTAAGTTAAATTTCCCAATAATATGACTGCTTTAAAACTAAGTAAAAGAATCCCCTAAGTACTTAAAATAATTATGAAAGACTTAACTATTTTTGTACTGCCTCTTTTTAATGTTTTTTCTCTAGTTCACTATGAGTGAGTTTTTTTGAGGCACAGCATTTACTTAAAACAAATAGTTATTACTCACTGAAGTGTTATCTTTAGCAGATGTATAGCAAGATATTTTCACTTCTCCATGCTTGTCACTGTTTTATCTTACCCTAAAAAAATCAACTCTAAAAAATTCTTCAGTGGAATTTGAGTTTTGTGTTTTTTGTTTTTGTTTTTGCTAATCTTAGTTGTAGTCCAAAGGAAGAAGGTAATGAATGAGATGTTGAAATATTTGGGTAGGGTGGGGACAGAAGTGGGATTCTCTGAATGCTTTGTATGAATTATTTGAGACATTGTATTTTGGAACTATATGTATGTATTATATTGGACTAGAATGCCTCTCCATTAGTACAGTTTTCCTGTGCATGCAGAATCAGTGTGACAGAAGGTGCATGAATATTTTCATCAATGAGATGGCACTGACTTTTCTAGCTTGCACTTATATGAGTATTTCGCATGTAATTCATTCATTTGCTTTTATAATGCTGGCTGTATAATTTTTATTAACATTTTTATAAAGATGCAGTGATCTATTTTTTATAATATTAGATTTCTAACGTCAGTCCATTGAAAGAATAATCTTCAAATTTGTAATACATAAAAATGAACCACTATTGGTATTAAATGTTTAGAAATGTTTAGTAACTTGGGCATTTAGTTTTGAGTTGTGAATACCAAAACTGAGACTGCACCTTTAAAATATTTTGAGTATATGCTATTAAACATTTTTATTATGATTATGTAAAGCTATAATAATTTACTGCCAACAGCTTGCATTGCCAACTGCTGATGTTTTTTCTTTTAATAATATGCTGCATGTAGATAAAGATGACCTCTCCCCAACTGCTGAGGTTTGGGATGTAGACCAGGGACTAATAAGTAAACTGAAGGAACAGTACAAGAAGGAACGAAAGGGGAAGAAAGGGGTGAAGAGTAAGTGCAGATTCTGACTATTATAATTTTTGTTTACCGATACTGAGAATAAAAGTTTTTGATTGTTTTTTTATGTCATTTTATGTTTTGTTTCATAAAGGGGGCAACTAACTTTAAACTTTGTCTGTTGTATAATTGAAACTTATGGATATTATTTAGAATGTTATTGATCAAGGAGGAAATCCTTTTACATATGTGGGCAAGAGTGAAGGAAAAAATTTTTTTTAAAGCTCTTATAAAGTTTACCAAATTGGTAAGGAATATTGGAATTAAAAATAGTAGATATTCATTCAAAAAGGAAAAATAAATTTCTCCATTTTTGATACATAGGGAATTAAAGCTATAACCAACTCATATCCAAGTTAGTTTGGGAATTTTTACATACAATAAGCAAGAAAGCCCCTTCCAAGTTTCTGCTTTCTGATAATAATCCAACAGAAATAATAGCCACAAAACTTCTACTGGCTCGTATTTTCTTGGCTACTAGGAAGGGTAATGGTGATGTCTATTTAGTCAAATAGCTGGGTGTCTTTTGGTATCAGGGTATATTTTTCAATGTGTTTTATTTAGCCAATGTACTGCAGAAGTATAAATACAGTTGTGTTATTTATTTCTCTGTATAATTAATTCATTTTCATTCTGTGAAGCAAACTTTTTGGGAAAAAAGAAAAACACCCACAGTGGGGAAAAACGACCCACATAAAAACCTTCTTCAGACCTGTGGAAACCCTTGAAACTTATTTTGGGGCTGTTGACTCCTAGTCTCATCTTTTTTGCTTTATCAAAGAATGTATGATAAAGGTAAAACCACAGAGGCATTCTTTCATATTCTTTTTTCTAGTGACACGTAGAAAAGTTTACAAAATGACACGTATAAAGAATGAAAATTTCCTTCAGTAAAGCATTTTTTGAGTGATTTATTGTAGAAGCTAATAAGAGGGATTTTGGAGGATTTTACCTGTTTTATAAGTTTTTGTAACTGTAAGCTAGTTTGTGTTATTGCATATAAATTAAAGGGCAAACTATTCTTCAAGAAGTTTCACACTATTGGGAACTGCTTATTATATGGAGTAATATTTGGTGCTAAACTAGGACTGTGTTCAGATTTAAAATCATTTACTTATAATGTGTGCATGAGTATGAGAGTATGATTGCATGGTTGACTTTTAGGATAGATAAAATGAAGTTACATCTTTAGTATTTAGTTTTCTTTCTTTCTTTTTGATACTGGAGATTGAACCCAGGGGCACTTTACCACAGAGCTGCATCCCCAGTCCTTTTATCTTTGGAGACAGGTTCTCACTAAGGAACTGTGGCTGGCCTCAAGTTTGCAGTATTTCTACCTTAGCTTCCTGAGGTGCTGGAATTACAGGAGTGCCCCACTGCATCAGGCTGTTTTTCTTTTTAAGAAATGAAGTGTTTATTTTAATATTAGATTGCTTTATATATGTTGTCATGGAGTTAATCTGCTGAAGGTTTCTTTAGAAATTCTTAGGTAATGTTGCTTCCAATTTAAAATAGAAGTTTCCCATTTATTTTTTTTTATGATAAATCTGTATCTTTTTGAGGTTCGGAAATACAAGTCATTTCACTGTCTTTTTAGTTGTAGGTTTTACATTTTTCTAAAAATCCCTTTTAAAATAAATACCTGCTTAATAAATATTAAAAACAGATGAACAAAAATCAAATCGTTAAATCTTCATTAAAAATGTGCCGATTTAGCTAACAGTTCATAGAAAACATCGCTTTATGTCAGCTAATATTTTTGTATGTTTTCAACTTTTTTCTTTTCCCTTTTTTAACTAAGCCACCCTATTGCCAATACTGGTGAAGCCAGTATGTGAAATGAGTGAAAGGGAGCTATTGATTGAATCAGGATCTAGAGACTATTGCTCTCATGCCTCAATGGTATCTTATTATCTAGATATGTATTATTTGGCCCACTCTCCTTTAATTTTGATTTTATATATTTTTAAATTAACTTTGTATATATAATTATAAAAACATTCATGTCATTTAGACAATGTAAGAAATATATAGAAATATAAAGAAAAAAGTAAAAATCACCTGTAATCCTACTATCCAGATATTATGCCTAACATTTAGCATAATTATTCATATTTTACTACAAATCTTGTAAAAACAAACTTTTTTATTTTTCAACAAGAATTAAGAAAATTTTTTTTTAATTGTGAGTGAACCTTTATTTTTTTTTTATTTGCCTGTAGTGCTGAGAATCAAACCCAGTGCCTCACATGCCAGGCAAGCGCTTTACCACTGAGCTACAACACAGCCCAAGAATATTATGTATTTTTTAAACTCATTGTTTCGTGTTTTTAAATCATGTAAAATTTCGGTGGTTATATAGTGTTTCATTTTGTGAATTTTACCTAGCCTCCATTTGTGAATCTTTTAGGTGGTTTAAAATTTTTAAATGTTAAGTATCACTGTCTTTAAGATTACCTATGTAAATAGACATAGGGTTGAGGTTTCTGGCAATGTCTCAGGAAAGAATAATTAAGAAAAAAAATAAACATTAACTTTTTACATTTACTTTGACATTCCTTAAATTTAAAAACTTTGGCTCGTGAATACAGAAATTGTTGACTTTGAATCTCTAACATGAAGATGAAAATTAAAGAAATGCAATATATCCTCAGTGGTTGCCTAAAACTGTGGATGGTACCAAATCCTATATGCTGTTTTTTTTTTTTAATACATATGTGCCTGTGATAAAATTTATAGTAAGTTACAGTAAGCAATTAGTAAGAATTTACCATCAACCCAGCAACCTCAAGTATAATTTTTTTGTTCCCTTTAGTTAGGAACTTTGTACCTTTTCATTTTAAGTATGCTTCCTTGATGTGTCAGAATTGTTGGCCTTTGCCTTGGGGCCCTTTTTTTTTTTTTTTTCCAGTAAAACAAGAGCTCCTTGAACACAAGCACTGTGTGACTGTGGTATTTAATCTGAAAACCAAGAAAGCTACTTAAGTTGAATAATGAATGTGTAGCATATACAGCATGGATTTGTTAGACAGAAGCAAATCCTGGGCAGGACAAAACTCATATTTTATTACTCAGAATGGTATGCAATTTAAAACTTTAGAAATTGTTTATTTCTGGAATTTTCTATTTAATCTTTTCAGGCTCTGGTTACCGTAGGTTACTGAAATCAGAAAACAGAACCACAGATAACAGGGCATCACTATGAAAACTTTTTAAAATGGATCATAAACTTCTAATAGTCTTAATTCAGGTAGATCATCATATTAATACTAAGCTATAACTTAGTTTATGAATTTTCTTAGCATTTTTATTATCTAGGCTTTGTTTTTATTCTGATATTTTCCTAGGTGTAGCTTTGTATAATTAGGACAATTCATAAAACTATAGGCTTTTTTTTTTTTTAAGAGAGAGAGAGAATTTTTAATATTTATTTTTTAGTTTTCGGCGGACACAACATCTTTGTATGTGGTGCTGAGGATCGAACCCCGGGCCGCACGCATGCCAGGCAAGCGCACTACCGCTTGAGCCACATCCCCAGCCCAAAACTATAGGCTTTTGATTTCTTTTTTCCTTTGCTCCAGAATGTGAATAAATTATACCTACTGGATCTTAGTGCTAAGTGTGTGCAGAATTTTTTTTCCTCCAGCTGCTTTGAGGGAAAACAATTATTTTCTAACTTTACTATAAGGATTCAGCAGGTGTAATTTATTTATTTTTATGTGGTGCTGAGGATTGAACCCAAGGCCTCGCACGTGTTAGGCGAGCACTCTACCACTGAGCTACAACTCAGCCCCAAGAATACTTGCTTTTTTAACTTCGTAAAGATTTATCCAAGACTTGATTCTTAAATAGAAAGATTTTTAAAGTACTTAAAGTTTCTCTGTCTTTAGGCTTGTTTACTCCATTCTACCCTTTTTTAACTGTGAGGCGAGAGTTAAAAATGACAATCTTTGTACTTCAGTATTTTTTTCTTACTAAGTAAGATATATTTTAGAGATGTTAAGACCATAAAATTAAGGAGATTTTAATGTGGTTATTTTGGTTTCAGACTTCAAAAGGTTAAGCTCTGTTTTCTTTTAATTTTTTATTAAGATATAATATCTGACTTAAGAATAAGTTGCAAAAATAGCACAGAAAATTCCATATACTTTTCACCCTAATTCCCTAGCCCTTAACACTTTATCACAATTGCTTTATACTTTTCTTTCTATAAATGTGTACATTTTTTTGAACAGTTCAGAAAACTAAATTATAGATGTTCTCCCTGATACTTCAGGGTATATTACCTGACCATCGAAGTATTCTGTTTCACAACCACAATTCAATGGTGAAAATCAAGAAATTCGTATTGATAAAATATTCTAACCCAAAGCCTAATTTTCTTTGACTTTTTAATAAATGTTCTATAATTTGGGAATGGAAGTGTGAGGGAAAGTGCTTCATGTTTTGTTAAAAATCTTGTACTGATTGGATTATTTCTATCTCCCCCTCCCCTCCATTTTTGCTATATTTTTATAGGACATGTAAATTAATAGTGATTAAAAATCACATAGAGTGTAGCATCTGAAGTAAGTGTGAAGCATCTGAAATCTGGGGTCTTTATTTAGAATGAAATATGTGCTAAAGCTTTAAAAGATTTTTTTTTTTTTTGGTATTTGTTTCTGATTTTGAACATAAAAAGTTTAAACTGTGCATTGCAATGACCTTTTTTTCTTTGATAGGTGCCCTTATTTATATCCTATTGTGACTCCTATGCTATATTATACCTATAAAATTAGGCTCATCAAGAAGACAAAACTATTTCATTTTCTTTCTTCGGAAGATCTGAAGCCTTTCTCCATTTTAAGGATTCACATTCTGAGAATGTGTTTGCAGTTTCTGCCTCTTCATAGATGGACTTGTCTTAATTTTTCTAATTATTTTCATGTATACTAACTTTCCTATCTTTTCTGTGTGTAGAATATTATTTTCTTTCTTTACTGATGTTACAGGATTGCTGTACATTTTCTGATTTAAATAATATTACTGGAAAATGGTAGTCTTTTATCTTTTTCTATATTTCTTTTAAATATAAACTATGTGAGCTTCTCTGGATCATTTTCTAGTTTTCATTTTTTGAGCTTTGTAGTCTATATTTCTTTTAAATATAAACTATGTGAGCTTCTCTGGATCATTTTTCTAGTTTTCATTTTTTGAGCTTTGTAGTAGTAATTGTCATTTACTGATCCAGATCCAAGATAACAGATTTTAAAGTGTAACTGCAGTCTAAGTATCTCAAACTAGGCATTTTCAGTACATTTATGAAGAAGTTAATTTTTAGCAGTAATTTTCAGTAGCTTTCAGAAGCACCTTGCACATGCTATATGATATTTGTGATTTTTAAAAAGAAAAAAAAAAACGCTTATTTTCAGCAGATACAGCTTGAACATTCCTAATCCAAAAATCTGCAATCCAGAATGTTCTAAAATCAGAAACAAAGTTTTGGATTTTGGAGCATTTAGATTTTGAATTTTAAGATTAGGATGCTTGACTGGTAAAAATCAATGCAAATATTCAGAAATTTTTAAAAACACTTCTGATGCTTGGTTCCAAGCATTTCCAATAAGAGATACTCAGCCTGCAGTATAAATTCCAAAAACACATAAAATGTGCTATATTCTCTCTTGCATCAAATTAAAGACAAAAAGAAAATTGTTATGTAGCAAAGGATTTCAACTAAAGGATGTGGCTGTTTTCTGTTTCTGATTTTTAATTTCACACTTGTAAAATGAACCAATCCCTCTTTCCCTCCCTTTTTCAAAGAAATATCTTATTCTAGGTATTTTTGCCTAGAGTTAGAAAGATGCTTTCAGTCACTGCATTTTTTAAAACCACAGAATCATTTTGCAGCTCAAAGTTATTTTTCCTTAACATTGAGGTGGCATGATTATTTAAGATAGTTGTCATATGAAATATTTAATTATAATGATAGAAACTAGAACAGATCTAGTATATAAGCTTATTTTTAGCTTATCTCTTTCATATTGGTTTTGCTTCAGAATATAAGGGTAGTTGACAAGCAGAGTACATATTTGAGAAAGAGAAAACATTAGATTAGTAACAAGTACTATTTTACTTATGGTAATAAAGTATATAGGAAGATAAATTTCATGTCACAAGTTTGTGTGAATTTAAAAACACTAACATAATGCAATAGTATAGTTTGGCTTGCATGTGGGCATAATCAGTGTCCTCATTTTACTGCAATCTAAAAGATGTATGTTTATATAGGACTTGGAAGTCACAATTAAGATGTATTTGTATTTTTTGTAATTCAAAGTCTTTCTTGCTATAAAAATTTTTCTCATAAATTCTAGCAGCAGTTGAGAACTGGCTTTTATTTAATCCTTAGTCTTCCAGTATGCCTTTAAATATTGGTTTAATATGTGTAACATTCTGTTACATTAATACTATTATAAGTATCTCATTACTGCTAATTATATTTCAGATTTTTATATGAAATTGTTTAATATTTATATTTAAAATATTGCATAATTTTAGAAAGCAAATGAAGACATTAAATTTGCAATTGAAAGATGGTTTATACAGTAGATTTCTGGTTATGAAATTGCTTTCATCTTTTGACAGCTTTTGAGAAGCTAGAATTGGAGTAGAGAAGTTTCAATTGAATGTTTGGCTGTCATATACAAATAACAATAATGATATAATTTGGGATCCTGAATGTGAACGGTGACTGGTGACTTTCACCACATGCAGTTGTGCATGCCTGTAATCCCAGCAATTTGTGAGCCTGATGCAGGAGGATCTCAAGTTTGAGGGCTCAGCAATTTAGTGAGACCCTGTCTCAAAAAAAAAAAAAAAAAAAAAAAAAAAAGGCTGGGAATGTAGCTCAGTGCTTGGGCTAGCATGTATTCAGGGTCTTTGGTTCAAGCTATAGTACAAACCAAAAATAAGAAAGAAAGAGGGAGAGAAAGAAAGAAACAATGACCTTCATATTGTCTTTTACTTTCCTACCCTTCTATATTTCCAAGTCTATGTGTACTAGATGATCATTATTTCACATAGTATATAGTAAAAAAATTCTTATCTCAAGTCTTTATTTTTTATATCAGTGTTCATAAGATGAAATTATGTGTAAGTCAAATTTTAAGGTATGTACAAGTATAATAAAAGTGAGCAGAGAGATCAACAAAATATTTACAGAGTAAATGTTAGTTTGGAGAAATGGGTAGATTTGAATAGGCCAAGGTGCATGTTAGAAGGGGTGTGTGTGTGTGTGTGTGTGTGTGTGTGTGTGAGAGAGAGAGAGAGAGAGAGAGAGAGAGAGAGAGATTGGGAGGGAGGATGTGTGAATTATTTACCTTTGTGAATAATAGGTGAAGACAGATAGGACATACTATGGCAGAAATAACTTCAGTGAACATTGTACTATATAGGAATTGCTCTGACTGTGGAAAATTAGCGGATTGTAGATCATTAAAAGATAAGATTGGATAGAAAAAAATCGGATCAGATTATGAACTTTGCAAAGTACAAGATTTTAGTTAACCTTGATCCAAAGAGTGTTGAAGTATCATCTGTGTTTTCAGAACAAGGGGTGATACAGTAAATATGAAGATTTTGGAAAAATTAATTTTGTTGTATTCAAATTTGATTGAAGGCAAGTGGAGCTTAAGAAATAGAGGGGGAAAATTTGAGAATTTGTTGTAGTAATCTATAAGAATGAAAGCCCTGATTAGATTAAACTCAGTAAAAAGAGATTAGCCTGAAGAATACTTTAAAGGATTCTTTTTAAAACAGTTTTGGTTCCCCACTTATTTTACAAATTTTAGGATTGTTAAGATTCAATTGCATGTGGCTGGGGATGTGGCTCAAGCGGTAGCACGCCGCCTGGCATGCGTGTGGCCCGGGTTCGATCCTCAGCACCACATACAAACAAAGATGTTGTGTCTGCCAAAAACTAAAAAAAAAAAATAAATAAAATATATATTAAAAAAAGATTCAATTGCAGAATTTTAAGTACAGGAACTAAGTTAGTGGTGGTAATGATTATACTAGTTGGTAAGTTAGAAAGGGGAGATATTTGTGAGGAAACATGTTTATTTTTTCACATTGAATTTAAGTGATAGTTGTACATCCACTTTACCTTTTTTTCATTTATTAGAGAATTTGTTTATTATCATTTCACTGGCCATGGGAAAATCCTCCAGTAACACCCAAATTTCTCAGTTATAATTATTTTAGAACATTTAGACTACATAATATTTACATACCTAGAAGTTGAGTTGTATAAATACTTTTAAGAAGTTAGGAATAGTTGTAAAGTAGAACTAATAAATGTGTCAGATTCCACTTATTTCCATTAAGTCTTACCATCTCATTGCCTGTCATTCTGTTAGGAATACATAGATAAATGATATTTCCTATAGAGTTACTAATATGTAGATAGCCACAATTGAGTTTAATAATCATAAAGCACTCTTAATTTCAGTCCATTAATGTTGACATTAGTTAGTGAATGTGAAGTCATATATTTTTGATCTTGGTTTTGCCTATTTAAATTGTTTTTATCGATTAAAGTATTTTTGTTGACTTTCCAAATATATTCTGACATTCTTAAAACTAAACTTTCTTTTAAAATACATGCTTAAAAATAAATGATTATTTCATTCTGAAGTTCCAAGTTAAAAGTAAAGACTATTCCACAATACAGCAGCAGATTTGGGGGTTTTTTTATGTTTTAGCCTGAATTATACAGATAGTAGCTAAAAAGTCTCTTAAATTTATGGTATCTGAAAATGCTGATGTTTTGTACCATTACAATAAGCTCAGAGAGCTCACAGGTAAATCAGTGTTTTCAAATCTGGAAAAAGTGAAAAAAAAATTTTAAGAGAAATTGGGATTAATTTGTTAGTGACAAATTTACACTAATGCAGCAGGAAAATACCTGTGGAAACACCAGGGAAAGTTAATTGTTTGTTGCGCCCTCATAAAAATAATTTGTGATTATTTCTTTAATTTTTTAAAATAATGAATTCAGTTGAAAAGTTCATGTTTTAATCTTTACACAAGTAAGCATTAATTTAAACAAATTTTTCCTTGTTTTAATGGTATCTTCTGAGTCTGAGCTTACAGAACTTGGGTTCGGTAACAACCCCCCACCCCCAATTGTATGTTTAAAGTATACAGTATATATATAAAATACACAAATATCAAAAGAATAATGAATATTTAAACTCTTCATGTGTTCTTGAGGGGGTGGTATAGAAAATTGAAGATATCTTTAATTACATGATATTTTAAAAACTGGGACTTCTAATAGCCTATTCTGTTAGCAAATTGGTTTACTAAAGGCTGTTAGCAAGTCAAGCGGTAGCCATTAAATGAACCTATACTGCTGACGTTAATTTACAGGGGTCAACAGAACAAAACTCTGCGACATGATAGCTGATCTGGGAGATGATGAGCTGCCCCACATCCCTTCAGGAAACATTAATCAGTCTAGGTCAGCCTCTACTAGAATGACTGATCATGAAGGTGCAAGAGCAGAGGAAGGTACAATATTTAGCTACCGTGTTTATTTACATTGTGCAAGACCTTAACTCCAAATCACATCTTAATATTATAAATTTGCTACTGTTTAAAATTTTGAAAATCTTTTTATATCAGAGAAGGTGTTGGGCAAGGTCTTGGTGTTATTGTCTTAGGGATTTTTGAAACTTTTGGTTTCTAACTCTTTGTTTTTGTGTTTAAAGTTAGATGGAGTTGTATCTTTCTTATATCTAACTTAGAAATCTAGTAGTGGGAAAATTTACAAAATTTAAAAAAACTACACAGTTTACCAAAATAAATTTAAAATAATACATATAGAAAAAGCTATTTAGTCATTTTGTCATGTGTTTTAAATTTAGCAATTGTTAATAACTACCACTTGCTAGGCAGTGTGCTCAGCATTTTACATATACATTACTTTATATCTAAAAAAATTATAATAATAATTTTGAAGACATCTTATACCCCCACCCCCACCCTTTTTTTCAGTGCAGGAGATCGAACGCAGGGCCTCACACATACTAGTCAGTTGTTATGCCTTTAAGTACATTCTTGGCACCATTTTATTCTCTTAAGATTTCTGTAGTTGGGGCTGGGGCTGGGGGCCCAGCTGTAGAGTACTTGCCTGGCACATGCGGGGCGCTGGGTTCAATCCTCAGCACCACATAAAAATAAATAAATAAAATAAAGGTATTGTGTCCAGCTACAACTAAAAAAAAAATTTTTTTTAAAGATTTTTGTAGTGATAACTAAAGTTAAATAATTTTGTCCTTTGTTCCTTGCCTTTATCACATAATTTGGGGGGGGTAGTAAGGAGGATTGAACTCGGGCATTCAACCACTGAGCCACCTTCCCATCCTATTTTTGTATTTTATTTAGAGACAGGGTCTCACTGAATTGCTTATTAGCACCTCGCTATTGCTGAGGCTGGCTTTGAACTCACTATCCTCCTGTCTCAGCCTCTCGAGCCTTTGGGATTACAGGCATGTGCCACCGCGCCAGATTTATCACATGTCAGTCTGTGGGATAATTTGAAGAAAGATAAGTCACTAAAATAATAAGTCACTAAGATAGTTATATATAATATAAAAATATACTAATTATTTTATTATAATAAAAGCAAAAGGAATGAAAAGTCACATCGTTTGTTGATTTTTGTGATCTCGTTTCTACTATTGAATTATTCTTATTTTGCTTTGGGAAGTAATTTCTTCCATTTTCTAAAATGCACATACCAACTCTATTATGTGCAGACAGAATGCCTTTATTTTATTTGTTTTTATTTTTATGTGGTGTTGAGGATTGATCCCAGTGTCTCACGCATGCTAGGCAAGCTCTCTGCCACTGAGCTATAGCCCCAGCCCTGTTTGTTTGTTTTTTAACCAAATAATGCATGGTACATTTGTTAGAATTTTTATAATTAATATACATTCTAAACTTCAGATTGTGCAGTTAAGACAAAGCCATATTAGCAGGAGTATAGATCCTTTTAAATGTTTCAGACTAGTGACTTAACATAAAAAAGCCAGTCAAAACTTACCACTACATAAAAATCAATTTAGAGCTGCCTCTGGGTAGTGTGTGTGTGTGTGTGTGTGTGTGTGTGTGTGTGTGTGTGTGGTGTGTTTTAGAGAAAAATGTAAGTCAGTAATATCTTTCATAGTGGTAGGAGGAAGGCAAGGGGAAGGTAAACCTTATTAAAATTTGTTAGAGACATTTGATTTTAACTTTGAACTGAGTTTGTAGTCTTATTTCGGTGGCAAATCCTTTCTTGTTTTCTTTTTTAATTCCTTGTTATACCTCAATTTTTAAGAACAAGTTACAACCTTTCAAGATATTGTTAGTAAAGACTTTAAAATATACCATGTTGCCACTGACATAAGTGGAAATTCTTTTGGGGGCTCTGTTCTTTAAATCTGATAAGATTTCAAGAGAAAGGAAGAGTTTCCCTTCAAAAAGAGGAGTAATAATAAATAATGACCATTCCTATCATTGAATTAAAAACCTTAATTTTTTTATTTGAATTGCTGATGACATTTTATGCTTATGTACACACGTACCATGGGTAATTACATTAACATTAATAAGATGAATTTGTAGAATGGAAATTAGCTTTGTTGGCAGGGAAACAAGGACAAACAAATTGAGTATTTACTGTGATTACCATGTGCCACAGTGATGGGTGATATTGAAAATAAAAATAATAGCTTAAGTGATATTTTTTTTGTGCACCCAGATATACATGTAAATAAATGCTGAGTAAGAGGAATGGCTTGCTTAATACAAATAAATATGTGTGCATAGAAAAAGGGATAGAAATATAGTTACATGATTAATTACAAATAAGTATAATACTTTTTGGTAAATGTGGTTAATCTAAAACTCCAGTAAAACAAGCTAATATTGCCAACTAGTTAATATTGTCAAAGTATTTTCTTTCACATACCCCTAAAGTAGTCAATGGTTGATCAGAAATAATCCTGCAAAAATAATGTTATATTTAAGTTGTTTAATTGAGCTTTTAAGCTTTGTGGTAGTGAATGTAAGTGGAAGGAATAGCATTTTAACTTAGAAACAAATTATCTTTGTACTGGCAAAAGATGCTTTTGAGTAAATTTTACTTACTGACTGATAAAATTGTTCTTAAACATAATTTTAAACTTGATTTTAAAGCTCTTAGTTATTTCTGGTATTACCAATAAGTGAACAGTAGAAATGAAAAGATCAGTGCTACAGCTTGTTCAGGTTCAGCAAGTATAGTCATTAAAAGATGAATTAAATACTATCTAGTGTCCCCATTTATATATATTTTCTGGCAGTGCTTTCAAATTCACTTTACATCATTTGCTAAATTTAGCAAATAGCATAGTTTAATAGGATAAAAATAACAACATATAGCTGGGAGTGGTAGCACATGCCTGTAATCTCAGTGGCTTAGGAGGCTGAGGGAGGAGGATGAAGTTCAAAATTAGCCTCAGCAGTGGTGAGGCGCTAAGCAACTCAGTGAGACCCTGTCTCTAAATAAAATACAAAATAGGGCTGGGGATGTGGCTCCGTGGTCGAGTGCCCTTGAGTTCAGTGCCCAGTACCGCATCCCCCCCCCCCCCAAAAAAAAACAACCCACAAAGTATTCTAAATAAAGATAAGTTTTACTATGGCCATAGTGTATGTGTGTATATATTGTATATTCTCAGAATTATTTTCAATAGTATTAGTGAATGCTTATTTTAATATATCATTTTTCATAGGAATTTTTAAAAATTATCAGCTTGAGCTTTTGAATGCTTTTTTCCCCAATTTGTTCATGAATTTTAAGTGTATTTTGATATGTTGTTTTGTATTATAATTACTCCAGTATTTTTTCTTGCCATCTTAATGTTAACATTTTGCTTTTAAAGCACATGTTTGAAATGATAAAATTATTGCTTACACAAACTGTCACAGCAATAGTATAGTCAGTCATTCAAATTATAGTAGTTTAACTGGTCAATAGTATGTATAGAGGAAAATATTTTAAATAATTTAATTGGAACTTCTAATATCAACATGGGAAACTGTAATGATGTACATGATACAGATGAGAAAACTAAGCAAAATGAAGCTTTCATTTCAGTTATATTTGAAATTGAAATGGCCATTCTGATTAAAAAATGTAAAGTTTTATAATCATTATACTTCAGTTGTGTCATTTTAAAAGTGTCATGGTAAATAAAAGAGGACATTAAAATAAAAATTGTAGTCACAGTTTTAAAACTGGAGGGCATTCTGAAGAACACACGAATTAACCTTATAGGAGACTTAGCAGTAGAGGTACCTTTTTTCTAGGCCATTGTTGTCACTGATATACTGTCACAGTATACTGGAAACCATTCACATTTGAATGCTTTGTTTTTAATCTTTAGATTTAAAAAGATTTTTTTTTAATCTTTAGAAAGAAAAGGACTTAGCAGCAGCTTGTTCACTTTTTAAAAATACTGTATAAGCTACTTTGAAGTTGATGGTAGAGGTTTATTCTCCTATGACTAGCTGAAATCTGATATTTAACTCCTTTACTTAATCAAAAATTTTTCTATTTCTTATTTACTGAAGTGATATGGGATTTGAATAGACAAAACTTTTGTGCCCTACCTCCCACCCTGGAATAGTGTCCGTAGTGCATATTTGATATGTAGAGGATAACTACATTGCAGTTTCAACACATGTGTTTATTACTAGTAATAGGATTTTTTGAGTGGAAGTGGGAAAATAGAAATTCATAAATATTACTGAATTATGTAACTGTTTAGTGCTTAAATTTCCCCCACAATATTTGTCTTGTACTGTATGATTTTTCAGCATTTAAGAAGCGGTTTTGTTCTTTATAGCTGAACCAATAACGTTTCCATCTGGAGGAGGCAAGTCATTTATTATGGGTTCTGATGATGTTTTGTTAAGTGTACTGGGCCTTGGAGACCTTGCAGACTTGACGGTAACAAATGATGCAGACTATAGTTATGATGTAAGTGCAGTTTTATTTTTAATTTTTTTAATGATTTAATAGAAGGCTTCCTTATTTTTTGGAATCACTTATAAAGCAGAATTAATGTCAAGGTGCATGGAAAAGATAAGTTTTAAGTGTGTCAATGTGTTGATTTGAAGTGACATATAGTTTTCTAACTTTCTTCGTGGTGTTTAAATTTTTCTTAGGTATTTTGTTGGATTAGCTAGGTGTTTGGATGATTACCTTAAAATATTGGTCAGCAAACACATCTTGAATAGTCTATTCTCAATTATCTTACAGAAATTAAGCCTATTTTACCTTCAGGTTACTTCTTAAAATAAAAAATGTTTTATTTTTGAGGTTTAATCTGCTTAAGGATAATGTTAAAGTTGGCTTGCATCATTTTCTAAGTATTTAATTCCATTTGAGGGCTAGGTAGAGCATTCAGGAGGAGTGGGAAGGACAGCATAAGAGGTGAAAATAGTCTTGGAATAAATTTTTTCTAGACATTTAATATTCAATTGAGAGTTAACTATACTTGTTTAGATTTTTATATTATTATGGTTTTTCAGCAGATTAGTTTTTTACTTTTACGGCATATCTTTTTTCTACCTTTTTCCCCCGCAGGGGTGCTTAACCACTGAGCCACATCCCCATCCCTTTTGACTTTTATTTGGAGATAGGGGTCTCGCTAAGTTGCTGAGGCTGGCTTTGAACTTGTGATCCTCCTGCCTCAGCTTCCTGAGCTGCTGGGATTACAGGTGTACGCCACTGCGCCTGGCTTTTACATTTTATATTTATTTAGTGTGCTTTTTAGAGACATGAGCCTTGGTAGGCTTAATTATTCTCATTAATATTTTTAAAGTATATATGCAGCTAAATTATAGTAAACTTTACTGCTTTAGAAGTGGTTTCACAGCTTATCTTTACAGATGAAGAAATAAAAATTAAAAGATTAACCTCTGTCAATCAAGAATTAGACAAATGGTTTGAAAATATTATTAACAGGTCCTTAGCTCAGTTTCTAGAAAGTACCTTAACTTGCTGCCTTTAAAAACTTCACATGCCAGTAATTTCCTAAATGACAACTGTACTGTTTGCCCTTGGATATTTGCTAATTTATGTGTGTGTGTGTGTGTATATACATATATATATATATTTGTTACATTTTGTTTTGTACTTATGTAAAGCATTGCAGCAATGAGTTATTTTATTCAACATTTATTACGAGCTTTGGGTTTAGTTTGATGATTAGGTAAAAACAGATTAAGGAACTCTTCATTTGACCTACATATTTGAAAGGCTAATGAAATTATTCTTCTGAATCCTTATAAAATGATAAAGATTTGTTATAAAGTTTTTAATACATTAAATTTCCACTGGACATTTTAGCCAAGCTATTTTAAATATATGTTTTTAAACACAAAAGAAACAAAAACTCCACATGCCTATCAGTTTACTACTTTTACCAGTAAATAGTGTGCTTTTCCTTTTTAGTTGCCTGCCAATAAAGATGCCTTTCGAAAGACATGGAACCCCAAGTATACACTACGTAGCCATTTTGATGGAGTGCGGGCATTAGCTTTTCATCCTGTTGAACCTGTGCTGGTTACTGCCTCTGAGGACCATACCCTGAAACTTTGGAACTTGCAAAAAACAGTTCCTGCCAAAAAGCAAGTATTTTAATAATGGCTGGGTTTTTTCTTTCCAATTTTGCTAATATGAATAATTTGATTATACTTCTTTATTGTCTCTTATTTTTTATATGTGCATTTGATCTTCCTAATGATTCTTTAGTTTAATGGTTATTTAATTGCTTTCTCTTCCCCCATCCTTTTTTTCTCCATCTTTTAGGAGTGCCTCTTTAGATGTAGAGCCTATCTACACATTTAGGGCCCACATGTAAGTTTTACTCAACTAGTACTTAATTAATAACCATAGTTAATAACTGTTATTTACCAATCTACCAATCTTCAAACTTTGTAATTTTCTCAATGTTTGCTATTAGGTAAGACAGTTACATAATATTTCATTTTACTAACATTAGAGAGAATATGAATTATGTTAGTTCTATTTAAATATACATGTTTAAACAGTTTTTAAATACCTTGTAAATCACAGATTTGGGAATGGGGATTGAATTTCTTGGGATTTGTAAGTAATTTTTTTTCACTCTCTTCCTATAATAGTGGCCCTGTTCTGTCATTAGCTATTAGTTCTAATGGAGAACAGTGTTTTAGTGGTGGTATTGACGCAACCATCCAGTGGTGGAATATGCCTAGTCCTAATGTGGATCCATATGATACATATGGTAAGTAAAAGCTGTCAAAAGTAAATAACTCAAATATTATTAAAGTTATTTAAACATATATTGGTTCCTTCATTTAATTTTTCCATTTGCTAGTAAGTGCTTTATTAAAGAAATCAAAAAATGTTATGCCATGCATACCTAAGCCTATGAATTGGCATTTTCTGGTATTTTTTAAAAGTCTCTGTTAATTGAAATGTTAATTTCAGTACTAGTTAATGTAATGGGGTGGAAAACAATATAATTTAGCAGATATTTAAATTTAGTGTACATATTTTTAAATATTAAAACAAATAGGGACAGTGAGGATATAAATCGATACAACTCATTGGAGGGCCAAATATTCTTAATTTGAAAATGAAAAAACCCTAAAGAAAACTTTAACTTCTACAAGTGACACTTTTAGAAATCTGTTCTACAGAAAAACCTGAATATATGTTTAAATATATTTATTAGTGAATGTTTCATTATTATTAAAAAATGAAACAATTTTGAGCTCTTTGTTCTTTTTTAATTAACACACTTGGTGCCACTATTTGTCAGGCATAGTCATTATTAGCACTTTGTCCAGAAATAACAGTTAGCCTAATGGAAAAGATGGACATTAAATGAGCAAGGGTTTGGGGGTCACTGCTTACAAATTGTGGTGAGTAATAAGAAAATAGAGTACTATGAGAAAGGTAACAGGTGGAACCTTCTTTAGGTGAGAAGTCAGGAATATTCTAATTAAAATAGTAACATTCAAGCTGAAAGATAAAAGATAACAGAATTTCTGTAAAACATTTTAGGCCAAAAAAGTGACCTGAAAAATGTAGTGTATAAATAGGTGGCTGTGTTGCTGGAGCTGTGGCTCAGTGATAGCGCACTTGCTTGGTGTATGTGAGGCACTGTGTTCAGTTCTTGGCACCACATATAAATGAAATAAAAATCTATCAACAACTTAAAAAAAAAAAAATCGTGACTGTACTGTGTCTCTTATGGAGAGAAGAGTACATTAAGGGCCGGAGAGTAGAGACAGGAATACTGTAGGAAGCTGCTGTAATGTAGACTAGATGGGAGATTATGTCAAGAGTGGTGGTGGTACAGCAGTTAGAGAGAAGTGTATTTAATATATATGGGGGAAGTAGAGTAGAATAGATAGGACTTTGTGATGAATATGAGTAGATGAAGTGATAAGTGAATGACTTGATTTAATTGTGTTTTCTTAATTACCAACTTTATTGAAATATAATTCATACAATAAATTTCATCTTTTAAAAATGTATAATTCAGTAATTTTTCCTATGTACACAAAGTTGTGCAGCCATTACCATTATCTAATTTCAGAACATTTTCATCTCTAGCACTGGGATTTCAGCATGAGCATCTGAGTATGTGATGGTAGCATTTATTGAAATAGGGAAAGAACAAGTGTGGGGAGACAATGAGTTGGATTTGGGGCATGTTAAGAGACAGTATCAAGTAGGTAATATGCAAATATAGAGCTCAGAGATCTGGGTTGAAGATAAAAATATAGGGAAGTCCTTTCTATATAGATGATACTTTTAAGCTGTGCGAATGGATGGTATAACATAAGGAGATTGTGTCGTAAAGAGTAAGAAGAGAAAACAACTTGAAATTAAAATCTTCACGGTAATCCCAACATGGAGAGGATGGCTAGAACAAGAGAACCAACAAAGGAAATTGAGAAGATGTAATTCAGTAGATAGGAGGAAGTGTGAGAGTGTGGAATCATGGAAGCATCCCCAAAGGAGAAAACATTTTTAGAAGGAAGCAGCCTGCGCATTCAGATGTTGCATTTGAATAGGATAAAAAGGTATATAAAAGTGACACATAGGTCACTCGTGTCTTTCCCAGATAGAGATTTGTCACTGTAGCTAAGATAAGAGGATGAAGGAACTCTTGATACCCTTTCAAGTCATACTAAATAGATGAAAAGCAATATGATGGGAACAACAAAGAAGAAATGCTTTATATATCATCAAAGGAAAGTATCAAATTTTGTATAGTAGAGGTTATCATCAATTCCCTCCCCCCCCACAGCTGGGGTTTATCCCAAGGATGTTCCACCATCAAGTAACATCTCTAACCCCTCCCCACCTTTTAAATTTAATTTTATTTTGAGACAAAGTCTCTCACTAAATTTCCCAGGCTGGCTTTAAACATGTGCTCTAACTGCTTTAGCCTACTGAGTCCCTGGGATTACAGGCATGCACCAGTGCACCTAGCTCATCATTGATAACTTAAGCAAGATGATTTTTGGTGTGTGCTAATGGCATCAGACACCATGTTGGAGTAATTTGAATAGTAAATAGGAAAAGAAACATATTTACTTCAGTTGCTTTTTTTTTTTTTTTTTTTTTTTTTTTTTTTTTACTATTTAGAAGAGTGGTGGAGTAAGGTTAATAATTTTTTTATTCAGGTTGAAAGATTCTGGAACGTACTTTCTCTTTTTGGTAGTTGGACACAATACCTTTATTTTATTTATTTGTTTTTATATGCTGCTGAGGATTGAACCCAGGGCCTCATAGGTGCTGGGTTAGCGCCCTGGAACATACTTTTTTTTTTTAAATGGTAATGACTTCAAGATGAGAATTTGTATAGTACAGAATCAGAAAATATGAAAACAAGTTAGCAAATTGAGATGCAGAATACATCTGGTGGGTTTAATAGAAAGGAGAATAACCAAGAGGATAGCTTACAGTACTAGTAGATTATTGATTGGGTGGCAGGAAAATGAGGAAAGGCTTCCTATTTAAAGCCTATATCTTCTTGGTTCAGTATAAGGCTCAATCATTCACAAAGAAGGGAATTTGGAAGCAGTGAGGAGTAGGGAAATGATGATGAATAATTATGGAAAGTAGGAGAGATTTACTAGAAAAACAGGATTGTTAGGTATGATACTCAATGTTATTAGCCCTCAAATATCCATCAATTGATGAATGGGTAATTAAAACGTGGTAAAATCTATTGCATAGTAAGGCTGTCCATACAGCCAAAGTGACTGAGGATGTCCTTAGTCACTGGTTCTTAGGATCATGCCAGGAAGATTTCAGAGGAGTCACTCAAGAGTAGTAGACATGAGTTTATTAGAAGGGACAGGAAAAGGGAACACTATTAAGGAAGAGAGTGGGAGAGGATAGGGACAGCATGTCCCTATTGCCCTTTTTTTTTTTTTTTTTTTCTTTTTGGTACCAAGGATTGAACTCGGGGGCACTCGACCACTGGGCCACATCTCCAGCCCTTTTTTGTATCTTATTTAGAGATGGTCTCTCTGAGTTGCGTAGTGCCTCCCCATTGCTCAGGCTGGACTCACGATCCTCCTGCCTCAACCTCCCAAGTCATTGGGATTACAGACGTGCACCTCCACGCCCGACGTATTGCCCTCTTTTATTGGGGGTCCCAGGGAAATTTCCAGAGAGTCCCACTCAGACATCTTACAGCAGATTTTTAAAAAACCCATTGTGCATGGTCTTACCCCATGGAGGGGAGATTTTACTATTAGGATTATGTGCTAAGATCCAAGGCAACCCTGGGTTACTTTGGACCACACTGACCAGTTCTAGTTGAAACTCATTCTTACAAATTTTATTGTTGGACTTTTCTTCTAATTATCCTATCTCCATGAGTTCTGGAATCTGGTCTGCATAAAGGTCATGAAGGCTCCCCCATTCAGGATAACTTGTGTTCTTCTTATCGGCAGGGAGGAACCTTTTGGGCCTGCATTTCTCCTGCTGATAACAGGTTGTTTCCTGAGGAATGTAACATGTCCTATTGACTTAAGCCAGGACAGGGCCACAGGTAAATTGCTTTTTAAAGGAAAGCATGTGGGGGTTAGCACAGTAAACCTAGTTTATAGAATTATTGCCTTAATCTCATGTTTCTGCCATTCACTTCTATCTCTTGCCTATTAACATCCATACAATAGAATTTTATTTGGCAATAAAAAGAAACGTACTGATACAAGTTACAACATAATTGAGCCTTGAAAACATGTTCAGTGAAGCCAGTCACAAAAGGTCATGTGTTGTATGATTATATTGATATAAAATGTTCAGAATAGGCATATCTTTAGAGATGACTAGACTAGTTGTTGCCTAGAGCCATGGAAAGGTAGGGAGGAAGAATTTGGGGAAAGTAGCCAACAAGTAATGAAAGTGTCCTAAAATTGATTGTGATGGTTGTACAACTTTGAATATACTAAAGATCTTTGGATTGACTTATACTTTAAATAAATGAGTTGTAGGGTATGTAAATTATATCTCAATAAAGAGGTTTTATTTCTTCTCCAAGTATTTATTTCTTATAGGAAATTGTGAAAATACAGAATAGTAGTTTGGGGGAGGATGATAAAAATAGCTCTTAACTCTACTACTTAGTCCCTTGTATATTTGGTTTATCTTTTTGTAGCCTTTATTGTATTCTTTTTATTTAATTATATGGTAAGCTATCTTTAGATCACAACCTTACTTTGCTAATTTTGTTTTGTTTCTTTTTTCCCAGAGCCAAATGTTCTAGCTGGCACTTTAGTTGCTCATACAGATGCAGTCTGGGGTCTTGCTTATAGTGGCATAAAAAATCAGTTACTGTCTTGTTCAGCAGATGGCACTGTTAGGTTATGGAATCCACAAGAAAAATTGCCATGTATTTGCACTTACAATGGAGACAAGGGTGAGTAAATTTTGTCTATCTAAAACAAAATAAAAAGGGCTGAGATGTGGTTCAATGATAGACGGTCTCTGGGTTCTATCCCCACTACCAGGGAAGGGCAGGGATGGGAGCAGGAAATTGTGATATAAAAAGGACAAAGCAATTGATTGATTATTTCTGTATTTCCCCAAAGAGAGATGTTAAAAGAATTTCATAAAACTTAGGATAATCTTTTTACTTGGTTACTTTTTACTTGATGTGATTTACAAATATGAATTGTAGCTTAGTGCTTTTTTACTTCTTTTAGATCATGTTCTGTTTTAAAATTAAATGGGACTAGGGATATAGCTTGGCAATGGAGTGCTTGCCCATGACTCTGAGCACACAGGTTATGAGTCCAGCCATAATCACTGAAATAGTACCTTTAACCAGAGGTACAAATTAAGTTGCTTTCATGATACCAGATTTTTTTCTTACTAAAGAAGGCTTTAGGGCTGGAGTTGTATGTTGATAGAGCGCTTGCCTAACATGTAAGGCACTGGGTTCAATTCTCAGTACTACATATAAATAAAAAGATCCATTGACAACAACAACAAAAAAAATTATAAAAAAAATAAGGCTTTAGCCAGTACCTTTTAAAGACATTTGCTTATGTGTGGGCTGGGGTTGTGGCTCAGTGGTAGAGCGCTCGCCTAGCACACATGAGACTCTGGGTTCGATCCTCAGCACTACATAAAGATAAGTAAATAAAACAAAGGTATTGTGTCCAACTACAACTAAAAAATAAATATTTTTTTAAAAGACATTTGCTTATGTGTATATGTGTGTGTGTGTATATGGGAGAAAGAGAGAGAATATGTTTTTATTGGTCTTATTTTCTGAGCCATTTTTAAATTTTGGTGTTTTTTTTTTTTTAATCAGACCTTTTGTTTAAATATAATTTCAGAACAACTTAGATGAATAGTAAATATATTTAATTTTGCATCTTTTTTTAATTGTTGGTGGACTTTATTAATTTATTTACATGCGGTGCTGAGAATTGAACCCAGTGCCTCACATGCTAAGCAAGCACTCTACCACTGAGCTACAACCCTAGCCCTTTGAGTCTTTTTTATATGGTTCTCCTAGTTTTTCAGTTACTCAGGCTTTACAGGTAAAAGTTTATTTAGTTATTTGTTTCTTGCTTCATTCACATAATTGATGGCTAGACTCCAGTTTTACCAAATTGGATGTTGATATGGCTAGATGAATTTTAATATGTTAAAAGGAGAAATTGCCAGGCTGGGGCTGTAGCTCAGTGGTAGGGCACTTTCCTTGCACATGTGAGGTATTTTGGATTCGATCCTCAGCACCACATAAAAATAAATAAATAAAGATATTGTACCAGCTACAACTAAAAAATATTTAAAAAAAAAAAAAGAGAGAGAGAAAGATTGCTGCTCAGGATACTACATTAGAATACTACTATCATGTCAGTGTCTTCCAGAGTCCAAGCTTCATTTTTATAGACAGAAAAATTTGACTTGTATTAGCTACTTTTTTAAGGCTTACAGATTTGACAGGTGACCCAAGATAATGATCAAAAAAATGCCAATTTTATTTTTCCCTAAGAAAATTAGAAAGTGGACCAAAAACTTAGCCTTCCTACCTTAGAAGGAAATGCGTAAGAAACTGCTAATTTTTGCATATGCCTGTTCTTTAGGTGTGTTTTTTCTTATAATGTTGAATGTTATAAATAAAAACTTATTAAATAGGGCTGGGATTGTGGCTAAGTGGTAGAGCGCTTGGCTAGCAAGTGTGAAGCACTGGGTTCAATCCTCAGTGCCTCCTATAAATAAATAAATAGATAGGTAAATAAATAAATAGATAGGCCTGTTAAATGAATGAGGAATGGTTGCTTTTTAACTATTCTTACACAGTTAACTTTCATTATTAACATTTCTTCAAAATATTTTAATTCCTTTTTCTTATTAGAAAAGTGGGAATTTCAAAAATACTGTGTTACTTTATATCTTTTGGGGCTTCTTTACAGAACATGGAATACCTACATCTGTTGACTTTATTGGCTGTGATCCAGCTCATATGGTGACCTCTTTCAACACTGGTAGTGCAGTAATTTATGATTTAGAAACATCACAGTCATTGGTGATGCTTTCATCACAGGTAGATTCTGGTAAGTTTTCGTGACTTTCTTTGAAACCTTAGAAAGGATTTTTATCCAAGAGGTTAATCTTTCAGTTAGTTTTAATATTTTGATTACCTAGGTTTAGGATAGAAAAATAGTTTTATTATGTTACTGTAGTACTTATTTACATTATTACAGAGGAGTGAGTAAAATGAAGGTGAAAACAAAGGAAATAAATAGAAAGTAGAGAATAAAACCTCATGTACTTGTCATCTAATTTCAGTTATTATAAATGGCCAGTACTGTAAATGTGGTATGTGATGTATGTTTTACAGTTTCTATAAGTAGGGATTCAAAGAAGGTCCATGTATTGTGATTGGTTTGATAGGTTTCAGATGTCTTTTCACTTTAGGTACCTCTACCTCTCTTATATTTTCCTTATTTGCTGTATTAATTTTTTACTAGAAGGAATTAGATAGTTTTGTCAGGTTTCCCACAGAATGGATTTTGCTGGTTGCAACCCTATGGTATCATTTGTAGTATTCATTTTATTTCCTATAAATTGGTTATAGATCCAGAGTTTTATTCAGATTCAGGTTCAGGTTTGGGTTTTTCTGTTAGTTTCTCTTTTTTACCTGTTTAGAAATTTTCTTGGCCAGACTTCAGATAATTTGTGAACTTTTTCAGATGTAAATATTATTTGGTGGTTTATCTTTCTGTGATGTTTTTAGTCTTGATCATTGCCTGATCCATTTAATCATTAATTCTTGAAAAATGATTTTGTAATTCTGTCATCTCTTCTCATGCATTAGCTAGAATATTTCTATAAAAAATATGATTTCCTCATCAATAATTTGGTTATCATCTTGAAGTTAGTGATTGTTACAGAAAAGCAAGATAAAGTGAGTTTTTCCCCCATTTTATTTACCAGTTTTCATAATAACAAAATGGTATTGTTTTTGGTATCATTATGATAACTCACAGGTATAAATGTATTTGTTATGTTTCAGTTTCTTACAAGTGTTCTTAATGCTTTTCAAATTATGTCTTTTTGGCCAATGGGAGCTTATTCAGGTTGGCTCTTGAGTCTTCTGAATATGCGCCTGGTTGTTGTTGATAGCTCTTGCTTTTTGATATAATGAAAGATTCTAGGTTCATCTTGTTTGGTGACTCATGTCTGAGATCAGTATTTTTCTAGGGAACTATGGCTCTTTTTAGTGGGAAATGGCACTTAGAAGATTATAGTCTGGGTGCTAAAACTCTTTGCTTATCCTCATGGTCTTCATGAGGTTCATTATTTTAATCTTTTTCAGTGGACAGAGCTAGGAAACATGTTTTTTTACAAAAGTAAATACTTCCAATTCAAATTTCTTGGTTCTCAACAAAATCATCATCATCTCATTTGATTTATCCCACAGCCTACATATAGTTGTCTAATAATACTGTCATCACCAATAATTTGATTACTGGTAATAGTTATCCTTAGGATTAGTTCACTAGGGACCATATTCCGCTATGCATATACAGTCTAATTACTGTGCTTTAGTATCTCTTCCACTAGTTTTTTCTTTCTGGTTGTACCGTAGTTGGATAATTAAGATCATTTATTTAATCTTAAGTCGATTTTCTTAGTAAGTGCTTTTTAAAAGAAACAATTGCTTTTATCATTATATACTTACATGGTTCCATGGCCACATTTTAAACCAAGCTGTACTCATTCTCAGTGTCTCCTTAACTATTATTTCTCCCCCCCCCCCCCACTACACAGGTAAAATCCATGTATGTTTTAAATTTAGTATCTAAGAGTTCTTTTGTACATACACAATTTGAAGTCTAATAGTATTCATTCTGGTCAGACTTAAAAAAGACCATCATCCAATTTCTATTTGAAGCCTGGAATTTTAAAATATTGTTTGTCTCTATTTTCAGGTTTACAATCCATTAATCATATTAACAGAATAGTAAGTCATCCCACACTTCCTGTTACAATAACGGCTCATGAAGATAGACACATCAAATTTTTTGACAATAAAACGGGTAAGCAAGTTACCTTTTCATATTAATAGTACTGTAAATTTGAAGTAATTGAAAATGCTGTTCTTTTATATGTTGAGTTTTGACTATGAAATTGCCAAGTTAAACTTTGGGGGTTTTTTTGTTTTTGTTTTTTGGGGTTTTTTTGGAGATGTTAGGGTGTGCTAGGCAAGCACTCTTCCACTGAGCTAAACCTTATCTCAACTATTTTTACTCAAGAGTTCTGCTTTACTTAGCATGTAGCACACTTGAGTATGTTAAAATTTTATCCTTAAATAATACATACTGCCTTTCCTATCATGATTTCTTTCATGTCCTTTTAGATAAATATATAAGTCCTTGGAAATTTTTTCCATCATATTCTATTATGAATTAATTATAGCAGAAGACATCTCTTTCTTGTATTTATTATTTTACATATGTTCTTTTTTTAATTGATTATTTAAAACATTACATAGCTCATGATATATCATCTTTCATACATTTGACTCAAATTGGGTTTTGAACTCCCATTTTCACCCCAAATACAGATTGCAGAATCATGTCTGTTACATATTCACATTTTTACATAATGGCATATTAGTGACTGTTGTATTCTGCTACCTTTCCTATCCCCTACTATCCCCCCTCCCCTCCCCTCCCCTCCCCTCCCATCTTCCCTCTCTACCTCCTCTGCTGTTGTTCAATTCTCTCCCTTTTTTTTCCCTCCCCCTTGCCCCTCATAACCTCTTATAATTTTATGTATCATTGAAGGTCTCCTACCATTTCCATATGCTTTCCCTTCTCTCTCCTTTTCTCTCCCCCCATTCGTCTTTGTTTACCGTTGTCTTTTCCTCATGCTCTTCCTTCCTGTTCTGTTCTTAGTTGCTCTCTTTATATCAAAGCAGACATTTGGCATTTGTTTTTTAGGGCTTGGCTAGCTTCGCTTAGCATAATCTGCTCTAATGCCATCCATTTCCCTGCAAATTCTATGATTTTGTCATTTCTTAGTGCTGCATAATACTCCATTGTGTATAGATGCCACATTTTTTTTATCCATTCATCTATTGAGGGGCATCTAGGTTGGTTCCACAGTCTAGCTATTGTGAATTGTGCCGCTATAATCATTGATGCAGCCGTATCCCTATAGTGCGCTCTTTTAAGGTCCTCAGGGAATAGTCCGAGAAGTGCGATAGCTGGGTCAAATGGTGGATCCATTCCCAGCTTTCCCAGGAATCTCCATACTGCTTTCCAAATTGGCCTCACCATTTTGCAGCCCCACCAGCAGTGTACAAGTGTACCCTCTTCCCCACATCCCCGCCAACACTTATTGTTGTTTGACTTCATAATGGCTGCCAATCTTACTGGAGTGAGATGGTATCTTAGGGTGGTTTTGATTTGCATTTCTCTGATTGCTAGAGATGGTGAGCATTTTTTCATGTACTTGTTGATTGATTGTATGTCCTCCTGTGAGAAGTGTCTGTTCAGGTCCTTGGCCCATTTGTTGATTGGGTTATTTGTTATCTTATTGTTTAATTTTTTGAGTTCTTTGTACATTCTGGATATTAGGGCTCTATCTGAGGTGTGGGGGGTATTACATATGTTCTTAAAACTATCAGTGGATTAAATGCTGGTATGATGGATATTTTTTTTTGTCAACTATTTTTCTTGTTGTAAGGAAATATATTAGTTGTCTTGATGTCAAACCAAATCTTATTTTACTTACAGTGTGTATATGTGGATGTGTTTAAGGACTACTTTTTCATCTCTTATTACTAGGAATACTACATAAGATACTGCTTAATCTCTTTCTGGAAAGGTCTGACAGCTAGAGAAGCTATTATGAGAAAAGCTAAAACAAAGTATTGAAGGACTTAAATTAAGAAACATTGCAACCTTATTACAGAGCAAAAAAAAATTATCAAGGCAGTCAGCAAACTAGAAGTATAGGCTTCTCTTTGAAGGTTATATAGGACAGGGCAATAAGTTTCTGTCTATTTAGAGTCTTGCATAAGATCCTTTAGTTCAAATAACATTTCTATAGGCAGATTCCTTTTAACTCAGTAGAACAGTTTGGGAGCAGAGTGAATATTCACAGGTCTATATTATTGCCAGGAATAAAATTCACATTCATGTGGATATTCTCAATTTAACATCTTATAAAAATAATTCTTTGAACCATTTTTATGAAGGTTAAATATGTTTTCCTATGGTCCATCTGATGGGATTATTCACATTTTATGACTATGTGGAAAAGAAGGTTGACTCTCAATTGGGGATTAATTTAGTGTGCCAGAAGGAGGTCTAGAGATAAATTTGGAAAATTATAGCTCCCTTTAAGAAATGTATATATCTATAATGTTGAATAAAAGAAGTCTATGATTTAAGTTGTTAAATTTAAGAGAAACAAGATCATTCTGAAGAGAGAAATCAGAACTAGCTCAGTGAATTAAGAGTTACCATCATAAATATGACATTTTAAGGGAATCTAATGATGCTTGATACTGCTAATGTTTTCACATTGTTGACTTGGAGGCCAATCCATTATATTCTGTGTTTATTTTTTTTAATATATCTTTAGTTATAGATGGACACAATGCCTTTATTTTTATGTGGTGCTGAATATTGAACCCAGGGCCTCACACATGATAGGCAAGCACTCTGCCACTGAGCCACAACCTCAGCCCCTGGTTTTTTTTTTTTTAACTCTTAAAAAACAAAACATAAAAAGCCAATTTTTTTTAATAGTAACATTGAGACAAGGTGATAGATGAATTATGTTAGTGTAATAAATTGAAGATACTGTTAAATGATTTTTCTGTTTCTCAGGCTAGCACAATCTCTAAAATTAGACTGTTAATTAATCTTACTATTAATGAGAAACAGACAACTGTAGATTGAAATGATGAGTTTTTTAATTCATTTTTTAGTTGTAGATAGACACAGTATCTTTATTTTTATTTATTTATTTTTATGTTGTACTGAGGATCAAACCCAGGGCCTCACGCATGCAAGGCAAGCGCTTTACTACTGAGCCACAACCCCAGCTTATGACGAGAGACTTTTTAAATACAGTCCTTGACTGATAACTGTTTAGTATTGCCAGAAAATTATAGGCTTTTTATGTTGTTGGGGTTTTTTTTAAGAGTAAATTTTTACACAATTATGTTGTGGTTTTGTGTTCTTTTCCGCTGTTATAGCCTGATGGCAAGTAACAAAGTTGACTGCTTTTATGCCCCAGTGTATAATGTTCTAATGGTCCAGCAGCATAGTAAATGATTAGAATTTTGGCAAAGACCTCCTGTCTTTCATTAGGAGAATCCCAGACACTTGAGTACTAGTAGACTTCTTGCTGAGTGAAAGGGGAGTAAATTTTTTGTTGTTGTTTTTATCAGTATTTGCTTTTTTATCCTCTTCTTGGATAAATCAATTTATGATGTTGCTTTCCATCAGGTAAAAGCATATATTGCCATTGCAGGATGTCCTTGTCTCAGAGTCTTTGTGCAGCAAGAATTCTGTATTCACAATTTGTTTTTTAAATTTCATCTTGTTGTTCAATCTATTTGCTTGCCAAATTTAGTGAAAATAAATTTTCCAGAGCAGTGGTTTTGTTACTATCTGGGGAAATTCAGAGGAATTTCTTGTGGTGTACCTCATTCCTTCCTCCTTTCTTGTTTTATTTATTTATTTATTTATTTATTTTTAATATTTATTTTTTCTCGGCGGATACAACATCTTTGTTGGTATGTGGTGCTGAGGATCGAACCCGGGCCGCACGCATGCCAGGCGAGCGCGCTACCGCTTGAGCCACATCCCCAGCCCCTCTTGTTTTAAATGTACAAAATAATTAGCATTTCAAAGGATACATAAACTTGATCTTTGGGTAGGAATATATCACTTTACTGAAAACCTAATTTGAATTTTAGTTTACACTATCTTTGTTTTTTTTTTTTTTTTTAATAAGGTACTGGGGGTGCTTAACCACTGACCCACATCCCCAGCCTTTTTTATTATCTTTTTCATTTTGAAACAGGGTCTGCTAAGTTGCTGAGGCTGGCTTTGAACTTGCAGCCCTCTTCTGCCTCCGGAGTTGCTGGGATTATAGGCATGCTTCATAGTGCCCATCTAGTTTACATGAACTTAAGTCTTTGCAACTTTGTTGTCATGTTTTCCATTGTCTCTCAGATTCTGTCAAATTCATGTCATACAGAAATCTTCTTAAAAAGTAAATACATTGGAAAGTTCTACATTAGAATTAGAATTCTCTTCAAAATAGTATTATTATAATAGATGTACCTTGAATATATTATATCTGTTTATGTGAAGCTTCCAGAATAGGCCAGTCTCTAGAAAGAGCAGGTTAGTTTTGCCAGGTTTTGGAGGTAGGGGTTTAGAGAATTGAGCTGCTTAGTGGTTACATACAGAATTTCCTTTTTCAGTGGTGAAAAGTTCTAAACTAGACAGTAGTTACGGTTGCACAGTATGACTATTTTAATTGGACATTCTCAAATGGCTAAAATGGTAAATTTTATGTTGTATATCTTTTAGTACAATAAAAAGTGCTGGAGTCGGTTATTTTATGCTGATGCTGTTATAATTTTGGTATTTTTTTTGAAAGCTTAATCTTCTCTGATATGTTTTATTTAGGTAAAATGATCCATTCTATGGTAGCTCATTTGGATGCCGTTACAAGTCTAGCAGTAGATCCTAATGGAATCTATTTGATGTCGGGAAGTAAGTCTTGAATTTCTGTACTACTCACAGATTTTATAAAAAGAACTGTTACTCAGTAACAAGCTATAATTGTTCTTTTACAGGCCATGACTGTTCCATTAGATTATGGAATTTAGACAGCAAGACATGTGTACAAGAAATAACAGCTCATAGGAAGAAATTGGATGAGTCAATTTATGATGTTGCTTTCCATCCATCAAAAGCATATATTGCAAGTGCAGGAGCTGATGCCCTTGCCAAAGTATTTGTGTGAATCCACAAAAACTCACATCATGACAAAAGATTTGCTTGGACAGAAAAAGGGTCTCCATCACTGCCATCAGAAAGGTTATTGATATAACACTACATGTGTTCTGCCTGGTGAAGGCTATTTGGGGCAGGCATAAATTGGTAGAAATCACATCTTAATGTCAGGCTCATTAATTTAATTGTAATTACTGTATTTTGTGGGACATAAAGAAAAAGGACTCCAGTATTTGTGGCCTGTACTGGATATGAACTGAGCGTATGTCTGTTTTTTAGGTGTCTCTAAGCCAATGTGGAGTCTGATCTTTCAAAGACTTTTTTTTTTTTTCCCCTAAAGGACTCTGTGTGCTGCCTTAGGGTTAGGAATGTGGTGCTCTTGTGGGGGAAAGTGAGCTCCAAGAGTAGCTTTTTTTCCATCTCTTAGTGATCTTATGTTTATCAGTTGAATGCCACAGATTCCCTTTTGAACTTATTTTGCTTTAAAAAAAAAAAAAAGAAGAAAAAGAAAATTTAACTTAAAATATTTTAGCATTAGTTGCACAAAATGTTTGGATAAAATTCTAGTTTTTATAAGTCTTTTTATATATTTAGCCTGTCACAACAGTGCTCAAGATTGTATTGAAGTTTTTCTGCATTATACAACCCTAAACACTGAGATCTCACTGACCAGCCACCCCCTTAACCACTTTCTTTCCTCCTTTTGCCTAGTACAGCTCAGCTAAGTCCTTCCATAAAGATGCTAAATCACCTTCATCATTACATAAATGTCTTCATGAACAAAGGACTATTAAGTGTATTAAAATGAAACAGTGGGGTTTAGTACTCCAAAGGAACTCTTTAAAAAACTAATCTTGGCATCCTATCACTATGTGATATTTTGTACATCTTACTGTATTTACAAGTTTATTTATCAAGGATTATCCATCTTGCTAATGGCCTATTATTTATTTCACTTTTTGTTGGTCTTTATATCCTTTTATTAATGTGCTAAAGAAACCTGTATATCTATTTTGGAACTCCTTTGAATAGTCTAAAATAGACTAAAAATGGAATATTTTATAGTTTATGTTACAAAACAAGGTGTCCCCCCACCCAAGATATATATCTTGGTTTACCATGATTCCAAACAAAATTATCTTGTTTAAAAATATTTGGAGTAAAATTTTATTTGCATTACAAATAGGATACAAAGTAGTTCAATCAGGAAACAGAAATCTGCTGTGTTGGGACTAGTTTTCCCTGTTTTATTTTTTTAGATGTGCTTAATTTTATGGTGTACCTAAAGATTTTGTTTGTGTAATGCATGATTAAGACAATAAAGTATTTTTTCTAGTCTTCCAAAAAAACTTTTCCGATCAGTTTGCAAGTTTTGATGAGTTTTGTAAGGGTTTTTGTTTTACAAACTATGAATCAGCAAATTTTTAAGATTGTACCACAAAGCAAACGTACAGCTGTTGAAAAATAATGTATATAAAATGCATATAATAAATATAAATTGTGTACCTGTATGTTACTGTTGGCTACATCATTTTGTGTTGAATAATAAAGTGCAATACTCTACATAATTAAACTAGGAAATGGAGATGGTTTCTTAGTCCTTCATTTTTATGCTGTTATTTTTATACATTATTTTGCTCATTGGTATTCAATTAAGATTAGAACAGTGATGCTCTTAACTCTTTTTGAAGTATTTCACCCTATTTATTTGGTGATTTATAAAAACTATTAAAAGAAATTAGACCATTCCAAGTAACTTAAAAAAGTAGATGCAGTTTTAAATGATGTACTTAAACATCCTGTTCTTTATTTAATCTGAATTTCAATTAATGATGGTGTCCTATCTAGCTATACTTGTTTCACCAAAAAACATTTGGCAAAGAATAAACTGTATTATTCATTACTTAAAAATTGTTCTTATGAATGAGATTAAGTATTAATATTCTGAAACTTTCTTTCAACAAGGTAATTCTTTTACTTGAAAGGAACTACAAATGGATTTAGAAGGGGACACTAGAAAATTTACATGTAAAATCTATTTGAATGCCTGCTGCAAATGTTAAATTACATTGTGTGTGCATTGAGAAATTCCAGATAGAAATTTTAGTTTTTATCCTGAAACACTTAGACTTCTCAAAACCTTTAGAACAAAATATTTTTTTCTGAACTTGAACATTCAACTAATGAACAAATTCAACCAATGAATAAAGGGGCACTTTTCTCCTGACCACCTCCTGCCTCCTGCCTCCTCTCTCCTCTCCCTTTCCCTCTCCCATCCCCTCTGTCTCCATCCCTCCCCATCCCTTCCCATTCTTTCCCCTCCCTCCCCATTCTTTCCCCTCCCTCCCTCTCTTCTCTTTAATCTCTTTTAAGTTTTTGCAAAGCTTGTATTGTTTCTGGCAGCTGTTTCAACCAATTGCTTTACTGCTTTAACTATAATGTGGTTATTTTCATTGCAATATATAAATATTCACCTCTTTTGGAATGTATTAAAACTGTAATGGATAAAATCAGTATATGTTTATTTTTCTCTTAACCTAATTTGGTTATGTTTCTTTATAATATTAAACATTTGAAAGAGACTAAAGGGATGCAAAAAGAATTGTCTTTTATTTGTGTGCTATTTGTGACATGGAAAATAACAGATTAGGTTATGAAGTAGGACTTTATACATAAGGTTTGAGGATATTTTTATATACAAACAATATGTTGACTTTGTCATTTAATCATATTCACCCTCTTTCATATTTGTATTTTCTTATTTCAAAACTGTTATCCACTGAAAACTAACAGTACATTAAAAGTTGTAAATGAGCTAGCATATTTGAAATTTAGACATGCCTGCTGAAGTTGAATTATAATATGTTTTTAAAAATGTTTTACTCCTTTTAGTTGTTAACCCTTTATCCTGATTGTTTACTCAGAGAAATTGATAGTTGCTTAAAGTTCTGATTTCTGCTCTTGCTTGTTACCTCAGTAAAATATTCACTTCCCTGATTACTAAAAATTTAGTCCTTTATAGAATTAAAACACACACACACACACACACACACACACACACACACACACACACACCTTTAAACAAGAATAACTAGAAGCTGTGGCTTCATTGAAGCTTAATTTTTAATTAAGGAAGGGTACTCCAGGATAAGAATTTGTGGTCTATGTACTAGTTGAAAAACCATGTTAAGTTGAATTTTGATGATGATAAAATTATTGTTAAATTAATCCATCATTTTCAGCTTTTTATAAAGGAAGAGGAAGGAAGTTATTGTCATCTCAACCTCCCTCCATTTTATCCAACATTTGTGTAATGTCAAAGGTAATTCAAGTTCTGCCATTTCGATTTACTGGAATATATTTTTCCAGCCAATTAAAGCCTTTTTCAGGTCAACTCTTTGATTGTACAGTTTCAGTTGGAATCTGGATCTGTTTGAAGGGAGGTGGATATAGGGTTCACAAGGAGGAACAGAACCTATTATTGGAGAAGACAGCCAAGATGGGGTGATTGAGCACCTCTGTCTATGAGGGAAAGCCCTGATGAGCTACTATACATTAATTTTGATATTCTCCTCTTGCATCAACTTAACAAACTAGCACTAGTTACAAAACATTTGTGTTGAAGCTACTACTCAGAAGCATGTGATAGTGCTTACTTAATCTGGCAATGCCTAAAACAGTAGGCATTCAGTAAATAATTATGAAAGAATATATATGCTTGGTATCATTGCACATTGTTTGTGTTCTGTTTTGTTTTTGTGGTGCTAGGAATTGAACTCAAAGGTACTCTTACCACTGAGCTACATTCCCCAGTTTTTTGTTTTTTGTTTTTTTCCCCAATTTTTAGATAGGGTTTCTCTAAGTTGCCCAGGCCTTCAATTTATGCAGCCTCCCACAGGCCCAGATACTGTGGATACTATGTATTTAAAAAACAATTCAGATTGGTCTTTCCATGTAAATTAGTAAATATAGACTATTTACCATATCTTAGGGAAAAAAGCTTGGAATAATAAAAGGCAGCTTAGAATAAGTCACTAGCAATTTTATTAAGTATCCAAACTACAATACTTTTACTGCAGTTTTGTTGTTTGAAATTTTTTTTACCAACTATTTTCTCAGTGCTTTGCTGTCTTTTAGAGTACAAGTCAATGTATCTCCATACATACAAAATTAAGTATATAAATAGAAAAATATCAAGCAATCCTGCTATCTTGTTCATTGTGATATTTTCAGTCATAAGTGACTATGAAAACACACAAAGAAGCTTGATACACAATTCCTTGCAATATAATCCATAATTGTAACTTTTTAGTATGAAGGAACAGCTATCTATATTGTTGATTGGTTTTAAGAAAATATCCACCTGGATCCAAATAGTTGAACTATGTTAAAAAGCTGGTTTCTATTGGTTTCTCTTTCATTTTCTTTATATAATTAATAGAAAATGATTAGAAAAGAAATGTTGCTTTTGGTCTAAGTATCACATTCTTTTGATACTTGGCATTTACATATCTAAACATTTAATAAACATTAAAACTTTATTTTAGAGATTTTAATCCATATCTCCTCTTCCTGAGTTTCTAAGGGCCATAGTTATGAAGTGTCAGCCAAGTGTTTTTAGTAATTGTAATCAGAAGGTAGTAGCTTTAAAAGGATGCTTATTTGTTTAGAACAGCTGTTGACATTTAATACATGTATGCTATAATAGTATACATACTATGCTAGTATGCTGTGATATTTCATTATTGGGAATACAGTTATACATTAGATCCTCTTGTACTTTTTCTTTCAGTTGTCAAAATATCACCATTATTGCTGGGATTCTAAGAAATCCCTACAAATGCCTCTAATGATATCAGAAACAATTGGTTCTAATCCTGTGAACTCTCTTGTGAAGAAAGCATGTGACTCCTTTGGTTTAGAGGCCATATCTTTCAGGTCATCCAGGGGTGCCCAAGCCACACCAACAGAGAAGATGGTGATACCTGCAATGGAAATAATTTAATTAAAAGCCAGTCTAATTTATATGTACAGTTATCTATATGTTTGTGTATATATTCCATATATTGGTGTATAGTTGCAGAGAAAACTTCCTAGTAATATCTGAAGAACTAAAGTTTCCTGTATCCAATCATTAGGTAAGTTTTAACAGTCTTTTTGATTAGATTGGTAAAACAGTATGGTCAAAACCAGAAGTCTTCGTCATCAGTGTAATTTAGCACATTGACTTATTAATGATATGAGCACTGGTACCGAAAAAATATTTGACAAACTTCATGTCCATTCACAACACAATAAGGAATAGAAGAAAACTTTCTTAATACATATTATCTCTTTAAAAGATATCCTATAGGCTAGAGATGTAGCTCATGGTACAGTGCTGGCCTAGCATGTAGAAGCTCCCGAGTTTGATCTCCCAGTATCTCACAAAGTACAGAAAAAAGAGAAAATTTCTCCTGAGATTGATGTGAGAAAGGCCTGCTATCATCACTTAAAATTAGTACATTGGAGTCCTGGCTGTCACCTTAAAGCATGAGAGAATGGCACAAGATAAGTAAATGGTGAATGTTTTAAAAGTTTACATTGGGGAACATTAACTAGTCTTCTGTAGATACCAACAATTTGTTTCCTGTATTTGTAGTTATATTGGCAAGCTGTCCAATCATCAGAAATTGCCAGTCTGTAATATGAAAGCAAAAATAGGGGGATGGGAGTGGGGATGTGGCTTAGTGGTAGAAGCCCTAGGTTCAATCCCTATTGCCCACCTCCAACACACACACCCCCCCAAAAAAAAAAATCGTGGTGATAAATTGCCAAAAAGGGGTTTCTATGAAACTGAAGTAATTTCGGTTTCATTGAAGCATTCCATCTACATTCCCTTGATTTATTATGGGGCTTTTGGTACAACTACATTTTGGTTAGGGTGATAATTATATTAGCTGAATTCACCTCCACCCAAATTCACATGAATCCTAACATTGCCCTTAGAGTTTCTAGTTAATCCACTATTCAAGATTTAATTCCTTTTTTAAAAAAATTTTTTTAGTTGTAGATGGACACAATATTTTTACTTATTTTTAAGTGGTGCTGAAGATTGAACCCAGTGCCTCACATGTGCAAAGCAAGCGCCCTGCAGCTGAGCCACAACTCCAGCCCTAATTCCCTTTTTAAAAAATGTTATTCTAAATTGCTATACATGACAGCAGAATGCATTTCAATTCATAGTACACATATAGAGCACAATTTTTCATGTCTATGGTTGTATACAGAGTAGAGTTACCCATTAGGGTAATGATGTCCATCTCATTCCACCTTCTTTCTTACCCTTATGTCCCCTTCCTCCCCTTTCCCCTATCTAAGGTTCCTCCATTCCTCCCACGCTCGCCTGCCCCATCCCCATTATGGAACAGCATTCTCATATCAGAAAACATTTGGCATTTGGTTTTTTGGGGTTGGCTTACTTAGCATAATATTCTCTCAACTCCATCTATTTACCTGCAAATGCCATGATTTTATTCTCTTGATGCTGAGTAAGTAGTATTCTATTGTGTGTGTGTGTATATATATATATATATATATATATGACATTTTCTTTATCCATTCATTTACTGAAGGGCATCTAGGTTGGGTCCACAATTTAGCTACTGTGAATTGTGCTGTTGTAAACATTGATGTGGCTGTGTCACTGTAGTATGCTGTTTTTAAGTCCTTTGGGTGTAAAATCCATATGCAGCAAAATGAAATTAAGCCCTTATCACCATGCATAAAACTCAAAAAGTGGATCAAGGACCTAGGAATTAAACCAGAGACCCTGTGCCTAACAGAAGAAAAAGTAGGCCCAAACTTCCTTAATAAGACTCCTATATCGCAAGAAATAAAATTAAAAAATAAATGGGGTGGATTCAAACTAAAAGGCTTCTCAATTAAAGAAACAGGTGAATAGAGAGCCTACAGAATGGGAGCAAGTTTTTACCACACGCACATCAGATAGAGCACTAATCTCTGAGATATATAAAGAACTCAAAAATCTTAACACCAAAAAAACAACCTAATCAATAAATGGGCCAATGAACTGAACAGACATGTCTCAGAAGATGATACACAATCAACAAATATATGAAAAAAATGTTCAACATCTCTAGAAATTAGAGAAATGCAAATCAAAACTAAGATTTCATCTCCAGTCAGAATGGCAGCTATTAAGAATACAAACAACAAAGTTGGCAAGGATGTGGGGGAAAATGCACACTCATACATTGCTGGTGGGACTGCAAAGTGGTTCAGCCAATATGGAAAGCAGTATGGAGATTTCCTTGGAAGATTTCATTCTAATGTGTACAATGATTACAGTTGCAAAGACGATATAAAGTAGGATTAGGGCTGGGGCTGTAGCTTAGTGGCAAAGCGCCTGCCTAGCATGCATGAGGCTCACTGAGTTTGATCCTTGGCACCACATACAAATAAATAAAGGCATTCTATCTATCTACAACTACAATAAAAATTTTAAAATAGGTTTAGAGGATATAAAAGATATTTTAAGCAATTCCTAATTATCACCAGCAGCCAATCCCTTCTACTACCACCTAGCCAAAAAAAAAAAAAAAAGTCAAAGCTGTTTTTCCCACTTCTACATTTCAGATTTTTTAGCTGAGGCCAAGTATATACTTAGTTTAAGAAAAAATAAAGTTGTAACCCTAAAAGCCCAATCTGATTCCTGTTTTTTGTGTGTTTTTTTTTTTTTTTTTTTGTGAGGAATAATTTTCATGAAATTTCAGTGTGGCCTAACCTCATCATAGGAAAGTTACACAGAAATTTAGTTCATTTTAGCCTGGATACAATCCTAAATTAGTTCAGTACACGAAGTTTGAGAAATGACAACAGGAAGGTAAGTCTTCACTTGAACATAGGTTAGTTACTAATGTGTATAAACTACTTCTACAAAGGAGATGTATAGTTTAAATTGCATGTATCAGTTCTCTGTACTGCTTCAGTATTTTTATAGATATACAAGTATACAATAAACATTAAGAGAGTTCCCAACATATAAAAAAGAGGGTTTAGTCATTAGGAATTGAAGGGAAAAGGAGGTACAGAAAAGTGTAGAAGAATGCAAGGCTGTTGATTCTCCCCTCCCAAGTCATTTACTTACATCTCCACAAAGGGAATCCTAGCTTTGCTTTTTTTTTTTTAAAATCCTCTTTGATCTCAGCAATGTATTAAAGTCTTAGGAAACATAGATCTTTTCCAAAAGTAATAATAAGGTTGGAGTGAGGAAAGTCCCTACCTACCATTTTAAAACACAAGAGTGTGTGTTCATTAGCTCAAGAAGAAAATTTAGTTTAGATGGGATTGGGTTAAACTGTTTATTGGTGACCTTATCTTGGAAAAGTCATGCTGGACTGAAATTTTTAAAGACAAAAGTTTTAATAGTCACACAGTCGGCATGGTAAACAGTGATTATTTGGGGATATATTCCAAATTTGAGCCAAACATGAGCACCTGTAACTTAAGTCCTTAACACATAATGGTTCTCAAGACAGTTCTAATAATCCAGTAGGTTAGGAGTGTGCACTTAAGCCAGCATGCTTAGGTTTGAATCCTTGCATTGCCATACTTAACAGCTGTATCAAATTGTTTCCTTCTCTGTAGAATGAGATTAGTAGGGCTGCTCTGACAAATCAACTAATATTGGATCAAGTTCTTAGAACAATGACTGCTACACTGCAGGTGTTTGTTCAATAAAATAAATACTTTCATTTACTTCCTAAATTCACAGAACCCCTCCTCAGTTCCTTTTCTATACAAAGGACAAGGATCTTACCTGCATCATGTGCAGCAGCAGCAGGACCTCGGACATCATCATAGGACTGCCCATCTGTGACAATTACCAGGAAGTTCTTGTTGGGACTGTCCCTCACAGGACCAAACACATTTCTCACAGTAAAGGAAATGGCATCACCAGTGGCCGTTCCACCACTCATATAGCGGATGTTCCTAATAACAGCAAGGATATTCTCCTTGGTGTTATAATCAGTGAAACTGAATTCTGTGCGCTGATCATAAGTGAACTGTACAGCAGCTATCTTGGCACCAATGTCTGAGATTTCAAAAGTCTTGGCTATGTTGGAAACAAATTCGAGCATCAGGCGGAAATTACTATCTCCAACACTACTGGAGCCATCAATTAGGAAGGCAATGTTCACTGAGTTATAACAGGTCTTGCTGCACATCATTTGCTCATGAGTACAGAGCTTCTGTACCAGAGGCTTTACATATTTTGTGGTGCCAAACCAGTTGGGCATATGGTAAGAGAAGAAGCCATTATTCCGACAGACAGCCTAATGGGGGAGACACATGAAAGATATCCAGTGAGATCAAAACTTGTCTCTAAAAGTTTTGAAAATATTCAATCTTGGATGATCAAGAGTTAATCAGATAGGGCCAGTCAGCACCGTGCTTAAGGTGCAAAACTGAATACAATCAGAACAGAAGATGCCCCTTACCCCCTTACCTTGTCAACAAATGCAACATCCTGAACCATCCCCAATTCTTCAGGGATAGGTTTGGCCACAGAAACTATAAATACATTGACTCCAAACTCTCTGGCCACAATGCCTGCTTCCTCAATGTCATCAGAAGGCCAACCATCAATAAATACCACCACCACTTTGGGGATCCCTTTTCTCACTCCATTGTCAGCTGTGAAAAATTTCTGAGCAGTATGCTTCAAGGCTTTGCCTGGGTTTAAAAAGATGCAAACAGGCAGCATTTACCACTGCTCAAATGACATTTCTATTTCCCTGTGGCAACTTGTTACTATTAAGTTTAAGAACTTAACATATATGGAACTTGATTATATAATAGCTACCTCAACTGGAGAAGTTTAATTATCCTTCAGGCCTATTTTTTGTCTTCACTACCCACATTACTACCCCCTCTACCTCCCAGAAGTCTCACATTTCCTTACCTCATGTCAATCACTAGTCAGAAACACAAAACTGACTCCTACTCCTGTCATGTGCTTTCTTGCCCGTTGGTGAGTGACAGATGAGTACCTCTAAGAATCAGGAACAATAAGTTCTCTCTTCAGAGGGTCAATTGTCTAATTCTTTCTGCCACATCTGCATTCATTAGATAAGTCTGTTAATCTTTGCTTCTTTTTACCAGGATAGTGATATCCAGCCTATCTCATATAAAGATTATAAATCAATGCTTTAGGTTTTTTAAAATAAGAACTATCAATTAACACCTTGGTTTATTTCCCATTATAAATTGAATATTTATCTCAGGTGATCAGATGCAGATCTAGCTAAGATTCCAGTACCAGGAGGAAGAGGTTTACAACAGTTCATATAAAATGGCCTAACACTGTTTCACATGTCTGATCACTAATAACTCTTCTATATTACATCCTGGGTGTCCAAGTCTACTTACCTGTATTGGAATTGCCTCCTCTGAAACCTACTTCCTTTATGGCAAACAAAACATCTTTGGCTGATGTGAAGTTTTTCAAATAAAACTCTATCTTGGGATGTTCACTATGATTTAAAAAAAAGATTATCCAATAAATATTGGGAATGTTGAGAAGGTAATAAGCCACATTAGATGCCTTAAAAAAAGTTTGTAAATCAGACAATATCCTTTGTGGTACTAGGGATTACACCCAGCAGCACTCTACCTGTGAGCTACATCCCTATTCTTTTTTTTTTTTTTTTAAGATTTAAAAAAATTTTTTTTAGTTGTAGATGGACACAATACCTTTATTTTATTTGTTTATTTTTATGTGGTCCTGGGGATCAAAACCAGTGCCTCAAACATCCTAGGCAAGTGCTATATCACTGAGCGACAACCCCGGGCCCCAATCCTTTTTAATGAGACAGGGTCTTGCTAAATTGTCCAGGCTGGCCTCAAACTTTTGACCTCCTGCCTCAGCCTTCCTGGGTAGCTGAGATTATAGGCATGTGCCCCCTATGTTTCTGTTTTAATCCCACAGTATATAGTCAACTAAGACACTGCATCCTTTCTTGAATTTTTGAGGATATTTTAAAAATATAAGTACAATTTTTTTTAGAGAGAGAGAGAATTTTTTAATATTTATTATTTAGTTTTCGGCGGACACAACATCTTTGTTTGTATGTGGTGCTGAGAATCGAACCCGGGCCACACGCATGCCAGGCGAGCGCACTACTGCTTGAGCCACATCCCCAGCCTCATAAGTACAATTTTTAAAATATGGCAAATATGATTGCTACATTGGGGGTTTATTCTGAGTAATAAACTGATACATATCACATGTACAATCTCATTTCATCTTAATTTAAAAGTAGATTATTATCCTAACTCTATAAGTGGAAAAACTTAAGCTCAGAGCACTCAGGTAATTTGCCCAACAAAACATAGCTGCATTTTAAATTTAGCGGTTGTCTGGCTGGCTCCAGAGTTTATTCCAAGACAATATGAAGCACCTGAAATTGGGCTTGGCTCAGGGCACTGGATTTAATGGAAGTCTGCATTTTTGGGCACCAGGTATCTGGGAAACAGCTGCAGATGAGACTGGGTCTGCTCCAGTGAGGAAGCCTGGAAGCACTGAACGATCTTGGGTCTCGTACCCAGGTCTCTTCCATAGAGAGGGACAAGTTCAATGATACTAAGGCCAACATTTTTTTTAAATGGAAAAAGTTACAAGGAAATGAATTATATTATGATATTAACTTTTGCTTATGATAAATGATAATGATATTTGCTGATCTTAAAAGTATATGTATTGTGAGAGATTTTAATATGAAATAGGTGGGCATGGTAGCATGCAACTGTATGCCCAGCTACTCAGAAAGCTGTATGAATCTCCTGAATCTTTTGAGTCCAGACAGAGTGGGTAATATAGTGAGACCCTGAATCAAGAAAAAAAAATAATATTAAAATTAATATTAAAAAATTGGGGGCTGGTAGAGCACTTGCATGGCACATATGAAGCATTGGGTTCAATCCTCAGCACCATATAAAAATAAATAAATAAATAAAATAAAGGCGTTGTGTCTATCTAAAATTAAAAATATTTTTAAAAATTTCATTTGTGTGTGTGTGTGTGTGTGTGTGTGTGTGTGTGTGTGTGTGTTTTACTGGGGATTGAACCCAGGTCCTTGCACATGCTAGGCAAGTGCTCTAACACTGAGTTACATCCCCCTACTCTGTGTATATTAGAGACCATGTTGAGTAAATACAAAGTACAATTTATTATATTTCGGTTTTAGATCAGCAGTATTTCAAAAGTGCAAAAGTTTAAGATCTCAGCATTATCAGTAGTTTAAGTCAAAACTTTTTAAGGGCTGGGCACATTGGCGCACACCTGTGATCCCAGCAATCTCGAATTCAAAGCCAGCCTCAGCAACAGCAAGGCACTAAGCAACTCAATGAGATCCTGTCTCTAAATAAAATACAAAATAGGGCTGGAGATGTGGCTCAGTGGTCCAGTGCCCCTGAGTTTAATCCCCAGTACAAAAAAAAAAAAACTTTTTGAGGGTCAAGAATAGCACTAATTATATTTCTGTATATCTGGTAGTTTGATTTCTGCACACCTGATAAAATGTTGGGTCACAAAATCAGATTTCATGGCTTGATAACCTTTTCACTTTTGTAGTTACTGTTCAACTATCCAAATTATGAATTATGAGGTCAGTCATATTTTGCATCCTTAATGATACATTCTGTTCTTCAACTTAAATATAGACTATTGACACAGTTTTTCTAAAATTTCTTTCTGAAGTACAAAAACTAGAAACTGGGAAGTTTATAAGAAGCTAGTCTTTGTGTCTACACAGTAGTGTAGCTTTCCCCTTAAAAACTAATTGGGTCAAATTAACCCAAAAAGTATAGGAAATGAACTGCATGGGAATTACCTGATGGGATATTAAACTGTACAATAAAACCATTATAATAAAAACAATGTAAAAATGATGTAAGAATTAGCATAAGAGCTTGGATGCCTATGATCCCAGCTAATGGGGAGGCTGAGGCAGGAAAATCATAAGTTTGTGGCCAGTAACTTAGTGAGACTTTGTCTCAAACAAAAGAAAAGGAAAGGGAAAACAAAACAAAACAAAACAAAACAAAAAAGATTTAGCATTTGGATCAAAGAAATAGACTTGCCCAGGGGCTGGGGTTGTGGCTCAGAGGTAGAGCACTTGCCTAGCATGTGTGAAGCCCTGGGTTTGATCCTCAATACCACATATAAATAAATAAATAAAATAAAGTTATTGTGTCAACTACAACTATATATATATATATTTTTTTTGAAAGAAATAGACTTGCCCAAACTTGTACATAAAAATGATACCACAGTACTGGAAGTGTGGCTCATTGGTCAAATACTTGCCTAGTATGTAAAAGACCCTGTGTTCAATCCCCAGCACCATAAAAAGAAAAAGAAAAAATATACCACAAATAAAGGAATTAGGAGCTCTTTTTTTTTTCTTTTTTGAGATGAAGGACAAATGATTAAACTGTATGAAAATCAACAGACATGGCTGGGTGTGGCAGCTCACATCTGTAATCCCAGTGGCTTGGGAGGCTTAAGCAGGAGGATGGAGACTTTAAAGCCAACCTCAGCAACTTAGTGAGGCTCTAAGCAACTTAGTGAGGCTCTAAGCAACTCAGTGAGACCCTGTCTCTAAATAAAATACCTTCAAAGGGGCTGGGGATGTGGCAGCTCAGTGGTTAAGTGCCCCTGAGTTCAATCCCTGATACAAAAAAAAAAAAAAAAAAATCAACAGTCATCTCACACCAAACACACATGCATGCACAAACAACTACATAATTAATTTAGTATATCTAAATAAACTAAAAGTGAAGCCAATTATGAAAAATAACCTAACAAAATATGAGTTACTGTTTGCAATAGTACTGGTGACACCTTTAAGTTGGTTCAACTTTCAAGAAAGCAATTCTATTTCAGAAGCCTTCAAAATGTCAGAACTAACACTTAGAATTCTAGCCTAATGAAATCATCAGAGATGGACACAAAGATGAAGAAAGGATGCTCATCACAGTGTAGTGTTCAATGGTGAAAAAACAATAGCAGGTTAGATAACTGTACAAAGGAATATTATGAAACACTATTTTTTTGATGAATGCTTGTGATGAGAAAATGCTCAAAATATTGAGGGATGACAGGATACAAGACATTTTAAATGACCAACCTTTTTAAAAATTTATATATCAAATACTTTCTTAAAGGAAACAGAAGTTTTTATAATGACTATCTCTGGGACCTATGATCTGAGAAATTTCAAGCTTGCTATAATGAGTATACTGTAATTCTAAAAGACATCATAGCTATTATTTTAATATTAAAAGATCTCCAAACCAAGGGAATATAGAAAGAGCTAAGCAGAATAATGGCAGAATAGGAAAGAGAAATGGACATATTATTGTTTCTTCCTTTTGAAAAGAGAAACTTGGAATTAAGCAGAGTAGATAGATGTGACTGGTGATTTATGTGAGCAACAATACCTTTAAGCTCACCTTCTGGTCTTTATATATAGATAGCATATCATTTTCCAATCCTTGTGTTCCAAAAAGGAGGCACTCAGACCTAATAGTCTGCCCAGATGTTTTTCTTTATTTTTCTTTCTTTATTTATTTTTGTTACTTTTGTTGCTTTGTTTGTTTTCTTTTTTGCATTGCTGGGGATGGAATCCACAGCCTTGCACATGTTAGGCAAACACCTGCCCAGTCAGTCTTAAATCCTAAGTGTATAGTTTGAAAATTCAGCTTGTCCACAACTCAGTATGTTTACATGGAGCTCATGATTGTATCAGAATGATAATTCATCATCATTCAAGATATCAGTCACCTCCCATTTTAAACAAGTTGGTACCTGGCTTGAACAAGACCCACGTGTGGTCCCTCTGTTCCAATTCCCAACATCAGAGCCACTTTCCCAACAAAATTCTTCTGTAAATTAAATCGGCGCTGCCCAATATTAAAGCTTCCGTCAATCAGAAAGGCAATGTCTGCTTTACAGTCTGTGGATAGTCAAACAAGTCCTTTTGTTAGCAGTCACAAGAGGAGGCAGGGGAAATGCTATTTACTCAAATGGATGTCTCATTTTTACCTTTATTGCCAGTTTTCTTCTCTGGTGTTTTCTTTAGTCGTTTGCCTAAAGTAAAGGGAACACTTAGAATAAGCAAAAGAAACTTTCAGAGCAAGAAGCTCACATGGGGGAAAAGCTCACAACAAAGAATATCATTCTTGTAAAGACTTTTTTTTTTTTTTTAAGTTATTTGCCTCATGATTTCCTGGGCCAGGAAGCAATGCCCAACAAAGAAATAAGACAGGACTGTTATAGGTTTACATATTTGATATATCTCTGATTCAAGAATTTGATATCTCAAACTTACAGTGGAGTCAGATTGGTAAATAAGGACCTAATTTTTAAATGATTTTTAAAAATATCTTCGTTTTTATTTATTTTTGTATGTGGTGCTGAGGATCGACCCCAGGGTATCACCCATGCGAGGCAAGAGCTCTACCACTGAGCTACAACCCCAGGACCCTTAATTTATTTAATTTTTTTACTTTAAAATGACTATAGTTTAGTGTTCTGGGGCTGGGGCTCAGCGGTAGCGCACTTGCCTGGCATGTGTGAGGCACTGGGTTTGATTCTCAGCACCACATATGAATAAATAAAATAAAGGTCTATCAACAACTAAAAATATATTTTAAAAAATTAAAAAAATAAAATAACTATAGTTTATAAAAGGGGATCCTGGCTTTTTTTTTTTCAGTACACACACTAATTCCTTTTATTCATATGACAGTGCAGTAATTAAGGAATAAAGTAAATGAAACTAGAAATAAGTTCATGGTACTTTGACCATTTCCTAGGCATGGTCTGTCAGATCAGAGAAAAGGTAGGACTTCAAGAGAATGATTGGTAGTAGAGATGATAATTGAAAATATAAGAAGGGATCTGAAATACAAAATTTAATGTTTCTGTCTGCAATATGTCAGTAAACAGATTTTACTTTATCTATAATATCAATCTTTAACATCACATTTTAAAAGGAAAGCATCTACCAATAACATGTTTATTTGTAACTGCCAAATGCTCTGTCAGGCAACTAGGAGACAGGTTCCACATTTCATACCTGTTGATGGACGTGCTGTGGACACTGCCTGTCCTGTGGCTTCCTGAGCACCACTTTTGCCTTCTGTTAAGATAAAGAGAAGTCTATTTTTTTCTTCCTTTTCAATATTAAAGCATTATAAATCTTATTTAGAATTCTGAATAATAAATACAACAGGTGATTAAGGACATAAACTGCATGCTAGTGTCAGAGAACCAAAATGGATTCTTTTCTACTATATTTGAAAGGATCACAGTTTGAAGGGATTTGCAGTTTAGTGTCACATTGAGTTTCTTTGAATTCTGAATGCAGTCAATTCAAATTTGTATTGCCATTGTCTGAGAGCAAGATCATTCTTCCCCCATTCACCCAAGTTTGGAGGCTGGAGTGATATATGACCCTTCTGGTCTCCTGACTCTGTCCCATAGTTGAACTCTTCTTGACCACAGGTTTTTCTATCAGAATTAAAGAAGTTGGACTAAGAAACAGGAAACTTTTTGAGGGGGGAGGGGCATTGGGGGCAATATTTATAAGGGAGAACAATATAATTGTACCTACTAGTCACTGTGAAAGAAGCAGACCACCTGGAAAGCATCTGAGACTGGATGCCATTGGCATCTACAGAGGAATAGTTTTCTCGGCCAGGTAGGCTATAGATGCGTACAGGTCCTCCTGAGATGCTGATTACTCCCCTGCAACACGAGAGGAACAGTTGAGACGCCATCCACACCTTTTCAGGGCATCAGGCCGACATATAGTGCCATGCTGCATCTATCACTCTGATTAATCAAGAAAACTATTCAGCAGGAAAGTCGAGTGCTGCCAGTCTTCTAAAAACTTGCTTACACAGGAACAAAATCTGCCTGAGGAAATGGTTTTGTGCTGTTGAACTTCCTCAGTGTTGATGAGAATACGCCTGTAGGATCCCATTCCCTACCACTCAGAGATTGAGTTAATAAAACAATTTTCCTAAATTATTCTAACTACATGATCTTGCACTGAATTTTTTTTTAAGTGTCATATCGACCATTCTACTGCAGGATATTGTTTAACACTTGTTAAACAATAGTGACCTTGAGCAAGATTCTTGACAGACTGAGTTCAGTTTTCTAAACTTTAAAATTGAGTAGAACTGTACCTGCCTTGTAGAATAGTGGCAAAGTTAAAATGATGGCTGGCACAGTGAAAGCTCCATAATACATGACATGATTAGAAATGTTTTAGAACCACAAAATCTAGCCATCAAAAAGTAATGCAGGGATGGGGCTGTAGCTCAGTGGTAAAGCATTTGCCACACAAGTGTGAAGCATTGGGTTTGATCCCTAGCACCACATAAAAAAATGAATTGATAAACAAAGATATTGTGTGTCCATCTACGCTAAAAAATATTAACAAACAAACAAAGAGCTAATGCAATCTGCCTTTTGTTAGAAAGCTTCCCTTGTATATTTGGTGTTTCAGGAAACTTTAAAACTTTAAATATATCTATATTCTATGGCCAAAACTGGCACCAAATAAAGTGAGGGAAGAAAGAGGTCCAGATGCTTAAAGTGGGAAAGAAAATAATTTATGCTTGTATCCCCCTCTCCCCTGGTGTATGGGCTTACCTGTGGATAGCAGCCCCGCATATGCTTGATACAGAAGCATAAACTATGTTCCCAAACACAGAGAATTCCTCAGGAGGGCAGCCACCTGGGCAGAGGACATCTGCTTTCTCTTTCCTGATGTCCAATCCTCTGGTAAAGCATGTGATAGCAATAGGAACTAAAGAAATAGGAGGGAATGTAATAAGCATCCTTGGGACTTCTTTGGGAGCAATGGTAGGGAACCAGGGCATGAGAGTTAAATTTTACTTCCCTAATTTCTACACCATTGACACATGTACCATTTCACACCATTCCCAGATTTTAATAAGCGAAAAGTTGGTTTTCTAGTTTAATTTATTCCCCAGCCACTAGAGAAGTCTAATGTCATAATTTTCTCAGTTCTTAATCAGTTTGGAAATACATTGGAACTAGAAAATAGCATTATTCATTGAACATTTATTCATTCCAGAAACAGAAATCCAACTCTGAGGAAGTTATGTTCATGGTTGACATGATGTGTTGGTAGTGAATCCAAACTGAGCCTTTCTGGAACATTTTCATAGGTATATGTAAAAATCTCTCTAAGCTACCTTTCCCTTCACAGCAACATTTATCCTAGTTGCCCTATAAATAAAGAGCCTTAAAATCACAAGTTCCCTTAAATAAACCAGTAATATGATGCTTAGATTGACAGAATGTTGTTTACTTCAATCATTTATTTTACAGATGAGAAAACTAAACCATGGGGTTAATTTGCCCAAGGAACATTCTACAACTTCCAAAAGACAGGACACAAGGAAGTTAGTCCCATCAGAATGGAGCATTTTTATCTTAATTGAACCTGATTATTTCTGCTCCAGATCTGTCCAAAGAAATATTTCAGGCAGTGAATGCATTTTTAGAAAGCACTGTTAATATGCTCAAGTTTTGCACTGTTAACCTGACTAATAAAGAATCAAAGTTTTTACTATAAAAGACACTAGGTAATATGTAACCCTCAGTAATACGTAACAAGATAACAATAAGAAATGTTAATTGGTCCATTTACTGTAGATATTAAATTGAGATTAACATTACTAAATGCATTTTCCAAACACAGGAAAAAGGCCTCTAAAACTTTTTGAAACAGATTTTTCAAACAAACAAACTCTCCTTTTTCCAAGAGAGGAATACTGTCTGGTCACATTGCCTCTAACAAGGACCCTCTCTGTTTCCTCTGTGTTGAGCTGAACGTGTGGACTGGAAGAGAAGGAGAATGGCAGGTATACGCTGAGCTCAGAGCTCAGACCTCTAGAAAACCGCGAAGTTAAAATCCTTACCGGAAACGGGAGCCTCAAACCTATTATCAAACAGCCTCAATAGTATTTTCGGCTGGGTAGGGACAATACTGGAATTGGGCGCAGAGACTGCCTTCACCTGCTAATGCGACTTTACTGGGGGAAGGAGTGAGAAATGCAGCCGGGTGCAATACTTAACCTCATTTCTACTTTCATGGAAAACAACAGATTTTAGAAAATACACGGAACCACACACTCCAATACCCGGACCTCTACATGTGAAACAGACTTTTTTTAGTCTTTCTCATATGCGAACGGGACCACAACTCTGCTTTTCCTAGGGATTACACCTGAAACAGAGGTAGGAGGTAAATCAAGGTAGGATAACGACATGAGCCTCCCCGTCTCTCAGCTACGAAAACTTGAAGGTTTCTCTGGACCCCAAACTCAGCGGAACCGCCGGAACTAGTGTGCCCCTCAGCGGGGATCAACAGGTACCCCTGCTTGGACCTTTCCTGCTGGCGCTCTGGTCTGGAGCTCGGTGGGATGGGTGGGCATGGAGAGAGGCTTTCTTCTCTGAGCCTGGGGAGGAACGTCCTCATCGTATCCCAGAGAGCCCCTCGCGCGGGAGAACAGGTAAGCCAGAGCAAATCCAAGGTCGGGATGAATGCTGGCGAGCCAACTAGCGGCTCGAACCTTCGCGTCCTCTGCCTCTTCCCCTGGAGCCAAGGTGCAGGGGGGTCGATCTGATGATTCTCGGTTGACCCTCGGCCCCTCCGACCGCCAGGTCCGAGCCCTCCTTCCTTGACCCGGGAACCCACAACTCACCTGGTCCCTCGCTGCCCGCGGGTTCCGGCAGCAGCATCAGACAGATACCTACGAAGAGAGGAAAGCGCGAGGACTGGCTCCAGCCTCCACCCCACTTGGCGCGAGGGGAAGCGGGGCGGTGAGGGACGCATACCCACCGAGACAGAGAACTAAGATCCAGGCTGCAGACATGGTGGTTGAGGGACTGTTCGGACCTGGGAGAGAGCAAGACTGTGAAGGAGGCTAGGGTGGGGGAAGGGGCCAGTGCCCAGCTCACGACGCCCGCCCGCCCCCTCCTCAGAGATGTCTTTCCCCTAGTCAACCCGGGGACCGCGGAGGATGGGAGGAGACCGACGAGCCGCTGCTCCCGGGCCAGCCCCTCGAGATCTGAAGGCGGCACTCCGGCTGCAAACGAGCCAAACCCAGAATCGATGTGCAACCCCAGATTGGGGTTGCGGGGTGTTGGGAGGGATGGCGCCAATATGAAGACAAACAGACAAGCTAGGAGCGACAACGGAGAGGCAGGCGCCAGGGATCCCACCCGCGAGAGCCGGCCGCCCACAGTCCTGCACCTGCGTGGGATCCGCCCGGCTGCGCTCGAGTGCGGAAAGCGCGGCTCCCGCGGCCGCTATAAAGCCTGGGTCGCGCGCATGAGCACTGTGTGGGGGGCACGCGGGAGGGAGCTGGGAGCCGGTCCCCCCGGGGCCGGGCGGTGGCAGTCCAGCTCCTCCCTCACCCCCTTCCGGCCCCTGGGTGAGGCCGGCGCGGAGGCGCCTCCCACCCGCGGCGTGGATTTCGGCCACCTGGACGCGGCGTCTGATTATCCCTAAGGGAGAAGAGAAGGTCCGAGTCAGAGTCCCGGGGGGCCCCGTGGGGCCGGTGGGACTTGGCATTGGAGGGAGTGTGGGAGCATAGTGGGAAGGGCACCTAGGGATGTGCGCTCAGGCCAGACGGCACCCGACATGCAGGTTGTCCGACTGGCCTCCACCGCGCCGCGCAGCCCTGCGGGGGTCTCACCGCGGGTCTCTGCTGCCTCCACCCAGGCTGGAGAGTGACACTCCCCCACGCACAGTCCCAGACGTTGGGAGCCGCAGCATTGCCTGGACCAAGGCGGGGGAGGTAGCACAGGGCAAGCTGCTGGCCTCCTAGACGCCTGGGCTCCGGAAGAAATAGTGGACCCTCTGGGCCTAAGAGCAGATCTTCCCACTTCGCGCTCTCGTGGAAACAACTCCTGCTTCTAAAGTAAAACCAACCTGGATTTGGTGAACGCAGGTCCCGTATTTGTTAGAAAACCTGTCAACTGACTGGTTGTTCTTTGGAGATTCTGCGAGGACTCCAATTTTCCCCAGCAGTCTCCATTTACTGTAATGGATAGTAAGGCCTTCAGGCAGCAGTTACATTTGCCATTTCTTCTTCTTCTCTAGATGGGTAAACTTATATCTGATTGCCTTTCCAAATTTCCAGGTCTGGTAGCGTGATTACACACTGTCTCATATTTGGTAATGGGTCGTCCTCCCTTACTTCAATTCTGGGAGAAACAGCGGGATTCACAGGGAACTTGGTGACAGACTGAGGAACGACCCCCAAACCCGCATAGTCACTTACTTCCTGGTACTACATCCTCCTAACCCCCAACGGCTTTATTTAGTTATTGTTTATTTGCCACAAATCCATCTATTTTAAGGATTTTTAAAAAAGAAAGATTTTTAGTTTACAAAATTGTTTAGCCCTCAATATAATTCAATTTTAGAACATTACCACCGCCCCACAAATGATCCCTCCTAGTCACTGACAACCAATGCCTTTCTCCAATGCTAAACAACCACTCATCCAGCTTCTCTCCCTATAGATTTGCCTTTTATTGGCATTTCATATAAATGGAATCATACACTGTGGGCTTCTTACATTGAGCATGTTTTTGAGGTTAATTCTTGCTGTAGTACGTATGAATACTTCTTTCCTTTGTAATGCTTAATAGTGTTCCCTTATCATTTTATATTGAGAAACTAATATACCACCAATCACCTGGAAGTCAAAGAGTGCAGGATTTTTACAATCATCTTTAATATATATATATATATATATATATATATATATATATATATATTAGTTGTAGATGGACATAATACCTTTATTTATTTATTTATTTTTATGTGGTTGGTGCTGAAGATCAAACCCAGTGTCTCACACGTGCTAGGTGAGCACACTCTGCCACTGAGCCACAGCTACAGCCCACAACCATCTTTTTGATTGGAATGATTTGGTCTTTTTACCAGGCAACCAGAGTGTATTGATTTCATTCCTCTCACTATCACATAACATTTTGTGGGCTGGGAAGTTTTAATGCTTCTTTTCATGACTGCTTTAAAAATTTGGTCTCTTCCATGGTACAGAGAATTACTCTATTTTTAGAAATCCAGTAATCTGGCCACGATCCCATATGTTCCTTGGTTGAATTTTTCATTATTATTTGAGTGTTCTCAATTGGGATTGGATAATTTGATCCAGTTAGCCTGGGCAAATTGTCATGGTGCTGTATAGTTAAGGAGAGGTCACATACAGAAAGAAACAAAACAAAACAAACAAACAAAAACCACAGCCACTGCACAGCTCAGCAGGCAAGTGCCCAACAGGCAAGTGCCCAACTGGCCAAAGTGATACATTCTATTCAGAACCCCATAGAACATAGGCAGCCCTCCTGTGATGTAATATCATTGAATGATTTGGCAGAGTCAAAATTATGCAGTTATTTCCATCATAGACCCTGAGACTGTGACTATTAAAAAATAAAGGAAATAGCTCGTTGAGTTTCAGGTTGTTTACCCCAGAGTCATTTTAATTATTTTGTTTTGAAACATTTAAGGAAAGTTAGCTTTTATTTATTTATTTATTTATTTTTCTTTTGGAAAGGCCAACCATGGAGGGTGGAGGAATGGGGAGAAGAGTTCTCATTTTCAGTTAGTTTATACCTCATGCTCATCGTAAGTATGTTGAGGAAAAATATTTGAATTTAAGAGGCAGTTACTTGCTTTGGAAACATCAGAAGAAAAGAGGAAAGTCAAATCTGGGTGTATTTGCCTGAAAAAGACAACTTGTTAAAATTATAGAAGTTTGAATTCAATTGTGTGACATTACAGTGTATTATACTGCTAGGATGCTTGGATAGTTTATCCTCCTTTAATTAAGAGTATTTGTGGGGTTGGGATTGTGGCTCAGTGGGAGAGCACTTGCCTTGCATACCTGAGGCACTGGGTTGGATTCTCAGCACTGCATATAAATAAATGAATAAAATAAAGGTCTGTCAAAAACTAAAAAAAATTTAAAAACGAGTATTTGGTGTTCACAATTTAGAATAACTCTCTGTAAAGCAGTTGATTTCTAGCTAGTCTGCACATTGGAACCACTAAAAAGGGCTAATGTCATGGTCCCACCCCAGAGATTCTAATGTAATTGGCCTAGGGTGGGACCAGAGCATGATGAGGTCACTCCCCACACATTTTTTTTTATTGGTGCATTAAAGTTGCACATAATGTTGGGATTTGTTATTACATATTCTTACATGCACACAATATACCAATGTAATCTGGCCAGTATCACTCCCCAGCACTTCCCCCTCCTTTTCCCACCTTCCACCTCTTGGTCCCTTTCCTTTTCTGATCTCCCTTTAGTTTTCATTAGATACCTGCCCCCACCCCCACTTTCTTTTTCTTTTTCCTCTCTGGCTTGCGCATATGAGAGAAAATATATGACCCTTGACCACTTGAGTTTGGCTTATTTTGTTTCACATAATGGTTTCTAGTTAGATCCATTTTCCTATAAAACACAATTTCATTTTTCTTTAAGGCTGAATAAAACTCTGTTGTGTATATATACCACATTTTCTTTGTCCATTCATCTGTTGATGCACCCAAGGCTGATTCCATAGTTTGGCTCTTGTGAACTGTTCTGCTATATAAACATGGGTATGCACGTATCATTGTAGTATGATGACTTTAATTCTTTCTTTGGGATAAATACCAAGGAGTGGTATTGCTGGGTGATATGGTGGTTTCATGCCTAGGCTTTTGAGGAAACTCCATACTGATTTCCACAGTGGTTGTACTAATTTACCATCTCACCAAGAGTGTGAAAGTGTTCCTTTTCTTCCATATTCTCTCCAGCATTTATTATTATTTGTATTCTTATTTTATTTTATTTTTGGTACCAGGATAGAACCCAAAAATAAAATAAAATAAGTGCTTAACCACTGAGCAACATCCCAACCCTTTTTATTTTATTTTATATGTCTCACTTGAGATAGGGTCTTGCTAAATTGGTTAGGTCCTCCCTAAATTGCTGAGGCTGGCTTTGAACTTGTGATCCTCCTGCCTCCACCTCCCGATCTGCTGGGATTATAAATGTGAGCTAAGGGCTCAGCTCATTATTTGTATTCCTGATGAGTACTGTTTTGACTTGTGTGAGATGAAATCTCAGTATAGTTGTTTCTTCTTCTTCTTCGTCTTCTCCTCCTCCCTCCCTCCCTCCTCCTCTTCCCTCCCTCCTCCTCCTCCTCCTCCTCCTCCCCCTCCTCTCTCCCTCCTCCTCCTTCTCCCCCTCCTCCTCCTCCTCCTCCTCCTTCTCCTCCTCCTTCTTCTTCTTTACCAGAGATTGAACCCAGGAGCACTCAACCACCGAGCCACATCCCCAGCACTATTTTATATTTTATTTAGAGACAGGGTCTCACTGAGTTGCTTAGCACCTGGGTGTTGCTGAGGCTTTGAACTTGGATCCTCCTGCTTCAGCATCCCTAGTTGCTAGGATTACAGTGTGCTACCACGCCCAGCTTGAGTTCTTTATATATTCTAGATATTAATCCTCCATCAAAAGAGTAGCTAGCAAAGAATCTGTAGGTTCTCTTTTCTTGGTCCTAATTGCTTCCTTTGCTGTGCAGAAGCTTTTTTTTAAAAATTTTTTTAATATTTATTTTTTAGGCGGACACAACATCTTTGTTGGTATGTGGTGCTGAGGATCGAACCCTGGCCGCACGCACGCTAGGCGAGCGCGCTACCGCTTGAGCCACATCCCCAACCCCAGAAGCTTTTTAATTTGATGCCATCCCTAACTCTTAGCATTATTTCATAACCTGTAGGAGTTTTATTTAGAAAGTTGTAACCTGTGCCTATATGCTGGAGTGTTGACCTTACAGTTTCTTCTAGGATTTGTATAGTTCCTGTTCTAATTTTTTCTAGGTCTTTGATCTATTTTAAGTTTATTTCTGTGCAAGATGAGAGAGAAGGTTCTAGTTTCATTCTTCTGCATATGGATGACCAGTTTTCCCAACACCATTTGTTAATAAAGCTATCTTTTCTCCAATCTATGTTTTTAGCACCTTTGTCAAAGAGTGTGATGAGGTTTTTAAACCTCTCCATGTAGTCCTAATGCACAGCCCAGTATACTTTGCTCAGAGGTGGAGGTTAAGCTAATAATTCTAATTTTTCATTATCTTTTTATTAAAATTCCACAGTCAATGTGCCTATTGTGTTCCCCTGATGAAACATGGAAGCATTTTCTGGCCCAGTAGTTGTTTAAAACAATGCCTAACAGAAAGGTAAAAAACTCAGTTTTAGATGTTATTTTCCTCAAATTTACTTTCTGGTTACATTTTTACTTTGTGTAGAATGGGCTGTCTTTCTTAAGAGAATGAGCCACCTGTACAACTGATAGTCTAGGTATATCTTCAGGCTTCCAGATATTGCCAATCCAATCTCACTAAAAGAATTTCTCAAGTAGAGTATGGTTATCTGCTTGGATTTGGCTTGTCACTTAAACTAGGAGTAAGTTCTCAATTTTATAGGTTCCTTCTCTGCTCTGTTTTTACCTAAGTATGAATCTGGTACTACCCTGAAGTTTTACATTCTTGTTGTTGGTTTTTTATTTTTTAAAGGAATATCAGTCCTCTTCCACCCCTCTATACCACTTAAGCTCCACTGTAAATGGTTACTTAGCAATGCAAAACATAGTAACTTAATTTAATTGCAGTTATGGTGAACTTAAAGTGAGTTTGTTCCATTTTAGTAAGTGTGTGGTTATCTGGCCGTATCCCTAAGTTTCTGTAATTAATCATATAGAGTTAAATCAGCTTGGGAATGGTTTTCACCTGTTATTGAACCAGCACCAGTGTTTATACTATACATCATTTTCCCGATTCTTTTCTTTTTTTAAAATATCTAGCCTTTTAGCTTCTGATGATGTCTAAGATCAGTAGAATAAACATCCACAGCCTCTGAGCAGGGAAAATTTTAAAAGTTGATTCAGGGACTGGGGGTATGGTTCAATGGAAGTGTCTACCTACCATGTGAGAGGCTGGGTTCTATCCCCAGCATGGGACTTGGGGATCCAAAATATTGATTCAGAGATGGCCCTGTGACAATTGGGCATCAGTTTCCACTTCTGTAAAGTGAAAGGGATTAGACCAGGTGATTGGAAGGGACTTTTTACTGGCCACATTCTGTGCCTGACATACATAGGATCCCTGAGCAAATGTAAGTTCCAGGGGCTATGCTCTCTTCCATGGCCCAGGAGGTGTTAGGGAACACTGGCTGTGCCAATTGGCTCTCAGCTGTCCCAAGACCCATTCCTTCTTATGCAAAGTTTCTTTTTAGTCACCTCTCACTGCTCAACTGTGGCTTGAATCTTCTTTGCCCCTTATTTAACAAGAAGTAATGAGGTCACATTTTCACTGGAATACAACTAGGACTTCCCTCCTAGGAGGCAGCACTGACACAAGGAACATAAATTAGTTCTGCAAGGCTCAGCACACATTACATGTGTGCTTCTCAAGGCACGATCTTTTTTCCTTTTGTTCATTGCTGTACCCTTAGTCCCCCAAAAGTGCTAAGGGATTTGGGGGTGTAGCTCAGTGGTAGAGCAGTTGCCTAGCATGCATGATGTCCTGGGTTTGATTCCCAGCACCACAATAGGAGAAAAAAAAAAAAAAAGAAAGAAAAGAAAAGAAAAGAAAGAAAAAAAGAGAAAAAGAAAGAAAGAAAAAAGTATCAAGCACACATAGGTATTCAAAAATATTTGTTGAATGAATGAATCAAACCTATTCTGTCTTTGCTACCTTGTAAATATTTTTTTTGAATTTTTGAATTTTAGGTTTACAGAAAAAAATAGTAAGATAGAACAGAGTTCCCATATACCCCATACCTAGTTTCCTCTGTTATTAATATGCTACGTGAGTATGGTAGAGTTGTTACAATTTTTTTTTTATATTAGGGATTGAACACAGGGACACTTGACCACTGAGCCACATCCCCAGCCCTATTTTGTATTTTATTTAGAGACAGAGTCTCACTGAGTTGCTTAGCACCTTGCTATTGCTGAGACTGGCTTTGAATTCATGATCCTCTTGCCTCAGCCTCTCAAGCTGCTGGGATTATAGGTGTGTACCATCACACCCAGCAAGTTGTCACAATTTAAAATATTTTTTTATGCGTTGGAGTTAGACATAATAGAGGGGTTCATTTTGACATATCCATAAATGCATATAACACAACTTTCTCCATTTCAGTCCCCAGTACTATCCCTAACCCTGCCCACTTTCTTCCTCCCAGTTGTCCATTAATGAATGAATTAATGAACCAATTCCTATACATTATTATTAATCTAAGTATATATTCAGATTTTGTTTGTGTCTACTTATGTCCTTTTTCTATTGCAGGATCCTGTCCTGTGTAACACGTTATATTTAGCCTCCTTAGACTCCTCTGGATTCTCACTCACATTTTTCTTGCTTTGATAACCTTGACAGTTTTGAAGATTACTAGTTTGGCGTTGTGTAGAATGTTGGGATTTGCCTGATGTTTTCCTTATTATCATGGTGTTTTAGGAGGAAGGCCATAGAGCCAAAGTGCATTATATCAAAGATGCATTCTATTAGCACGGTTTATCTACAACTGATGACATAGACCTTGACCACCTGGTGAGGTAGTGTTGGTCAAGTTTCTTTCTTTTTTTTTTTTTTTAAAGAGAGAGTGAGAGAGGAGAGAGAGAGAGAGAGAGAGAGAGAGAGAGAGAGAGAGAGAGAGAGAGAGAGAGAGATTTTTAATATTTATTTTTTAGTTCTTGGCGGACACAACATCTTTGTTTGTATGTGGTGCTGAGGATCGAACCCGGGCCGCACGCATGCGAGGCAAGCGCGCTACTGCTTGAGCCACATCCCCAGCCCTGGTCAAGTTTCTTTACTCAGGAGGGAACAGCCCACATTTGAGGAGTGGGGGTGTTCTTGTCCTTGCCGACAGGATATCTACATAAATTACTGAGAATTCTTCTTCATGAGAGAATTGTCTCTTCTCTCCTATTTATTTAGTGCTTATTCTATTTGTGCCAGTTTTCCCAGGGGCTGTCAGCCTCTTGAAGGCAAAGTCTACTCTGTGTGCTCCTCTGCATTCCCCATAGGTCACGTTTTGGGGTACAGAGTAGATATTCACTGAATTAATCCTTTGTGTGTGTGGTACTTGGGATTGGACACAAGGGCACTCACTCTACCACTGAGCTACATCACCAGCCCTCTTTATTTTTTACTTTGAGATAGGGTCTCTCTAAGTTGCTGAGGCTGAGTCTCAAACTTGTGTTCTTCCTGCATCAGTCTCCTGAATAGCTACGATTCCCAGTCTGTACCACCATGCCCGGCTTCATTTTTCATTACTATGAAGAAATACCTGAGGTTGGATAACTTTATTTATATTAATATTTTTTTTTACTTGTAGTTGGGCACAATACCTTTATTTTATTTATTTATTTTAACAGGGTGCTGAGGATCGAACCCAGGGCTTTGCACGTGGTAGGCGAGTGCTCTACCGCTGAGCCACAACCCTAGCCCTGATAACTTTATTTTTTAAAAGAGGTTCATTTAGTTCACAGTTTTAGATGCTGAAAGTCCAAACAGCATGGTAGAGGCTCTTTTGACTGCGTCACCTTATGGCAGAAGCCAATGTAGGTGGCAGAGATCACATCACAAAGCCAGAAACCAGAGAGGGATTGCAGTCCCACAGTCCCTTCCAAGGACACACCCTCAATGATCTCACAACCTCTTACCAACCTACCTCTTAGAGTTTGCACTACCTCTTACATTTCCATACTGGAAAGCCTCCAACACACAAATCTTTGGGGGACACCCCCAAATTGTATACAAACCACAGCACTCAATACTAATGTATGGATGCGCCTACTACCTTCCAGCCCCGGAGTTTTTAGCTGATGGCTCACCTTTCTTTTCTTTTTTCTGTTTTTTTTTTTTTTTTGGGGGGGGTGGAGTACTGGGATTGAGTCAGGGTTGCTTAAGCACCGAACCACATTCCCAGCCCCTTTTTAATGTTTTATTTTGAGACAGGGTCTCAAATGCTCAATTGCTGAGGTTGGTCTCGAACTTGGAATCCTCCTGCCTCAGATTCTGAGTTGCTCGGATTACAGGTGTGCGCCACTGTGCCTGGTTTACCTTTCTTTTTCACTGTCACAAAGCTGCTCATTTGATTTTCGGCACAGGTGTGATCAAAATGTCAATAATAATAATAATGATCCTGACCTTACACTGTGCCAAGCTCCTCTTCCTCCTCCTCAGCCCCTCCTCCTCTTCTTCTTTTTTCTCTCTCCTTCTCTTTCTCTCTCTCTCTCTTTTTTGCAGTCCCACGAATCAAACCCAGGGTCTTGCATATACGAGGCAAGCTAGTATCTACCACTGAGCTACACTCCCAGCTCTACAGAGCTCTTGATAATATTCCTTCAAGATGGACATCATCCTGGTTTTATAAATGATTAAGGAATTAATCCCAAGTCACACTACTAGAAAGCAGAACCAGGATTCAAATCTACATCTCTAAAGCCCATGCCCTTAACCACAGGGTTATACTGTGTTTTCCCTCATAATAGTCAATAAAGTCACAAGGAAAAGTTTGAATAAATGTCAGGAGGTGATGGGAATGACAAGAATTGTAAGAATATGGTAAAAAAAAATTAAAAATAAAGAACAATCCTTGAGTGGAGAGTAGCTGATAAGATCTTCCAGGCATCTGTGGCTCTAAAGTTCTATGAAATTGGTATATCCTTAGGAGAAACCCATAATTCAAATGTTAGCACAATAAACCGGTTAGCAATATTATCATATATTTCAAACACAAATGCAGCAAGTTTGCTTATATTCTCTTTTCTTTTTTGCAGTGCTGGGGATTGAACCCAGGGCCTCATGCATGCTAGGTAAGAATTGCACCACTGAGAGCATCCCACCCTCTGTTCAGATTCTTCTTCTTCTTCTTTTGTTTTTTGGTATTGGGGATTGAATCCAGAGGGCTTAACCACTGAGCTACATCCCCAGCCCTTTTTTAAAAATTTATTTTATTTAGAGACAGAGTCTCACTGAGTTGCTTAGCACCTTACTAAGCTCCTGAGACTGGCTTTGAATTTGTGACCCTCTTGCTCAGTCTCCTGAGCCACTGGGATTACAGGTGTGTGCCATGGCACCCAGCTCCTCTGCTCATAATCTTAATATTCAGGTCAAACAATAATTTCTAAAATAAATTTATAAGGAGAAAAAGCCTATTGTGATTTAGTTGACTTGTAAGATAGGTGGAAATCAATGCCAATCCCCAACCCTTTACTCTAATGATCCACTAAAGAAATAATTTTATAATATTTATACTTGGAGATTATTCATTCTTCTCTGGGAGATGTGGTTGGTTTGTGGTGTGGTGTTCAACTAGTAGTGATAGGAGTGTTAGCTGAAATCATTGATCCAATAAGCCTTCTCATATTGAATTCAGGATCTGAAACTAAATGTCTTACATGTGTGATTCTAGGGAATTATATTTTGATGATGTTGCTAAAATTTGAAGCTCACCTAACAATTTCTATTGAAACAGAATGTAAGTGGCGTACAAAATGTTTCCAAATAATTATGTATAGAAAAAATATTTTTTAAAAGTGTGGGTATGAGAAACAGGTCTTTGAGACATGGTGTATTTATACATTTGAAGTTTTTAATAAGTATTAATTCCAACTCTAGTTTCCAGTTTTACTCTTCTTCAATGATTTTCAAAATAATTATTGAAGACATTTTAATATTTTGTCAAGTACAGTTTGCAATAAAATATAAGATACAACATTATTAGTGTAATTTTAAATAAGAATAAAATGCTTTAGGAAAACTGCTGATCATAAGCTGCATCTCAATTGTAGAGGGGTTAGAATGGACAAATCAGTGACATGTTACTCCTAATTCTAAAATGATATACTTTTATAACAAATGACTCATAAAGATTTGAAAATATTTACAACATGTAAAAAGGAGGGGAAATATTTTAAAAATCTACTATTAATTAAATTTAGCTTTCAGTTTCCTGGAAGGCTAGGTAAAATAAAGAAAATTCACTATACTATTTACTGCATGACTTCTCAGGGAAAACAAACTTTTTCTCTGGAACTAGGTTATAAAAAGAACTGTGGTATTTGAAATGTACAAAGAGCTCAGGGCAATGCAAAAGGCAATGTCTTCAACAAAAATTTTAAAGACAGAAACTTTTTCATTTGGCTATTTCCCTTGAGAACAGAGAGCATGAGTGAAAATTTGACCAATATTTTTTTTTTAAATGAAATTAAATTTATTTAAATTGCTTAGGCAACGTTTCACACTGAAGAACATAATCTTTAATAGTGATGTGGTGCCAAGTGAGCTTTTTAAAAAAATTTTTTTTGTGGTGCTGGGGATTGAACTCAGGGCCTTATACATGCAAGACAAACACTCTACCAACTGAGCTATATACCCCCAGCCTTGGGCTTTATATTATCCTGAAAAGCCATAATTATGTGAACTTTTATTGGTATTGCAAATCATTTTCCTGGATGATAGAAGAAAAGCTCAAGTTTCATCCATTGTTTTGGATGGAGCTATTTAAGATCAACACTTTTTTGGAGGCGGGGTACTGGGGATTGAACTCAGGGGCACTTGACCACTGAATCACACCCCCAGCCCTATTTTGTATTTTATTTAGAGACAGGGTCTCACTGAGTTGCTTAGTGCCTCGCTGTTGCTGAGGCTGGCTTTGAACTCGTGATCTTCCTGCCGAGCCCGGCAAGATCAACACTTTTTAAAATTGTAGTAAAATTGTTGTATGACAAAAGCTAATTCAAATTATACCTTAAGCCTGAGTTACATTTGGGTTTTAGATTTCTTCCTTAAAAATCAAACATACAAACTAAATTAAAATTCTGGGGCAGTGGCTTTTAGTAATCCCAGCTACTCAGGAAGCTGAGGCAGGAGGACACTGAGTTATTTAAGGCCAGTCTCAGCACTCTAGTGAGACCCTGTCTCAAAAAAAAAAAAAAAAAAAAAAGGTCGGTGGTGGGAGGGGGAGTATATAGCTTAGTGGTAGAACATCCCCAGTGCTGGAAAAAAATTGCTGTAGAAATTTTCAACATGTGCAAAAGGTAGACAAAATAGTATAATGAACTCCCTTTCATTTATTACTCAACTTGAAACAATAATTACTTATTACAATTTTTCTTGTTTCTTCTATGTCCTTACCCCTGATTATTTTGAAGGAATTCCAGAGATTACAATCTTTAATCTCTGAAGATTTTGCTCTAAGATAAGGACTCTTTTAAAATATAACCACATTGGGTTGTGACTCAGTGGTAGAGTGCTTGCCTAGCAGGATATGAAACACCAGGTTCGATCTTCAGCATCACATATAAATAAATAAAATAAAGGTATTGTGTCCACTTACAACTAAAAAAAAAAATAACCATATTACTATTTTCGTATCTAAAAATTACTACTACCTTGATGTCATAGCAACTCAGGTTTACATTACTTCTATTATCTATCTACTATCTCTCGATCTATCTGTCTATCTATGTATCTATCTGTCTGTCTCTCACCTATCTATTTAGATACAAGGTCTCACTATGTTGCAGAGGCTGGTCTTGAACTCCTGGGCTCAAGTGATCCTCCTGTCTCAACCTCCTGAATAGCTGGACCTACAGGTGTGTGCCACACTCCTACCTATAATTAAAAAAAAAAAAAAAAGGAAAATGGACAAGCAAAATTCATTACATGGCTAGGACATGGAAGTATTAGACTCCTTAATTTATTTTTATTTTTATTTGGCAGTGCTAGGGAATCCAGGGCTTCACATATGCTAAGTAAGTGCTCAACTGCTGCCCCAGACATCCCACCTTTTTTTTTTTTTTGTACTGGGGGTTGAACCCCGGGCCTCTTTACCACCAAACTACATCTGTACTTCTTTTTATTTTTTTACTTTGAGACAGAGTCTCTCCCTAGGCTGGCCTCAAACTTGTGATTCTCCTTCATCAGTTAGTATTACAAGTGTTTACCACCACAACGGACTCTTAATTTTCCTTTTAAATGAGTTGTTTGTTGAATCAAGATCAAAATAAGGTCTACATTAAAGTTGTATGATGTTGGGGTAGAGTTGTAGTAGAGCACTAGCCTAACAGGTGTGAGGCACTGGGTTCAATTCTCAGCACCACATAAAAATAAAATAAAGGTATTGTGTTCATCTACAACTAAATATATATATATATATATATATATATATATATATATATATATATATTTAAAAAATTGTATGATGTATCTCATAAAATATAGGGTTTCTTTATTCCTTTTTAAAGAAAATTCTGCCTTTGTTTGATTTTTATTGAAAAATCCAGGTCATTTTCTGTAATTTTCCTCATGGTCTATATATTGCTGATTGTGTTTCTATAGTGTCATTTAACATGCTTTGTTTGTTCAGATTCAGGTCATTTGTTCCTAAATTGTGGTAAAAAAATATAACATTGAATTTACTCCCTTACTATTTTTAAGTGTATGGTTCAATCATGGTAAGCACATTCAAGATCCCGGTAATCTTATTTTGTGTATGAACTACCTCATATGTAGGATTTAATACTTTTAAAGCATCAGGGAATACAAAATGCTTCCTTTGGTGATGTTGTCAGTCATTACTAATCATTGCTTTAATCTGTTAATTTATTTGAGATTGTAAAATGGTAATATACAAAATTTTTAGCATTTGTTAGCTGGGATACTTTTAAAAAGATAATTTCCTCGCTTGGTTACCCTCACTTATATATCTTATAGAAAAGGCAGGAAAAATTCTTTGTTTAAAATCTTAATTCACCAGTTCAGAAAAAAATTTGGTAAATTTGAATCCCTTAAAGAAAGAAGAAGTTTAAGATTGAAAGGGCATTTGCTAGACTAATTTGTTTTTACAAAAGCTAAAGAAAGTCCTCATCTGTTTCTGTTTGTTCCTTGGAGCAACACAATTTTCTTCCATCTAAAAATTTGTTTTGGATTGTGGCACAGTTGAGACAATTATTTCTCAGTGACATCCATCTGTTTGCTTGGACCTGCTAGTAATTGAGTTTAAGTAATTGGACTGTGGTGCGTTCCTCACACATTACTGTATTTGACAGATAGGAATTTTGCTGGTGAAGTTAGCTTTTTATTTTTTATTAAAAAAATTCATTTAGTTGCCACTTTAGCCTCCTTCTAACAGGGATAAAGAAATGGACCAAAAACCCTCAAAGAAACATGTTGCCTTAGACATTGAATAAGATGATTCCACCTTTATTTATTTTATTTTTAAAAATTTTTAATTTGTTCTAATTAGTAATACATGGTAGCAAAATGCATTTTGATTCATTGTATACAAATGGAATACAACTTTTCATTTCTCTGATTGTACACAATAAGCCTCCACCTTTAAATGTACTTAAACTGTTGCTGAAAACATGCAAATATAATAAATATTACTCTTGCCTTCATCCTCCATTTGAGCAATAATTATATTTTTAAATACAGTAGCTGTTGAAGACTCTGGTACCCCTTTGGAACTATCGAGTAGTGGAACTGAGGCATTAGAAAGCCCCTGTTTTAACACCCTTGTTTTATAGTGAGGAAACAGATCAGGGGAAGCTGAGTGCAGTGCCAAGGACCAGACAACCAGTTATCGGTGGGTCAGAACTAGACCAGGTTTCCTGGGCCTTCCCCAGTATACACTTCCTACTGGACTGAAAGCTCTGTTGCTTTCCCAGCACAGCACCAAGAATTGCTATTCATTTATAAATTTGGTCCCATATCTTATTAGCAGATCAAGAGACATAAATTAAATGCAGAAAGCTGGGTGCCATGGTACACACCTGTAATCCCAGTGGCTCTGAAGGCTGAGGCCGGAGGATCGCAGTTCAAAGCCAGCCTCAGCAAAAGCACTAAGCAACTCAGTGAGACCTGGTCTCTAAATAAAATACAAAACAGGGTTGGGGATGTGATTCAGTGTCAAGTGCCCCTGAGTTCAATTCCCAGTACCCCCACCCCCACACAAAATGCAGGAGAATTTTGGCTGATGTAGCATTTTGTGTTTGGCTAGTCTAAAAAGATAGCAAAAGAGAGGGACATGTGCTATTTGGGAACCACCTCTAGGTCTACAAAAGCAATTTTGCTACATTTGATATTGAAAGAGAATGAAATATCCTCCTGCATTGTGCCAAGAAACTGGTTTCCCACTCAGAGAAGGGGCAGGAATGTCCGTTGCCAATTGTTGCCTTCTCAGTCTCTGAACATTCATGTCCTCAGTAGCATTAACTGGGTTCCTACAGGAGCAGGCGCCAGGCTGGACTCCTGGGAAACAAAGAAATACAACCAAATCGTGCTGTCAAAGAATTCATCGTCTTCCGTATGGGAAGGAGTAACTGAATTCTTCTGTGTAGGAATTGCTTAGCAGCTCTCATTCCCAAGAATTTTTCTCCATAGTTAATCCAAATCCCTCATTTATATTCTGTTTCCATTCTCTTTGTCCTTAGTGAACAGAGAATAGGTATCATTTCAGACAGTTAATATCTATTTTGGTTACCTTGACTGTGAGGTTTCCTTCCTATTTTTAGTGTGTTGTTTTTTACTTCATATTGCTTTTCTGCCTTTTGATAGTCTCTGTGGCTCTCTCTCTGGGGTCTGCCTTGTGTATGCTGTGTAACCATATAATTTGTGAAATACTCTGCCGCACAGTCACATGGTAGATAAAAGATTTGTATCCACTGAAGAGAATTAACCCAAAATGATTGTTTTGGCAGATGATCCTTGAACTGACAAGTATTTCCATAGAAACGGTGGGGATTAAGTTAGAATTCAGAAGTGGTGCTTTATAGTGTACAGATAGATACACAGCATCATTTTAATGTTTTAAAGTACTTTCACCTTTATTATCTTTTATCCTTTCTGTAATCCTAACAGTTACAAGAATAAGTATGATTATTTTTATATGACAGATCTTAAAAAGTGGCACCAAGAAATTATGCCATAGTAAGGATCCATGAAATGACAGAATGGGCCAAATTGAGAAAGTAGTTGACTAGACCTAGTCCATGTTCCTCCATTGGTTTCCATCTCTGTGGTGTTTTAATGAAATCATGCAATTTGGCTGTACTTTGGTAGGGGAGAAAAGAACCTCTAACATAGGTGCTGTGGTCATTTTCACTCACTCCTGAGGCAGAACAACTGAATAACAGCATGCCCTAGTCCCAGCTGACTGGTTGAAGGGTGGACATGAGACCCCAAGTGTGACAGTCGGGCTCTTTACCCTTGAAATTTGAATTGGCTTTTAGGAACTACCCAGCATTTGTTTGACTCTTAAATGAGAAAAATGTAGGGGCTGGGGATATAGCTAAGTTGGTAGAATGCTTGCCTTGCATGCACAAGGCTCTGGGTTCAATCCCCAAAACCTAAATAAATAGATAAATAAATAAATAAAAATAAAAAATGTAAAGCCAAGGCCAATCATAAACTCCTTCTGGAGGAAATCTGGTTGTGACAAAGAGAAGGCTAACAGAGTTAGGCATGCACCTCCTGGCCAGGTGAATATGGTTCCTTCCTGTCTGAGATACTTGGTATCCATCCAATAAATTCCCCTTTTGCTGAAGTACCTTCCATGGGTTTCAATACTTTATAATTCAATGAGCTCCAAGATCCAATAAAATGCCCTATTAAGGAATTGTCTTAAGATGGCTTGTCCTGGGCTGGGGATGTGGCTCAAGCGGTAGCGCGCTCGCCTGGCATGTGTATGGCCCGGGTTTGATCCTCAGCACCACATACAAACAAAGATATTGTGTCTGCCGAAAACTAAAAAATAAATTAAAAAAAAAAAAAAAAAAAGATGGCTTGTCCTGGGACTATAACTTCCTAAGGGGACACTGGCTTTTGTCAGTATTTTTTTTTTCTTCTAAAATTTTAGTGGTACTGATTGAACATTTTTGTATTTACTTGGAAAAAATAGGTAGTGGACTTTTCATTATTTAAATTTTCCCCAGAATTGGGAAGTTTTCCTCATGATTCTTCATTTGATTTCAGATCTGTAGGAAAGGGAGGGAAAGACATTGCCATGATTCTCACCTCAAGAGGCTACTGATGGCTTCATCTCAGAGCAGCCCTGAAAATGGTGGTGCTCAAGCTCCAGGGACAGTGGACCCTTCCTGAGCAGGGTTGCACCTTAGGATTTCTGGTGAGCCCCTTCACCACTCCTATACCCTGCTATCTGAACTTATTTGGATTCTATAAACCTCAGAAGTCAATGTTTATTCATATGTATATGTATATACATATGTATACATACATATATATGTATATATATACACATATATATTTTAAATATATATATATATATATATGTATATATATATATATTTTCATTTTATTTATTTATTTTGTGGTGCTAGGAATTTTACCCTAAGCTCGTGCATGCTAGGCAACTGCTCTACCCCAGCCCTATTCCCCCAGCCCTATTCCCCCAGCCCTATACATAGATATTTTATTTCCTTAAAACAACAACAACAAACTTTGGAATGCATTGCCATCCACTATGGTGGATGTTGTGGTTCACCTTGGAGCATTCATCTCATCCTTCCTTTGGTGTAACACCACCCCAGTCAATGTCCCTGGTTCTGGACACAAATGCATGGCATTCACCTGGCCACCGTGACTAGTTCAAAGGTCTCCAAAGCTGAGGACTCTTGCTCATTGTGGAAAGACATATTCACTTTCCCCTGGATGTGAAGGAGGAATCCCTGGCAACTGCTGGTAGAACTTTGTAACAATGTAGGAAGCCTCCTTGAGGTGGTCACAGGATATGGAGTAGGTCAGAGTGGAGGCCTGCAGAAGTAGAGCTGGAGTCTTCTGTGAACAATGCCTGATACTCTATCCGTCTGTGGACTCTGCTGATACAAGGACCAATGAATCTCACAATTGTTTAAGCTACTTTGAGTTCAGTTTTCTGTTATTTTCATCATAAAATATTCTTATGAATACAGAACTTTTAAATTAATTTACTTCTTTCAAACTGTGCGTCTCTGATTTCAGATTCAAATAATAACTTAGCCCCTTTAGTGTGCTGGGACTGCACTGAGTACATTTCCCACATCATTTCTTACCCACACAACAATTTTGTGTAACAGATTGTTATTGAACTTCCATTTTTCAGATGAAGAATCTCTAGTTTTCAGAGACTACCACCAACTGGACAAGCGTCAACAGTAGATTTCAACTGATATTGAGGTCAAACCAGGTATGAGTTTATCTAAAGGACACAAATGGAAGAAAGCACTTCAGGATACTCAGTGGAGAGACAGACTGTCCTTTAGTACAGACACAATGTATAAGCCTCTGGATCCCTGATGGGTGCTTCAGTATTTTATATGATTAAATCCTTGTGAGTGAGGATCAATCATATTGAACTTTTGGAAAGTCATTGATCAATGAACAGAATCTCTCCTACCTCCAAAGCCCACCCAGAGCTTCATGATCAGGTCCATTCTATGGAGCACACTGTTGATCCTGGTAATATGTAGGACCATAAAGATTGCTATAATACTGTGCACCCACCCATCAGCACATTCTCTATTAGCATCTTCTTCTTCCCAGGCTAGCACAGTCTGTCCCACACCCTCTTCTGATGTTAGAGCTGCAGAATTAGAGCAAGGGTCAGTCATCTAGATGTCTCTGAGAATCTCAGGCCAGCTATAGATCTGTCAGAGTAATTATTACAATTTTACTAATGGATAAAGTTAAGATTGTTAAATTATAGGGGTTAAAATTATTTGTCCTCCAAGTGCACATAGCTAGGTAGAAGCAGAACTGAATGAGAACTGAGTATTTTGACAGTTTAATCTTTGTTTAAATACCATGTATTTGCTTTTCATCCATAAAAGTTACCTAGCAAATTTTGTGAGGCCTAGAATTAAAGTCAGCATCACTACTGGAAGGTCAGTTTTTGCCATTATATATAAAATCTGAAAGAATCAAGCCTGAACTTGCTTGTAGTAATTAATTATGAAGAGTTACTAATGAGATTAGGTATAGTGTTTACCCAGACTACCTGTTGATAATCCAGAATGGGTATGCCACCATGACTGTGACCCTAATGATCACCAAATCAACACTGGTTTCCAAGCACGGTGGGGAGCTTCAGGACCATGAGGTTTTTCATAATCTTTTCTTGTGCATCTTGATTAGTGAGTTTCTAAAAAGTGAGGAATAGTGTCTTTTCTAATGATTAAAATTCTCACATTGGCATACGAGTAGGGGCCAAAGAAGTTCTCTGCCACCATAAATTCTAAATACTTTTGCTTAACTTCATGTTATTAGATAAACTAGAATTAAGGACATGTTAGGTAACAGGTATTTTTAGACATTTTCCACATTCCACTTCTCATTTTTCAAAAATATTCACTGAATACATTCTGAATGTTGGGTACTGTGGATACAAAGTTAAGAAAACACTGATAAGACCTCTATAATACTGAAGCTTATAGTTTAGTGGGGCAGATAGCATTGAAGGAGGAAACACAATTAAATGTGTAATTACAAAACATAATGGGATGAAATGAAAAAGCACTCAATTCTATGAATACCTAGATGCCAAATTTTAGATTGGGTACCACTCTCTGTAGAAGTGATATTTATGCTGAGAACTGAAAGATGAGAAAGAGCCAGCTAAATAAAGAGGGGGGAAAGTTTTCTAAGAAAAAAAAAGGTTAGTTGTTTTGATGAAGGAAAGAACTTGGCCTGTAAGAGTCAAGTTAGAGTCACTGAAGCTGGAATATATGAGTGAGGAGAGAGAACGATAAACTGGGAGAAGCAGTAGATGTGCACTTGGGTTATTTCAGCTTTGGAATTTTAATATATCTGCCTTCAAATCTTGGCTTCTACTCTTATTCATTAGCTTGGACATGCCACTTAGTTTTGCTAGGAATCAGTTTCCATTTCATGAAGGTTATCTAATATGCAAACATTGGAGATTAAGGAATCTAAATGTCTGGGTCACAACAGTGTGAATTCCTTTTCTCTTGTTGCCTGTGTGTGTGTGTGTGTGTGTGTGCACATGTTAGGGTGCAAACCCAGGGTTCTGTGTATGCTGTGAATGTACTCCACCTCAGAGTTACACCCCCAGCAGTTTCATCCAGAGCTGTTGATGTGGTCTGTTTGATAGTTATTTGTCTTTGGTTTTCTTTTTTCTCTCTCATTCATTATCTTGGGTGGAAACTGCTTACAATCCAAATAATCAAAAGCTAAATAATCTAGGATTAACTATTATATAAGAAATTCTGATTACCTATTGACACTACTTTTATGAATTATAATGCATGGATTTGGAATCAATTGTCAAGGGCTGGGGATGTGGCTCAAGTGGTATCGAGCTCGCCTGGCATGCTTGCAGCCCGGGTTCCATCCTCAGTACCACATACAAACAAAGATGTTGTGTCCGCTGAAAACTAAAAAATAAATATTAAAGTTCCCTCTCTCTCTTTCTCTTCAAAAGAAAAAATTGTCAAAAGTAGTCTCAGGTCTGACCTTCAGAGATACTCAAGTTCATGTTTGCTTAATGTTTTGTTTACAAAATAGCTTTAAAAAAAAACTTGGAAAAGACTTTCTCTTTTGATGCATAATATGAAAGCTGACTATGTGACTTAGCAAACCAAAAATATTTATTCAGAAAATATTTCATCTCAGTTATCTATCATGGTGAAAAGGCAGCTTTTTGTTTTAGTGTAATCAACAAGCACAGTATGTTTTAGTTTATCAGCTCTGTTGGTTGAGAGTGGTTATATGAAAACAGTTGGGCACCTATTTCCAATTTTAACAAGTGCCCCAGATTCTCAAAAGTTAGGAAGCTGCACAGGACCCACCCATTCTCCCAAATAAATAAACTAGATCGAACAGTGTGTCTGTAGCTTTCCTTCCCCAGCCTTATGATATTGCAGTACACAGTGAATGAAATTTCTGAAGTAGAAACCAACAATAATAGCTTTCAAAAATGTTTTTTAGCTGGGCACGGTGGCGCATGCCTGTAATCCCAGTGGTTTGGGAGGCTGAGACAAGAGGATCGAGAGTTCAAAGCCAGCCACAGCAACAGGGAGGCGCTAAGCAACTCGGTGAGACTCTTTTTCTCTAAATAAAATACAAAATAGGGCTGGGGATGTGGCTCAGTGGTTGAGTGCCTCTGAATTCAATTTCCAGTAACCACGGCTCCCCACCCCTGCCACAAAAAAAAATGTTTTTACAGGGAGTTTATGTTTCCCATCATCTTAGTGGCTACCTCCATGTTATAGGACTACCCCTTGGCTTCTATAGGTCTTAGTGTAAAATAGAGCATTATTATGTTTTCTATCAACCTCACAGGGTTGTTATGGGGGTTAAACTAGATGCCATTAATAAAATAGTTGAGAATGGGGAGCGTTCATTTAACAAATCTCACTGACTGGAAAGAACTAGGAAAGCTCCTTCCCATTCTGGTCCATCTATATTACCATATTTGATACTTGTCACAACCCTATAAAGTAGATTGGTTTGCTGGATGGTAGATGCTATAACAATTTTTAAAAAATCTTGATATGATTAAAAAATATTTTTCCAGTGCTGGGGGTGGAACCCAGGGCCTTATGCATACTAGGCAAACATTCTACCACTGAGCTACATTCCCAGTCTTTATAATGGTATTTTTAAAAATATTTTTTTAGATGTAGGTGAACACAATACCTTTATTTTATTTATTTACTTTTATGTGATGCTGATGATCGAACCCAGTGCCTTACATGTGCCAGGCAAGTTCTTTACCACTGAATCACATCCCCAGCCTATTTTGTATTTTATTTAGAGACAGGCCCTCACTGAGTTGCTTACTGCCTGGCTATTGCTGAGGCTGGTTTTGAACCGAGATTCTCTTGCTTCAGCCTCCTGAGCTGCTGGGATTACAGGTGTGCACCACCATGCCCAGTTTATGATGATGTTTTAACTTCACTCTTTACACTTCTCCAAGTGATTCAATTCCACAGCTACTCTAAAAAACTCTTTTTGATGTTTATCAACATGTATATGAGGTAAGTTTTCCCCCCATGACGTATTAAACCTTTCATTCTTTGCTGTTTGACTTCTTACCTTTTTGAGTGATTTGTAAAAAGCTCTCAAAGATCTCAATGCAATTTTTTTTATTTTCTTAGCCATATTGTGCCATTGTATGCAATTTTCTTTCATAGTTCTTAGTTTTGCTTTCCTTCAAGTTACCTGAACTTTCTCTCCAGGTCTTATTCATCAATGAATCAATTAATTTCTACTTGTGGTTATAGCTCCCTTTCTTCTCCCCTTTCCGTCTCAGAAAATTGTGCTGTTTCCTTTTTAGATGGTGAATTGTGTGCTACTGTTTCTTTTCTGGCATCCTGGGTTGAACACCACTGGGTGACTTTGGGGAGGTTATTGTGTTGTCTGAGGGAAAACTACCAGTTATTATATTAAATGCTGGCAGGGCTGGCCTTCCTTCTCATTCCCCTCCATAGGCGGGAAATCCACTTTTTTGGGAGGTATCCCTCCTATTAGGTCTTGGTAGAAATGTTTCTCCGTTTAGATTAGGACAGGTTAACTGACAGTGGGGCTGTAGTTTGAGTCCAAGGGGCTTTACTCCTTCCCCATAAACATTAATGGATGGAGTAACCTAGGGCAAAGGGCCAGGGTAGGTTGTGTTGCTGTTGTTGACTCCGAAGTGTCTGCTTTTCCTGGCAGGGCTGTTGGGGGCATGCTGTTCCCACTGGTGTCCTCATGTGCTAATCGATCTCCTCGTCCTGGGGCAGCACAGAGGATACCGCACTGTGGTTTTCTGGGACGGCACCAAGATGACAGAGAGAAAACCAAGGGGACCTTCTATACCTGGGAAGGGTAAAACAAAAGCCATTAAAGGCGAGTCCCAAATCTCACACCCTCCTTCAAGTAGGAGTCCAAAATGGAAATTCTCTGAATCACACCCTGTAAATATTTTCAACTTTAGTTTATTTTCCTTAGATCCTTTGTTGTCAGGGAGAAATAGAGAGAAAGACGAAGAAGACTAAGAAGGAGGAGGAGGAGGAGAAGGAGGAGGTTAGGAGGAGGGATGAGAGAAGAGGAGACTTCAAAGAAAGCTAGGGGGTCTTGACTCTTAGAAGTAGACTATCCAGAAATATACATTTAAACATGGTTGAGAACCACTTTGACTGACAGGATGAAGGCAACAGGCCCAACTTTACCAACCTTCACATGACTGGTATTTGAATGTAAAACACACACAACTTGGTTTATTTTGGACATGACAAAAGAACGAAATGTTTTACAGGGGAAAAATAAGGCTCTTCAATTTCAAGAATAAGTAGAATAGAGTCCAAAGGTCAAAATGCTTGAAGAATAGAAATTGTCTTGATTTTTGATAAATATAATTTTTAATAGATTCATAATAGTAGAACACTAGTTCTAGTGTTAAAATGAAGTGCTATTTTATTAAAACTTAGTTTTTGAGAAGAAGTGTGAAATATAAAACTTATGTCTAAAAATAAAACTCTCTAACCTGTAATTTGAGAGCTGCCCAATTTTAATATGAATTTTTTGACAAGCTCTGTTTCCCTTGTGACAGAATGTCTCCTTTCAGTTTTGAGTCATCGTTGCACATTTATGAAATGTGACAATGCTGTTTTCACACAGTCTTAGACATTTGGGTCAAGGGGATGAGGGGGACATTGCAAAGGTGCAGATCATTTGTCACATTGGATGGGGCTGGTGAAGAAGGGTTACCTGGGGGTGGGAGAAGGTTACCATAAGAAGTGAGGACGACGTGGGGCACCAAAGATGAATTTACTGCCTTTCCCATTTTGCCTGCATTTGAGTTCACAGATGCCCAAACTGTTGAGTCCAATGCTTTCATTCATTTTTGGAACTAACCTGGAATGGGAATTTTCTTGTACTTCAGTGTAGGGTTCTGAAATTGGGACAAAAAGTCTGTCCATGTTCTCTTTTTCTTTAGCAAGTACATCGTCTATCCTCTTTTAGTGAGGAATGACAGTTATCTTAGAGGATGTAATTTCTTGTTTTTAAATTTTTTTGTTAGTTTTTGTTTTCTATTTTTATGGACAGATATCAAAGGACCAGATTTCATGTAATGCTGGGGTCTGAGAGCTCATGGGAGCCCCCACATGAAGAGGGATCCAAGGAGCCTTTTCTCATGATTCTCACAGAGAATGCACTACTGGCAACCTGATGTGTTGTAGCATGGCAAAGACCACAGCTGGGAATGCAATTAATGGCCCTTGCATTTGCAAAAAAATACACATCTATAAACTGTAGTGACGTCTTTTAAAAATGCGTGCCATATTTATGGTCAAAAGAATAATTTACAAGCAGGGTGGGATAGCTCTTAAAGCAGATGGGCCTGGTTTTAACGTGCCATGGTATGGGGTGGAGCAGGAGAATGCTCAATACTCCCGTAGTAAAATATTAAGACTTGCTGGTGTTTTGGAACTTTTGTGGTTGCTTCTTTGGATTCTGCAACACCCCTGCCTTCTGTTTAGATCTGGACTCAGATTCTGGCCAGCTACTTAGAACAAAGAACTAACTGGTTCCATACATTGCCAGGACCCAAAACTTAGAGAACAAACAAAGAGGAGCTGAATGATTTACTTGTTCCATTAGCTTGTTATATTTGGGGAATTTTTTGAAGAATTGTCTGATGGATTGTTTACTACTATGCTACTTCTTTATAATAATGACAATATCTTTTTAGGACACCTTTGATCAGAGGTTCAGAAATGTTAATTTGCGGGGGCTGGGGATGTGGCTGAAGCGGTAGCGCGCTGGCCAGGCATGCATGCGGCCCGGGTTCGATCCTCAGCACCACATACCAACAAAGATGTTGTGTCCGCCGAGAACTAAAAAATAAATATTAAAAATTCTCTCTCTCTCTCTCTCTCTCTCTCTCTCTCCTCTCTCACTCTCTCTTTAAAAAAAAAAAAAGAAATGTTAATTTGCTTCAGAATTACCTGGAAGTTCTATTAAATATTGAGTTCTGGGCATCACCCATGTAATTTCTGATTTAGGATGTGTGAGGTGGGGCCCTATAATTTGTATTTCATTTTTTTTTGGCCGGGGGGTACCAGGGATTGAACTCAGGGGCATTCAACCACTGAGTCACATTCTCAGCCCTATTTTGTATTTTATTTAGAGACAGGATCTCATTGAGTTGCTTAGAGCCTCACTAAGTTGCTGAGGCTCACTTTGAACTCGCGATCCTCCTGTCTCAGCCTCCTGAGCTGTTGGGATTACAGGCGTGTGCCACCGTGCCTGGCTATAATTTATATTTCTAACAAGTTATCAGGTGACACTGTGGTGCTGGTCTGGGGTCCACACTTTGACATGCTTTAGACATGCCTCTTAGATATTAGTTAGGATCTTCATCTAACTGAATTTCTTTATTATAGCCCTTAAAATGCCTAGAATACAAATCTGATCGATCGTATTCCTTGGGGTCACATAAGATGTTGGTATTTATCCCAGAAAATAGACACCAATATGCTCAGCAAAGAGAACTGCTTTTTTTTTTTCATTCAGTACTGAGGATTGAACTCAGGAGATCTCTACCACTGAGTTACAACCCTAACCCAGTCCTTTAAAAAATATATGTATATATATATATATATAAACTATAAACATTAAATTTATTATTATTATTATTATTATTATTATTATTTTGCGGCAGCATCTCACTAAGTTGCCAAGGCTGACCTTGAATTTGTGATCCTCCTACCTCTTCCTCCTCAGTAGCAGGGATTACAGCTGTATGCAATTGTACCTGGAAAAAATGCCTACTCTATTTTTCATAAGAAGAACAATGCTATAAGTTAGCTCTTATCAGTTCACAAGCTGACAGAATTAAGCCACATTCTGCAAGAAGAGTTGACTGTGTGGCATCTTCTACACCTGGGGTTGGGGTTCAGGTTTATTAGGAAAGAGCTGGTTTCCAGGTCAGAGATGTTAGAGCTAATGCTCCATTGTACTCAGGCAAGTTTTTTTTTTTTAGTTGTAGATGCACACAATATTTTATTTATTTATTTATTTATTTATTTACTTATTTATTTATTTATTTTTATGTGATGCTGAGAAACAAATCCAGTGCCTCACATGTGCTAGGCAAGCCCTCTACCACTGAGCTATAACCCCAGCCCCTTAGACAACTTTTGATTACATCCATAAATTGGATCTCAAAATTTCAACTGCTGGTGAACTCAGTGGGCAAACATCTCATAGTTGGGACTATATTTTATCATCAAGACCATGAAATTAACAAAACATCTCATCACCCTGTTTTAATAACTCTTTACCCTATACAATTTCTCAAGTTAATTATCTTATTTTGGGGTTAAGTCATCTTTAATAATTGCCTTCGTGGTGGTATTATCGGCTATTAAAACTTTCAAGCTTTTAGCTGAGAATCTCTTCTTCATGATACAAACCAGGCTAAGAGCCCCTGTGCTGTGCATTTGCTTGGGCTTTACTTGGCAGGGGAGAGGGAGTTGTTCTTAAGTCATCTGTGAGAATTTTTAATTTTATGGTTTTAATTTTTAAAAAAATATTTATTTACTTTTTAGTTGTGGTTGGACACAATATCTTTATTTTATTTATTTATTTTTATGTGGTGCTGAGGACCGAACCCAGGGCCTCACACGTGCTAGGCAAGTGCTCTATCGCTGAGCCACAACCCCAGTCCTGGTTTTAATTTTGATGGCAATTAAAAAAGCGATATAAGTATATTCTTGGTCATCTGGCTGATCCCTTAGCTAAATTTTGAAATCATAGTTCAGTGCCCATGTGTGCCTCTGTTTACAACAATTGCATTGGGGCCAGACATTCTTGAGAAATTGTCATGCCTTTACGAGAAAAGAAGCAGCTTGCTGGGTAATGACACACTTGTGCCAAGCGAGGTCAGAACACAGAGTGTGGATCTGATCCTGTAGATCCTTGGATGGTATACCACGGAAGGGCTCAACAGAGGTAGAGGTAGTGAAGCTGGAGAGAGGAAGAAATGCTTATCATGTTAAATCAACATAGCGATAGATAGTTTGTCTCTTTTGACTGGAATGGTAGGCGGTGAAGGCTAGAGGTCTGCTAGTCAGGGATGAAGCTCAGACTTCTTAAAATTGAGCAATGAAGATATTTCCCTAAAAGGAAAAAAAAATTCTAGTGTTAACTTGAATTCATTATATAATAATGTTACTTAAAATCATAGTTCAGTGCCCACGTTTATACAAAAACTAGGTGTAATTTTCTTTTATTCATCTCACAAAACTAAAAGGTATTTAGAAGTTAGATATAAACTAAAACCCAGTTAATTCTAAATTAACAACCTTAATTTAATATGACAAATGGTACTGTGTTGGTAAAACTAAATCTCTACTTGCAAACTAAATATAGCACAGATTGGTACAGTTCAGGGTATTTTGAGTTAGGATAGAGAAAAGTAGTGGAAGAATTGTCAGTACACAGCTCATGAACAAACCAAAAATTTTTTAAAAAGAGGCCCATATTTCTGAGATTGGAGAGACTTGTTTTGAGACTCAGTTCAAGGGTTGCTTCATTGGAATTCTCCTCTGACAAACCCAGCTTGATTAGATGTCACTCTTCTGGGATCTGTTCAGAGTTCTGTCATGTAATTTATTTCATAATATCATGACTCATATGTATTTCTCTATCCTTGAAAGCAACTTTTAAAAAATGTCCTTAGAGACTGAAATGTGTTAGGCATGCAGCAGAGAAACAGAAAAATTTTGTTGGTTCAATGAAAACTTGGTGTAGACATTCTGGACTCCTCTTTTTTTTTTTTCCTTAATGATTGATTAAACTAAAAAAAAGAAAAATGAATGAGTATGTATTAGTCAGAGATCAGTCTTAAAAGACTCATTATGAGTATTGCAGGATAAGGGATTCTTGTAGGAATTAGATTTTATACAATTGAGAAGAAGCCGGGAAGGGAAGTTCCAGGAGGGGGCCAGGTGATAGGAGACAGTGTCTCCAGCCAGGAGCTGAGAAGCCTTGTCCAAGGATGGTGCCTTTCTACGAAGGGAAGTTGTCTGACTACCACCTGGTTATGGGTGTGGGGCTGTGGTTGGAAAGAAGAGATGGAATGAGACCTCATTCCAAGGGCAAGCTGGAGCCGGCTGCACACCTTTGCTATATTTCTGATGACAAACTTTCAGATTGTTTTTTCACTTCTGCTTCTAAATCTCACATAAGTTCCTTGGTCAATCAAACCTATAACTGTAGAAGAGAGAGGTTGTAGGAAACACCTCTAAAGAAGCCTTGACCTCCACCCCTGTTTATGTTCTCAGATTCTTCAGAACAAAATTGCATTGGCACCGAAACTAGGAAATAATGATAAGCATAAGCTATGTACTTTGGGGACTTTCAACCAGATAAAATGCAATTTGAAATCAAATGTGATAGTTACAGCTAACAAGCCTGAACTCAACTGCCTTTTTATAAGATAAATGCAGTATCTTAGAAAATAGGTGGAAGAATTTCTCCAAAAATTTTTAACGTTTCTGTTCAGCGACTCTTTAATTTTTTCCCTTCACCACTGAGCTACATACCCAAGCCCTTTATTTATTTATTTTAGAGACATGGTCTCACAAAGTTGCTGAAGTTGGCCTTAAACTTTCAATCCTCTGCCTCAGCCTCCTGAGTCGCTGGAACTACATGTGTGAGCCACCACACCTGACCAGTGATTCTTTGAGTTAGATCCCCAGGATTTCATAATCACTTGGAGGAATTTTTCAAGATGCACCTGAGGGGCTGGGGATGTGGCTCAAGTGGTGGCATGCATGCAGCCCGGGTTCGATCCTCAGCACCACATATAAAACAAAGATGTTGTGTCTGCCGAAAACTAAAAAATAAATATTAAAAAAATTCTCTCTCTCTTAAAAAAAAACAAAGATGCACCCAAATCTTGAGAGTTTTTTTTTTAAGATGTTGATGGATTTTATTCATTTATTTATATGTGTGCTGAGAATCGAACCCAGTGCCTCACACATGCTAGGCAAGTGTCCTACCACAGAACCACAACCTCAGCCCTTGAGAGTTTTTTAAGTATACTTTTTCCCTAAGAGATGCACAGCCCTCCTTCAAGCTGCTCAAGGCTGGAACACAGGTGGTTTATGTGAGTCTCACAGTGGAATTCTCTCTTCCCATTAGAAATCTGGATGTGGCTATGCATGCCTGAAAAGGAAAGTGTACAGAACATTCTTGCCATTTTCTGCCAACCTGACAGCTTCTTTATGCTTGTTCAGGTATGCGTTAAGGGGTGAGAGTGGGCAATCAACCTGGGGTGGTGGGCAAGGGGTCTAGACCCACTACTTCCGTGGGAACTTGAGCAAGTTGCATTTTCTTTTAACATGGTTTTCTTGACTGTAGCATGGGGGAATTAATTCTTACCTAGCAGAGTTTTTGCGAATTAAATAGGAAGTATATAAAACTCTCAATGTGGAAGATGGTATATAATAAACTGTCAATAAATAAAATCACAGCTTATAACAAATGAAAGTGATATTGTCATAAACCTTTTCTCATGACACATTTACGTGCATATATTCATATAAATATATAAAGGAAAATATTTGTTCAATGGATTTGAGTTGTTTTGCATGTTCAGGGATTGTTAGCATCTGTAGCAGGGACTTGCTCAGATGTGTTCATTCACTATAAAACTTGTTCAAAGAACTTGAACTAATTAATTAGAATCCTGGTATGCAAGAAAACCAAGAAAATGTACTGATCCTTGAATTCCTGACTTGTAATTCTGAGATGGAATCTGGAGGAGTTCTGTGGCTCAGTCCTAACTGACTTTTAGGACTGAGACCCATGGCCTCTGTCCTGATATTGTTTGGGTTGAATTTGCTTTGTGGTTATGTCTGCCTCCAGCAAACCTTCTATTTTTCATTTTGCTGAGACTTCATATGGGTGCCAGTGTAATTTTATAAGAGCTGCAGAAAATCAAAGAGAGCTTCCTGAATTCAAGTGTCCACTATAATTTCTTGAAAATATATTAGTTGTGGCCATAAAATTAATTAAATACAGAACCTAAAACAAACAAAACAAAAAGAAGTTCAGAAGAAGGGAATCCAGGGAAGAAGACAGATGCTGTGCCTGTGGTTGAAAAATCATTAGACGCTAAGTATTGAGATTCTCATTTTGTCCTTCACATGAGATCCATTTGTCTTCTGAGTTCTAGCTTCATTGATATTTGGGGTTCTAAAAATTATGTTGTAATATTGTTGAATTGCTGAAATGTTATTGAAATTATTTTGACAAAGTTATAGAGCTTTAGTCCCTAAAAATTAAATCTTTTTAATTTGCCTACTGATGTGCTCTTACATACACTCTTTTATATCTGCAGAATTATCACAAATTCATAAGACTCAAAAGAGGGATACATTAAAAGAATTAACTTTTTAAAAGAAGGAATTATCTTTAAAGCTTTTTGTTGGAAAGGGTACATTAAGCTCTTGCTAGCTTTGTATTACAAATTCTAGGATACTTCACTTATTTTCTAATTATCTATCACTCACTTCTTTCCTCAGCATGGTCAAGAAAACTGCAGGAATAATTTGCCTGTGTAAGAATGACATTGATTTTCTGTTGTATCCAATAATCATTCTGGCTTTTGCTTTAGTTGTGAATTTTTCCAAATATATTCTCTATTGCTATGATATTGAAATAGCTGAAAACTTGTTTTTATTGAACTATATAACATAGGTAAAAAAAACTGCAGGAAACAAATGTATAACATAATGAGTTATTATTCATTGAATACCCTTATAACCACGTTAAAAACTTTTAAAAGAGAATTATAGTAGACACTCATATATTGCTGAGTGAAGATAAATTGCAGTCTTCTTGGAGCGGTATTTGAAAACTTAAAATTCTTATATATGCTTCGATTTAAGAATTTCACTTCTAGGAATTTATACTAGAAAATGCACAAATGCACAAAGATGTACATACAAGAACATTTATTGCAACATCCATTCATTCAGCTAGTGTTTTGTGGCATGGGCACTATGTCCCACTGTTCTGGGTTTTAGAAATACTGTGACGAACAAGACAAACAAGGTCTGTGGAGTTTAGATTTTAGCAGAACAGACAATAAACAAATGAGCTTAAGGCATCTGGTAGTGACAAATATCATAAAAATAAAATAGGGGGGAAAACTGGAAAGTGGCTGGACTAGGAGACAAGTACTTTGTATTTGCTCAGGAAAGAGCATTCTGAGGAAGTACAGGTATGTCGATGCTTGAAGGAGAGAAAGGGGTCAGTCTTGTGAGGACGAAGGACAAAACACTATAGGAGCTGAGCATGCTACAGAGATACAAGGTGGAACTTGTTTGATATGTGGCTAGAGGTAGCAAGGAGGCCCCTGCAGCTGAACACATTGAGCTGGATACTTCAATTATTTTTTAGTTCTCTACCACCGAGCCCATTGGGGAATTGGTGAGGAATAAAGGTACAGATGGAGTGAAATCCAGATCACAAAGATCATGGTAAAGATTTTTTATTTAATTCAAAATGTGACAGGAGCTGGGTGCAGTGGCACAGGTCTATATTCCCAGAGATTTAGGAGCCTGAGGCAGGAAGATTGCAAGTTCAAGGCAGCCTCAGCAACTTAGTGAAACTCGGTCTCAAATAAAATAAAAGAAGGTTGGGGATGTAGCTCCGTGGTAGAGCATTTGCCTAGCACATGTGAGGCCATGGACTCAAGCCTCGAGTGGGGATGAGGGTGGAGTAGTGATAGGAAACTACTGGAGTAGTTGGGGGAGGGAGTGGGGAAAGAATATTTTGAAATATTTCAAAGTTTCAAGAATAGTTCAAAGAAATTGGGCTGGGTGTGTAGCTCAGTGGTAGAGCACTTGCCTAGCATGTGTGACGTACTAGGTTTCATCCTCAGCCCCACATAAAAATAAATAAATAAAACAAAGATTAAAAAAAAAGTTCAGAGAAATGATCTATACATTTATCCAGACCTAACCATTTTTTAAAACCTTTTGCCACATTTGTATTCTCATCCTCCCTCCCTCTCTCCCTCTCTCTCTCTCTCTCTCTCTCTCTCTCTCTCTCTCTCTCTATATATATATATATATATATATATATATATATATATATACACACACACACACACATATATATGTAAAAATTCCTGTTTAAATATGTCAGTGTGTATTCCCTAAGAATAAGGATATCCTATCCTACTTTTGTCCACTGTTCCTCAGTGTGCTTCCTATAGCACATGTCACTCCTCCTCCTTGGTATAGGATTCAATCTAAGATTGTGTGTGGCATTTAGTTGTCATGACTTTTGAGTTCCCTTTATAGGAACTTTTTTTTGGGGGGTTGTACCGGGGGTTGAACTCAGAGGCACTCAACCACTGAGCCACGTCCCCAGCCTATTTTGTAATTTATCTAAAGACAGGGTCTCACTGAGTTGCTTAGCACCTCGCTGTTGCTGGGGCTGGCTTTGAACTCAAGATCCTCCTGTGTTGGCCTCCTGAACCGCTGAGATTACCATTGTGCACCACCTCACCTGGCCTATAGGAACTTTATAAAAGGATCCTTTGCCTTTCTTTGCTTTTTATGACACTGACACCTTTGGAAAAAACAGATCCGTTAATTTGGAAAATATTCTTCAGTTAGACTTGTCTGCTATTTCCTCATGATTAGATTCAGGTTGTTGTTTTACCCATTGGAATGAAGATCTCTTCCAATTGGAATAAAAATTAAAAATTTAGCATAATCTGCTCTAATGCCATCCATTTCCCTCCAAATTCTATGATTTTGTCATTTTTTAATGCAGAGTAATACTCCATTGTGTATAAATGCCACATTTTTTTTATCCGTTCGTCTATTGAAGGGCATCTAGGTTGGTTCCACAGTCTTGCTATTGTGAATTGTGCTGCTATGAACATCGATGTAGCAGTGTCCCTGTAGCATGCTCTTTTTAGGTCTTTAGGGAATAGACCGAGAAGGGGAATAGCTGGGTCAAATGGTGGTTCCATTCCCAGCTTTCCAAGAAATCTCCATACTGCTTTCCAAATTGGCTGCACCAATTTGCAGTCCCACCAACAATGAACAAGTGTACCCTTTTCCCCACATCCTCGCCAGCACTTGTTGTTGTTTGACTTCATAATGGCTGCCAATCTTACTGGAGTGAGATGATATCTTAGGGTGGTTTTGATTTGCATTTCTCTGACTGCTAGAGATGGTGAGCATTTTTTCATGTACTTGTTGATTGATTGTATGTCCTCCTCTGAGAAGTGTCTGTTCAGGTCCTTGGCCCATTTGTTGATTGGGTTATTTGTTATCTTATTGTCTAATTTTTTGAGTTCTTTATATACTCTGGATATTAGGGCTCTATCTGAAGTGTGAGGAGTGAAGATTTGTTCCCATGATGTAGGCTCCCTATTTACCTCTCTTATTGTTTCTTTTGCTGAGAAAAAACTTTTTAGTTTGAGTAAGTCCCATTTGTTGATTCTAGATGTTAACTCTTGTGCTATGGGTGTCCTATTGAGGAATTTGGAGCCCGACCCCACAGTATGTAGGTCGTAGCCAACTTTTTCTTCTATCAGATGCTGTGTCTCTGATTTGATATCAAGCTCCTTGATCCATTTTGAGTTAACTTTTGTGCATGGCAAGAGAAAGGGATTCAGTTTCATTTTGTTGCATATGGATTTCCAGTTTTCCCAGCACCATTTGTTGAAGATGCTATCCTTCCTCCATTGCATGCTTTTAGCCCCTTTATCAAATATAAGAAAGTTGTAGAGCAGATTATGCTAAGTGAAGCTAGCCAAGCCCTAAAAAACAAATGCCAAATGTCTTCTTTGATATAAGGAGAGTAACTAAGAACAGACTAGGGAAGAAGAGCACGAGAAGAAGACCAACATTAAACAAGGATGAGAGGTGGGAGGGAAAGGGAGAGAGAAGGGAAATTGCATGGAAATGGAAGGAGACCCTCAGGGTTATACAAAATTACATACAAGAGGAAGTGAGGGGAAAGGGAAAAATAATACAAGGGGGAGGAATGAATTACAGTAGAGGAGGTAGAGAGAGAAGAGGGGAGGGGAGGGGAGGGGAGGGGGGATAGTAGAGGATAGGAAAGGCAGCAGAATACAACAGACATGAGTATGTCAATATGTAAATCAATGGAAGTGTAACTGATGTGATTCTGCAATCTGTATACGGGGTAAAAATGGGAGTTCATAACCCACTTGAATCAAAGTGTGAAATATGATATATCAAGAACTATGTAATGTTTTGAACGACCAACAAAAAAAAATAAAAAATAAAATAAAGAATAAATTTAAATTATTAGCATAAATTTTACTGTTCATATTTACATTGTACAATGTATATTTAAAATGCAAATATAAAAGCATTTAAATTTATATGCAGAATAACCTAGAATTACATAATCAGTATGCTTTAGTTCATCCATACACACATATATTTCATTCTTACAAGAACATTGGAAACACTGCACCATTGTACGACTAACTCAAGTGTTTTTATTTTGTTTTTCATATAATCACATTCTATTTTTGGCTTACTGAAGGGTAAGGAAAGACTGAAAGCAAAAGGATCTATTTTTCTCCTTCCTTCTAGGTCACCATTTTCAGTGTAAGTGGTTGGCTAAGACACAAAAGTCACAGCAAGGATATGATAGGTTCCCTTGGTTGTTCTTGTTCTTAAATTATTTTTTAACTGACACATAAAAACAAAAATTATACTAATTAATGTGGTGCCATGTAATATTTGGATACATGTGCACAGTGCATAATGTTTGAATTGGTTTAAACATTTATCTTCTGAAATATTTATCAATCTTTTGGGGAGGACTTTCAAAATCTTCTAGATTTTTAAAAATTTGTTCTAATTAGTTATAAATGACAATAGAATGCATTTTGACACATCATACATAAATGGAGTATAACTTCTCCTTCTTCTGGTTGTACATGATGTAGAGTTACTCAGGTCACCTAATCACATATGCACGTAGGGTAATAATGGCCCATTCACTCTATTGTCATTTCTATCCCCATACCCTCTCCCCTCCCTTCATTCCCCTCTGTCTAGTTCAAAATATCCTTATTCTTCCCCTCCATTGTGAATTTCCTTCTAGCATTTTGGAATATACAGTACATTGTTATTTATAGTCACCCTATTATGCAATAGCACACTAGCTTCTTACTCCCATCCAACTGTAACTTTGTGACCCTTGATCAGCCTTCCCCATCCATTCCCTCCCGCTACTTCCTCCTACCTCTGGTAACCACCTTTCTACTTTCCAACTTCTATGAAAGTTGGAGAGCAACTTAAAATTCTGCATGCATGACCTTGTTTTTAGAATGCCACTTTCCTCTTCCTGAGTGTGAGTGTTTTGGTTCAAACATGCTTAGCATTTTGGGCCTGTCACTGCCCAATTTGATGAGTGTGTTTAGCTTGTACTTGTTTTGAGGCTTGCCAAGCACCTATGTATGGCAATTCTATGCTCCAGGGACACTGGACACACCAACAGACTCCCAGATTGTGTGTCTCCTCTGCTTCCATTCTTGCTCCATTGTCCCATAGGATTTCACTTAAAATATATGTTTGTAGGTTAAATTACGAAGAATTTCAAGCCAGGTGCAATGGTTTACACCTGTAATCCCTGCAGCTTGGAAGGCTGAGGCAGGAGGATTGCAAATTCAAAGCCAGCCTCAGCAATTTAGCAAGGCCCTCAGCAACTTAGTGAGACTCTGTCTTAAATAATAATAATAAAAAAAAATACAACTGGGGATGTGGCTCAGTGGTTAAACATCCCTGAGTTAAATCCCCAGTACCCTCATTCCCCCCAGAAAAGAATTTCAAGATGGCAACAACAGCATTAAACCAACCTTGGGGTTTTTGTAAGCACAGGCTCAGTGAAGCTGGCCTGCCTCTACATTTTTCAGTCCTTACTCTACTCCAGGAAAGAGCCTCTCTTCTTTATTCACTCACCTAGGTATACATTTGTTTATTATTAGTAGATACTCACTCATATAACATGGTATTATGAGGTACATAATAGGGGATTTGACCTGGTCAGGTAAGGAGGTGAAGGTGTGCCAGGAGCAAATGACTACACTCAGAGGTGATATGTGTATTCAGGGTGGTAAGAAAGAGAAAGGAACTTTCCTCACTGGACAATATATGCAAAGGTCCTGAGTGGGACAGAGGGAGACTGGTGAATATGGGGCATGAGGGAGCCCATTGTGATTGGAGCTGAGAGAGTGGGGAGTGACAAGGGTGTAGGACTGAAGTTTTGGATGTTCTACATTTACATTCAAAGTCAAGGAGGCTGAGAGAGGATTTTAAATGTTCTCACCACAAAAAAATGATAAATATTTGAAGTGATAGATATGCAAATTAGACTGATTTGAACATTGCACAATGTATACATGTATCAAAACACCACATTGTACCTATAGATATATGCAATTATTTGTCAGTTAAAATTAAATTGAATTATGTAAAAATATGCTTTGGTATCTAAGAAACAAAAGCAAAAGTCAAGGAGGCCATAGAGGAGAAACCCAAAGTGGGCAAAGAAGTGTCAGCTCAGGCTGCTAGAACAAAGTGCCCTGGATTGAGTTGCTTAAACTGTAGACATTTATTTGAAGACTGTGAACCAAAGTGTAAGAGAAGAGATTAATCTTGTACAGGAGGAAAGAGCACTTCTTTGTTTTAGTGGGTAATAAGAAGGATGAATGGGGATGGATGTAGGTAAGTATGTATATTTAGAATCAGGAAGTTAAACCAGGCATGGTGGCGCATGTCTGTAATCCTAGTGGCTGGGGAGACTGAGGCAGGAGGGTCTTGAGTTCAAAGCCAGCCTCAGTAATTTAGCTGAGGCCCAAGCAACTCATGGAGACCGGAGATGAGGATGTGGTTCACTGGTTAAGCCCCCCTGAGTTCAATCCCTGGTTAAAAAAAAAAAAAAAGTTCTATTTTTCCCTGATAGGTTGGAAGCAATGTCACTCAAGAAGACTGACAGTGGGTGGGAGAGAAGAAGGCAAAGGTTTGACAGGTCATCAGGCCATCCAATCTATGATCATGGTATTTCCATTAATTTGGATATTCTTTATATATCCCTTATATACTGAAAATAATTAGATCAAAAATAAATCCAATCTTACTACATCTGTCTTTTAACTTGGGTGTTTAGTGTATTTGTTATATATAATGCAGTTAAGGGTTTAATTTGGCTGAAGTCCATAATTTTGCTCTTATGTTTTCCTTTGGTTCCATCTGTTCATTTGCTTTTCCTTACCGTGTCCTTTTAAATTATTCTAAACATTCCATTTTATCTCTTCTATTGTTTATTAATTTACTGTTTTATTTTTTCCATGGGTGCACTATCCTTTACAATATGTATCTTTAACTTATCCAGTCTACCTTCAAATAATATTATACCACTTTACATATAATTTATCTTACAATTGTGTACTTCTATAACATTTGAATACTCTATATACTTCTATAACATTTGAAGTACCTTTTAATTATTTTACCTTAAAAATTATCAGAAATTAGAAGTCAAATGTCAGAAATGAGGAAATTAATTAATGGATGTTAATGTACCAGAATGCCCTTCTCTGTACTCTCCTTCTTCTCTGAGACCATGCCCTGTAGGTTTCAAGAGACTCAGCTGCTTTCAGCTCTCACATCTCTTTGCTGGATTTGGCAACAGGACTGTGTTGTCTGTTCCCTCCTTACCTGCACCCTGGAGTGTGTCTCTCAGCAGAAAGGCTGGGCAATTGTGGATTCAGTTCTTGCATCCTTCCAAGGATGACTGTCTTGTGGTGCAGGTATCAATCTTTCAAGGGTCCTATTCCTGACTCTTGTACAATTTCCAAAATAGCTAATCCAAATATTTTGTGTCCACTTTTATATTTGTTTGTGCCTGAAAGACTAGTCTAGTGCCAGTTCCTTAAGTATGGTTGAGTGGTAAAGTCTTAGAAATTTATAGTGTTCATTCCTTGATTTAATTTTTTAATCTGATTCCATTTCTCATAACTTGTTTTGCAAGCGCAATATATTGAATCATGTGTCCAGTGTATTAAAGCGACAGTGCTTTAAAAAGACCAATGTAATATTTAGTGTTTGTTTAGTTTGTATAATACCAATATATAAGAATGCATGATGATGCTTTATAGTTTTTAGAATTAAAATAAAAACCACTAAGATTAAATATTTAAACCTATTCAAATAAAAAGTATAAAAGCATTATATAAAATAATCATGTAATATAAATTTATAAAATGTAAACATTAGATTCATAAATTTAATTTAAATTATTAGAAAATATTAATAAAAATAAGATTCTAAACAATTTAAATGGCATTTAAATGAAAAAAATTATTAGTTCTAATCAGTTATACATGACAGTAGAAAGCTCTTTGATTCATTCCGCACAAATGGAGCAGAATTTAAAATGAAATTTTAAGTGGAATAAATGAAAAATTTAAACTAAAGTAATATTTGATTTTTAAATCTATCTTTAAAAAGTGAATTTAAAAAATAAAATGCTTTAGTATGTCATTGTGGAGTTGTCACTGATTTCTGTGCAGATTTTTCTAGCTGCTGAGGATTTTTTATTTACTTTTCTATTTGGGGACTGGTGAGGAAATAGTTATAAGCAAGCTGCAGATATTTTTCTCAAACTTCTTCATCTTTGAATAATTTCCTCTCTTATTTCATAAATCTGGGAGAATTTTCGAATACTTTGAACACTACTTTTATCCTTTGTGGGTACTAATGAGCTCTATTTTTCATCTTAAAATGTAGTTTTTTATCTGATCCATAATGGAGTGGGGACAAAAAAAAAGGGGGAAGAATGGAGGAACTTTGTATTGAGCGGAGGGGAGTGAGGGCAGGGGAACCGGGATCGGGGTGGGAAAGATGGTGGAATGAGATGGACATCATTACCCTAGGTACATATATGTTTGCATGAATGGTGTGACTCTACATTGTGTACAGAGAAATGAAAAGTTGTGCTCCATTTGTGTACAATGAATCAAAATGCATTCTGCTGTCATGTATAACTAATTAGAACAAATTTTAAAAAAGAATGGTATTTTACCTTTTAATACCTTTCAAGATTTTGGAATCCTGAGTGTAGAAAATAAATAATTTAAGCTACTAAAAATGTGTTTTTTTTAATCATCTCTGTCTTCTTCAGTTTTATCATGCATGAATGGATCTTCCTATTCTGAATCCATTACACTAATTTTATTTCTGTTACACTGTCTTACTATTGCTTTGGAAAGTTTTTCTTTCTCTTCTTCTTCTTCTTCTTCTTCTTCTTCTTCTTCTTCTTCTTCTAGGTACAGGAGATTGAACTTAGGGGCACTCAACAACATCCCCAGTCCATATTTTGTAATTTATTTAGAGACAGGGTCCCACTGAGTTGCTTAGCACTTTGCTTTTGTTGAGGCTGGCTTTGAACTCGTGATTCTCCTGTCTCAGCCTTCAGAGCTGCTAGGAGTGCAGGGGTGCACAAAAGTCTTTCTTGCAAAAGAATTTTTGCATAATACAACAATATTGTTATTTACAGTGACAGATTTGCATCTGTTGAGAGAGACTATATCAGTTGAACTTTGTGCATACAATAAATCATTGGTTTTCATCCTAAAATGGAAATTATTTAACTTAAAAAAATTAGTGGTAATACACTGGTAGAGCAAATAACAGGATATACTGAAATACTATTATAGTCTCTGGTAATATAGTTCATAAAAATACTAAAGAATCCCCGTGTTATATATAATTATAATATACCAATAAAAAAGTTAAAAAAGAGGAAGGAGAATAAAAAGGAAAAGAAAAGAAAAGAAATAAAATGGTACAATTTTGAGTGTGTTGCTGTAGAAGTTAAGAAACCAAGTTCTACTGTTAGTTAATGTATTGATCTTTTTTGGTACTGATTTTATCATATCTATAATGTGGGAATATTGAGTTCAGTTAAATAGTCCTCAGAACTGCTTATAGAAGTTCTATGACTGCCTCAAGAATAATCAGTTTTTGCAGAATGAAATTGACCAAATCGTGCTGTGTACATATATGAATATATCACAGCAAATGTCACCTTTATGTGTATCTATAAAGGAACAATAAAAAAAATACATAAATAGAAGGAAGTCCAGTAAAGTCTAGGAAGGAGAACAGGGGAGGAAGGAGGAGAGGGAAAGTCAAAGTACTAGGGGCTGAAATGTAGCAAATTATATTACATTCTTGTCTGAATATGTCAAAATGAATCTCACTATTATGTATAATTATAATGCACTAATAATAATAAAAAAGATTAGTTTTAAGAAAAATTTCATTCAGATATTCAATGGCCAGATTGTATAACTTTGAGTTTGGTAATTTTATGTTTGACATTTTTTTTTTTACAGTAAACCAACATGGATTGGGGAGAATAGGTAGTTCAGAGTAATGAAATAGTTTGAATCATTGCTTAATAAAAAAATACCATGTACACCTTTAAAAAACCCATAGTCTTCAACATTAGTAACATATTCAAAATGCCTCAGGACAGGTTTTCCTGAGTGATGCAGAAGGTGTTTCGGGATCTTGTAGTTTTTCAGATGAGCAATTTGATGTGAATTATCACTGTATTTTAATTTTACAAGGTTACCAGTTGATAGAAATTTCTAGTTGCTAGAGGCTTGTATAAGTGTCCCTTTATACTCCTTATTTTCAATAATTTAAAGTGTCACTGATCTTGAAGAACAACTGCTGATGAAACACAACTCCTTGCAGCGTCCTCTTCTACATTAGCAATCACCACCATTTTCTTTTAAATATTTTAAGTATTAGTTTCAAAGACAGAGACTCTTTTTTTTACTGTATCATTTAATGCTTAAGGCCATGGAGGATTCTCCAAATTTCTTTCTTTTTTTTTTTATTGGTTGTTCAAAACATTACAAAGCTCATGACATATCATCTTCCATACATTTGATTCAAGTGGGTTATGAACTCCCCTTTTTTACCCCAAATACAAGTTGCAGAATCACATCGGTTACACATCCACATTTTTACATAATAGCATATTAATGACTGTTGTATTCTGCTACCTTTCCTATCCCCTACTATCCCCCCTCCCCTTCCCTCTCATTTTCCCTCTCTATCCCATCTGCTGTTGTTTAATTCTCTCCCTTGTTTTTTTTTTCCCCCTTTCCCCTCACAAACTCTTATATGTAATTTTGTGTGTAAATTACATATAAGAGTTTGTGAGGGGATTCTCCAAATTTCAAACTCCGGAGGTTGTTTAACAACATAAAAAGCAAAATAATTTTTTGTTTTGAAAATGTTTCTGGAAGAACTCCTGTATTCCCAGCTACACAGAGACTGAGGCAGGAGGATCACGAGTTCAAGGCCAGCCTCAGCAACTTAGTGAAAAAAATCTGGGAATAGAAGAAACATACTCGTTTTTCTAAGGAATATTATACCCATTATCAACTTCTCAAAGCTACTTTCCTTTTACAGAATTTTAGTATTGATGGTTAAAAGAAAAAAAGATGAGGAAGGAAAGCTTCATTGGAGCATTTTATGCATAGTGTTTATGTATTTTGATTCATCTTATAGTTTTCTGGAGCGGGAAACACTCTATCAAAATGTTTCTCATGAGTCAGAGAAAACTCATGGATCAACGAATTTCACTTCAGAATCTGATCTAAGTCCCACAGCATGGACAGAGAGACATTTTACTCTGGCATTTGAATGATTTGGCAAAATGCCATCCATGTCCTGATTCTGCGATTTCCCTGTTGGCTTCTATTGTCTGATGTCAACACAGCACTGAAGTGTGACTCTGATTTGTACTGTTCCTATGCCTTGAATGCCCCCATTGCTTTCCCTCTCGGTAAATGCCAAGGTCTTCAAGGATCTGACCCCACGAATTCTTCCCACCCACTCCTGGTTGGCCACGGGACTTGTCCATGGTGCTGTTCTTCCTGGTTCTGCAGGTCCCACCATCTGGAGCACTTTAACCCCTGTTGTCACAGATTTTCCTCTTTCACCAACTTCAGGTCTCTACTCTGTTACCTCCTCAGTGAGGCCTTCCCTGATAGCCCTATTTAAAATTGGACCTTCCATTTAAATTTATGGAAATTTTTATTGGGATAATTGTAGATTCACATTCGATGGTAAGAAATAATACAGAAGGTTCCCATGTACCCTTTGCTGAGTTTCCCCCAGTGGGAGTATTTTATAAAACTACACTACAGTGTCACAACCAGAATGTTGACATTTTGTTTGGGTTATGCGTGTTAATTTTTAAACCCTAATTTTTTTTCTATAGGCATACTATATGTTTTAGATTATTTTTCATTCTTACCATTTACATTTCATACCAAACTATATGTTTTACACTTCACTTATTGTCTTATCCCCCTTTGCTGTGATGTAAGCTCCAGGTGGGCAGTAATTGTGTGTCTTGTTTTCATCACAACTTCAGAACTGGAGCACATTCTGGCACAGCAGGTACTAACCAATCTGGTTAAAAAATGAATACTAGCCTCTTTTTGTTTTTGTACTGGGGATTGAACTCAGTGCCCTTCACCACTGAATCACATCCCCAGCCCTTTTTTAAAAAATATTTTATTTTTCAGTTTTCGGCAGACACAACATCTTTGTTGGTATGTGGTGCTGAGGATCGAACCCGGGCCGCACGCATGCCAGGCGAGCGCGCTACCGCTTGAGCCACATCCCCAGCCCAACCCCCAGCCCTTTTTTATATTTTGTTTAGAGACAGGGTCTCACTGAGTTGTTGAGGGTGGTTTTGAACTCACAATTCTCCTGTATCTGCTTCCTGAGCTGCTAGAATTACAGGTGAGCACCACCACACTTGGCTCACAGTAGCTTTTTCCTCTGAGGTGTGGATACAGTGCCCTGAACACCTGCTCCTGTCTTTGATTTGGTGCAGTGACACTGTACATTTGAAGAGGTGTGTGTGGGACGCTAAGTGGACTGCTGTTTTGGCTGGTGATAGGCTGTATTGGCAGCAGTAACTGTCTCCAAGGCACTACAGAATCTCAGATCTCTAGTCTAGAAAGAGCATGTGCTTTTCTGCCCTAGAAGCCGCTGTCTTTTCTGAGCCTTACACAATTACGAAGTAGATAGCTCATGAAAAATTCTGACAATCTGTTTTCATTTTTATTAACTTTCATTACAGTCTAGTTTAATTCTTAATTTAAAATCCTACCCTTAAACTGCCAGGTCTTTCAGGTACCCACCCATGTCATTAAAACCTGACAGTCAATCCTTAGAAAACATTGGTGACAAGGATACTGATGGAGCCATGTGTTTCTCAAGGACTTGTTTGAAAGCTGTACAAAGAACAATTCTTGACTTAACTCTCAGAACACTAAAGAAGCAAATCCAAGAACTGATGCTCAAGATCAAATTTTGACCGTAAGATAAAATTCGTTGGTAATGAAAAAAAAATTAAGAAACTTGAGGAAGACAGGGACTGTGCACAACCTCTTTGGAGGAGAGTTTGACATGCTCAATTAATGCATGTATTCTTTGAATCAGCAATTAAATTTCTAGGAACCCGACAAATACTCTTGCACATTTCCTACAAGAGAGATTCACCTGGAATTTCTTGACAGTTCTAAATATAGGACTGGGTTGTCACTGACAGAAATAGTTTGCTAAGGATAAAAAATGTTTACATCAATTTTTTTCTTATATCATTGGCTCTGCAGAATTCTTCAACCTGCCAGAAGTTTTGTCTAGGCAGGTCTAATATATTCCATACCCCAAAAGGATAGAATTGCAATTAATCAAAATGACTTTTTCTCATGGCCTCTCAGTTATTAAGGATGATATTTATTTCAATTTATCTATGATAGCAAAACTGAAAATGGGTTTCTAAGACTTTCAAAATGTATGATATGTGGGAGACTACAAATTATTTGTGTACTATGATTATTAATATACTAAATAAAATATGCATATGTGAAGTTAAGAATATTTTTGCAACATGTTTGTAATAACATGAGAAGGAAAATATCTTTTATGAATGGCATTATAAGACCAATGAAAGTTAAAGATTCATTTATAAGATGGAAAAGTATACAGCTGTGAACAAACAAATGAGGTGTTATTTGTGCTGATGTGAAAAAAATTCCAAGGAATATTGCTGAGTAAAAATGCAACTTTTAGCATAGTATGCATGGTATGATCTGATTTGAGATTAAAATGTAATATATGTAAATATAAGAATGCTTGAAAATTCCTAGAGTACTTCCAAAGGGTACACAAAGCCCATAATAATGTTTGCCTCTGGCAAAGGAGGAAGGTGACATAATTTTTAAAAATTTAAGTTTATACTTAACTGATACATAAAAACATAAAAATCATACACATTTATGGGGTATTAATGATATCTCAATACATGTACACATTGTGTAATATTAAAATCAAGTTAAATAATGCATCTATTTCCTTGAACATTTATCACTTCTTTATGGTGAAAACATCAAACTCCTTTCTTCTGGGTTTTTGAAATACACAGTTCATTGTCACCGTCGGTAGTTATGCTGCTGTGTAATACCACATCAGAATGTCTTACTTCTCTGACTATAGCTTAGGACCCACTGATCAACCTCTCTCCACCTCTCCCTCATACTCTCACCTTTCTCTGGTAACCAACATTGTACTCTTCTATGAGATCAACTTTTTTAGATTCCACATATGAATGGGATTATATGGTACTGTTTTTTTTTCTGTTTCTGCCTTATTTCATTTAATATAACAATCTCCAGTTCCATCTATCTTGAAGCAAATGACAGGATTTCATCCTTTTTTAGGGTTGAGAAGCATTCCATTATGTATATGTATCACACTTTTAAATCTATTCGTCAATTTAGGTTGTTTCCATTTCTTGACTATTGTGAATAATGATGTAATAAACCCAGGACTGCAGATGTCTTTTGGCATATGGATTTCATTTCCTTTGGATATATGCCCAGTAGTGGGATTGTAGATCATATGATAGTTCTATTTTATTTTTTGAGGACCCATTTTCCATAATGGCTATACCAAGATCCCATCAAGAATGTGCAAGTCTTCCTTTTTCTTCACATCCTCACCAACACTTGTCATCTTGTCTTTTTTGATAGTAGCCATTCTTACTGGGGTGAAGTGATATTTCATTGTGGTTTTGGTTTACCATTCCCTGATGATTAGTCATATTGAGCATTATTTCATATACCTATTCACTATTTGTATGTTTTCTTTTGAGAAATGTCTATTCAAGTCTATTGCCCATTTTAAAATCAGATTATTTGTTTTTATGATATTGAGTTTTTAGAGTTCTTTATATTTTCTGGATATTAATCTCTTAGCAAATATATAGTTTGCAATATTTAAAAAAATTTTTTTAGTTGTAGTTGGGCACAATATCTTTATTTATTTTTATGTGGTACTGAGGATCGATCCCAGTGCCTCACACATGCTAGTAGGCGCTCTACAACCTCAGCCCACTTTGCAATATTTTATCCCATTCTGTATGTTGTCTCTTTTGTATGCGGACCAATTCCTTTGCTGAGCAGAAGTTTTTAGCTTGATAGAATCTAATCTGTCTGAATTTGCTTTTGTTTTCTGTCCTTTTGGAATCTTGTTCCACATATCCTTGCCTATTTCATTGTCCTGAAATGTTTCCTATGTGTCTACTTCTGGTAGTTTCATGTGTCACTTTTAAGTCTTTAATCCATTTCGAGTTGGTTTTTATAATTGATGATAGGTGTCTAGCTAGTATCATTTATCTGTATATCAATTACTTTTTATTTTAATCTTCTTTTGTAAATTTTTCTTTCTTCTAAATTTTTAAAAAATTTAGAATAAAGAAAAAAATAGAGTTTCCTCTCAGTTAATGATAGCCACAGAAAAGAAGACTGGGATCATTCCACATGCACCTTGGTGTATAGGAAGAACAAGTCTGGAAAAGTCAATATAGGAGATGGGCAAAACATATGACATGAGACTCTTTAAAGTAATTGTGGTTCAAGTGGGACAGAACTCTACACAATATAATTCTGACTTTTTAGTCACAAATGACCTAGTAGAAAAAGAAGAGGAAGGTATCTTTCCTAGGGGGTTCCCTAGCAAAGTCAGATTTTACAAAGATATGAATAGAAGCTGCAAATGAGGGCATATGTCAAGAGTAAATATTAGAAATTGACACAGAACTGCATAAAGAGTGCCCAGGAAGGGTTTGGCCACCTGAGTCAGGTGTAAAGGCATTTGTGAAAGTCTAAAGACAATTAATAAATAGCTGCCATGACTGAGCACATACTCTAGATCAGCTTGGCCTGGGTTGTCTCATGGGATCTTTATAACAGTCCCTCAGAGTAGGCAAGACTATTATCACCTCCTTTGCTGACAAGAAAGAGAAGAATAGAGAGGCTAAATAATTTGTCCCAGATGGAACAAGCAGAAGAAAGTTTTGCTGTATCCTCAATTACTATGCTATTCTTCTTGTGATAGTTAAAAATAGGCCAATGGATAGAAGTGGTAGTCCTAAAGTAACCTAAAAACTTAATACGTTAAAGGAAAGGTCCTATATTAACTTTTTTTAAACCACAAAGTATAAAGTAAGAAATTTTTGTTGTTGTCATTGAGCTCAATGAGAGTAACATGTACACAACATCCCTGGGGCTACATTCACCTAAACAGAGGATAAAGTGTAAGGAATATGGAGGACTCCCTGAATCTGACAGTTAGTTGGACTATACTTGGAACACTCATTTAAACACATTAAACTTTTTGAGCTGGGGTTGTGGCTCAGTGGTAGAGTGCTTGCCTAGCATGTATGAGACACTGGGTTTGATTCTCAGCACCACATATAAATAAATTAATAAATAAAATAAAGGTCCATCTACAATTAAAAAAATATTTTTTAAAAATTAAACTTTTAGTCAGGCGTGCTGGTGCACTCCTGTAAATTCTAGCAACTTGGGAGGCTGAGGCAGGAAGATTGCGAGTTTGAGGGTGGCCTGGGGAACTCAATGAGACCTTTTCCAAAAAAAAAAAAAAAAAAGAAAGAAAAAAAAGTGCTCAGGATGTATGTAGCTCAGTGATAGAGTGCTTCCCCAACATGTGCAAGGCCCTGAGTTCAGTCCCCAGTACCACAAAAACAAACCCTAACAAATACCCCACTACACTTATTAAAAAATTAAAAGATGACCCATCATCAGCATTAAAGAACAATCTGATGTTTCCCCACTGCAATTGCTCATTTAAATATTTTATGCCATTTTACAAGCAACATTTTGCATTTTTCTTCAATTATAATATATCTAAATTATTTTGTATTTTCTTTGCTATAATAATCATCTTAATGATCAGTTTTTTTAGGGGCTGAATAATTTTCTGTCATGTTGGGTAATTAGCCTGTTTGCCTGTTCTTCCCATTATATATGAAACCGTCATTTTGATTGATTGGGATTGTAACTTTCCTGTGTAGGATGTATTGCAGTTGTCCCAAAATAACTCCAGGCTGGTTTTATAATTTTTCAGGGTCAGTGGAATGAAAAAGAAATGATAGATCATTTCTTCATTTCTTCTACATTAGGCAATGATTTTTCCGTCAGGGATTTATACCATCCTTAAGCAAAGGACACTGACCAACATACAATGACCAACATACAAAAGGTTGATTTAATATGTGGAGGCCAAAACAAGCATTGTTTTGTGAAAGAGACAAATACTGTAGAGTAACTGCAACAGTATTGCAGGAAATGAATGATTCAGTGATTTCTTAGACTGGTGTTATGGTTTAGATATAAAGTGTCCCCTAAAAGCTCATGTGTAAGACAATGAAAGAACATTCAGACGTGAAAGGATTGGGTTATGAGAGCCATAAATGCATTAATATACGGATAGGGATTAACTGGGTGGTAACTGTGGCTGCAGAAGGTGGGTCCTTGGGGTCATGTCTTTGGGGTTCATATTTGTCCTTGTTGAGCAGAGTTCTCTCTGTTTCCTGGTGCCATGTTCCCAGCTGATTTCCTCCTCCACACCTTCTACCATGATGTTCTGCCTCACCTTAAGCCCTGAGGAATGGAGCTGACTATCTATGGATCTGGACCTCTGAAACCATGAGCCCCAGAGTTAACTCTTTCTTCACTAATTGTACTTGTCAGGTCTTTCAGTCACAGGAGAGAAAAAGCTAAGACAGCAGGTCTGGGCCAGGTGCAGTGGTGCACACCTGTAATCCCAGTGGCTCAGGAAGCTGAGGCAGGAGGATCATGAGTTCAAAGCCAGCCTCAGCAATGATGAGACACTAAGCAACTCAGTGAGACTCTATCTCTAAATAAAATACAAAAATAAGGCTGGCATGTGGCTCAGTATTGAGTGACCCTGAGTTTAATTCTTGGTACAAAACAAACAAAAAGAAAACAGGTTTGTATAAATCAGTAAGTAGCAAAAACTGAAAATGATTTTACTCATTGAGCAAACTCTTGTCCATCTGGTGATGTTTAATTCCTTTCTTTGGAGTCAGCATGGTGGTCACTGTCTTTGTGAACCTTTCCTTTCCCCATCCCAACATAGAGCACTGTAATGTGCTCTCCTGCTGTTCTCCTAGCATTTACAACTTTGAGAGTACTACTCTGTTTTTCAAAATAAAGGATGAATTTGGTGAGGTTAGGACATTGTCTTACTTACCAGTCAAGCTCCATCTATCTTGGAATCTGGCACCTAGTATTTTTTGTTCTTTTAGGTTTGATGACTGTGTGTTGAATGCATTATAGAGTGAATATTAAGAACCTATTTTTCTCTGTTGTAGTTTTTCAACAACTTAAATATCAAGGAAGGTGCTAATTCTTAGTTTATTGCATGCATGTGTGTGTGTGTGTGCGCACACGCACTTCAAGGGAGAACTAGAGGTTATTTGACCCATACGTCTTCCTCTATAGAAGAGGAAGGCAGAAGGAGAAGCTGGGAACGGGTACAGGTGAGCCATCCAAAGGTATCTGTCACATGCCGTTTTATAAAGGTCCATGCCAGCACCTAAATGACGTCCAGTCATTGCAGAACTACAAAGCACCCCTTATAGAGCATTTGATTATATATATATATGAGATGTTCTTCATTTTTCATGGTGATTCACTTCCCACAGTCTCTATATCTCTGTTAAAGCTAAAAAACATGTTTATTCATCGTGCCCCTCACAGAGCCAAACTCTTTGAAGTAGTTTATCTTTAGAAAGTAACTAGAAATGTAAGGAAAGAATGTAAGGGTCTGTGTATTAACAGGAAGGAAGCCCCAGACATCCAGAGACATTCCTAGACTTACTGCCAGCTTTCTTTTTTAAACTCCTTTATTCACTTTTCATTTAAATTTCTAAATCTGTCATCATGTCCAGGCATCACCTCCTATAATGAGAAATAGTCTCGCTCCAGTTCTGCCTTTCTAGCCTTATTTCAGAATCAGATCCCTTTTTCTTTGGTCAGCAGCTTTAGTGACATCCCTTCTTTCCCAAATGTACATTTAAATTTCTACTCTAACTCCCAGTCTTTGTCCCTTTAGTTTTTTAACTTCTCTGATCTTAAACAAAAACTGCTGATTGACTTTGATGATTGTCTCAAAACTTTGCAAGGCTAACCCACTAACTGGTATTGAGGTGTTAAGACTTCTAATTGGAGACTTCAGGTTAGGTGTTTCCAGGGTGTCTATTCTTAGCATACCGCCTTATTCATATAAATTAAGGTTTAGGATGCTTAGAGGTGCCAATAATTTGGGGGAGGCGACACCTCTGTTATGGTTTAGATCTGAGTTATCCCCCCAAACCTCATGTGGGAGACAATGGAAGAATGTCCAGAAGTGAAATGATCAGATTATGAGAACTTTAACCTTCTCAGTGGATTAACCCAGTGATGTGGATTAACTGGGTGGTAATGTAGGCGAGTAAGTAGGGTGTGGCCGGAGGAGGTGTTCTAACATTTACAACTTTGAGAGTATCACTCTGTTTTTCATAATAGACTGAGTTTCATGGCTAGAGGGGCATTCGTTGGGGTTTACATTTTGTCCCTGGTGAGGGGAGCTCTCTCTGCTTTCTAGCTGTCATGTGTTGAACTGCTTCTTCCATCACGCCCTTCTGTCATGATGTTCTGCCTCACCTTGGGCTCAGAGCTATGGAGTCTGCCAACCATAAAGGGAACCTCTGAAACTTTGTGCACCAAATACACTTTTCCTCCTCCACGTTGTTCCTGTCAGGTCTTTTTGGTCACAGCAATGAAGAGCTGACTAAGGGACAAATTCATGTCACATAACCTTTACAAGTTACCGATGGCACAATACCCAGGGATACACTAGAGTCATCAAAGAAAGTTCAGAAGTACCTGTATCTGGGAGATTCTCTCCTAAACAGGATTGGATTTTAACAAGCACTCTGGCTTTCAGGCAGCAACGAACATAGTAGTTCTCACTTATCCATGGGGTATATGTTTCAGGATCCCCAGTGGATACCAATAGAAACCAGAGATAGTACTGAACTATAAATAACCACTGTTTATATATATATAAACATTTACACATAATATATATATAAAACATTATATTATAGTTATATAAAATTGTATTATGATTATGTTATATAAAACATTATATATATAATGTTTTGTCCTATAAATACATGACTGATAAAAAGTTTAATTTATAAATGAGGCACAGAAAATATTAAAAACAAAAATTAATATAACAATATTGTAATAAAATTGCCAGCCTCACCACTTTTGTACTTTTGAGGCCATTATTAAGTAAAATAAGGGTTACTTGAGCACAGCACTGTGATACCACAATATTCATTCTGATAACTAAGACGGATTAAATCAAACTAAAAAGCTTCTTCACAGCAAAGAAATCAATCAGCAGAGTTAAGGGAAAACATACATATTGGGAGAAAATATTTGCAAGCCATATGTCTGATCAGGGGCTAATATCTAAAATATATAGGAAACTCCACAGTAAGTAAATGAATAACCTGATTAAAAACGGGCAATAGATATTTTTCAAAAAATGACAGGCAGATATTTAATAGGCATATGAAAAATGCTCAAGGAACTAAAAATCAAAGCCAAAATGAGAAAACACCTTACCCCAGTAAGAATGGCTATTCACCAAAAGACTGAAGATGACTAGTGCTGTTGAGGATTTAGAACAAAGAGACTCCGGGCCACTCCTACTGGGAACATGAGTTAGGATAGCCATTGTGGAAAATAGTATGAAGGGTCCTCAAAAAGCTGAAAATATCCAGGTGTGGTGGTGCATGTCTGTGATCCTATCGACACGGGAGACTGAGGCAGGAGGATTGTAAGTTCAAAAACAGCCTCAGCAACTTAGTGAGGCCCTAAGCAACTTAGCCATACCCTGTCTTAAAATAAAAAAAAAAAAAATAAGAAAAAGCTGGGGTTGTGGCTCAGTGGTTAAGTGCCCCTGGGCTCAATCCCTGGTATGGGGTGGGAGATGGGGGGGTGGCTAAAAATATAACTACCAAATAATTTAGCAATCCCACTATTAGTTTTGTATCCAAAGGAAACGAAATCAGTATGTTAAACGATTTTAATCTTCTAGCTCCTAGAAGTGGTTCCTAACAATTTGACTAATAAGGAGTTGTTGGCATTGGAACAGGAATGCATAGCTGAAAAAGAAGCAAGAAGAAAAGGAAACTGCCGATGAAGAACCCCTGAGAAAATTCACATGGACCCAACGTGCCAGGACCCTAAAACTGCAAAGTTTTCATTAACAGAGAGAAATGTTCATGGTGTGTTATCTACTTACAAACAGATCTGTGGTGAAAAAAAAGAAACAAACCAAGCAAATCACCCTGGATTTACTTCTGAAAAGAGTGACACCTCCTCAAGAAGAGCCTCAGATCGGCCTTTTAGGAAGTTTCCAGAAGAAGGCCTCGCTATCGCTGGAGAGGACAGCTCCATGGTGTGATTGCTGCAGTGACCTTCCTGAGGATGAAGATGTGGAGGAAGAAAGAAGTCAGTAATACTGATGATCTTGACCAACGCAGGCCCAGGCTAAGGTGTGTGTTTGGGGGTGTGTGTGTGTTTTTAAATTAAATTAAAAAAAATTGTATTTGTTAGTTTTTAACAACAAAAATGTAAAAGTAAATAAATGTAAGTAGAAAAGTTTATAGAATAAGACTATAAAGAACTATTTTATATAGCTGTACATCAATCATGGTTTTTTTTTTTGTTGTTGTTTGTTTGTTTGTTTTTTGTGAGTACCGGGAATTAAGAGAGGAGGAAAAAAAACCAAAAACCCTAATCTTGCTTTTTGGGAATGATTTATCATAGTTCTTGGAAGTGAACTTTTAGTCATCCTTCCTTTTTCATAAGAAATGGCTAGAGTGTGTAACTGAATGGCTTTCTCACCATTCTTCCTCATAAGAATTTGGGGATTCAGAAACTCTTCATTCCTTTGTGGTATAGATGAAATTAGAAGGCATACAGTCTTCTGTGGCTTTTCTCTTTTACCATTTTTATTTAAGAATTTTCCCCCCTGTCATGAGGATTTTCTTTGAAAAGTTTATAGCTTTGATTTTCATACTGAATCATTAATTCACATGTATGGTATGACTTAATGATCAATTTTCTTTTGTTTACTAAGGACAATTTTTTTTACCAGCCTTCCTTATCATATTGTATATTTTTTTGTACTGGGGATTGAACTGAGGGGTACTCAACCACTGAACCACATCCCCAGCCCTATTTTGTATTTTATTTAGAGATGGGGTCTTACCGAGTTGTTTACTGCCTCGCCTTTGCTGAGGCTGGCTTTGAATGTGCCATCCTCCTGCCTCAGCCTCCCGGGACTCTGGGATTACAGGCAATCATATTGTATTTTTTCAACACTATTTGCAATATCAACTGTGCCTTAAGTCAGGTTTCCATATATTCACAGATCTCCTTATAAGCTCTCTATTCTGTTCAATATCTGTGGCCAGAACTACATTGGTCCCTGTGATCAGCACCATATTATTTTAATTACTGTTTTTATTATAAATCTTGGCATCTGGGCTCAAGTCCCCTGTCTTGGTTCTTCAGTAGTCCCCTGAGTCTTCTTGACCCTTTGGGCTTTCATGCAGATTTTAGAATCAGCTTGTCAGACTCCATAAAAATAATACAGAACAAACAACACCCTCCATTTATCTTTGATTGCAATTGCAGGCTTTACAACATTTTCACTCTCACCAACCCTCATGCTCTCATTTCCTTCCTAACCCAACTTGGATTTCATGTGTAATAACCTCCTTGCAAATACACTAAACTCCCTTGTCCTGCTCTCTCTTTTTTATACTTCTACCACATAATTGCTTACTCTGTGCCTGTACCCCATCTGTTAAAATTGCTGGAGAAAAACAAATGACTATACTAACTGGCTTCATGTGAAACTCACTACCACACATCTCCAATAGACTCTCAAAATCAGCTAACCACTGTTACACTTGCCACTCTCCAAGCTCACCACTGTCACATCATTCTCTTTATCAAACCTCTTTTGCCTTTCCTTTCAGGTGATGATCTTGCATAACACTTCACTGATGAAGTCAGAGCAAGGAGCAGAAAGTCCCTATTTATCCACCTCCAAACCTGCCTGCCACATCAGAACCTGTAGCTTCTGCTCTCCCAGCTGTTACTTAGAACAGAGTTGCTGTTTCTGTCAAAGGCCACCTCCTTCACTCGTGCCCTGGATCTCATCTCCTTCCATTTCTTTGGGATGCCTCCTTTTCCTGATTTCCATCAGCATAAAAACAGGCTTTATTATCAAACTAATGAATAGGCAAAACCTCTCAGGATCCCTTCTTTCAGCTCATGTGCCAGCAGAGTCACCATGATGGTGGTTATGAGAATGAGCTCTGGTGCCAGACTCCTTAGGTTCAAATTTTTCTTCTGTTGACCATCATTGTGACCCCGGGCAGGCGCCGCTGTTGAGTACAGAAGCCACTAGCTACACGAGGCATTAACATTTACGTTTATATTACTTAAAATTAAATAAAGTTACAAATTTTGTTCCTCATCGGGAGCGGTGAGTCAAGTGTGGCTTGTTACTCCCAGAAAGGACAACACAGATTCAGAACGGCTCCGTTGGTGCAGAAAGTTCTGTTGGATCCAGGCACATCCTTTTTCCAATTACATTCTATCATTTCACCATTTATTCTATCATAGTACTTGTGGCTTTGTAGATTTTGTGTTTAGCCACTAATTTGTTTATTGCCTGTTTGTTCTATTGGAACAGACAGTGGGAGCTCTGCGGGAGCAGGTTCTGCTTTGCAATTTGATTCCCAGTGCCTAGAACAGTGCCTGAGGCCCCTGAGTCACCAGCTATTTTCCATTAAAGAGCTCTGGCTGATAAGACATTAAAGAGCTCTGGCAGAGGGTCTAGAGATGCTTTCCCATGGGTAGCATACTCTATTCTCATTCCTTCATTGTGATGAGCTATTGGCTGAGATACGTGGACAGTGAGGAACACAGTGATTAGTAATATTTCGAGAGTGGTGTACTTGAGGATAAAGCAACTTTCCTGAGACTGGAAGGCTGGGCTCTTGTCTTCATATGCTGCATCAGCTGTGGGATATTATGAACCAGCGCAAGGCCTGATTAGAGTATTTGAAAATTTAAAAATTAAAGAACACATGTGAACAATTGTTTGGGCACCACAGACAGTTGTGTGTGGGTTGAGATGCTTTGAAGTAGGCTGCCTCACATTCTTGAGAACGTTCATTACAGCGCTGCTTATGGTAGCAAACAATTGGAAACCACTTAAATGTTCATCAATATGGGATAAATAAATACTTTATGGTACAGTAATACAGTGGAGCACTGAAATGACTAAACTCTATTTCCATCACATCAGAGTGAATGGATCTCAGAAATCTAATGAGTTGAAAAGAGAAGTTAGTTAATGAATAAACATGTAATAAACATTCACATGAAATTTAAAAGCAAAAAGTAGCAATCTGTGCTTACCTTCATAAATAAAAACATTGATAAGGACCAATGATACCGCTAATGAAGGAAGATAGAGAATGGGATCAGAGAGAGGTAAATAGACCTTAATGGCATTTGCAAAGTTTTATTTCCTTAAAAGATTTGGAATACACATGATGATATATTAACATTTAAAAAGTCAATATGTTTTTTGTTATCCTTTAGAGTTCTCTATATATTTGAAACATTTTATAATTAAAAAAATGAAAAAACAAAAGAAGCCATGTCAATATGAAGGGATGACATGTCACATTCAATTGATAATATTTCTTGAGAACTGACTGTGTGTGTCATTGTGCTGGTTATTGAGGGTGTCAGAGAAGTTACACAGGACGTGGGTCTTGCTTCCTAGGATCAAGCCTGCTTCCTTGGTTGAAATAATAATGCATCCTTATCTTAAGCACTGAAGTCATGGGAGGGAGCATAGAAAGATGGATCAAAATGAGGAGTAGAATGAAGGCCTATGGAAGCTTGGAAATTGAATCCCTGGAGGAAGCAGAGAAAACCGACTGGAGGTTGGGTCCCTTGCAAGGTGAATTTAGATAGACAGAGGGAAATGAACTGTATTCCAAGCTAGGGAAGCGTCTTAAGTGTAGGTTTGAAAGGGATTAGTAAAAACCATCCTGTAGAAGTGTTTTTGTTTCGATAGAAAATGAAATAGTGGGATCCTGAGATTTTTAATATCAGATCTAAAGATGTGAACCAAAACCAGTGGGGAAGTAGGGAACCACTGACAGCCGTGAGGGGATTGGAGGGATGTGGTTGGTTTGATTTCTTTGGCTATTAATCTGATTGTAATGTGCAGGGTGTACCGGAAAAAAAGGAAGACGAGACATAAGGAGCTCAGCAGTCATAAGACGAGGACGTCGAGTGAGCTGGTAGTGATAGTGGTGGGGAAAAGAAGGAACTAACAGGGTGGATATTATTTGCCACATTTCACAATGTGCCACAGAAGGAGTTTTAATTTGTCCAAAGACCTCATTAGCTATTAAGTGCCAGGGTCTAGAATCAAATCTAGTTTTTTTTTTCCTCCAAAGTTTTTATATTGAGATTTTGAAAAATGGATCAAAAGGACTTGAGAAACAATTGGGTTTAGAAGATGAAAGAGAAAAAAGGGATTTAAAAAAATGAATTTTTGATTACCAGTAAAGTGCTTGATGGAAACTGAGAGTTTGCAAGGGTCAGCTGGTTTGGAGAACACAATGAATTCAGTGTGGAAAATGGATGGCGGGCCCTCCCAGTGCAGATGGTGTGTAGACTGTTGTTGAAGGTTCTGGTGGTTTAAACTCTCAGATGTAGAGTGTTGCAAGTCATCAGCACTAAATGGGAACTCAATTCTGAAGATGACAGTTCCCAGAAAGAATGAGTGGAAAGAAAGAGGAGAGCAGAATGGCATGAGGAATGTCCACCACCTACAACTTTTCACCTGGCAAAATAAAAGCGCCAATAAAGAATGTAATAGAGGAACAATTAGATGGAGGAGAAAAACAAGGCCCCTGGTTGGTTGGTTGAAGGGAATTTTAGGAAGAAGTGGGTGGTTGAATATGTCAAATACAATAGTGTTGGTTAAACAGAGTGCCCAGGGGCACTGGTTGGTTATAATAGTTTGTGACTTTACTCCAAAACCAATGGGATTAAGAAGAGGTCTAGAAAGTATAGTTCCTAGACTTTCATTTTTCATAGTTCAAAAAATATTTGGGAGAAATAAGTAAAACCATTGAAACATCACAATCTCTTCTCAGTCTCATTTTCATACAAGAAAGACAATTCCTCATACATTTAGAAAGTCATAATGGCAGGCTAGAGAGTGATTCATCTTCAGGGCAGCATTTTTTAATGTGAACTGATGCCATTGTAGCCCGGACTGGAGCAGATAGATCTGAGAAGTGCCATTTGGGAACCATTGGATCAACATATGTGGTGCTGTTCCTTCTGAGTCACACTCCCAGTAAATCTGGTTATTGGTTCTTGTGTATGTGTGCCTGTGTTTACTTTTCAAGCTAGTTTTTATTAATAAAACCTCTTTCTTGAGAGCTCCAAAGAGGAAGTTTTGGTATGTTTAGTGGATACTTATATACCTAATTGAAGCTGATTAGAACTGAATGTACTTTGTCAAGGATTTTTTTGGTTTTGTTTATTTGTTTGTTTGTTTTTCTGGTGCTGGGGATTGACCCCAGGGCCTCACACATGCTGAGCAGGCACTCTACCACTGAGCTGCATTCCCAGCAATAACTCATGAGCATACTTGGGAAATATTCTTAGTGGTGAGACCCAGCACTTGTGTTGAGGAGAAAAGGACAGGAGAAGTAGTTAACAGTTTGCTCCATGAATTTACAGTTGAATTATCATACATGGCCGGGAGGAAAACCATAGATTATTTATTCCTTGACATTTCAGGGTATGTTCAATTTCCTACAGGAATCCAGGAATCTGGTCATTTTCTAGTCCTGATTATCTGATTGTATGTAAAAACAACCTTAATTGTACAAGGTTGCTCCTGGCACACAGTAAGTTTCTACCTTTTTCTATTTGTGTCTGCCTGACCCAAAAGAAATGAAGTACTAGAAGAAGAGCAGGGCTTCATCACCAGAGCCATAGGCACTGAGAAACTCAAAATGGAGTAGACCTCAAGGAATGGGGCTGGTTTGGAGCCAGATCAGTTTTAGAAATAAAATAAAAATAAAAAGGTAATAACTGTGCTGTGACCCATTGAAGTACAGCTCAGTTGGGATGTTTACATACAGAACCTGCATAAAAGCATTTTTTTTTTTTTTTACTGGTTCAAGAAAGAATAAGAGTCAAATTGTGCAGGCTCAACTAAACAACAACAAAAATGTATTATGCCTTAAAATTTGTTTTGGTTTTTTAAAATAAATAACTCTTAGGCAGACACTGAAATTAACAGATTTCAGTGCCAGAAAAGATTACAATTTCCTACCTACTCACCACAAAATATTATCCTTTATCTCTAGTATATGTTTCTATTGGTTCTGCAATTATGTTTGGTAACCATTTTTATTTTCCACCAACTGTTCTCTTAAATTTGAAAATACTGGCTTTGGTCAAATTTTTTCTTATGTGTGTTCTATAAAAATGGATATTTTTGATTTTTTTGATGTTTCTGAATTAGGGGAAAAATTTCTACAGATCAAAATAACACTATGATAATGTTAATGAAACCACAGGATGAAAGATGCTTCCTCAGAAAGAGCTCTCTGTCACCACACAGCATCCAAAGAAAAACCCACTGTCACCACTTTTAAAGCATATCTTAAAAGGCACTACTCAATCACCTCTTCTTTTAATTGTACAAGTTGAAATAGAAATGTACACATAAGATCCATGTACAACTTAATGAATAATTATAACTCAACTATCCAGGTAACCACCATTCAGATTAAGAAATCACACTTGTCAGAACCAAGAAAGTTCTCACCTCGTTTACTAATCACATCCCCATCATTCTCTCTAGAGATAACAGGTGTCTTAAAATTTTAAATGACAATTCCTTGCTTTTAAAATAGTTATACTGCCTATATATGCATCTCTGAACAGTTAGCTTACTTTTTTTTCTGTTTTTGAATTCCTTAATCTTCTGATTCTTTTGAATTCTTTTTTTTTTTTTTTTCCCCTGGGGATTGAACTCAGGGGCACTCAACCACTGTGCCACATCCTCAGCTCTATTTTGGATTTTACTTAGAGACAGGGTCTCACTGAGTTGCTTAGCACCTCACTTTTGCTGAGGCCGGCTTTGAACGCATGATCCTCCTACCTGAACCTCCTGAGTGGCTGGGATTACAGGTGTGCACCACCATGACTGGCCTTTTCAATCCTTAATCTTCTGTTAGTTTGGGAAAATTCTGAGCCATTATCTCCAAATATTACTTGTACTCCATTCTCTCCTTGTTCTTGTTCTGAACTATAATTATACTTACATTATACCTTTGTGCTGCTTCCCACATGTGTCTTACACTATTTTGTATATTTTCAACTCCTGTTTCTCCATTTGTCATTCTGGATTTTTTTCCCGATTTATCTTCCAGTTCATCACTTTTGTCTTTTTTTAAAAATATTTTTTAGTGTTGATGGACCTTTATTTTATTCATTTATGTATATGTGGTGCTGAGAATTGAACCCAGTGCCTCACACATGTGAGGCAAGCACTCTACCACTGAGCCACAACCCCAGCTCCATCACTTTTCTCTTTAGCTATATCTAATTTGCTTTTTTTTTTTTTTTTTTTTGGTGAGGGGGGCAGTACCAGGGATTGAATTCGGTGATACTAAACCACTGAGCCACATCCCTAGCCCTATTTTGTATTTTATTAGAGTCAGGGTCTCACTGAGTTGCTTAGTGCCTCCCTAAATGCTGAAGCTGGTTTTGAACTTTCCTGCTTCTGTCTTCCGAGCCACTGAGATGTAGGTGTGCGTCACCACGCTGGGCCCCTCTAATTTGCTTTTAAATACACCCATTGATTTCTTAATTTTAATTCTAGACTTCCTATTGATTCTCTAAAAGTCATTCTCTAACCTCCTGCTGAAATCCTCTGTCTTGTCATCTAATTTCTTGAACACATTAATTGTAATTATTTAAAAATCCATATTTGATAACTTCAGTATCAGGATTGCTGGTAGGTCTGTTTCTAGTTGTGCTTGTTTTTCCTCTAGGATTTTGCAAACCCCTCCCCTTTTCTTTTTACAAATTTTCCAGTTTTGATTGGGTTCTTTCTGGCATGGTGTGCAGAAAAATACAAGAATTATTTAGGCTTTGAATGATTTTTATTTTCTTCCAGAGAGGATGTACTGTTCCTTCTGTCAGTTCAGCAAGAAACTGATTAATTTGATTTGAATAAATATCCAGCTATTTGAAAACTGGGCTTCAGTCCTTGTTAGAGTTCTATTTTAGTTTACCCTTATTCCTGAAGGGAAACCATTGGCAGTTCCAAGCCTGGGGTGTCTGCCAGAGCCTCATCTCCCCTGCAGCTCTGAACTCCAGTCCCCAAGACCTGTGGATTCTGCCCAGCTTCAGGGCTGGAGCCACCACTTGAGGATTAGCTTCTCAGTCTCTGAGCTATTATTTTCAAGTCAGTCTGTGCCTTGAGGGCAAAAGCAATGTTAAACTTTGGGCTCAGTTCTCCAGGTTACCTCTCTCTCTGAATCTTGGCTAAGTTCCTTGGAGAGTTTCAAAACTTAAAAACTATATATTTATTTTTAGACTTTTCTGGTTGTTCTCAGTGGGATAGTAGCTACCTCATCTGTCTTGTGATCCTCCTGCCTCAGCCTCCTGCATAGCAGAGAGTATGTGTGTACCATTGTGCCTGGCTTATTGACTCATTCTTACACAGTATATAGGTGCCCATCTCCAGGTAATGGCATTTTGGTGTAATTCTTGAACTGTGGGGGATGTGACTCTTCAACTTTATTAGCTTTTATTTCAACTTACACTTACTCCAGCAATGAATGAACATTTCTATTGCTCCACATTTTCACTAACAAACTTCCTTAATTTATGCCAATCTAGTTAGGCACAGATATTTTATAATTTCTATGTGACTCACAACTAGTGAGGGCGTTGGGTATCTTTGCATGTATCTAATGGCTTTCCTTATTTGTGCAGTGGTTGTTCAAATCCTTTGCATATTTTTTGTTGGATTATCTTATTTTCTTGTTTGTTAGTTTGCAACATTTCTTTATACATTCAATATAATGTCAGTTAGAGGTATGTGTGACTTTTCTTTTTATTCTTTTCATAGTGTCCTAGGTGAATGGAGGGGAGTAATTTTAGTGTAGTTGAATTCATTGGTGTTTGGTTTTATGCTTAATTCTCTCTTTATTAATAAATATGAGGTCATAAATATATTCTCCTATATGGCCTTCTAAAACTTTAGTCATTTCATTTTCATGAAATGAAAGATGTAAGTCTACCTGGAAACAAAAACCTAGGGGTTCAATTTCATTTTTTTAAAATATTTATTTTTAGTTGTAGTTGGACACAATACCTTTTTTTTCACTTATTTATGTTTATGTGGTGCTGAGGATGGAACCCAGGGTCTCACAAGTGCGAGGCGAGCGCTCTACCACTGAATCACAACCCAGCCCCCTCATTTTTTTAATTAAAAATTTTTTTGTGTGGATGTTGTCATTCTTTTTTAAAATTTTAATTGCTGATGGACCTTTATTTTATTCATTTGTTTATATGTGGTGCTGAGGATTGAACCCAGTGCCTCACACATGCCAGGCAAGCACTCCACCACTGAGCTACAGCCCAGCCCTAAGTGTTTTTTTTTTTTTTTTTTTTTTTGGGATGGATTTTTCTGCATCATTTGTTAAAGTCTCTTTTTCCACTGATTGATAATGTCATCTTTGTCATTTGTCACAGTACTTTATGTTCCATTTGTCGGTTTGTCCATCCTTAGACTAATATCACACTATGTATATTACTATGGATTTAAAACTAAATCTTGATGTCTTATAGGACAAGCTCACTACCTTTTCTCCTTATATTATTCTTGACTCTTTGCACTTACACCTAATTTTAGGATTAGATTGTCAAGGTTGACCAAAAAGATCAAAGCACACTTATTTTGGATGGTATTATATTGAATTACTGCTTCACAATGTTGAGTTTTTAAATGTATGAATACTATGTTTCTCTTATTGGCTTTCAGTAAGGTATCATAGTTTTTTACATAGAGGTCTTACAAATCTTTGATTTAGATTTATTCCATGGTATTCCTGTTAGTACCAATCATACTATTTTTTTTTGTTTCTACTGAGATTTTTCTCCTTTAATCTCAATAATGAATTATATGAATCAATTTTCTAAAGTTGAATCAGTCTTGAATTCCTGAATCAGTTTTCTAAAGGTAAACAAACTAGAATTCAGTCTCTAGATTAACCTGATAATTGATGGATTCATGATTTGCTAGTGATTTGTTTAGCATTTTTGCATCAATGTCCATAAGGAAGACTGGCTTGTAATTTTTCTTTTTTTGTATCTTCCTCATCAGGGTTTGGTAACAAGATTATGTTGGCTTCATAAAATAAGTTGAGGAGTGTCCTTATTTTTCTATTCTCTGGAAAGATATTTGTGAGATTATTTTTTCTTTTGAATGTTTGGCAGTTCCAGGTACCTCATAGTTCTAAATGTTTTCTACAAGTAATATAGGAAAGTATCTTCAAGTTGTCTAGGCCCCGTGATAGGCATCCACTAATCTACTTTCTGACTTTATAAATTTGACTATTCTTTTTTTCTTTGTAAGTAGAATCTTGTGATATGTTCCCCCCCCCCAACCCGCCCCAACCAACTTCTTTCACTTAGCATGGCCCTTACATAGTGAGCCAATTAATTTTGGTTCATTATAAATCACCCAGTATCAGGCTTTTTGTTATACCAGCACAAAACAGAGAAGACACTATGTGATTCAGCTAGTCTATTTCTGGGTATATAATCAAAAAATTGAAAACAGGGTTTCAAAGGGATATTTGTACTTTAACATTCATAACAGCATTATTCACAGTAGTTAAAAGGTGAAACTATCCAAATGTTTATCAACTGATAAATGAATAAACAAAATGTGGTGTATCCATAAAATGGACTACCTGTCTTAAAAAGGAAAGAAATCCTGACATTTGGTACAATATGGGAAACTTGACACCATTCTGCTAAGTGAAATAAGACAGTCACAAAAAGACAAATGTGCTCTCTGCTTTCTGAATGTCACATTTTTTTTTAATTAGAAACTTTTTTTTTTAATATTTATTTTTAGTTCTCGGCAGACACAACATCTTTGTTGGTATGTGGTGCTGAGGATCGAACCTGGGCCACACGCATGTCAGGCGAGCGCGGTACCGCTTGAGCCACATCCCCAGCCCCTGAATGTCACATTTTGAGCTGCTTTCCCCCACCCCTGACCCTTCCACCATAGTGTTCTGCCTCACCTAGGGCAGAGAGCAATGGAGTCAGCCTTCTGTAGACTGAGACCTCTGAAACCACAAGTGTCAAATATACTTTTCCTTGTCTTAAAAAAAACAACAAACAAACAAACAAACAAAAAAACAAGGCAGGCGCATGCCTGTAATCCCAGAGGCTTGGAAGTCTGAAAGAGGAAGGTCGTGAGTTCAAAGCCAGCCTCAGCAATTTAGCAAGGCCCCAGACAACTCAGTGAGACCCTGTCTCTAAATAAAATATAAAAAAGACTCGGGGATGTGTCTCAGTGGGTAAGTGTGTCTGGTTTCAATCCCTGGTACCAACACAAAAATAAAAACAAACAAAAAAGACAAATACTTCATAATTCTACTCATATGAGATATGTAGAGTAGTCAAAATACAGAGATAGATAGTGGAATGGTAATTGCCAAGAGCTGGAAAGAGAGGGAAATAGGGAGATATTATTTAATGGATATAGAGTTCAGTTTCAAAAGGTGAAGGTATGGAGAGGAGTGGTGGTGATGGCTGAACCACCTTATAAATGTACTGAATAGCACTGAACTGTATACTGAAAAATGGTTAAGGTGGTGAATTTTATGTTACATATACTTAGACACACACACACGCACACACACAGCACAAATCATGTTAAACCAGAGTACACAATCAATAACTGGCAGTGCTAAGATCTGGATCCAGGTAGACTTGTCTGATTCCCTGCACTTTCTCATCTCTTTGTCTTTACTTGAGCTGTCTCTGCCCAGATGTCATTCTCTGCCTGAACAGGTCTGGCCAGCTCCTCCTTTCCTTTAGGACTCTGGTAAAGCACTCCCTCCATAACTCCCTTCCTTACACTGGTTACATGTCTTCTTACTTCTATAATTGTGCTCACATTATTTTGGGATGTGATCATAAAATAATTTTATTCATATTTCTTTCAATGTATCTGTTCGATTTCTTCCCTGCCCCGAAATGAAACCACAGGCAATTCTGTTTTCTGATTATTTCAAGTAATGAATTGCTATCCAGGCCAAGGAACTGTATAGACACTTCTCAGAAGATGACATACAATCGATCAACAAATATATGAAAAAATGCTCAACATCTCTAGTAATTAGAGAAATGCAAATCAAAACTACTCTAAGATTTCATCTTACTTCAGTCAGAATGATAGTTATCAAGAGTACAAGCAACAATAAGTGTTGGTGAGGATTTAGGGGAAAAGGCACACTCATACACTGCTGGTGGGACTTCAAAGTGGTGCAACCAATGTGGAAAGTAGTATGCAGATTTCTTAGAAAACTTGGAATGGAACCACCTTTGACCCAGCTATCTCACTCCTTGGTTTATACCCAAAGGACTTAAAAACAGCATTCTACAGGGACACAGCCACATCAATGTTTATAGCAGCACAATTCACAATAGCTAAATTGTGGAACCAACCTAGATGTCCTTCAATAGATGAATGGATAAAGAAATTGTTGTATACATACACAATGAAATACTATTCAGCATTAAAAGAGAAGAAAATTATGGCATTTGCAGGTAAATGGTTGCAGTTAGAGAATATCATGCTAATGAAGTAAACCAGCCCCCCTCCCCCAAATCAAAGGCTGAATGTTTCCTCTGATAAGTGGATGCTGACCCATAATGGGGGTGGGCACGGGCAGAATGGAGGAACTTTGGATATGGGAAAGAGGGGGATGAGGAGGAGGTATGGGGGGAGGAATGATGGTGGAATGAGAGATATGGACATCATTACCTGGAGTACCTGTATGAAGACACAAATGGTGTGACTCTACTTTGTGTACAACCAGAGAAATGAAAAATTGTGTTCCACTTGTGTACTATGAACTGAAATACATTCTGCTGTCATGTATAACAAATTAGAACAAATAAATTAATTAAAAAAAGAAAAGTTATCTAGTCCCTGATTGTTTAAATAAATGGGTAATTATAATACCCACACAATAGTACAAAATTCTAACATCTTTAAAAAAATTCATCATAGCTATATTGAGGTATGATTTATATATCATAAAATTCATCTACTGTAAATATACAATTTAATGTTTAGTAAATTTATACGGTGCATATCCATCAACATAATCTAGTTTTAGAACATTTCTATCACCACGAAACACCTTCAACCCATTTGCAGTCAATCCTCTCTCCATCCTCTAGCTCTAGGCAACCACTATTTGCTCTCTGACTCTAATTTTGCTTTTTTCTAGAATTTTATTTTATATTCAGATTTTAATAGTTTCATTTGGCAAAGAGAAGCCTAAGAATTTTTTATTAAAAAAATATTTCCAGAGGGAACACCTTTTACCGTAAAATAAACTTGTGTGAGTTGGAAGGACAAATCTCAAATGTATATTTTTGACTTATATGCCAATTTTATAATTAGTACAAAAAAGATAGTTGTTGAAATATTTTAAAAATGTAAAAACCAGTCCAGGCAGCGTAGCTATACAATCTTGCTGTAAAAGTACTTATATCAGATTCTTGCCCAAAATATTTTTGCAATATACTAAAATTCCTTCAAGTCACTCTTCACTGACGGCTAGCTTTCCCATTTTCTATTGTCTCCATCCCATTTTCCTCCTTGAGATGTTGATACAACTCAGCTCTGGTATTGACAGAGTTCAAACATCTAGCAAACTCCTGATGTTTTCTGGAATTGGCCGTATTGATTCTATTACTCCACAAGGATAATAAGGACACTGGCCCTTTTGATTTTTCCACTTGGGGAGTTTCATCCATTTCAACAAGGGGCTTTTTGGTTTGGAGGTTCTGGGGAATCAGGTGAATCTTTTATAATCTCAGCTTCAGCCAATTCTTCTTTTCCACGTTCTAAGATTCCTTTCAATCTCTCTGAATCTTGCCAAGGTTTCTCCTGTTCATGATCTTTTACTGCTTTCTCTGATTTGTCCTCTTTGTCCTTCCTCTTTCTCTCTTTTTTTTTTCGATCTTCTTCTTCTAGGGGTTTGCTCCTACATGCCATCAAACATTCTAAGACTCTTTGATGTTTCTCCGAGTTATTGATATGAGGCTCTGACCAGGGTTTCTGATCCATTCCACATGATACAGTACTGTTCGTCTCTCTTAGGACCCTTTCCTCTGGTACCAACTGTGGAAATAGGTAGAGGATCATTTTTTCTTTCCAGATCAACTAAGTTGTATATATATATATTTTTTGACAGTTTAACACATCTTCTCTGTCAAAGATTCTTTCACAATAACACTGGCTAATGGAACTACCGCTTGCATGTTGAAAATGGTGGTTTGTGAAATTAATCATAGGCCATTAACAGGTGTGTTTTTCTAACTGATCTTTTGCTCCTTCCAAAGGGATCTCAAGACTTCCATCGATTTTATATCTGGGGTCTAGAAAAGGAGTTAATCTGTTTTCCCTCATAAATTCACCAAAATCTGCAATCCGGTAGTTTGAAACTCTTCCTCCACATCCTTCGCTAATTGAAGGTGGATCCTCTAGAATGGATCGAGAACTGCTAAGGACATGCAAAAAAATCTCTCCCCCAGGGCTACTAAGCATATGAGTAATGACTTTGGAACCCGACTTTTGTGGTTGTTCCAACAAAACAGAGCGACCATTTAGAAGAAAATTAGTAAGGCAGGAAGAAGGTCTGCTATTTACATCTAGGGTGAAATTCGACAAGCTCCAGTAGAATAGTGTAATTCAATGTTATTTGTCCTTGGTGTGCACCACTTTAAAGTTATCGTTTCTTTAAACGGGCCTTCTCTTCTGCTGCCACCTAAGCGGGTATCACCATTTTTCAGGAAATCTACATGTGCATCTTTGTGATGAAGTAGTGCCACATCATAATTGGCAGATGTGTTAGCATGTTGTTCTTCCTTCATTGGAATATTTGTAACAGTAGTTGAAGCCAAGTCAAAATGTTGCTGTACTAAAACATTCAATTTGGCAGCAAGATGCCGTCCTGCACGAACACTATGAACTTCACTGGTTAAAACTGGGGACAACTCTTTTTTTAGGACCATCAGATACAAGGCTGTCTTCACCAACTGGGTAGGTGTGGGTCAAGACCAACTCATATTTTTGTATCTGCATGAGATGATCTGAATTTGCAGCAAGCTTGTTATGTTCATGAATGGTTTCCTGGACACAGACCTCAAGCATTTGCACATGACTGTCACTTTTTGCATTAGTAATGGCAGATTATTCGTCCTCTATTTCCAACACGTTTTGCATGCTCCATGAGTAAAGTACGAGCCTCATGTTGGTATTCAGTAATTTTGTAAAGGTTTCCACTGCTGCAACAGGACCATGCAGAATACTGCAGCATTCTGGATCGGCCCAAGGATTAGGAGGCCCATGCTGCCATTAGTTCCTGTAAATTTTGGTCTTCTTGAGTCCAAGAATTTAAAACATGTGCTCCAGAGTCAGTCACAATGAAATTCACCAGCTTTTTAAAGGGAAATATATCATACATTATTCTACAATACTCCATGGAAGATTCTACTGAACAAGTCCACAATGATTTAGAGATTGGGGTCAGAGGGATGATTCCTTGGGTTCTATTCTTCACCAGCATATCAAACTCCACATGCTGTCAGCATGATTCTGCCATATAAGGGCAGTGATCCACAACAAATACTGTTTTATGAGATTCAGAAAAAATCTTCATTTTTAACTTTCGTGCCTGGTCCTGCAGTGAAAACGAACAGAGACTGTGCCTCTTTGGCAAAGACTGCTGGCTGGGAGGGTGGGAGAATCAACGCACAGTCAGGAGTATCTGGTACCAAAAACAGGGGACTACGCTTTGCTTTCCCCGCACATCTCCAGAACAACGGTCCTTCCCAGGCTTCCTAAATGCAGGAGTGCGCGTGTGCGCATGCACACACACACACACACACACACACACACCTAGAATTTTAATATAAACAAAATGTGTAGTGTTTGTGTCTGGCTTCTTTCACTTAGTATAATGTGTTTTGGGGTCATCCATTACTGTGGTTTGTGTCCCTCCAAAATTCCTTTGCTGGAACTTACAATCAAAGATGATAGTATTAAAAGTGGGGCCTTTAGGGAAGTGATAAAGCCATAAGGGCTCCACTCTGCTGAGTGGGATTAACACCCTTAAAAGGAGGCTTCACTAAAAAAGTTGACCTCACAGAAGCAGCAAGAACAGTGGTTGCCAGAGGCTGGGAAGCCAGGTGGGGGATGGAGAGAGGATGGTTAATGGGTGGGATGGAGAGAGGATGGTTAATGGGTGCCAGGATGTAGTTGGGCAGGACAAATAGCTTCTAATGTCCTATAGCACCGTAAGGTAACCATGATTGACAACATTTAATTGCATATTTCAGAATAGCTAGTAGAGAGGATTTTGAATGTTCCTAGCACAAAGAAATGATAAATGTTTGAGCTAACGGATATGCCAGTTACCGTGATCTGATCATTGCACATTGTACAAATGTATTAAAATATCACATTGTACTCCACAGATAAAATTATTGTTTCAAATAAAAATTTAAAAAATTTTAAAAATTAAATAAAAAGAATAACAACAAGGGGCTGGGACTGTAGCTCAATGGTAGAGCACTTGCCTTACGTGTGAGGTCCTGGGTTCGATCCTCAGTACCATATAAAAATAAATAAAGATATTGTGTCTATCTACAACTTAATAACAACAACAACAACAACAAGATGTTCCAGAGAACTACTAGATCTTTTTTTCTCTTCTATCATATGAGAACCCAATGCTCATCCCCTCTGGAGGCTGCAGCAATAAAATGTCATCTAGTAAGCAAAGAATGAGTCCTCCCCACACACCAGACTTGCTGGCACTGTCATCCTGGATCCTCTACCTCCGGAACTCTGAGAAATACATTTCTATGATTTATAAATTAGCCAGTCTATGGGGTTTTGCTGTAGCAGTAGGAATGCAGTGAGATACCTATGCAGTTGGATGTATCGGCACTTTTCTATTGCTTTATATTACTGAGTGGTACTCCATTGTAGCCCACATTGTGTTTATCCATTTACCAGATCATGGCCATTTAGATTATTTCCACTTCAGGGTTATTCTGAATAATGCTGATATTGTCACCTGTGTAAAATTCTTTGTATGGACATATCCCCCCACCTCCTGTCTTGGGTAGATACTTTGGAGTGATATTGTAAAGTTTAACTTTGTAAGAATCTGGTGAACTGTTTCCCAAAGCTGCTATACAGTTTTACAAGACCACCAGCAATGTAGGAGCATTTCCCCCACATCCTCGCCTCAATCGCTATTGTCTTTTTAACAGCCTTGTAATGAATGGTGGTTTTATTTGCATTTTTCTGGGATGAATGGTGGTGAGAATCTTTTCCTGTACTTATTAGGCAATGTGTATCTTTTCTGGTGGAATGTAATTTCAAATCATTTGTCATTAAAAAAATTTTTTTTAGTTGTCGATGGATCTTTATTTATTTACATGCGTTGCTGAGAATCAAACCCAGTGCCTCACACATGCTAGGCAAGAGCTCTACTACTGAGCTACAGTCCCAGCCCTGGATTCCCTTCTTATTGAATTATAAGAGGATACAGAGCACATGTACATTCCAAGTGCTTATGCATCTTTTAATTTTATTTTTAAAATTTTTAGAATTTTAATTTGTTATATATGACAACAGAATGCATTACAATTCATATTACATATAGAGCAGCTTATTCATATTTTATCAGATACATGATTTTCAAATATTACCTCTCAACCTTTTCATTTTCTTAATGTTATCTTTCAATGAACAAAAGTTTATAATTTTGATGCAGCTCAATTTATTGCTTTTTCCCTTTATGGTTCATGCTTTTGATATGATATTTAAGAAACCGAGCCATGGTCAGAGGGTTAAGAAGAAAAGGAGGAAAAATAGTGTCATGGAACTCCAGGGATATAAAGTTTCAGGAAGAAGGGTCATAATCATTAGTGCCCAAGCCTGCTAGATTGAAAAAGGATGAGAGCAGCTAAAGGATCACTGGATTTGGAAATTAGTAGATTGATCTGACACTTTAAAAATGCCAGGCTATATACTGAGCATGACCTAATTTATAGTTTCAGTAAATTGGTAGAGATTAAATACGTTTCTTAAATTTTAGTATCAGGATTATCAACACATTTCTCCCTATTCCACAAAAAAAAATGTGGATCCAGAGAGTACAATGAAGGATTTAGAGATAGGAAATTGTTCCCAAACTTGAGTTCTTCATCTTTTTAGTTATGGGTAAGTCACTTCCCTTTTCTGAACCTCTTATTTTGTTTGTAAACTAGGAATTATCTTTACTGATTTGCAGGTGGAGCTGTGGTAAGAGGCAGTGTGTGGAAAGACCCCACAGTGCATGCTCCACAATGGAAGCTGTAATTCCTAGTTGTCATAATCAGGTAAAGATCTGAAAGTATTTCGTGAACTGTTATATGCTAATATATTCTGTTACACTAATACATTCCATAGAGCATAGAATATATAAAGAGCAAAGAACTACTTAGTACTTTGTAATCATAATATACACTGTAATATGTTGTCCTACTTAAATCCTATTTAGAATTAAAGAATGCTAAAAATTTTGCTCATAAATAAAGGACTTTAATTTTTCTCATTTCCTGTCATCCAAAAGATGTAACTAATGCTCCTTTTCTAGTAGCTTTATAGAGATATGATTCACATACCATACAATTCACCCATCTGAAGTGAACAATTCAATAGTTTTTAATATACTCAGAGTTATGCAGCCATTAACACAGTCAATTTTATTTTATTTTTTCTTTAATTTTTATTGTTGGTTGTTCAAAACATTACATAGTTCTTGATATATCATATTTCACACTTTGATTCAAGTGGGTTATGAACTCCCATTTTTACCCCGTATACAGATTGCAGCATCACATCAGTTACACAGCCACTGTTTTACATATTGCTATACTAGTGTCTGTTGTATTCTGCTGCCTTTCCTATCTTCTACTATCCCCCATCCCCTCCCCTCCCATCTTCTCTCTCTCTACCCCATCTACTGTAATTCATTTCTCCCCCCCTTTTTTCCCCTTTCCCCTCACTTCCTCTTGTATGTAATTTTGTATAACCATGAGGGTTTCCTTCCATTTCCATGCAATTTCCCTTCTCTTTCCTTTTCCCTCCCACCTCTCACCCCTGTTTAATGTTAATCTTCTTCTCATGCTCTTCCTCCCAACTCTGTTCTTAGTTACTCTCCTTATATCAAAGAAAACATTTGGCATTTGTTTTTTTAGGGATTGGCTAGCTTCACTTAGCATAATCTGCTCTAATGCCATCCATTTCCCTGCAAATTCTATGATTTTGTCATTTTTTAATGCAGAGTAATACTCCATTGTGTATAAATGCCACATTTTTTTTATCCATTCATCTATTGAAGGGCATCTAGGTTGGTTCCACAGTCTTGCTATTGTGAATTGTGCTGCTATGAACATCGATGTAGCAGTGTCTCTGTAGCATGCTCTCTTTAGGTCTTTAGAGAATAGACAGAGAAGGGCAGTAGCTGGGTCAAATGATGGTTCCATTCCCAGCTTTCCAAGAAATCTCCATACTGCTTTCCAAATTGGCTGCACCAATTTGCAGTCCCACCAGCAATGTACAAGTGTACCCTTTTCCCCACATCTTCGCCAGCACTTGTTGTTGTTTGACTTCCTAATGGCTGCCAATCTTACTGGAGTGAGATGGTATCTTAGGGTGGTTTTGATTTGCATTTTTCTGACTGCTAGCGATGGTGAGCATTTTTTCATGTACTTATTGATTGATTGTATGTCCTCCTCTGAGAAGTGTCTGTTCAGGTCCTGGGCCCATTTGTTGATTGGGTTATTCGTTTTCTTATTGTTTAATTTTTTTGAGTTCTTTGTATACTCTGGATATTAGAACTGTATCTGAAGTGTGAGGAGTAAAGATTTGTTCCCAGGATGTAGGCTCCTTATTTACCTCTCTTATTGTTTCTTTTGCTGAGAAAAAACTTTTTAGTTTGAGTAAGTCCCATTTGTTGATTCTAGATGTTAACTCTTGTGCTATGGGTGTCCTATTGAGGAATTTGGAGCCCAACCCCACAGTATGTAGATCATAGCCAACTTTTTCTTGTATCAGCCATCGTGTCTCTGATTTGATATCAAGCTCCTTGATCCATTTTGAGTTAACTTTTGTGCATGGTGAGAGAAAGGGATTCAGTTTCATTTTGTTGCATATGGATTTCCAGTTTTCCCAGCACCATTTGTTGAAGATGCTATCCTTCCTCCATTTCATGCTTTTAGCCCCTTTATCAAATATAAGATAATTGTAGTTTTGTGGATTGTTTTCTGTGTCCTCTATTCTGTACCATTGGTCCACCCGCCTGTTTTGGTACCAGTACCATGCTGGTTTTGTTACTATTGCTCTGTAGTATAGTTTGAGGTCTGGTATTGCTATACCGCCTGATTCACACTTCCTGCTTAGAGTTGTTTTTGCTATTCTGGGTCTTTTATTTTTCCATATGAATTTCATAATTGCTTTATCTATTTCTACAACACACAGTCAATTTTAGAACATTTTCACCACCTCAAAAATAAACTGTGTAGTCATTAGTAGACTCTCCATTATCCCACCAAGTCCCCTATCCCTAACTGGTAATGAATCTACTTTTTTACTTCTATAGATTTGCCTATTCTGGATATTTCATACAAATGGAATCATATAGAATATGATCGTTTGTGACTGGCTTCCATCATCAAAGGAAACTAGAGCCAGACATTATTAAAACTGTAAAAAGAGCTACACCCCCAGCTATTTTTATTTTAAAATTTGAGACAGGGTCTCACTAAGTTGTTGAGGATCTTGCTAAGTTGCTGAGGCTGGCCTTGGACATGCAATCCTCAGCCTCCCCAGTTGCTAGAATTATGGGCATGCTGTGTGTCCGGATGTAAAAAAAAAGATTTTATTCAGGAACTATTGCAGTATGGGGAAAGACACTTCAGTATAAAACTGGGCTTAATTCCAAATATGACGAGGGCAAATGAGAATTTATAGCCTAGCAGCAGGTTTAGGGAGGCAGATAGATAGTCAGTTGCTAAGATGAGACATCAAGGGTGACAGAGGGTTCTTGCTAAACTTGTCTAACAGCTGATGGTGATTCTTCTCCTCCTGCTTCTCTTCTTCCCCTTCCTCCTCCTCCTCCTCCTCCTCCTCCTCCTCCTCCTCCTCCTCCTCTCTTCTTCCCCTTCCTCCTCCTCCTCCACCTTCTCCTTCCACTCCATCTCCCTCTTTTCTTGCTGCTGTGGACTGAGTTCAGAGCTCATACTCTACCACTGAGCTCTAGGCCAGCCCTAACAGAATTCTTATTGAAGACAGGGAAATCAGACATCACTAAGGGGATGATGGAGGATGAACTATTTGATCAGGTACAAAGGATAACATATTGATTTGATCATATTTGGCTGTGTGAGAGAGATCCTGTTAGACTGATTTAGCAGGATTCTTGCTAAAATTGGTCTATGTGGGCCTGAGGACAAGGCTCAAGGATGAGGCCTAGTGGAGGAAAGGGCTTAGAGGATCCTGACTAAAGTTTACCAAGGAGACTTTGTTACTTCTTTCAAGCTCCATCCATAGTATGTTACTTCATTCCTTTTTATCGATGCATAATAAATGTCCTACTGTATGGATAGATCAGATTTTATTTATCCACTATTTGTCCAGTGAATGGGCATTCAGGTTGCTTCCACTTTTTTGCTATTAGGAATGATGCTGCTATTAAGATTTTCGTACAAGTTTTCACTTCTCTTGGGTATATATCTAAGAATGGATTTGTTGGGTCATAGGGTAGTTTTGAGGAACTACCAGACTGTTTTCCAAAAAGGCTGCAACATTTTACAATGTCATCAGCAGTGAATGAGGATTCTAATTTCTCCACATTCTTCCCAACACTTATTATCATTATTCGTAGTACTAGGTATTGAACCCAGGGGCCCATACATCCTAGGCTGAGCTATACCCCCAGCCCTGCCCAATATTTTTTATCTGTCTTTTTCTTTATTAGAGCATTATAGTTACACATAGTAGTTGAGTTCATTTTGACAAAATCATACATGTAAGGAATTTGGTTCAATCCCCATTCCCCTCCCCCATTTCCTTCTGTTCCCTCCATCTATTTTCCTTCTTCTACTCTCCTGATCTCCCTTTCACTCCTTTGTTTATTTTTGATTGGTACTTTCCACATATACACAAAGGTGAAATTCCCTTTGGTACATTTATATATACATATAACATGATTTTGTTAAATTCATTTAAATTTTCTCCCTTTTCCCATCCTTCCACCATCCCTATTGTTTTCCACCTACTCCACTGATCTTCTCTGTGTATTTATGATACCCAATCTTGCCCCCCTGTCCCGCCTTGTTTCCATTATTTTGCTCTAGCTTCCACCTATGAGAGAAAACAGTTGACCTTTTCTTTTCTTTTCTTTTTTTTTTAAAGAGAGAGTGAGAGAGGAGAGAGAGAGAGAGAGAGAGAGAGAGAGAGAGAGAGAGAGAATTTTTAATATTTATTTTTTAGTTCTCGGCGGACACAACATCTTTGTTGGTGTGTGGTGCTGAGGATCGAACCTGGGCCACACGCATGCCAGGCGAGCGCGCTACCGCTTGAGCCACATCCCCAGCCCGACCTTTGATTTTCTGAGTCTGGCTTATTTCACTTAGTATGATGTTCTCTTTCTCCATCCATTTATTGGCAAATGCCATTATTTCATTCTTCTTTACAGCTGAGTAAAAATCCACCGTGTGTACATACCACGTGTCTTGATCCATTCTTCTGTTGATGGGCATCTGGGCTGATTCCATAATTTGGCTATTGTGAATCATGCTGCTTATTATTTGTCTTTCTGATTAGTGGGAATAAGTGTTGTCTCATTGTGGTTTGGATTTGCGTTTCCTCATGGCTACTGGTGTTGAACATTAACTAATATTCCTTTAATCCCAATGAACTATAGACAGGAACTGGGAGATTTAAAGGATAAAAAAACACAATTTGTAAATGGCCTATTAGCACGTTGCTGTTGGAGTCTGTTATCTCCACCTTTGGGGTCTTTCTGGGATGGGCACAATAAAGGCCAGTGAGTTTATTCATTTCCTTCAGCCCCTGTAATATCATCAATTTAGTTTCTGGGTCATTGTTTCTATTCTAATATGCATATTTGTCACAGGTCACTACATATTACATCCCTTATGCCCACCCAAAGTTATGAAAATGAAAAAGAAGAGAGTTAGATGTCCAGTGAGAGATTTTGTACAAATTTATAACTTGATTTGAAAACAGGTGTGATAATTTATAACTGTAGAAGTGTTGAATCATTGATCAAAAGCCCCTTTTCATGGTCACTGGTAAAGAAAGAAAATTCTTCTATTTGTGTAGATAGGATCAGTAAGTATTTTTTCAAAAAGCCGGATAGTAAATACATGTAGCTTTGTGAGTCATGGAGTTTCTGTTTCAGTTACTCAACTCTGCATTTGTAATGCAAAAGCAGCCTTGACAGCACATAAACAGATGGGTGTGGTAGTGTTCCAATAAAACTTTATTTACAAAAACAGGTGTTGGGTTGGATTTGGCCCATAGGCTCTAGTTTGCTGATTCCTGGTGTAGAAGAAAGAGGAGAATCTTGGGAAGGTCTGTTTCTATAGCAACTTGAAAACAGACAAGAGAGGATGCTTTTTATTTTCCCACCACAGACATTTTACAAGTGGACTTGGCTTCTCACTACTCTGGGTGGGTCAACTAATTGATTTTGCAGAGGTTGTCTCTTTCTTTTTAAAAAAATGTTTATTTTTTTTCGTTGTAGTTGGACACAATACCTTTATTTTATTTATTTTTATGTGGTTCTGAGGATCGAACCCAAGACCTCGCACATGCTAGGCAAGCACTCTACCACTGAGCCACAACCCCATCCCTATCTCTTTCCTTTTTAAAAATGTGTGTGTTATTTTGTGTGTGCATGTGCATGTGCGTGTGTGTGTGTGGGTGTATATGTTTGTGTATTGCTAAGGTAGCATCTTTAAGGCATTTAAACTAGATCAGAAAAAATTTCAGAGTTACATTTAGGAACAATTTATTCTCATTATTGACTACATTTTAAAAATTCTGACATAAAAATATTTATTTAAATCATTCCATTATTGTATTAATTATTTTTGATCTATTTAAACTCTTTCATGTACTTTTCTTATTTCTATTGCAGTGAAAGAACTTGTAATATGGTATCAGTTATTGTTATAACTAGTAACCAGACAGACAACCATGGAAAAACTTTTTCAGATCTCATCTCTAAGTCTAGATTATGACTTTTGATGTCTTCTAAAACTCTCTTGAAGGACTTTAAAATTTTTTAGAAAAATTTTTTAATATTTATTTTTTAAGTTGTACACAACACTTTTATTTCACTTGTTTATTTTTGTATATGGTGCTGAGAATTGAACCCAGGGTCTCACACGTGCGAAGTGAGCACTCTACCGCTGAAACATTTTTTTGAGACTGGGTTTCACTGTGTTGCTGGACTGTCCTAAACTCCTGGGCTCATGCAATCCTCCTGCCTCAGCCTCCTGAGGAGCTGGAACTACAGGTGTGTGTCACTGTGGCATGCTCTAAGCAACTTAACTGAATCACAATTTAGAATAAAGCCAAGCACCATGGGAAGGGCATTTTGGTTTTAGAGGTCAGACAGGGGCATGGGCCAAGGAAGTGCTAAAAACACATCTGTGACAGTTGTAGACTCCTCCCCGGCTAGGTGACCCAACAGACTCCCCTTGGGTTTATGCTAGTCAAGATGTCTTTCTGTCACCTGCAGCTTAAATAGTCCCAGCTAATTCAGAGGACTATGTATTCACATGAGATTTGAAAGACCATGGTTGTGAACTTGGAGGACAGGGAGGGACTGGGGGTCTGTCAGAGGGAAGGGCACAAGGTACAGAATGTGGATGCATGTGAGAAAATTGCGTGACCTGGGAATGGTGAGGACTTTTCTTCTTGATGGAGACTTTTCTTGATGGAATAGAGGTAGGAGGAGAGGTTGGACCCAAAGAACAGCTCACAAAGGGCCTTTCAGGGTTTCTTTTATCTGGTAGACTGGGAGACGTTACAAAATTATGTGCAGGGGAGTAATGTGAGCAGATCTGTGGGCTAGGAGGATTGTTCTACAGGTGGCATAAAGCACCTAGAATGGAGCAGGGGCACCAGTTATGGTTGGTAGCCGTCACTTGGGTGAGGATGGTGAGAACTCCAGCTAGGACACTGACAGTAGGAATGAGGAGAAGGGAAAGTAAGGAAGGACGAGGAGGAGGAAGAGTTAGCAGTGATCAGAAGTGGCTGAAAGGAAGAATGAGAGAACAGGCTGGGATCCAGGTGACACCCAGTTTCTGGTTTGGGCAGCTGTATGGATGTCTGTGCTAATTATCAAGATAAGAAAGAAGGAATCTGGGGCTGGAGTTGTGGCTCAGTGATAAAGCGCTTGCCTCGCACATGTGAGCCACTGTGTTCGATCCTCAGCACCACATAAAAATAAATAAATAAAGATACTATGTTCATCCACAACTAAAAATATTAAAAAAAAAGAAATAAGGTATATCCTCACAGCACTGACGAAAGAAGGAAGGACAATGAGGCGTCGATGAGCTTAATTTTGGGTAGATTGAGGTACAGATGCATGGGGTGATGCAGATGGATTGTGCAGGAGCAATTGTATTATCAGATATAAATCACAGGAGGTGAGAATGCTCACAAAGGGTTTGTATGGTAAGAAGAGGTGCATTGCCATCTAAATTGTGGTTAGAAGGAGCAGGCAGAGAGGGGAGCGAAATAACCAGTGGGAATGTAAATAACCAAAGTCAAGGGGTGAAACTCTAAGGAGGCGTTAAAGGCATGTTATATGCCAGAGAGCGCAAGCTTTGTAAGGACTGAAAAGAGTGCACTGAAGTTACCCATAATGGATAATTGGCACACAAAACATTCTCAGGTGGCTACATAAAGGAAAGCCCAGACTGCAGAGTGTGGAAGAGGAGTGGGAGATGAGGGCTTCTGGGCAGTGAGTTTAGAATGCTCTTTGTGTTTCACTTTGAAGGACAACAGAAAAATTAGCCTAGAAATTAGGGGCACTCAGGCCTGGAAATGGGAGTTGTTCTTAATTTATGGAGAAGATGAGGCAAGTTCATGTGCTGTGTGTGTGTGTAGGGGAGGTCCCTGCAGAAAGAAAGAAGATAAAGAAAATAAAGAAGATAAAGAAAAGGAATAGTAATGGAGGAAAGACCAAAGGATGAAGTGGAGGATGGGATCCAGAAAATAGGTAAATGAATGAGCAATGGATGAGGTTATTGCCTTGGTACCTGTTTCTTGTCATATTATTGTATATTTGTACAGTAGGTAATGTGAGAATATGGTTACTATTACTACTATGGTTACTAATATTGTTACTATTATTATTACTATTATTGCAGTGTAGCTGCAAAGACAAACATGAAACAAGTATTAATCAGTGGTAAGCAATTGATAATGCATAAGAAACTATGAAAGTTTTGACAGGGATGGCCGAACATGGCACTCTTAGCCTTTTTTGTCCCTTCTTGACCTGTAACAAACAATAGGCGGGCGGCGGCGGTGCGGATGGCGGCGGCTGCTGAGCAGAGTCATATCCCCAGTACTGGACAGCAAGCTCACAAGGATTGAAACCTGTGTGTGTGTGTCCCAGCTGCTGCCATGTAGTACGTCATTCATATAGCAGGAGAGTATGTTAGACCATGACGCAAGAAAAGACCACTGACTCCAATTAAAATCAAATTAAAGCAAGCTTATTATTTCAACCGGCCGGGCTGCCTTGCCCATCAAAATCGTGGGAGCCAAGGACAGCGGCGAGGCTTCTTTGCAGCCCAGTTTTATAGCCCAAAAAGTTACACAAAAGGGGGTTACAGATAACAACACTCTGAGGAGCATAACACAAGTTTACATTTTTGCTGGCCCCGGCATCAGAATTTATGGAGATCTTAGAGACTCAGAGAGGGTCGTTATCCAGCCAGGGAAGGCCAGAATTTATGAGGCGTCACTAAGGTTTAGGAGCCCGCTTGGCGGCCGCGGCGCACGCGTGTGCGCGCGGAGGAGCTTGGAGCTCCGGACCCACCGCCCGCTGCCGCCGCCGCCCGCCTGTTCATCTCGTCCGGGTCGCCGCCGCGCCCGACCCGGACGTCCCGGCACCATGCGGAGGGATCACTAGGCAATGCCGAGCTGACATGGATCTGGGGCGAACAGCCTGGGCCTCTCAGAACACACACTGAGCCGGGATCGGCTGAATTCAAGCTCCCGTTCGCCTGCTTCCCGCAGACAAACAGCTGTGACTCAGCACTAATCCATCCGGCTGAAACAACTGGTCAGCCCTTCTCATCCTACGGAGGTAAATGCCTACCGAGCCTTCATAGGTAGTGGCCACAGGTTTGAAACGGGGCTTGGGAGAGACAGTAAGGACCCACCCGTTGCATTGGTCACCCGGCAAAGGGAAATGAACTGTCGCCATTTGCAAGAGATACCACCATGGCAGAGAACTGACATCATCAGACTGCGGTGGAGGAGATAACTTCATTGAAACCTGTGGCTACAGGTGTGTAATTCCCTAGCCTTCCCTCTCCACACATTGGGGAAACCTTAAGGGCCCCTCCCAGCTCTCCTGTAAGGGCCCCTCCCAGCTCTCCCGTGAGCACGATAGCCAGACCGAGGGAAGCAGAGGTGGCGCGGGACCCGCGGCGCGGAACTACCGCTCCCACCAGTGCTGACAGCTGAGGTCTTTTGCACCAGCTACCGGGGGCGTGGCTACTGGAGGGCAAGTAAAATTCACTGAGGATTCTCAGCCCTAAGCTCTACAAACTTAGGGTCTGAGGGAATGGCAAACTGGAAGAGTGTGCCCAGTCGTTCATGAAAACAGGGCTCCCGGGAGCAGCAGACCTGGCGTGTAGCCAGTATTGTGGTGAGCGGCACCTGTGAGAGGGGACTGGCTAGAGGAAAAGTGGGAAGTGACTAGACACAAGAGGAGGCCCTAGGCACTCAGGATTGGAGACTCGCCCAGTCTGGGAGGAGCTGCTGCACAGTGATTGGTTCCCGCGTATTGACAGGAGAAACTTGACCTGGTGGGCACAGCGCCACCTACTGGAAGAGAAGTTAATCAAACTCTAAGACGGCATTTATTAGTTTTTTTTTCTTTTCTCTTTTTTTTTTGATTTGGGTTTTTCTTTCATTTTCATTTTTCTTGTAGTTTTTTAAAAATTTTTTTACAATTTTTTTAAATTTTTTTTCTTCTAATTTTAATTTTAATTTTTTTATTATTTAAAAAAATTTTTTTTTCTTTTTTATTTCCTATTTTTTTCTTCTTTTGTCTTTTCATTTCTTTTCAATTATCTTATCCCCCCCCTTCCTTGAATTCTACCTGCTTACTCTCATTCTCTTTAGTGACTTCTTCCCTTCCCTTCTAATACCTTTCCTCCCAAGCATCTAATAAATTTATAGGAGTAAACAGTAACTCATCAGTCAAACAGAACAAGAAGTAACACGAGCAGCTTCAAAAAGCAAGGAAGAAAAGGAGTATAAACAATGCAGGACAGCCTAAATATTCAGGAGGACCTAGAGTCATCAGAAAAATGGTCATATAAAGAACTCAAGGAACACCTTAGACAGATGGAATGGAACCTTAAAGAGGATACAAGATAGCAAATTCAAGCAGCGAAAAAACACGTTGAGAATGAATTACATAAACAGATAAAAGAAGAAGTTAAGCATCTTTATCAGGAGATAGAGATTATAAAAAATAATCAAACAATAATTCTAGAAATGAAGGAAACGATAAACCAAATTAAAAACTCAATTGAGAGTATCACTAACAGAGTGGAGCAAGTAGAAGCCAGAATGTCAGATAATGAAGACAAAATATATCATCTTGAAAAGAGTCTAGCCAACTCAGAAAGGCTGGTAAAAAATCACGAGAAAAACATCCAAGAGTTATGGGATAACATAAAAAAACCAAACTTATGAGTCATCGGGATAGAAGAAGGTACAGAGATTCAAACCAAGGGAATGAGTAACCTGCTGAATGAAATAATTACAGAAAACTTTCCAGAAATAAAAAAGGAAACAGATATACAAATTGAAGATGCATACAGGACACCGAGCACACAAAATCACAGTAGAGCAACGCCAAGACACATTGTTATGAAGATATCCAATATACAGAACAAAGAGAAAATATTAAAAGCTACAAGAGAAAGGAGACAGATTACATTCAGGGGTAAACCCATAAGGTTAACAACGGATTGTTCATCACAGACACTGAAAGCAAGAAGGTCATGGAACAATGTATTTCAAACACTGAAAGACAATGGATGCCAACCAAGAATTCTGTATCCAGCAAAATTAAGCTTCAGGTATGAAAACGAAATAAAAATCTTTCATGATAAACAAAAGTTAAAAGAATTTTCAGCCAGAAAACCAGCATTGCAAAGCATTTTGAGCAAAACACTACATGAGGAAGAAATGAAAAACAATAACCAAAACCATCAGTGGGAAGTGCCTCAGTAAAGACAGAGGGCGAGGGGAAAGATAATCATGGAGAAACAAACTAAATTTTTTTAAAAAAGGATAAATAATCAAACATGGATGGAAGTACAAACCATATATCAATAGTAACTCTGAATGTTAATGGCTTAAACTCTCCAATAAAGCGACATAGGCTGGTATCATGGATTAAAAAAACAAATCCAACAATATGCTGCCTCCAGGAGACACATCTGATTGGAAAAGACATACACAGGCTGAAGGTGAAAGGATGGGAAAAAATATACCACGCACACAGTCCTCGTAAGCAAGCAGGGGTGGCCATCCTCATATCGAATAAAATCGACTTCAAGACTAAGTTAATCAAAAGGGATAAAGAAGGACATTATATACTGTTAAAAGGAACCACTCACCAACAAGACATAACAATTATCAATATTTATGCACCAAATAATGGTGCTGCGACATTCATAAAACAAATTCTCCTCAAGTTCAAGAACCAAATAGACCACAACACAATAATTATGGGTGACTTCAACACACCTCTCTCACCATTGGACAGATCCTCCAAACAAAAGTTGAATAAAGAAACTATAGAACTCAATATCACAATCAATAACCTAGACTTAACTGACATATATAGAATATTGATAGAATATATCAACCCCAAATGGATATACTTTTTTCTCAGCAGCACATGGATCCTTCTCAAAAATAGACCATATATTATGCCATAGGGCAACCCTCAGTAAATATAAAGGGGTGGAGATAATACCATGCATTTTATCTGATCATAATGGAATGAAACTGGAAATCAATGATAAAAGAAGAAGGAAAAATCCTACATCACATGGTAAATGAACAATATGTTACTGAATGATCAATGGGTTACAGAAGACATAAAGGAGGAAATCAAAAAATTCTTAGAGATAAATGAAAATACAGACACAACATATCGGAATCTATGGGACACAATGAAAGTAGTTTTAAGAGGAAAATTCATCGCCTGGTGGTCATTCCTCAAAAAAAGAAAAAACCAACAAATAAATGAGCTCACACTTCATCTCAAAGCCCTAGAAAAGGAAGAGCAAAACAACAGCAAATGTAGCAGAAGGCAAGAAATAATTAAAATCAGAGCGGAAATCAATGAAATTGAAACAAAAGAAACTATTGAAAAAATTAACAAAATTAAAAGTTGGTTCTTCGAAAAAATAAATGAGATCGACAGACCTTTAGCCATGCTAACGAAGAGAAGAAGAGAGAGAACTCAAATTACTAACATACGGGATGAAAAAGGCAATATCACAACAGATGCTACAGAAATACAGAAGACAATTAGAAATTATTTTGAAAACCTATATTCCAATAAAATAGAAGATAGTGAAGACATCGATAAATTTCTTAAGTCATATGATTTGCCCAGACTGAGTCAGGAGGATACACACAATTTGAACAGACCAATATCAATGGATGAAATTGAAGAAGCCATCAAAAGACTACCAACCAAGAAAAGCCCAGGACCGGATGGGTATACAGCGGAGTTTTACAAAACCTTTAAAGAAGAATTAATACCAATACTTTGCAAGTTATTTCAGGAAATAGAAAAAGAGGGAGCTCTTCCAAATTCATTCTATGAGGCCAACATCACCCTGATTCCGAAACCAGACAAAGACACCTCAAAGAAAGAAAACTACAGACCAATATCTCTAATGAACCTAGATGCAAAAATCCTCAATAAAATTCTGGCAAATCGAATACAAAAACACATCAAAAAAATTGTGCACCATGATCAAGTAGGTGTCATCCCTGGGATGCAAGGATGGTTCAATATACGGAAATCAATAAATGTTATTCACCACATCAATAGACTTAATGATAAGAACCATATGATTATCTCGATAGACGCAGAGAAAGCATTCGACAAAGTACAGCATCCCTTTATGTTCAAAACATTAGAAAAACTAGGGATAACAGGAACTTACCTTGACATTGTAAAAGCTATCTATGCTAAGCCTCAGGCTAGCATCATTCTGAATGGACAAAAGTTAAAGGCATTCCCTCTAAAATCTGGAACAAGACAGGGATGCCCTCTATCACCACTTCTATTCAATATAGTTCTCGAAACACTGGCCAGAGCAATTAGACAGATGAAAGAAATTAAAGGCATAAAAATTGGAAAAGAAGAACTTAAATTATCACTATTTGCAGATGACATGATTCTATACCTAGAAGACCCAAAAGGGTCTACAAAGAAACTACTAGAACTAATAAATGAATTCAGCAAAGTGGCAGGATATAAAATCAACACGCATAAATCAAAGGCATTTCTGTATATCAGCGACAAAACTTCTGAAACGGAAATGAGGAAAAACACTCCATTCATAATATCCTCCAAAAAAATAAAATACTTGGGAATCAACCTAACAAAAGAGGTGAAAGATTTATACAATGAAAACTACAGAACCCTAAAGAGAGAAGTAGAAGAAGATCTTAGAAGATGGAAAAATATACCCTGTTCATGGATAGGCAGAACTAACATCATCAAAATGGCGATATTACCAAAAGTTCTCTATAGGTTTAATGCAATGCCAATCAAAATCCCAACGGCATTTCTTGTAGAAATAGATAAAGCAATCATGAAATTCATATGGAAAAATAAAAGACCCAGAATAGCAAAAGCAATTCTAAACAGGAAGTGTGAATCAGGCGGTATAGCGATACCAGATTTCAAACTATATTACAGAGCAATAGTGACAAAAACAGCATGGTACTGGTACCAAAACAGGCGGGTGGACCAATGGTATAGAATAGAGGACACAGAGACTAATCCACAAAGTTACAACTATCTTATATTTGATAAAGGGGCTAAAAGCATGCAATGGAGGAAGGATAGCATCTTCAACAAATGGTGCTGGGAAAACTGGAAATCCATATGCAACAAAATGAAACTGAATCCCTTTCTCTTGCCATGCACAAAAGTTAACTCAAAATGGATCAAGGAGCTTGATATCAAATCAGAGACTCTGCATCTGATAGAAGAAAAAGTTGGCTCCGATCTACATATTGTGGGGTCGGGCTCCAAATTCCTTAATAGGACACCCATAGCAAAAGAGTTAATAACAAGAATCAACAAATGGGACTTACTTAAACTAAAAAGTTTTTTCTCAGCAAGAGAAACAATAAGAGAGGTAATTAGGGAGCCTACATCATGGGAACAAATTTTTACTCCTCACACTTCAGATAGAGCCCTAATATCCAGAGTATACAAAGAACTCAAAAAATTAGACAATAAGATAACAAATAACCCAATCAACAAATGGGCCAAGGACCTGAACAGACACTTCTCAGAGGAGGATATACAATCAATCAACAAGTACATGAAAAAATGCTCACCATCTCTAGCAGTCAGAGAAATGCAAATCAAAACCACCCTAAGATACCATCTCACTCCAGTAAGATTGGCAGCCACTATGAAGTCAAACAACAAGTGCTGGCGAGGATGTGGGGAAAAGGGTACACTTGTACATTGCTGGTGGGACTGCAAATTGGTGCGGCCAAGTTGGAAAGCAGTTTGGAGATTCCTGGGAAAGCTGGGAATGGAACCACCATTTGACCCTGCTATTGCCCTTCTCGGACTATTCCCTGAAGACCTTAAAAGAGCATGCTACAGGGATACTGCCACATCGATGTTCATAGCAGCACAATTCACAATAGCTAGACTGTGGAACCAACCCAGATGCCCTTCAATAGATGAATGGATAAACAAAATGTGGCATCTATACACAATGGAGTACTATGCAGCAATAAAAAATGACAAAATCATAGAATTTTCAGGGAAATGGATGGCACTAGAGCAGATTATGCTTAGTGAAGCTAGCCAATCCCTAAAAAACAAATACCAAATGTCTTCTTTGATATAATGAGAGCAACTATGAACAGAGCAGGGAGGAAGAGCAGGAAGGAAAGATTAACATTAAACAGAGACATGAGATGGGAGGGAAAGGGAGAGAAAAGGGAAATTGCATGGAAATGAAGGGAGACCCTCATTGCTATACAAAATTACATATAAGAGGTTGTGAGGGGAATGGGAAAATAAACAAGGAGAGAAATGAATTACAGTAGATGGGGTAGAGAGAGAAGATGGGAGGGGAGGGGAGGGGGTATAGTAGGGGATAGGAAAGGTAGCAGAATACAACAATTACTAATAGGGCATTATGTAAAATTGTGGATGTGTAAGCGACGTGATTCTGCAATCTGCATTTGGGGTAAAATTGGGGGTTCATAACCCACTTCAATCTAATGTATGAAATATGATATGTCAAGAGCTTTGTAATGTTGTGAACAACCAAAAAAAAAAACAATAATAATCATGGTGTCTTTTCTGTCCTCTCTCTTGGATTCAAAGGGCTTGCAGTAGCCTCTCAGAATTTGTGAAAATTGTCACTGTAGTTGAAAGCTATTTGCCACCCTTGATGTATGGTAAAAATGGCAAACACCATAAGAACTTTGAAGAACATTGTATTGTTTCCCAGAGTAAATTATAATGCTCTTCAAGGAAAAGGACAATATGTTCTATTTCTTTAGTAAAATCCACACCATTAAATCAGAGGCTCAATGAGGGCTTGTTGAATTGCATAACCTTAAAGGATCTTATGAGGAAATGTATGTTGACACATCATCATTTACAGCACTTTTGGAAATACTAAAGAATAGGCATAGTTTCTTTCTTTAAAAGAGCTTATATTCCAGCACAACAACTTTTTCTACCCCTGCAATTTAAATTCATTTTCTCTTGTGTTCTGTGCTCTTATGGAAAATGGAAAACAGCTGGTCAGCATTCTCTGCTAATACTTGTTAAATGCCTTCTTAAAAATAATCTTTAGCTTGAGGACATTATGCTAAGTGAAATAAGCCAGTCGCTAAGGGTCGAAAACTGTATAATTCCAGTGTTGTGTGTTTTTCAGAGATGGGAAGTTGAATAATGGTTTCCAGAGGTTTTGGGGGGAAGATGAAAAGTTGTCTCTCAATGGATACAAAGTTTCAATTTTTCAAGAGGAAAAGAATTCTGTGAATGGATGGTGGTGATGGTAGCACAACATGAATGCGCTTAATGCCCTGAATGGTGCACTTAAAAATTGTAAAGATGATTTTTAAAAACCCTTCATGCCTGTGGAGAGGCTTGTACCCTGTGGGGCTAGTGCAGAATCCCTCGCCTCACGAATTCATCTTCTACTGAATGGTTTGCCCTGTTACATTTGTTTTTCATCTTTGTGGCCCCTGTTTCCATTCTTCCTGCAACTTTGTTTCTCTTCTCTTCTCTGGACCATCTTCAAGTCTTCCACAAACCAGATGTACTTTTGGAAAGAGGGCCAAGCGAGTGGAGTGGGGGGGCCTCTCTGGTGTGCTAGGGCTTCTCAGGGCATTAGGTTGCTGTATTTGACACCAGCCTTGTGCTGCCTGTGGTTGGTCCTATTCTACAGATTTCTGTTCCTTCCAGCTATACCACAGGGGTGGGTGGGCAGGATGAGCTCTAATGGAATCACAACTCACCCTCATCCTTGGCCTTTTCATTGTATGTTAACTGTGTCATCAGTTTGAAGTTTCATAATAGAACATCATGGGTTTTTCAAAATCGTGAATTTAGTCCAAATGTAAAGCATCACACTTGTGGACTTGTTTTCTTATTTCCCCATCTCTTTTCTTCCCTCTTATTGGAATGTTTTTAAACATAAAATCCTTGCTTTTTGGTTAAGGCTTATGATTTCTCAGTAGAGCTCCTGCATATGACCGAGACTGTGTCTTAACAATGTGCTTTTTTAATCCTCTGGAAACATTTTGTTGAAAGCTTAATTTCCTAATTGATAATGTTCAAGAGACGTTATGGTTGCAGGTTTAACTGGGAATACCTTGTCAGCCTGACTTGGTTTTTAAATCTCTTTAATGCTCTTATTTCGAGAAAAGCCTTTGGGTGAAAACTTGGAAACTCAGATAGGAGTTCTTACCTGGTTACAGTTAGTGCTTGACTACTGTCCAGTTACCTTAAGAAAAAGAAATCAATCAGATGGCATGAAAAGGCCCATCCGTGAGGAGGGCAGGGGAGCAGTGTGGGAAGGATTTAGGTGGAATAATGGTATCTAAAGACTTATCTACCACCTAAAACCAAGCAAACAAACAAGAAACCAAACTTCCTAATCTGCTTTCTTAAATAAATAAATAAATAAATAAAGTGAAATTGATGCTGTGCTAGTTTGAAATTATACTTGTGACTATCTCACGTCTCTAACCACCAGGTTTGGAAGGCTCCCCATGCCATCTCCGAGCTATTTACCACCGAAGACTACTGCTGGTATGGTTGACGTGTGTGGCTGCACAACCTGTGGACTTACACCGTACTACGTGGTAGCTTCAGTCTTGGTAGACCCGTCACATCCCTGGATTTCAGTGACTTAGGATTCCTCCTGGCATTTACTCTTCAGGAGTGCTGAAAGATAACACTAGAGAAACTGAGGAAGAAGTCAGATATGGTATCTGGTGGGTCCAAGGTTTGCTCTGCATCAGAGAGGTCAGAGGCTACTCTTTCTGATTTATAGAAGATGATGTTGGTCTGGAGCTGGATACCATTCTGGCGCCATGCTGTCTGCTGGCCTTTCAGAGGGAATTCTGGCCTTCTTAATTTGGCTTCATATTTCTTGGATGACCCATGTGTTTTGGACAGTATACTGCCTGTGTGGCAGAGTTTCATGGTGCTGTTTAGCTCTGAGTTACCAGAAAGCATTGCTGGCCAAGCCCTCATGGTCTGGGTGCCTCTGTGACCATAGCCAGCCTCAGGCTTCAGTCCTTATTACCAAGCTGATGCACTAAATGGGCCTGGATTACTTGTTTGTCTTCTAGTCTGTATACACTCAACCCAACAGGGCAATTGCAGAGTGCCTTAACAATCTCAGTGGTCTAAGGAGAATGCTGCTTCTTGGTATCAGAAATGTACACATGTGGACCCCCAAGGGAGATGGAATAGCTTTTGTTAAATAAAATCAATTACAACCAAACATTGTTGTGCGGAAAGTTAGAAGAAGCACTACTTTTCACATATACAACTAGACAATGCTAAAAAGATTTTCTTCTGGCAAATGCATCATAGAGGTCCTCCTGAGGTTTCAGACACGATGTATGGAGATAAATGGGCCCTCAAAATATGTGTGAATAGATGTGTAACTATATATAACAGATGGGCAACTTTAATTAATAGCTCTGAATCAAATTCTGCAAACTGTGTTGAAAAATTTCATAAAGCCTGGATACTGTTTGACATTTTCCTCTACCTGCTAAAAAGTATCAATCCTATCACCCCAACTTTTTTTTCCTAAGGCTTTTTTTTTTTAAATACTTTTGTTTATGGGGCTGGGATTGTGGCTCAGTGGTAGAGTGCTTGCCTAGCATGTGTGAAGCACTGGGTTCGATCCTCAACACCACATAAAAATAAATAAAAATAAAGGTACTGTGTTCACCTACAACTAAAAAAATTAAAAATAAATAAATAAACAAATAAATAAACACTTTTTTTTAGTTGTTGATGGACCTTTGTTTTATTCATTTATCTATATGTGGTGCTGAGAATTGAACCCAGTGCCTCACACATGTGAGGCAAGTGTTCTACCACTTCACAACCCCAGCCCTCAAGGCTTTTTTAAAAAAATATTTTTTTTTTAGTTGCAGATGGACACCATATTTGCATTTTATTTATTTATTTTTATGTGGTGCTGAGGAATCGAACTCAGTGCCTCACACATGGGAGGCAAGCATTCTACCACTGAGCTACAGCCCCATCCCCTTTACCCCAACTTTTTTGTAGTCTGAAGCTACAGTATTTCTCAACCATTGAGATATAAAAACTAATCCAGGAAACATTTTCCTGGGAATTTAGAGAGGAAAGGAGTGTGACTTCCAGTCTCCATGGAACATTTAATAGAGATGGAAAGAAGACTGCACATCTCAACACTGCAGAAAAAAAGCAAAGTAGCTCTGAGAACCCCAGAGAGTAGAATTCAGCCCTAGCCCACACATGGAAACTGTCAGCTCCGAATGCAGTACTGTATGCAAATCACTAAGCTCAACCCTCTTGCAGGTCAAGGCCTATGGTGGTGTTTGTTTTCAGGAGGTTGTCCTAGAGTTTGACGCTGTTGGGGAGAAGGGATATAGGAACAGTTTGCTCTCAGCGTGGAGGTCACAGCTACTTAAGAGGTGTCAGCAAAACAAAGGACAGCTGTCCTGGGGAAACCCTGTGTATCAGTCGCAGTGTTGGAAGCGATTAGGACCCAAACAAATTCAAGAGAGCAGAGGAGAGTCAGAAATGGGACTTTTGTTTTGGTCCTTTTTGCTTCCAACACTGCGGATGGAAGGGACACTGGAAGAAAACATTTCAAACCACTAGAGTAAAGGGAGAGGTGAATGATTTCACAGAATAGTAAGCAGCCCTAGAAGGTCCATATAAAATCTGAGCGGAAGGCACATCTATCTGCTTTAGACTGGAGGACTGATGTCAATGTGATCCCCAAGAATTCACATAGTTTGATAGAGTGAGAAGAGGTAGTAGCCTGTTTGTTTTCAGTTTATTTCCTCCTTCAGGATAAACAAACCCCTTCCTTATATAGGCTATTTTAAAAATCAAAGAGAACAGCAGGAAGTTCAGGTGACAGGGAACAGTCAGGTATTGTATCTGACAGGCCTCCAGCCTCAGCAGGCCATCCTGGGTTCCATTACCCTAGTGTGTCACCCCCCCCCCCCCCCCCCCCCCCCCCCCCCGGTGCTGCTTCCCTGTTTGAAGTGGCTGGGCCCTTTGCCTACACCTGGAGGCTGATAAGACATACTCACTGTGCACTCTGATGGTCTTCCAAGGAAAACAGCCAAGAATGCTGTCGTGTTGAGGTACCGGAGTTGCTGACTGGCAGGGTCTCTAAAGAATCAACATGCCCACGTTTCTGCTTCCTCTCATGTTCCCAAGCTGTTTCTCAGGTCAAAACTAATAAAATTGATGTGTTTTTGTAAATTAACGAGTACAGACCCTCAGCTCATTCTTTAAATCCTGATGTGCCAAATTTAAAAACATTTCCCTCAGTTTAAGAAAATTACTCTGTGGACAGGATTTGCAGGAAGGGCATGCTTCAGAAAGAGGTTATAACTGTGTGTGTCTGTTCCTATGGATAATCCAATCGCTGTTTGTCCAGCTCAAGCCTCTACTTCTGAGATACTTCACCACTGATGGGCAGACTGGTTATGTCTGAGGCGGTATGGCAGAGAAAAATTGAACACGGAAAGTGCGGGTGTAAAAACGTCTGGCATTCAACACTACACATTTCCCCAAGATTTAGTTTTCTTCCTTTTGTTAGGGAAGAAAATTCAATATCAAAATTACTATTCTGAGTGGCCATAATTAAAGAGAAGAGAGCTCAAACTGCTCAGGCTTGTCATTTAGCAGAAGACACAGACCTCCCTCCCAGATAACTGTCTCACAAAGAACATCTGTGGGCTGCATTCTTACTTGAAGGATGTTGCTTTTCAGTCCTCTCTCTTAAATCTGCGTGTTTTGTGTTTTTGGATTGAGGAGAACACATTTATAAAAGTTTCTGTACTTCAGATTCAAGCAGATTTGCATCAAAGCATAAGCTTTATGTGCTGCTCAAGTTCCCTTCCCACTAGGTTGTATCCTATTATTTTGCATAATGTAATCACACTTCAGAGCAGCATTGATTCTGTAACAATTTCCTCTGGTTAATCAGAAACATCTCCTTTGAGATGGAGTAGGGAACGTTAGAAGTAGAACTACCTACTTTGGATGTTTGTGTGTACATGTGTATCCGTGTGTGTGTGTGTGTGTGTGTGTGTGTGTTTAAAACTATAATGTTTTTATGTAGGTTTCTTCATTTCTTTTTCTGGTTTGTCCTTTTGTTGGATATAATAGCCTCTAACAGCCAAATGGCTGAGTTTTGCCTAGTGGCTTACTGACTTCTCTTCTTTCTTGACTCTCAACATCAGCAGTTTCAGTCTGCCTTTTCTGTGTATCATTTAGTTGGTCAACTTGATTGTAAAGACATCCATCTTTGCATCCTGGTTCTGGGAGAGTTTTGATTTGAGTACAGAGGGAGCAAGTGAGGGAGTGGTCTGGTGCTTCCTGAGAGCCACATGCATCAGCGCCAACCAGCCCCTGCTCAGGTGGGCCATCTCTAATCCAGGGCTCATTTTTTTATGTCCCCTGCAAATATGCATAATCTTAGGCAAACAAATAGTTCTGCCAAGAAGGGCATCCAGCAGCTCCTCGAGACGGAGCAACAATTCTTGGCTCTTGGATCAGTAAAATTATCTATTTTCAAAACAACTCTTGAAAAAAAAAAAAGAAAAAGAAACCAACAAAGGGGATAGTGTTATTTATGTAACTTTTTTGTAAGGTTATAAAAGTTTTTTTTTCTCTCCGGGTACAAAATGGATATGGTACTCATTCCCAGGCCTAGAGAGGCTGTTTGTGAAAGCAGTGATATCTCTTGGGATTTTCTTTTGCTAATGATTTTAGCCTTTCTCCCTTGTGGGGGAATTTTTTCATTTCATTTTATTTTTTTTAAGTTCTGCTCTGAAAGTTCTTAGGTATGGTTGTTGGGAGCTGGAGAAATTGGGCTGTTTCTCTTTCTCCTGAGCTGTTTTCAGGGCCCATGAGGTGGCCAGGCAGGGGCAATCTAGCAGGGCAGTCATAGAAGTTTTTGTCATAGATGGGAGGAGGAGCAGGGCCCTTGCTTCAGTTATCCCTGGCTCTGCCTCTGGCCTCTTCATGCCCACCCTGACTCATTCAACCTGGGCTGAACACATTCCTCTTTCTGATTTCCTTTTTTCTTGTCACCTCTTGGCCATCAGTGCCTACTAGTAGTCTGTCAGTTGAAATTAGCATTACTGGAGCCCACCTCACAAGGGCAATATACAATGTGTGTGTGTGTGTGTGTGTGTGTGTGTGTGTGCGTGCGTGCGCGCGCGCTTTGTGTGCCCACAAGCTTGCAGGAGTAGAATTGAAGGACTTCATTACAGACTTCAATAAACCTTCCAAGTGAACCTCAAAATTGAAAAATCCACAAACAAGATAAAAAACCTTATGTGCCCAGAGGGCTAGTATAGAAAGAAAAGCAAAGATGAAAGAGAGCAAAGGGCACGCAGCCATGTTAAACAAGGAAGACCGAATACATTACCATGAAGGGATCTTTGTGGAGGGAAGAATGTCCACATAGTGAAAGGAGTATAAGGTGAACTTAAGGTCGAGCTTAGGTGGATCAGTGAATTCTCACCTCCAGTGACACAGCCTAGGGATGGGAGATGTGGGAGGTATATGTGGGGGTCTGTCTGCCACACTCAGAATTCTTTCCATCAAGACCCTCCCCAGAATGCTCTTCCTGGAATTATCTGCCTTGGAATGTCCCTCTCTTCAGATCTCATGTAGTTGCCTGGGGTCAGTGTGGATGGAAATAAGACTAAATAGTGATTTGAGTGGCAGATCAACTGTATCCATGGGGTATTTTGCTTGTGTTTTGCAGGAAGTAATTTTGCTCTTTAATCATTGGCTTTGCTAATTGTCAGCACCATGTTTCCATCTCAGACAGAGCCTGGTCTTGGGCCCCTTTAGCATGTGAGGGTTTTATTTCTCCATGTTTTTTGGCTTAGAGTTTTCAGAAACATCTTAACTTGTCTTATTTGCTCAGGGAGAATGTTCAGGACACCATGAGGAATAAAGATATAGGGCCAAGGATCATGCATTGGTTTAGATTTTCTGGCAAACATTCCAAATTTTGTTACTTCTGACCCCCTCCCCCCAACACATACACTTGAGGTGGGGTCTTGCTGCATTGACTAGGCCAATCTTGAACTCCTGGGCTCAAGTGATTCTTGCATCTTGGCCTTCCATCCACACTGACTCCAGCCTTCTGAGCAGATGGGACTCCAGGTGTGCATTACTGCGCCCTGCTTTTTGTTCCTTCTTTGGAATTTATGAATCCAGTTCTTAATTTTATTTTATTTTTAAAGTACATCTTGCTCCCAGGAAGCTTCTGCTTTGAGTCTAGAGAAGGGTACTTCTCATCACCATGCATTTATACCTACTAAATGTTGTGGTATATGGGAGGGTCCTGAGTGCCTGGTTCCTGTTGCCCTTGGATTTGGCACGGCTCTGCTGAAGGGGCGCTTGGGAGTGAGTGGGAGTGTCTCTGATGCAGATGGAAGAGCAGGACCTTTCAAGCAAAACAGTGCCCAAGCTGTGAGAGGGAGGAATTTGAGAGGACAAGGACCGTTCCTGAGTGATCAGAGCCAGCCTGGTGGTGGGGTGAGAGGTTAGAAAGACAGAGTAGGATTAGGTTTTGTGTGCCAAGTGGAGAGATCTGATTGTATCCTTCAAGTATTGGACATTCATCTTAATTAAAATTCTTAATCGGGGGGCTGGGGTTGTACAGCGCTCGCCTAGCATGTGCGAGGCGCTGGGTTCGAGCTTCAGCACCATATAAAAATAAATAAAATAGAGGTATTGTGTCCAACTACAATTGAAAAAATTTAAATAAATATATATGTATTATTTTTTTATATATTTAAAATTCTTAATCAGGGTCATGTTATGAGAGGAATAGTGAATATTTTTCACTCTTCTTGGCTATCCAGCGAAGAAATATACTGGAGAGTGGGTGGGGAACTTGCTTCCTGTGTCAGAGGAGTTCCCACTGTAGAATGCAGTCTGCTACACCACAGAAACTGACAGTGTGAAACACCCTCTTTCCCAGCCTCACTTGCAATTAAGAATGGGCACACGACCCAGGCTCTGCCAACTGGATGTCTCCACTCCAGACTTTGCACAGTGATGCAGTGAAGCAGGGACTCCAAGAAAAACCCATTTCTGGGTGGTCAGCTTCTGGACGCAGCAGGTGGCAGAGCCAGGGTCAAGTATCCAGGGGTTGAGTATCCCCAACACGATTTCGGGCACTGCTGCTGGCTGCATGAATTCCATACCTGTTTTTTTTTTTTTCTCTTTTCTTTTTTCTTTTTTTAGCCCTCTAAGAAATCATGGCTATTGGACTGGGGTTGTGAAGCGCTTACCTAACACACATGGGTTTGCTCTCCAGCACCACATTCAAAAACTAAATAAACAAAATAAAGATATTGTGTCCATAAAAAAAAAAAGAAAGAAAGAAATCATGGTTATTGAAGTCTATATAACTTACTGATGGCAAGACATATCTTTTAGTTTAGTTTACAGTTCAGTGAGTTTTGACAAATGTTTTCAGTTTTGTAACCACCACCATAACCTGTTGACTGTTTCCATCACTGCAAATGTCTCCTTGTGCCCCTTTGAAGCTGATCTCTTCTCCCAGTCCCTGGCAACCTCTGACCTGACATTTCGCCCTTATAGTTTTGTCTTTGCCAATACTCATATAAATAGGATCATAAAGAAGAAGACCTTTGTGTCTGACTTTTTTTCATTTTACATAATGCCTTTGATGCATTCATATTATCAGTTCATTTCTTTTTATGTTCAGTTGTTTAGCTATATGACAATTTGTTTATCCACTTACCAGTTGATGGACATTTGGTTTCTTTGCAGTTTGGGGCTATTATATATAAAGCTGCTATGATATTTACATATAAGTCCTTTGAGAAGACATATGTTTTTATTTTTCTTTGAATAAATACTAGGAGTGAGATCACTGGGTCTGATGGCATATGGTAAATGCATATTAAATGTTATAAGGAATTGCTAAACTATTTCCCAAAGGGGTTATATACCCTTTGTGTTCCTACCAGCAATGTATGAAGATTCCATTTTCTCTGCAGTTAACAGCATGTTAATTTTAGTCAGTGTAGTAGGTGTATAGTGAATCTCATGGTAGCTTTAATTTGCATTTCTCTAAGGGCTAAAATGTTGAACTACTTTTCATGTGCTAATTTGCATCCATTCATTCTCCTTGGTGAAGTGTATGTTTACATATTTTGCCCACATTTCTTATGTTGCAGATTTATTATTGATTTGAAAGGGTTCTTTATATATTCTAGGTCTGCACTTTTATCCTTTTTCCAGATATTTTTTCCAAGTCTGTGGCTTATCTTTTCACCTTTTTATTTTCTTAACATTACCATTCCAAGAACCAAAATTTTAATTAAGAGGTGTCATTTGTAAATTTTGTGATAGTTCATGTTTTTTTTTTTTTTTTGGTATTCTATTGAGGAAATTTTTGTGTAAGCTGAAGTCATAAAGATTTTCCTCTTATATTCCCTTCTAGGAAGGTTACAGTTTGGGGTCTATGTTTAGGTCTGTGATACATTTTGAATTAATTTTTGCACATGGTAAGGGTAAAGATTAAAATTTTTCTCTGTATGGAGTTTTGATGGATTATTTCAGCTCCATTGTTGAAAATAATTCTTCCACTATTGAAGTGTGATGACATCTTGGTTGAAAATCTATTAACTATATATGCTGGTATTTGTATTTGGACTATTTATTTTGTTACATTGTTATGCCAGCATCATGTGCTGTCTTGAAAATGGGTAATGTGAGTTCTCTTAGTTTTTCCTTTTAAAAATTGTTTTGGCTATTGTGGATTCCTTATGTTTTGGGGTGGGAGCACAGAGAATGGAACCCTGTGGGTGATTTGCCACTGAGCTACATCCCTATCCCTTTTTAAAAATTTTTGAGACAGAGTCTTGCTAAGTTGCTGAGGCTGGACTAGAATTTGTGATCCTTCTGCCTCAGGCTGGGAGTGGCAGGGATTACAGGAGTATGCCATCTGCCTGGCTCTTTACATTTTTATATAACTTTTAGAACTTATTTTTCATATTCTACAGTAGAACCTGCTGGGATTTTCATGGAGACTACACTAAATCTATAGATCAATTAGGGGGAAAATGTTATCATAATAGTATTAAATCCTCTAGTCCATAAACATACTTTACCTCTCTATTTTTTTTAAGATCGTTGACTTCCCTCAGTAATTTAAACATTTGGTGTACATATCTTGCATATATTTCATAGATTTGTGTTTCATGTTTTATAATGTGCTTGTAAATGACATTGCCTTTCAGTTTCAATATCCAACTGTTCATGGCTAGTATACATAATTGATTTCAAATAAATCATCCATTTCATTTAAGTTCTCAAATGTGTTGGCTTTAAGCTATTTTTAATTTTTCCTTATTATCATTTTAAAACCTGTAATATCTGTAGTGAAATTTCCTCTTTTATTTCTGATATCAATACTTTGTACCTTCTTTTTTCTTGATTGGTCTGGCTCAAAGTTTATAAATTTTTCTGAATTTATCAAAGAACTGCTTTTGATTTCATGAATTGTCTCTGTCCTGTTTCATTGGTGTCTACTCTTTACCGTTTCCTATTTTCTGCTTATTTTTGATTTTACCCTTTTCCTAGCTCTTAGTGCAGAAGCTTACACCATTGGTTAGAGTTTTCTTTTTAAATACAAGCACTTTAATACTCTAATTGTCCCAGCAAGCACAACTTTAGCTGCATTCCACAAATTTCGATATGCTATGTTTTCATTTTCATGACATTAAAAATAGTAATTTTTCTTGTGATTTCTTCTTTGTCTCAGGGGTTATATACAAATATGTTGTTAAATTTCTAAATCCTTGGGAATTTTCCAACTCTATTTCGGCTACTAATTTCTCATTTAATTCCAATCTGTTCAGAGAATGTATTTTGTATTATTTCAATTCTTTTAAATTTGTTAAGATTTATTTTATGGATCAAATATGGTCTGGTGTATTGAATTTTCCATGTGCACTAGGAAAAAAAAAGTTTCTGCTGCTTCTGGATGAAGTATTCTGATATCAGTGAGGTTTAGTTGGTTGATTAGTATTTTCAAGGCATCTATGTCATTGTTATGTTTTTTGTTTTTTTTCTTGTATTTTCTCAAGGACATGTTAAGTCTCCATATATAGTTGTGGGTTTGTTTATATCTTTCCTTTGATTTTTTTTAATTTTTAAAATTTATTTAAATTTTTAAATTTGTTCTAATTAGTTATACATGACAGTAGAATGCATTTTGACACATTGTACACAAATGGAGCATAACTTCTCATTCCTCTGGCTGTTTCCTTTGTTTTCTATCAGTTGTCCTTTATGTATATGAAGGCTTTGTTATTAGGTAAAAAGACATTTAGGATTCTCATGTCTTCTTGTTGAACTGATGCTTTTTATTTAATGCTCTGCTTAACTCTGGAAATATTCTTTGTTCTGAAGTCTGCTTTGTTTGATACTAAGTCTCCAGCCTCCTTTTGAGTAGTGTTTTCATAGTACCACACGTCTTTCCTCATTCTTTAACTTTTAATATTTCCACACCTTTATACTTGAACCAGCCTCCTTATGGAGGGATTTTTCTTTATTTGACAGTCTCCACTTTTTTTTTTTTTTTGGTACCAGGGATGAATTCAGGGCCACTCAACCACTGAACCACATCCCCAGCCCTATTTTGTATTTTATTTAGAGACAGGGTCTCACTGAGTTGCTTAGCGCTTCACTTTGGCTGAGGCTGGCTTTGAACTCATGATCCTCCTGCCTCAGCCTCCCAAACCCCTGGGATTATGGGTGTGCACTGTGGCACCTGGCGCTCCACTTTTAAAATGTTAGACCACTAATGCTGCAGGTGGTAATTCATGTGTTTGGATTTCTATGTGCCATCTTGCTAGTTGTTTTTTGCTTGTTTCATCTCTGCTTGGTTTTGTTTTTTCTTTTCCTGTGTTCTTTTGAAGTTTTGGAGCAATTACTCAATTTTGTCTCTCCTTCTGGCTTATTAGTTGCATGTGTTTTAAGTTGGTACTCTTGGGTTCACAGTATGCATCTTTAAGTCTTTATGCTTAACCTTCATATAATAAGTATGCTTTGATTTCCTCTGTCCTATCTTTTGTGCTATTATTTTACATTTTACTTTTACGTGTTAAATCCACAATACATAGTTACTATTTTTTATTTAAAAGGCCATCATCTTTAAAAAAAATTTTTTTAGTTGTAAATGGATGCAATATCTTTTTATGTATTTATTTTTATGTGGTGCTGAAGATTAAACCCAGTCCCTCACACATGTGAGGTAAGCACTTTACCACTGAGCTATAGCCCTAGCCTCAATCATCTTTTAACAAGAGTAAAAATAAGGAAAAACATGCTTTAATATTTACCCTCATTTATTATCTTTAAAATTATTCAATTCTTTGTATGAATCAAAATTTGTGTCTGGTTTTACAGTCTGTCTGCCCAAAGCTGTCTGTCAACATTCTTGTAGTGCATCAGAACTGGCAATGGATTATCAGTGTTTGTTGGGAAAAGTCTTTATTTCATCACTATTTTTGACATATTTTTGCTGGGTATAGAAACTAGTACCTTTCCCACCCCAACCTCCCTTTTCTCCTTTCTGAGAATAAGCAATGTCACTTCTATTATTTCTGGCTTTTGTATTTTTGACAGAAGATTCACTATATAGCCTATTTTCTTTATTAAGTAATATTTCTTTTGTCTAGCTTTTGTTTTTAATACTGATTTGTAGCAGTTTAACTCATGTGTCTAGGGTATGTGTGTGTCTTAAATTTTAGGTTCGCTGAGCTTCTTCGTTCTGTGGCTTTTAAATTTTGGAAAATTTGTGGCCATTATCTCCTTCAAATATTTCTCTCTCTTCTTTTGTCTTCAATTATTCCTATTCAATATTGTTACGCAAGACCTTAGATGCTCTCCCCCTCTTTTTTTCCTCTTTGTGTTTCAGTTTGCATAATTTCCACATTCCTATCTTCAAATTTACTGATACTTTTCTCTGCATATTTAGTCTGCTGATAAATCCATTAAAGGATTTTTTTTATCTCTGCTATGTTTTATTTCCAGAATTTTTATTTGACTTAAAGATTAATTTTCATTGATGCATTGAAATTATCTATCTGTGGATATACACTTTTTCTATCAGCTCTTTTAACATATTAATTATAGTTATTTTAAAATTTCATTTTTATAGAGTCAACATTTGAGTTGTTTTCTTGTTTTTTGTGATACCTGTAAATTTGTTGTTGTTGTTGTTGTTGGATGCTAGATACTGTGGGTAGAATGTAAGAGGTTGAAGTAAATCAGAAGTGAGTATACCTTTTATTTTGTCAGATCTTTACTGTGGAGAGTGAGTCGATCTAATCAGTAGTTTAGTTGGGCTTGCTTCTTTGGTGACCTTCAGTGAGCCATAGCCTTCTTTCCTTCATAAGTGGCCCAAGATGCTGGAGCACTCTTAGTTCATGTGCTCTACCCACCATTTGGAACCCAGGGTGCTCTACCACTGAACTAAAAACCCAGCCCTTTTTATTTTATTTTTGATACAGTGTCTTGCTAAGTTGCCAGCTGGCCTTGAACTTGGCAATCCTTCTGCTTCAGCCTTTGGAGTAGCTAGAATTATAGGTGAGTGCCATCAAGCCTGCCCACCCGTAGTTTTTAAGCAAGGCCTTGTGATTTGATAGGCTCAACCAAAGTTACAATTTTGTAAACTAATTTATTAAGTTTTTCCACATTGTCAATATGGGAACAATATTCTTTTGTAGTTTTCTGCATCTTAAGTCAGAGCAGAGCTGCACTTACTATTTTTTAAACTAACTCTATTTTTCTGTTAAATCATTTCTACAGAACTAAGAAGTTTATCTAGTAGAGGAGGCAATGTGTGGTAATAGTTAAGGGCAGACAAAACAAGATTCAGACACAACCTGTTTTGAACCTTATCTCTGCCACTTATTATTGGCTTTACTAGCTAGGTGATCTTGAGCAAATTATTGAATTGTTATTCGGCTTCTTCATTTGTAAGGTTAGGATAGAGTGAAATAATGCATGTAAAATATTTAATATAATGCCTGACTCCTAGAAAATATTCAACAGATGATCATTATCAGATTTGAATTTTATATGAGTAAGCCTGGTGACAGATTAGAGGGGACCCTCTAGGGAGGAAAGAGTAGTGGCTGGAAGGCCAGTTAACACATACATTCAGGAATTCATATGAGAGTCATAAGGGCTTGAAATAGGCTGCAACAAAGGAAGTAGAAAAGACAGATTTAAGGCTTATGCATAATCAAACATCCTGGGGTCATATACTAGTTATCCCATCTTTCTGGTACTTCTCTACCTCCTCCATTAACCTTTGTTCAGTTTAGTTCCACACAACCCCATGCTTGTTTGGCTGCCTATCAACTTTGAATCCTTTGAGAGATGGGCCAAGTTTGATCTGCATTAGTGTACCCCTGGTGCTCCATACAGCATCCAGTGTATAGGCATCCATAACTCCATGGACTTAGACTTAGCTGGAAAGTTGTTCTCTTCTCTTTCTTGCTACTACAGCCACTGTTCAATTGTCTCTAGCTGAGTGCACTGTTATTATGACATTCCATGCTAGAAGCCGTATTAAGCTGAGTAGCCCCTCTTGTCTGATGCTGGCCAGGCACAGGGCCAGCCGTAATTGTGTTGGGTACCTAAGCCTCAGTCATCCAGCTAGAAGAGCCCATGGCTTAGGTTTGTGTGGGAGCTTTATACTCTTGCATGTGTTTGTCAGACTCCCCAAAGACACATTTCTTGATCTGGTCTCCATTGCATTGACTATCAGTACGTAGTTCACTAATGGATTGGGGGTGGGAATGAACTTAGTCACCTGTGCTTCTCATATGTGTCATTTCTGTCCTCATAGAAAACCTGTGTTGGCATGAGCTTCTTGGTTTTATTTTTATTTTTTTTATATTTATTTTTTTTAGTTTTCGGCAGACACAACATCTTTATTTGTATGTGGTGCTGAGGATTGAACCCAGGCCGCACGCATGCCAGGTGAGCGCGCTACCGCTTGAGCCACATCCCCAGCCCAAGCTTCTTGGTTTTATCATCATCTTCTAACCTCATGTTAGTTCTGCAAAGGTCCTTATGTAACAAGATGAAGAAAAATTATATTTGGCAGAATTCCTTTCAGCAAGAGGGCTATTTCTGTTTAGAAGAATTTCCTTGATAAAGCTTGTAGTTAGGGGGAGTAGACGGATTGAGACCTCAAGGGACCTCAATGGGAAGAGAATAAATCTGAGTGAAGCAGTGGAAGCTTTGCTTGTGGTCCCTACAGGAAACCAAGGATCTGGAGCCGGAGGGATGATGGAAGGCGGCTCGACCGGTGCTGATTCCTCTCCTCTTCCTCATGATGCTCCATGTCGTCAGTTCCAGTAACCTTCATATCATGCTGAGAGTGAGAGGCTTACAAAAACAAACATAAGAAAGAATCAAAACAAGTGTTCAAACAAAGCCCTGTATTTAAGTAGATATTTGTAGCAGCACTCTTCACTGTAAAAAATAACAACAAATGACGCGTCCACCAATGGATGAATGAATAAATAAATATGGTGCATCCGTACACAGCATGTGTTCAGCCATGGGAAGGAGCTATACTATTCCACACTACAACACAGATGAAACTTGAACACTGTGCTCAGTGAAAAAAAAAAAACAGACAGGGAAGGTCACACACCCATCATTCCATTTATACAGAACACCCAGAATAGGCAAGTCCTTGGAGATGAAAAGTAGATTAGTGTTTGCTAAAACATAATGCAGAGTGACTGCTTAGTGATTATGGAGCTTCTGGTTGGAGTCACTAAAAAGTTCTGGAACTAGATAGCAGTGTTGGTGGTACGTCATTGTGCATATACATAATGTTATTGAATCGTGCACTTTAAAAATGCTCAAAATGGTAAATTTTATGTTGTGTATCACCACAATTAAAAAATCATGTAGTGCTGGGCTGAAAAGGGTAGCCAGGGCAGATAACTGGTTAAAGAAGTGCTGAAAGTCCATCTGAAAATAATTGGAAGGCTTTTAAGTATCTCACTGGGGTTTGGGCCATGGTTATCCAGGTATATGGCAGCCCTGAGAGAGACTTTAGGTAAACATTACAAAGGGTTTTTAAAAACATTGAAAGCTGTGAGTTGTAGTGCACACCTATAATCCCAGTGTTTGGGAGGCTGAGGCAGGAGGATCACAAGTTTGAGGCTAGCCTGGGCAACTTAGTGAGCCCCTAAGCCACTTAGTAAGACCCTGTCTCAAAATAAAAAATAAAAAGGGTTGGGGATGTGGCTTAATGGTAAAGCCCCCCTGCCCGAGTTCAATCCCTAGTACCCCACTTAAATTGAACGCATAAACAGTTTCTGAATATAGAGATTTATAGACTTACTCAGTCTAAGGTTACAATAGCATTAAAACAATTTTTAAAATAGTGTTGGGTGATTGCTTGTTTACTAAGTCAGTGGGTGTATGGTTGAAGTCTGTTCGGTGGTAAAATTCTCAGCTCAGTTTTGTGAACATGGAAATATGTGTTGGGGGCTGAGGATACAGCTCAGTTGGTACAGTGCTTCCCTCAAGCACAAGGGCCTGGGTTCAATCCTCAGCACCACAAGAAAAAAAAAAAAAAGGAAATATGTGCTGATACCAATTTTCATCACAGTTACTATAATCTCAAGGGTGAATATATACATTTATTAAGAATGAATCTAGTAACCGACGTGATTCTGCAGTCTGCATTTGGGGTAAAATTGGGGGTTCATAACCCACTTCAATCTAATGTATGAAATATGATATGTCAAGAGCTTTGTAATGTTGTGAACAACCAATAAAAAAATTAAAAAAAAACAAAACAAGAATGAATCTAATAGAAAGCTTCCCTTACAACCGACCATCGAGAACGATCCTAGAGACCTGAAAACACTGAGAGGCAGCCTGTGGTCCCGGACAGGCCAGTGTTCTGTCATTGAATGACGTTGGACATCCCAGCTCACTAGCAGCACCCGGGTGCAGGAGTGGAGCAGGAGAGGGGAGCTCTGTGGAGGGCCAGCCTCTTCCCCTAAGGAAGAGCAAAGAGATCCAGGGTGTTCCCCTTTGTTCTTGTCGTTAGCCCCAGTGTCACCATTAGAGTCCTGAAGGCTGCTTCCTTCCGTGTGCTGAGGTCGTGGTGACAAGACACAAAAGGTCTGAAGAAATCTCACAGTATTTCTTCAAAGTTTCATCTCCTCCTCTGTTAAACTGACCTTTTCTACAAAGCTGGCCCTGGACCACTGAGTGCCACTCTTCCCAGTGTATTTCCCTTTCTTGACCTGGCAGAGCTTTTCCCAGGAGAATCTTTTTTTTTTTGGAGGGGGTGACAGTACCAGGGATTGAACTCAGGGGCACTCGAACACTGAGCCACATCCCCAGCCCTAGTTTTGTATTTTACTTAGAGACAGGGTCTTGATGAGTTGCTTAGTGCCTTGCTTTTGCTGAGGCTGGCTTTGAACTCATGATCCTCCTGCCTCAGCCTCCTGAGCTGGGATTACAGGCGTGTGCTACTGCACTCGGCTTCCCAGTAGAATTTTTTCACATAATCTGTGATTTATCAATTTTATCTTTCTGTGGCTCTAGAATGCAGGCTCCTTGAGGGTGATCTACTTGCCCTGTAGCTGTGAGGAATTAGTATCTTTTAGTGTAAATTATATCAGCATTCTGACACCTGAGAGCTGAGCTTTACCTACAGAGTGCTATGTGGCTATTAGCTGTCAGGGACAGGTCAAGGTCTCTGTTTACTTTACCAGGGTCATTTCTACTGGTTATCTATTTCAAAGATAATAATTTTTCCACTTCTGTGGAAATTGTCTCAATAAAAATTATTTTTTATTTTGCATGTTAATGTTGATTTTGAACTTCAGTGAAAGTGCAGTGTATACAATTTTTCAAGCACATGGGAAACACTAGATAATGGTGTTGCCAAGTATGAAAATAGAGTTTGTTTGGCTAGTAAGAACAATTTTTTTTTAAAAAAAGAAGTTTCAGCTACATAATTTGACATTTAAATTTTAGCTTAGAAGTAATTCATGTTCTTATTATAGTCAGAGTAGTTCTGTTTTAGAATGACACTCGGGGGGGCATTTAAGAGGATGCCCCAGAAGACCACAGCCCAGTGACCTCTCCAAATATACCCTTAAAAACATGGAGAGAATAGTCACTCTGTCCAGACACAAGCTGGCCAGTTCTGGTCCTGCTTGGCAGATGGGGGCTTTGAGTTGGGCTGTTTTTCCTTACATCATAGAATGTATGCAGCCAATGGATAATTTGGCCTGAAGGAGCCCCTGGTGGCTAGGGAAAGTCAGGACTAAGACAGGCAATTTGAGGTTCATCTCCTTTTTTTCCTGACATTAGACATGTTTGGGAGACTTTACAATATAAACTCATGGTTTTGGTGTATGGGCCTATTGCGCATGGATGGATTCATTGAACCCTCTCTGCTCTTCTCTTTCTCACTCCATCATTTTTTTTCCTTTTGTAGTGCTGGGGATTAAACCCTATTATATCAGGTATTAGGCATCATGGTAGGTTATGGGGAAACCGAGATAAATAAAACTTTGATGTTATCCCCGAGGAGCCTACAATTCCATTAACACCGCCTGCCTTACTGATTAGCTAAGTTTGTATATAACCACACTTTGAGATTCTGTAGTAGGCATCATCATGATCTGGTAAGATGGAGAGGCAGACTTAGGAGTAATATGTTAACAGTCTCACACCTGAAGAAACATTTTTTTTCCTACATAAAGTTTTGAGCACTGTCAAACCTTCCTAATAACAGTAATAATCTAGAAACCAGACTTAGGGGTCACTGAGTTTTTTAGCTCCATAACCATCTAACGTCCAGGCATAAGAGAAATAGAATATCATTAGAAGCTGAGGCCAGCAGTGTGCCGTTGAAATGAGAGAGCAGAGGCTTGTTTGTTAAAATTTAGAAGAGAATAGAGACTGAACTGTAGCATGGGGTATGCTGTAGCGCTTGGGTAGGAGGCCAGACCACTGTTGCCTTTGTTTGGTTGTGGATTGGCCCAAAGACATTGACAAAAGCCAACAAAGACATAGCAAGGATCTCAGGAGAGGGGTGTCACCAGAAGGCTCCAGCGAATGCAATAGTTTTCTGCCAGTGTTTTTGCATCCTGGCTCCCAGAAGTGTCAGCATCTTATTGTCAATCAAAAGACAAAGTCAAGGATGTGGATAAATTGATGGAGGGATGGAGGTGAAAGTTATGAGATTTGGGATAAAGACCAGGAACACTAACAAAACAACACTTGCCCGGAAAAGCCAAGCCAGAGGTATTCCCCATAAACCGTGCCATCTGCAGCTATCGCTGGCTTCCTGCTTTGGCACTGCTGGGTCTTGAGGTTGTATTGGAGGAAGTGACTGTTCCCAAAATATTTTTATTGCAACAGAAACTGACTCTGACTGACTGTTGGTTTAACAGTGTCATTCTTCTCATAGTCTCTGATCATGCAGCTAGAAACTCAGACCAACTCAAAGACTGGACGATATCACTGTGAGGATTCACATGGAGTCAGACTACAGTCCTGTTGAGGACCCAGGACAGTCCTATAGCCAGGACTCATGAGTCTGGAGACAGTTCAGTCCTGACAGGTCAATGAAGATGCTGCGATTTGAGCCGATGGCTCAGAATTAGTGACAGTTTATCTTTACCCTGCAACCTTCCTTTCTAGGACCTCCAGAGATTCACAGAGTGCTGGTTTTCCTACATTTCTCCCTCACTTATTGGTGATTTTCTTCCTCAAACTGCTTGGCTCCCTTTGCCATTCATTGACCATGTCCAAACACAAGTTATGGAAAGGAATTCAATTCTCTCCTTTTGTTCAAGGAAACCCATAGGGGTGCTCAAGACAGGCAAGGAGACTTTGTGTCATGCAGAGGACTCAAGGTGCTATAACTGTACACTCAGCTCGTTTCAGTCCTCTCTCCTGCTTAGCTGCAAATCCAGGGCACAAATGTAATGTGTTTGGCCAGTTCTTGGCACAATGGGAGATGCTCATTGCAACTGTTATTGACACACAGAGCTGCTTTGAAATTGTTGCTCTCTGGTAATAGCAGGCTTTTCCTCTCTCTCTCTCTCTCTCTCTCTCTCTCTTTTGGGAGGGGGAGGGTTTACAGGGGATTGAACTCAGGGGCACTCAACCACTGAGCCATGTCCTAAGCCCGATTTTGTATTTTATTTAGAGACAGGGTCTCAGTGAGTTGCTTAGAGCCTCACTGTTGCTGAGGCTGGCTTTGAACTCATGATCCTCCTGCCTCAGTCTCCAGAACTGCTGGGATTATAGGAGTGCACCAAAGAGCCCAGCCCCCTTCTATCTCTTGATGTGTACACACACATAATCTACCCAGAACATACAGACACACACAACACACATACATGCTTGCATACTCACAACAATTAGTTCTTTGAAATAACGAGCACTTCTGCTAATTGCTGATCATGGTATTTTCAAGGCTTTTTTGAGGGTATGTGTTCAGCTTTCATAGCTTTAGTAACTCTTTTATGAGACATCAGTTTATTTAGGAGGAAGTAAGTGAAAGAACTTCATCTCTTATTGTGTGTGTGTGTAACTGATATAATGTACAGAAAACTATAACTTGTAATTAAAACTAGACAGGATATTTTCAGGGAATTTGGAATTTCTGCTTTCTATTCTCCTTTGCATGTAGTGGAAATTTCCATCAAAACCTAAAGCACACGGAACCTGAGCCCTGCTGTGGCCTCTGTGCATCTGCCAACCACGGGCTGTTTCTGTAGGTACACAGGGCGATGGAGAACACATCAGACTGGCAAAAGGAAGCTGCATCTGATGCCTGAATTTCCCAGTGTCCACAAAGCACTCCTGGTGCATGCCGGGATTTTGTGCCTTTCCCCTGGGAGGATGCTAGAGGGACTCCTACACAAGACCTGGTCATTGTGAGGGTGTTCATGGATTCTGTTCTACTGTGGACCTGGGCGACTCTTCATCGGAGGTGCTTTGTGGCTAGTGGAGCTCATCAACAGTCAGGATCCACAGTGGCTCTGGGAAAATGAAGACTCTTGGAGGATGAGTAAGATTCTCTGCAAAAGGATCTTGACTTTCATGTGCACACCAGCAGTTCTCCCATCAAGGATTCTTGGATGGCTGGCTGATGAGCACTTCTGTCAGGCAAGATCCCAACCTTTAGGGTAAGATAGTGAAAAGACTCCTGGAAGAAGAAAAGGCTACTATGCCATAGCTCCCTAACAAGTTTGCCTAGGGTTAGAGGTAAGTTAAACTGGAATATTAAAAAGGGGCTGGGAAAAGCTCCTTCACTTTTGCTTCTCCTTGGACATCCGTTTTCTGGATACATCAGTGAACCTATCAATCTGTAGAGTTCCCTTTTTCTATGAAAGGGGGGCAGAAGGAGGGAAAGAAAACATCCGGTGAGAGGGGCAACTACCTAAAGAGGACAAAGGACAAAGGTCCCTTTGTGGGAACTTAGTTTTACTTTTTGAAAAACATTACCCTCATTTTTATCAGCTTCAGATTCAAAACGTTCTCTTTCGCTCTTGCTTCTGGATTACGTTCTTTCTGAAACAAGCGGTTTATTAGAAATCTGAGCAGCAAGCACCCTGGAGCCAAAGGATTGTCTCCGGGCTGGATCTACTCTGATGTCAGCGTCAGGGTCAGGTCGTTGGCCACCAACCATTTCCCTGAATTCAGGGGGCCTGAATGCCAGGGCTTGTCAGGCTGAATCCTGGTCTTTGTTCATACTCCAGAGTAGCGGCTTGATGTTGTGTCAGGATTCAGCCTGTGCCAAGGCAGATGTACAGGGTGTAGACGCTGGCAGATGTGCCACCAGCGCAGCCAAGAGAAAGGTGACAGCTGGCACTCACTCCCAAAGCACAGACCACAGGGCGGTGATCACACCGTTCGCTGCGCCAGGAGGGAGGCAGAGCAAATCACAGATGACACCTGAGGAATGAGAACATCGTGGACTTGTTTCCTCCCTTTCTGTTACTACAGCTTGGGGACAGTCTGGAACATTTCGCAGCCCTGAGAGGAGATATTTGAAACTCTGCCTAGGCGGGGGCTGGAGGGCTGGTGAAGGGGACGCCCTCTCAGATGGAGGAGTGTGACTGTGTGCTGGGCGGGGGTGGGGGTGGGGATGCACCTTCAAGCCTGACTTGCAGCTGCTGGGGAGAGGTGTAGGATGGACGTGGAATCTTGCCTTGCTCTCTGCAGGATCGCTCACCTGTGCTGTTCAGAATCTGTCATGCCCCAGCAGGCTTCTTGAACAGCAGTGACAACTGGCTTTGTAGCTTCAGAAAAGTCTCAGGCAGGAGGCTGATGTAACCACATAGTCAAAGGTGGCAGTGCCAAGGAGCTGGTTCCTGGATTCTCGCTGAGAAGCACTCCAAGGGAACCAGCCTCACCTTGGGCAGTAAAGGCCTCTGCTGGGAACAGTTAGCAGCCGCCAGAGTGGATCACAGAGCTCTGCCTTCATGGGACTCATGGCGCAGGGCAAAGTAGTAGCCATTTAATCTGCATAGCAACCTAATGATGAGGTTGGACAGTTATTCCCCTCTTTTCAGAGATGAGCAGATTGAAGTTTACGGTAGTTGAGTGGCCAGCTCAAGGCCACACAGCTAAGAGATGAGGCCAGGATTGAACTTGGGCCCCCGATGTGGATTAATATTTCCTAATATTGACGTTAGTAACAACCCTGGTAGTAACAAATAACCATTCTTAATTTTTCACTAATGGCAAGATAAGTAAATCTGGATGTTTCTATGCCAAGCATTCGGTCTATAGAAAATGGCCATGACAAAGCCAGGCGGCTTGGGAGGCTGAGGCAGGAGGATCTCGAGTTCAAAGCCAGCCTCAGCAAAAGCAAGGTGCTAAGCATCTCAGTGAGACCCTGTCCCTAAATAAAACACAAAATAGGGCTGGGGATGTGGCTTAGTGTTGGAGTGCTCCTGAGTTCAGTCCCCAGTATCCCTCCAAAAAGAAAATGGTATTAACAAATCCTATGGCACTTTCTTAACGTGATTCTTATCCAGAATGCCTGAACTGCAGGAATTGACGGGAACAGACTGCAAAGCAAATGACTCTTAATTTGGCACTTTTAAGTCAACGAGGCCAAAGGAGGAGAGTATCAAGAAGACAATGATGTTAAAATGCCACCAAGATAATGTAAGACAGGAACTTAAAAAATTCCATTGCATATGCTTTTAGACTTAGCTTGAACTGTTTTTTCCTCATGTACCAAAAGAGGTATTTTTTAAAACATGGTAATAAATTAAAAATATAGGGTTGGGGCTGTAGCTTGGTAGTAGAATACTTGCCCAGCATGCATGAAGCTCTAGGTTCGATCCAGCAACCTCCCTACCAGTTAAAATATGCAAAAGGTATGCACTGAAGTCTCTCATTCTCCCTCCTATTCCTGCACCCTAGGCACCTAGTTTCTTTTGCAGGAAGCCTTTAATATTACCAGTTTACCACGTGTTCTCCCTTAGACAACTCTGTAACACGTAATACCTAGGGTATGCACTTTTTCCTGTCTCCTGCCTCACACCATAAGCAGTGTTCTGCACTTTTCTTTTTTCTAATTTAACAATACATCCACAGTCTTGTGGAACATCTCACAGCACCAGAGCAGGTCTTCCTCACCCCATTTGGCAGTGCACAGTTTCCATGGCATGGGTGTGTTATTTGTTTAATGAAGGGACCTTTTTAGCTGAAAAGGCACCAACATCTAGGGAAGATGCTTGCGATGGCTTTGTGTTTCGAGCACAGCTCCGTTCACCTCCTTGGAGTTTGGTGGGTAGCTATCAGGAGCAAGTCGACAGGACTGAGGGCCATTCGTGTGCTAAGAGTTGTGAATTATGTCTAATTGAGCCCAGCAAGAATTAGGTTACCACTGATGGGGTTTTCTTCCAACCTACAGCCATGTATTGTGGTTTAGAATCTTCATTTCTGAAAATGGCACACCTCCTCAGGCATCAGTTAGAAGCAGACATGTTATGGGCTCTAATCTTTGGGGAAATGAGGAAAGGTATAAGTCTATCTTTTTTTTTTTCAATTGTAGATGAACACAAAATACCCTTATTTCATTTATTTGTTTTAGTGGTGCTGAGAATTGAACCCAGTGCCTCACATGTGCTGGGTGAGTGCTCTACTACTGTGCTACAACTCTAGCCCATAAGTCTATCTTCATATATATAATTTTGAGGGGTATTGGGGATTGAACTCAGGGGCACTAGGCCACTGAGACACATCCCTAGCCCTATTTTTAGTTTTATTTAGAGACAGGGTCCCGATTAGTTTCTTCGTGCCTCACTTTTGCTGAGGCTGGCTTTGAACTCAAGATCCTCCTGCCTCAGCCTCCCAAGCTGCTAGGATTACAGGTGTGCACCACTGCACTCAGCTCTTTTTGTATTTCTAACTCTATTTTTTTGAGTAACTTGTACATAAAAGACAGTTAGTAAATATTTGTCTACTTGAATGAAGGAAGGAAGGAAGGAGGGCACAGTGGTCACAACAGAGTTTTGAAACAGTCAATAAAATCAGTGTTTGTGACTAGAGTTTCCCTTCATCCATCATCTGTCTTTCCATCAAATATTAAGTACCAGACCTTGATAATAATTTCTGGTTATTAAACAGAAATGTAGCTCAACAAGACATCAGGCTGAAATAACTTGGTAGGTGGATCTCTTAGTCTCCCAGTTTGCTACCCTTATAATTCCTCATTTCAGATGGAAAATGCTCTAGACCCAAGTCAAATTCTACAACTTACTATCTGAATGACCTTAGACAGGGGCTGGATTCTAGATTTAAATTTCTTCATCTGTAAAGCAAGAATAGCAATACAGGAAAGAAAAAAAAAAGAATTAGCAATACTGATTTTCTCAGAGTTTTTATTAGGGTTAAATGAGCTGACATGCAGATGTCCTAATGAAGTCCCCGACAGATAACAGCCTGTAAAGTGGCTGGTTAACTTCTCTTCTTCGCTGTTCTGCCTCTCTCGTAAGGTACGACCCTTGCAGCAAATCAGTGCTTGATGCTTGGTATGTGTTAACTCATGAGTGAATTGGAATACATGTTTATAAGTTAATTTTTTTATGAGTTTGGTTGGAATTCTAGACTATTAATGATAATAGGACACTGGAGGATCATCTGATCCAAGGTTGTTTTTTCCCCACTTTTAGTAGGAGATACATGATCAGAAACTGATTTTGTGTACAAACTGCATAGTTTAAAAAAATTTATGAACAGAATTAACAATTCAAAATATATCTTACATTGCAACATAAAAAAGCAGTGCAAAACCAATTTATTTCATTCTCAGAAAGAGTCATAGTTGTAGACCTAATATGAATAATTGGTCAAATATAATAAAAAATAATTGAAAATGCTGGTATCTGACAGACCAGGGAGTTGCTGAACTGTGGGCACATCTCAAGTCTGAATCCAAGGCTTCATCTCTCATCATCAGCATCAGCTTAGTGGTTCTGGAAGGAGGGTGTCCTGGACTGATATTGGGCAATTGTTCTCAAGACTTGTATTTTTACAAATGGAAATTTTCTTAAACTGATTTAAGCTAAGAAGGGAATTTCTGACTAAGGGGACTTCAAGTATGCCTTTATGTTTTGTTTTTGAAACATTTATTTTTTAGTTATATATTAGAGTCTGTAAACAAGTCTGGATGGCGCCTGGCATTTTGCCAGAGGGAGTGGTTTGTGAAGTAACGCCAGCGAGCCATTAAGTGTGGAGATTCCTTATTGGTTGACTGCTGTATCTAGTTTATGTTAATTAAGATAAGCTGTGTGGAATGTATATATACCCCTCCTGTCCTACAATAAACGGCTCCCACTCCTGCTGTATCAATCTACACAAGTTGTTCGTCACCCCCCCCCCCCCCCGTTTTTTGCTGCAGCCGGACTGCGGCAGTTATAGGTGGAGACAATCTTTATTTTATATTTATGTGGTGCTGAGGATTGAATCCAGTGCCTCACGCATGCTAGGCAAGCACTCTGAGCCACAACCCCAGCACTATGTCTTCGTTTTGTTGGTGGAAGTTTTTGTCACAAAAAAACTGTTTAGGAGCAATATTTTGTTTAAAAAGTTGATTTTGCTTCATTAGAGCTAAATTGAAACAAAACAAAACAACAAATCCAGTTCTTAAGCTTTAAGTTCAATGAACAAACATTATTCTAGAAGTATACCTAGCAAAATTTACATCTTAAGACATAGAAGTGTAATTTCTAGGAGTTCAATTTCAGCTTCTCTTAGACCCTCTACATTTCTTTCTCTTTTTTGGGGGGGGGCGGGGGGAGATGGGGGGTAAACAGGGATTGAACCCAGGACTATTTTACCACAGAGTTACCATTCCCAGCCCTTTTTATTTTTTATTTTGAGACATGGTTTCACTAAGTCACTTAGGGCCTTGCCAAGTTGCTGAGGTTGGCCTTGAACTTGCCATCCTCCTGCCTCAGGCCCCTGAGTTGCTGGGGTTCCAGGCATGCGCCCATCTACTCTTAGCATCCATGGGATTATTTTTAAGATTCCGTGTATGAGTGAGCTCGCGCAGTCCTTGTCTTCCTGTGCCTGGCTCAGGATAATGGTCTTCAGTCCCATCCATGTCGTCACATTCCTTTTTATGGCTGAACGGTATTCTTTTGTGTATATGTCCCACGTTCTCCTTCTCCATTCAGTTGAAGAACACTTAGGTCATTGGTATTTTGATAAGGATTGCATTGAGCCTATAGATTGCTTTAGAATATGGACATTTTAACAATATTGATTTTTCCAATTCATGAACATTGATGTATTTCCATTTTTTGTGTCCTCCTCAATTTCTTTCATCACTATTTTATAGTTAAAATTGTAGAAATCCTTCACCTCTTTAGTTAAATGTATTCCTTGGTAGTATTATTTTTGGTAGCGGATGTGAATAGGAGTGCTATTTCTTCTGTTTCTTGTAATTTCGTTCTGATTTTTGTATGTTGATTTTATATCCTCCAATTTTGCTGAATACAAATTCTAATTCTAATTCTAATACTTATGGTGGAGTTTTGGGGAAGATATATATATATACACATTTATACATATAAATATATATATCACACACACACATATCATCTGCAAACAGTGATAAATTGACTTCTTTTCCAATTTGAACATACTTTCTTCTTCTTGCCTGATTGCTCTGGGTAGGACTTCCAGAGCTATTTTAAATAAAAGTGGTGGAGATGGGCAGCCTTGTCTTGTTCCAGGTCTTAGAGACAAAGCTTTCAGCTTTTCCCCATTCAGTACAATGTTAGTTGTTGGCTTATTACCAACAGCCTTTATAGTATTGAGGTATATTCCTTCTTTACCTGATTTGTTCAGTGGTTTATCATGAAAGATGTTAAATTTTATTAATATTTTTTACATCTTTTGAGATGATCACATGGTTTTGTCCTTCATTTTTTTTTTTTATTTCAGTTTATCATGTTTATTGATTTGCACATGTTAAACCATCCTTGTATCCTAGGGATGGATCCCACTTGATCATGAATAATATTTTTAATATGGTTCTATATTTGGTTTGTTGGTATTTTTTTGAGCATTGTTTTTTGCATCTATGTTCATAAAGGGTATTGGTCTTCTTTTTTTTATTGTGTCCTTGTCTGATTTTGGTATCAGAGTAACTCTGGTCTTGTAGAATATTTTTGGAAGGATTCGTCCTCTCCAACATTTTTTAAAAATGATTTCAGAAGAATTAATATTAGTTCTTCTTTAAAGTTTGGTAGAAGCTGGGTGCAGTGGCACACATCTGTAATCCCAGTGGCTCGGGAGGCTGAGACCGGAGGATTGCGGGTTCAAAGCCAGCCTCAGCAACAGCTAGGCACTAAACAACTTGCTGAGACCCTGTCTTTAAATAAAATACAAAATAGGGATGGGGATGTGCCTCAGTGGTTGAGTGTCCCTAGCTCAATCCCGGGTATCCCCCTACCCACCGCCCCAAAAATGTTTGGTAGAACTCAGCATTGAAGCCATTTGGTTCTAGGGTTTTCATTGGTAGATTTCTTATTACTGATTCAATCTTATTGCTTTTGGTTGCTTTCAGGTTTTCTATTCCTTTGTGATTCAATCTATGTGTCCAGTTATCTATCTGTTTCTTCTGAGTTATCACAGTTGTTGGTATACAGTTGTTCAAAATGTCTCTAGTGATTCTTTGTACATCTGCAATTTCAGTTGTATTGTTTCTTTTCTCATGATTTTTTTCTTTTTTTTCTTGAAGACGCAGTGCTTCCATTGATCATATGTATTTTTAAATTATTTTATTTCTGTTTTGATCTTTATTAACTCTTTCCTTCTACTAATTTTGAGTTTGATTTGTTTTTGATTTTGAGATACAACAAAGGGGCTGTTTATTTGAAATCATTTGACTTTTTTTGATGTGTAGTTGGCTGTAAACGTTTCTCCTGGTATTGCTTTTGCATAATCTCTTAGATTTTCCTATGTTGTGTTTTCCATTTTTACTTGTTTCAAGAACATTTTAATTTCCTTTCTTGATTTCTTCCTTTATCCATTAGTTGTTCAAGAGTAAATTGTGTAATTTTCCTTATTTGTATAGTTTCCAAAGTTTTTCTTGTTTTGATTTGCAGTTTTATTGTATTGTGGTTGGAAAAGATATTCAATATGATTTCAATTTTTAAAAATGTGTTGAGACTTGTTTTGTGGCTCATCGTATGATCTATCCTGGACAATGTCCCATGTCCTGTTGAGAGGAATGTGTACTCTACAGTGGTTGGACAGAATGAAGAGTGTGTAAGTGTCTGCAGGTCCATTTGGTTTAGGACACAAGTTAACTTAGTGGTTTCTTTGTTGATTTTCTATCTGGATGATCTATCCTTGCTGAAAGTGGGTTGATAAAGTCCTGTACTATTATTATACTGGAATTTCTCTCCCTTTAGGTCTATTAATATTTGCTTAAACCCATGGGTCTTCCAATATTGGGCACATGTATAATTAGAATTGTTGCTTCTTGAAGAATTAACACTTTTATCATTATAAAATGATCTGCCTTGTCTCTTTTGTCTGCTTTTGATTTAAAGTCTATTTTATATAAGTATGGTTACTTCCGTTTTCTTTGGATTCTATTTACAGGGAATATTTCATTCCACCCCTTCACTTTCAGTTCATGCATGTCCTTAGAGGTGAATTGTGTTTCTTGTAGGCAACATATAGTTGGGTCTTTTTTTTTTTTCCTCTTCTTTTTTAATCCATTTAGTCACTATGTCTTTTAATTGGAGAATTTAATCCACTTACATTTAAGGTAATTATTATTGATGAGGAAGATCTTACAGATGTTTTGTGAGCTGTTTTCTAGTTTTGTTTTGTTTTTTTGGTATCAGGGATTGAATTCAGGAGCACCTGACCACTGCCATATCCCCAGCCCTATTTTGTGTTTTATTTAGAGACATGATCTCACTGAGTTGCTTAGCACTTCGCTTTTTTCTGAGGCTGGCTTTGAACTCACAATCCTCCTGCCTCAGCCTCCCGAGCTGCTGGGATTATAGGCGTGTGCCACCACTCCCGGCTGCAGTGTGATTTACTGTAGTAGTATGTTTTGATTCCTTGCTTATTTTGGTCACAGATTTTTACTTTGTGGTTATCATAAGGCTTACCAAAAAACATCTTGATTATAACAAAATATTTTGAAATGTAGTAACTTAGCATGATTGTGAAGAAATAAGAGAAAATGCTCATAAAAACTCTACACTGCACTCCATTTCTTCCACATTTTACATTTTCCTATATTGCCTATTTCTTAACATTTTAATGTAATTATTACTGTTAATTATTTATTTTTCAGTCTTATGCTGTAGGTATGAATGGTTTATGCACCACATCTGTCTAGTTACTTTTACCAGTGGGCTTTATTATACCTTGTGATGTTTTCTTCTTGCTTATTATGATATATCTTGGGATAGACTTGAGTTCAGTCTTACTGGAGGCTTTTGACCTCCCTGTACCTGGATATTTGTATCCTTCTTGAGGTTTGAAGCTTTCTGTTACCACATCTTTGAGTAAACATTCCACCCCTTTGGCACACTTGAGTCTGTCTTGAACTCCAGTAATCTGGTAACCTGGATGTTTGTTCTTTGAATGCTCTTCCAAAATTTTCAGAAGTTCTCTTGATTCCTTTTTCTTTCTTCTCCTCCAATTGTGTTTTTTTTCCCTTTCAAATAGCCGGTGTTTGAACTCACTAATTCTTTCTGCTGTTTGCTCTATTCTGCAAAAATTGATACTTTCTATCATGTTTTCGCTTATTTTGCAATGCTGGGGATTGAACTCAGGGCCTCACACATGCTAGGCAAATGCTTTACTAACCCTAGACCCTCTATTGTGTTTGTAAATTCACTTGGTATATTTTTCAGCTGAAGGATTTCTGTGTGACGTTAAAAAATTGCTTCCTTCTGTCTAAGTTTCTCTTATAAGATACTGAGGCATTTCTGTTTTCTTGGAGCTCATTACATTGCATTAAAAAAGCTGTTTTAAAATTCTCCATTTGAGGGTGGGCCCCTTTTGGTTACTACATGGTTGGTTTCTGGTGCTTTGATTGGGAGGTGAGGTCATGGTTCCTTGAAAGTTCTCAGCGCTTGCTGGAGTGTGATGTTATCTGTGCATTGAGGGGTTGGGTATTTGTTTATTCCATCTTCACAACCCTGCTTCGTGCCTGGCTTGCAGGTGGTCCAGCATGCTGCTTATGTTCTCTGAGCTGGCGTTCACTTGGGCTATTTCAGCGCTAGGTGGTGCCCTAGGTTTAGGTCTGTCCTGAGTCAGTTGTTGGTGTGTTGCTGGTGACTTACCACTAGAGGGCAATCTAAGCTCAGGGTTGTCCAACTCCACCATTGGTGTGTTCAGTGTTGAGCTGAGGGAGGCTGTCCTCAGAGCCTTTTCCTAGGGCTGGGGTAGGTCCTGAAATCTCATCTACAGCCATTGCTCTTTGGTCACTGTAGAATTCTGCCTGGCCTGGACAGAATCACTGCCCCTGCAATGGGACTTGGAGCACACCTTCCTTTTCTTGCCTTGAGGAGATTTTTACTCTGTGTTATGCTGCTGAGGGTTGGGGAAGAATGGGGCGGGGAGTCCTGGGCTCACCCAGTGATACCACACTGGGTCACATGAAGAGTTCACAGCCCATTAACAGGCTACCTGTTGTGGGTAGCCTCTGTTGAGATGGCCCGATGGCAAAAGACTGCTGTAGCTGGGCACAGGTGACGCTGGCTGGAATAGAAGTCTGTATGCCTCTGCCCCACACCAGGGCTATTCAGAGATGCAGGTAGGCCTGGGGATGGGGCTGTTAGGATCTGCCCAGTGGTACATTTTACCAACCTGGCACCAAATTCCAAGGGCAAAATCCTGTGCTTACTATCTTGTCCTACCCCCAGCAAATAGTCTTGCTCCATGCTATGCTACTCAAGGCAGTGTTGGTAACAGCAGTCCCTTGACCACTAAGGCTGACACTAAGCAGGGTTGTGCCTGAGTCTCACAGCTGCAGGACCTATATGGTCTCAGGGGTGAACCAGGCCTCCCCCACAGATGGTGTTGACAGAGGCTGGAACACAAGCCTGTCCCAGTGGGGTGCAGGCCTCTGCCTGGTGCCAGGCAGGTCTAGAGATTCTTTGAGCCCTGGCCTGGGCATGGCTGGGGAAGATGTGGTGGAGTCTAAGCTGGGTGGCACCTAAGTCTCATAGATACAAGGGCCTGCAGAGTCTCAGGAGGGTGGTGTGCCCCCAGCCCCTCCATGGCTGGCACTGATACAAGTCAAAAACATGAGTCTGTCCTGCAGTGCAGGTCTTTCCCTGAGGCTGGGGCAGGTCTAGAAGCTCCATCCGTGAGCTCTGGCTGATTCTAGATCTTTCCCTTTGGCTTCTGCCTGGTGCTGGGTCTTGCAGTGGCAGGCCCAGCTGTGCTTCCTTGGGGATATGTCTGTGGAGAGACAATTGCTGGAGGACGTAACTTGGCTGTCATCTCCTAATTCGGCTATGGAGAATTTTCCTCTTTATTATGGTGTTGTGTCTTACTTGATAATTTATTATGTGATTATTGACATTGACTTTTATCTTGATGGGTGCTAGATATTTTTGTATTCCTCTATGTGTGAGCTTTCTGGGACATAATAGTAAGTTACTTGGTCCTTGATTACAATTTGATCCTTTTGGTTCTTGCTACAAGTGTTAGATGGAACTAGAATAGCATTTATACTAGAGCTAATTTTCCCCATTATTGAGGCAAAACCCTTTTGAGTACTCTGCCCATTATCCTGTGAATTGCCGCAGTCTGGCTGGGCACAATTCAGGAGCCACTTATCAAGCAGAAATGAACTTTATTTTTAGAACACAGGCACCACAGGAGTTCTTCAGGAATTCCCTCAGAGCCCAACTGCCACCACTGGCTTCCCACAAGCCTCTCAACCCCTACTCCTCCTGCTCTTGAGGCCAATTGGCTGGGTCGTGTGGGCGGAGCCAAAGAGTCCCCCAATGAGCAGTTCCATGGTCTGAAAGGGCGGGGAAACAGCCCAATGAGCATCACAGCAGAGGAGCCCATCAGCTGGCAGCTGGAAGTTTGCTGGGGCCGCTGTAAGCCAATCATCAGCTGGCAGTTAGTTTGCTGGGGCCACAGTGAGCCAATCAGCTGGAAGTTTGCTGGGGCTCTCAACAGTGAATGATGAGGTTTTTCACTCTGGTTGATTGGAACAGACACTTTCATGGCTCCATGTGAGCACAGAGGATTTCTCACTTCCCTCTGATCCTTAGGTGGTTCCTTTACCTTTGGTAAGCTCCTCACATACATGCCTTTATCAGTGGCTCAGCTGAAAACACAAGGGAGACTTTCTGTAGAGCTCCAGAATTATCTTCTTCTGTGTCCTCATTCTCTCTGGTACTCTGCTCTGTACATTCCTCTCTCCTCAAATCAGGGAGACCTCTGGGCTGGGCTCACCCTTCCTGGGCTGCAGCCAGAAAAACTGCTTTAGGAAATACAGTGGGAAGACTCTAGAGATTGTCTTGTTTTTCCCTCTTAGGGATCACTGTCCTGTTTTCCAAAGTCCAATGTTTAAAAACTATTCTTAAATTTTATTTGCATTTCTTTGGCTATATTAGGATATTTAAATTACCCATTGGGTTTTGCATATCTCTTCAGGCTTTGCCTCTGAAGCTGCAAAACTCAAAGATTATGGTAATCACAGACCTGGGGGATTCCACTAGTGTCATTAGGACATCTCTGGGCTGTGCACTGGTTTTCGTTCTCAGGCTTCATGGGGTGATATCCACAACTCATGTTTAAGGCCCTTGAGTAAGTCCAGCAGACAGGAGAGTGGTCTCGTTGGGCCTGTAAAGCAATGACTTCAGCAGAGTCTAATCACGTGTCATGGGCTGTTTAGTTATGTGCTGATCCCTTAACAATTACTGTAGTTGTCAGGAATGGCATTAGCCAGGTGAAAGCAGGGGCAGAAAAGACTGGGTACGAAAATCAGGGAAAGTGATGCTGGCAAGTAGATCAGTATGAGCTGTTAGGAGTCCTGTAGCTGGCTCTGGATTCTCAGGATGCCACACCATCTCAGTTGGCTGTTCCTCTTAAAGCTGAGCCACAAAGATGGACCGATGCTGCCTGGTTTAGAATAATTTCCTTCCTAAAAGTAGCCAGACATATTTACAGCCTGGAGCATATTCAACACCTCAGAATCTCTTTGGATATCGATTTTTGAAGTTCTACAATTATGTTGAGCCTAGGTAATTCAAAAGGTCAGGTTGAATAGTCTCTGGTTCTCTCTGCTGAATCCGTTTATTTGATGTAGTCACTTGAAGAAGACAAATTCAGCTTTCTGCTTTCTTTATTTACATGTCACTTGAGTTTTGTCAGTCCCTGGAGTTGGTTTCTTTTGTGCCATCTAATTTCAGGAAATTGTGAAAAAATTTCAGCAAATGTCTTAAAGGAATCAACATATTCACCCCCTGCTTGTTTTGAATATTAGAGATCCTAAATTTTAAGGGCATGTTAAAATGTCACAATTTGGAACATGTGAATCTCATTTGTAATTTGTCACAGTACAAAATTACCTGATTGGCCAGGTGTGGTGGTGCATGCCTGTAATCCCTGCATCTGGGGAAGTAGAGGCAGGAGGATCATGAGTTCAAAGCCAGCCTCAGCAATTTATCAAGGCGCTTAAGCAACTCAGTGAGACCCTGTTTCTAAATAAAATACAAAATAGGACTGGGGATGTGGCTCAGTGATCAAGTGTCCTTGAGTTCAATCCCTGGTGCCACTCCCCCCAAAAAGATTACCCGATTAATGAAATGAAAGCCTCATCACCTATTTTACTTATTTTGTGTTGAAGCTCCTCAAAAATTAAAAAAAAAATTGTAGTTGTAGATGGACAGCATGCCTTTATTTCATTTGTTTATTTTTATATGGTGCTAAGGATCGAATTTAGTGCCTCATAAGTACTAGGCAAGCACTAGGCCACCCAGCTATAGCCCCAGACCCTCAAATTTTTATTATTATTAAGTTTTGCCTTTTCCTTTCATGGTAGAGTCCCATCTTTACCATGTGAGTCAACCTTTTCCATGCTTGTGACAAACTGCTCAAATGTTTTCTAATAGGTGTCTTAGCCTGCCAGTTCATGTGCAAGGGCCCATCAGGTAAGGCATTTGTTGAATATCCTTATCTGGCTGGTTCAGGTGAGCTGCATGGCCTCAAGGGCCCTATGTCAGACACCCTACTCTGTACAACCCTCATTTCACATAGGAGAAAACAGGGAGGTAAAGTGGCTGACTCCTGTTGGTAAGCAGTAGCCCATTACAGCTCCCAAGCCTCCTCCCACTTCCCCAGCCAGAGAATTCCACCACTGTCCCCCTTCCCCCAATGGGGATTGGACCCAGGGGTGCTCTACCACTGAGCTATATCCCCAGCCCTTTTAAAATTTTATTTTGTGACAGTATTGCTAGGTTGCCCAAGATGGCCTTGAACTTCTGATCCTTCTGCCTCAGCCTCCTGAGTTACTGGGAATAGAGTTGTGTTCTACTGTGCCTGGCTCTTAATGCAGGGAATTTTTTTAAATATATATTTTTTAGCTGTCAATGGATCTTTATTTATTTATATGTGGTGCTGAGAATTGAACCCAGTGCCTCACACATGTTAGGCAAGCACTTTACCCCTGAGCTACATACAACTCCAGCCCATTAATGCAGGGAATTTTGAGCAGTGGAAAGAAGATGAATTTGGGGCAGACAGATGTGCATTCCCTTTTTGGCTCCACCATGTGTCAGTTGTGAATGATTGTTTCCTCTCGGGATTGTTTCCATCTATAAATTTGTAACTTCTATGTGGCAGTACTGTTGTGAGGATGGATAAAACTTTGATTTCACTTTCCCATTGACCTCTATCCCTGTTCTGTACTTTCTCAGGGCAGGAATCAATTCTGAAAATCACTGCTAAATGGATAAAACTAATTTCTGAGTTAGCCAAATTAGTCTTGTTGGTACACGTTTCTTGAACTGCCAAACCTGAGAGAACAACTATATGACCATTGTAATACTGTGGATGGCCTGCCAAGGTAACCCATTCATTTCAGGACACATCTAAGCTGTGGACTGAGAAAGGCCAAGATTTCTCTACCAACATTAAAAAAAAAATGCTCAAGAAACTTATAGGCCACAGGAAAAGTTTCTCAGAAACTTAGAAATGAGCTTGATTTTCACAAGGCAAAATGTTTGTGACTTTAAAGCAATTCTGAAGAAAAATACCATACCTTTATTGATATGGCTGTTTCTTTCCAGTATATTTGTAAACACAAAGACAATATGAAGAGACCTTGTCTTTTGTAGAGTTTTGACCCTGCACCCCCATTTTCTAAACAAATGTTAAATAGCTGAAGTACAATTTCTCTGTTACTGAGGAAGCAGGGACATTGCTTAATCTCCTCAGGAGTTCAACACAGCCTTGTTTTCTCTACATACATCTCAAGTCCTGAGCATAAACTGTTCAGATGCTTTGGCGATGATATGGGTTCTGCTTCCATAGGAAAGGTGAGGTGAATGTGAACCCCACCCCTCTACTTCAAGGGACTTCTTTTCCTTCTCTTCAAACTTCCTTCAGCCAAAGTGTACACTGGATCATGTACTTGGTTGCATAGTACTAGCCAAATTCAAGTCTTGGCCCTGTCAAACCTGCTTCTTGGGGACAGCCTCCATCAGTGACTTCTTGGCTTTTCAGATTCTGAAAGACCATCCCAGCCGAGTTCCCTGTGAGCCATAGGGCCTGCACTGAGACACAACAGTTGGGCAGCTTCCTCTGTCCCTTCCTTACATTTCTTCTCCAGCAGGTGCTGATCTCAAAAAACACTTTTTCATTAGCATGCTAATCTGTTTGAGCCTGTTTTTTGAGGAACAACCTGTGACTACTGTGTTCCGGATGTTATTGATTTGTTATTTTAAAAATTTGAGTAAATTTAAAATCTATTGAGATCTATTTCAAGTTTCAGAATATGGTATATGTTAGTAAGTGTTCTGAAGTATTTGAAAAGAGTGCTGCTCTTTTTGGGTGGAGTGTTCTAGATCATCCTGGATTATTTAGGTATGCCCCGTGTAATTACATAGGTCCATTAAATGTGGAAGGAAGGAGAAAAACATGAAATAAGAAGGACTTGGCTGGACACTGCTAGCTTTCCACATGGAAAGGGGCCATTAGCCATGGATTATGGCGACCACTAGCAGCTGGAAAAGCAACTGAGCCCCTGGGTTCCTCAGAACCTCCAAGGAACACAGCCCTTCCCATTCTTTGACTTAAGCCCAGTGAGACCCATTCTAGATTTCTGACTTCTAGAGTAGTAAGATAATAAATTTATGGTGTTTTAAGCCAGTGGATTTGTGATTTGTTACAGCACCAGTAGGTATTCTTCAGGTCACAGCTGTAAAAATGAAGAATATGGAAAACAACAACCCCTAGGGAGAAAGGAGGACACTGGGTGGGTGGGAGTGTGGGGGCAAAAGCAAACAATGAGTCTTCCGCTCTGGACTTTCACCCTTTCCCAGCAACAATGGGTTTCAAACTTTTGCAACTGTTTCCCTGATTTAGGCTTTGAACTTGCACAACTGTTTTCCCCCTGACTGCCCAAACAACACACTCTGCAAATGATTCAAATCTCACGTGTTATGATCAAAACCTCACTTTAAAAAATTTAAAAATCATGCTATTCCCCTTCTCCCTCTCTTTCCCTCCTACCCCTATTCCTTATCCAGAGGTATACCATGGATGGTGAAAGGAGACCCTCATCATTATACAAAATATATGTATGAAGATGTGAATTTGGTGTCAACGTACCTTATATACAAGCAGAGCATATATGATAAATTGTGGTATAAAGGTGTATTAAGGATTGTAATGCAAAAACCAATAAGAAAGCTCATGTATAATGGCATAATTATGATTGTAATGCATTCCACTATTGTCATGTATGTAAGAAATACAAAAGTTTAAAAAAAATTTAAAAATCAGAACCCTCCTGTAATCAATTGTCATTTTCTCCTCTGAAACTGTGCCATTCTGCTGCTTAATAAAGAAGGCTTGCTGATCTGTTGAGGTCTGTTCTCCAATTTGGTTATTTTTGCTTTCAGAAACTAATACAGATAATGCAGGTTTTGTCTTTACAAGTTAGGTCTGGGTCTTTTGTCAATTTTCACACCTCTACTTAACAAGTTCAGTCTTTTCCCTGGTTTCCTGATCACAAGGGAGTAACAGTAATTAAGTAATGTCCTCATCTCCAAATTATAGCAGCTGTGATATTTTTGGTTTTAAATATATTTTTATCCTTATTGGGGATTGTGTTTTTCTGTTGTTTTGCATTTGATTAAAATTCAAATTTTTTACCTTATTGGGTGCTAAAAAATTTTATAATTCTTGTAGTCTTGAGCATTGGTCTGGGATATGGTTATTTGGAAATAATTTGATCTTTTTAGGCCTTGCTTATAAGCTTTGTAGGACTCAAGAGCAGTTCTTAGTTTGGGACTGTTTTCCTCACTAACATGGCAATATACTTGTGAGTTTTTGATTCTATGTGAATTGTGCATTTTTCTGCTCTGGTTGTGAGCTCTGAGGATTGTTCCCTCCAATTATTTTGGGGTGGTTCTTTCCCCAGTCTCAGGTAGTTTTTCTCCCTTGCCTGGTAGGTACTCTACTGAATGAGGACCCTCTGTTAAGCTGGAGTACAGTACACTCTCTGACATTCTACCTTGAATACTGTGGCCACCCCTGAATACCCAGAACTGTCTGCTCAGCTAAGGGGCACTAAGGGTGTTCTGGCACCACAGTTAACAATCTAGGAATCACCCTATTTAATTCCTGTCTGCAGGACTACAGTCTTAGCTGCTGATGTCCAATATTTTAAAGGACTATTGTTTTAATATTTTGTCCAGTTTTAAAATTATTGCTGGTGTGAGGGTAAAGCAGTTACCTAGTGCTCTATCTTGGCCTAAAGTGGTAGTTCCATTTTACTTGTTTGATGTCAGCAATACTATTACTAATGTTCTTTTTTTCATTCCTAATACTGGGATTTTGTGTCTTTTCACTTTTTTTTTTTTTTTTTTTCCCCATCAGTTGGTTCTTGTCTTAATTTGTCAGCTCAGGAACCTGTAACAAGATATCACAGATTTGGTTGCTTAAAGAACAGACATTATTTTCTCATAGTTCTGTAAGCTGAAGTTCAAAATCAAGGTGCTATCAGGTCTGTCTTCTGATGAAGCCTTCCTTCCTCTGTGAACATGTGGTGAGAGGAGATTTTTGAAATTTCTTCCTCTTTTTATGAATAGCATTATAGAATTAAGACCTCATATATGTTAATTGTCAAGTGTAGGTTTACTGTAGCCAGCTAGGTAAAGTTGATTAATTCTGCCTTCAAATTTTGTGTTTGTTCTGAACACATTTCCACAATGCCTTTTAGTTTCTCTGAAGTAAATGTTCATTAATTTGATAGAAAAGTTATTCCAGGTTATAATTGTAGGTACTATCAAATTTTGGTACCTCATTTGTCTTTTTTTTTTTTTTTTTTTTTTGATATTGGGGATTGAACTCAGGGATACTTAACCACTGAGCCATAACCCCTGCCCTTTTTTTATTTTATTCATAGACAGGATCTAAGTCTAAGTTGCTGGGGTTGGCTTTGAACTCTTGATCCTCCTGTCTCAGCCTCCAGAGCCAGTGGGATTACAGGTGTGCACCACAGCTCCTGGCCCTCATTTGTCTTTATTAAAATGAATAATGAATACATAATTGAACAATACTTCTTGTTGGCATTGCACACCATGAAGCATGGAATCAAGTTTAATACATATTATTTAGAATTTAAGGGGATGAATGTTATTTGTATTTGTTCATTCCAAACCATGTTAGTGTTGTCCTGTCAACATACAGAAAGGAAAAGACTTATAAAATGTACATAGGTGTGCCAGATGGAGAATAGACATTAAAGTGGTTTTAAAATCTCCACTTATACTGGATGTGGAGGTTCATGCCTATATTTCCAATGACTTAGGAGGCTGAGAAAGGAGGGTTGCAAGTTTGAGGTCAGCTTCAGCAATTCAGCAAGACCCCATCTCAAAACATAAAAAGGGCTGGGGGATGTAGCCTAGAGGTATAGCACCTCTGGGTTTAATCCCTAGTACCCAAAACAAACAAGAAACTTCACCTAATATCTGGCACACATGTTTATGTACATTTTATAGTGTGAAAACCAATGAACTATAAAAAAGTAGTTTTACAATTAAATGTAAGGGATTCATGAACCAGTCAAGTAATATTTGTATAGGATAACCTTAGACTTTTAAAGGTCAATCGTAGTCATCTGTTAAACATAACAGGAGAAAGAAAAATGTTAAAATTTTATTTCTGAAATGCTTTATTCTTTTAATCAGTATACATTATATTAAGTATAGAATTTCCTTAAAAATTAACAACTCTTGGGTTTCACTGTTAGGACATTGTTTTAGAAAGGAAAATATCTGGCTCTTTTGACTTTTATTTTTAACATTTATCCAGGCTCCAAGTGGATTATCATATTAAGGTTCTTCTGTGTTATTTCTGTCCAAGTTGTGACAGCTAAAACAAAACACAAAATTATAACTTTAAAAAAAAATCACAAAGAATGGTTATGCTTTCAAGTATACCTGTAAACACCCTAAGAAAATTCACTTTCATCACAGTAAAATTTAGGTTTTCTATTTGATTCACTGCATTCCTAAAATAATAATAATAATAAACTTTAACAACTGAATTAAAAAAAAACAAAACCCTGGGCTGGGGATGTGGCTCAAGTGGTAGCGTGCTCGCCTGGCATGCGTGCGGCCCGGGTTCGATCCTCAGCACCACATACAAACAAAGATGTTGTGTCCGCCGAGAACTAAAAAATAAATATTAAAATTCTCTCTCTCTCTCTCTAAAAAAAAAAAAAGAGTAGAAAAAATAAGAAAATGTAAAGGAAAATAACTTTACTGCTGACAGTTTTCTTCTTCATATGTATTTCTAAAGTAGATCATGAAAAACAGAAGTCAAGTCTTTCAATTCTGGAAGGCTGGGTACAACTCCTATTGGACTAACTTTCCCAGATATAAAAATGATAAACTTAAACCAAATGTAAAAATCAACTAGCCAAAGGCAGTGGACAGCAACTAGAAAAGAGTCACCACCCAGAAGGAGGGAATAGCCCTGACTGATTCCCAGGTTTTGTGGTTCTCAGCTGGTGTTATACTGGGGAGTTAGAACTGTGAGAGAAAACTGGCAGTCCTTCTTGCCTGGAAGAATCAGAGTGTGCTTAAGGCAACTAAAGAAACTGGAAAGTGAGGGTGGATCCTGGAAAGGAGGGAGAGAGAGACAGATGGGAATGAAATCCTTAAATTCTGTGTAGACATTTCCTAAATCTATCATGAAACCTGAACCTCTCATAAATGGGAGAGACTAAGAAGTCAGGATTTGAGATCCTGCCCAAGAAAACAGTTTGAAGTGAGTCCAATCAAGGTAACTGCCTATCTCTAAATCAATATTCTTAAGAGAAACAGAATTCAGTCTTCAAAACAGAACATTTATAAAGTTAAGAACATAATGTAACGCTAATCAATATATGAAGAAATAGAAAAATGTGCCCCATACTCTAGAGACAACTAATTGTGACTGGCAGGGAGATGATCTTTATGTTGTAATTTAACAAGGTTTTAAAAGCAGCTCTAACTATCTTCAATGAAGTAAAGAAAAATATGCTCCCAAAGAATAAAAAAAAATATCAGCAGAGAAAATGAAATAATGCAAAAGGAACCAAATGAAAATTCTAGAATTGATAAGTATCTCCACAAGACACTAATTAAAAACAACTAAGCCAATGGCAGAAAGATAGTAGAGGGAAAGGAAAGGTGAAGTACTGAGACTTAATCAGAACAAATTATATTCTATGCTTTTATAATTTTTTCAAAATGAATCCTATTTTGTATAACTAAAAAGAACCAATTAAAAAATATTGCTTGCCTGGGGTTGTAGCTCAGTGGTGGAGCACCTGCCTCACACATGTGAGGCACTGGATTCAATCCTCAACACCACATAAAAATAAAGATATTGTGTCCATTTACAACTAAAAGATTAAAAAAAACTGCAACATAGAATTGACAAATACATTATAAAAAGCAAAAGAGAAACAATAAAAGACTTAGAGCAATATAAATTGTACATTCTGAATAGCAGAATTCTTAGGGATCTGTGGGACAACATATATGCCAAACACACAGTCCTACAATAATGCATAATGATAGGTCTATGTTCTGAAAAATATATCATTAGGTGGTTTCATCATCATGAAAACACCAACGATGTAAACTTAGACAAATCTGGTCTGAGTGGTATAACCTCCTATATGCATACCCAGGTTATTTGGTAATGCCATTGCTCCTAGGCTACAAACCTGTACATCAAAACAGAAAAAAACACAGTAAAATAGTATAAAAGATAAATGATGTGCCTGTATAGGCCACTTTCCATAAATGGAGCTTATAGGACTGGAAGTTGGTCTGAGTGAGTGAAAGCTCAGAACATTATTGTACACTGTTGTAGACTATAAACACTATGCCTTAGGCTACATTAAATTTCAACACTTACTATCAGAATCAAGTACATAATATACATAACCATATGTGCTAAATATTATGAGTGGCAGTGCAATAGGTCTGTCTACACAGCACCACAACACTTACCTAATGTGCTGCATTATGATGGCTCTGGTATCACTTGAGGATGGGAATTTGTCAGCTGTGTTATAATCTTATGAGAGCACAGCTGTATTATATTGTATACATGGGCTGTTGTTGACTAAAAAAATCATTATGTGGCTAGTGAATATGTAAAAGGAGTCCTAAAATGAGAAAGAAAATCGGGCATAAAAATATTTGAAGAAAAAAATGTCTGAAAATTCCCTAAATTAGTGAAGATATAAACTTAGCCAGGAAATTTATACCCAGTTTTCCCCAACCTTTAGACATATATATCATACTCTTGAAGAGTATGACCTTATAGTTTTATTGAACTCTGAATGACTGTTGACTTATCAGAAAAAATGAAGGCTGGAAGACAGTAAAATATCTCAAGTCTATATAGCACAACTAACACTGAAGAGTAAAGGTAAAATAGATATTTTCATAATAGGAAATTAAGAAAATTCACGGCTAGCATGCATGAGGCATGGTAAATTCTAAAAGATGTTTTTCAGTCAATATAGAATTTAAAATTTTTTGGAAACAGAAGAAAATGGAGAGTCATAAATATCTGTATAAAAGCAAAGGATTTGTTTGTCATCATTTTTGCCTCAGTTGTGTATATCACTGTCCATTGTCTTGTGAAATTATTGGTGTATACACATGTAAAATATGGGAGAATAGTCCTATAGTTGTAAGGTTTCTAAATTTAGTGCAACTGGACAATATTAACTCTAGTCTACAAACAGTTAAAGATGTATATAGCAGTTGCTTTAGAGATCATACTGAATAAATAATGCATAGATGTAGCTTAAAAAAATTCTGTAGATGAATTAAAATGGAACTCTAAAGTTTTCAAGAATCCAAAGGAAGCATGTAAGGAAAAACAGAAGAATCCTAAACAGGAGACTAAAAGAAAAGCAAATAGTAAAATGGTAGACATAGATTCTCAGTAATTACATTAGATGGTAACAGGTCAAAGACTCTAATTAAAAGGTAGACACTTCAGAATAGTTAATTTAAAAAGTTCAACTATAAGAGAGAAATGAATTACAGTAGATGGGGTAGAGAGAGAAGATGGGAGGGGTGGGGGGATACTAGAGGATAAGAAGGGCAGCAGAATACAACATACACTAGTTTGGCAATATGTAAAAATGTGGATATGTAACTGATGTGATTCTGCAATCTGTATACGGGGTAAAAATGGGAGTTCATAATCCACTTGAATCAAATGTATGAAATATGATATGTCAAGAGCTTTGTAATGTTTTGAACAACTAATAAAAAAAAAGTTCAACTATATGCTGTCTACAAGGTAAGTTGAAAATAAATAGGTGGAAAAAAGTTTTAACATTGCTACTCTAGCCTCTTATGCTTACCATTTGCAATGTTAATATAAAATAAAGTAGATTTTAAGTCAAAGAGTTTTATTAGATATGTAGGGAAATACCACATAATGATAAAAGTGGCCATTAGAAAAATGATGAATCATAAAATGTGTATATATCCAATAGCCCAAAATACAGAAATGGACAGAAGTAAAGGGAGAAAGAGAATTCCACAATCCTATTTGGCAATTTTAATAGCAGATGATAGAAAGGACTCACCCTCCAAACCAAAACCAGAAAGCACACTTCAAACTAACAGAGAAGCTGAGCAATGCTATCAGATACCCTGACCAAACTGATATTTACAGAACTCTATACATAACTTCTGCAGAGATTCATTCTTTAAGAGTATATGGAATGGTTGGCAAGACAGGCCTATATGTTAGGCCATTTAAAGAAATTTCAATACATTTTAAACTGAAGTTATGTAAAAAATGGTCTACAACTATAAGGCACTATTAGGTATTTATAAAATCCTGGAATATAAGAACAGTATTATAAATAATACTTAGAATAAATCACAAGGTAAATTACAAAATATTTAAAAGTAATAATGAAAATAAAATAAAAATTTGTAGAATATGCTTAAGTATTATTGTTTGGCAGAAATTAATTTTAAGGCTATAAATGCTTATTTTAGGAAAGAACTAAAGTTAATAAGTTTTCAACTTAAGCTAGTAAAAAAGTTAATAGATTAGAAATAGAAAACAAACGAGAATAGTAATAAAGGCAACATCTGGTTCATTCAAATGGTAAACAAATTTGAGATTCCCCTTGTTAACCTAAATAAGACAAAATTTTCATTTATTGGGAAAAATAACTAAATAGACATTTCTCAAGAAGAAACAAATGGCCAACAAATACATGAGAAAATGTTCAACATCTCTAACAATGAGGGAAATGTGAATTAAAACTATACTAAAATTTTATCTCACTCCAGTCAAAATGGGTATAATCAATTATGGGTCAGCATCCCAACTGAAAGCTAAGATCAATATAAGATTGTTAGTGGCAACAATCCTAAAAGGACCATGTGGACAATCAATATGCCTCAGTTATTGCAGTCATTAACTTTAAAGGTGAACATAATTTTCCTGTATCAACTGAACATATGTTATTGCCCAGAAGTTACTTCATTTCTCAGGCCCAATCTATGACACTCTTGGCAAAATCAGATATACGGAAAGCTGAATTGAATTTTGCCTAAATAAGTACACTACTCCAATTTTAAATTTTGTCAATTTGCCTTTTCATAAAGAATTGGAATAATGAAAATGTTAGTTAAAACAAATTTTTGAGTTCTAAAGTTTTCAACTGATATAGATGAATAAATAGTTCTCTTTCTCTTGAAAAATATCAATGGTAACTTAAGAGAAACAAACTAAAAAAGGTATACTTTACCTGTTTTATAAACTGTGAAGCATTAAAAAGCTCACTGCAGCCATATAAAATGTGTTTGCCTTGCTTCCCCTGTAAAAAACAGAAATCATGAATAAAAACTCAGATCCAAGTGAGTAACAAATACATTTTCAGTTTTCCTATGAAAAAATATTAACTTGCTAGGACATTTTTGTTGTTAGTTTTGTGGGTGGTGGTGCTGAATTTCAGTGTACATGTGTATCCTAAAACTGCTTGAAATAAAGAGGGATAAAGTGGTAAAATAGGCATAAGAATGATTTATTATACAAAAATAGGAGTATGATCACATTTCATAGGATCAACAATTATCCAAAAAAATCTAAGACCATAACATTCTTTTAAAGATCTATGCTACTTGAAGAAAAATATTAATTTGGCTATGTTTAGCATAGTAGGATATGATGCAGGTAGTACAGACTGTAATTTCAGTCTCACTAGTGCAACAGTATTTACATGTTAATAAATATCCTGTTCCACTCTGAAACTCTTCTTTTATTTCCACAGAATGTTGGAACCTAATTACAACACTGAAACTTCTCCACTAGAAAATGCAATTCCTATTTGTATTGTGAACTTGAAGTTAAATTCATAAGTTTTCTTTTGTAATGTAAAAAGTTTATCCCACAAAGTAATTTGATAATGCAACAAGGAATAAAAAAATTTGGCTTTGTTACATAAGAAAAGGACATTTCTGTGATGTGTAAACCAAATAAGCTGCTTGCCTTATATGAAGTGAGAATAAAAATAATAAATGAATAAAAAAATAAATAAAAAATGAATAAATGTCCTAGATGGCCGTCTATAAAGGGAAAAAACAAAAGCCACACCTTAATTATTGTTTTAGGCTGGGTGTGGTGGTGCATGCCTATAATCCCAGCTATTCAGGAGGCTGAGGCAGGAGGATCACAAGTTCAAAACCAGCTTCAGCAACTTAGTGATGCTCTAAGCAATTTAGCAATGCTCTAAGCAACTCAGCAAGACTCTGTCTCAAAATAACACAAAAAGAGCTGGGGATAAAGCTCAGTAGTTAAGCACCCCTGGGGTTCAATCCCTGGTACCCTCCCTTCCCCCCCCCTCCAAAAAAAACCTTTACAATTTTAGAAAATGAGATGGTATATGCAGCAATTACAGAAGGTCATATAACTAGGATTCTTGAGGCTATAGAGGACATAAATGAGCTATTAATAAAGGCAGAGATTATAGTATAGAAGGAGAAAGCAAGCCCAAGAAAACATCAGAGGGGTTCAACATTTCTAAGACAGATCTCAGGATGTTATCTCAGTAGCACAAGACTCATCATTTTTAACTGTTAACTATCAAGATACATTCTAGACACACTTGTATCCTACCTATATATTGGGAGTTCATAATCCAAAGATAAAGTGTGTCCTTGCAACGATCCTGGGAGTTGCACTGATCAGGGTGTTTTTTTTTTTTTTTGGTGGTGGAGTGGTACTAGGGATTGAACTCAGGGGCAGTCAGCCACAGAGCCACCTCCCCTGTCCTATTTTGTACTTTATTTAGAGATAGGGTCTCACTGAGTTGCTTAGTGCCTTCCTGTTGCTGAGGCTGGCTTTGAACTTGAGATCCTCCTGCCTCAGTCTCCAGAGCCACTGGGATTACAGGAGTGCACTATCGCTCCCAGCAGCACTAATCAGTTTTGGAGGTCTGTTTTTTCTTCCTGTTATACCTTGATCTCTACCTTACTAGAGCCTTATATGAAGTGAGAATAAAAATAATAATCATCATTTTCTAGTGTTAAGTGAATAAATTAAGGTTACAAAATGTCATTCTAAGAATACTTTGTTTTTAGTTTTTTTCTGTCACTTCCTGCTATGTTACCCAGCCTGGTCCCGAAATCCTGAGCTTGAGAAACCTCTTACCTCAGCCTCTTGAGTAACTGAAACTTATTGGTATGTGCCACTATGCTTGGCCTATATGCAGGATTTTTTTTTTAATAAAGCTGTTTTAATTTATTTATTTTAGTTTTTTTAGGTGTACACAATATTTTTATTTTATTTTTATGTGGTGCTGAGGATCGAACCCAGCGCCCTGCGCATGCCAAGCGAGCGCGCTACCGCTTGAGCCACATCCCCAGCCCTTTATGCAGGATTTTTAAGTGATCTCTTAGAAAAGTAGTTACGTAAAGGTCAGGACAGCCACCAAAGAATGCTGTGCTCTAAAGATATAAAACTGAAACTATCCTATGATAGAATAAGAAGGCCAAAACATACCTTTATGTAGTCAACAAGATTTTGATATTCAATGTAGTTGCCTCCTCCCACCACAAAAACAATTGCCTACAAATGCAAACAAAAAACTAAATTGAAAGAAATAGTTAAAAACATTGTTATAATTTTCAAGCAACATGGTTTTTAGTCTGAAACCTATTCTACAATTGGGACAAAAACACTAGCTAGCCAAAAGCCACAGCTGAAGCATCTAATGGTATTAATTAAGAAATTTCTAAAAAGTTTATACATTTATAAATTTTAATGCTTGTTCAGTGGTAAAATGAGACAGAGTTTTCAGAAACAATTTAAAGATAACTTCTTTTTTTTTAGTATCAAGGATTGAACCCAGGAGTGCTCAACCACTGAGCCACATTCCCAGTCCTTTTTTATATTTTATTTAGAGACAGGGTCTCACTGAGTTATTTAGGGCCTCACTAGGTTGCTGAGTCTGGCTTTGAACTTCCGATCCTCCTGTGCTGCTGGGATCACAGGCATGCACCACTGTGCCCAACACTAGAGATACTTATTATTCTTCTAATAAGTAATAGCAAATAAATCCAAAGGGCTTTCTTCAAAGGATGCTTTTCAGTTTGCAGTTATTTATTATAGGCAGGAAAATCAGAAAAACCAGCATTTATATAATTTTCTATGTATGTTATTTACTGTATTTGCTGAGAAGTCTGTTTGCATTTTAAATTAAAGCAGTCTTCACAAATGCATGGAATCCAATTTTATAAGCTCCACACTTAGAAAATTTTCACTGCAATCTGCAGGCCTTCTTTTTTGGCAAATTGCGTACGTTTCAGCCACTTTAAAGCTTCAATATAATAAGTATAAATAGTTTTATAAATCAGGAAAATACAGTTGTTGAGAATTAAAAAAAATCTTGGGGTACAGAATTGGATTTATCCAAATCACCATGCACTAATCATATTAGCCATGTTTATGACAAATTATTGTTCAGGTTACCTTTTATCTTTTCTAGGAGCACAGAATTTTCATGTGAAACTTACCTCCTGAAATGGATTTTTGTTCCTAGGAACTGAGCTGTAATAGAGAAAAACTATACTGAAAATCTCACCCATGGCTTTTATTATGGGTAGAACAGGTATGGGAAATACCACATTAACATATACTCCAGAGGTATGTTAGGCATTTACAGTTCTACCTCCTCTTCCTCAAGAGGGTAGTGGGTACTTGAGTTCTGCAGAGGAAGAAGCCAGAAAATGTAGAATACATGTCTAAAAGGGAATGGGCATCCTATTGACTTTGAAATAAAATTCTAGAAAACTGAGGAGCAGGTCTCTGTATATATGTAGGTATTTTGGTGGTAAATGTCAACATACTTCAAATGTCACTTATGTTGTCTATGGGTATCTATATTTGCAGAAAAAATGAATATAAACACCTATAAGATAACATAGGAAGAAAAAAGAAAATGGCAAGAGGGATCCGTATTTTGCAGTAAATTATATTTTATTACATTATTATATATTTAAAAATATTTCTTTGATATCTAGAGATCTTTAATAAGGACATTTTTTCAAAGTTTTTGTGTTTCAGAAACATGTTTGAGTGCTAAAATAGGCTGTACAGTGTGATTTACAAGGATAGTTGAAACTTTTCTCAATTACTCAGTGGCTAAACATAGCTCTATCACCTTTCCTAACATCTTTAGTCTGTCTAATTATTCTGTCAAAGTGGTTAGACATGCACCTGATCAAAATGCTCCTAAATGCTTAACTTCCTTCTAATTCTGCCCATTATTTTTCTATAATTTATAAGCTATTTTTTGTATCACCATGAATTAAATCTTGAAAAATATCTGTAATAAACAAAGGCTACCTTACTATATCATGCCTGTCATAAAATACAAAAATTATTTATAGAATGTTTCACTGTCAGCAAGTGTTTTTATAGCAATGGTTCCCAAGAACTGGATTTTGTAGGCAGCTACATTAAAAAAACAAAATAGTATCCAAATATAAAGCTCCTTTCTCTTCATTTGGTCTGATAAAAATATTCTTAAAACACACATTATCCAAATTTCCCTCCCCTACACTTAGTTTGTAATGCCAAAAGCCCCCCCAAATAAGAAAACCCCAAAACAAAACAAAACAAAACAAACACCTCAAAACAAAAACCCAGTAAACAGCTACATGTATTTGTATATATACTTGGAGGGAAAAACAACAAAATACTATCTTTAATACTATCTTTGAGAGATTAGCACACAGATTGCTTCCTTTCCAGTTTTTCCACACAGTTTAAATTTTTAATATTAAGCAGTGCTGCTTTAGAGTACAAAACCAATTATTTTCATGCTTGGGAAATCCTACAACATATTACAGAAGACAGAAACTGTTTACCTGTCATTGCCACGTAGCATTTTGGGATCGAAATATCTGTAGTCGTCAGTTTCCTATTTAAAAACAAAAAACCCTTGACAATGGAATTTTTCTTTAGAAGTTCTGGCATACGGTTATCTTATATTTATGAATCTATCAATTTTGTAGCGTGTACAACAACCACCCCTAACATTTATTGAGTAGTTACAATGTGCTAAGCATCATTTAAGTGCTTTATGTGAAATTACTCATTTAATCCTGAGTTTCTCAAGTAGCTACTATTACTATCCCCATTTTTCAGATTGGCAAGTTGAGGGGGTACTGAGAGGTTCCTAAGGTTACATATGTAATAAGTATGGGAACTCTAGCATTGGCAACAAGGCAGTTTCAATGTCCAAGTTCTACTCTCATGATATAATGCTTCTCAAAAATAAATCTGAAAAAAAAGTCTTATAAGTCTGAAAGCAGTTAATGTACTGAAGTATTTTTGTTTTTTAGAATTTTATCTGTATAAATTTTATCTCATGATTTTACCGAATATATGGAATACCTAACACAGGTACACATCTCTTATCTGAAATTTTTGGAGTGATATGTATTTCAGAGTTTAGGATTAAAAAAAATTTAGATAGGTAATATCAGGCATAAACTACATATAATATGGGTAGCACCTCATCATCAAATATGTTAATACTTCTATATATGTGAACATTAACAGAAAATAGGATAAATAAAAACTATAAAGAGCCTCAACTGGAGTCCAGGTCAGATTTTGCCACCAAATGAGTTATACAGAATCTTTTAGTTTTCAAAGCTTTTTGGATTTTTCAGAAATTGTGAATAAGGGGTTGTGGACCTCTATACTATACTGGAAACTTAACACTTTGATTAAAGAAGTTGGAAAGTATTGCTCTACTACTTATTGAATAAGGACTTTCCATTTTCTGCCTGCCTCTCCTTCCATAGCAGAATCATCCAAAGAAATTCATCTTTTCTTCTTCTGGAGTGTAGATGGTTTCACTAAAACCTGATAAAGTACAGATATACTACATGTGTTGCTACTATTTAGTCTCGCACCCAATAGTAGATACTTTCAATCAACCACAGCACCCTCAGTAAACCCAAATGTAGTGTCAGAATCCTCCAAGTAGTTTGCTTCAAGAAACCACTACCAACCAGATTTACAAGGCAAAAATAAACCTATCTGATATCTTGCCTTAACTTTATTAAGACAAAGGAGAACACTTAATAAATGTGATAAGAATGCATGTAAAAATAGGTAACAGCATTTTAAAACATTTGAGATAGGATACATTCAAGATTACCTGCCAGGTCTAACTTAGTACACTTTGCTATCTCTTCAGCATTTTGCTAATCTCCTCAGTGCCTCCAAATCAACTTGTCCATCTGGGAACAGGAGAGGTATAAGAGTGCAGGCAGCTACCTCACCTAGCAGATGGATGAAGAAATGCTTTCAAAACAGAAAACATTTACTTTTTCTAACTAAAGTATCTGTCTGTAGTAATGTGCCTTCAGTTCTATTGACTTTATAACTAATAAATGAACTTGTAATTACAACTTGGAGAAACATTTAAGACCCACAATTTAGCCATTGATGTGTTTTGCCAGAGAAATACAGAAGGATTGTGTATGCTGGGATGAGTACTAGACTGGAGGACAATAGTAGGATTTTTATTGTAATTCTGCTACTAAAAAGGTGTGACCTGGCAAGTTACTTAACCTCTCTAGGTTGCCATGCCTCCATTGTTAAAATGATTTAGGATGTTTCCTTAAACTCTATTTCTGTGATTCCACGGTTCTTACCCTAATCAACAAAATATAATGGTAGACAATTTGGCTTGTGGTTAAAATTCCAATGCTGCCACATACTAGCTGTATATCCCTGAGCAAGTTTAATGACCTTATTGTGACTCAGTTTCTTCATCTATAGAAATGAGAATAAAGATGACAATACTCTTCTTGGAAGGTTCTACTGAGGATTAAATGATATAACAGGTGAAAAATGCTTTGCATGGTTCTTGGTACTTAATAAGTATGCAATATCTGATAATACTTAATAAGTATGCAATAATGTTAGGTGTTAATTTTGTGGTCATTATTTTTCATGTCAACATCAAGGGCAATAACAAAATATCATAATTCCCTTAACCTCTTGTATATTTGGCTATCTAAATGTTTATATTTTTAATCTTTATTACTGTTTGGAATAATATGTTCCAGCAGTTTACTGCCCATTACAAAGCAGTATTCTCTGATACAGACATTAATGTCTCTCTTAGGCTTTTCAAGAAGTACTACTTCTTCATATATTCTAGGATATGGTGACAGTCTACTATTACTATATTATAAACCACTATTATCTATATTGATTCCAAAATGGAAGAATTTAATCCTCTCAGGTTATCCTTACAGATAATTCTTCCATTCTTTTCATAATGGTAATTGATGTTGGATATTTTATTAGGCTATGTTTCCACATGACTGAAATTTTAAATTTTATTTCTGTTAATTTCTTTTAATGTTACTGAAATATTTATAATTACCAAAAAAGTCCCATTGATCTGAACATTCTATTCTCATTCTTTTTCCTTTTTTTTTCCAGGGCTGAGGAGTGAACTCAACCTAGCTTGTGCGTGCTAGGCAAGTGCTCTTGCCACTTGCTAAATCCTGAACCCCCTCATTCCTTTTCAAGTCTGGAATTGTGTGCCTCACTGCCAAGTCTACAATGATTCACATCAACCCAAACTGGATTTTTTTTTTTTTTTTTAATATTGGGGATTGTACTCAGGGGCACTCAACCACTTAGCCACATTCCCAGCCCTTTTTTGTATTTTATTTGGAGATAGGGTCTCACTGAGTTGCTCAGAGCTTCACTAGGTTGCACAGGCTGGCTTTAAACTTGTGATCCTCTTGCCTCAACTTCCAAGCTGCTGGGATTACAGGCATGTGCCACTAGGGTTTGGATGAGGGTAGGATCATGCTGCCATTTATTTATTTATTTTATTTGGTACCTGGGATTGAACCCGGGGGCACTTAGCCATTGAGCCACATCTCCAGTTCCTCCCCTGTCATTTAAAAATTTTAAATTTTGAGATAGGGCCTTGCTAACTTGCTGAAGCTAGCTTTGAACTTGAGATCCTCCTGAGCTGCTGGGATTACAGGCATGTGCCATCACACCCGGCTTCCATGCGTTTTTCTTTATCCCAGACTCCAGCCATAGTATCAGGGTAGTTATTTTTACCAAAGAAATTCTGAGGACTTTTGTATTTCTTTTTTGAATTGTAAACAGACAGCTTGAAAACTATTCAAGTAAATGTGATAATATTTACCAATGATTTCTCTCCCTCAATTTGCTTCTTCAGTCCCAAAGACTTCAGTGCCATTTGAACATAGGCACTCTAAATTTTTACTATGCATTTCTCTCCTAATTTAATTTTCTTAAACTTAAATTGGTCTAATCCTCTTTACACTATACCAACTAGTCCTTTTTCATTTATAGAAACTTGCTCCTTAAGATAAAATTTACATGTAATTATACATACAGAACATAATATACACTTAATTTGGATGGGAGTTAACCAGAATGTTTGTAGCAGTGGAGAAAATCAATTCCCAGTATCTGTGATAATGGCTAAACAGGGCTCTTTTAGAACATGAACTCTTTTCTTTCTCTGATTATTCTGCTATGATTAAAAACACAAGAAATTCAATCTGTATCATTACCTTTCCCATTAGCCAGTTTGATACATTCAAGGACTTACAAGTTCAATGTAACATGCTACTCACAGGGTTTGATTTCATCTCCATGAGATTGTCTAAAATACGAGTAACAGGAAGATTCTGTGAAAGAGATTAGTATTTTATTAACAATAATAAACCAAAGTTCCTTTCTACTAACAAGACAACCTAGTAATTTTATAGTTAAGGATTAATCATAATTAAACACATTCTAAGATTAAGTATACTGCAAGAGTTAATGATGTCAGATGTAAATATCCTTGGCACTTAAGTGTCCACAGAAAAATATCATTCTGAATGAAAAGCTTCTTTTAATATGTAGGCGTATTCAGGTTTTAGTAGACAATATGTTTGGGCTTTTTACTTTGTTGAATATTTGCTTTTCAATATTAGTAACTGCAATCTTTTGTTCTGATCAAGAATATCACTGTTATATTTTTTTTAACTTTTCCTTTTGTCAGTTAAGAGTTTTCTTTACGGATAGTTTGAGTTCTTTTCCTATTTTTTTCTCTTTAATTTTTTTTCTTCTAATTGCTCTGGCTAGTTTCCAGGACTATGTGCAAAGAGGCATCCCTGTCTTGTTCCAATTTTTTGAGGGAATGCCTTGCATTCTACCAGATCATAATGAAATGAAATTAGAAGTCAATGATAAAATAAAACATAGAAGCTACTCTAATGCCTGGAGACCAAATAATACGTTATTGAATGACCAGTGGATAGCAAAAAGTCAGGGATGAAATAAAAAAATACTTAGAGGTAAACAGAATAGCAATACAACATATCAAAATCTCTGGAACATCATGAAGGTAGTTCTAAGAGGAAAGTTCATTGCATTGAGCTCATTCATTAAAAGGATAAAAAATCACCAAATAAATAACCTAACATTTCATCTCAAAGCCCTAGAAAAAGAAGAATAAACCAACACCAAAAGCAGAATACAAGAAATAATTAAAATCAGAGATAAAATCAATTAAATTAAAAAAATTGTACTCTAATAAAATAGAAAATCCTGAAGACATCAACAAATTTCTAGAGACATATGACCTACCCAAACTGAATCAGGAAGATATAGAAAATTGAAACAGAAAAATTTCAAGCAATGAAGATGCCATCAAATTCCTACCAACTGCTGGGCATGGTGGCGCATGTCTGTGATCCCAGGGGTTCGGGAGGCTGAGGCAGGAGGATTGCTGTCAAAGCCAGCCTCAGCAACACTGAGGCACTATGTAACTCAGTGAGACTCCGTCTCTAAATAAAATACAAAATAGGGCTGGGGATGTGGCTCAGTGGTCAAGTGCCCCTGAATTCAATTCAAAAAGAAAAAAAAAAAAAGAATGGGATGGTATCACACTAAAAAGCTTCTGCATAACAAAGAAATAACCAAGAGTGTGAAGAGAAAACCTACAGAATGGGAGAAAATCTTTGCCAACTGCACTTCAGACAATCAAAATGGCAATGATCAAGAATAAAAGTAACAATAAGTGTTGGTGAGGATGTGGGGGAAAAGGTACACTCATACATTGCTGGTGGGACTGCAAATTGGTGTAACCACTCTGGAAAGCAGTATGTAGATTCCTCAGAAAACTTGGAATAGAACCACCATTTGACCCAGTTACACCATTTTTTGGCATATACCCAAAGGACTTAAAATCAGCATACTATAGTGACAAAGCCAAATCAATATTTATGGCAGCTCAATTTGTAATACCTAAGCTATGGAACCAGCCTAGGTGGCCTTTAACAGATGAAGAGATAAAGAAAATGTGGTGTATATACACAAGGGACTATTACTCAGCCTTAAAGAAGAATGAAATTATGGCATTTGCCGGTAAATGGATGAAACTGAAGACTATCATGATGTTAATTGGAATAAGCCAATCCCCAAAAACCGAAGACCAAATATTCTCTCTAATATGAGGATGCTAACTTACAATAAGCTGGAGTGAGGGTGGGGGTGGCGAGAAATATTAGTTCATTGGATTAGAAAAATGGGAATGAAGGGAAGGGAGGGGAGATAGGAATAGGAAAGACAGTAGAATGAATTGGACATAACTTTCTTATATTCATATATGAATACATGACCAGTGTAACTCCACATAATGTCCAACCACAAAAATGGGAAGTTATACTCCATGTATGTCAAGTACATTCTACTGTCATGTTTAACTAAAAGGAACAACAAAAAAGTTTTCTTTAGAAATTCAGTAACTTTTAAAAAGTTTGTAAAAATGCACAAAATTAATTGATCTAACAGATTTCTTTCATTTCTAATAAATAAATACTTTGAAAAATGGGGATATGAATATATACACAATTTTATTGACCATTTTTATTTTGCCTAAGATAAATTCCAATTTTTCAATATCATACCGCATTATCTTTTTTACAGAACAAATTTGACTCTGAACATGAAATGTACAACACAAACACTGGTGTTGGCAGAAGTCTGTTCTCTTAACATGCTTATAGGATTTGGGATGAGATATACTATTGTTACATTTCTATCCAACAAGTTTGATTAATTTGAACATAAGAACACTGAGTACAGAAAATTTACTAAATGACTATACTGTCTATTCAAAGTGCATTTCTACTGGGCTGATATTCTGCCCATTTTGAACTGGTATTTCCTTTGTGAACTGTACAGAATAATTTTCTATTTGAAACTTCACACAACAAAAGCAACATTAAATCTGATTGTTCAAAAAAAATGTAACTAAGGATTTAAAACAAGGATTTAAGTTTTCTTAGGTCATAAAACATACTGTCACTAAAGTGGACTAGCACTAAGGAAAATGCTATTTTCCCCAGAAAAAACAAAACATTTTTTCCCTTTTACTAGATTATGAAGTAAAAATCTTTTAAGATGGTCTCACACAAGTGAAATTAAATTAAAGCTATTTCATCATTTTCTGAAATTTGTGTTGGCCAGGAACTTTTAAATATAAAAGAGAACCATATGTTCAAACTGAATGTATTTCCTGAATAATCTTTAGAATAAATTTAAAAAGGTGGCTTCAAAATTTTTCCTTTTTTGTTTCAAAAAAAATTGAGTTTGTTCATTTATCAATAGGCCTAAACCATAAATTTCTCTAGGGATGGAGAAAACTATAGTTAAATATTTGTTCCAAGTAATAAGAACAAAAGATGATGAAGCACTTGGCAACAGTAGAGGAAGAAATAATACATTCTGGAGCAAGGGAACATTACAAATTATTTGGTAAGACTTCAGTAAAATTGAGTTTTTTTTTTAACCCATTTATCTATTTAGATTGAATTCTGTTTAGCATTTTGAATTACACTATTACAGCTATGCAATGGAGAAAAAAATCAAAAGATTTCACATATGATAAATCATGAGTCATATTTTATACTTTTGAAAATAATTGGAAATTTGGACACTTAACCAATAGTTCATGATAAATCTTCATTTAGTATAAAAATTCCCTAAAAGATGCAATTACATTTTACTTTGTGCTTTATAGTTCTGCTATCTCTTATAACAAGTCTGTCAATAAATACATTAAATAACTTGAGAAAAATTTCTTTCTAGAAAAATTGTTCAAAAATTCAAAAGCCCAGGGACAAATCTTTCTTATATTTTCTCCTGGCCTTTATGATCAGACACTAAATCAATCAACTATAACTGCTGTACCATGTAATATTCACAGACTGCCAGAGATTAAGGGCAACTCCAGTTGAAGAGAATGATAAAGGAAACACATAATGTCTTTTTTTAAAAAAAATATTCATTTTTTAGTTTTTGGTGGACACAACATCTTTATTTTATTTTTATGTGGTGTCAAACCCAGCGCCCCTCGCATGCCAGGCGAGCACGCTACTGCTTGAGCCACATCCCCAGCACACACACATAATGTCTTTAAAGGGATAAGGAAGAGTACATTAGAAAACAGCTTTTAAGATTTGTCACCAACTGGCACTCTATTCAGCTGTTTTCTTTGCCTAAATGAAGGCTTGGGTCAATAATTTTTAAAATAAATTACAGATTGAGAATAATTTACATACAAGTTAACTGACTTTTATTGACAGAAAAACTGGGTTGTAGCATCTTAAGTAATAGAAGAGAGAAAGCATCAGAACAAAACAGTATATCTCTTTTTGCTTAGCAGAGACTGTTATTTTGTTTTTAGAAACAAAATAATTATGTACCTCAGTAAGATACATAAATGAAATTTAATAAAATGAAAAACATTATTAATTGTTTAAAAAATTCCCAAGCATATTTTTCTTTTTTTGGAAATCGCTATTTAGAAATAAAACTGGAAGCATTATTGTAGGTTAGTAACACTAAAAGGATCAACTACCATTAAATTTCTAATAATTAGTAGAAAGCCATTACAGATACAGATTTGAGAAAAAAAAAAGAGTCCCACACATAAAAAAACCCTAAATTAAGGATCAGTTTTTCTAAAATACTCAAATTTCAAATACATGAACTAGAAATTTATGTATAGAAAAAAATATGGTAGGAAACTTGTGTCTAAAAACCTTGACTTCTTACTTTAATAGTGTTTTGTAGTTTTAGTCATTAGAAAAGTTTAGATAAAAATAATGCTAATTTCATCTCTGCTGGGGTTATTGCTTAAAAAACAAAACAAAATATGCAAAAAATTCTAAAAACCAATTTAACAAGTGTCAGCTCTATAACCAAAGCAGAGAATTTTTTTCCCCTTTGAGTTCTAGAATCAGCCACCTCTTGACCTATATTGCCATCTGCTCTGTGGTGACTATTTCTAACTTTTTCCTCGCGTCCCTAGGCTTGGAATGATACTTTGATATGGAGCTGAAAGCAGGGCTGGGACAAGGATTGCTGCTGTCCTGCATATCAGAGCTCTGGAGAATGAAAAGGCACTTCCTTAGGAAGGATGCTTATCTGGAAGGCTTTGATTAGTACAGAATAAGATGGGATGCGAAGACACTGGGAACACTTTGGGAATGAGGCATATATATCAATGCTAGAAGGGTGGAAAGTTGCCAGTGAAGACAGTAGGATAGGGAATAAGATTGATCATCTCTTTTCAAAAACTGTAAATTATAAAACAGAAGGGAATCTACAGAGCAAACCCAATACTCTTACATTAGAGATGAGGAAACCATAAAACATGTAAGGTGGTTTCCACTCAAAAATCATAGCATGTAATGGCAATAAAAATGAAGAAAACAAATGATACGCAAATTCGTGAAGTGTCCCATATTTTAGCAATTAGAGAAATACAAATCAAAACTACTCAAAGATTTCATTTCACTTCAGTCAGAATGGCAGTTATTGTTGCTTATATTCTTAACAATAAATTTTGATAAGAATGTGGGCAAAAAAGGTACACTCAGACATTGCTGGTGGGATTGCAAATTGGTGCAACCATTATGGAAAACATTATGGAGATTCCTCAGAAAGCTTGGAATGGGACCACCATTTGACCCAGTTATCCCACTCCTCAGTTTATACCCAAAGGACTTAAAATCAGCTTACAACAGTGACGCAGCCTACTCACAATAGCTATAAACTACGGAACACAGGTGCCTTTCAACAGATGAATGGATAAAGAAAATGTGGTATATATACACAGTGGAATATTATTCAGCCTTAAAGAAGAATAAAATTATTGCATTCACCGGTAAATGGATGGAGATGGAGAATTTCATTCTAAGTGAAGTAAACCAGTTCCAAAGAACAAAAGAATGAATGTTTTCTCTGATATGTGGACACTAATTCACAATAAGGGGGTGGGGAGCTAGGGAAGAATAGAGGTACTTTGGATTAGACAGAGGGGAGTAAAGGGAGGGGAGCAGGTATAAGGGAAGGAGGATAGTAGAATGAATTGGGCCTTATTACCCTATGTGCACATATGATTACATTAAGAGTGAGAAATTATACTCCATTTGTGTACAGTGTGTCAAAATGCATTCTACTGTCATGTACAATTAGAATAAAAAGAAAAAAAAATGAAGAAAACAGAATTACATAGATCCAACACACCTATCCTTCATTACTCAACTTCAACAGTGATCTGTAAATCTTACTCGTCTGTACTTTAACCTACTCCTTATTCCCCTAGGGTATTAAAAAAGTTCCCAGAATAAAATTATCATTAAACTGTAAATATTTCAGTATACATCTCTAAAATGTAAACACTTAAAAAAAGACCCTTATTAAACACACCTAAAAATAATTAACAATATTTTTTTTCTCCTCAGCTTTTCTGAGGTAAGATTAACAAAAAACTGTATGTACTAAAAATGTACAATGTGATGTTCTGATATCTGTACAAAGCTCAATATCCAGTCAGTATTAAAATTTCCTTTGGCATAAAATAATTTTTTATAGTTTTCTTATTTAAATCATAATCTTAACTAAGAGTCATATATTCCAATTAGATAGTTTTAAAAAATATACATATGTATATATTTTAGTTAAGATGAACAAAATACCTTTATTTATTTTTATGTGGTACTGAGGATGGAACTCAGTGCCCCACAAGTGCCAGGCAAGTGCTCTACCACTGAGCTATAGCCAGCCCCTAGATACGGTTTTTAAGTCTTTTTAATCTGTGGATTCCCATTATTTGTAATTTATTTGTTGGTAATTCATGTTTAGGAGGAAGATTATTTTGGCAAATAAGTCAAAGAAAGTAGAATGGAAAACTTCTAAATTATGCAACTTTGTGCATAATTTCATCACATCACAAATATATTTTGAATCTGTGAATATCATTTAACTGGTTTTATGTGATAGTTGATACTTGTGATGCATAAAACTTATGCTGCTCAGAAAACAAAACATAAAAAATTCTTATAAGTAACCTAGAAAACTGAACACTGATAATCCTACTGTTTTTGTCTATTTTTTTTTTGGGGGGGGGTATCAGGGATTAAACTCAGGGGTACTTGACCACTGAGTCACGTCCCTAACCCTATTTTGCATTTTATTAGAGACAGGGTCTCACTGAGTTGCTTAGTGCCTTGCTAAATTGCTGAGGCTGGCTTTGAACTCAAGATCCTCCTGTGTCAGCCTCCTGAGCTGCTGGGATTATAGGCATGTGCCACCATGCCCGACCTTCAAAACAATATAATTTTAAGGGGCATAAATTATTCATAATGCTCCAACTGTGAAACTGATGGAACCAATCTCTTAGCAATCTCTTCTTCTTTTTTTTTTTGGGGGGGGGTGGGGGGTACCAGGAATTGAACTCAGGGCCACTCAACCACTGAGTCACATCCTGGCCCTATTTTGTATTTTATTTAAGACAGGGTCTCACCGAGTTGTTTAGTGCCTTGCTATTGCTGAGGCTGGCTTCAAACTCCCGATCCTCCTGTCTCAGCCTCTCGAGCTGCTGGGATTACAGGTGGGCTCTTCTTTTGACACTCCTTACCTCTTAGTTCCCAAATTGCCTCAGAGCCCTCAATGCCTTTTTAAGTATTAGGACGTTGTAACTTTTTTTTTTTTTTTTTTAATATTTTTTAGCTGTAGTTGGACACAATACTTTATTTATTTATTTATTTTATGTGGCGCAGAGGATTGAGCCCAGTGCCTCACATGCACTAGGGGTGCACTCTAACATTGAGCCACAACCCCAGCCCCATGATGTTGCAACTTTTAAAATAGATTTCTATGAGTTTAAAATAAATATTTTTAGAACAAGAAGCTTTTTACTGGAGGGTAAATTCATAATATTCATTAAGAACAATTAGAAATGTCCATACCCTTATATTTCATAATTCAATTCTAAGAATTTATCACGTAGGTGTAAGTAATATGAGGTGAATACTCACCCAGAAAAAAACTAACATTTAAAGCTTTGGTATATATCCTTCTGTACTCTCTATTTTTTCTTTTAAAAACCAACAAAAAGCCACATGCAGTGGTACATGCCTGTAATCCCAGAAGCTAGTAAACTGAGACAGGAATAGTATAAGTTCAAGACCAGCTTAAGCAACTTAGCAAGGCTCTGAGCTACTTGGCGAGACCTTATCTCATAATAAAAAATAAAAAGAACTGGGGATGTGGCTTTGTGGTTAAGTGCAGTCTCTGATACTAAAACAAAACAAAACCCAACAAAAACGATCATTTGGATTTGCTGTTTTGTAATATGACTTTTCTTTTTTCTTTTTGTTACTGGGGATTAAACCCAGGAGTTCGTATCACTGAGCTACATCCCCAGCCCTTTTTTTATTTTGAGACAGGCTGGCTTTGAACTTGAGATCTTCTTGCCTCAGCCTCTCAAACTGCTGGGATCACAGGAGTGTGCCACCTACACCCAGCTATAATATGACTTTTTTTTTTCTGGGGGGGGGGAGGTGCTTATCCATGGAGTCACATCCCCTGCCCATTTTTATATTTTTGAGACAGGGTCTTGCTAAGTTGCTGAAGCTGGCTTTGAACCTGTGATCCTCTTGCTTTAGTCTACTGAGCTGCTGGGATTACAGGTGTACATCAATGTGCCCAGCTACAGACTTTTAAGTTCACTTTGCAGAATAAAATGACTCACACACACCCCTAGTCAATACATATTTTGTCTTATGCTGATCTTATTCTTTTTTAATACCATGGCTCTTCTGATGGTAGTACCAGATATGTTACATTGATAGGGGTAATCACAGATCATTTCAAAGTGAGAATTTGCCTCTGTCAAAGCAGTAGTCATCTGCAATGTTAAGAAAAGCAAAGGGATTTGAAGTCTTAAAGACAATTTGTTTTTATATCTTATGAACTCTAAAATAAAACAAATATTGTGTTAGCACATTAAAATAGGGCAATTTAAACATTTCTTGCAGGTATCATTAGGGGACTTGGCAGTACTGTGCACCAGTTTTAAAAAAAACACTTTTTAAAAAAATATTTTTTAAATATTTTAAAAAAATATTTAGTAGTAGTTCCTTGCAAGAGAAGTAGAATGGGAGGTATTAATTAGAATTCCTGAGATAATGAGGTTAAAAAGTATTCCCCAAGTACTTACGAAATAGCATGTTTGGATTTAAAGGAGAAATTTGGAAATTAATCAGCCTTGTAATTAAATGAAGCAAATTAGGATTTTCACTATTCTTTACTAACATTCCATGGTTTTTTGTAATAGAACATTACTTATTCAAATAAAGAATTTGAATAAAGAATTTACTTTTAAACTAGAAACCCACTTTATGAAAAATTAAAATAAAATATTATGTGGCAATTCATTTTTTCAAATAATGTATTTTCATAAACCCGATGACAAAGAAAAATTAAATATGAGTAAAGTCCAAATGAGCCAATCTTTAAAAAGTATTAAGATTTCAGAATTCTCATATTCTTATATATACCAATTAAGGACTTCCTGACCTTATTTTATTCCTCATTTGTTCTCAGTAGTCAACCTGTCAACATTTATGTTAAAAAGTTACTAGTATGCTTTTGAACAGGAGCACTTACTTGCTGTTTCAAGACCAAGTTCTTCACTCCTTCCATCACAAACTGAGATCCTGTATTCATGACTCGTGATAAGAGACTAGGTAGAGGCAAAAGAGAAGGACTTCAGTAAGTAATGCTTCTCCAATTTGTTACAGATATAATATCTGCTTGCTTACACACTGCATGCTGATGTTCACTGTACCTACTACCATTGTTTTCACTAAATAGAAAGACCCTGAGAATTTCTGCTTCCATGGGTATCACTGCTGCAATTTTATTTAGCCATAAGATGATGAGATTAGTCAGTAATTATTTAAAAAAAATTTGTTCTCAAATAAATATTAATCTTAGGTACAGTTTTTAGGCAAAGTATAATTTGAAGTAATTAAAGATAGTAACCCAGACAACTTGCTTTAGGAGCTCAAACACACATGTTGAAAATACATATGCTTACTAAGTACTATGAAAAGGTCAAATGTTACTGTCTCTTTCTGTGTTCACAGCAGTAGAAAGGATCCAGTCCTGAACAGTATACTATGTCCTCTCTCTATATAAAGTCTATAATAAAAATGTGGGGTATAACCCACTTCATGAATTCTGTCTCAATTCTGAAGAATGCTTATTGTCAGAACTTTTTTTTTTTTTTTTTTCTTTCACCAGCGATTAAACCCAGGGCATTTAACCACTGAGCCACAACCCCAGCTTTAAAAAATTTTTTATTTTGAGAGTACCTAAGTTGCTTAGGGCCTCACTAAGTTGTTGATGCTGGCTTTGAACTTGCAATCCTCCTTCCTCATCCTCCCAAGTTGAGGGTATTACAGGTGTGTGCTACCACTCCCGGCTCTTGTCTGAACTTTGAACAACAAAAAGAATGCCAACAAATGACTTGTCACACTGGGTTTAAATTTATGGTTCAGTCTCTCACATGGATCTCTCACATGACACAGAAGAGTAATTCTGATACATTTATGATATTAGAGGACTAGGGATAGCCTGCAAATTGCTTTTCTTATAACACTTTTTATTAAAATCCCCAACTAAAAATACATAAGAAATCTAATAAGCTTTATTTAAATATTTCTTAAAATTTTAAGACATGAAACTGGAAAATCTCTTTTATTAAATACATGTGAATTATTTTCCAAAATTATTTTCCTTTTTGCCTGTTTTATCCTTACCCCCTGCTGAAAAGAAGAGATGGACAGGATGGATATCCTTAATTAACAGAAATAAGAGAAAGTAATCTTTGTTGGAATACACACAGGCAACTCTGAAGGGCATATAAACTGCACAGCACCCTCTGCAGCTGGATTCATTTTGCCCAGGACTTACAAAGGGCAGGCCTTAGGCAGAGTTCTATCGTTTCTGGAAAATGTTTCATTAAAACTTATATGGATCTAGGATGAGCCAATTTTCCTTTGAACTTCATACTTTTATTTATTCTAGCTCTAAAAAATAAGTTAGGAATTTGAAACTTGCATGGTATAGAAGAGAACAGTAAGAACTATCTTTGTTCATCATTTTTGAAAATTACATAAACTTTATATGAGTCTTTGGAGTAAGAAGTCATCCACAGTCCTGGGTACTTCCTAGCTATCATTCAGCACCATGCCTGGATCTGTCTTACACCTAGGTCTGAGTGACTAGCTTCAAGTCTATGTTAATTATCAAAATTGATATAAAAATAGTTTTAACCTTCATATATTTTCTGAAAATGAAATGTTTCAAGAGCAAAGAAGCACATGAAGTTCATGTCATGTAAAAGATACTGCATTACATTTAAGAAAAATTTAAACCATCTAAGTAAGCCAAAGGCATGGTGATATTTATCCTGCATCATAACAAAAACATTCTTCAAAGTGTCAGGTATTGTGTTTTTAAGGCATGAAAGTCTAATTAAAGCCTGGAGGACAAGGATTCAATCAGCATTATTAAAAATACTTACCCCATTGGTTTAGTGGTAGTGTTTCCATAGCTGGCAGGAGCTGAGGCCATCTTGGCAAAAGCCCTAAGATATAAGAAAGTTATATTTAGATGTGACTATTAAATTTCCTAATCAGTATTATGGTATTAAAATATCTATTGACCAACTCTAACTTCTATTATGCATTTTCTGAAAAAGAGAAATAATTTTTTAAACCAACATAACTACATTCACTTAGTACAGAAACACTGATATTCTTTAAAAACACAAATACATTTTAATCTTCACAATTTTTCTTTCTTTATCCACTCCCATCTGATCAAGGACAAGAACTGAGGCAGACACCTACTAACTTAAGACAACAATCATGTATTGATTAACTTTAGTCTCCTTATTGTTTCCATATACTGTATTTTCTTGTTCCCAAATACATGCCTTTGCTCACTGTGACCTTTGGAGAGTAAAACTCACTACCTTCTGCAGTGGAAAGTGCCCATTTCCTTTTAAGACTTAGTTCAAAACCACTTTATCATTACTCTTTCAATTTCTACTATCCAATGATTTTTTTCCTGTAGCCATATTTTGTACCATACAATTTTATATTTAATTGCATTACTTTTAACTGTTTTGAAGTATCTAGAGTGTCTTTAACTATACTATAACATTATTAAGGGTTGGGGGAAAACACAGCACTTAGGTGTGTTTTAAAAATTTTTCCTCTGAGTCTCTTCTCTCATTCTGTACAGAATCCAGAAAATACAGAATGCTTCCAGAAGAATTCCACAACTTTGAGGTAACCAAATATTAGAATGTTGATGTACATTTTTCTAATCTTTGGACATATGCATACATAAAGTACATGATTTAAAAATCAAAATTAGCATTATATTACTATAAACATTTAATGTCAATAACTATTCTTTCATGATTCTTAATTATTTCAATTGCTTTGTAAATAAAAATAAAGTGTGTGTGTGTGGGAAGAGACCTAAGAAAATTTTTATAAAAGTAAAAAAGAATGGGAATCACTAAGATGTGGTAGTTGATATGCAGACAATATTCAATCTCAATCTTGATAAAATCTGTCAATAGAAATCCCAAACTTGACACAAAAATATGTTTTGTTCAGAAAGGAGGATATGAATCAACTGTTTCTAGCAGTGAATTGGAATTTCTGTCTTAACAAAAATCTGTATTTTTTTTTACTAGAAACTATATATAAACGATTAAGAGGGGTTTATAAATAGCATTATATTTGTATGACTGAATATTATGCAAACATCAAATATTAACCTTGGAGACTATCTTAAAACAATGACAAACAAAACCTTATAAAAATGATTTTCCAGTTTTAAGAAATATATGTAATACATGCACAAAACAGAAGGATATACAATAACATTTACCTGTAATCTCTGGATAGCAAGATTACAAGTAAATTTTTACTTTTTCTTTATACATTACTTTCCAAATTTTCTTCAATAAACTGGTATGGCTCTTACAATGGGAAAAAAATCTTATAAATTAGAGTTTATATATTTTATGACTGTGTAAAATAATGCCCAAGATTGTTTTTCCCCCGATAACTCTAAATACTGATTAAGGAATTGCATGTAAATCATAATATAAAACAAACAATGTATATATGCGACTGCATGACAGATGTGATTCTACAATACGTACAACCAGAAAAATGAGAAATTATGCCCCATCTATGTATATATCAAAGTGCATTCTGCTTTCATGTATAACTAATTAAAACAAATAAAAACATATTAAAAAAGAACAATGACTGTCACACTGCCAAATATGTCTGTATATTATGAAAGTTGGGAAAAATAGTTTTTAGTTTTTCTTTTTAAAAAAAGGTTTTTGTATATTACAAGAACACAGTCAAGTGAAATTTGAGAACATGAAAGCATAGATAATACTCAAAAACTTACTACTCAGAATAACCACTGTTCATTTGGTACATTTCTCTTGGTATGCACATTTTTTGGGACATAACTGGCGATCAGAAAGCACAATTCAATCTTACTCTTTTAAAAACTGATTTAAAAATTATTTCAAAGGTAATGTTTATTAAAGTAAATTTGGAAAATAAAATGGTCAAAAGAAAAAAAAAATCTACCACTAGGAGTTACCTGCTATGACATTCAGAGGTATGTCATTTCACTTATGCAATTAAATGTATATATGTGTATACTAACACAGTAATACAGAAAAATGGATAAACAGGGATTGTGCTGTAAAAAATGTCATCTAAGTTTGTGTTCAAATGTGATATACCCAGAGGTTTTCCCTGATCTCCTAAACATATTTAGCTCTTATCTCCAATAAATTAAGATCTTATTCAACTTTCTTTTTATTTGATTAACATTTATTTATTTATTTTTATTTTCATTCTGTTCATTTACTTGTTAACTATTCCCTTAAGATAAATTCAGTGCCAGTGGGGCCTTGCTTATTAGGCTTTACTATTAGAAAATACAGTCATCCTTCAGCATTTACAGGGGATTGGTTCCCAGATCCTCAAAGATATGAAAATCTGCAAATGCTCAAGTCTCTTAAATAAAATGCATAGTATTTGCATAAAACCTATACAAACAATCCCCATATACTTTAAATCATCTCTAAATTACTTAGCATACTTAACGAAATATGAATTCTATGTAAATAACTGTTATACTGTATTGTTATAGGAATAATGATAGGAAAAAAGTGCATATTGTGGAGAGCAGTGATAGAGAATGGGAGAACAGTGTCTGAGATTGGGGTCTCTGATGACTTCATGGCTGCGGTATGCTTGATGCCTGGGAAAGTTTCTGTGCAAAGGTGCAGGATGCCTAGCTGCTATGGCAATGCCCTCTGTGAGGAGGCTCTGTGCTAGAGTCTTATCAACCTCGATCTTGATCTCAGGCACTCAGCTCCTGGGAATAAAAGAACTCTTTGGCTAGAAAACCACAATGTTTTGCCAGCTCCACTGCTCCTGAACCTGTCCACACTACAGTAACTTTAAACAATGGACTTTCTTGAGAGCTACCCAAAGCTCCTAATATTGCACAATGCAACTGTAGAATGTAATTGCAGAATAAGCTGCATAATGTTGTTAACTAACTTTCATGAATACAAAGACTAATGCTTGCATAGTCTTTAATCTGATTAATGAGACATATATAAGTAAAGATTGCTGGAGTAATTCTTCAGACACTGCTCTATTGTCACTGCTCTCTACAACATGTGTGTTTAGAAAAAAAATTTTTTGAATATTTTCAATTGGTGGATATAGAAACCATGAATATGGAAGAACAAAAGTATTTATCAAACAAATCAATAAAGACTGTTACACAATTTTTCTCCTTAAAAAATACATGAACATTTCCTATGTCAGTAAGTCTTCTACAGCATGATTTTTAGTGATTCAATTGTATTCTACCTTATGGAAATGCTACAATTTACTTACCAATCTTACCACTGGACATTTAAGTTGGTTTTCAAAATTTCATCATTTTAGTTACTTCTAAGATTTTACAACTCCAGTTACTTATTTGGGATAAATCATTAAGAGAAGAATGTGCTAGGCTCCTCAAGAGGAAACATATTTTATAATATTAGTGTTAATAAATGCCCTAGGGATTTTTAAAATTTTTTAATTTTATTTTTTAAATGTGATTGTATTTTTATAGCTTTATTTTATTTATTATTAAACAACTATTAATTTTACCAACCTCTTCTTGCCATCTTACAAGTATCCCATTCAATATAATTGTATTATTACCTGCCTATAAGTTGCTGAGCCGTTTTTTAAAAGCATTTTTATATCATCCAGAAAAAGAGTGACAATTTATATTCACAGCAACACAGTACAAATTTGCCAATTAATCATCTTTGGCACAATATTTTCTACATTTTTACATTATGTTAATCTGTATTACCTGTGAAATTAAAATTACCTTTTAATGTTTTTAAGACACTTCAGTCTTTGACTTTTTTACCTTATCAGTGGAGAAAATATAAAGCTTGTCTAAAAAAGAAAGTCATTACTGTTTTATATAATTTTAAGATGTGCATAGGGTGGGTCAGATAAGGAAATATTTGTGCCACTGGATATAAAAATCAACAATGGCACTGTTTAATTTCCTTATTAGCATTCCCATTTTCTTGTGAACAAAACCTTAACAGTGCCCTTACCTTAAATGACAGGAATTAAAGAAAATAAAACTTACTTCCACTGTTTGATATATTGTAAAGGATTAAGGTTGCATCCTGCATCTGTTAAAGCTTTTTTATACTGCTCCAAATCAGCCTGAAATAAGAAAAGAACTGTATGACAGAAATTTATACTTTCATGAATGTTGTCATTTGAGTAATCAGCAAGTAATACCAAAAGCATGAGCTTAAATTATTGGTACCTAAATAGAATGGAGTTGCATCTTTACTGAATACCCAATTTACTAGACATTAAAAAGTAATTGCTACCAGCAAAGGAAACTTACAATAGCCATGTTATTCCAGATGTAATCTTAGAAGTTTATTTAGTAAAACTAGTTGCTCATACTTCTTGCTCACCTAGTAAAACTATACTTGGTCAACATGAGAAAGAGTCAGTGATCTCTAACTCAGTAAGAAGCCTGACATCAAAAACCCATCACTTTCCTACCTAATAGAGGATATAGGATATTTTCTATGGAATACTAGTTTCAAAACAATCTTAAAATTATAAGACTGTCTGTTCAAAAATCCTATCAATACTGGTTAACCTATTTTAGAGTAGTTATTTTCCAGAAATAAGAATTTTGGCACCTTGAGTTCAGTTCATATTTTAACAACTTAATAGTGGTCAGACATTTCCTGAATGGACAGTTTCCCCTGGTGACAATAAAAACTGCCACAAACTCTGTAGTAAATAGAATGACAAATTGTTTTTCTTTTAAAGAAAGGAATGAAGTAGTTATCTAGTCATAGTGATTTTTATTTCTATTTTTGAAATTCTGTTATAACTGCAAATAAGCATTCCTCCCAATAACTCTTTAGAGCACATACCTCAGAAGGGACTTGCTGTGTACTTATGTAATAGATAAGAAACAATCTCATTTTGTCTTCTGGAGTTCCTGCTACAAAAGAAAAATAACAACAAAAAACTTTCATAATTGTGGTTATGATAATCAACATTTACAAGTACATTAAAATTCAAGGCATATGTAAATGTGGCAAAACAAAATACGGTTCTTGATTCAACTGATAATTACCATAATTATAACCACATAAAATACAGATACAGAAAAAGATTAATCGTAAGATTAGAGGGCTGTGATTATGGAAACAAATTCATTCTAACTTACAAACTATAGTGTTGAGATTTACTTTTTAGATTAAAAAACTCAAAAAGAAAAGGAAGGACATAGGCAGGTAATAATATAATTATATAGAATGGGATACTTGTAAGATGGCAAGAAGAGGTTGGTAAAATTAATAGTTGTTTAATAATAAATAAAATAAAGCTATAAAAATACAATCACATTTAAAAAATAAAATTAAAAAATTTTAAAAATCCCTAGGGCATTTATTAACACTAATATTATAAAATATGTTTCCTCTTGAGGAATAGGAATTATTCCTTCTTTTTAAAGCAAAGTATTACCTACTATTGGAAGATGTTATGGATCAAACCCAGTGCATTACACATGCTAGGCAAGTGCTCTACCACTGAGCTACAACCACAGCTCCCTCTTTGCCAATAGAGTCTCTTTGCCAATAGAGTTATCTTATGGTAAGGACTGAAGAGCATCCTGATGCATATAACTATATATGAACCAAACTGAAATCATAAAATGTTTCTTTTTAAACCAAGAGTCTACAGCACGTAGCTACAGCCTGGAACCTCTTGTCATACTCTATATTTTGAGAAAAGTTTTAATAGCTTGGAAAGCATTTTTTTAATCTCTGAAAAATTTAAGTTGCTGAGCTAATGTCCATTACTCTCAAAATCGAAGACATTTCCAATATAATTTTGATAATATAACAGAAAATTAACGTTGATACATTGTTACATAGATGTAGTAATCTGCTACGTGATATGTACATTATTGTTTAATTCTCATATCCCATTTCAAGTTTAACGAACTGTCTACAATATCTTTCATGGCAAACTTTGGGATCATGTGTTGCACAGAATTGTTATGCCTCTTTAGTCTTCTGTACAAAATTGTTCCTCCAGCTTTCCTTGACTGGCATGACTTGGTATTTTTTAAAATTATAGGTTACATTTTTTTTTTGGCAGCATACTGTGCAATTAATATTTCATCACAATTAGATTCAGATTATACATTTTTAGCAAGAATATTACAAAAGGATGCTGTATTCTTTGCAATGAATCATAGTAGGTGCTGCAGTATTTCCGAATATCTCATTACTGATGATTTTAATGTGATAATCAAATAGGGTATTTGTCAGGCTTCTCCACTGTAAAGTTACTATATCTCTCTTTGTAATTAATAAATACTTTTTAAGTAAGTACTCTGAAACTGTAAATATCCTGTAAAATTTGAAGGTAAGCATTTTTTTTTTTTTTTTTTTGTCTATGAGGACTTGTAGCTGTTTCATTCAATGGGCTATACTCATTATTTATTATGACATTCAACTGTCATGATTTGGAGACTTGTCAAGCTGACTTCTGGGACTTTTTGACATGTTCTATCATATTTTGAATTCTTTCCTTGATTTTTGTTACAACAATGTTCCAGACTCATCTAGTACTTTCTTTCCCTACCAGAATACTGGAATCAGTTACTTCTCCAAGGAGTCCTGGTGGAAAATGGTATTTATGAGCTAAAATCTTTAGCAGTGGGATATTACTGTTCCCAGGCCTCCTCAGCTAGGGAATACATATAAGTGTGCACATATGTGTGTGTGTATATTGATTTCTAGATCTGACAAATATATAGTGAGAACACTAAATTCACAACACTTGAATACTACTTCATTCTAGTTTTTACCTTTCTGTACTTAATACTTCTTCCTCTGATAACAAGAAATCTGGCTCCCTTTAAACTAATCGACATATTTACTTGTTTAACTAGTTCTCTGTAATAAGTATCCATATCTGCTGCTATCCCTTTGCTTGCATGGATGCTCTTCTTATTTCACTTGAACTCTGATTCCCTATGATGGAACCACCCACACACCTGGACATACTTTTCAACCTACCTGGGCCCAGACTGAGTGGTTCCTGTGTGGGATCACTTGCCTTAATCAGTTAGGGCTTTTATACCTCTTGCAAAACTTGTTCCTACATGTGGACACACTGTTCATCCCCTCTTGAACTTTGACATTTCACGCTAGGTTACCCACTCCCCTCTACCCCATGTGTAGTTTCTCCTGCCATCCTGCTTAGGTTCCAACATCTTGTTCTGGGCTAAAGTGGCACCAGTCTGCCACTGTGCATGAATGCCGACTTTGTTCTGCCCTACTTAATGTCTTTTGGAAAAAGTTGTGTGAGAAACAAAGAAGAAAGGCCTTTTTATCAACACATTTATTGTTTTGATTGTATTCAGAAATTTTTACAAATAATAAGGAATACCTCGGAAGTGAAGGATGTTTCTCTCGTTGCAAAGTGCACATACATAGCAAAACGTTTTAAGTCTAGTTTTTAAAAGTATAAGCAATACTTGTGGCTCCTCAGAAGTTTTAATGAATGGAATCTTTATTTACACATTAGTTTGGATTTTCTTTTTTTCAATTTGGAAAAAAGTCTAAAGCTTATATCCGAATTTGAACTAAAAATCGTCATTATACAGCTTGAGTACTCCATATCTGCAAAATGGGTCATGGGCTTTATATTTGCTTTGGGAAACAATGAAATTTGGATTCAGAACTATTCTGAAATAATCAAAATGTCTCTTAAGGTTTGAATATTTTAGAGGCTAACCCCCTACATACATTCCACAGTCACTATAATTAAAAGTTATAATTAGGTTATATTTTCAAATTATAAATAGTTGTATTTTGTTTCAATAGAATCTAACATAAAATACTTAGACATACAAATATAAAGAATTGACTACAAGGTTTTCTCAAAGTGAATTTCTTAAACATATAAAATAGATTTAGAAATAAAAACAAAAAGTGCTTTAAATAATATCAAAGGAAAGTTCAGTAAATAAAATACAAATCATTTTTCCACTTTAGGAACTACTACGTTGAAAGTTTTTCAACAGAAAACAGTTCACTGAGCTTCCTTGTTATTAGTATTGACTCAGAAAAGTAGTAATTCTACTTAAATTTTGCTCAAATTGAAAATGGTGGATTCATAAGATGTGAAACTTTTAACCTTAAACTTATGGTACATACCATCAGGGTCTGATATTATATCGAGAAGAGATTTATCCAAAGTAGTTTTGCTCATTATTTTTTCTTCATATTCAAAATATACATCCAGCTTTCTTGCCTGTTTCAAAGTAAATATTAGATGAGACTACTATATCAAGTAATAAAAATATATTAAAAGTCTTCCAAAAGTTTCTATTTTCTATAATCAATTTAAAAAATAAATGTTCATTTCCTGGTATAATTTCAAGTTTCTTGCTTTTAATCACACACTTAATATACACATATACATACATGTATAAATCCTAGCCAACAGATTAACTATTTTGTAATGTATCAGAATTAACTGTATTAGTAAAAATAAAAACACACTAATTGTATTAATTACTAACTAGAACACAAATCACATTGTACTCCATGCAAATTAATATTGTGGCCATGCTGTTTACATTTTTTAGTGTGCAAATCCACATTTTTCTATCTTAAGTGAACAAAAAATTACCCTAATTAGCCTGCTTTCAATGTTTTTTAAACATTAAACTCTTTTTTTCCCTCATTAGTTCTATTTGATATGTTGAAGTTTTAGATAACAAAAAAGTAGTAAAATGTTTCCAAGTGACATTGATCCAAATGAAGTTAGAGTAAATAAAAGTAATTATTCTCAAATATCTATTAAATTATGCTTCTGATAACAAAACAGAAAAGAACATATTTGTTCCTAACACAAAGGAGTTAAAAGTTAAAGTAGCAGTAAAAACCATTCATGAAATAAATTTGGATACTCAACAATACCAATAAAGAATCAACAGATAATTATAGAAGGTAAATATTTTATGCTAAAATTATATAATTAAATAAATAAACTTTTGTGGAAGAGGAAGTGATATATTTTGAATTAAAAGTGACTTGGGAACTCAGATATAGCTCATTTAGGTTAAACAGATCATACCAAGGTACAACAGAGTGCAGACATCCAAATAGTAGACTAAAGAGTGGATTTCATACATGGGCATTAGGGAAATAAGTCAGTCTTTTCAATTCCACTCCCCTGCAGTGGCACACAAAGCCAGATTTTTGAAGAATGAAATATTCAGGTAAGTTTAAAAATAAACAACACAGAAAGGACAAAGAAGTTCTAGTTCTTGCCAGTCTTCTTCCCATTCATTTCCACCTGCTTCCATTAGTATTTTAATTATTTCTTCTACAGTTTTTCACTGCATTAACATAAAGAAATGGAACCTACATTCTAATATCCCTCCCCATTTTGACACAAAAAGTTAATATGCTATACTCTTCTGCCCCTTTTTGAATAATATAGACTACATCAGTATGTGAAAATTTTCTTTACCAGTGAGCGCTTAATGAGAGTATAATAGAAAAAGTTTTTTCCTTATTATAAAATGTTTGGGCCTTCATATTCCCTGATGATATAGGAACTATTTTAGCTACTACATAGTGCTACTTTTATAACTATAACAGAGAAGAGGTAAAATCCTATGGAATAACAAAGTCCTAGAAATAATATTAAAAATAGACAAAAGAAATATCAGAGAGGTCCTATAGAAAAGACCAGGGTAGTGGCTAAGGGAACAGAGAAGATAGATATTTAATAATTAACACAAGAAAGGATATGAGAAACAACAGTAGTGAAAGAAGTAAAAGAATACTCCCAGGGAACTAAAATGATAGTAGGAACTATGCTAATGTGAATATTAGATTAGGAAAAGCTATTATTTGTAAAGCCAGGAATGAAAATGGAAAGGCAATAAAATATGGCATCAAACTGACTTTTAGGCCGTTCACAGTCTGACCCAGTCAACTTTTTAATTTCAGCATTATTTATAGATTTGGTTTCCTCAGTACACCACATAACTCACCAAATTTTCATTAAGCATAGTGTATACTTTTAACCTTCCAGGGTTATGCACAAGTTATTTCTTGTAGTTTTTAAAGGTTATATTACTTCTCTATCATTTATCCAGTGAATTCTATTCATTTCATCTTATTTGCAGCTTCTCTGCTCTCTCCCTCATATTCCTTAGTCAGAACTCGTTACTCCTTTACCTGTACCAAAAGCATTTCATAATAACAATGATTTCTCCATAACAATGATCACATCACATTACTCTCCTTTGCTTTTTATGTCTTCTTCCTAAAATTATAAACTCCTTAGAATGTGTCTACTTAATTGTTTAACCTAGGAGTTTAACAAAGAACCTGGCTCATAATAAGTACTTGAATTTATTGAATTTCAAAACTAAGAGCAGGACATATACAAGCAAGCAGTCATTTTTAAAAATCATAAAAATAGGTGAATGACCTTCTAGAAATAAAAATGTAAATAATCTAATCTTTAGTGCTTTAATATAAAGAATTAAGCATGCTAAATGTTACAAGGGAATCAAATGTCTATATGGATCAGTGAAAAAACAATGTTTCATTAACTTATGCAGGTATACACACATCTGATTCATTTCTCCTTTCTTGATATATAAACTTGTATTCCGAATTCTAAGGAGCAATGTAAATTGAGTCCCAAAACAATTTAGTTTGAGTGGTAATGGACAGGGTTTAAAAAAATTATTAAAAAAATTGTTTTTGGTGATAAAAATGTTCCAATATCAGGTTGTGATATAAATTTCATCAATTCTATGAGTATACTAAAACATATAAGTGACCCATGAAATGTCTCTACAGAGCTCTAGGGTACTAGAGAACAGTGTTTAAAAACCACTACCTTAAATTATCTTGTTTAATTCTCCAAATAACACTATGAGCTAGGAATTGTTAGTCTCATTTTAAAGATGAAGAAGCAGACACAAAGAAACTTTAAGTTTATTCAAGGTTACCAGAGTAGAAGTAGTAGAGAGTTGAGATTCAAATCCAGGTCATACTTCAATGTACACCACAGATAAAGAGTAGGGAAATTTATATTTTCCTCAAGAACAATTTATTGCTTCTTTTGCTTTATGAAAAAAAGCATATTTGTCAATTAGTACGTGTTTGGCTTTTTGGTAATACATATAATTTTTGTATATATTTGGCAAAAGGTCATTCTGGCCAGAGATCTTTTATCTATAGGTCTTTTCTCAAATTCTTCAAATGAAGGAAAATACTGAGAGAGGCAACTTGGTAACTTCAAAGATTGGTTATTCTTATTCAACATGGGCTTAATAGATAATACAATTTGCATAGTAAGAGTGACATTAAAAATGAATAACTTAAAAATTATAAAATAACATCAAGATAAATTTTTGGTAGTTACATTAAATATCAAGAATAAACAGATAAAAGGGACTATAAAAGGGACTATTATAGAAAATCAAAAGCACTACACATGGAATACAGATTATACATATAGTGAATATATTGTGAATATAAGTTGTGAGAAACATGAATTTCTCAAGAATTGCTTTAGAAGGGCTTTCTAAGCGAGGATATGATAAAAGTAAATTTAGTATTTCTTTCCAGTTAACAAGGAAGCTTTTTATTATACTGTCTCAAAATTTATATTCAATTAATACTGCATATATGTTGTTAAAATTTGCCTACCTATAGCCCAATGGATTGGAAAAAACACAAATAAAACAAATCTAAAGAAAACATTTTCCAAAGCTAGTCTGTCTCTTCCTTTACTGTAATGGACAATTCCTTTTCATAATAGACAATTCTTAAGATTCATCTGAGGAGTATAGTTTGTTTACACCTTTTGCCTTTTTGAAAATCTGTTACCTAGAAACATGTACCAGATACCACACAGGATATAAACGGAATTCTTTTCCTTATAATTGTTGGAGATCTTCCATCTCTTTGGCATTCTTCTCTCTATTCTAGCAGATATCACCATTATAGAATTCTCTCTTCATTGCTAGCCTCATTTCTTACCTCTGTTTAATGACTGACTGATGGCAAAGTCCAGAGACTATCTTGGCCTTCTCATCTCTAGGCCCCAATTATACCCCCTGGTACCATTTAGCAGTGAAAGAAAAGGCAAGAAAGAATTAGAGTTCTACCTCCTTCTTCCATTAAAAATCTCAATATTTCTATTTTTCTTAGGGGGGAGAGAGAGAGAAAGAGAGGATATAAACCCTTCTATGTTACAATGCAATATGAGAAATAACTCTACATTGTAGACTAAACAGATTCTATGGGAAAGAAACCTATCTACTACATAATATTTTAAAGAAGGTATATTATATGCTATAATAAACTTAGAATTAGACTTTCAGAATATAATATGTACCTAAGTTGAAGACTATTTATACTTCAGCCTTTTTTATTCTTTCTTTCTTCTTCATGAGTTTAATTTGTACCACCTTTTAGGGCTGTACTAAAGCTAATGCAATAAATAGCTAATGCAATAAATAAACAAGGGAAATAAAAGGCATAGCAACTGGGTAAGAAAAAATACAATTTTTGGTTGCAAATGATATAAGTGTCTTTACTGAAAATTCCAAAGAACTAACGACGACAACAACAACAACAACAACAACAAACTCCTGGCACTAATAAGCAATTATGTCAAGGTTGCAGGATACAAGGTTAACATATAAAAGCCAATGACTTTTCTATATATTAGCATGAACAATAGGAAATAGAAATTAAAAATTGTGCCACTGTACCAGCACTAAACTCCCCAAATACTTATATATAAATCCAACAATACAGGTGTAAGATCTGTAATGATAGAATAGAACTGATATGAAAGAAACCAAACAGGCTTCATATTGTCAGGATGTCAGTTTTTTTCCAATTTGATCTACAGGTTCAACATAATCCCAATAAAAATTCCAGCAAGTTAGTTTGTGGATATTTATAAAATGATTCTAAGGATTATATAGAGAAGCAAAAGACCCCAGCCAGCCAACATAATATACCGGAGGAGAACAAACTTGGAGGAGTGATACCACCCGACTTCAAGAGTTACTATGAAGATTCCAACATGGCGGCGGGCGCAGAGAGTTCAAGTCCCTGACCTCTTCAGCTGTGCAGGCATAGGGAGTCGTAAATAACCTAAATCTGTTTGCTCAGGATCACTAGGCAATGCTGAGCTGACGTAGATCTGAGGCGAACAGTCTGGGCCTCTCAGAACACACACTGAGCCCGGATTGGCTGAATTCAAGCTCCCGTTCGCCTGCTTCCCGCAGACAAACAGCTGTGACTCAGTACTAATCCATCCGGCTGAAACAACTGGTCAGCCCTTCTCATCCTACGGAGGTAAATGCCTACCGAGCCTTCATAGGTAGTGGCCACAGGTTTGAAACGGGGCTTGGGAGAGACAGTAAGGACCCACCCGTTGCACTGGTTGCCCGGCAAAGGGAAACGAACTGTTGCCATTTGCAAGAGATACCACCATGGCAGAGAACTGACGTCATCAGACTGCGGCGGAGGAGATAACTTCATTGAAACCTGCGGCTACAGGTGTGTAATTCCCTAGCCTTCCCTCTCCACACATTGGGGAAACCTTAAGGGCCCCTCCCAGCTCTCCCGTAAGGGCCTCTCCCAGCTCTCCCGTGAGCGCGATAGCCAGCCGAGGGAATCAGAGGTGGCATGGGACCCGCGGCGCGGAACTACCGCTCCCACCAGGGCTGACAGCTGAGGTCTCTTGCACCAGCTACCGGGGGCGTGGCTACCGGAGGGCAAGTAAAATTCGCTGAGGATTCTCAGCCCCAAGCTCTACAAACTTAGGGTCTGAGGGAATGGCAAACTGGAAGAGTGTGCCCAGTTGTTCATGAAAACAGGGCTCCCGGGAGCAGCAGACCTGGCGTGTAGCCAGTATTGTGGTGAGCGTCACCCGTGAGGGGGGCCTGGCTACAGGAAAAGTGGGAAGTGACTAGACACAAGAGGAGGCCCTAGGCACTCAGGATTGGAGACTCGCCCAGTCTGGGAGGAGCTGCTGCACAGTGATTGGTTCCCGCGTATTGACAGGAGAAACTTGGCCTGGTGGGCACAGCGCCACCTACTGGAAGAGAAGTTAATCAAACTCTAAGACTGCATTTATTAGTTTTTTTTTCTCTTTTTTTTTTGATTTGGGTTTTTCTTTCATTTTCATTTTTCTTTCTTGTTGTTCTTTTAAATTTTTTTTACAATTTTTAAAAAAAATTTTTTTTCTTCTAATTTTAATTTTAATTTTTTTATTATTTTTAAAAATTTTTTTTCTTTTTTTATTTCCTATTTTTTTTCTTCTTTTGTCTTTTCATTTCTTTTCAATTATCTTATTCCCCCTTCCTTGAATTCTACCTGCTTACTCTCATTCTCTTTAGTGACTTCTTCCCTTCCCTTCTAATACCTTTCCTCCCAAGCATCAAATAAATTTATAGGAGTAAACAGTAACTCAGCAGTCAAACAGAACAAGAAGTAACATGAGCAGCTTCAAAAAGCAAGGAAGAAAAGGAGTACAAACAATGCAGGACAGCCTAAATATTCAGGAGGACCTAGAGTCATCAGAAAAATGGTTATATAAAGAACTCAAGGAATACCTTAGACAGATGGAATGGAACCTTAAAGAGGATACAAGACAGCAAATTCAAGCAGCAAAAGAACACATTGAGAATGAATTACATAAACAGATAAAAGAAGAAGTTAAGCATCTTTATCAGGAGATAGAGATTATAAAAAATAATCAAACAATAATTCTAGAAATGAAGGAAACGATAAACCAAATTAAAAACTCAATTGAGAGTATCACTAACAGAGTGGAGCAAGTAGAAGCCAGAAAGTCAGATAATGAAGACAAAATATATCATCTTGAAAAGAGTCTAGCCAACTCAGAAAGGCTGGTAAAAAATCACGAGAAAAACATCCAAGAGTTATGGGATAACATAAAAAAACCAAACTTATGAGTCATCGGGATAGAAGAAGGTACAGAGATTCAAACCAAGGGAATGAGTAACCTGCTGAATGAAATAATTACAGAAAACTTTCCAGAAATAAAAAAGGGAAACAGATATACAAATTGAAGATGCATACAGGACACCGAGCACACAAAATCACAGTAGACCAATGCCAAGACACATTGTTATGAAGATATCCAATATACAGAACAAAGAGAAAATATTAAAAGCTACAAGAGAAAGGATACAGATTACATTCAGGGGTAAACCAATAAGGTTAACAACGGATTGTTCATCACAGACAGCAAGAAGGTCATGGAACAATGTATTTCAAACACTGAAAGACAATGGATGCCAACCAAGAATTCTGTATCCAGCAAAATTAAGCTTCAGGTATGACAACGAAATAAAAATCTTTCATGATAAACAAAAGGTAAAAGAATTTGCAGCTAGAAAACCAGCATTGCAAAGCATTTTGAGCAAAACACTACATGAGGAAGAAATGAAAAACAATAACCAAAACCATCAGTGGGAAGTGCCTCAGTAAAGACAGAGGGCGAGGGGAAAGATAATCATGGAGAAACAAACTAAATTTTTTCAAAAAAAGGATAAATAATCAAACATGGATGGAAGTACAAACCATATATCAATAGTAACTCTGAATGTTAATGGCTTAAACTCTCCAATAAAGCGACATAGGCTGGTATCATGGATTAAAAAAACAAATCCAACAATATGCTGCCTCCAGGAGACACATCTGATTGGAAAAGACATACACAGGCTGAAGGTGAAAGGATGGGAAAAAATATACCATGCACACGGTCCTCGTAAGCAAGCAGGGGTGGCCATCCTCATATCGAATAAAACCGACTTCAAGACTAACTTAATCAAAAGGGATAAAGAAGGTCATTGTATACTGTTAAAAGGAACCATTCACCAACAAGACATAACAATTATCAATATTTATGCACCAAATAATGGTGCTGAGACATTCATAAAACAAATTCTCCTCAAGTTCAAGAATCAAATAGACCACAACACAATAATTATGGGTGACTTCAACACACCTCTCTCACCACTGGACAGATCTTCCAAACAAAAGTTGAATAAAGAAACTATAGAACTCAATATCACAATCAATAACCTAGACTTAACTGACATATATAGAATATATCAACCATCATCAAATGGATATACTTTTTTCTCAGCAGCACTTGGATCCTTCTCAAAAATAGACCATATATTATGCCATAGGGCAACCCTCAGTAAATATAAAGGGGTGGAGATAATACCATGCATTTTATCTGATCATAATGGAATGAAACTGGAAATCAATGATAAAAGAAGAAGGAAAAATCCTACATCACATGGAAAATGAACAATATGTTACTGAATGATCAATGGGTTACAGAAGACATAAAGGAGGAAATCAAAACATTCTTAGAGATAAATGAAAATACAGACACAACATATCGGAATCTATGGGACACAATGAAAGCAGTTTTAAGAGGAAAATTCATCGCCTGGTGGTCATTCCTCAAAAAAAGAAAAAACCAACAAATAAATGAGCTCACACTTCATCTCAAAGCCCTAGAAAAGGAAGAGCAAAACAACAGCAAATGTAGCAGAAGGCAAGAAATAATTAAAATCAGAGCGGAAATCAATGAAATTGAAACAAAAGAAACTATTGAAAAAATTAACAAAACTAAAAGTTGGTTCTTCGAAAAAATAAATAAGATCGACAGACCTTTAGCCATGCTAACGAAGAGAAGAAGAGAGAGAACTCAAATTACTAACAATGGGATGAAAAAGGCAATATCACAACAGATGCTACAGAAATACAGAAGACAATTAGAAATTACTTTGAAAACCTATATTCCAATAAAATAGAAGATAGTGAAGACATCGATAAATTTCTTAAGTCATATGATTTGCCCAGACTGAGTCAGGAGGATACACACAATTTGAACAGACCAATATCAATGGATGAAATTGAAGATGCCATCAAAAGACTACCAACCAAGAAAAGCCCAGGACCGGATGGGTATACAGCGGAGTTTTACAAAACCTTTAAAGAAGAATTAATACCAATACTTTGCAAGTTATTTCAGGAAATAGAAAAAGAAGGAGCTCTTCCAAATTCATTCTATGAGGCCAACATCACCCTGATTCCGAAACCAGACAAAGAAACCTCAAAGAAAGAAAACTACAGACCAATATCTCTAATGAACCGAGATGCAAAAATCCTCAATAAAATTCTGGCTAATCGAATACAAAAACACATCAAAAAAATCGTGCGCCATGATCAAGTAGGATTCATCCCTGGGATGCAAGGATGGTTCAATATACGGAAATCAATAAATGTTATTCACTACATCAACAGACTTAAAGATAAGAACCATATGATCATCTCGATAGACACAGAGAAAGCATTCGACAAAGTACAGCATCCCTTTATGTTCAAAACATTAGAAAAACTAGGAATAACAGGAACTTACCTTGACATTGTAAAAGCTATCTATGCTAAGCCTCAGGCTAGCATCATTCTGAATGGACAAAAGTTAAAGGCATTCCCTCTAAAATCTGGAACAAGACAGGGATGCCGTCTATCACCACTTCTATTCAATATAGTTCTCGAAACACTGGCCAGAGCAATTAGACAGACGAAAGAAATTAAAGGCATAAAAATAGGAAAAGAAGAACTTAAATTATCACTATTTGCAGATGACATGATTCTATACCTAGAAGACCCAAACGGGTCTACAAAGAAACTACTAGAGCTAATAAATGAATTCAGCAAAGTGGCAGGATATAAAATCAACATGCATAAATCAAAGGCATTTCTGTATATCAGTGACAAAACTTATGAAACGGAAATGAGGAAAATCACTCCATTCACAATATCCTCAAAAAAAATAAAATACTTGGGAATCAACCTAACAAAAGAGGTGAAAGATTTATACAATGAAAACTACAGAACCCTAAAGAGAGAAATAGAAGAAGATCTTAGAAGATGGAAAAATATACCCTGTTCATGGATAGGCAGAACTAACATCATCAAAATGGCGATATTACCAAAAGTTCTCTATAGGTTTAATGCAATGCCAATCAAAATCCCAACGGCATTTCTTGTAGAAATAGATAAAGCAATCATGAAATTCATATGGAAAAATAAAAGACCCAGAATAGCAAAAGCAATTCTAAACAGGAAGTGTGAATCAGGCGGTATAGCGATACCAGATTTCAAACTATATTACAGAGCAATAGTGACAAAAACAGCATGGTAGTGGTACCAAAACAGGCGGGTGGACCAATGGTATAGAATAGAGGACACAGAGACTAATCCACAAAGTTACAACTATCTTATATTTGATAAAGGGGCTAAAAGCATGCAATGGAGGAAGGATAGCATCTTCAACAAATGGTGTTGGGAAAACTGGAAATCCATATGCAACAAAATGAAACTGAATCCCTTTCTCTCGCCATGCACAAAAGTTAACTCAAAATGGATCAAGGAGCTTGATATCAAATCAGAGACTCTGCGTCTGATAGAAGAAAAAGTTGGCTCCGATCTACATATTGTGGGGTCGGGCTCCAAATTCCTTAATAGGACACCCATAACACAAGAGTTAATAACAAGAATCAACAAATGGGACTTACTTAAACTAAAAAGTTTTTTCTCAGCAAGAGAAACAATAAGAGAGGTAAATAGGGAGCCTACATCCTGGGAACAAATTTTTACTCCTCACACTTCAGATAGAGCCCTAATATCCAGAGTATATAAAGAACTCAAAAAATTAGACAATAAGATAACAAATAACCCAATCAACAAATGGGCCAAGGACCTGAACAGACACTTCTCAGAGGAGGATATACAATCAATCAACAAGTACATGAAGAAATGCTCACCATCTCTAGCAGTCAGAAATGCAAATCAAAACCACGCTAAGCTACCATCTCACTCCAGTAAGATTGGCAGCCACTATGAAGTCAAACAACAACAAGTGCTGGCGAGGATGTGGAGAAAAGGGTACACTTGTACACTGCTGGTGGGACTGCAAATTGGTGCGGCCAATTTGGAAAGCAGTTTGGAGATTCCTGGGAAAGATGGGAATGGAACCACCATTTGACCCCGCTATTGCCCTTCTCGGACTATTCCCTGAAGACCTTAAAAGAGCATGCTACAGGGATACTGCCACATCAATGTTCATAGCAGCACAATTCACAATAGCTAGACTGTGGATCCAACCCAGATGCCCTTCAATAGATGAATGGATTAAAAAAATGTGGCATCTATACACAATGGAGTACTATGCAGCAATAAAAAATGACAAAATCATAGAATTTGCAGGGAAATGGATGGCACTAGAGCAGATTATGCTTAGTGAAGCTAGCCAATCCCTAAAAAACAAATACCAAATGTCTTCTTTGATATAATGAGAGCAACTATGAACAGAGCAGGGAGGAAGAGCAGGAAGAAAAGATTAACATTAAACAGAGACATGAGATGGGAGGGAAAGGGAGAGAAAAGGGAAATTGCATGGAAATGAAGGGAGACCCTCATTGCTATACAAAATTACATATAAGAGGTTGTGAGGGGAATGGGAAAATAAACAAGGAGAGAAATGAATTACAGTAGATGGGGTAGAGAAAGAAGATGGGAGGGGTAGGAGAGGGGGTATAGTAGGGGATAGGAAAGGTAGCAGAATACAACAATTACTAATAGGGCATTATGTAAAATTGTGGATGTGTAAGCGACGTGATTCTGCAATCTGCATTTGGGGTAAAATTGGGGGTTCATAACCCACTTCAATCTAATGTATGAAATATGATATGTCAAGAGCTTTGTAATGTTGTGAACAACCAATAAAAAAAAGAGTTACTATGAAGGTATAGTAATCAAGATAGTGTTGTACATATATATCAACACAGGAGAAATGAGATCCCCAGAAAGAGACTCATGCAAATGTAGTCAGTGAATTTTAATAAAGAACCAAAATCAATATAATGGAAAAAGGATAGTCCTCAATCAATTTAGACACCTTTTCAAAAATCAACTAAAACTAGACCACAGATCTAAATGTAAAATGGAAAACTATAAAACAACTAGAAAATAAGAAAATCTATATGGTGATGATTTTTTTTTTTTTTTTTTTTTAGATAAAACACTGAAAGCATGATCCATGAAAAACACTTCAACTAAGAAGATAAATAGATGGCAAATAAGAATATGAAAAAATACCCTACATCATATGTCTTCAGGGAAATGCAAATTAAGATAACAATGAAATACCACCACACACTATTAGAATGGCCCCAAACTAGGATTCTGATAATATCAAATGCTGGTGAGGATATGGAGTAACAGCAGCTTTCATTTATTGCAGGTAGGAATGCAAAATGGTACAGCTACTTTAGAGTCTGCCAGTTTCTTACAAAACTAAACTTATTCCTACCATACAATTTAGCAATCATGTGCTCAAGAGTATTTGGTATATGTCCAAGAGTTAAAAACATGCATACACAAAAAATGCACACATGAATGTTTATACCAGTTTTGTAACTGCCCAAACTTGGATGCAACCAATGTATCTTTCAATAGGTAAATGGATAAACAAACTGTGGTATATACACACAAGGGAATATTACTCAGCAATAAAAAGAAGTGAGGTAAGAAGTCATGAAATAATGGGAGGAACCTTAGATATTATTAAGTGAAAAAAGCTGAGCTGAAAAGTCCACTTACTCTGTAATTCCAACTAAATGACATTTTGGAAAAGGTACTTCTATGGAAATAGTATAAAGATCAGTGGCTGCCAGGCTTAAGGGAGGAAGAAGAGTATACGGAAAGTAGGGCATGCCTCCGGCTCAGGAGGCTGAGGCAGGAGGATATCGAGTTCAAAGCTAGCCTTAGCAAAAGCGAGGTGCAAAGCACCTCAGCGAGACCCCGTCTCTAAATAAAAATACAAAATAGGGCTGGGGATGTGGCTTACTGATCGAGTGCCTGAGTTCAATCCCCAGTAGCTGCCCCCAACCCCTCAAAAAAGAGTACAGGGAGGAAGGAGGGATAAACAGGTAGAATACAGAACACAGCTAGGTTTTTTTGCCAGTAAAACTATTCTACACAATTCTGTAATAATTGATACAGGTCATTATGTGTTTGTCAAAACCTACAGAATGTACAACACAAAAAGTGAATCCTAAGGTAAACTAAGGACTGTAGTTAGTAATAATATATTAATGTTGACTTACCAACTATAACAAATGTCTTACTATTGCAAATGTTAACACTGGGAAACTAGAAGTATGTGGGTAAAAGAATATGTGGGAACTCTCCATTTTTTTTTCCTGTAAACATAAAACTGCACTAAAATAAATGGAATCTATTAATTAAAAAACCAAATATATGTAAACAGGAGAATAAAAGGTTCTTATCTAAAAAAGAGTGTTGGCAAATTCTTGGAAAATTTTGTATAGGTTGAATATCTTTCCAGTTTCTTCATGCATAATGTATAAAATGATGCAAAAAGAAAAGAATATAAAGATGATTTTGCATGTGCTTAAAAAAATTTCCTGGGCTTCAGCAGAACCTAGTCCTATATTTATAATAAACACAAAAGATATATTAAAAATATATTTGATGGATGAACTTGGAGAAAATTATGCTAAGTCAAATAAAGCAGATATAGACAGACAAATATGTGGAATCTGAAAAAGTTGAATTTATAGAAATAGAAAGTGGAAAAGTAGGGCTGGGGTTGTGGCTCAGTGACAGAGCGCTTACCTAGCATGCGTGAGGCACTGAGTTTGATCCTCAGTACCACATTAAAATTAAAAAAAATTATATATATATATATATATATATATAAATGTTTACAGCAGCACAATTTATAATAGCTAAATTGTGGAACCAATCTAGATGCCTTTCAATAGATAAATGGGTAAAAAACGTGGCATATATACACAATGGAATATTACTCGGCAATAAAAGAGAATGAAATCATGGCATTTGCAGGGAAATGGATGTAGTTAGAGAAAATAATGCTAAGTGAAGTTAGCCAATCCCAAAAAACCAAATGCCAAATGTTTTCTTTGATATAAGGAGGCTGATTCATAGTGGGATAGGGAGAGGGAACTCTAGGGCAGAGGGGTTGGAGGGGAAGGGAGGGAGCATGGGGTAATTAATGATGGCTGAATGTGATGATCATTATTATCCAAAGTACATGCATGAAGACATGAATTGGAGTGAATATACTACGTATACAACCAGAGATATGAAAAATTGTACTCTATATATGTAATAAGAATTGTAATGCATTCTGTTGTTATATATATATAAAAAAGACATAATAATCATAAATATCTATTCCCCAAACAATGGAGCATCTGCATATATCAAACAAAAACTTCTCAATTTCAAGAAGAAAATAGATCACAACAAAATAAAACTGAGTGACTTTAACACACCTCTCTTACCACTGGATAGATCTTCCAAACAAAATGTTGCACTACATTTGTGTATGAAGAATTGAAATGCATTCTGCTGTCATGTACAACTAAGTAGAACAAATAAAAAATTAAAAAAACAAAAAACAAGAAACTTTAGTAATAAAGATGAATAATTTCTAGAGACCTAAAACACAGCATGTGATTATTACTAACAATAATGCATTGTATACTTGAAATCTGATGAGAGTAGATCTTCAATCTTGTTACAAAAGAAATGCAACTATGAAAGGAGACATGTTAATTACCTTGATTGTGCTAAATCATTTCACAATCAAAACCTTATGTTGTACACCATAAATATATAATTTTTTATTTTTCAATTACAATTCAATAAAACTGGAAAAATTTTTGTTGAAAAAGTATATCTGTTTTATGAAAATTAATAAAACAACTGGAGTGACTGAACACATTAAATGAGCGATTAAACACATTAAGTGATCAGGTATTTTAATAAACAATTGAGGTTCCTTATTCCTATTTTCTTTTTTTTGGTATATGTGTGTTGTGCATGTTTGTCAATTTATAATGAATACAAAGAGTATACAAAAAACATATTTGATGGATGTAAATATATTTGATATATGGCAAAAAATCTTTTTTTTTTTTTTTTGTGATGCTGGGGATTGAAACCATCAATAACCTCATGCATGCTAGGCATGCCCTCTTGTCACTGAGCTACATCCTCAGTCCTCACTGATTGTTTGCATTTGAATTATTTTTAATCTTATGGTTACTCCAAAGGGATTATCAAAGAGCAAACCATTCTCATTATGTTTCTGCTGAATCTTTTTGAAGGAACTACAGTCTGGGATTTAAAAGCTCAAATTCAATCTATAGCAGATGATCTTAAGACAAGTATTAAGAATGTCTGAGATACATTTCCTTTGTAGAATGGGGAAATACACACATACAAATATACATAGTCATAAAATGTTAAATTATTTGATATACAAATGCATACACACAAGTCTTGTTTTCCTTTAAAAGAAAAAAAATGTTTCTATTTTCAGCCAACAATTGTTTCTTTTTCTCTGAAGAACCCTCATTAATTTGTTTGCTTCCTTACTGAGTTTTGACATCTTTATTCCTTTGAATTTAACCTTTATGAATCAATTATTGGATCCTGCTACATGACAATGCTTCATTTCCACAATAGCCGGTGGCAAAGAAATAAAAAAAGCAAAAAGCTAGAGGAAGTTAATGCAAATCAAAACTACACTGAGTTTCCATCTCACTCCAGTCAGAATGGCAATTATCAAGAATACAAGTACTAATAAAAAATGTTGGTGAGAATGTGAGGTAAAAAGGTACACTCAAACATTGAGGTAAGATTGCAAATTGGTGGAACCATTATGGAAAGCAGTATGGCGATTCCTCAGAGTACTTGAAATGGAACCACCATTTGACCCAATTATCTCACTCCCAGGTTTACACCCAAAGGACTTAAAATCAGCATTATACAGCGACAAAGTCACATCATTGGTTATAGCAGCTTAACTCATAATAGCTAAACTATGGAACAAACATAGGTGCCCATCAACAGATGGATAAAGAAAATGTGGTATATATACACAATGGAATATTATTCAGCCTTAAAGAAGAACGGAATTATGGCATTTGCTGGTAAATGGATGGAGCTGGAGAATATAATGCTAAGCAAAATAAGCCAATACCAAAGAATCAAAGGCAGAATGTTTTCTCTGATATGTGGATGCTAATTCACAAAAAGTGGGGTGGCTAGGGAAGAACAGAGGTACTTTGAATTAGAGATGACTGAAGTGAGGGTAAGGAGTATGGGAAGGAATGATAGTAGAATGAAACAGTCCTTATTACCCTATGTGCATATATGATTACACGATCTGTGTAACTCTACATCATGTACAACCAGAAGAATAAGAAGTTATACTCCATTTATGTATGATGTGTCAAAATGCATTCTACTATTACGTATAACTAATTAGAACAAATTAAAAAAGGTATTCCCCCCCCCCAAAAAAAAAAAAAGAAAGAAAGAAAGAAAAAAAAAAAAGAAATTGATAAAGTGACTAAGAAGTTGAAGTACATTCCACTCACTCAAGAGGTATCTTTTAGGGGCTGGGGTTGTGGCTCAGTGGTAAAGCACTTGCCTAGCATGTGTGAAGCCCTGGGTTTGAGTCTCAACACCACAAATAAATAAAATAAAAGCCCATTTACAACTAAAATAAACATATATTTTTTAAAAAGAGATACCTTTTATGCACCGGGAGTAAAGAAAACTTCAGGTTCTAATATTGACTAATCTTATTTGGGATAAGAAGCAAAGACACTGATAATTTGTCTACTAGGGACCCGCTGGTACAGAATATAGTTTATCTCTACCTTGAAGACACCAAGGTCATATAATTATTCACTTGCTATGTATAAAAGACAAGAAATTATTTTAAGACAGATCAGTACAAAATCAAGCCAGAGAAGTGTTTTTATTTCTAGTATAGCAAAAGACCTCTAATGTGATCAGGAGTAGTACTTATCAATGAGTTAATGTAAAGACTAATAAAAAAGGATCTGTGTTGTGTATGTACATTTAAAAACATTGTCTTTAAGACCTAAATTATAGAACTATTTGTCTGTCACTAATATAGGTCCAAGACCTTTTGACTATAGAGTTTCATTGATTGAAATAGACACTGCAAAGCAATGAGACTGTATAGTATTTTTCAAGATTTTATAGATGACATTTTTACCCACAATCATTCCAAATAATATTTAAAATCACCGTTTCATTCTTTCTAAAGTGTGTAACTTGACGCAATCTTCTTTTCACACACTTACAATCGATATAAATAGACTGAAATTAAATACAAGTAACTCCTTGGTGAGCAAAAAGTCCAGCCCATAAGAATAAAAAATGAAATAAGAAGGAAGTATATTAGCTATGAGTTGTCAGGAAGTCAATGTGGCCATCAGCTATTATGTTTTATAGAGGAAAAAAAGGGCACCAGTTAATTTGGAAAATACACTAAGTATAAATCAGTTAAGAGATTCTTGAAAGGTTATTTTCCCCAAAGAAGAAAAAAGCAGAAATAAAGAAATAAAGAAAATTAGTCCTTATAAGTAGGAACTCTAGCCTTGTTCAGAATACAGACCTCATCACCTCATCAGATCATGTCTTTAGATGAACGTCAGTCCCTCTCCACTTTCTCTAGTAAAACAGACACACAGACAACAAAGACCTGGTAACAACCAAGCGCTGCTCGGCATAGCTTTTTAACAGTTTATTTTCTGCCAACTACATTAAGAAGAAACAGAGAGATATCAGAGGTCTTCCTCTTAGGTGGGGGCATTTGCTTGCTTCTCTTCCTTTTCTTAGGAATCTGATGCTACAGAGTACTTAATTCAGTTTGACTTCTGATTTAGTAGGTGGGCTAAATCTCTAAATCCCAGAAGCCACTTTCCAAAAACCAGAACTTGGGAAAGTCACACATGCATTAGAAAGTACTACACCAAAGCAAAGGTGTAAAAACACAAAATACTCAAAACAAATGAGTACTCAACAATTTCCTCTTTACAGACCAAAGCCATTAAAATTCTTAGAATATCAATAAATTTTAGTGAGAATATTTGCCAAACTCATAGCAAAGGTTTTTTTGGTTTGTTTTTGGTATAGGCGATTAAACTCAGGGATGCTTAATCATTGAACCACATCCCCAGTCCCTTTTATTATTATCATTACTTTTTTAATGATTAGTGCTGGTTTATTTCTGAGTAAACACAGGGGTAGGTACAATACAAAGTCTTGTTTTAAGACTTTGTATTTTAGTGCTTATATTCTGAGCAACTGTCTCACCTCAAAAAAACTGATGAGAGGTACACAGTAGTCATGTTTCCATACGTACCTGTGATCTAATGTCCCAAAGAAAGGTTTGTGTTAAACATGTTTTGAAAAGGGACACAGTTTAAATATTGTTCTCTTTATAAAAGCAGTTTATTACCATAGGATTTGAACTACTATGAGATCTCATAGAGAATCCAGAAATCCCTGATCTTTCACCATCTGGGCATTGATATCATCATGGAATTATGCCATGCAAACTGCTGCCATTTTCTGAACACAGGGATCTTCATCCTTCCAGCACTGCGGGGGTGTGTGTGTGTGTGTGTGTGTGTGTGTGGTGTTTCACAAATATTCTGTAATCTTGTTCACTGGATGCACCCCATGGTCCTACCTGCCAAGGCCCAAATCTCCTAGCACTGGGATCTCTACAATCCTTTACAAATCAGTTGACAGCCATGATGGCCATGTCTGACTAGCTCTTGGCATAGTTCATCAAGTAGAGATATACAAGTTTTTTCAGTTCCAAGATGTCAGTTCACTACATCTAGAAATAGAGAGCTAACATCCTTCCCCACTGTTAAAGTAGCAATCACTTTCTTCACAGCCTTCTTCCTCCTTTCTTTTTTTAATTCAGCTTTTAATTCAAAGATTTCATCCTTTTTGTTAGTTGTAAAAGTATTTGGAGTTAGTTATGATTTTGGATCTTTAGTGTACACCGGAGGCTAGGGCAGGGGTGGTATTGTCACCTTTTATTTTTTTGAGACAGGTCCAGCTAAGTTGCTGAAGCTGTCTCCAAACTTTTGATCCTTCTGCCTCAGCCTCCTGAATGGCCGGAATTACATGTACCATTGTGTGGGGCTGGAGTGATCTTAACTTTCTGTCAAAATACTGATTATGAAAGAACTACCAGAACTTCTCTAGAAATTAATTTCTTAAATTGATCAAAGAAAATGTAAGAAGCAGCTATATTCTAGATATCTCCAAAGAGATACATACAACTGCAATAAAGACAAATATCAAGAGAAATGCTCTGAGAACTTTGCATAAAAAGACATAATACTCTTAGTAATAAAAACACTGTTTAGGTGACTGTTTACAAAGACGTGAAGTTCAAATGGTCAAGAAATTCTGGCAAAAGAGTAAGGCATTATAATGGAGGAGTAATTCTTGATTAACATTATAGCCAGTGGTAGATGGCTACAGATTTGTGGTAGATTTGTACCACAGTAATGATACAAATAAATATGCCACTTAAAAGTAAATAAAAATTGGAAATTTAATAGTTATGGAAAACTACAAGAAGAAATTTTATAACTGGCAGTAGTGAGAAATGAAAACAACGAAGTTTATGTGCTTGTTTTGACAAGGATGAGGAATTTAAAATGGTCAATATTAAATGAATTGTCACAGAAGAAAACATTCCAATTTCCTATACTAATATAATAGCTTCTATGTATATGATTTACTAAATACAGCTATAATTTATATGTAAATATTTAAAATTAACAGCTCTTTATCTATGATATAAAATACCTCTTTTGATATTAATTGGGTTTCCTAAAACAATGCAAGTAGGAATATTGTATGTTATACATGACATTGTTTTCCCTCTATAAAGCAAATGTCCTTTATGGCAATTTCTGTAAATCAGATCCTGTTAAGAAAAGGGTATCTTTCTTGAGTTACAACAAAACAATGACTGAAAAATATCTTAAGTTTTATATAAAATGACTCATTATCTTGAATTGACAATCCATTTCTAGCATAAGTTGCTCTGCCAGAGAAAGAGCAGTCCTAGAAGAAACACTTTTTTTCATAGGACCAACAGTTCTTCAAGCAGAATTGTGCAGATAAGGCATGGGGTCATATTATACTGTCTTGGACAGGTGGCCTTTTTTAACACAAACTGATTCTGAAAAACTCACCTAAGATCATTAGTGTAAAATGGTAAACAATCACAAACAATTTCCTAAGTAAACTGTACTTTATAGAACACTGTACTTGCCTAGACCATTAGAGTACATGTCTTCTGCTTCTGTTTATTTCCAGAACTTACCACTCCTCGGTCCATTCTCCATTTAAAACATAAATCAGATCGTCATTAACTTCCAATGACTTCCCACCATAATTACTAAGTTCCTACTTTTTCCCCCTCCATTTTCTATTACTCCCTCCTCAATAAAGAACATTATTCTTATTTCTAAGTTTTCAAATATATCAAATCTGTCTTAAGGCCTTTGCATTTATTATTCCCTCTGGCTCTGAGATCTTCACTAACTGGCTCTATTTCATGATTCAGGACTCAACTCAAATATCACATCATCAAAGGTGATTTCCTAATTACTTAATTCCAGAAAGGCAGGTCTCTCACAGTCATTCTCTATTGCCTCATATCACTCTTTTTGTTATTCTTACACCACCTAAAAGCAGAATTTATGCTGCTTTCTACTTTGTTTATTCTGCTTATTGTCACTATAACATAAGCTTCAAGAGAAGAGAATGTTTTGTACTACTATTTGTCTTTAGGGCCCAAGACAATACACATGGTCAACAAATATGACTGAGTAAGTATATTACTTTAACCAAAATTTTCTGAAACCATAGGCTTTTATCCCTGCCCTATTTTAAAGAGTATGTTCATATATATTTGTGGAAAAATAATGTTTGTAAGGTTTCATGAATAAGATTAAACCGTACTTTTCATAGTAATTAGTCACTTTGGGTCATGCAACTTTATTTGGTATCAGGAGCTGAGTCTGGCATTTTCCCTATTTTATAGGTGGGAGAACTGAAGTCAGAAAGTAAAATATAAGAATTAATAAACTGGGTTGGGGTTGTAGCTTAGTGGTAGAGTGCATGTCTTGCACATGTGAGGCCCTGGGTTTGATCCTTAGCACCACATAAAAATAAATAAAATTAAAGATATTGTGTCCATATACAACTAAAAAAATATTTAAAAAAAGAATTAATAAATTTTTGATAATGGAAAAACAAAACAAAAAACCCATTAAATCAAAGAAAATCTAGAGAACAGCTTAAGTATCAAAGTGCTCACAGGACCATTAACAACTTCCTAGAATTTGTTAATTGTCTATTTGCACCCAGTACTTAGCACAGTGCCTGGCACACAGGAAATACTCAAAAATATTTGTTAAATGGATCATAGGGCCCTAATTATATAATCATAGTAAAATAGATGTAAACTAGACCCTATTTCTATTTTTTTAGGGCAGCAAAGTTTTACTTTCTGCATTAGATTCAGTCTTCCTATATAGCCTTGTAAGCAAAACCTTTTTCTCCTATAGAAGAAAATTCTCAATAAGAGTTGTTTTATTTTATCTGGTTTTATACAGCATGTTCTCTTTCTAATAGACAATGATCTCAAGTAAACATATTGAAACAGCTTTTTGCCATTTTCCAGAAGTATTACATATGGAACTGAAAACATTAGCACAATTATATACTATTCAGAATACACAATTTTATTTTTATTCCTGTATGTACATGAAAAATATCAAGCATCAATATCAAGATATGGAGCAAAAGCTGGGTGTGGTGGTGCATGCCTATAATCCCAGCAGCTCGGGAGGCTGAGGTAGGAAGCTTGCGAGTTCAAAGTCATCCTCAGCAATGGTAAGGTATTAAAATTAAAAAACTCAGTGAGACCCTGTCTCTAATAAAATACAAAAAAGGGCTGGGGATGTGGCTAAGTGGTTGAGTGCCCCTGAGTTCAATCCCTGATGCCCCTTTCCCCTGCAAAAAAAATATGTGGAGCAAAGAAAATATTAGGCTGTCAGCTTAATAGAAATTATTCAGGTTTAAAAATCTATGCTGCACAATGTTCATTATCTATCTATATGAATTCCTTTCCAATGTTCTATGAGTTTTAAAGTCATTAAAAAAATAAAACATTTAAATCCTGCATAAATCAAAATAGTATCAACTTTGATAGGTCCAATTATATTCATCTTTTTAAGCAGTTTCAAATAAGTCATATTAAAGAAATGTTGAAGTTAGTATAGTAATAACCAAGTCTTAGCACAGTCAATTTGCCATTGAAATTCAGCTCCATGTCTAGAGAAAAAAGTGACAGTAGAATACTAATGGACTTATGAAATAAGCTGACAAGTGGTAATCATGAATAAGGTAATGAGAAAAAGAACTATGATAACAATGTTTCGAAGCTCCATTTTATTTGTTTTAAAATAAATCACCTCTAATGAGAGAAAATAAGAAGCTTTAATGTTAAAAGATTCATCTAAAATCCCAACTCATATAAAATGATATGTAATTTATTTTATTAAATTTTTTTGTAGTTGTAGATGGACAGTATGTCTTTATTTTATTTGTTTATTTTTATGTGGTGCTGAGGATTGAACTTAGTACCTCACATATGCAAGGCAAGTGCTCTGCCACTGAGCCACAGCCCCAGTCCCTGATATGTATTTTAGATAGTACTACAGCAAAAAGGATTTCTAAATCTTCATTACTATTAATTATTAATGGAGTAAGATGTTCAGAGACAGTATTAAGGAAGTGCAACATAACAGAAATATCACAGATCCTAATTTCTATTTATTAAAATGATTTTCTTAGGCATATCATTTATTTTTCTGGGTTCTTAAGTTTCCTTATTTACAAACAAAACAAAACAAAACAAAATACTGCTACCTTCTAGAATTATACTTCATAGTGTTACTGTGAGGGATAAATGAGAATGAATATGAAAGCATCTTACAAAGTATAATTATAAACTTTATGCAAATACAAGTCATATTGTGAGGGGAAAGTTAAATTTACCTTTATATGTTCTAAAACAGCAGTAGCAACATTTGTATGAAGATCAATAAGTCTTTTTTTTTCAAGGAGTTCTGGCAGAGAACTACAAGTAAAAAATGGAAAATTAACCATAAAATTTTCTAAGAAAATGTTATAGTCTCTAATAAAATCCATGCCTGTTTTTTTCTCCAAGGAAAATCAGAACACTGAAATAGTGACAAAAATGACAAATTAAATTATCAACTGAATTTAATCTCCAGGCTAGAACACATACAGAATGCATTACTTTAATACAGCTGAAATGCTTCTCATTTAAAAATAATCTAGGTCCCAAATATCATTATTTCTACCATTTCACTTTCTGCTTCTAAAGTTTTGACTAAAATTAATGGAAACACACTTTTACCTATATTTCTAAAACATAGAATCCTCTTCTTCTTGACGGCATTCAAAGTAATAAAAATTCCTTAACCTTCAATTAAGAAAACTGGCTACAACAGTAAAATTAACAACAATTTGCCCTACTTTCTTGTTAATACTGTTTTCTTTTCTTAGTAAAATTATCCCCATCTCATATTTCTAATTGGTGAAAGAAGCAAATGTTTTGCTCTAAGTTGGAACTGAAATCAGCTTAAACATGTTAAAAGCATAATTTAGTTCTTTTAGCTTACAGGTGTATTTGCTTTTACCTACTATTTCCTGTTATTAAAAATATTAATCATTTATAACCTCCCAAATAAATTTGATAACAGAAAGACACTGAAGAGGATATACTGCATACCTAACCGCTGATGTTAGCTTAGCAGTATTGTCAGAAAGCATACTTATGGCTCCTTCATCTTCCCCTTCTAGACCCTGGGAAGGGGAAAAAAAAAAAGTTTTAGTAAAACTATTTAAAATCTCCAGGCTCAAGCATAAAAATCAACACATTCCTAAGATTACTGACAAACAATAAAATTTAGGTTACCTAGGATAACTATTCTTCTCTTCTAGGATAACACAGAAGCACATGTGTTTCTGACAGTCACAGAAAATTTCTAGTCACCACCAGTTTAATAAATGGTTGACTAAGTAAATTTATGGTCAGCAAGGAAGCATGTCCAGAGAAGTGAATTATGGATCAGCAAGAAAGCAAGTCTATAGAGACTTGCCAGCAATCACACAGTACACACAGTATAAAGAGTGTAGCTGAGGGGCTGGGGATGTGGCTCAAGCGGTAGCGCGCTCGCCTGGCATGCGTGTGGCCGGGGTTCGATCCTCAGCACCACATACCAACAAAGATGTTGTGTCCGCCGAGAACTAAAAAAAATAAAAATATTAAAAATTCTCTCTCTCTCTCTCTCTCTCCTCTCTCACTCTCTCTTTAAAAAAAAAAAAAAGAGTGTAGCTGAAATTTGAAGTTGGATTGAAGTATGGTAGATTGAGGAATACTGAAAGATATGTCTCTAAAGTAACATTATATATTTTTTTCATATCATAACTTCATATTATTCTTTAAACAACTAGCACTCTACCAACTGAGCTATATCCCCAGCTCCTTTTTAAACAAACTTTGATCTCAATATTAGGTTTCTTTTTGAAAAAGACTGCTTAAATAAATTGAAAATAATTTCCTGTTATTAAAGCAATAAATTGCCTTGAACTTTAGAGAAAAAAAAAAAGCAAACCTCTTTATCCTTTTAGATGCCCTTCCTCTTCCCTATAATACTTAGAAAGCAAAGAAGATCTTACCATAATGCTTTTAAGACGTTTGACCTCATCTTCTTGTGCTCTATAATATTCCAGTTCTTGCTGAACGGATTCTGCAACTTCTGGGAATGGACTAAAACAATATGCACAAGAGAAACTATGACACTGAAAGACTGATTTTTGTGTGGATTCTGAAATATATACAATGAATATTTATTATTATTTTAAATGGACTCATATGTATTTGAATATATTTTATATATAACATGGTCAGAGAATGTTCAACACAAATAAAACTATATATGTAATCTTTATGATAAATGGGGCACTTAGGTGCATAACCTATAATCTCAGGGACTTGAGAGACTAAGCAGGATGATAGAAAATTTAGAGGTCAGACTGGGAGACTTAGAGAAACAAACCCTGCCTCAGAATAAAGAAAAACACAAAACAAAGAAGGGCGGGGAATGTAAGTAGTTCAGTGGTATAACACCACCGTAGAAAACCTTGTACTATAAAATGTATATCATAATACTTATAAATCTAAACAAATATAAAATTTACTTCTATTCTTTTAAATAGTGAGATTGCATTTTCCCTTCACCTATACACTATTAGAACAAAAATAAACGCCTTTGTAACTCAGTACTTTTAATATCCTTATTGGTAAAAATAGTACTTGAATCATAGTTTTGGTGGACCTAAAGCCTGTTATTGTCCTCCAGGGAAGTGCTGTTCAGCAATAATTTACATAGACTTCAAAACATATGTTGAGGATAAAATGATTCTTAAAATGAGTATTTTTCATCTATAGCTTTAAGGAAGGCAAGGGCCTTTTCTCCTTTAAGAAAAGGTTATATCTTATTAGCAATGAAATAAAAACCTTGCCTCCCTTCCTTAACCCTGACAACTGAATTATCTCACTAATGATCAGCACATTTTGTCCAATGGAGACTGGCAGAAAAGATGAGTCTGGAAAAGATTCAGAACATAGTCCAATTTTACCTGACAACCATAGGCACTTACCCAGCTCCAGTGGTCTTTGTTGGCAAAAAACAGCATTAAGGCCTTAGCACTCTAGCGTAGAGTCAGAAGTTTTTGATCTAATTATAATGAAAACTCCTTTTAGGAAAGCTCTTACCCTTTCTCATTTGTAAAATGTACTGGGTGAAATCCATGATCCTCAAAATCTCTCATATTTTCAGGTCTCAGAGATAATGAAGAATAGTAACTGCTTACATTTATTGAGTGTTTACTGTGTATCAAATGCTATGTCAAGTACTTATCTCTGTTATTTTATTTAATCATAACCAGTTTGTTGGGTGGTTATCATTAGTAGTTAAGACGAGGCACTTTGGGATCTGTCAGAACTGAGTTCTACCCTAGACTTTACCAATTTCTTTATATTCACTATCTCAATCTTCTTAAAAATCTTCTGAGATATTGGAGCAAAAGGTAGAATTATCATCTCTCTATTTTACTGATAAGAAAATAAAGCTCAGAGAGGTTAAGTCATATATTTAACTCTATGCCATCTCCCAGTGTCTTTGTGTTCACATTTTTATTGCAGTACAATTTTCAGGGCAAAAGGGCTATTGTTACTTGAAAACATAAAGTTCCTACTATTCAAATCATCTTTTAATTTGTTCCTAAACATATCATGTAAAAAATATTCAAAATCTCCTATTTGAATTAAGGGATCTTTTCTCTTAAGCTCTTCTCTATTAGGAAATGTCAACTTCAAAATATTTTGTATCCTCCACAAAAATGCCTCTCTAATGAAATGTAATGTTTTGTACTTTAGCATTCTTGAAGGAATATAACCTATAAAATTTCAAAGGAAAGAAATTATTTAAAGCAAAACACCTAAAACTGCCATAGCCAGAAAGACAATTTCTTTTCTCTGAAGATTTCTATTATAGCAATATGATTTTCCAGTTGTGTTTTTTTTGTTTTTTGGATACTAGGAATTGAACCTAGGGGTGCTTAACCTCTGAGCCACATCTCCAGGCTTTTCTTCTTTTTTAGTTTTTAATTTTAATTTTTTTTTTTTTTTTTTTTTTGGTACTGGGGATTAAACTCATGGGCACTTGACCACTGAACCACATCCTCAGCCCTATTTTGTATTTTATTTAGAGACAGGGTCTTGATTAGTTGCTTAGTGCCTCGCTTTTGTTGAGGCTGGCTTTGAACTCATGATCTTCCTGCCTCAGCCTCCCAAACTGCTGGGATTACAGGTGTGTGCCACCACACCAAACTTGTAGTTGTTTTTTACAAAGCTGTAAATATTTAAACACACACACACACACACACACACACACACACACACACACAGCCACTGCATGTTGAACCACATCTACATCTCTTCAAATGTAAATATAAAACAAGGCCCAAAAGAATAGCTATATTGAGGCTGTAGATAGATGTATATTTACAAAGATATATTAAAAACTAAAAATAACAAATAATATATTTACATAATTGTTGACAAATAGCATTCTTCTATTAATCTGAGGAATGCTCAAAATCATATGGGATAAGCTTAGTGAAAAGAGAAATAGTCCCTACAAAACAACAGCTAACAAAAAATAGGAATGGGGAAGAATCAAGGACATTAATTATAGCTTCTGCTCATTATGTGAATGAACCATCATGACCCTTTGGATATTTTTCTCAAATTCAACTGGCTAGATGACATCTTAATTTCTCTTTAAGTGGTAAATCTTTTACTTATTGATATTTCTCTTATTTACCTTCCTTTATGTTTCTGCCAAAATTTATCAACTGGAGTTAAATCATAAGATTTCTTGTTTTTTCTCTTTGGTCTAGCACCAGCTGGAGAGTTTTCCATTCCTGTAGATTCTTCCAAATTCACTCTGTTTAAGTGGAAATCCTAGGGAAAAGTAATACTGTTTTAAATAACTATTTTCTGAGTTTAACAGCCATAACATTTCCCACAACAAGGAAAATAAAACATAGATTCTTGCTGCCCTTGCTAATATTTACAAGGATAAAATACAGATCTAAAATTTAAAAGACATCCTTCCAAACTTTTGTTATATTCAAATGCACTTTTCATTATGAATTTTAATGGAAGTAGTAGACGCATGAGATTAAAAATTCAAATATAAAGAGAAAAATCATGTTAAGGTTCTATGTATCCTTCTAAAAATATTTATGCATTTGGATAACTCTTAAGTTTACTTTAAAATGGGATTATAACATACATATATAATTTGCCCCTTTTTTCCCATTTAATATATTTTAAAGCTCTGTAGGTATAGCTATTTTATCTTTACCATGGCTACACAAATTAGTCCAATGATTGGCTCTATCAATTTACTTGAACAGGCCTCTTGATGCTTGGTTGTTTCCAGTAAAAAACCTTCTTAACAATAATTTTAAAACCCTCGTAGAATCTTAGTATTCTGATGTTTCTTGACTGATTAAATTTAAAAATTAAGGTAGAATCTATAATAAGAAAATAATAGCATTCTGGGCTGGGGTTGTGGCTTAGCAGTAGCAGTAGAACACTCGCCTAGCACATGCAAGGCCCTGGGTTCGATCCTCAGCACCACATAAAAATAAATAAATAAAAAAGGTATTATGTCCAATACAACTAAAAAAATATAAATATTAAAAAAATAATAATAATAGCATTCCCTTTCACATATATTCTAACAGCCAGTCAGACCAGTAGTTGTTAAGGTTTTCTGCTTGGGACTAATTTCACTTAATGTGTGGCTTGATTTTTCCCCCCCCTTTCTCAAAAAACAAACATAAAGCAGACAAAAATAAAAGTAATTATATTCTCTATTCCTTCATCCCCTTCTTCATTCCCTTCCTGCAGTATTTTATGGGTCAACTCTGTTCAAGAATGTGAGTTAAAGAGATAAAACATGGCTATAAACAAGTGAGTAAAAGAATAATATGCAATAAAGAAACTATGTGGAGAAATGTGATATAATTATCTTAGTTCTAAGGTATTATATATATTAATGATTATTCTAAGTCTTGGCAACTTAAATATATTGAATACAATTTAATCTCCTCTAATAAAATAAGGTTCAATACTGACTCTAGATACTTTGAGTATACTCTGAAACTTTCTCAAATCTTTTACAACAGCTTATTTCCTCCAAGCTTTCCCCTTTGACATAAAAAAGAATGAAATATGTAGATGTCTAACTGCCACAGTGAAGTAACACATCTATTTTCTATCAAATAAATTATAAGAACAATAAGGCAGCCTTTGTATATATGTGTGAAATCCATTAAGGAGAAAAATCTCTAAAGATTAGGTACCTTTTATGTGTAAGGCACTATTCTCAGCGCTTTGTATAAGTTATCTGATCCTCACAATAACCCTCAGAAAGAAAAAAATTTCCATTTCAAAAATGAAAAAAAAAAACAACCCTAAAGCATAGAGGAAGAAATTTATTTCCCAGGTTATGCAGAAATATGTGGGAAAAACAAGATTAAAACCTAGGTAGAGTGATTTTAGAGGGCTGCTTTATTAGAAAGAGCAACACTACTTGGAATCAGATTCCTTCACTAGAAATCCTTGCAGGGTAGAATCTGGGTAGCCTTAGGTGGTATAAATTGGCTTTTAAAGACTAGAGAGAGTTGCAAAAAATGGCTGGGATGACAAAAAAAAAAAAAAAAAAGAGTATATCATGTTATATTTCAACCTGTTATTATTGTCTTTCCTATAGATTTTTCGTGTTATCACAGGTCAAGAACATCAGTGATCTTTTAAAATTCCTCTCAGTTTCCCATCCCTCTGTCCAATCTTTAATTTGCACAGCAAATTAACCAATACAGGAAGAAAGTAAAAATAGCACAATTGTGGGAAAACACTTTAAACAATATGAAAAATAAATAGATATTACAGTACATCTACAAAGAAGCCCAGCTTTTAAAAAAATATGTAAGGAAACAAAAGATACAAAAGGGAAACATCTTTAAATGGTTAAGCTATACTAAGAATTTCTAGTAGGAAATTGAAGTACAATTTTCATGGTGATGACACAGTTCATTCAACATAGAAGTAACTAGTTAGTAAAATTATTGCTCTAAAAATAGGAGAGCATATTATTATATAAGTATTGACCGAATACTTAAAACACAAAATAATGAAGGAATAAAAGATGTTAAGAGTTCTAAGAAATAACATAATAGCAAGAACATTTCCACTGTTTGCATAATAACAAGGCAAAAAAGGAAAAGTAATTTCCAACTTCAAAATTGGGAAACTAGTACATCCTGTGCTGTACTCAATCACGTTAACACAACTGAACATTTATGCACAAATAAGACAGCAGAATTGGTTGGAATGGAAGAATCTAATCTGTTCCTTCTGATAGCAACATCTTTTCAACTTAAAAGACTGAACAATATTGCCTAAAATCCCAGATAAAAATAAATTCCATCAGAGCCAGGTATGGTGGCAAATGCCTGTAATCCCAGCAACTTGGTAGGCTGAAGTAAGAGAATCGCAAGGTCAAAGCCAGCCTCAACAACCTGGTGAGGCCCTAAGCAACTCAGTGAGATCCTGTCTTTAAATATAAAAAAGGGCTGGGGATATGGCTCAGTGCCCTTAGGTTCAATGCCTGATATATATATATATTAAAAAAAGGAAAAAAAATCCCACCAGGAAATGCTAAAAATATCTAGAAAGTCTTTATCAGTCTTGTTTCTTTTCACGAGTTAAAGCAGATATAGGTAGAGCAACAGATGGCTAATGTTTGGATATCAGAGGTGACACCTATTAATGCAGAGCTGAGATTTATTACACATGTGAAAAAATGCAAAGTAAAATACAAATTTTTATTTTGGCAAGAATTTACTACCCCTTAAACTCCAAAAACTATTATAGCCATGAATAAACAGCTAAGAAATTCAACAGATGTAGTTTGGAGCCATAAATCAAATATCAGCAATTAACGTTTTTGACATTCAGGTGACATCAGCTCATACCAAGGAGACCCTTTAATTTGAACTATCAAAATAAGCAACGAGAGAAAAATAAAACACAGTTCAGGGGAAAACATAAAACTAGGAAAGGAAACCACAAAGCAGCTGTACCATCTCCTAAGGCTCTGGCTCCTAACTTACTCTAAGCAAGGAAATGCATCTTCAATCATTTGAAGATGAGTACCTATGTTATCTTGTCCCTGCACATTAACCTCAGGAGAACTCCAAAAAGGAATGTGACTTTCTGGAGAAAATTTTTGCCGTAAGAGTCAGTTTGGAGACTAGGGATAACATCAGTATGAGAAGAGATGATAAAGAAAAAGTGTGATGACTTATGTACATTTTCTCCAGAAGAGGCAAATACTTTCCCTTCTAAATCAGTTATTTACTTCAGACTTAAGATATGAGAGCTAAACAGAAACTAGGAGTTTCATTGCCTCTTGTCAAAGGCAATTAAAAAACAAGATATGATTCAATAGATTAATACATCAGGGTTTCAATCTAAAGGCACTGCATGTTAACTATTTCAAATGTTTTCTTTTGTGTGTGTGTATGCACACGTGCATGCGAGAAGGAGAGACAGAGAAATTAAAGCATTATGTGAAAAATTAATGTTTCAAAGCTCTTCCCTAAAGCTAATAACCATGAAGGGAAATTTTAGTTCCTAAGCAAAAAGTAGTCTAAATTTATTTCTACTGTCCCTGAATGCTTCAGAACCAGTTCTAGGTCAATAGTAGTGATTATGCCTTAAAAAACCTAATTTAGAGGAAGTTCTTAGAAACTGAAATTCTATTTCTTACTGAGAAAGCAATTAGATGCAACTATTAAGCAATCTCCTACTTCAGTGAGCATGGATAACTGCGCTCAATGAGAAGAGTCCAGAAGCTTTGAGAACCACAAGTTACACATTATTCGCCATCTATCACTCCACAACAGATACATTCATTTTAAATACAGTGGGCTTCCAGGTAAAATTGTATAAATCTGTAATTCTACTAACACTGTTCTGAAACAACATTCTTGATGACGAGGCATGAGCTTTAAATTGTATAGTTTCTGATTTACATAACAGTTATGGTTTCTTTGGCTCATACAAATCAGTCTGTTAAATAAAACTCAAGTAAAACAAGATTAAAATATACTCATTAAGATAAAACAGGATGAGTTCTACACTGATGCTTTTAAATTGTGTATAAGAATCAATGGTCATTACTGTATTTTTATAATTTTACTATAATAAAGTTATAACAAAATGGGTTCTTTCCTAAAGAATGGGATAGGGGGCTGGGGATGTGGCTCAAGTGGTAGCGCGCTCGCCTGGCATGCGTGCGGCCCGGGTTTGATCCTCAGCACCACATACCAACAAAGATGTTGTGCCTGCCGAAAACTAAAAAATAAAGATTAAAAAATTCTCTCTCTCTCTCTCTGTCTCTCACTCTCTCTTAAAAAAAAAGAATGGGATAGGGGCTGGGATTGTGGCTCAGCGGTAGAGCGCTCGCCTAGCATGCGCAGGGGCCCTGGGTTTAATCCTCAGCACCACATAAAAATAAATGAATGGAATAAAGGTATTGTGTCCAACTACAACTAAAAAAAATAAATATTAAAAAAAAGAATGGGAAAGACCATAAAGTACTATTTTTCTCACCACTGAAAATGCCTAAAGCAAAGACATTCCAGTAGAGATTAACAATCCTAGTAATCCAGATTGTTATTTAAACCCTATTTGCCATTTAAAGGAACCAGGGCTTTTGGGGAAATGGCCTAGTCCAAGTCTGGAGAGAAAATGAAAGTGATGAGTCAGAAAATTTTTAACACCTGAACAAGTAAGCAAACAAAGACTAAAGGGTCATGCCAAGAGGACACTGAGGCCAGGATGAGCCAAAGATGAGACAATTTGTATATCAAAATGAATGACTACAATAGTTAGATATATATTTCAGATATAAAAATTCCCTAGTTCATAAAATAATACTAAAAAAAATCAACCACCTTACTGACTGCTTTTAAAGACTGTTAGGGTATTAAATCATTCTAAAAGTTAACAAATAACAAAATAAGCATTCTTTCTGTAATCCCAGCAACTTGGGAGGCTGAAGAATGAAGATCTCAAGTTCCAAGCCAGTCTCAGCAATTTAGTAAGACCCTGTCTCAAAATAGAAAAATAAAAAGGGCTGAGAGTTGAGCGCAATAGTGCACAGAATCCCAGTGGCTGGGGGATGGGGTGGGGCTGAGGCAGGAGGATCTTGAGTTCAAAGTGAGCCTCAGCAAAAGTAAGGTGCTAAGCAACTCTGTGAGATCCTGTCTCTAAATAAAATACAAAATAGGGCTGGGGATGTGGTTCACTGATTGAGTGCCTCTGAGTTCAATCCCTGGTAATACCAACCCCTCAACAAAAAAAGGGCGGGAAATGTGGCTCAGCAGATAAGCACCTGGGGGTTTAATCCCCAGTACCAATAAGTAAGAAAGTAAGTAAGTAAATAGTACATACTTTTCTCACTTAGATAAAAATTTAATCCAAGCTATATGGAGATACAATGAAATGATCCCATTTAAAAATATAAATGCAATCAAAGATATCTTCTGGCCTTTTACCCAGCCTACATCCCTTCTGTATAAACTGCCTATCCACAAATACTTTTAGGTAAATATTTAAAACTAGTAACTGCCCATGAGGTTTTATAGTAATAAAGATTAGTAGATCAAAAGAACATCAACCATGGACCCAAAGCATCAACCTATACTATGGCATTACAATTACACATCTTTAAGAGAATGGGTGTTGATTTTCTGATAATCTTTTAAAAATAAATATTTATTTGGAAACAAATTCCTGTTGTATTCAGTGGCAAAAATATATATTTTATTAAACTACCTATATATTTTAGTATAAATTCTGATTTAATGTTTCAAATAGCAAGAGTCAGCAGAAGACAAAAAGATATAAAAAGAAATTGCAAGCTTTGAAAAGACAAAGATACTAAGATGAAATATCCACCCCTCTGACTGAGGGTAATTAGCACTCTTTGCAGCTAACAATCAAATCCACCCCTCCCACAACCAAGATATAGTAAAAAAGAAATCACTATTTTCTAATTGTTAATTTTACTTTTTATGTCCTGTTAAGGAAAGGGGCATTGCAAAGCTTTTCATCAGAAGGGTGTACTTCCTATTTTAAGTGAAAACAATCATCTTTCTTTGATTATTCTCATTGGTACACAGAGGAAAGATGTCTAAATTTTCGCTGTTGATTTTGGGGTCTAATATATAAATAATGATCAATGGTCCAGATTTCTATACAAAGATATATATTTTTAAAGATCTTTATTTTTTAGTCATAGTCGAATACACTATAATTAATTAATTAATTAATTTTTATGTGGTGCTGAGGATCGAACCCAGGGCCTCTCCTGTGCTAGGTGAGCGCTCTACCACTGAGCCACAAACCCAACCCCTCTAGACAAAGATATCTGATAAATAAAGCAAACTGCAACATTTAAGTTAACATTTTCTATCTAGAACTTCTACTCCATCCTGTGGAGGCAAAGGGTATAATTATTAGGAATTTTAAGAGCACTGAAGAAACTTTAAAAAGTAGTGGTTTTTAAACAACTTGGTTATTGTTCACATATAGAAAGTGCTTTAAAATTAATGAACAGAATTAGGTCACTGTAAGTTGTGCATTTATTATAACCAAACTCTTCAAAGACTGACAACTTTTTACTATGTGAAGATTAAAACAAAAACAACCCTTGTTATCTTCTTTCATCATTTTTTATTTATAGAAAAAATTTTGATTTTAAAGACTAGGAAATAAAAATTAGTATATTGGCCAATTTAAAACCTCTTAATAATACTCCTCATTATTCTCATTTCATTCTGGAATAGTGAAACCTCATCAAGGACCTGAATTAGTTAGCAGTGTTCTGTATTGGGAATCTCTGCCCTAAGTTACGTATCTCAGTTTTCTCTTCTGACAGAAGACTCAGCATATTTCTTTACACTGAAATTATTTGTACCTGTGTCTCATCTCCTGTACTCACAGCATCTTATGTTTTAACTTCCTCCATGAAGGAAGTCAAGAAGGTGTCAGGAACCTTTCAAGTTCAGGAATTTGAAATGATTCCTAAATATCTCAGTGATATGGATAATTTCTATTTCACAACCATCAAGAGTGAAGAGGTGACCTCTAATCTGTACGCTCTAAGACCCTCACCTCTTGCTCCTACTCAATAGTCACAGCTCCACAAACCAGTATGGTTGGAGACCATTAATACTTTCTCACTAAGCCTATTAACTCCTTAGCCCCTGACACCCTCATATCTCATCTCCCATTCTCACCCAACTCTTGAAATTCTTTTGTTATAACTTCTTGAAACTCACACTCAGTCACCAACAAAACCTCCCATTTTGAACACCCCCTGCCAACTTACGTACCTTTTTTGCTCTAAGTGAATACCAAATAGCTAGTTAGACCTTTTAGACTTTTGCGAAGATACTTTTCTGTTGTTTGTTTTTAAACCTCTTACACAGCTCATATCACTGGTCTTAGAACTGGATTAGATATTTTCCTTGCTACTCCAATATCCTTTACTTACTCTCTTCTCTAAAACAACTCTAGTTTTGAAACTCTGATTATCAGCCTGTAATAGTGGTTCTCAATCAGGGACAAAATTGTTCCTTCTAGGACCCCCCATTCCCAGGAATGTTTAGCAATGTGTGAAGACACTTTAGTTCACAACTTAGGGAATGCTATTGGCGCTATTATAGAGGATTGAGGCCAGGGTTGATGCTAAACATTCTACAATGTATGGGATAGCCCCCACAACAAAGAATGATCAGGTCCAAAACCAAGGTTGAGAAATCCTGGTCTATATTACTCACCACTGCCACCTGCAGTACATTCGCATCTCCTGCATCATTAACTTTTTTTAAAATTGTAAATCATTTTTTATTGGCTCTTTTTAGTTGTACATAATATTAGGATTCATTTTGACGTAATTATAAAAGCATGGGATATAATTTGCTTTATTCAGTTCCTCTTTGATTATTCTCATTGGTACACAAATGTCTTTCAGTTAAAAACTTTTTCTAAACTCAAATTACCCATCCAGCAATCACTGCCTTTCTCAGCTGTCCTATACAGGGGAAAAAAAAAAAATCTTTAAAGGTTTTAAAATGTTTCTCCTTCCAATCTCTTTTTAAGTCACTTTGGTCATTGTTTTGCCCTGCACTGTGGGATACCCAAGTCACCAAATGACCCTAACACTGCTGCACGCAATGGTGACTTCTTAGCCATCAGATCTTATACCCCCTTCCATTTCTTTTCCATCCAATAAACATTTTTCCATTTGCAAAGGTCAAATTTGAAGTCAACTTTGAGGTCTTTCTTTTAGATTTCACATTAAACTCACTGACAATTCTATACTTTATAGTCATCAGATAATCATATCCTTACCATCTCCATCCTGCTGAAAGCCACCATTATTTCTTTCTTAAATAATTCCAATAGCCTCCATCTTAAAATATACACTAGATGTCACTTTTACTCAAAATGGTGGCTGCTCCTATTCTCTGTCAAATTAAAAGTCAACATCTTTAAGATGTCTTGTGTTATACAGTCTCCTGTATCCTATTTAACCTTATTTCTTACTTTAGTGCAGCTACCTACCTGCCTTCCCATCTTTCAAACGTATCTGGAGCCCTTCTGCCTAGATTGTTCTTTTCCTAAATAGCTGTATAATCATTTAGCCCTTACCTCATTTAGATCTTTTTTCAAATATCATTTACTCAGAGAGATCTTCCCTATTTAAAAATTTAAATCCTATTCACCATCATCTACTTTATTCTCCTCCAGAGCTCTTTCCACCTTCTGAAATGTTTATTTTACTTCTTATCTTTAGAATGTAAGCTCCAGAAAGAGGAATACTTGTGTCTTTGTTATTGCTGTAATCAGGATCTAAAATGTCTGTTAAAGAGTAGGCACTCAATTACAGGTTAAACTGAATCAGTCTTACTCAACCTCTTACTTTAATACTACTACTAGCTTCTACATCTTATTTGGGGTTTAATTTGGTAGTTCTCCTGATTCTTTCCACCCTCTCTACTGAGTTGGTGTTTCTTTGGCATTCTAGAGTCATGGCATAGGATTCTAGGACCAATTTCTGCCAGTAATTTTAAAGCTGATTTACTGAAACAAACCCTTTAGAGCAATATCTAGATTTCAAAGAAATCAACTGTTAAGCCAAATCATCTATTACATATCTTTCATTTCCTGTTTATGTGGCATTCCAGGAAATCTTTTAAAAATGATACTGTTATATACTATAATCCATAAAGGCCTGGGCTAGGAGTTAGTAAACTAGAGTACTGATACTAGAGTCAATGATTTGGGTTCAAATTCTTAAACTTCTTTTGATTTTCTATCAAATGGAGACTATTCTCATTCTATTACAGTGCCTTGAAATTATATGTGTGTATATTTTCTTTCCTTCTACTGCCTTTGAAGATAGAGGCTGTGTTTTATTTATCTGTGTACATCACATGCTAAACAAAATATTTAATTGATGAACATAAGTATAGATAAATATAATTTTTTTATTTTAAGCATAAAATTATATATAGGGAATTATTTCAGAAAACATATAGTATTACATATTTAAAAAGTTATTTATTTTAGCATAAAATGAAGTTTAACTGACTCCTACAGAAATGAGAGAAATTACAGTTTTTTTCCTTAGGGAAAGCTCATCTTCTAATTTTGATAAAACTTACTGAGTATGAAAAATTAACAACTAAAAACATGGTTGTTCATTTTCCTTTATTATTTTTTCCCATCACTGTCAACAATACCATGAATTTATCCTATAATAAAGATGATAAATCTGGAATTTTAAACTTTAATTCTTCACTATTCTTTAGCATCAACATCACTAATTTTATTTTTTCATATTTTTCAGCTTTATCCTTCACAACTTTGTTTCTGTAGCCATATCAACTCAAACATTACCACATTTCAGTAATGGGTGCTACATTTAGCCTCTTACCAGTACATCATGCACCAGTGCTTGATATGTCCAAGTATGGTGTAATGGAGTTGCCAAATCTATGTTTCTGTCAACAAGGACTAATAAAGGCCTTTGGAAGCTGTAAATATATTAAAAAAAATCATATAAATCTTGATGGCAATGTATACATCTAAAATTTTCTAATTCTTTATGTAGTGTATGCCATTTTGATAAAAACAATATGCTGATTTTGAACTCCATAATACTCTGCTTTAAAATATTTTTGAATATATTCAGTCAATTATGGTAATGATTTGGATTACTTAGAACCTATGCATAATGTTAGACTGTATTACTCAAGGAAATTTCTTCAAGGACATAATCCGTACAAATACTTTTACAAAATAATTTTTGTAGTTAAAATAAGTTGCTGGTCTTCTCAGATATAAGTTTCACATTTTTCAAAAAAGGGCAAAAAGGAATAAATATTATCAGATTCAGGAAAAAAAATGAAAAAGAGTAGAATCTTATAAATTTACACAGATGTTTGACAGTTTAACAAGTTATGAATTACAACTTTTTTTAAATAAATACAAATCCAAAATAGTGGACTCTAGAAAAGAGTCTCAAAAAACCATATCCCATTATAATATACTAAATGAAAAAAGTTAAGCCACAATGGTATCTAATTATGTAAGTACTCACTTAACAGACAAGGCATACACACTTTATATTACAATTTAGATGAGGAACAGACTAAAAGCAAACAGAGGCACAAAGTCATTTGGTTACCAGATGTCTATAGAAGTTTTAGAGATACTGTTCAGAGGTGGTATTGTTATCAGAAAGAAGTACACTCCAGGTTTCAAAAGTCACTGTTATCTGAGTATATTAAGTATACACATTTCCTTTTGCAAGATAAATCTGATCATTTTACTAACTCATTACACCTTTCTGGGCATAGGTCAGTGGACTTACGCCTACTGTACTGACTGGGCAGTCACAGTGGCACCCTCATCTCCTGCTATTACTGATTACTCCAGAGATAAGTTGAAGGCAAGGGAGGATGGTATATAGCAGGGTTTCTTAACCTGCTATATACCATCCTCCCTACATAAGCACTACTGACATTATGAAGGTTTGTCTTATAGGACGTTTAGCATTGCATGTCACTAAATTCCAGTAGCATTTACCCAGTTGTAACTACCAGACATGTTTCTGCACAAAATGTCTGTGGGGTACAAAAGGTGCCCTGATTGAGAATCACTAGCTTATGGGTAGATTTAAGTATATTTAACAACAGTCCAACAAGTTGCTGATTAAAATAAAATAAAACACATCTAACAAATTAAGAAACAAGACAAATATATTGTGGTATGAATAAATTTTTTTAAAAAATAGTGCCTTGATGTTAGTTTCTAAGGCTTATGCCCCAGCTATATGAAAAGGCAATTATTAAGTAAGGATAATATAATGTCTACTTCTGGTTACAAAAATCAGGTGAAAATATGATGTTTCTGCTCTGCTTAATGAGAAAAATTTTGAAGAATATTTAGGACCAGCAATTAAATCAGAGAACAATTTAAAATAATGTGGGAATAAAGATGGCCAAGCAATTGAAACACAATGTTAGAGTGAACTATGAATTATAGTAGCAGTATATAAGACTATAGAAACCATCAAAATTGAATTGAAATAAAATATATGAACATTTATCATGAAATTGTATTGCTAATGGGCAGTCATTTCACTGGACTTCTCCTCTTCATCCCACTAGCTCATTAGTTCACCAAAGTGGGAGTAAGAATTAATTTTCCAAAAATATTGTCTCTTCTTTATAAGTAATTCTCAGCATTCTGGACATAGCGGTGCATGCCTGTAATCCTAGAGATATCTGGTACTGAAGCAAGAGCAAGTTCAAGGCTTGTCTGGGCAATGTAGCAAGCCCTAGTACCAAAATTTAAAAGAAAAAGGGCTGAGATGTAGCTTAGTGATAGAGCATCCATGGGCCACTACCACAAAAAACAAAACAATTTTTTGTTGTTTTTTGAGCAGGTTTCTTTACTACATTTCAACATTCTCCATTACTACTAATAATCAAAATGTACTATAATACAACACTAATAATTAAGCAGTGACTTTAGCATTACTAACACATGCTAGAAATGTTAACAATGACAGAAATACTTTGCAAACATAAGCTATTAGTATTGCAATGAAAAAACAGAAATTTAATAATAAAAGTAGAAACAAATATAAGTATTTAAAGTTTCTCACTTTTTAAATTACCATGCGGTTTAATGATAATTGAAATGGCTCTGAACTTCAAGGTCATATAAAACAGAAAAATTCTCTTAGATGATAAGATGTAATAGAAATTTCTATCAAAAGAAGATAGTTTGAATAAAAAATTCCATCTTTATAAATAAGAACTATCTGAGTCAAAACTCTGATCCTGATTAAAAAGAAACAAATTCTTACTATAAGGATAAGGGTACTCTATTATACAAGAAAAATAACAAAACTTCTACATGTTTTATTTTCAATCCTGTAAGTATTTAACTAACATAATACCTGAATTGGCCAGCTCCAAGTGTGTCACCCGTAAAAAGACTGTTTCTGGCATCTCTCAGATTTTCTCGAAGTTTCTTATCTAGTTTCTGAAAAATCAAAATGTAAATTAACTCAAAACTCTTTTAACTTTATGTAGGGAAATTTACTTTATTCTTAAGTCTCATAACCAAGAAGTTTAGAATTTCTTTATAAAATAGCAATTCTAAAATTTAAATATTTTAGCTTAACTATTTAATATCATTATAACTTTTGCTTGAAAAGTATCAACGTCTTTTTTACAGTGACTCAGGTCATTTCATGAATACGCACTTTTCACAAATTTTACTTTCGGTACAGGAAACACTTTGCAATAATGACCCACCCTCTCTTCCTAAGCATGGCTCTGTTGTTCCAAGGAAGATGTCTACACAAAGAAAATGCTCATTTGGGTTGGTGGGAATGGAAAGAGTAGTGTAGGGTGTGACAGGCCCAAGAAATAAAGAATATAAAGGAAATCAGCCCTCCATTAGTCAGTGATTCATTTGGGATAATACTACTTCCAAAATGTTAATGTGTTTTCCTATCTTACCATAACACTTGCCTTTTTCCTTTTCAGAAATTCTTTATCTTTTTTTTCCCTTAATCTTTAAAGGAAATTTGTGAAATGTTCAACTTATACCGAATATTTTACTCTGAGAATGGGATAGCTTTAAAATGTACTTCACTATTTTAAAAATGGTCAGGTTTCATAATAAATACTGCTCAGTGAAGTTACATATTAAATGATTTGGGAGAAAAATAAGTGTAAAATACTGCTTGGAGATACAAAGCTGAATGAGGAATTTATATTTTAGTAAAAAAAGAAATAGGCTGGAGTAGTACATTAGAGTAAATAATTTGTCACATAGAAGTACAAAATGATTACTTTTTTTTATCTTTTGTGGAATCCAAATATAATAAAACAAAAGTATGTCACTGGTACTTAACATATAACCTATAATAATCAAATGCTTAATATTAACAAAACCACATGAGGTACTTATGGGGAAACAATTCACACAGTATTATTTATATTCAAGTACTATTTGCATAAACTCACCACAGCCACCATTTCTGCTGCTGTTCCTCTTGAACATCTGATGATAGGAACAGCACCTATTTTAACAATAAATGTTAGTGATGATCTTGGCTCACAATTAAAATGGATGTTTATAAAATACATCATCAAAACATATATATATATATACTTTGCCAAAATAAAAACTACAACAACAAAAACAACAAAACCCAAACAAAACAAAAAACATAATATATAATAAATAGATGTATATAATTTCAGGCTATATAAAAGGATTTATAATCTCAAGAGTAAAAGTAATGTTTCAGAAATGAACCTTTTCATTAATAAAGAAAACACGGACTCATGAAAAAAACATTTTTTAAGTAACCTAATCAGTGTCACTGATTCCCTCCCACCCCCCAATAGATTGACTAAATCAACATTTTGACCTCTTGCAGGTAGTTTCAAAAAATAAGTTTACTCTTGAAGACTTCAGTTTAATTTGACCCCAAAGAATGAAAAGACCTTAGCCAATTTTGCAGTTTGGAATTGCAATTTTTTATTTTACCAATTAACAACAGAGGATCTTTTTTAACAGAGAATTTTCTTCTTAAAAAACACTAATTTAAAAGATAATAGAAAATATATTCTTCATGTGTAATGTTCTTAAAATTGGGCCACCTCAGTTGATTACCAAATCAACTCATTGGACTTCTTAATTTCTCTTGTCCTTTATTATTGCAATACATGTTAGTAAAGGCTGAAATATTAAAGTAGCAGACAAAATCATTGCATTGGAAATCTACTGAAACAAACTAAAAACACTGTAATGATCACATGTTGAAGCTGTGTCACTTTAGACTCTATAGGAACACACACCTTGTCAACTGTTAATGTAGAAACATGGAATATTAGCAAGATTTTGAAAATGATGTTTTCTTCTTATGGCCTAGGTTATATAGGTTTAAATTATATTATAAATACGGAAAGTTAACTCTCTTAATTTTAGCCACCACCCCAAATAGTCATCATTAAGAACTTGAAATAGACTCCTTTAGGTTGTTTTCTACATATACTCTAAAAGCCTGTGTATGTACGCACATGTATAAAAAACAAAAATATTATAGATACTGTTCTGAAAAATTACCCCCCCCACACCTTAATTAAGTATTAATATTCTTCTAGGTCAGAGCAGTAGTAATTTCAATTTCTCCTTTGAAGGAGAAAAGTCACTTTTGGGCACTCCATATATAATAAAGGTGGCCTTTATTTTATTTTATTTTTTAATCATTGTAATCAATTTATTAAATTTTTTATATCATCCTATGAAATGATGCACAGTACTATTTTGCTTGATTTAATCATATAATCAATATTTTTTATCTTTACTTTTTTTTTTTTTTTGCATCACAGGGAATTGAACTCAGGGCCTTGATCATACGAGGCAAGTGCTCTACCCCTGAGCTACATCCCCAGTCCTCTGCCTTTAGTCTTAAACCATCTTAACTGAACATAAATATGAATGGTGTGCCAATATTAACCATACATTCATATATTATTTCATTATTATCTAACACGTTAGTGGCCTTAATACATCTCTTTTCTAATCTATCCTTACTTTGAAAACATAGTTATCACCAAGCAAAAATAAGCATCACCAAACAAAAATAAGCTTTATTCCCACAATAACCCTAGCAATAGGCAGAAATTTGGAGATAGTATAGGCTGGCAAAATAGAAAGATAATTATCTGTTTAATGACTAGTTATACATACGTATTGTCTTTAAAAAACAACAACGAAAAAACTCAACTCATTTGAGGGCATTGAGAGCTCAGACAGAAAGTGGATAGAAATTAAACTCTTCAAAGAAGTGAATCACTTGAGATGCAATACATGTTTGGCCAGCTTTTGTCCCGAGGGTACTTTACATGGCACACAGAAAAAAGACTAAGCAGAAAACAGGAGATTATTGAGGTGAGAAATCAAAGATCTGAGTTCAGAGCTGGAAGTTAAAAGGAGGGAGCCCTAATTTTACAAACAAATTTTCAAATATTTGTCTGAATCCTACACTGTACATGATATCTCTTCTTTAATTTTCTCATTTGTAAAACTTTCAGTTTTATAAATGATACTGTCAGTATTATTTTATTTGTTGTAGTATCTATAAAATTAAAACTGTAATCAGGGTTATAAACAGATCTATTAATAACAATAAAGCATAGAGTTTTTTAAACATAATGAAGCTTAACAGTAATTTTAGATGATCCAAATAAATATTAAAAAATTTTAGAACATAGGTGGATTAGTCTTACAAGCAAATTTAATGTTTTCTAGAGGCTTTGGCATTTCCCTTAATAGTTATCAAGCACATTTCTCTTAGAAGTATGTTTGAGTGGGGAAGGGGGCGTGGAAATAGGAAAGACGGTGAAATGAGATGGACATCATTACCCTAGATACGTGTATGATTGCACAAATGGTGTGACCCCACTTTGGGTAAAACCAGAAACATCAAAAATTGTGCTCCATTTGTGTACAATGAACTGAAGAGTATTTTGCTTTTGTGTATTACTGATTAGAATAATTTAAAAAAAATAGGATTAAAATTTTCTTTTAGAACAAAGTAATCTAAATATTTAGCAAATACCTTGTGGATAATTTTTTCCTGTATCTGCATCTTTTTTTTAACATATTTACATTAATTTTCACTATGTCTTCATTAGCATATCACAAATTTTTGTAGTTTCCATTTACTTGTATCTAGGTCTATTTCTTTCCCCTGCATTACAGTTTTTAAAATTTCATTTAGTGAAATTCTATTAAAGTAAAAAAAAAGTATGTTTGAAATTTTTTGTAATAAAATATGAAAAGAAAATTAGCAGGTACATTTGTGAAGTTACTACCAACAATTTAAATAATATATTAAAAAGTCACAATTACCATGCTATCTAAAGTGACAACTCAAAACATGTGTTGAATACCAATTCAAGAGGCATAACAATATTAAGTTATCAGAAGAATTATGTTTTTATATAATGTACCCTAACTGGAGAGCCTCTAGAGATTCAGATAGGATAAAAGGATCATAGAATGGTGCTGTTGACTAAAACGAGTTGTTAAACAATTCATTTCCATTGAAGAAATAGCCAGAAAGATTTGAAAACTTACCCAATGTAACAAAAAAGCAAAAGAGGCTGTCAACAATAGTGTCCATAACAGTTTCCATTTCTGTGTCTGTGATATCTGGCCTATTAATGGCTACAATGACACAGGAAAAGGAGGAAAAAAAAAAAGACCAAAACTTATGCCTTATCTTTATTAAATCCTTAAATTAATTAAAATGCAGTTTGATATCACTTGTAACACTCAAGTAAAATTTTTTGCTATAAACTTTAAGGTATTGTGATTGAACCCAGGGTTTCAAGCATGCTAAGTAAGCATCTTACAATGAACTATAACCCCAGCCCTATAAACATTTTTTTAAGTAAACAAGTATATATTAAACATTACACTACCTAAAACAAAAACAAAAACAAAAACAAAAACAAACAAACAAACAAAAAAAAACACACAGAAAATCCTACCTTACTATTAGAATAGTAGTAAAAACAAATCCTCTCACTATATAAACTGTACAGAATTTTTGCCAGACCTAATAAAATTAATACTGTGCTCCATGATTTTATTCATAAACACCAGATGGCTTCCAGAAATTATATATCCTGTTAATCAATTACTATCATAAAAGAACAATGCTGGTAAAACCAACACCACATATCATTTTCTTTGTATTTTAATAAGTTAAATGTATTTCTTTTCTAATCTACAAGACTGAACATAAACAGTTTCCAACTTTTTGTTGGTATAATCATCACCCTGGGAATACAAAGGAAGAAAAAGATTCTTTGAAAGCTTTTAAAAGTTAAAGATTCTGGGGCTGGGGTTGTTGCTCAGTGGTAGAGCACTTGCCTAGCATGTGTGAGGCACTGGGTTCAATTCTCAGCACTGCATGTAAATACATACATACAATAAAAGGTATAAAAAAAGTTAAAGATTTTAACCCTTTTCCTACATGCATTCAATTCAACAGCTGTGAGGTAATTCTAAGAAAACTAATTTTGATAAGCACCTTAGAGGGTTATGATGCAAACAGAACTTGGGGCTATACTCCAGGGAAAATTGTTGCAAAGAATGTCCCTGACAGTCAAAGACCTTGACTTACTTTTAGTTATCTCCTTCTCACAATATTTAGACCCTTTGTCTGACAAAGTACTAGTGGAAAGACTGACTAAACTAAATATTATCTACACGGTATTTTATTTTGGTACCAGGGATTGAACCCACGGGCATTTAACCACCGAGCCACATCCTAGCCCTTTTTTTTGTATTTTATTTAGGGACAAGGTCTCACTGAGTTGTGTAGCACCTCACTAAGTTGCTGAGGCTGCCTTTTAATTTGTGATCCTCCTGCCATAGCCTTCTGAGCTACTTGGATTACAAGCATATACTACAATGCCTGGCTACACAGTATTTTAAATTTTCCAATACTCTGAACATAAAAACAAATATAACATTTGATATAACTTGTGGTTAACATTAGAAGAAAGCTGAACCCACTGGATATATCAAAGTATCTAAACAAAGTGAGGTCTACCTAGAGAACATAAAAATAATGAAGAATTCAATCAGGCATACAGAATCCAGTAGAAGAAAATGTGCTTGTTACTAAGATGCTGCAGAACGATATCTATCCAACTAAGATGAAAGATGTGATACAATGTGAAATTTATGATTTCAGAAAACATGAATTATGGTTTATTCAGTCAAACACCTGGTACAGTTAGAGACTGCATTCAGCCCTCTGATCTTAAAACCTGGCTTCACATCAATAAATGAGAAATAATCTTAAAAATCACAAATACTTTAATCCAACTTGAGATAACAAGCTACTTTGTCTGAGATAATATTTCTCTTCTCAGTCTCAGTTCCAGAGGACAAATTTGTCTCCTTTATTAGATAAATAACTCACCAATCCACAGAATTTAAAAAGATCAAAAATCAAATCCATGTTATTAATATGTTTAGGAATGTCTGTTTAAAATTTTGTCTAAAGCACTTAACAATGCTTGAGAGAATCTGGCATACAATTACTCACTGGTTAAAAGAATTATCTTTGGAGCAAGACTCCCTGCTGTTTCCTGACCCAAAAGTAAAGGTGCTTTTTTTTTTTTTTTTTTTTTTTTAATAAATAGCTATTCCTCATTTTTCTCCTATGGAAAATGGAAATAATACCTACCTCACAAACTTATTCGGAGGAGTAAACAGGCTTATATTATAAAGTAGCTAACACAATGACTGGCATAAAACAAGTAATTTCTACTACTATTATTATTGAGAGTCTGGGTGATTAGCTATATGATTAAATTAGTAATTAATCCATTAGTTCCATTAGCCCATTCATGAAACACTTAAAAAACTTAAGCAACAAATAAACCATTTATGATAACTTTGAAATAATTATGTTTTCAGAGTTTTTTTTTTTTGAGAAAACAGGTGAATTATCACTAATAATATTATTGTTAATAAATTATACAACAAGCTCTAGATTATGGTTTCCAACTCATTTTAATAACCCTTTGTAATTTTTTTTGAAATACTGGCAGAATTAAAAACCTATGTTATACTGAAACTGTGATCTTTTTAAAAAAGTTGACAGGTATAGGAAAATTTAAATTTATTAATATTTGAATGCTTAATGAATTTTAGATTACAAGTTTAGTTTTTTTAAAAGAACTAATTAAATATTTGGGCAAGTTTAGCTTGATCATTTTATAAATTTGCCTTGTCTGGTATGTGAATTATTTAAAAAAAGAAAATACAGTGAACCTATTGATATAATGCAAAATGTTTAAGGTAACTTAAAAAACTAAGTTTTCTGATTATTAGGAGACTTTAATCTGTTCAATTTAACTAATCAAGGAAAAAGTAAAGGTGCCTATTTTTATAACTTAAACGTTTAAGAAATATTAGGTTTTAAACATGTTAAATAAGTTGCTAATTAATTTACAAACCAATTAATTGTAAGGGTACTTTTGTGAATAACAACCACTATAAAAAAAGAGAAATTCTCTCACACTGACAATTCAGCAAATACATTCTTTTAGAGATTTTGTTTAATTTGAAAAGATAGCATATTACTGATCTTAACAAAACCAAAAGATTCATACTCTTATTTCCTTAGAGAGCTTATCATGTGAGCTAGTATTTTATAAGTATAGAAAAATGAAGTGTCTTATTCTAAGGTAAGGACTAGGCAATTAACTTTATCCTGAATTAAAATAGTGTCTTACTTGGTATGAATGAACCATTCATATGAATTACTATGGGAGCACTTAAAAGGTCAGAGAATTGGTACTTCACTAACTTTACAAAACAAGTTTATTAAATGTTTATATATGAGAGAATTTAGTCTGACTTGTTTTCTCTATGTGCTTTAAAAATTTTTTAATAGTTCACTGTTGTAAATAAATCTGGTTTTAGAGTACATTATATACATGTTCACTTATTTTTTGTATATACTGTACTGTTCACTTTGTTAACAATGAATTGCAATATTCTTATTTTTACATACCACGATATGAAATAAGCTCCTTGTTTTGATTACACAACACAAACATATCATCTTCCAAGGTAATAAAATTGAGATACTGATCAAAAACCTAAAAACAAAAGAAAAGGTTTATGTATCTATTTTATAATATAGCCATATTTAAAGAAAGTTTAATCTGATTTAATCTAATAATGGCAAAAGTGGAAACCATCATAATTACATTCACTAAATAAAAAACTGCAAAGATTGTCTAATTGGGTAAAGAGGAGGTTAAGAATATTAAAAAAAATAACAAAAACAAGCTTTAGGACAATAAGTATAAGGGAGGAGAGTAACATTTTCAGAAATCAAAATTTTAGCAGAAAAATTTAAATTGTGCTTCTGATGGGAATGAATACTAATTTTGAAAAAAAAATCACAATTTTAATTTTTATGTTCATTATAATCATACTTTCCTTAAGAAAGTCACAGTAATTGTTTTTATACCACAAATTTAAAAAATATAGTGGAAAATTTATACCAGGTCTTTGGAGGTGCAAATAAAGAGAAAAATTAATAAAACTCTTTGAAATATATTAAATTTAGTTAAGCCAATTGAAAATTATTCCTATTTTTTAATGAGAAATTTCAAGCAAGAATATTAAGAAGTCTTAAGAACTAATAAGAATTTGTTTTGAGCAACCAATAAAAAAAAAAATAAGAAGTGGAAAAAAAAAGAACTAATAAGAAGCAGTAGTGGACTATCTAAATCTAAGAATAAAAAATCTATTAGTGGGGGAAAAATGCATACTTAAGACTTTTATGGCCTAAATAGTGCCCTAAAATTTTCACATCTTCTTCAAATTCAAGAAGGATAGGGTGTAACAGGGCCAAAAGCAGGAATATATTGCACAAATTCGCTTATAACTGAAAGCTGAACCTGATAAAAAGTCACCATGGTATAGAATTGCTGGCCTGTTGTGAATTACTTTTTTCTTGTAAAATAACACATAGCCTCTTTGGAGCATCTTGCTTAAGTAAGAAAAGATCTGGTGATAATATGGTAACTACCATGATTAGAAAAAACAATGTCAACACAGTTCTTAACCATGTTAATACAATTAACATAACATAATTCATTACCACACAATTTCAAACTATTTCTAAATTAAGCTAAAAACTATACAAAGCAAAAATTGATGTTTTTTTAAAATTTCAGTCTTTCATATTCACTGAAAAGTAGGTTCCTTTAGTTTGCTTTATTTTACCTAGTTTAAGATAAGACACCTATGTCAATTAACAGCTTTCAAAACATTGCTACATTTTATATTAACAAAATGTTATCAATCGACCCAAATCTTTTACCTTGGCTACTTGAGTTACAGCACTAGCTGCTAATGCTGCATTTGCAATATCTTCCAGTTTACTTCTTGAAATAGCAGAAATAAAATTTAAATAATATGATTCGTAGAGCTGATTCCGAAGATCCTACAAACACCAAAAATATTTCATTCTTATAGGGCAGTATAAAGGATGACCATGAATAAAATAGGATAAGAAACCTATTTTAAAAGATAAAATATATAAGTGACAATCAAGAAAATTATCCCAAGCTGGTTTAAGTGGTACATAGCAGCTCAGAAAACTGAGGCATGAGACTCCCAAGTTCAAGGCTAGCCTCATCAACTTAGCAAGACTGTCTAAAAATAAAAAAGGGTCACCTTGGTTTCAATCTCTAACAACTCACACACACACACACACACACACACACACACACACACACACCCCAAGGGAACAAAGTTATGAAGAAGTATTAGGCATTTGGTTACTAAAGGTATCTTAATAAAGTTATATTTATTATTAACAAAATCCTATTAATAACAAAATACAAAATTGCTCTGAAATAGCTTATCTATATTTTTCTTTTCTTTTTTGGGGTACCAGGGATTGAACCCAGAGATGCTTAACCACTGAGCCACATCTCCAGCTCTTTTTCATTTTATTTAGAGACAGGGTCTCACTGAGTTGCTTAGGGCCTCACTGAGTTGCTTAGAGCCTTGCTAAGTTGCTGAGGCTAGTTTTGAACTTGCGAGACTCCTGCCTCAACCTTGTGAGCCAATGGGATTATAAGCATGTGCCACTGTGCCTGGCTTATCCATGTTTTCTTAAAATACCCAACATAATAAATATCTAAAAATATCTAACATAATAAAATGTTTGCTATATTTGGCAGATACTACCTTCTATTGCTCTGGTCATGGGATGACACATGTTCTTCACTACACAAAGATACATCATACTCTAATTACCAATTCATTCAAAAATAGAGTTAAGTTATATAAATTCTTAAATCAAATTTACTTATCTTCTTAAACTCTAGATATAGATATCTAAATAACTACATTTCCTCAAATCTAAGATGTTATCAACTGTAATAGGTACCATCAAGAAAGAATGCTGTGGGTGTGGTGGCCCATGCCTATAATCCCAGTTGCTTAGGAGGCTGAGGTGGGAAGATGGTGAGTTTAAAGCCAGCCTTAGCTATTCAGTGAGGCCCTAAAGAATTATACAAATAAATGCGGACATAAAAGTGTATGTGTGCATGTACATATGTATTTTCTAGCTTTGTACTCTGAGAGGACCTAAGAATACTGACACTCTACTTAAAATGAGCAGGTCAGCTCAGGTCTTGATTTCTGAATACCATTCTCTACAGAAAGCAACCAAGGTTCCTAAAACTATTAGCTGAATTCAGGGCTGGGCAGAGAAATTAGCAAGTGGTTAAAGAGTAATGGACACATTTCAAAAGGACACAGAAGTTTAGCAAGGTTGAGGGATATAAGATAAATACAAAACTCAACTGGATTTCCATATACTTGCAAACAATAAAAATGGAATTAAGACAACAACTGTATTCATATGAAGAAATAAATAAGAGAAACATAAAAATTATATTCTAAACACTACATAGTACTATTAAAAAAAAGTAATGAAGATCTAAATGGAAAGATATTCCATGTCCAGAGATCAAAAAACTTAATATTGGTAGGACTGTAATACTTTCAATTGATCTACAGATTCATTGCAATCCATATTGGAACCTGGCTGACTCTGTTGTAAAACCAATTAGCTAATCTTAAAATTCATTTGAAAATTCAAGGATTCTAAAAAGTAGAAACAATCCTGAAAAGGAACTACAAAAAGGACTCAATTTCTTATTTCAACATTGCCACCAAGCAATGCAAATTTTCTTGGTCCAGGGACAAGGAAAGATGTAGAGATGAAAGGCACAGAACTAAGAGTCCAGAAATAAATCTACTGTCAATTGATTTTTCACAAGCCTGCCAAAATCATTCATCAAGGAAAGAATAGTTTCCTCAACAAATGCTGGGCCAACTGGATGACCACAAGCAACTAAATGAAGTTGGGCACCCACCAAACACTATATACAAAATTAATTCCACATGGATTAAAGACCTAAATGCAAGAGCTCAAACTATAAAATTTGGAAAAGAAATAGAAATTTGGAATAGCTTCTTAAACATGACAACAAAAGCACAAGCAGTTAAAGAAAAAACAAACAACCAAACAGACATAAGCTAGCCTTCATCAAAATTAAAAAAAATTGAGTACCAAAGGGTACTATCAAGAGAGTGAAAACAATCCACAGAATAGGTAAAAATATTTACAAACCATACATTTGGTAAGAATCTACTATCTAGAACATATAAAACTGCCTAACAACTTAATGATTAAAAAGACAACCCAATTAAAAAATGAGTAAAAAATATGAATAGGCATTTCTCCAAAAATACACAAATGGGAAGCATGTTAAAAGATGCTTAAAAGGTGCATGTCTATAATCCCATTGACTTGGGAAGCTGAGGCAGGAGGGTTCAAAGCCAGCTTCAGCAACTGAGCAAGACCCTGTCTCTAAATAAAACACAAAAAGGGCTAAGGATATGGCTCAGTGGTTAAGTATCCCTGGGTTCAATCCCTGGTACCCTATTAAAAAAAAAAAAAAAAAGATGCTTAATATCACGCATTACAGGAATGTAAATTACAACAGTAATGAGACATCTCTTCAGATCTTTAAAGATAATTATAATAAAAATGTCAGTAAGTGTTGGCAAACATCTGGATAAGTTGTAATCCTTATGCTGCTAGTGATAATTTAAAATGTGCTACCACTTTGGAAAATAGTCCATCATTTTCTCAAAGCTAACTATAGAATTATCATTTGAATCAACAATGTCATTTCCATATGTTTATGGAAACAAGAAAAATGAAAACATGTCTACACATAATCTTGTGCATAAATGTTTACAACAGTATATTATCTACAATAGCCAAAACATGGAAACAACTAAAATGCCCATTAACTAGTAAACAGGTAACAAAATTTGGCATATCCACACAATAGAACACTATTTGGCCATCAAAAGGAATGAAGTACTGACACATGCTACAATATGGATAAACCCTGAAAACATTAAGCTAAGAGAAAGAAGCCAGATCACATATTATGATTCCATTTATATGCAATGGACAGAATATACATTATTTATAGAAACAGATGTAGCTTAGGGACAGGAGCAGATGAAGGTTGGGGTTAGAGATGTAAGAGAGTAGTTTCTTTTTTTTCTTTGTAAAATATTTTTAGTTGTATATGAACACAATACCTTTATCTTATTTATTTATTTTATGTGGTGCTGAGGATTGAACCCAGTGCCCGTAAATGCTGGGCAAGTGCTCTACCACTGGGCTACAACCCTAGCCCCCAAAGTTTCTTTTTGAGGTGATAAAAATCGACTGTGGTGAGGCTTATACAACTCTGTGAATATACTAAAAGCCACTGAATTTTACAATTTAAGTGGGCAAATTATATGGCATATATGTAAATTGCATTATAATAAAGCTGCCAGGCGCAGTGAAGCACACCTGTAATCCCAGCGGCTCAGAACGCTGAGGCAGGAGGATCATGAGTTCAAAGACAGCCTCAGCAACTTAGTGATGTGCTAAGCAACTCAGTGTGTCTCAGTGGTTAAGTGCCCATGAGTTCAATCCTGGGTACCAAAAAACAAAACAACACAAAGCAAAACAACACAAAACCCTGTTATTTAAAAAGGAAGAATGAAGAGATCGAAGGAATTTATCTTTAAAAAATGACACAGTTGGGTTGGTACAGGGTAAAAGAGGTAGCTGGGTATCATGGATATCCATAAAGTTACAAAACACAAAAATATGTGCCTTCACTAAAAATTTATATAACAAATTGATTCAATAGTTTAGAACATGGACATAAGTTGTGACTTCTGGCAAATACTGTTAGTATCTAATATCTATTTTTTGCCTTTTCCTTGCTAAAAGAATCCAAATTTTCTTTGGGGTATTGATACATTCATCTAAATATTAATGTAGCATCTTTTGAAACTAATTCCACTCAGACTTAAATATGCCTTTTGGAGTTTTGGGAAGGTTTAGCTTTCCTGATCTAAATGAACAGACAGGTTGGCACAGTTCATTTATCATTTCTTCTTGCTGTGAACACAGATGTGATGTCTGCAGCTGCAACTGCCACCTTACATCCATGAAGCAACAAGCAAGATGAAAAAAAACCCCAATAAACTAAAAGAGATAAAAAGAGTGGGGTATTTGATTACATTACAGTAATTCTACATGAGGTTAGATTTCCTATTCTCAACGTTCCTACTATGTGAGTAAACCAAAATTCTTTTTTATTTTTTAATTTTTGTTCTGGGGATTTAATCCAGGGGCTCTTTACCATTGAGCCACATCTTAAGCCCTTTCTACTTTTTTATTTTGAGACAGGGTCTCATGAAGTTGTTTAGGGCCTCACTAAATTCCTGAGGCTGGCCCCAAACTTGCAATCCTCCTGCCTCAGCCTCTCAAGTCATTGGTATTATAGACGTGAGCCACCATGCCTGGCTTAAAACTCTATTTGTGTGTGTGTGTGTGTGTGTGTGTACCAGGGATTAAACTCAGGGGCACTTGAACAGAGCCACATCATCAGTCCTATTTTATATTTTATTTAGAGACGAGGTCTCACTGAGTTGCTTAGTACCTTGGTTTTGTAGAGGCTGGCTTTGAACTTACTATCCTCCTGCCTCAGCCTCCTGAGCTTTGGGATTATAGGTGTATGTTACCATGCCCAGCTCAAAACTCTATTTTTAAAGGTAATAGACTTTGTTTTTTTTTTTTTTTTTAAAGGCTAGACTCAGCCTCTACCGATAGAATGTTTCTTCAGTTACAGTCTCACAAAAAAAGAAAAAAAAAAATCTCTTGGGCTATTTAAAATTCAAAGACAGCCTGAAAAATCAAAGCGGAAAGCTGGGTAAAGAAATATCTAATTGTCTACACTAGACATCCAAGACAGTTTTTGAATAATGTCTGGTTCAATATTCAAGTGTCAGGTAAAATAAGAACGCATATTACCTGGCACATTCTATCAATATTTTCTTCAGTTGGCATTACAAAGTATACTGCAGGAACATCTGGAATAGGATCTCGATCAGAGTGCAGAAGCCTAGAAGACATAAAATACATAAAACTCACTTATTTCTTTGTCATTTATTTAAAAAGATAGTTTAAAACACTATTTCTCAAACTATTAGCTCGCCAGCTCAAGTTCTTGGTGCTCTTAATCAGTTAGTTAATCTAACTTCATTCTTAAGAAACAAACAAAAATGTCCAGGTAATTAGTAGTATTAACATTATTTATAAGGAAGAATCTAATTTCTCATTAGTTTTCATTTCATTCAACTTATTTTTAATATCTCTTATAGTCAGACATTCTTTTCTACTATCAATCTTCTTGAATGAAAACTAAAGCACATTCAAAATCAATTTATTCCCATTTTTCACAGAAATATAAGGCAGAGGTTGTGAGTAGGAAGAAAAAGTATAGCTATACCCAAAAGGGAAAACAAAGCAGGTGGAATCCTTAAAAGCAATGCAAAAATTTAATCACACATGAAATCAATTGTTTTTAAAATGAAAATGAATATTTCCTTAAAACTTATTTTTATTTTTAAAATGTGGCGCTTGGGTACTGAAACCTGGGCCTCTAATTTTTTTTTTTAATATATATATTTTTTAGTTGTAGTTGGACACACTATCTTTATTTATTTATTTTTATGTGGTGCTGAGGATCGAACCCAGGGTCTTTCATGTACCAGGCAAGCACTCTACCGTTGAGCCACAAACCCAGCCCCAAACCTGGGCCTTAAGCATGCTGACCACATATTTTACCACTGAGTTACACCCCAGCCCCAATTTACTTTTGCATATTTTCTGTGCTATAAAAGAATTCATGAGAGATCACCTAAGGAGCCCACAGATTATATACTAGAGAGTTTTCTTTTTTATCAGGGGAATATTTTTATTTAAATATCTTAGTCATAAAATTTCTTTATTCTTCATTGTAAGATTTTTACCATGCTTATATCAGGAAATATGACTAGCATTGTATTTCTACACTATTCACCCCATTCCAGTCACCTTTCCTTAATCAAGAAGAGTGAAAATTCACATACCCCTAGTGGGTCTGCATTTAATAACTTCTTCCATCAGTCTAGCTGCTGCTACTGATAGTGAGAATGAACATTTGATGGCAGGTATAGCTTGCTTTCTTTTTATGCCAGCTTCCCAATTATCTAACATTTTATTATCTATTAAATAATCACCATTTCATACTCAATAAACTTGTGGTTACTGTATCCTACATAGCAATCTAAACTAGCTTGCAGAGGAAAATTATTGTCATATTCTCCAGAAAACAGGGAAGAATAGTTAGAAGCAAGGCTCACAGGAGTTTGCCACGGTAGTTAATGCAATCTTTCCATGCTCTCATGGCAATAGCTCCCTGCTTCCTAGACTCTCAAACTGGCACCCCTTAAGGAAATACCTAGTTAAGCCTCACTCTATTTTGTCATCCCTTAAAGAAATACCTAGTTAGGCTTCACTTCTATTAGGCACTGTTATTGAGCTATTATGATTCAAAAAACAAATAGCACAGAATTAGGAGACAAGCAATCTGGCCATATTGCTCTGCTATTAAGTAGTTGCTCTATTGTGGGACAATCACTTATATTTTCTGAATTTGAGTTTTTAAACTATTAAAATAAAGGAGTTAAATACTTAGTAAAGTATCAATAAGAAACTAGGCTTATTAATAATCCATTATTTCCAAGGATAACACAAGCTAAACTTCAGTTTAGTTCATGAGAATTAGTATGTTACCAAAGCAACTTTGTTTGAAATCTAATAAAAAAATCAAAGGGGGAAAAAAAACCCTGTCAAATACTGTATTTCATCAAATCCAAGGTGGTATCAATTTTAAAACATATTATGTATAACATTAAGAAAATGTTGCCAATTATGCAAGCCACCAATTATAATACAACTCCTAATCAAAGAAATACAAAAAATTGAAAAGTATATTTGGAATTGATGTATATGGCGTGGCAGTGCAGATCAATGGTAGAGTTCTTGCCTAGCACGCTCAAGGTTCTGAATTTGATCCCTAGCACTGCAAAAAAAGAAAGAAAGAAAGAAAGAAAGAAAGGAAGGAAGGAAGAAAAAGATACAACACCATATTCTATTAACTTTAGATAAACATTCATTATATAATTTAAAAAATTAAAATTATTAAGCCAGATTCTGACATGGGACTCAATGAAAATCTAAAACCATGTTTCCACTAAGATTATACTTCAATATATTATAAAACCGTAAAGTGAAAATTGGTTATAACTTCAAGAATAGAACAAAATGCAAATAGGTTAGAACACAATAAAACTGGATTCCTCAGTACACAATAGCATCAGTATATATTCAGGAACACAGCCTGTCTTCAAAGTTCTACTGGGCAAGTATTTAATGTAGCATAATTTGTTTTACTTTTATCAAACACATCAGAAGCAATATAATTTAAGTAAACTTAACAGTTAAGACAGCACAGTCTTCTATGATGATTAACAGTCATTACTTCAGGTTGTCAAATAAATTGTTCATATTAATGATAAACCAATTCATATAAAGTCCACTGACAACTAAAAAAAAAAATTTTAAAAAAGGGTACATTTAAATTAAAGAAATAGAACACTTATAGAACTGGAAGAGAGCTGCAGACTACGAGTTCTTTCCCTTCATGCAGATGGTCAACCAAATCTATGGGAGGACACAAGAGAAAATTTAAATTCTGAAACTGGATAACCTTGGAGTGAGGATTATTTTTTAACCTCAGAAAAACAGAGGTGAATAAAAGAAGATATAGGGGGACTATTCCTATATTACACAGGATCTGTAAGTGAATATTATTTTTCTCTCTCAATGTTCCTGAATAATTTGATTTTAAGGTGGTCAAAAAAATATTTGATAATTTATTTGAAAATAAATGTTATTATTAGAAAATATATAAAACTCACAAATGAAGAGTGATTCCCATATCTCTTAATTCCTTCACAGATAACAGAGGAGAGATTATATCTTGTCCAAATCTGTCATAAACAAGAACCTTTAAAGAAAAAAAAAAAAACATGTTTTTAACAACATCATTATTAATGAATAATCAATAGGGAACCAATATTAAGATGATGTTGTAGTAAATGTTATATTTGTCTCAATTTAATATTTTCCAACATTATTTATCAAAACATCCACCCATGAAGTAATATTAAAAGCATTACTGCTTAGACTCAAATAAATCAATAATTATATAATTTTCTTATATTTTTTCTAAACCCCCCCCCCCAACAAAAACCTCTCCAAGAGACTATGAAATCTTATTTTAAGCTTTATAAAGGACTTACAACATACAGCAAACTTGCACACTCCTCTGCTTGCTTTTTTCTGGTTCACATAGATACTTTCTAAAAATGATAATGTAGTGGCCAAGGTGGCACATGCTTGTAATCCCAGCCAATCAGGAGGCTGAGGCAGGAGTATTGAAAGTCTGAGCCAGCCTGGGCAACTTAAAAATACCCTGTCTTGAAAATAAAAAAGGGATGGGGAATGTAGCTCAGTAGTATAGCACCCCTGGTTTTGATCTCTGTAATAAAAAAAATAAAAACCCCAACAAATCCCCCAAAACAAAAAACAAAACAAAAAGTAGAAATTAGCCACTTTTAAAACCAATATGTAACAAGTCCCACTGTCATAAAGAAAATTTGATAACTTAGGTGTCTCAGGTAAATAAAGCATTCACTTAAAAAATTAAGTCCCTAAAGAGTACTTGATAGACTTCCTCTATCAAATGCACTCCCCATTCTAAAAGTATTAAAACTGATACCTTTGAGGAATGATTAAAAACTACAACTGGGTCTTTTCACTTAAAATTAATTTTAGAATGAGAGCAAATAAAAGAGAACTTCAACTGGTGTTTTCCACAACTACTTTAATAATTCTTCACAGAGAAAGAAATTGCTACTGAGAATGAAATGAGCTATTATAAAAACAGTTTTCTTAAATCTAGGATTTTCTTTAGAGAAGTTCAAACTCTTTCTGCCATAGTTATAAGAGGTTGGATGTTGTGGATCTCAAAAGTCTTCTCTTTAAATCTCAATATGCATTAGTTTTCCCTTATTTGCAATTTTACTTTCTGCAGTTTTCATTTCCTGCAGTCAAATGGGGTCAGAAAATATTAAGTGGAGCCAGGTGTGGTGGCACACACCTATAATTCCAGCATCTGGGGAAGCTGAGGCAGGATGACTGTGAGTTTATTTTGTAAATAAAATTTACAAAAAGGGCTGGGGATGTGGCTCAGTGGTTAAGTGCCCCTGTTCAATCCCTGGTACCAAACAAACAAAAAGGTGGAAAATTCCAGGAAAACCCCCCACAATATGTAAGTTTTAAATTGTGTACTGTTCTAAGTAGCAAAATGACATTTCATGTATCCTGTTGTATCCTGCCCAACTCTCACAATGCTGCTGTTCTATACTGCTTAAGACATGAATCACCCCTTTGTCCAAATGCGTCCATGTGGTATATATTACCTGTTTAATAGTCACTTATCAGCTGACTTGGTTATCAAATCTTGTCACGGTATCACAGTGCCTGTTTTCAAATAACCCTTATTTTACTTAATAATAGCCCCAAAGCTAAACAGTAATAGTGCTGGAAATGTTATTACAGTAGATTGGTATAACTGCTATTTTTACTAGTTATTGTTGTTAATCTTTCTGCACCCAATGTGTAAATTGAATTTTACCATATGTGTATATATATAGGAATAGAACATATATGTCTAGTCATTCTTGGGTACCCTTGGGGGATTGATTCCAGGATCCTCTACGGATACCAAAATCCTTGGGTGCTCAAGTACCCTACATAAAATGGCACAGTTTTGCATATACTCCACACAACACTCCTGTACACTTTAAAGCTACATAAACAGTTGCTATACTATTTTGTTTAGGGAATAATGAAAAAGAGTTTGTACACGTTTAGTACAGATAAAATAAAAAAAAATTTTTTTTTGGATTTGTGGTTGACAGAATCTAATTGAATCCATGTACACAGAACCCACAGATATAGGGGACTAACTACATAGGGTATGGTACTATTTGCAGTTTCAGGAATTCACTGGGCATCTCGGAACGTATCCCTGCAGATAAGGAGGGTGGAGACTATATCTGTATTATTTATCTGGTGGTATAAAAGTGATGGGTAGGGAAAGTATCTTGACAAAACGGGTACCCAAGAAATTTCTCCACCTATTTAACTCACAGACTCAATGTAGGCCTTATAAAGAAACAAGTATATAATTGTGTAAGAAGCAATAAGAAAAAGCCCACCAAAAAACAAAACAAAAAAACCCACCCCCCCCACCTCACACAATAAACAAAGAAAGAAAATAAGGGCGATATTAGAGAATACTGAATCTTAAACTATGAATGCAATATGAATCATTTTAGCCCCACTGAGAGTTAAAGGACCTATAAAGACTCATTAGATCATTCATAACACCCATAATTCTAACCAAGTTGATATGTTCTTAATTCTTACCAAGAGACAAATATAAATGATAATAAACTAATAAGTTTAAACTTAATCAATGACATTTTAATCTCTTTAAAGACTGTAGGTTGCTTTCTGGGTCCACTGAACAGTTTTAAAGCTCATAAATTAATAAATTGGCACTGTGGTTTATAAATAGACCACTTTCCAATGAGCTGTTAAAATGGATCAGTCCCCCTGAATCTAACTAATCCTGAGAAAGCTTGTAAGAGCCAATGTATAGACTTGCAAAGCTAAGAAACAAAACATCAGCCAGAACTATCAGTGAGAACCCACCTAAGCAATCAGAAGGATGTTCTAGATAATTACTGTTTTTTTTTTGCCAGTCTCACTCCATAAAATGTTTATCAAAACAATTCATATTAAGATGCCACAGTAAATAAAAACAAAATATTCATGAACTATAACTAAACTTTAAATTCAGTATTAACAAAGAAATTTCAACCAATTACCATCAATAAGGGTTAAGAAAAAAAGCTCTTACCTTCCATACTGGTTCTCCTGTGCTGTTTTTAACATGTGGTACATTAAAATTCAACATACGCTTTAAAGCCACTGAAAATAAAAAGTTTTGTCAAATATTACCATTTTTAAAGGACTTTACATTTTCTCTATATTATTATTAACTATCTAAAAACAAAATGCAGACCTGATTATAAGAGGCATTTATTTGTCCCAAATGAAATTGTAAAAACTGTTGAGCAAAAAGTGTTTTTCCATTTCTCCTGACTATCCCACACTAAATTTTATGTAGATTTAAAAAACAAATTTTTAAATCATGATCTTAACAGATAACTGGTGCTGTTGTCTATTTATTGCCTGGCTGAAAGCATAGATTAAGATCAGTCTTTCTAAAAGCAAAAAATTATCTATAGGTTATATGCAGCAGATCTATTTTTTGGTTACCCAAGAGTACATTTTTACAACCTATTTATCCTATCAGATTTTCTGAAAAGTTATGCTGCTTAAAATGCTATGTTGGAGGGAAAATGAGACTTTCCCATGGGTGTATTAGATAACTGATAATTCTGGCTAAGAAAATATACAATTTCAATAACCACAGCAGTTATGACCTATGTATAATTTTGTGTTTTTTTTTCCTGTTCATCTCTTCATGTAGACTTAAACATATTTTCTAAGGAAAATGAAAAATTTTTAATATACTTCTATATGAAACTGAGATAGTCAAATATTCAAGAAAATGTATTAGGTGATTTAATATTTCAAAGATTGGCAACATTAAATCTACTTGATTTTAAAAAGGGACCGGCATGGTGGTGGATACTTGTAATCCCAGTAGCTTGGGAGGCTGAGGCAGGAGGATCACAAGTTCAAAGCCAGCCTCAGCAATTTAGGGAGGCCTTGAGCAACTTAGTGAGACTGTCTCAAAAAATAAAAAGGGCTATGGATGTGGCTCAGTGGTTAAGCATCCCTGGGTTCAATCCCCAGTACCAAAAATAAATAAAAATTTAAAAAGCATTTGAGTCACTTTATTAAATAATACAGAAATACCCACACTCTGAACTCCTACCACAGAAAGAACTATATAATACTAAAATCACCCCAAAATCTATTTATATGCCCTACTTACTCACTAGGAAACTTCTATTAAATGCTTGTATATTGAGGTAGGTATAATGCTGTAACACCTGTATCACTGAAGAGATTACACTTCAATAACATGCAGTTGTCCCTTGATAACTGTCCCACAGGAGATTGATGGATACTAAATCCTTGGAGGCCAAGTCCCTCATATAAAATGGGATAGTATTTGCTTATATCCTATGCAAATCTTCCCATATACTTTAAGTCATGGCTTTATTATAATATCTAAGACAATGAAAATGCTATTATACTGTATTATTTAGGGAGTAATGCATGTGTTTAGTACAGACACGTTTGTTTAGAATATTTTTTATTTGTAGTTTATTGACTATGTGGAGGCATAACTCAGAGATACAGTGGGCTGACCGTGCTTAAATATTTAAGTGGGTTTATTCAAACATTTTTCAGTAGAATGTTTATTAGCACCTAATGACCAGTTAATAATACACATTGCCAACAATTTATGCCTATCTCAAAGCCTCAGAGATATTATGGTATTACATAAAAATATACATAAATAAAAGAACACTTTTGCATGTAAAATTAAAATATTACAAGAGGCAAAAGGATGTCCCTGGGTTAACTCTTCCATTGCTTTAGCAGAGCTCTTTTTCCCACCTCCAGGAAATAAAGAAAAAACACTACTCTGGCACTCACAGTCCTAGAGAAAGACACCTTGTTTGTAGAAAAAGCTGTTCACATTCTTTATATGTGACAATTAGGAAGAACTATATAGTCAGGCTGCCATGTGGATCTCAGGCATTTAGTGTTCTCTAGCGATGGGCCTTAGTTAACTGAAAGAGGCCAGTGTGAGAAGATAGACAGTCTCACATTTGCTTTCTCAGCCCAATCTAGGAAAATTTCTCCAACTGACTCTTTGCTAACTTGGTCAAAGATAGTTTGACAGAGTGGATTTGTTAATGAAGTACATGGCCAGAATACATTTCAAAGAGTTATAAGAATGTAATTTTAAGATCATCAGAGTTTAACTCCCCAAGGCTTATATTACTGCATTTTAATTGAAATAATAAACTAGTTTTCTTTATTGGCTTTAAATATACTATTCATATTTTTAGACTTGGTTAATGTAACTTCATCCTTACCTGGAATGTTGTCTTCACTCATTCACTGAATAAATGTCATCTATATTTTCTATTCATTCATTCAATGTTTAGCGAGTGCTTACCATGTACCTGACACTGCCTTAGCTATACGGGTACTAGCACTAAACAAAACAAATCGAATAAAAATGACCAGTCCTCATGTAGCTTTCATTTCAGTTGGGGGACAAAAACTAGTAAAAACAAATAAGACACATAGTATATGAGATCATAAGTCCTATGGAGAAAAATATCAATGGGAAAGGGGAAAAAGGAGATGGTTTATTTTTATTAACTCCTCAGAATATATAGCTTCACAAACTTCAAGACCATTGGTTAACAGGTATAAACATTCGTTTAGAGCTAACATGCATAAACCAAGTCGTCATCACAAAGTTTACAAAGAATAAGGAAACACTAAAACTATCTAACATGGAAAAACATTAAAACTCAAGGGAATATGAATCTTTACCAGATTTCGAAGCTTTTTAAACATGCTCTACTGAAGATAAAATTATCATGTTTTAAAATACTAATCAGTCAAACAACTGAAATGGGAAAGCCATTAGTTAATTTGCTTTGCCATTCTTCTATCCCTTCCAGCAAGCTTAAGAAGGAAATCTGTATCACCAGGCATTTTTCTTTAGGTTCCCCTAAAAGGCTGGTCTGAGAGAGATGATGCACAAAGCCAATCTGAAAAGAATCTCTAAATTTTGTAACTGGTGCAGGTGAAGGAAAATGGAGTTCTTTAAACTCAGGGAGACGTGCAATACGCACAGATACAAACCTCGGGATCTCCTAAGTGGCAACAGAGGAAAAGAAAATACCAGCTGCCAGATATTGTCTTGACAGCCTTCTGAGCCTCGGTAGTAAAAGGCAGACTGTAGTAATCGGCCCACTCCTGAGGCCCCTTCTCCGGTACCACAGGTGAGGGCCAAGTCCTTAAGCGAACTGCATCTCTTCACCAAAAACTCAAAGGGGAAGGGCTCTTGATGCACTAGGAGACTAAACTCCTGGAGATCGGTCTTTGAGTTACACGCACCACAACCAAATGAGGGTGACAAGCAGATGGAAAGGATGTCTCTGCGCAGGCACAAACCCACAGAGAAGAAAATAAGTCTGTACCTGTCTGTCTCTCCCGAATACTGGCTGCCGCCACCGCTGCCGCCATTTTGACTCCCACCATCCACTGCCCAGCTGGCGAGCGGAGCCAGAAGATGACGTGGCGGTCCCTTCCGCCCCGGAAGCAGAGGTTGGAGGGGCGGGGCTTGGAACACACTCCGCCTTCCAGCGCGACCACTTCTCCTGGGCTCTGGGGACACAGTTTGGAGATCCTGTTGAAGTTAACGTCTCAATTGCAGGTGGTGTTTCCTTTCTAGCAACACCCTCTCAAATGTAGAGTAGGAATTTAATCCCCTAGAGTAGGAAATTTGTTGCTGTTAGGAAGCTAATGATACGGAACAGATATTTTGGTCCTTACATTTAAATGGTAACAATACTCAAGGTTTGTAAGAATCACAGAACTAAAGTACATGAAACTCCGGATTCCCCTTCCTTTTCTAGAAACACAGGACGTTTGGAGCGTTGCCCTTATATGGTAGATTTTTTCATCTCAATCTCTTATCTCTCAGTGCTCTAGTTTTATGGTGTTTTTTCCTGCATGGATACTGGAGTCAGGAAGGTGCCAAAAATGTCTTTAATTACAAATTCACAAAACATTACTGAAGTAGGGTGTGTATCTGTGGGGAGGGTTGGGTATTGTTGATGTTTGTATACTTGAAGTCATGCGATCACAACAGAACAGTCTGATAATTTCCATAATCCATAGATTTTTATTGGATGTCAAAAATGGATACACAATTTCTCATGTTCAAGGTTCATTGCTGACATTTTGCTAGCTGTTGAATGTTTCTTTTGAAGTTGCATAAAATTCTGAAATAATAGATGATGCCTTAAAAGCTTAACTTTGAAACTAGTGTTTTCTTCAATGGTATTACAACTATTTTCAAAAAATCTTTAATGAACTAGTGTCTTTTTTTAGACAAATGACAGTTCCTGCCTTATGGGTAAGTTCTACTGCATACTGCATTCTTCAGGGAATATAAAACATAGACCCAACTCCACTTACAAATGCAAATCTATCATGTAACAGTTTCAGTTCCATCAAAGACTCCTTTTGAGGACTACATGAGTCATATTAACATAAAATACTGAGACAATGTTAAATTTATGTTCAGTAGGTGTATATTATGTGTATGGAAAAAAAAAAACTGTCCTGCGGGCAATAAATTTACAGAAAAATATACCCCAGAGAAGAACAGTAGCAGCAGATGAAAAATACTTGAAGGGCTGAGATTATGGTATTTCTTTTGTATTATTAGAAACAAAGAATAAAATGCATTCTGTTATCACAGACTACCTCAGAACATTTCATGTATAGAGAGGCTCCTGGTTGTCAGCTGCTTATAGGATCTCTCAAATGTGGAGAGTACAGGGTTTTGGATGTTACTCAGTTCTGTCAGAATCTTAACCTTGTGAAATCCCAGCAAGTTCTTTAATTTAGTTTATATAAGCACATTTAGTGGCACATTTATTCAGAAAACTTCATTGTCATGCTTTTTGATTACATCTGGCCACTTTAAGATGGGAAGAAATAGGCTCACATATAAATGATCACCTAGCATAACACCTGGCATACAGTAGGTATTAGAGTATGTTTGGGAATTTGAAAAGGGTCAAAATCAGAACTTGAAAACTGGGTCTGTTCAAGGCAATCCAAATTTCCTTAAACTTCAAGTCATACACATCCACTTCATCATTACATGTGTTCTTCTTATGTTTTGTATTGCATTACTTTAAGCACAAAACTTTGCATTACTTGAAGCATAAAAAACTAACAGCTTACAGAAAAAGCAATAATAGAGTATGATAATCACTATATACAATAATTATGTTTATAAATAGAAAAATTTTATGATCAATGATCATTTTCTTATTATGATTGAATACTAAAGGCAAAGTCACTGAGAAAACTTATCCATATTTCCCGTTTACTTAGCATTTTAGTACTGAGTGCAGATTTGAATAGCTTTCTCTATATAATTAGGGGAAAATTATGCTTTAAATAGAAGTCAAAGTAAATTCTCAAGCTAGTAAACATATGAAGACTTTTGCTTTACTAAAAAAAATTTGTCATAATGTAGAAACTAAATATTACAAAGTATAAAATTATAATCTAAAACTTTTTGGTATTTTAAAGAATCCTTACCTTAAATTCTAAAAGAGTAAAATGACCAAGTACAAGAATAGTATTGTATAAAAGACCTGCAGATAAAGAACCCATACTAGAAACAATTTTAAAACTGTTTTAAAGAAATGAATATAAAACTAATCAAAACCATTAATAATAGCTGCATAATAGTCAATTTATGGTTTTCTTCAATATTAAGTAAAAGAAAACAAGCTTAAAATAATACACGCCATTTAGACAATTGAAACAGTAAATACATATACAAACTTTGTAGCATAATTCCTTTATAAAATTCAGCATCAGTTAAGAATTGTGCTATAAAACGAATAGGAACAGAATAACACAAACCATTTCACAAAGTAACACTGCAGAAAATAAATAACCAACAGGTTTCTCTGATACGCCTTGACTATACAGATTAACCTAAAAATCATAACAGGACATCCTTCAAACCAGAAAACATTTTACAATATATTTACATTTCACTTTAAGAGGCTAATATTCTGAATTATTAATTACACCATCTTATACTAAGGCCTTCTCTATACTTAAGTGTAAGGAGGAACTGAAATAGCAGTTTTAATTATTATTAACCAAGCATGTTGCTCCTAGTCCCTACCCCCACCCTCACAAAGCATTCGAGTATTGTATTAGTTTTAATTAGCATACAAGGAGAAATTAATCAAAACTACAAACCAGAAAGTAGATCTAATTGTTTTTTTTGGGGGGGGAGGATTATATTGATTTAATGGCTTTTAAATTTTTATAAAAACTAGATGCATTAAGAAATAAAATACCTGATTTATCAACACATTTTGAATAAAAGCTCTATGGTGAGCTTGAGGTTTATATTAGATATTAAACTTTTAAAATAATTGACCCTTTAATTACTTTTGATAATCTAACAATTTAACACATGGCAAAGAAATGCCTTGTTTATTAATATTGTTAAATAATTAAAGTAAGTAATTTGCTAGGTCTGTTAGTACAATTTGAAAAATATGAGGTAATAAGGGAAATTACAGTTAGGATTGTTTTCATTTTCCTTTGGTTTTAAGAGATGTATTACCATAAGTCAATCTTGGTAATTTTCTTTAAAAATATTAATAATTTGAGTATTGGGGAGTCTCATCTTGGGGAGGATGAGATTGTGATCATAGCTAATACTTAATGTAGCAAGAAAATTGTGGTGGGGCTGGGGATGTGGCTCAAGCGGTAGCGCGTTCGCCTGGCATGCGTGCGGCCCGGGTTCGATCCTCAGCACCACATACCAACGAAGATGTTGTGTCCGCCGAGAACTAAAAAATAAATATTAAAAATTCTCTCTCCTCTCTCACTCTCTCTTTAAAAAAAAAAGAAAAAAAAAAGAAAATTGTGGTTAAAATATTTTACCTCTCATAATGCCTTACCTACTATATAATGATTTACTTTAGCAGAAAACCAGGGCTTTGTCTCATTTATATTTCATAATAGATTGGGATCTGATAATAGATTAAGGACATCCAATTTCTCAATTTTTTTGGTAGGAGCACACTATGGGAACATGAGTATGAAACTATATATCTTCAAATTATTATTACATGATTTCTTGTTAATTTTAGTAGCATTAATATTGTTAAAAATAGACAAGACAGGAGTTTATAGTTGAATATACAGAAACAATACTAATATGTATGGTGAGATTAGAGTGGGGTTTTCATTCTGTTTGTATTTTTTACTTTATTTATATTATTTTTTACTTTATACATTGCTTATATAAAAAGATATCTTTCTAGGGTAAAGAAGATAAGTGTACAATGGTATGGAGCTGGTTTGCCTATTATAATACCACCTTAATAATACCAAAAACCCATGTATAACACATTATAATCCACAGAGATCATTCAGATACCTAAAGTGATTATGGATTAGACATACTGAATACCACAGTTTTTTTTTGTTGTTGTTGTTGGTTTTTTTTTTAGAGGTCTATGATTAAAACCAAGACTTAGAAGATACTATTCTCTTAGGTATTTTCAGTTACATTGTATCCACCTCAGAAGTGTTTTTAAGCCTATGGAACATGCCCAGAATCCAGACAATTTTGTGCAATTCTGCTTTTTATGTAACACTTCCTATTAGAAATAACCTAATTGCAGTGTGGGTAATTTTAACATAAATCAGTGATCTAGAAATATTTTAGCAATGGATTTAGTGCCATCTTTGAAAAGCATAAATATAATGTATAAACCCTAGAATCTATGCCTGATTCCTAAAGCAGGATTTAATCAATTAGCTCTTCTATTTAATGCTTTAAAATAAAGAAAAATTTGAAAATGGCACCTGCCATGCTATTATACCTGAATCAAGTTTGTATAACCATTCTAAAAGTAATTACATTGAAGATTATGAAGCCTGTACATTAAGAAAACAGAAAAACATCACCAATTTTGACTAGAATGCCTTAATTGAAAAAACTTCTGTTTTGTTTAAATGGCCAAAACATTCCTTTATGTTTATATCATAAATTTTATTGGGTCAAGAAGGTGACAAGTTTGTTCAAAACTGATGATTAATAGATTTTTGAAACAAGAAAGTTTTTAATAGCAGCTTTTAAAGAAGCATCTCTTTGTTCAAAGAAACATTTTAATGTTCATTGTAATGAGAACTTTCTTCCTTTCCTAGTCTTAGAGTGTTTCTTATGGCGAAGTCCATATTTTCTTGAAACTCTTTATATGTACTGGTGATTGGAAGAGTTAAAGAGTTATCACACTTGTTTCCAATAGGAAAATCCATATGAAGACACTCAATTGAAGGAGTGGGTTTAAATCCTGCAGGTGGAATGGAACTGCAACCAGTTGCAAAAATAAGAATGTCTTCCATTGTTGTTGCAGATTTGCCATCTGAAGTTTACCAATAAAAAAGAAAGAAAAAAAATCCAAGTTACATATTGATATTATCATAGTCTCTTCCTCAACTAGACTGAGAAAACTGAAAAGACTCCCCACATTCATCTTAGGCAAATTAAATCACTAAGTGTAGGAATATGCAAATATTACATTCAATTAATGAATCTCAAAGGATTCATAAAGTAATACAACTACTCATGGTATATTTGACTTCAATCATCACTGATTAACATACTATTTAAACAACTGCAGAGAAAAAACTAAATTGTGAAAAAACAAAAATACAGCTAATTGAACTCTGGTTGAAAGATAAAATTTTCTTTATAAAATGGATTTACATTGCTAAGCTCAGTGTTAAATATCATCAGCACAGCCCTGATCAGAGGATAAATTATAATTAAGTTGAACTTCAGATTGAAAAAGATAAAATAACTGATTAGCTTTAAGACTGTTTAAGACTATTATGTGCTGTGGCCATCATCCATATTTTAAAAGTTTTATAGGAGAAAATGCTTTTCACCTCAAATTATCTAGAGGTAAGCCTTTTCTTATCACTTTCAACACAGTAATATAAACTTGTCTTGAAATAAATGAAATAAGACTTATGAATATCAAGAGGTAAAATTCTGTAAGAAATAAAATGTTGAGACAAACATTCTGAGATAGTTAAATAAAAACAAAATATCCACATACCCTCAACGGTCTGTAAGTAACTGTTCCAAAACCCCAAAGCTTGTACATCAGGTAATGTGTGTACTGTAAAAAGATCTCTAAGGATCTTTGCAGAAAGATTCTCAGGTTTATGACAGAGGATGTTACAAAATGCTTCTGGGTAAGTCTGAATTTTTTCCAAAACACCAAGAGTTTTCAGACCCTGCTTAAAACTTGAGAGGAAAAATAACAAGCCAACATTGTTTGGTATTACCTTATTAGGGAATCAAAACATTTTTAGCAAACTTACTTTATGGATACACTATGTATACTTTAATGTCAATAACAAGCAAATACATTAATGAATGTTTTCTATGACTGTATTATTTGACTTTATAGTTTCAAAATTAACATTTTACTAAGAGAAAGAAGTAAATGTCCTAAGTATTTTATACTTCAGAGCTATTTGTTATAAAATTTAAAACGTATTACTACAAAGAAATCAGAAGACATCAAAGTGGGAAAATATTTTAGTATACATGACAAAATATTAATTTCTCTAATATACAAAAAATACAAATCTTTTTTCTAAAAGATCAATAATCCAATAGGAAAATATGCATGAAAAATATGTATAGTTATCAGAAGAAATGCAAATAACAAATGAATATTCAAATGCACATTCTCATTAGTAAGCAAAGAACAGAGGTACCAGTTTTGTCTATCAGACTGACTTTCTGGATTCCCTAACCTTTTACTCAAATAATCTGCTTAGATTGGTTTATTTCTCCTTTTAGAACTTTCCACAAAAGCTCTCCTATGGTGTTAAAGTTTGGATATGTGCTGTCCCCCAAAAGCTCTTATGTGAGACAATGCAGAAATGGTCAGGGTTGAAATGATTAATCGTAAGAACTATGCAGTAGTCTGGCTGGGCAAAATAACCGAGAGGTGACAATCAACTTGAAGGTTGAAGCGGGAACTACTTTATTGCAAGTGAACTCAGTGGGAACTGAGTGAGAACTCAAAGTAGAGGGCACCTGAGATAGAGCCGTTTCTCTGCCGGACAGCAGAGGTATATATACTTAACTAATTACACACAGCTTAACTTAATTAACATCATCTAGATACAGCAGTCAGCCAATAAGGAATCCTCATCATCTTAATGGTTCGCTGGCATTACTTCACAAACCACTCCTCCTGGCAAAGTGCCAGGCGCCATCTCGACCTGATTTGCATCCCCAACAGAACTATAACCGAATTGGTGGATTAATCCATTTAAATGGATTAACTGGGTGATAACTATAGACAAGTAGGATGTGTCCAGAGGAAGTTGATGACTGGGGGTGTACCTTGTGGTTTATATTCTGTCCCTTTCTCTGCTTCGTAGCTATCATGTCCTAAGCAGCTTTCCTCCTCCACACCCTGTGTAATGATATTCTGCCTCACACTGGGTCCAAAACTATGGAACTAGATGACAACAAACCTCTGAAACTGTAAGTCAAAATAAATTTTCCCCCTTCTTAGGTCTTTTGGTCACAGCAATGCAAAAGCTGAATAAATGTTTTTCTGTTACTTGCTTTTTTCAGAGTAATTTTCACTTATTTGTGAAACCATTTCTGCCACTTTAATTAGGGCAGTTTGTACTATCTTTTAAAAATACTTTTTTACTCCTTGCCAATTTCTGTATTTACTGATTTTCTAAACTACCAATTCACCCTATTTTAATGTCACAGTAACTCTTAGTTTTAAAATTATTGCTCCCTTAAGGTTTTAACAAACATTTTGAAATCTAAAAGTGAATCAATATATTTACTTTCTTCCTGAGGAATACAAAAAACCTTATGTTTATAACTCTACTCACTCTCATACTACTTATGCTATTTAAAAATTATTTTAGTTCCTACTTGTATTGTAATCCCTCAAATTAGACATTAGTTTTCTGTACAACCAGTGTTTATTTTTATCGGTTTCTTTATTCACCACTCTTCCCCGCTTGAAAACCTCTCTGTTAGAATCCTCCTTCCCATTTATATCCAGTAACCTTGCTTAACTCTAAATAGAATATCTTGTTTTATACAGATAATTACATAGCCTAAAAAGGTAATGATTTTATTTTTTCTAAACTTTAATAATATTCATTTGTTTAATTTGTTGCTCTGCTCAGACCTCCAACATGTTATTAAAAGAAGGGACCAGTTGTGTATATCCTAGACTTGTTTTAGTCTTAAGGGGAGGATATACCTAAAATATTTTGCCATTAGGGATGTTTGCTGAATATGTATAAGATACTCTTTTGTCAACAGAGACATTTTAATTTCTCATTATATGAGATTAACATTATTCATTCTCTTCCTAAATTGCTAATTTAAAACTAACTATAAATGTTTAGATGTGTCAAATGCTTTCTTGTGTCTCTGACTATAAAAGGATCTTAGCTTTTTTTCTCCTTTAATCTATTAGCGTGGTACACAATGAATTTTTCAATTTTGCACTTAACTTGCTTCCTAATGTAAATCTTCCTCAGAATTGATATTTTTATTCACTGCTATTATAGGACTTCAGTAATTATTTGCATGCTTAAAATAAACTCTTGAGATCTGTTTCAAATTTCTTAACAGAACCTATAAATTTAGCAATTTCTTGCATCTTATTAGTTTAGTGTTACATATTCTGGAACTACATAGTTAGGTGCAAACAGATTCAGGACTGTTTAATCTTTCTAAAGAACTGAGGATCTTTTAGGATCAGGTTTTATTTATTTATTTTTTAAAGATCAAAGTCTTTTATCTTTTTTTGTTGTTTAACAAATTTAAGGTCCTTAGTCTTGTAATACAAAAGTGTAAGCAATGAGATTAAATAGGTTTTCTTGATTTTTCCCCTGCCCCATCCCCTCTTCAAACTATTTGGAAGATATATACAGTCTATCTGTATAATTTTAGAGCTTTTCCTTAAAAGATTTATACTTGATTTAATAAAGTTTAAAGCCAATTAATACATCCATAGTACTACCTCAACAATACAAGCTCTTTAAAACAATAACTCCACTAACTTCCCTTACCATTTTACATAGTACTCTTTGTCTAAAATTTCAATTATTTGAAACTTTTCTTGCCAAAAAAGTAGTAGTCTTTTTAATGGTTGCTTGTTTTTATTTACCCAGTTTCTGCCCCCCAACCCCACTCCTTTTCACTTCTTTGTTCATTGCTGTTTTGTTTATCTTAAACTTCTGGTTACAATTTCATTTTTCCTGAAGTATATAATTTACTAATCCTTTAAGAAGTAAACTTTGTCCAGAAATATTCTTCAATATATACATATTTTTAGTTGTTGATGGACCTTTATTTATTTACTTATATGCAGTGCTGACGAACCCAGTGCCTCATATGTGCGACGCAAGAGCTATACCACTGAACTACAACCACAACACTACTTTTATTTTCTTGACCCTTGAATAATGCAGACTACTTTCATGAAGTTATAACTTTGGCTGTTTCTGCTTTCAATATAATAAATGTTCATTTTTACAAATGTCTTTGCACATGCTGCTGTTCCATCACAAAGTAAGCTACTTTGGCTCATTAAGCCTTGTGAGTCTGAAGAATTTTTCAAGTAGTATTTCCTGTAATCTGTCCCTATCTTAGTTAAGTGGATGCTCTTACTCTAATACTGATTTCTTATTTCAATCTTCCTTTCTTTGTTCTAATCAAATCTTCCTATTCCTCTTCAGTTACACTTTCTCTTCAACTGCCTGGCATTTAATATAACCATCAAGTTTTCATTTCCATGGTCATTTGTTGGTCTTTCCTATCTTCCTGTGGCTTTTAAAAAAATTCCATTTTTTATTTATAGTGCTTTTTAGTGTCTCTGTATACAGTTTTAAAAAAATATATAACAATCGGGCTGGGGTTGAGGCTCAGTGGTAGAACACTTTCCCAGCACGTGTGAGGCCCTGGGTTTGATCCTCAGCACCACATTAAAAATAAATAAATAAAATAAAGGTATTGTGTCCAAATACAAATAAAATATATATATATAAACAATCTGCTAGCATCAACATTTTACCATTTCAAGTAAAATACAGAACACTTCCCTCCCTTTAAATCCCTTTACCCTTCCATGTTTATGATGTAATGTCTTAAATATTTCCTCTACATACACTGTGAATCACATTAAGTAATGTTACAATTCTTTCCTCGATAATCAAACATGACTTAGAAAACACAGGAGGAGAAACATGTTTTTATTCTTTTCACTAAAAAGAATGTTCAAGACTCAATCTTGAATTACTTGCTTTGTTTCAAAAACTTGTATAGCCGTTTTCTAAAGGGTATATCTGCTGGTGACAAATTTTCTTAAGTTTTCCTTCACATAGATTGTTTAGATTTCCCCTTCACTCTTGCTGTGTCATTCCTTGGGTCCTTCCTAGTAGAAACAGACAGTTCGCTCTCCACCTTTCAAAGTTTTCTTTTGCTTGTTTTAATATAACATTTGGAGGTTTTGAACAGTAGATATCAGGAGAAATAGAAAGATGTCTACATCTTATTCAGAAGCAGAAGTCCACAAACATTTTAATATAGAAATACTATTTGATTAATTTTATATTTTATATTTTGTTCCAATTCTTTTAAAAAAATCTTTTGGGGCTGGGGCTGGGGCTCAACGGCAGAGCGCTCGCCTCGCACGTGTGAGGCCGTGGGTTCAATCCTCAGCACCACATAAAAATAAGTAAATAAAATGAAGGTACAACTTAAAAAAAAAATCTTTACAATCATTGCAAAAATACTTTGTTCTTTTGCCCAAATCTTTTACTGTGCTATTTCTCCCAATTCTTGCTTTTCAGCCAGATGTAAGTTTTGCCATTTTTTACTGGGAACTCCAATTTGTGAGGACTGCTTTACCTTTAAGCATTCCCATTAGACTTGAGCTATAGAAATTTCCCTACACTGCTGCTATATATTGCTTATACAAGCTATTATGAATCCTAAAACCAATTACTTTGTTAATTCTTCTTTAGACTGGGGACCACATAGAAAGTCCAAAAACAAGTTTGAGGCAAGTGGAGGGTTTTTGTTTCTTTCCATGACAGCTAAGGCACTTTAGCATTTGGTTTCTTTGTTCTTTCTTACATCTGTGGGGCTACTTTCTTATAAGTCAAAACATACTTTGCTATATAACTTTGTATGTTTTATATAAAAGGAGGGATTAATTTTCAACTTCTTTTTTCTTGCCTCTTCATTTTGATCTTCCTAACAGCTACTTATTATTATGGTTTTAATTTTAAAACTCTTACATACAGAAGCCTTTCTTGACCTCTAGACTACTCATATCTCTAAAAACAAAACAAAACAAAAAAATAAATGACAATGATTCTACTCTATTTTAGAGAAAAATCCATTTGTAGATAAATGAACTGGGGGGGGGGCACATACCTCACTAAGAGATGCACTTCAAATAAAATTTTACTAATTATAACCAAATCTAAAATATACTAGGATTTTATATACTAACCTTATATATGACTTATATATAATTTATAATCATAATTATAAGTAATAATTCTGTTCCTAAGAAAATTTTACTATTCAAGTCATACCAGAGAACATTTAGAAAATGTTTACTGTATGATAGTAATATTTTAAGCTGCAATATTAAAAATATATTGAAAATCACATCTTTTGCAACTATTTAAGATTATGATGGTATTATTATGGTGTACAAGAGTGCTAGGGAACATCCCAAAAGTCTATCAACAGGAAACTGGTTGAAAAAACGATATATTCAAACAATGGAATTCTGAGTACCCCTAAAAAGGAATGAGTAATATGTCTATTCATGTACTATCACAGAAATGAACTCCAAATACACTATCAAGTGAAAAATTAGTAGAAGAAAGGGTAGATGGCATGTTACTATTTATCTAATAAAAGGAATACACATACATACATACATATCCTCACATATTATCTGCTATTTTTAAAAAGAAAAACAAACAATGTTAGGAGAAATCATTAAAAAAAAGAAAAAAAAAAAGCCAAAAGATTACTTCATAAGGGGATGGAAGGTGAATGTGTTTAGGATGAAAGCTACACTTCTTTGAATACACAGTGCATCACAAAAGCATATTTTTATATGCTTTTACTATTTACTTGACTTCAGAACCATGCAAATACTTTATATAACTATTAAGTAAAAATTTCATAAAAAATAATCACAAAAATATTAAAAATGAAAAGTATATCCAACTTATAGTGCAACACAGGGAATAAGTATTCCATATAACTCAAAAACAAATTGTACAGTTCTAGAAAAAAAAGGACAATAAGTTAAATTTGTTTTAGTAATATTATGTTATTGGTAAAAATGTTAGTATTGTTATTTTCAGACAAATGTTTAGGAAATGAGGAATAAGTAAAGAACTATACTTTAATTCCCTGGTGTCCTTAAAACTGGGATTCTTAACATGGGATATAGAAAAACTTAAGTCATGTAATAATGAATTTGAAGTATCAGTATGAATCCATGATGTATTTTTATCTTTCAAACCCTTCTCCAAAAAACAAAAAAACCAGCCAGACATGATTGTGCATGCCTGTGATCTCAGCAAATTGGGAGGATTGCAAGTTTGAGGCCAGGCTCAGAAATTTGGCAAGACCCTGTCTTTAAAAAGAAAAAGAAAAAGAAAAAAAGGACTAGTGATGTAGTTCAGTGGTAAATGGCAAAGAACCCCTGAGTTCATTCCCAGTATTCAAAACAAGCAAAACAAAAAACAAACACAAACACAAAACAAAACCAACCACAAAAAGCAAAAACAAAGGAAACAATAGTATAGCAACAACAACGACAACAAAACCCTCACAAACCAAAGCAAAACAACTTCAATAAAACCACTGAAAAGGGGTCTGGGTGTGGTGATGCATGCCTGTAATCCTAGAGGCTTGGGAGGCTGAGGCAGGAGGATCCCAAGTCCAAAGCCAGCCTCGGCAATTTAACAAGGCCCTAAGCAACTCAGTGAGATCCTGTCTCTAATAAAATACAAAATAGGGCTGGGGATGTGGCTCAGTGGCCAAGGAGTGGCCAGAGTTCAATCCCTTGTACCCACCTTGACTGCCCCCCTGCAAAAAACAAAACCACTGAAAAGGCTTAGATACAGAAACCATCCTGGAAAAATAAGCATCCCTAGCATCCATCTACATTGTTGTGTGTGTGTGTGTGTGTGTGTGTGTGTGGTGCTGGGGATTGACCCGAGGCCCTTGTGCATGGGAGGCAAGCACTCTACCAACTGAGCTATATCCTCAGCCCCACATTGGTTTTTGAAATAACATTTCCCATTAAAAGAAACAATGCTTCCTTAGGCCAGAATGTACAAAATGGATCTGAATATTTTCATCACACAATATAGAAAGAAAGCTATCAAAGTCTATTAAGGGTCACATCAAAAGAAACAAAAAGTTAAAAAGGTCAAAAATAAGATAATACAAAACTTCAGTAAAGATAAATAATAATCATTTTAAACACATCACATATATTTAAATCCATAGGTGATACTGAACTTTTAAAAAATGAATGATCATTTCTGAGATAATATTGTGTATGGTGAATAATATTGTATATTGACTGAAAATAATACTGACGTTAATAATAGGAATAAGAATATAGAATAGGACATTGATGAACAAGATTAGCCACACGTAGATAACTTTTAGTATTAGACGGTGATCACACAGGCTACTTCCATATATATTTGAAAATTTTCATTATTAAAAAAAATGACTGTGAGGGGAGACATAAGTTGTCAGACATATTTTTAGGGTTATCGAGACAAAATTTTGAAGACCAATGTTCTAAACTGAAGAAGAGCAAGAATCAGATCTACCTTGTTACATGGTTAGGACCTATGTTACCTAGCAGACTGAGGTGCTCAATATTTATTAAAAGAATGAGATAGACAGAATAGTAAGCATATGTATTAAAAGTTTTCAAAGTAATTTTCTTTAGAAAAATAATTATAAATTGAAGTAATGATTACTTCTCCGAAGAATAATACATTTAATTAATTCTGTATAGATTGATCAGAAAAGGGCTGGGGGATACAGCTCAGTGGTAAGAGTGTTCACCTGTATGTACAGGTCGCTGGATTCAATCCCCAGCACTGCCCAAAAAATGAAGTAGAATAATCAAAGAATAATGGTCATCATTGAGAGGTTAATTTTAAGGCATTATTTTAAAATAACTTTTTTTAATGAAAATAAACAAATGTATCTCATTATAAGATAATGAACCACTTTGAACATAATTTGGGAAAATCTTAACATAAAAGCTGCTTACCTTTCAAAGGGTGCTTGGACTCTCTTAATTACATGGTAGAAAAGTATGTCTTTTACCAACATATACTTATCACTTAATGTTGTTAAAAGTCTAAGACATCCAATAAGCTCTAGGTAGTTGTAGCATTCATTTACTACTGAGTTTAAGTCAGTCATATTTGTTGCAGTATTTATCTGTAATGAAGGAGAAAACATACCTACTTTACCCATTTATTTGTGATACTTACATTTCAAATGACACATTATTTTATACTCAATTTTTTAAAAAGATATTTTTATTAGTTATTGATGGACCTTTATTTTACTTATAAGCAGTGCTGAGAATTGATCCCAGTGCCTCACCCATGCTAGGCAAGTACTCTACCACTGAGCCACAACCCCAGCCCCTTTATACTCAATTTTTGAGTACATCAAGGGTAGAGTGGAATATACTAAAAAATATTTTCTAGAATCAATGTTTGAAATCTGGTTTAACAAATATTGTGTATTTCTGCCTTCAAGATCTAGAGTATAATGCCAGTTTAATACAGGAAATTGTTTATATAAAAATGAATGAAATAGAGAATTTTATAGCTCTAGAGGGGCAAAAGAGATGACATGAGGAAATTTCACAAAAGAGAAAAACTATTGGCTGAAACCTAAAAGATGCATAAAATTTACCAAACAAAAAAAAATTTCAGTATTAAAAAAAGAAATACTTGGGGCTGGAGTTGTGACTCAGTGGTAGAGCGCTTGTCTAGCATGCGTGAAGGCACTGGGTTCGATCCTCAGCACCACATAAAAATAAAATAAAATAAAGGGTTAAAAAAGAAACAAAGAAATACTTAACTATTTATGTGCCAGATACTTGCATATAGATAGATTAGCTGTTAAAAAAAAAAAAAAAAAAAAAAAAAAGATACAGTAGGGTTGGAGTTGTAGCTCAGAGGTAAAGTGCTGGCCTAGCATGCGTGAGGCACTGGGTTCAATTCTCAGCACCACATATAAATAAGTAAATAAAGGTCTATCAACAACATAAAAATATTTTTAAAAAATAGTAGGAGAAAGATAAAAACAGAGGCAATCAATAATCCATTCATAGAAAATTTCTTTCCAAAACATTCTTCTTCCAGAGATTAATGATTCCCTCATTCTTTTCAAATCTCTGCTGAAATCTCTTTTAAGTTTTTTTCTCATTACTTTCATCAAAATATTACCTGTATTCTCTGTCAAAATTCATAGTTTAGTATATGTTGCTCCATTCCCCCAAATCCCACTTTGAGTTTTAGCTGGATACCCAGCCAGACTTTCTCTGGAGCTAATGAGTAAGGTCTATCTAATGGGATATGAGTCAAAACAATGTGTCAAACTTCTCTGCTCTCTGCTACTTTCAACAAGTTGAAGATAATGTTCTAAGTAAACAAAATGAAAAGAAGGAACCCAATACTACCCTATATGATTTTGAGTACTGAAACTGTACTTTAAAATAGGGGCCTTGTCTGTCAAGGGCCAGACAGTATTTTCTGCTTTGTGAACTATATGGTGTCTGTTGCAAATACTCAACTCTGCCACTGTAATGTGAAAGCAGACAGATACATATCAAAGGGGTGTGGTTTTGTTCCAATAAGCAGACATGGTCTAGAGGACATTATCTAGACAAGATTTAAGAAGGAAATAAACATCTACCTTTATTTGGACCACCATCTTTTTGGACTTATTTGTTAAAGAAGCTTAGCTTAAACCCTAACTTTAATATACAACAACTTTTATTTATCCAACTCCTTTTATTCTGCTATATTTATCTTCATAATATATATTTACTTTATGGTGGTATTTTTTTGTATTATGGTGGTATTCCTTCCTGTAAGAAGACAGAAACTTGGTTCATTATTCTGTCTTCAGTGATAACACACTACACTGTGTGTTATCTTGCTGACTGTGTGTACTTGCTGACTAAATGAAGGAAAAAAACACTGGGTAGGAAGTGAAGAAAGCAGAGTATATAAAGCCATGAAATGCTTTATTGTGAGTTTAAACTTTGTTTAAAAAAGTCTAGGAGGGGGGATCTTAACCCATTAAATCCTGAGTTTTCAATTCTGTGAACATTTCAATGAAATGGACATAGGTGCCTTAAAATAGGTTGGAAATCATAATCTAGAGATTATATATTAACATCATTATACTGTGATCATATTCTTGTTACTATAATTATATTTCTTATTACATAATTATATATTATATACTATATTTAAGTTTTTATAGGTATGCCATATCTATGACAATGGGACAAAATGGGTTAAACATGCGGCCTAGTGTGCTAGCAAGCCCCAGATCATATCTTCATATAAAATATGGGGATTAAAAATACAGGCTACGAATCATTCAGAAAGGTTATGAGAGAGAAACCACTCTTCAGAGAATAAGAATAAGGACTGTTAAGACAACACTGAAAAATTCTTAAGTGTCGGGGGGGGGGGGGTAAGAGAAGAAGCATTAAGGAAGATAGTAGTAACCAAAAGTAGGAAGTAGTACAAAATTAAAGAAAACAGTAGGGAAGATAATGCCTGTAATTGCAGTCATTTGGTAGGCTGAGAAGGAGAATCACAAGTTCAGGGCTAACCTTGGCATTTCAGTAAGACCCTGTCTAAATTAAAAAATAAAAAGCACTGGAGGTGTAGCTTAGTGGTACAGTACCCCTGGGTTCAATCCACAGTACCACAAAAAGAATATGGAAGAAGATCCTCATTGTTATACACAATTACATATATGGTGGTGTGAGGGGGAAGAAAAAAAAAGAGAAATGTGTCACAGTAGATTGGGTAGAGAGAGGTGATGGGAGGGGAGGGGTGGATAGGAAGAGCAGCAGAAACAACAGACACTAGTATTGCTGTATGTATAAATGTGGCTGTATAACCAATGTGATCCTGCAATCTGTACTCATGGAGAAAAAAAAAAAGAAAAAACAACAACAAAGATGAAGAATTAGAAAAGAAAGGGTTCAATATTGAGGATTTAGATCATTGAATAGAAGTTATGAATAAGCTAACTCAGGAGACTGGTAGTAGGAACAGAAGAATGATTTTAAGAAGTGAAGATATGTAGAAATTGGAAAATAGAGAAAATGAAGTTAAAGAAACTGCTTCTGATAAAGAAAGAAGACAAAAAGAAAAATGAAATTGGAGTCAATTCAAAATATGATTTTAGGATGAACAGTCTTAGGTCAAATAAATAGACCTGTTAAACCTCAACAGATAGCAACTCATACTTCCATAGTGCTTACTTTGTGGTTCAGAAACCAAGACTTTACAAGATTAACATGCCCAGGTCATACAGTAGTTAAATGGCCTAATACTCAAACCAAAATCTCACTTATAGGGCATTATGATAAATGAGTTTATACATACGTTGAGTGTAGTAAAGTGCACAATGAATGGTGGGAAGCATTGAGACCACCCCCCTACTTGTTCCATGTGGAAGAAATTAATCCTGGTCTTTCTTTCCTTCTATGACTTACTTTCTCTCCTTCTATTACTTCCCCATAGAAAGAAGGGTAAACATTCCCACTGGAGAAGCAAATCCTTCCTTTCCTCAAAACTACTTGCCTCCAAGATGGTGCGCTTTCATCTGTTCTTTAGCAGGCAAATTAGGAACCTGCCACACATTAGCTCTACCCTGGACAGATCCATCTAGTCATTTTGACCACAAATCTAAGACACATTATCCAACTAGTTTTATGAATATTAAACTTGACAGTTTCACCTCCAGCTATCTGAATTTTACATTTATCACTGGTTTGTGAACTCTGCTGGTAAACACAATATTGTATGTTGACAACATGTAACTACTCCAATAGAGTACTATTGCAAGCCATTCATTCATATTAAAATATATTAAAATAGAATAAAATCTACATTTTAATAAACAGGTACATTTCTTACCCTTACTATAATTTGTGCTACATCAAAGTCTGAAACATCATCTAAAATTGGTTGGGTATTTTCTGGTCCATAAACAAGGCAGTTAAACAGGGTTTTAGAAAAGAAACCAGGTGAAGGACCACCATGAACCAAAGAAATGGCAAGCATTTTTCCAGCTTCATAGTAAAGATTCTCTTTCAGAGCTGTAAATACAGATGAAAATTCATTGAACATACTTATTTATTATTATAACCATCATTTTAAATGAATATATATAATTAAAAATAATCCCCAAATCTAAACATTAGACAAATGTAAAACAGTAATCATTAGAAGCAACCTGGTACATAGGCCTTACTAAAATATGTAAAAAAAAAAAAAGATTTCTGAATATAAAGTAATAGTCTATCATAGGGGGGAAAAAGACAAATAGAGAAAGTCTTCTAAAAAACTAAAATACTTATAATCCCACCATAATAATCACAGTACATTCTTTTGTGTAGTTTTTATCTACATATAAACCTATAAATAAACAATTTGAATTCTGCTTTTTTCCCCTTACTATTTTATATGATTTTCCTTATGCTATTCAAAATTACTCAATTTTAATTGGATGCATTAAGACTAACTTAGAGATGTACTACAAGGCAAGCCATTTCCCTATTATGGCTATTCTGGTTGAGTGACATTTTTTATTATATAAAACATAATGTCATAAATAACATCTATTTACATATATTTATGTATTTATTTGATTAGGATAAATTCTAACATCTGGTATTACTGGGTCAAAGGACATGAATATTTTTAAGTTCTTAATGTATGTCATTAAATTATCTGCCAAAAACATACAGACTTTTTATTCCCAATAGTAAATGCTACTTTACCATACCCTTACAGCTTTAAAGGTTTTCAAAATTGTTGGTGTTATACCACTGAACTACATCCTCAGCCCTTTTTATTTATTTTTGAATTTTTAGACATGGTCACTAAGTTGCCCTGGCTGGCCTCGATCTCAGATCCTCCTGCCACGGCTTCCAAGGTAGGTGGGATTACAGGAGTATATCACTACGACTTGTGGATGTGTACCAACTCGAATCCAGATTCTGTGACTTAAATTCATGCATTCTCCATGTAACAAAGTTTGAATTTACATTACTGATTATTTGAGAGTCTCCCCAACCCATCCTAATGGGGAATTAAACTCTCTATACAAACTATTGTAAAAATGTTTGTGGCAATGATGAAGTTCTATGGAAAATACAGGAGGAAATTATTTTTTTATTAATTGTTTTTTTAAAAATATATGACAGCGGAATGCATAACGTATTACACATATGTAACATATTACACATATAGAGCACAATTTTTCATATCTCTGGTTATATATAAAGTATATTCACACCAATTCATGTATTAATACATGTACTTTGGATAATGATGTTCATCACATTCCACCATCATTTCTAACCCCCACCCTCCTCCCTTCCCTTCCCACTCCTCTGCCCTATCTAGAGTTTGTCTACTCTACAGGAAGAAATTCAAATGGAAGGGAACAACTCTTCTCATTGTTTTTAAATTTCTTATTGTAGTAAGTCCTCACCAAAAAGAAAAGTATACACATAATTGTGTAAAAAGAAAATTCTTGGAAACAAAAAGCACATCAAAAAACGTAATATGTGGTCCAGAAAAGCATTTAAATACAAATTCTATGCTGTAAAGAAATACGCCAAGTGCAAATTATAAATATATAAATAAGAGTTCAAATAATCATATATTCCATCTGACTACTATATTCAATGAAATTCAAGTGAATGTATTCAAAGTTACACTCATTTATAAATTCATTTTAAGGATATTGCTATAAAGTATAGATATTCTTAAATCATGTTTCATCATAAGACTTACCTTTTCTTTTACTTGGGGTCCTGGGAATCAAACCCAGGGTCTTACGCTTGCTAGACAAGTGCTCAATCATTGAGCTGTGTATCCCTAGCCCCAACAACATGTATCACTCTTATCTCGTTCCTGTGATCATATTGGTAGTTTATTATTTTAAATTATAGTCAGATCACAATTAATGAATATTAATTCTAACTAACATTTCACTTCTTATATCTGCTATATAAAATATGTATAAGAATAAATAAAATAATTACCTTGAGAATTTAGAGACAAGTTCTTTGATAAGGACCCTTCAAACAATGATGAGTTCTCAAGATGTTGCATCAAAAGACTCAGAAATTCCTGCTTTGATCCAGGAAGCTCTCTTGCAAACTTATCATTTTCATTAACATACGTTATTTCAATTGCGTATGAAGGATTAAACTTTTGATTCCTGAATACATCTAAGGCACTATTCCATATATTGGCTTTGTTGATAAATAATCTTTTAGGTTTTTTTTTAATTTGGAATCCTAACTCTATCAGAATAGTCGAAATATCTCTTCTAAACTTGCTGCCTTGCCTATAAAAACATGAATTTAAACAAAGAGGTAAGTATTTCAAAGTGTTTTATGTGAAACAGGAGTTATATTGACAATAAAACAAAAGAAAAATTTTAAATGGAAATTCTTTACTGAATGTGACCCCAAACCATAATAATGGCTGCTACTAGAACCAAAAACAGTTATTTGATAATCTTAGGTTTTAAATTATTGATTCCTCACCCCCATCTTCAACTAAATTAAAATCATTTATAAGAATGTTGTTATAGATCATTATCTCAAATTTGACCAATCCAGCAGATTCAGGTTTTAGAGCTCAACTCTTACTCCCTGGGTAATGGCTAAAAGCAACTTAACTGTACCTTGTTTCATACTTGCTATATCTTAAAAAAAAAGAAAATGTAAGCTCTGCATTTGTATGAGAAAACTATGGCTTTGAGAGATTACACAATGTATTTTAAACCATAAAGTTATAATCAATAATAGAGCTAATATTACAGAATTCACAATCCATTAAATGGTACCTTTTAGTCTAGACCAGTCATTCTCAAAGTGTGGTCCTTGACCAGTAGCATCACCTGGGAACTTGTTAGAAATGCAAATTATTGAGTCCCATAGCACATCTACACAATAATAATCTCTACTATTTTAACAATCCAGGTGAATTATATAAACCAGTTTAACCATTCTTTGCCTCAGTTGCTCCACTTGTAATTGGAATTAATGTATTCTATGCCCAAAAGTCACTTTTCTATATCTAAGTATAAAATTTTCCCATACCAAGACAATTTAATGTGCCATTGTTGTCCAGGCATTGCTTTTTCACTCCCCCCCCCCAAAGAATCCACTACTCATTAGTCCAAGTTGAAGAAAAATCAAAATTACACCTTCTTATAGTAGTTTGATTCCTTGCTCCCACCTGGATCAGTGATAATGTTGATGCTATTCTTCTAGAATACGACTGCAAGTGAAAGCAGGAGCAAGGAGTCAAGCTTCCCTGTTGTAACATATTTGGAAACCAGATATTAAAATTATTTAAAAATAATGTGAACATCTTTTTACATGAAAAATATAACAAATGAGATAGCTGTTACAGTTGCAATAACAAAAGTGGAATTTTTAAAACAGTAATTCCTCAGTTTGACAAATCCCTAATATTGTATCCATCTGGCAAATTGAATTATCAAATATTTTCATCAAGCTTAGCTACAAATGTTACTTTTCTACTTTCTTCCTGTTGGGTAAACCAAAGCTCTAAAAACTTTTGCCAAGTTAACATAAATTTAAAAATCATTACTACAATTGAACAAATATCTGATGCAATATAAGTTTGTAATTCCATTCTTGTTTAAATGTTTATGACTTTAAAAGTTAGTTTTTTTGCCATTTAGTGGACATAGGAATTAATACAATAATACTTATAGGTATGTCTTAAACCTTCTAAAGGAAAGAACTGACATTTAGACTTCTAGCATTGACAATGAATATATTAAGGAAACAATGATTACAGTATCCAATAAGCCAGCTCATGTTAAATAAGATTCCACCCTTCTCACAGAGTTACATTGTATGTTTCATATTTTAACTTCCTATTTTTATAATCAAATAACATTTTAAGGACATTTTCCAGAACAGTGTTTTTCAAACTATCTTGAAAATGATCTATACTGAAAAATGTTTTACAATATGATTCAATATACAATAAATAAATGATTTCATACACATTCTTTCTACATGTAATATAATTCAACATATTTTGCATTCTATTCCATCCCATCCTATCCCATTTCATTTTTTTTTTTTTAAGATTATGGCTGCATGTATTTCTTGATCAAATATTGGGTTCTGCAGTTTGAAAAATACTCTTCTAGACTATCATATGATCAGCTAACATCCTAAGTGTATACGCACTTCCTTTAATTTCTTTTTCCAAAAAGATTTTTATATTTTTCTCAAATTCAAAATACACACCTCAGCAGGTCTTTACGCTGAGCTCCAGGTGACTGTCTGGGTAACTTAGGTGATGACTCTTCCAACAAACAATCAGTAATTGCCACATTATTAGAGTTGGATAATGCATGTTTTTTTGCTTTTTGGAAATCTACAGATTTAAATTCCAATGTTAGCTTAAAAGAAATATAGGTGAAAATTTTCTAATAACATGCATTTAAACATTTTTATTCAAAATTACAAACTGTTACCTGAATTGTAGATAATACTTCTACATTCCAAACACTCCCAATTTTGTTCCCATGATCGTAGTGAGGAACAGGCTAAATGTGTTCCACTAGAACCACAACACTGACAGCGTTTTATTTCCCATTTGCTGAGGACATAAAGAAAAGCAGATGCATATGTTTTGATATTATCTTAATCTAGTTCCAACCACCAGCAGGTCTGCCCTCTGCCATACAAATACTAACCCTTTTATGAAAGAGGGAAAAACAGATTATCTTGCTTTGATACTATATTACTTTTTTCTAAAATATATTTTAAAATTTCATTTATTATGTTTGTAATCACCTTCTCTAAATATCCCCCTAACTTAAAACCCTAAGCTAGTATGAACATATATACATACAGGCACATGCACAAAGAATAGAAACATTAGAAAGGCTGTATAACTGAGGAAAAAAAGCATTTCCTCTTATATTTGATGACTTTGCTCACAAGAAGATTACTGTATCAGTATGTCTGATAAGGAAAAAACATTCAGTACATTTCAAGGTAAATATCTCCTAAAACTTGCTCATGACTTTCTACCTGGCTTATATTCATATTCTCTCTCATCTTCTCCCTACCACTCCATGTTTCCCCACTATGCCATGTGACATGTGGCAGTTCATATTCATATTTACTTGTAGGTATGGGTGTGAACTGTGGTGTGAGGCTCCCTCCTCTTTGTATGGATAATAGTGTACAGAAACAGATATAAGCTTCTTGAGTGTGTGTAAATGTGGGTGGCAAGATGGGTAGCTAAATATACTCCCACTTCTGCTGTAGGTTTGGTCATAGCATCCCTCTCTGTGGGTTGGTGTGCAGGTGTGTATGCATGTGTCTCTCCTTCTTCCTCAAATAGGTCTGGCTCACTGATGAGAAGGAAGATGACAACTAACATGAATACATATTTCATTCAACAGGTCAACTTCTTACTCTTTATATGAAGAGCTTAATACAATTTTAGAAGGCAGAACTATTGCTACCTTCATTGTCAAGAAGAGGAAATTTAAGCATAGAGGGATAAATAACTTGCCCAATCAAGGTCACACTGGTTAAGCCTCAGTCAGATTTCCAACCCAGTTTACCTGGCTTCAGACCCATATTCTTATCTATTATACCAAGCTGCTTTTTCATCAATACTGCCTTCCTCTCACTGGGATAAGAGGGATTAAGTTTACAATGCAAGAGTTCAGTCAGCAGATATCTGTGTCCAAGGAGAAAAAGCAATATGTGATAACAATCTCAAAAAGATGCTGCTAAAAAGAAAAAGGATTGTGCTTTATAGCTACATGCAGAAAATGACATGCAGAAAACATATTGTACCAAGCACAATGAAGGAAATCTGTAGCCTTGAGTGTGGAATCAGGAGTAGGAAGAATTGCTTAGGGTAAACTTTCCAATGTTGGTCAGACCTCAGCTAATTCTTCACAAATAAATAGTAGCTGATCCAGCCAAATCACTTTCCATGAGAAATAAGGCTCCTAATATTCTACTCTACACTCTAAGTTGACTATGTTAAGGAAGACTATGTAACAGGAATAATAATGTACTAAAATTTCCTACAAAAATTTCAATAAAATTCGATTTGTTGACGTTTATCCTCATCTTAAATAAAGAGACTCTTGATCTCTAGTGAAATACACAAGACACAAAATGATTGCTAAAAATAAAAGCAGCTATGTATTGACATTACAAAAGAGTAATCAATAAATTTCAAATGCCAAACCCATTTTATAATGACCCCAAAGAAACAGATTAATCTATCTAAATTACCCTCTAGAGTACTACTGTTCAACAGAAGCACAATGTAACCCAAGTATATAATTTAAAATTTTCTAGTAGCCTCATTTAAAAATGTACTACAAAATAGGTAAAATTACTTCAAATGTTTTATTTGCAAAATACTATCATTTTCTTTAACATATTAATCAATACAAACTTAAAGATAATTTTAAGTTTTTCTGTTCATATGATTATAGGTTGATTTGTGCCAACCCCCTAAAATTCGTATGTTCAGGTAAGTTTTAACCCCTACTACCTCAGAATATGATTATATTTGAAGAAAAGGGCTATAAAGAGGTAATCAGAGTAAAATGTAGTCTGTAGTTAGGTCCTAAAACAATGACAAATGCCATCATAAAAAAATGATTAGGACACAGCCAACAGAGAGATAACCATGAGAGGACACAGCTAGAAGAAAGTCATTTGTAAGCCATGGCCTCTGAAGAAGCCCAAACCTGTAATCACCTTGATCTTGTACTTCTAACTTTCAAAATTTTGAGAAAACAAATATCTGTTGTTTAAGTCACCCTGTCAGTCTGTGGTCTTTTGTTATGGCAGTCCTAGTAAACTAAATCTTTAGAGTGTATTTTAAACTTAAAGCATCCTCTCAATTTAGAACAGCAATATTTCAAAGGCTCAATAATAGCCACATATGGCTAATATCTACTGTATGGAATGTTGTTTATCTAGGAAGAGGACCTTCATGAAAATATACCAGAGAAACAGGTTAGCTGTACTAAAAAAATTCCTCCATACGCAGATGTAAACATACTTTATCTCAAGTTAAAACATCAAACTCCCTAAAAGAGCAAAACTGTTTCACTAGCTTTCTCAGCTAAAGGTTTAAAGGAACCACTAAGCACAATTCAATTTCCAGAAATACCTATCGGGTGCATTATAGTCTCGCCCTTCTTTGCAACGACATCTTCGAACATCACAGTGCTCATAGTGCTGCAGAAGGTCTTGATAAGCATTTTCCTCTAATTCCCAAGATGCATCCCTATAAATGAAGCAAGATATAAAATATACTTTGACCTAAATGTTATATAAAAGGATTGGTAATAAATCTAAAAACCTTTCTCATACTTAATAACAAGGATAAAAACCTGTTGTTTTTAGGATATCCTTTTTTCAGTATATAAATCCATCATGTCATTTAACCTATAATTAATCCCACAGTAAATTTTCAAACACTTAAGTGAAAAATTAAGCAGAAATTTTCTAAAACTTACATTTTTTCTAATATTTCACTTCCAAATTTTAGTTTCAGGTTTACTATAATTACTTCTGGATTCATCTTTAAGCATTAAGAAAATTCTTCTCACTCATTTTAAAACCATTTTGATTCTCTTAGATAATTTATAAATACTGTTTCGAAGATGATTTGTGTATAAATTGATCAATCGGACAGTTGGAATACTTACTAAAATGAGACTAAAAATTAGTAAATGACACATTTATGTCAAAGTCTCTTATAAGAAATAGCAATCTGAGGAGAAGTAAGCTTTATATCTTGCCATTGGAAATGGCTATCTGTCCATGATCACTTAGTCAAACATAAATGATTATATCTAATATTATTAAATCCTAAAGTTAAAACATTTAGAATAGCTTTTTTTTTTGGTCAAAAGACTAACTATTACTTACTTTTCAGGAATGTGAATTCCCATTCTTAACATCTCTTCCTGAAAGATGTCAGTATTACTGCATATTGTACACCTGAAGAAAAACACTCCTGCATTTATTGCTTGAACCTATAGTGGAAAATGGAAAATCTATTTTTAACAATTTAAGCCTGTTACCAGTTTATGAATTACATAATAGAATATGTGCTGTTTTTCATTTTATATGTTATGAAAACATTTTCTATAACTAGTGGTTCTCAAAACTTATAAACTAAGCTATCCCATGGCTAAAATTTGGAGAGTCCCCGATTCCCAGGTCTAACGAATAGATGGTTCAGCTTTATATTCATCACCAATATTTTTCTCAATTTTTGTAGCCTAATACATTTTCAATTCCTAAATACTGTGTTGTCGTCCACACTGTGGGAAAACCAGTGAAAATCTTTAGCTACTTCATCCAGAAAGAATGTTTAATTACATGTTATTCATAAATCATTACTGATTCTGTTTTTCACTTATACCTCTTGAATTTTCTTCCCCAAATGGGGAAAGTATAAAACCTGTTACCAAATGCTATAGCAAACACAAATAAAGAAGTCACATGGTATATTCAGAAGGAAACAGGAAGCTATAAGCCTACTAGGAAGAGTAGTCAGTCCCTAATAAAAAACCAGTCACACACATTCAATAAAAACAAAAATGTTAACTCATACTTTATAGATGAAAATACTATGTTGTGAATCAAAAATAGAGACATAAAATGACTAAACTTCAAGGAGTTTTAGCAAGTACACAATACAGGTATACAACCATAATATTGTGTACAAGTGCTGATTTCTTAAAAACTTCATGGACAGAAAAATGAAAAAGTACCTAGTCTACAATGACAAAAGTATTACAGGGATAGTGAGGCCACAGCTGTTTTGAAGAATAGAGGTTTACTAGGAAAATAGGATAATAGATAGTCCAAGGATAGGGAATGGCATATATCAAGCCTCTGTGAAAAGACAGAGAACAAGTGATTAGGAAACTACAATTAATAATATATTTAGGGATTACATTCTGGTGAAGCTGAACTAAGTAATGAAACCAGATGGGTAAATATAAACCAGAAGCAGAACAGTTAGTGTGAAGGAAAAAAGTAAGAGGAGCTCAGGTTCAGAGAACTAATAAATGGTACACTCAACATTGAACACATGAGAGGGAAGCAACAAGTTACCAAAATCTATGAACCTAAAGGAGCTTTAAGCAATTGCAGATACATCCTGAGATCTTACTAAATATAAGATATTTTATAAGAAAGTATTTGGAAGGGAGGGAAAAAAAATTCGATGACAGAGATATCCAAACTAATCAAGAATAGTGACAATTCCTAGCTACTAGAAGGCTATATATATAAGGCCGGGGGTGGGGGTGGTGGTGGGGTGGGAAGAGTGTGAGTTCTTACCAATTCCTTTGATTCTAACCTTTAATCTCTTCTCACAAAATTCCTACATATAGCACTTGTTAGTGGTTTCAAATAATGATATTTGTTTAACAACATACAGCTATCTAGGCTATATTTCATTTGAGATTCTGGCACCAAAACGAAAAAGCCACTGGAGGTCTTTTAGAGAAAGTGACTCTAGAATTAGTCCTTAGTATGCGCTAATCAAGTAACAATGGCTTATTGATATTTATATCACAGACAAGTGTCTGTGAGGCTGTGATTATAAATTAATTTGCATAAAATAGCTCTACTTTTTTGTTAGGAATAGTATTTCTACTTTTCAATGACAATTAAAACTCAGTATTTTCAGTTTCACAAGACCCCTACAAATACCAGGTCAAGTCGTAGACCCTCTCTCTGCTTCATTAACACATAAGTGAGGCAAATCTTATTTGTTTTGAATAATAACAGAAAATTAACAAGACACATTTGTTGGCAATTACATTTATTCAAATATAAACTGTTAAATTAGGAAAAATTACCTTTTAAAAATTCTCACATGTGAACCTCTTCCTCAATAGCTAAGGATAATACTTTATGATGTTGTTTATTAACTGCAGTCCCTGGGATGCTTTTATGCACACTTTTTGCAACAATTACCAGAATTTCTAATATTTCCCCAATAAAATAGGCTCTGATGCAACTTTTTTTTTTTGGGGGGGGGGCTCAACCACTGAGCACATCCCCAACCCTATTTTGTATTTTATTTAGAGACAGGATTCTCACTGAATTGCTTAGTGCCTCATGGTTGCTGAGGCTGGCTTTGAACTTGAAATCCTCCTGCCTCAGCCACCTGAGCCGCTGGGATTACAGGCATGTACCACTGTACCTGGCTCTTATTTTCCTTGAATGATCTTAAGTATAAAAGTTCAAGGACCATACAAAAAAAGTAAAATGTATGAAATAGAAAATAGCCATCCAAGATCTACTAAAGTCCTTTGACTATGTTAGGACTTTTAAGATTTCACTGAAATATAAATAAATTTATATATCCTAATTTTAAGGAAAAAAAAAAAAGTTAAACCAGACCTAGCTGGGTGGGGTGGTGCATACCTATCTTAGCTACTCGGGAGGCAAACTGCCTAGCATGTGCTAGGTCCTAGTTTCAACCCCAAGTACTACCAAAAAAAAAAAAAAAAAAAAAAAAAGGATTAAACTTAAATAAATCCTTTGTTATTTGGCATTGCATTATGTCTAACAGAACTTTCACATGTATACTACATATTTAATATTATTAATAGTTGGGATCTATTAATATTAATAAAATATTAATGAGTTTTCCTAAACAAAGAAATAGTAAATTATGTTTAATGTTGTATGTGTGTGGGTGTTTGCAGTGCTGGACAAGGAACCTTGTGCAAGTGCTGTACCACTAAGCTACATCCCTAGCTCCAATGTCCAGTGTTTTATGATACTGTTTATTTGAAAAATAGTCAATGTGTTTGATGTACAAACTGACTTTCAAAGAACCAATATTTTCAATTCACCAACAGTAATCACTTTCCTGTCAAGGAGTTATGATAAAGAGTTTATTATAGTTAAAAAAAAATTAAGTCCTCAGTATTACTTACTAGTAGCCAATTCCTGGTTTTCTAGCTTGAACATTTAAATGGAACTTAGGAATTAAAATTTGTGTTTTATTCATTGTGAAATACAAACTCCTTAGATAAAAACAAAATTTTATAAGCAAAAATATATTAAAAGGTGGCATCTAAAGTATTTATTAAATGCTCACTGTACCCATAAATAGGAAAAATTTCATATGTATAATATGCTAGAAATTGAATGCTTTAGTTACTTTAAGAAGTACCAAGTAGGGATGGTTATGTGGCTCAGCAGTAGAAGTGTACTTGCCCAACATCCACAAAGCACTGAGTTCAATCCCAAACATCTACACGTTCCAATTCTAATTTAAAATTAAAATCAGCAAACAATAAAATTTTATATCATTCAGAGAAAGCTTATAAAACATATCTTACCTGTAAACAGTCTCTGTGAAACCAAGCATTCTTACAACATGGACTTCGTAGTATGTTATAAGTAGGAACAGGCTCAATATATTCCAAACAAATGGTGCATGGTAAGGAATCTCTGTAATTATTGGATGCCATTATTTGAACAGGTCGATGTTTCCAACAAAATGACCTAAAATGTAAATATTTAAGAATAATATCTCATGAATTTTAAGACCCAACAATTTAAGAGAAAATTTGCTTGCATCTCTCTCATATATAATCTGCAACAGACTAGAGCCTTTCAGTATAAAATTTGTCTCTATGACCTTTCAAAACAAAAATTTTTGGTGGTGAGATCTCATACAAAATTTCAGTAAAACTAATGTTGTACTGAGAATTCTATGTAATATTACATATAAATAACGCATACTTTTGTCTCAACAAATAAGTATACATACTGTTAAACCCAATACTGAATACAATTAAAGGAGGCAGGAACTTAGACTTAAAATATTTTAATCATATCATATGAATTATGTAAATAATAATAACCTATTACTAATCTACTTTATTTCCACTTGTATTTTCTAAACTGTTGTTTTCTTAGATAGTAACAGCCATTACATAGGTCAAAATATGAAGACTTAAAAAGAAATACCTAATTCCAAAATTTATAAAATATTAACGTTTGAAGTTATTTAGGAAGCAAATATTTTCAGGGGCATCCCAGGGCACAATATTTATTTTTTTGGACTCAACAAAATTTATATGCCTTCAATTTACTACTACTACTTTTTAAAAGAATTATCTTCTACACCACCTTTATTCCGTTTATTTACTTTTATGTGGTGCTGAGAATCAAACCCAGGGCCTCACATGTGCTAGGCAAGCACTTTACCACTGAGCTATAGTCCCAGCCCTTCAATTTACTTCTTGAGAAATATATATGGCCCTGTGAAAGAAAGTTGGACTACTAATTCTAAACACTGACATCAAAATCTAGAAAAATGTAAGGTAGAAATTTTTACTGAATATAAATAAATCTGAAGTTCAATATTATTTCCTATAGTTGAAAGTTGCAGGTGACTATTAATCATCAGGCCCATTCTAAACACTGCTATTTTCAAGACTTAGCAGACAAAAATAATGCCATAAGAGGGTGATATAGCTTATAAATATCTTTCATACACACCCAAACATATACAGCATGTACATATAAACTCAGTATGTACAGTATGTACATGTAATTACAAAGTAATTTTAAGGGAATTATATTGTGATATTCATTTTCAACTATTCTTTAACATTCACATTTCATGTTGAACAGTTAAGTAACTCACGCAAAGTTGCCAGTAAACTGGAAAATACATTCTCTCTGAAGTCCACATGGGAAATGATAACTTCTTTTACATCGAGGTGCAACACATCCAATTGAAGCACCATTTTTCTTACAAACAGAGCATTTCTAGAAGAAAACATGAAAACAGAGCCACAATATAAAAAAAAAAAAATTTGAGTACTATAATATGATCAAGGTATTAGTGAATATTTCCTATGGGGAGATTGAAAATTATTTTCATCATAATGGTTGTAATGATAGTATATTTAAAAAATTTTTCTGAAATAATCAAAGATATCAAAGACTCACTGCTATAAGGAAGAAGTCCCCTTTCCTTCCCACTTACTAAAACATTTTAAACTTACTGGTATTTGCCACCAAGCCTGGCTTAAAGTCATAAATTTCTAGTTCAGAAATTGATAGAAAAGACTTTGCAAGTATTGACAATTTTTATGGTATATAGTGTAATGAGTTAAATATTATAAACATAATAGGTACACATGAAAGTTGCAATAAAATCTTAATGGAAATTATAAAAATTTAAAAATTCCAAGAATAGGAAAATAATAATAAAGTTGAATTTGTAAAATACTAGCTAAAATTACTCTGTCCTAACCAAAATGAAGAAGCATTAGATACCTCTAGTGGGATGAACAGTGTTCTCCAAAAGGATGTTTAAGCTCCTATAATTTCAATCTTCTCATTCATTCTCTATCATTACTTCTACTCAGACCATAGGGAGACCTACAGTCCCTTTCCTTGCATTTAGCAAGGTAGCAATCATATAGAAGATTCACAAATAATTTAATGGACAAGGGGTTAAAATTTAGAAAGCCTATCTTGGAGAATAGAAGGGGACACTCACTGAATATAAACATACAATGTCATATCAGGGTCACAAGAGTTATGGAGATCATAAATTATTTCATAGTTGTATAAATTTTAACCTCCACTCATTTCAACCTCTGCAATTGAGCTATAAGAAATAAAAAAAAATGGTTGTCGTGATTCAGAATTAAATGTTTGTAGATCAGCAGGGATAGAACTATGGTCATATGCTGATTTAAGAGTGAGTAAAATAATGGGTAGGTTGAATAAGAAAGAGAAATCAGTATTGTCATATGAATTATTCAGGGTCAGTTAAATTCTCATTTGCAAAAATACCAATTGTTTATTAAAACTTACTATATTCAACAAAAATATACACTGAAACAAAATTAAAGTCGTTAAGTTTTTTTTTCCCTCTCTCCCTTTATATCCTTTTAGTGGTACTGGTGACTGAATCCAAGATGTCCAACTGAATGACATCCCTAAGTTAAGACTGACCTACTTGCAATCCTCCTCTCTCAGCTTCCAGAGTACCTTGAATTAGAAGGGTGTGCCACCATGCCCAGATTAAAAAGTCATAAATTTCTAGTGTAATGACTAAAATAATTTACTTACCAGTTTAGATGCTCTATTCACTTCCTTCCTGATGTCTTCTATTAGAAAACCATAAACTCCCTCTTCTTCTTTACCTCTCTGCCAAATTCCACTTGACATCAACTATGAACATATTCAATGAGAAAATAAATTCCAAAAAACTAATTTGGATTAAAATCTATAATTTATTCTAATAAAAATGGACATAAATGACTCAAATTTCAAATATATACTTAAAATAACTATTTTTCCTGGCCAAAGTAAGAAGTTATTCACATCCTTTGATTTGGAAGACACTATATTAATAGTTCATATACCCAAACTGAACTCTAAAAGTATTTCAGGAACAACAACAACAAAAAAGATGGTAGGAAGGGAATGTATGAATATAGGTGAATGGGAAGGAAAGTGTGGGGGGGGGGCATCTAAAATTTAGTTTTAGAAAAAAGGAGTGGTAAATACAAAATACTGTAAATGAAATAATACATTGAAATCCATGGAGCCAATACAGATTATCAGTGCTATTTCAGGCTAACTTTAAATCTACTGGAATTCTGAATCATAAAAGGCATAGTTGTAGGGAAACCTATTGAATCAATCATTGATAACAAATGTTTCTCTTTTTAAAAATCTCATTTTAACTTCACAGTTTAAATATGTTAAGGAAGCATGAATCAAAAAAAAAAAAGCATGGACTGGAAATATGAAATCCTGGCCTACAAACCAGGCTCTGTGCCTAACCTTCTGGAACCTCTAGGCAAGGAATTTAAAGTTGCTACCTTAAACATGTCTCTAAGTGTCTTTTGGTTCTAACATTCTATTTCCACTTGTAACATTACAATATTTCCCTGTTCATAATGAAACAGAATCTTAAAAGGGTTAAACTTGGGGTCAATACTTCTTTTGAAGTATTATATTCATTTATAAGACAGACTCTAAGATAAATTTTGATATGATCAACTTAATTAAATAATTAAAAATGCTTCAGCAGAGCAAGTTTATAATTAGAAGTTTTCATCAATATAATGTTCTAAAAATGTAAGTTTGTTTTCATTAATATAGTGTTCTGAAAAAAAAGTGATACATATTAAGATCTAGATATGAGCATATTTAGAATGCCAACTTCATGTTCTCTGAAGACACCGTATAAGGTGATTAGACCAGTGTTCAAGTATATTTAACCGACAGAGTACCTGAGACAGAAAAAAACCTTAGTATTTAGAGGAGCACATAAGAATACTTTAGATGGTTTTCCAAAGAAGCAGTTAAAGAATTTAGCCCAGATGGCGGTGTGTTTAAAAATATGTCCATAAATAACTATTAATACTCCTTCCTTCAAGAGATGGAGCTTAATTCCTGTTCCTATGAGTATAGGGTATGACTTAATAATCACTTCTAACAAATACAATAAAGCAAAAGGGATAGAGACAGGTGATTGTGAAGACTAGGTAATATGACTGCATCTGGTTTGAGTCTCTCATCCCTTGCTTTGGGGAGGAACCAAATAACATACTGTGAATAGCCCTACTGAGACGCATAGGATGGTAAGGAGTTCGGGCCTCTTGTCAACAGCTAGGAGGAACTGTGGTCACAGGCACGTGAGCCACTGTAGGTAGATTCTCTAGCCTAGTAAAATCTTCAGATGTAACTTGGCTGACACGATGATAAGTATCTCATGAGAGACTGTGAGTCAGAACTATCCAACTCGGCAGATATCAGATTCCTGACCCTCAGAAACTGTGATAATAAATGTTGGGGGAAAAATGTTGGTTTAATCTGCTAAATTTCAGAATAATTTGTTAAATGATGATAGATAACTTACCTATTTATCAAATTCTAAGATATGTACAAATACCACCTTGGCATGCTAAGATATTAATGGCACCACTACCTTAAGGAAGAGATTCAGTGTGATGAGAAGTTGGCAGAGAGAAGAGGAAACAGATCAGTTTTACTTTCTTTTGAGTGATCTATTATACATTAACCTGTTTCCTTTTCCACTTATGTTATACCTTTAGCCAGAACTTTTCCTTCTGGAGTCTGTGAAATAAAATACTTTCCCTCTATTCCCTGAACCCTCTTTTGAGACTTGTCACTAGTAAGTAAGGAAATAAGTGATAAAAAGAACCCTTCCTTTACAGACCTAATCATTTTTTCCTTTTTTTCCCCTCCCAGTTAGACAAACAGGTAATGATAGATCTTTATATATACAACGTAATTTCAGAGCCGTAGAATTTGATATATTAAAAAGTACCATCTTAACACATAGAAACAATTTGTCTAGTTCTCAGAAATCAGTGTCAGAATCTAATTCTCACCAAATTTATAGAATTTAATTATAAATTGTACTCACCAAACAATAGTAATGTACAGTGAGATTCCACTTCTCATTTGTTTTCTTTTCTCCATATTTATTAGGACAGTCATCATTTTTTCGACAGAAAACACAAGCTAATAATAAAAAAAGTAAACAGACAAAATATATTTTAAAATTTCAAAATGATTCATGGAATTGGTGTTTCTCTCAGTTGATGTGTTAAATTCTTTTTATTTTAAATATTTATTTATTTTTGTTGTTGTTGCTGGACATAATACCTTTTTATTTTTATGTGGTGCTAAGGATCGAACCCAGGGCCTCGCACATGCTAGGTGAGTGCTCTACTGCTGAGCCACAAACCCAGCCCCTCCAATACCTACTGAACCTTGTTCCAAAATATATGTGATTTATGTGTTTTGAACTATATGGCAGCTCCCTGAGGGATGGGCTCAGATACTTATTTTTGTTTTTGCCTACCTCAGAACTTTTATAAGGTTAAAACAAAAATGCTAGCTGCAATAGCCAAGGACAGAAGATAATAGCTCTAAAGTAACTGACAGACCAAAATGTCTAGGGGAAAAAAAAAAAAAAGAGAGAGAGAGAAAGAGACTAGAAAAAAAAAGTAAATATGGATTAAATAAGGGATTTTTAAAAATTCCTATATATACAGGTGAATGCATGTGCATACCAATGGAGGTAATATAATTTCAAAAAAACATCAGAAACCCTAAACTTTTACCCTGGTTGATCTTTAGGTTCACACAAGCCTATATGAAAAAATGCAAGTTCTCAAATTGTAACCTAATTAATTTTATACCTTTAAGAACTAGAAAAAGAGGAGTAACTAAATCCAAAACTAGCGAAAGCAAGAAAGAAAAAGGATTAAAACAGATATAAAAAAAATAGGGAACAGAAAAACAATAGAATCAATAAATATAAAAGCTAGTTCTTTGAAAAGATCAACAAACTCCATAATTTTTAGCTAGACTGACAGAGAAAAGAGAAGAGTAAAAATTTACAACAAAACCAGTGATCAAATCAGTATAGAATAGAGATAGTAAATCAGTACAAAAGAATCCAGAAATAAACTCTTAACATTTATGAACAATTTATTTGTGATAAGGTTATCAAAGTTTAATGGGGAAAGAAATTTCTTCAGTAAATGGTGCTAAAACAATTGCACAGCCACATGTAAAATAATAAAGTTGAACCCCCACCTTATGCCATATCTAAAAATTGATTTCACTATAGACCAAGGACCTAAACATAAGGGCCCAAAATATAAAACTCTTAGAAAAGATAGGGGTAAATTTTCATGACCTTGGATTTGGCAATAGTTCCTTATAATTCACATGACATGAAAAGCAGAAGTAACAAAAGCCTAGATAAATTAGACTTCATCAAAATTTAAATTTCTGTGCTCTTATCAAGAGAGTGAAAAATCACTCTATAAAATGGGAGAACATATTTGGGAAACATTTGTTAAGGGAGTATCTAGAATGTGTAAGAAAACTCTTACAACCCAATAACAAAAACACAAACAACCCAATTTAAAAATGGGCAAAGGATCTTACCCCTATTTCTCCAAAGAAGATACACAAATAATCATTAAACACATTAAACATGCTTTATATCACTAGGCAGTCAACAGACAAAACCACAATAAAATAACACCTAACACACATAAAGAAAGCTAAAATCAAAATGTCAGAAAGGTACCACACGACACAGCAATTCCATTCCTGGGTATACAAGCCAAGAACTGAACACAGATGTTCAAGTGAATACTTGTGCACAGCAGTACTTTTCACAATAGCCAAAGTAGAAACAAACCTTAACTATAGTATTTCCATACAATAGAATATTATTTTGCAATTAAAAGCAAAGAGGTTCTGATATATGTAACATCACAGATAAGCTAATAAATGACATTAAGCAAAAGAAATCATGCATAAAAAGACATTATATGATTTCATCTACATAATGGGTTACATTATACAGAATAGGTAAATCTAGAGAAAAAGCAGATTAGTGTTGCAGTCATGGAAAATGAGAAGTGACTACCTAATGAGTAGTCTCCTTTGTAGGTGATCTAGATCATGGTGATGGTTTCACAGCCTTGTGAACAAACTAAAATGTACCCTTTGGCTGGGTGTGGTAGTGCACAGCTTGTAAACCCAGCGGCTTGGGAAGCTGAGGCAGGAGGATCTTGGGTTCAAAGCAAGCCTCAGCAACTTAGTGAGGCCGGAAGAAACTCAGTGAGACACTATCTCTAAATAAAATACAAAAAAAAAGGGCTGGGGATGTGGCTCAGTGCTTGACTGCCCCTTGGTTCAATCCCCATTACCCAAAATAAAATAAAATGTACCCTTCAAAATAGTTCAAATAATGTACACACACACACACACACAAAGAAAACTTGGGAAGTCGGAGAGATCTAAATTAAGACTTGGCTTCACACTCCCTGCTCCACCCCTGCCCCGCCACCATTATATATACTTATGGTATACAACATGATGTTTCAAAATATATATATTGTGGAATGGCTAATCATCATATACATTAGAGTTAACATACTTACTTACCATCTTATTTGTAGTGAGAATCCTTGAACTCTATTTTCTTATTAACATTTGTGAGGTACTAGGTTCAATACCCAGCACCAGAGTGGGGGGAGGAAGGTCAAATTAACCTAACTGAAATTTTGAATCATTTGACCAACATCTTTCCAATTGCTACCTTACCCACTAACCACTGCCCCTGATAACTAACTTTCTACTCTGCTGTGTTGAGATCTATTTTTTCATATTCCATATCCAAGTGAAATCATGCAAAATATTGTCTTTCTGTGCCTGGCACATTTCACTATAGTACTTTATGACTCCATTTACTCATCTTAAAAATGAGGAAAACAGTCAGGTGTGGTGGTGCATGCCTATAACTCCTGCATCTTGGGAGGCTGAAGCAGGAGGATCGTGAGTTCAGCAACTTAGGCCCTAAGCAACTCAAGGAGATCCTGTCTTTAAATAAAAAATATAAACTAGGGCTGGGGATGTGGCTCAGTGGTTAAGTGCCTCTACATCCCATCAAAAAAGAACAACAATAGTATTTATCTCAAACTGTGTGTGTCCTTAATGAGGATAAAAAGGAACAATGCACATAAATATAATTAAAAGGGCGTGGCACAAAGAAATGAATAAAGTAATAAACTTTTATTGTGTTAAACCATTAAGACTTCAGAGCTTACCTACTACAGCAGTTAGTATTATTTACCTTGATAAATAAGTGTAATCAAGAATGGATGCATTGAAAAGTACTTTATTAACAGGCTATTCATAAAATAGATCCAGCACTTGAAAGAAACAGTACCAGCCAATATTTCATAATGTGAAATATCCTTACTATATGGCCCTCTGTAATTCTAGTTTAATATATCATAACTTAGAGCCCCTCAGCATCTTTGCTCCCTTCCTCTCCATACAAAGAACCTGTTCACATTAACACCAGGCAAACTACCATTTGTTCATATAAGACACTTTACACACTAGTTAACTCTTCTATCCCTAATAGCTATACTTTTAGTTATAGTGTACAGGCTGCTATTAAGAGGAAGAGAAATACACAGAATTAGCAGAGACCATGTAGAAAGAACAGTCCTCATAAAGTAGCAGAGACCATAGAAGGGACCACAGTCCTTCTCACAAACCCTGTATTAAGGTGCATTTGCTATTGTGGATTTCCTTTGTTCCCATTTTTCTTGTCTCCTTTCTCCCAGTATGGAGGGCCTTGGATGCAGTAGGTTTCAGACATGCTTTGTTGTTGTTGTTTTGATACCAGGGACTGAATTCAGGGGCACTTAACCACTGCCACATCCCCAGGCCTTTTTTGTATTTTATTTAGAGACAGGGTCTCACTGAGTTTCTTTAGGGCCTCACTAAGTTGCTGAGGCTCACTTTGAATTAGCAATCCTCCTGCCTCAGTCTCCCTAGCTGCTGGGATTACAGGTGTGCACCACTGCACCCGGCTCAGGAAAGTATTTTTATTAGAAAATTACTTTTGCATGTATTTGTACTTGCTGGTTTTTCAATGTTTAAAATTCAGTAAAATTGTTCTGACTTTATCATATTTATAATTAAGATTATCCTCTATGATAGCAAATGATACTGGTTTCCATTATAATAACAGAATAAAGCTTCCTCCTTAAACGCATTCGTATAAGTAAAAAGTTAATCTTGGGAAAAATCAAGTAAGAAAAAGTACGGATGAATTTGCATTTGGCAAATGAATGAAGGTAGTACACAAATTATTAAAATTTCACAACTATTAGCATAATTGATAGAAGACTGGAGGCAGAAGGAAAGAAAAGAGAGTTCAGGGAAGTTTAGGAACCAATTTCCCTATTCCAAATGAGGTAGTCCACAGAAAATCTCTAAAATTGATGGTTGAGAAATTTAAGTGTAATATTTTTAGAGGGAATTTTAAAAAATCTAAAAAACTGGACGAGGGAGAAATAGTGGCAGAAGAGTATAGAGTAACAATTTAGATGCTTCATCTCTCATGGTTGTAAGCCAACAGATACTATATATAACAAATATAAAACATATACAGACTACAAATAAAATTTGGTGAAAAAATTGTTCTCTAATAGATTTGTTTGTGAAAATTAATACTCTTAATAATATACTTTAGTACATGGCCATAGAAAGTATGCATGCATCAGAAAAATCATTCCTATTAATTGGGCAGTATTCTAAAAAGATTTACTGTAAAGGAAATGTTTTAAATATAGTTACTTACCAAGCGTCTGTGAGTCACCAGGTTTATTTTCATTCATTTTACTAGGAAAAATAAGAACATACACCCAACTTAATTTTTGAAGTCTCAAATTAATCATTTAAATTAAATTTAGTTATGATTATGAATGAGTCACAATCATTTCTTACTCTAGTATAGTACTTAATTTCTTCACCTTAGCCCAAATAGGAACACTAGTTATCAGCAAGGATGACAGAGTCTGAAGACTTTTTAATTGAAGGGAATGTTTAGTTATCAAAACACTTATGATGACTATTGATACCTGGTGGAAAGAGGTCAGAACTACAGGACATTTTCCAGTACACCAAGAAGTCCTCTACAACAAATAGTCTAGATTTTCAAATAACCTAGAGCCTCTGTTATACATAAATAGCAAGTCTTTCTCCACTCCCTCCCCCGTTAGGACTAAATCAACATTTGTAGACTGTAATGTCCATATAAATTTGTTTCTGTTCAAAATTTTACCAAGAATTGTTCACTGTTTTGAAAAAGAAAATCACATCATCAGTTTGTATTTGATTAGTATATAAAACAATCCTTTTATTAAGTTTATATTTGTGGCTGTTGCATTCAAGGTATTCAATATAGAGCTGTGAGCATCTGTCTGCCTCATTACATTCTGTAGTATAGTAGTGTTCAACTGCTCAAATACTTAAAGAAATTGAACTATCTTTTATTAAGCAAATAAAACTAGTTACAATTACTGAAATACAACTTTTTCCCTAAAAGATCAAAGGCCTGAAGAAGACATCTTAATAACATTAGTTTGACTTTACCAGAGGCATATGAACAGCTTACTGAAATTTTATTATGAGATTCAAGTTTAATAAGGTATGCAAAAGTTCTTGAAATTTAAATGAAAAAGAATAAACTGTAATGCTACTAGGTAAATAAATCTCATTTTATAGTTGCAGAATCAATGCACAGAAAGATAAACATCTGTCAAAGTTTATAGAAAGTAGAAACAGACCAACCCATAACTGAGTGGCTAGAGGATAATGTCCTACTACTATGCATGAAAATAAACTGATATCATTCTCTTACAATTTAGACTTCGGATTTCATACTGACTATAAGAACTGTTCTGAATTTAAATATGAATTTCTTATACAATGCTTTTGTGCTTTCATAAACAGTTATAGTCCAACTCTTCAAATCATACTGATCCCAAGACTAATATTTTGTTTTTCCTTTTAAAAATTCAACTTCTATGTTACCAAGATTGCTATTTCTTAAGAAAATCCACAATTATTAAAGAAGGGTTAAAGAAGTAATCCTTTGTCTCCTGGATGGATATATATATAAATATATATATATATATATATATATATATAGACATACATACATACACACACACACACACATACATACACATTTATATTTTGATATGCACTAATGATTTTCTATAGAAGATGGTACTTCTGGTGTTTGTACATGCTCATACAATGACTACAGACTGCCCTAACTGGTCAAGTTATTGAGGATCACAATCTACTACTTGGCAATGAAAAGATGCATCAGATGAATTTCACAGCCATTATGCTGAGCAAATGAAACTACACACTATTTAAATACATTTGATTTCATTCATATAAAGTTCTAAGACAGGCAAAGCAATGCCATTATGAAAAAAATTTTCTGAAATATTTTTTGTTAGGAAACCCTAGCAACTTTGATGCAGAGAAGAAATCTTGCTTTCCAACAGATGTACAGAATTTTAGATCAGGGCTTTTGGAACACATCATTTTATATATTTCGAGGAGACAAGACTCTGAGTCCACTCTGTAGTCCACAGCTGATGCTGACTCCTTTAAACACAGCCCTGGCTTGCTCTGAGCCTATCAAAACACTGCTTCATTTATATGTTTTTTTAAAAAAAATTTTTTTAGTTGTAGATGGGTGTAATACCTTTATTTTATTTATTTATTTTTATATGGCGCTGCATTTACATATTCTTTTTATTTTTATTTTTTTAGTTGCAAATGGGAGCAACATCTTTAATTATTTATTTGTTTGTTTATTTAATGTAGTGCTGAGGATTGAACCAGTGCCTCACACATACTAGGTTCTACCATTTAGCCACAACCCCAGCCCTCTGCTTCATTTATATTTCATCTAAATGTTAATGCTCCAAAACCCTGTAAGAATGCTTTTTCTCCCCCTTTTTTGTGAAAAGCCCTATGGCTCCTCTGGTCTGTAATTTCACTCCAAGAGTCAGTAAACCTAATTTTATCAACTATAGGTTTACCCATATGGTTTTAAGTTGGTTTGGCTCAGGCAAGATAATAAAGCAAATGGCAGAAAATAATTGTTGAATCCAGAGAAAGAGTATATAGGAGTTCCTTATACTATTCTTAAGATTTTCTCTAAGTTTGAAATTATAACAAAATTAAGTTACTCAAAAGTTGGATTTTCTAAAGACATTCTATAATTCATACTTTTGACCAGTTCACATGAGCCTTCTTCCCAATTCCCAGCATCTGAAATAAACAGATGACTGCAGCCTCACAACCCAAGAGTAATTTCGTGGGGTACCTGAAGTCAAATTTTCTCTCTTCCTAGAACATTTTAATGAAGTTCTGGGAAGTCACTGTCAAAAGGTATTCCATATGTCTTCCATTGCTTACCTCTACTTGGTCAGTGATATAGATTGATACTGCCTTCAGTAGGTAAAGCCTGATATCCCTTGCCTTGATTGTGAATGCACTTAGTGCTTGGTAACTTCTTCCACCAAAGTCTATGGCACAAATGACAATGTGTGATATGTCATAAACGGCATTGTGACTTCCTCCCTGCTCTATGAATCATGAATCATAACCTGTGAAGGAAGCTAGCTGCAGTTGTCACAGAGCTTTCAAAATGTTCCATTTAGGAAGAAGGCCCATTTAGGAAGAAACAGAGACGGCCTGACCCTCAACATAAGATGAGTGAGGGACATCTTAGAAGCAAACCTTTCGCCCCAATCAAGTGTTTAAATGATTGCAGCCTAACATCTGGAGATTCATTTCATGGGGCATCTGATGTCAAATTCACTCTCTTCCACCTGGTGTAATCATTTGAATAAACAAACATCAGATCTTGCCCATTCAACATTTCCTAAAGTTCTAATCCAACTGATAATAGTAAAGCTGAAATAAAGGTTATATGAGCATAAAAAAAAAAAAAAACCCACAAAAAACCCATAATGTGGTAGAGTCACATGTTTGATAAAAGAATTATTTGACTTTTTAATTTAGCATTTTAAAAATAAATATTCCTAAAGGAATGATCTGATTTAAATCATTAATTAGAAAGGTTCAACTTAATTACTTTATGTAAAGTACATAAAATATACCTAAAGCAAAAAATGTTTTTTAAAAATTTTTATTTGTTCTTTTTAGTTATACATGACAGTAGAATGTGTTTTGACATATTATACATACATGGAGTATAACTTCCCATTCTTGTGGTTGTAAATGGTGTGGAGTTACACTGATATATAAACATAGGAAAGTTATGTCTGACTCATTCTTTTGTCTTTCCTATTCCCACCCCCATTCCCTTCCCTACCCTACACCTTGTTATGCATTAGCATCCACATATCAGAGAGAACATTTGGCCTTGGTTTTCTGGGACTGGCTTATTTCACTTAGCATGATATTCTCCGTTCCATTCATTTACCAGCAAATGCCATAATTTCATTCTTCTTTATAGCTGAGTAATATTCCATTGTGTATATATACCACATTTTCTTTATCCAGTCATCTGTTAAATGCCACCTAGGTTGGTTCCATAGTTTAAATATCGTGAATTGAGCTGCTATAAACATTGATGTGGCTGCGTCACTGTAGCATGGTGATTTTAGGTCCTTTGGGTATAAACTGAGGAGTGGGATAAAGGGTCAAATGGTGGTGCTATTCCAAGTTTTCTGAGGAATCCCCATACTGCTTTCCATTGTGGTTGCACCAATTTGCAATCTCACCAGCAATGTATGAGCATACCCTTTTCCCCACACTCTTGCCAACATTTGTTACTTGTATTCTTGATAATTGCCATTCTTACTGGAGTGAGATGAAATATCAGTGTAGTTTTAATTTACATTTCTCTAATTGCTAGAGATGTTAAACATTTTTTCATATATTTGTTAACTGTATTTCTTTTCTGTGAAGTGTCTGTTCAGTTTCTTTTCCCATTTATTGACTGGGTTATTTATTTTTGGGGGGTTAAGTTTGCAAAAAATATTTATGAAAAGGTCAAAGTCAGAGGTCTTGTACTATGATCCATGACTTCCAATAGAGTTATATCAATCAAGACAAGATTATACAGGCAGATTATAATAGAACATAATTAAAAAGGCCAGAAATAGATCCAGACAATTACTTTCCAACAAAGATATCACAATAATTCAATTGTGGAATCAGAGTTTATTCAATAAATAGTACTGGAATAATTGAATATTTGGAGGAAAAATAAACACTGATTCTACATACTGAATGTAATTCAAAAATGAAACACACACACACACACACAAATTCTAAAAAAAAGAAAAAGAGAAATACCTTTATGATCCCGTGTTTGGCAATGATTCCTTATCTAAGATAGACATACTGTGAACCATAAAAATAATAAAATTGATGAACTAAATGTCAAAATTAAAATTTCCGTATCAAAAGATACTGGCATGAAAATACAAAAGCAAGACATCTGGGAAGAAAACATTTGCAAAAAATGATAATAATACAACTCAATAAAAAGACATCACAATTAAGAAATAAAATGGACAAAAGACTGAACAGACACTTAAATATTAGTATCTTCTGCTTATCAAGGAACAGTGTTAAGAGAATGAGACAAGCTTCAGACTGAAAGTATCTGCAAATCATAATCTGAAAAAGGACTTCTATATATATTTTTGGAAAAAACTGTCAAAACTCAATAATAAGGGACATTAAAAAATGGCAGAGCCAGGAGCTCTGGTTGGGAGAGGTCTATATCTCCTCAGAAACATAAAAACTTGGCAAAAACTGTCTTAATTAAAAATGTCTCAGAGAATACCAATAAGAGACAGAAATGACAGAAAGGAAACAAACAGAAATTCTGCAGCTGAAAAGTAAAATATTTGAAATGGAAAATTCAATAGCACATTTGATAAGTTTACTGAGATTATTTAGCCTGGTGAGCAAAAAGAAAAATGTACAGAACTTAAGACACGGTGAGATACTATCACAGTATGCTTACTACATATACCTAATGGAAGTCCAAGAATAGGAGAGAGAAGCAGGCAGAATATTTGAAGAAATAATTTCCCCAAACTTCCCTAGATTTTTAATGTAAGACCTCAATCTACACATTTTTAAGAAGCTCAAGGATCTCTTGTCAGGACAAACTCAAGGTGATCCACAACTAGACACAATAAAGACAAAGGGACAAAAGTAAACACAAGAGAGAATCTTGATAGTAGCAAGAGGGATATGACTGATCACACAAAAGAATCCTTAATAAGATCATTTGCTAATTTCTCATGAGAAACCAGGGGTTCCAGGAAGTAGTGGGATGAAATATGCCAAGAAATGAAAAACAAAGAAACAAAACTGAGCTATATATAAAGAATTCTATATGCAGCAAAACTGTGCTTCACAAATAGAGATCAGTTCATACACTCTTATGGGAGGCAGGTGAGTAAACAAGTATTTCATATAAACAGTGTGGTAAATTCTATACAGAGAGTGGTTGGCTTCATAGAGGAGATGACATTGTAATTTGATTGTAAAAGATAAATACATTGAGCAGGTATGATAGGAAAGCCATTCTAAGCACAGTATGTGCAAAGGTATACTGGTGTACTTGATCATAGATGTTTGAAGAATGTTAGGAATTCCTTCTGGCAATTTAGTGGATTCCACCATGTGGTTGAACTATATGAATCTTCTTGGATTGGATAATTAGATAATAATACAATGCCTTTCATCGCCTGGACATTTTCCGCCTGGGCTTGACTATTCCTCAGTAGGCAAGGTCTCATTCCAATCCTAGCTCCCCTCCTACTGACCAAGTCAGGCTCTAAGCAACCAGTTCTGTCAACATTTCCACCTATGGTCAGGGCTTAAGCAACAAAAAGATGTTCAGTCACAGCTCTAAGAGGACCAAGTCCTTTCTTTCCTAAAAAATGAGCCCCTTATAAGAGAATTTATCTGCTACTTCATTTGACCCACCCATAGCAATTAAACCGTGAAGATTCTGAATAGGAACCAGGCAAAGGAACAAGGGGAGAAAGAATCCAAGACTTAGTTCACACACATTCCTGGCTCTCCCTGTAACAGTGAACAGCCCACTTCCTCTTTGAGCTTCAAATTCCTTAGTGGCAAAATGGGGATTCTACCACTTACCTGTTAGGACTCTTATATGCAAAGTGGAAGATAGAGTTAATGGAAAGAGGAAGAGTGGAAGGAATTCAGCAAGTATCTAAGGTTTCTAACTTCAAGGTTTCCAGATCTCTTATTGTTAATCTTGGTTTTCTCAGGGGGAGAGATGGGGTAGGAATTCTCTTTATAAATTTTGGTATAGTTTGAAATGTTTTACAATGAACATGATTTATTTTGTAATCAAATATATTTGGAATGGATCTTATATATCAATAAAAAAGGTTTTTAAAAAGCTTGCATTGTGTGGAAAGTCATCTAGGAGGTAGATAAAAGTGATTGTTTCTGCAGAGGATCAGAAGATCCAGGGTCTGAGGTGGGAGGGAGACCTTTTCCTTGTGTATTCTTTTGAACTCATGATTCTCCTGTCTCAGCCTCCTGAGCCATTGAGTATACTACTGTTTCAATGAAAATTACTTCAAAAAATTTTTTTAAAAATAACTTTTAAAGAAAATAAAAGTATTTAAAGAAAAAGTGAGAAAAAAATGAAAAATTTTCTCACTTTTTTCTTTAAATATTGTTATTTAAGGACATTAACAAACAAAAGTTGATTTCATTATTAGCAGATCTGGCTACTAGAGATGATGATGGCATTAGACAGTAACTCTAAGTCATATGCTAAAATAAAAACACTGGTAAAAGGTAACTAAAGAAGTAAACATAGGGCTGGGGTTGTAGCTCAGTGGTAGAACACGTGCCTAACACATGAGGCTCTGTGTTTAATCCTCAGCACCACATAAAAATAAATAAATAAAATAAGGGTATTGTGTCCATCTGCAGCTAAAAAAAACAACAAAGAAGTAAACATAAAAGCCAAAAGTATTATATTTTTGGTGTGTAATTCCTCCTTTTTCCTATATGACTCAAAAGAAAAATAGATAAAATAATTATAAAGCAATGCTACTGGACACAATATGTATAAACTAAGGGCACCTTATATATAAACAGAATGGGCACAAAAATGCCTAATGATGTAATGTATCACAATAACAACATAAAGGGGGAAGGATGGTTCACATAGGAGCATATTCTTCATACACTATAAAAACTAAGTGGATAGTAATCAAACGAGGTTGTTATAAAATTAAGATATTAATTGTATTTTCATTAATTTGTATTATTAATTGTAACCCTCAATATAACCACTAAAAACACAACTAAAAAAATGCAGAAAAGGTAATGAGAAAGAAATTAAAATGATACTATAAAAATCAATTAAACAAAAGAAGGCAGTAATAGAGGAACTGAGAAACAAAGGGATATGAAATACAGAAAACAAATAGAAAATAGTAGAAATTTCTCCTTAATGGTAATTACTTTAATAAAAAATTTACTCTCCAACCAAAAGGTGGCAATTGACAAAATGAAAAAAAAAAAAAAGATTCATCCTTATATTCTATTAGAATCCCAGTTTAGATTCAAAGACATAAATGGTTGAAAGTTTGTTGAGAGCCACAGCCGAAGAGGCCCCAGCAAACTTCCAGCTGCTGGCTGATGATTGGCTCACAGCGGCCCCAGCAACATCTAGCTGATTGGCTCCTCTGTGGTGATGCTCCTTGGAGATGCTCATTGAGCTGTTTCCCCGCCCTTTCAGACTGCCAGCTGATGATTGGCTCACAGCAGCCCCAGCAATATCTAGCTGATTGGCTCCTTTGCGGTGATGCTCATCGGGCTGTTTCCCTGTCCTTTCAGACCACGGAGCTGCTCATTGGGGGACTTTTTTGGCTCCGCCCATGTGACCCAGCCAATCGGCATCAAGAGCAGGAGGATTGTGGGAGGTGGGGAGGCTTGTGTTTGTGTGAGAGGCTGTGGGAAGCCGGTGGTGGCAGTTGGGCTCTGAGGGTTTTTCCTCAGGAGCTCTTTTGTGTGTGTGGTTCTAAAAATAAAGTTCGTTTCTTTTGACAAGTGGCTCCTGAATTGTGCCCAGCCAGACTGCGGCAAAAGTTAAAGTATGGAAATAAGTATTCCTAATAAATAGAACCCAAATATGAAGTTAGGTGGTTCTATTGAGACAAAATAAATTATAAATCAAAGACTGTTACAAGACCCAAAGAAAGACATTAAAAATTTATTAAAAGTTCAATCCATCAAAAAGATATAATATAAACAAACCCTCACCTAAGAACTCCAAAATATATGAGGTAAAACTTGACAGAAATGGAGAAATAATTTTAGACTTAACAAACAGATACATAGAACATTCACTCCATTCAACAACAGAATACAACACATTCTTCTCAAATGCACATGAACATTCACCATGGATAGACCATATGTCAGACCACAAAAGAAATTTCAATAAGTTTTAAAAGACTGAAATCACACATAGTATTTTCTTCAACCACATGGAATGACACTGGAAATCAGTAACAGAAGGGAAACTGGAAAATTCACAAATTTGGAGATTAAATAACACAATCTTAATTAGACAAAAGGTCAAAGAAGAAATCACAAGGGAAATTAAAAACAGACAAAATGAAATAAAAACACAGTATATTCAAATTTAATGTCTGCAGCAAAAAACAAGACTGGGGGAAATTTATAACTGTATATGCCTACATTAAAAAAGAAGATCTGAGATGGGCACAGTGGCACACATCTGTAATCCCAGTGATTTGGGAGGCTGAGAAAGGATGATAGCAAGATCAAGGTCAGTCTGGGTAGCTAAGCAAAAATCTGTCTGAAAATTAAAAATAAAGGGGTTGGGGATGTGGCTCAGTGGTAAGGTGCCCCTGGGTTCAGTCTCCAGAACTAGGGGTGGGGGGGAAGACCCAAAACAATAAACCTAACTTTGTAACTGAAGGACCCAGAAAAAGAGCAAACTAAGCCCAAAGTTAGAAGGAAGGCAATAATAAGGATTAGAGTTTATATAATATAATAAAGACTAGGAAAAAAATGAAAAAAAAAGTTATTTGAATAGTTCTTCAAATGGACAAAACTTTAGCTATACTGACCAAGGTGGGGGGTGGGACTTAAATTACTAAAATCAGAACTGAAAGGGAGACATTGCTACAGACCTAACAGAAGTAAAAAGGATAATAAGGGACTACAATGAATAGCTGTAATGCTAAGTTAAATAATTAGCAAGTTAAATAAGTCAGATAAACTAACAAAACTGACTCAAAAAGAAATTTTCAACAAACCTACACCAGAGAGTAACACCAATCTTTTTCAAACCCTTCTAAAAAAAAAAAAATAGAAGAGGAAAGAATATGTCCTAACTCATTTTATAAAGTTAGTAATATCCTGATACAAAGTCAAATAAATATATAAAACTATTGACCAATGTCCCTTATGGATAAAGGTGCAAAAATCCTTAACAAAATACTAGTAAATTCAATCCTTACTAAAAAGAATTATCAATCGTGATCAACTGGGATTTATCTCAGGAATGCAAAGGCAGTTAAACATATAAAAATCAATCAGTGTAATATACTGTATCAACAGATTAAAAAAGTCAAATGTTCATCTCAATTTTCTGGTGATGCGGAAATGGCATTTGAGAAAATCCAATACTCTCTCATGATAAAAACACTCAACATTTTAGGAACAGAAGGAAACTTCCTCAGCATGATAAAGGTTATCTATGGGGAAAAACAACTAACATATTGAATGGTGAAAGACTGAAAGCTTTCCACCTAAGATCTGGAACAATATGAAGATATGAACTCTCACTGCTTCTTATTAACATACTAGAAATTCTAGCCAGAATAAGGCTTTTGAAATAAGATGCACCCAAACTGAAAGCAAGAACTAACTATTCAAAGAAGATATCTTTTTAAAAAAATATTTATTTATTTTTAGTTGTAGTTAGACACAATATCTCTAGTTCACTTGTTTATTTTTATGTGGTGCTGAGGATTGAACCCAGGGCCTCATGCGTGCTAGGCTAGCGCTCTACCGCTGAGCCACAGCCCCAGCCCCAATATGATCTTATGTATAGAAAAATTCTAAAGAATTAAAAAAAAACCCTGTTAATTGCTGATAAATACAGCAAAGTAACAGAATACAAGATCAACATACAAAAATCAGTTGTCTTTCTATATAGTAGAATGAACAATCCAGAAAGGAAATTAAAAAATTTAATTTACAACAGCATAAAAAACTACTTAGTAATAAATTTAACTAAGGAGGTACAAGTAAGACTTGTGCACTAAAAACTATAAACAGTGCTGAAAGAAATTAAAGAATCCTAAATAAATAAAAAGATTCTGTATTCATGGGTTGGAAGACTTTATATTAAGATGAAAATATTCCTCAAAGCAATCTATAGATTCAGTTTAATTCCAATCAAGTTCACAATGACCTTTTTGCAGGAATGGTATAACAAGTCCTAAAATTTATGGGGAATCGTAAAGAACCCTAAATAGACAAAACAACCCTTACCCCCCAAAGTTGAAATAGTCACACTTTCCAATTTTAAAACTTACTATAAAGCTACAGTGATAAATGGTGTTGGCATAAAGACAAGACATAAATCAGTGGAAAAGAAGAGCCTAGAAATAAACCTATACATTTATTGTCAAGTGATTTTTAATAAAGATTCCAAGACCATTCAAAAGTGAAAGACTACTCTTTTCAACAAATGGTGTGGACAACTGAAAAGCCACATAAAAAGAAATGAAGTCAGATTCCTACCTCATACCATATACAAAAAAATTAACTCAAAATGGATCAAAGATTTAAATGTAAAAACCCAAACTATAATATTATATAGAGCAAATCTCTGTGACCTTGGACTTGGCAACAGTTTCTGATATGACATTAAAAGCACAAGCAAAAAGAAAATAAATTAGATTTCATCAAAAATTAAAACTTCTGTGCATCAAAGAATACTATCAAGAGAATGAAAAGACAGTTCATAGAATGGGATAAAATATTTGGAAATCATATATCTAGTAAGAGCCTAGTATCTAGAATATCACAATTCAACAACAAAAAGATAGGTAACCCAATTTAAAAGTGAACAAAACATCTGAATAACTTCTCCAAAGAAAATATTCAAATGGTCAACAGGCACATGAAATAATGTTCATCATTACAGGCTTATGCAAATCAAAACCACAATGAGATACCACTTCATGCATACTAGGATTGCTATTTATTGGGGTGGGGGGATTGGGGAATTGAACCCAGAGGTGCTTAACCACCAAGTCACATCCCCAGGCCTTCCCCCCGACCCCAGGCCTTCCCCCCGACCCCAGGCCTTCCCCCCGACCCCAGGCCTTCCCCCCGACCCCAGGCCTTTTTAATATTTTTTATTTAGAAACAGGGTCTTGCTAAGTTGCTGAACTCAAGATCCTCCAGCCTCAGTCTCCTGAACCACTGGGATAAAATGTGTGTGCCACCGAGTCGGGCAAAGTGGAACAGGGAGCCATGGAGCAAGCCTGTAATCCCAGTGGCTCAGGAGGTTGAGGCAGGAGGATAGCCAGCTCAAAGCCATTCTCAGCAATTTAGCAAGGCCCTAAGCAACATAGTGAGACCCTGTCTCAAAATAAAAAACAAAATGGGCTGGGGATGTGGCTCAGTGGTTTAGAGATCCTGGGTTCAATCTCTGCTGTCAAAAAAAGTGTGTGTGTGTGTGTGGGAGAAATGAAAGAAAAGGAAAATAACAAGTGTTGGCAAGGATAAGGAAAAATTGGAACCCTCATACATTGCTGGTAGAAATGTAAAATTACACAGCTACTGGGGAATACAGTATGGCAGTTTGTCAACATGTTAAATATAACTGTCATTTCACTCAGCAATTCTACCAAGTATATATCTCAAAGAACTGAACAGGTATTCAAAGAAAAACTTGTACATAAATGTTCATAGCAGCACTATTTAAATCATTATTAAACAATCACCAGACTAGTGGTGGCAATGCCTGTAATCCTAGCAGCTCAGGAGGCTGAGGCAGGAGAATCATGAATTCAAAGCCAGGCTCAGCAACTTTGCGAAGCCCTAAGCAACTCAGCAAGACTCTGTTTCTAAACAAAATATTAAAAAAGGATGGAATGTGGCTCGGTGGTTAAGGCCCCTGGATCATTCCCTGGTACCAAATTATAATGTAAATACTAATACTTGTTATACTGCACTGTTTGGGGAATGACAAGGGAAAAAGTCTACATGTTCAGCACAGACACATTTTTTTCCTAAATATTTTCATTCTATGGTTGGTTGAATTTGAGTATGCAAAACCCATATGCTACTATAAGGGAATCTCAAAAACATTAAGTGGAAGCAGACATTAAAGGTCACACATTGTATAATATCATGTATAGAAAATATCCTGGCTAGGTAAATCTGTAGAGACAGAAGGCAGATTTGTGGATTCTAGGGATTGGAGGAAAGAGGAAGTAGGCACTGACTGCTTAATATGGTATATGGTGTTTTCTTTTGGGATGATGGAAGTGATTTTGAACTAGATAGAAGCAATAGTTTTACAACACTATGAATACACTAAATTATAATTTAAAATGGTTAATTTTATGTAAATTTTCCCTAAAAAAGAATCAAATGTAAACCTACTTTTTGTCAAGTGTACATATGATATGGCCAAGAAAAATGATGGTGTATTTTTCTTTGTGCACAAATGTCCATTGTAGGTTTATCTATAATGGCTAAAAACTATAAGCAACCTGAATAATCATCAATGGATGGATAAAAAAAATTGTGGTATATATGCAATGAAATATATTCACTAAAACTCAATGAACTCTTAAATAGGTGAACTTTATTGCTTATAAATGAAATTACCAGATGGATTTATTAAGGATATCTGTTTAAATTAAAAGAAAATTAAGAGTTAAATTTTATCTTGACTTATCTATCTAGTCTTCAGGAAACAAATTTCCCCTGTGTCTCTGCATATTGGCTCCCTATGCCCAGTGCTGATATTTCTTTATGATTCCAATGTCAACCAATACGTAAAAAGAACTTCCCAGCTTGGCCAAAATTCAAGAAGAAATCATGTGAGTGGTCTGGTCTACACTGTAAACATGCAGCTGGATTCAGATACCTGTTTTGCTTTGGCTAGAGCAGAGGTGTTAGTTGAGAGCATATTAATATTATATGCTCCTTAAACTAACCCCACCTACTGGTGTTTAGAATGATGACCCTAAAATATTGGGTAGCTTGGAAATCAAGTAACTGTCTTAACTGTGCAAACTGAAAAAGAGAAGCAACCTTTTCTGTCTTTTAATTTCCTAACGCTCTGAATTAAGTTCTTTTCTCATTATATTTAACATATATCATTCTAATAATTAAAAAAAAGTCACCAAGAAATCAAATATAAGAAAATACAATGTAATATTACCAAATATTTTGACACCTCAGTTTCCTCTTAATTTGGGGATAACAATAAAATGGTTGTGAGGATTAAGTGAGAAATATATATAAAGCATTTAGAATTCCACGAATATTAGTAAATATTGGTCTTGATTTTTCATTTGAAATGTCTTTTGAGATTAAGATATCAATACTTATTATTTCGTATTTGTGAGGTTTACAAACCATATATCACTAAAATCTCTAAGGAACTACACAGAATTATATTCTATCAGATAAAAAGCAAAGCTTTTTATTTTTTAACTTTTCCAGATTAACATAAAACATGATGTGCTTAATTGTTAAAATTACACAAGTATTGACTGAACATACACAATTCAGAGTATAAATACATTCAATGTTTTGTACTACACAATGCAAACATAATGATGACGAGGACAAGAACTATCATCTAATGCTATGTTTATAACCAAATTGAACTGAGGAAGAAGTACTCTACTGGGTATGGGTAAATCTTAAGTGTAAATGAAAAGTTCAGAGGCAAAGTATACATAAAAATGGTAAAAGAATAGATCTGGAGAATCATAGTAGTAAGGATGGAACATCAGCAGGTCAGAAAGAGTGTAGAAAAATATGAAGTCGATGCTTGGAAATAGAGTGGAACCAGACTATGCAGGGCTGTGTTAAAAAAAAAAAAAAAAAAGAGGGCTGGGGTTGTGGCTCAGCGGTAGAGCGCTCGCCTCACATGTGCGAGATCCTGGGTTCAATCCTCAGCACCACATAAAAATAAATACAATAAAGATATTGTGTCCAACTTACAACTAAAAAATAAATATTAAAAAAAGAAAAAGGCTGAGATTTTGAATTATACATGGTAGACAATGAAAAGTCATTAGAGATTTTTATGGAGCAACATTTGGAAGGAGAGTGCAAAGAGGTAAGAAGTATTTATTTAAAAGACAATTTTTTTCAGTTAATCTAGTTTCTGATCCTATTTCAAACATCTTATTAGTTGTGTGAGAACAAATTACTGAATCTCTTAACCTGTTTTCTTATCTGAAAACAGTAGCTACCTCATTGATATTGTAAAGATTAATGATACTTTATGTAATATGGTTTGTACAATGTTTTGCAACTCAATATAACAAGAGACATAATGGATTATTAACTATGTGCCACACACTAAAATCTTTACATGTATTTGTGGGAGACCAACCTTACACGTGACTGGGTCACACTCCCCGGGTGGGTGCTGAGGCTCTCAGTCGCAGAAATGTGGCACCCTTCTTGGGTGCGAGGGTTGGTGTCTCATGCATGGGTGTGTTTTGCTACAGCCCCATGGGTGAAGCTATGCTCACCTGTTCCTTTGTAATATAACCCCTTGCCCTGTTTAGGATAGAATCTTCCATGGAAGTGCCTTGTGTGTGTCCCCTCCTCTTACTGTGCCCTTGGGTGTGGCCTACCCAGGTGTCAAGTCAACCTGCTGACAGTGGACATCATGAAGATACTCAGCCTCCTGAAACCTGACCCCTTGCCTTCTGTGCTCTTGCTGTCTCTCTTTCTGTGGACCCTTAAGGTCAGAAAAGCCGTCACAGCGACCCCAAAGAAAAAGGTATTTATGTCTCTGTGTGGTTATTTCGTGCAGCCCAGTTAGCCCAGTTTAACTAGAGTAACCCCTGAGCCTTTTAGTCACGAAAACAGAAACCCGGCATGTATTAACTCCTTTAATTCTCACAATAATCCTACAAGGTAGTTATTATCCTCATTAAACAGCTGAAGAAACTGAAACACAGAGAGTTTTACACAGTTTGCTTAGGGGGTCATATAGCTATCACATGGTAAAAGATGGGATTCAAACCAAGGCAATCCAGTTCCAGTTCAATGCCGTTAATCAGTACAGTACCTTGCTTCTCTAAGAACAAATGTACTTTAAACTTAAAGATTAATGATAGGTTGGGAGACTTAGAATCTGGTTACATAGTTTGGCATCTGTCAATAAGAAAATATAGTACATCTTGGGAAAATCTGAAAAATGCAAATTAGTGACACATTTTATTAATGATTTTGTACCCATAATGATTGTTAAGGAAATATCACATCCTGGGAAAATGTAAATTGATGACACATTTTTCTATACCCATATGACTGCAAAGGGAATGTCACATCTCGGGGAAAATCTGGAAATTGTAAAAACCAATGATATATTCTATTAATAATTCTGCATTCATAATGACGAGAAAAATTGTAATAAAAGATGACCCAGAGAAAGCTGCATTACAACTCTCTCTCTCTCCTCTGGAGATTGCTCCAAGAAAATGATTCCTGTCTCATTCCTTGCGCCAATGCCACTCATCCTTCAGGACCCCTTGGACCCCGCTGGGGCAGGACCCGGGGAAGGGGAGGAGGAGGAGTGAGCACTGGATGAAGCAATGTTTTTATTCTTAAATATTAAGTCCTACTTTAAAAAAAGATATTTATACATTTATATTGTACAATACCCTGATGCTAAAACCTTATAAGGAACTTAATATCCTTTCCTGTAAAGCCCACAAAATTAGTCTGACAGTTTTTAATAAGGCAGGATATAAAACCTACAAACATTTAAAGTACAGTTTACATTTATCATCCACATTTAAACTATTCAAAAAGGTATGATTTTATTTGGGCGGGTGAGAGTTTAGTTCATTAAAAATGAGCAAAAAAAAAAAAAAAAAAAAAAAGAAAAAAAGAAAAGAAAAGAAAATTCGAACAAAACCCGATTCTTGAAGCATTTGAGTTCTTCCCAAATGACCCCGTATTAACTCAGCTGGCCAATGTATAAAGAGGGTGAAAAGGCAGGGCGGTGGAACTAAACCTTATCCCTATTGTTAGGAAACTAAGACCCAGCGAATCATCTCGGTTACTATGACCAACTTAAAAGAGCAAGAGTCTCGGATTTTTGCGGTACATGAAAAATGTCAACCGTGAAAGAAAAATATCCGGGTTTCAAATACAAAGGAGACTCGGGTTTCAGTTTAAATCCCCACCAGGCATTTCGAAGACTGTCACTTCCCTGCGGTCCAGGGTAATACAGAACGCTGGAGTACCCTCTTAGGGGGAACTCGGAGCCACAGAGCATCTCTTCGTTTTAAAGCTGCCCCCGACCTTCCATCTTTAATAAAGGGTAGTTCTTTTACCTGTGGTATCGCTTTCGTTATGACATTCACGTCCTGAGAAAGCTGCAGAATTGATGGAAACGCTAAATTGCGATTACGAAAGAGTCACCCAGACAGCGTATAAACAAGTCTTGATGTCAGGGGCCGGCCAGGCCTCCAAATCCTCAATGCTCAGGGTTGGCTGGGTGTGCGCAACCGTCGGGAGCGTTGGCTAGGGTGACTCTCCCCCCACCCCCGCGCCCCGACTTCTCGTGGTCTGCACACCTGGTCCCTGCAGACACCCGCAAAGGTACTCCAAAGCCCCCGCTACGCAGTCGGCCTCCGGACCCAGCTCTCCCATCCGATGGCCCCGCTTCTCTCCCTGGAATACTCAGTTTCTTCCCGTTCCCCCTCTACTCACAGAGGCTCGCGAAGCATAAGTTCCAGGGTGGCCGCGTCACTTTTCCCTTCTCGCGCAGCACTACTGCAAGCCACCAGCGACCAGCCCCCTCCAACGGCCCGTAGGATTCAAATTCTCTCACTTCCGCCCGCAACCCGGAAGGAGCGGTCGGCCCCGCCCCCAAGGGCCGAACCCGCGGGGCGCGGGCTGTCGGGTAGGGGCTGTTGCACCCCGGCTGTGTTGCTGGGTGCTGGTTCCGGTAGCCTTTACGTTTACGGCTTGTTGTTGGCTTTTTCCAGTCTCTCTTCTTTTCAGGTTCTCAGAGAGGGCCGGGCGGTTGCTTCTGTCTGGTGACTCTTGAGCTGCTTGTTTCTAAAATGGGTGGAAACGTGCTAAAGTTTCTTCATCTTCAAGGAATGGGGAAAATGGGAGCCCTACTGCGCCGGGAGGTTTTTACCCCTCCCCTCGCCCTGGCATAAACAGGAGCAGCGGCAGCCAGAGGAAAAAGGCAAACCTCCACGTACTCTGCACCGGTTTCCTTCGCCCTCCGGAACCGCGCCCGACAGCACCTCTAAACGCTTTCCATCCACTGCTTGAGGAAGACAAAAAGACGTTTGCCAGTCAGCCCTCACCCGGCCACAAATTGAAAATAAGAGGTCAGAGCGGTTCCCGGTTGCAAACAAAATATTTGAGAATAAATATTAGAAAGCAATAATTGTCCCCACCCCGTATAAAGGATCATTTTGCAAGACTATTATGTACCGTTCTGTAAGGTTCTTGGGACAGCAGTGTCTTTTTTTTTTAAACAAAGAACTGCATATTTTTGGATCCTAAAGGTCTTAAGCTTCTGAAGGGCTACGTCTGGGAGCTTTAAGAAAGAATTGAACATGCTTTTGGGGGGCGGGGTGGGAGAAAGAAACTTAACTCTAACCTTTGGGGTCCTGATTGATGGTGCCACCAGAGGGATGGTACTCACAGTTAATGGCGTTGATTTACCTAAACTGATGAGTTCAGACTGAGCCATGGCAGCAACATTTCAGTCTGTCAAAAATCCAATTTGAAAGATTTGCTAGATTTTTAGGAATTTATCTTACAGATAATCTGACACAAGGAAGTATAAAGGTATTTATTGTATTGTTTTTAGCAATGGAAAGTAAATAATCTGTGTCCACCAATAAGGAAATGGTTAAAGAAATAGTTAAGTAAGTTATATGTTAGGATTTGGCATACATTGCAGGCACTAAAAGTAAAGATGAGTAGCTATTCAAATACTGGAAAAAGCGAGTTTTAGAATGACTACAGTATCCTATAAATATATATCAGCATAAAAAATTTCAGGATAGATGCATAAAAAGTGTGAACAATTATTTACAGGAGTGGCAAATAGGGGTGGTAAGAGATGGAGGTTTTTTTACTTTTCACTTTATAACCAGTCGAATTTCTTAAATAATAAGAATGTTTTACTTTTGCAATTTTGTTTTAAAATAAGATTGTTAGAAATTGAGTATATTCTGGATACAGAATTCGATTTAATAAATGTATAAATTATAATGTTTGGATAGTCTGCGTTCATTCATCAATTCCTTCAATGATTGGACCACACATTTCATCATTCATGATATGTTGTATTATTCAGTGTTCCACATTTCTAATATGTCCCCATTAAACATATAACTTCTTGAAGTTGCTCAAAGACAGAAACTAAATCATATTTTCCTGTCTTTCATAATTCTTGGTACCTTCCCACCATTAAAGTTTCATACTTCACAGGAATTAAATTCTCAAGTTGACCTGCAAGTAAAGTTAAATATTCTTAAATTGCCCTTGAAAAGTCCCAACAAAAATCACAAAATATTATATATTATATTGTATGTAATGACAATTATATAATTATTGTCTTTATATAACTATAGGCAAGATTCTAAAAATAATTGTTTCCTGTGTTCAATCCTTCCCTAGTACCTTTAATGAATTCTTCAGTCTCTTCCACTAAAATGTTGATAAAGTCACCATCACCCAGCAGCCTAGCTATCAGTCAGGCTGAGTTTAATTTCTTACCAACATTGAAGGACCCTATGTAGAGTCAATCATGTATATTTTAAAAAATATATTTTTAGTTATAGATGGATCTTTATTTTGTTTATTTAGTTTTATGTGGTGCTGGGGATTGAACCCAGGGCCTCACACACGCTAGGCAAGTGCTCTACCACTGAGCTACAACCCCAGCCTTCATTTGTATATATTTTCCCCCTAAGATTATCCAGGCTTAATTGTATAAATTGCCTATAACACGCATGCATTGAGTAGCATTTCCAGTTATTTACACTATTTAAACTTTTCTTTCTTCCCATCAGAGTTTAGTATAGGTAATTATAATAAGTAATGCTACAACATTTCATGAACAAAATAAAATCTTCAATAAATATCCACCGACTACACTAAAGAGCTGGAGGAAACAGACTTACTTTTTATTTTTATTTTTTGGTACTGAGGATTAAACCCAGGGACATTTTAGCCCTGAGCTACATCCCCATTCGTGAGTTTTGATTTGCTTAGGGCCTCATTAAGTTGCTGAGGCTGACCTCAAATTTGCTATCCTCCTGCCTCAGCCTCCCAAGTTGCTGGGATTATTTATGGGTGTGTTCCACTGGGCCTGGCCAGACTTACACATTTTTCTTTAAAAAAAAAAATATATATATATATATATATATATATATATTTAGTTGTAGATGGACACAATATCTTCATTTATTTATTTTTATGTGGTGCTGAGGATTAAACCCAGGGCCTCACATGTGCTAGGCAAGCACTCTACAGCCCCAGCCCCCAGACTTACACATTTTTTAAAGAAAATATTTGTATTGGACATACTAACAAATCTGGCCATCATCTGATAGCTGATAACATTTTTAAATTAAGTAAAATATAATTATATAAGTATTTCATCTAATAAAAGCTGCAAAACTGAAGAAGAAAAAGAATACAAAGATTTGATTTAGTTTCTCATAACACCTCAGTAATCTGAACAAGCTGAGAACTGAATCCATAGACAATTTCAATCATAGCTAACTTCTCTCTTCCTTGTATTCCTCTTTTCATTCACTTCACATGTAGCAGAAAGCAAGACAAAAACATTTGTGGACCAACAGCCATCAGCTTAACATGCAAGAGCCAATACAAAATGCTTCAGCAGAAGAGCTCCAACAGTTTACCTTGAAAGATTCTTAGCACAACCAACATAAGTGACAAAAACAGTAAAAATTCCTAGAAAGAAATTTAAAGAATAATATAGGGCCTGACATTTTAAAAAATGTAATGGAGAATATAAGTGATTGTAATGTTCATAAAAAATAATTAGAATTGTTAAGATAGTTTAGGGGGAAAAAAAGATTCACGAATGCTGAGGACAGATATTTTGTCTTTCCACAAAGCTAATACAAAGGTTAGTAGTCACACACAAACAATTGCACAAGCAAACAAACCAACAAAAGTCAAACAGATCAGACAAAAAAAGTATTAGCCTAAAAAGACAAATACAAGGAGTGGGGTCATACTAGGAAATCTGAGACAGGAGGATTGTAAATTTAAGGTCAGACTGAAAATAAAATTAATAAAAAGAGCTGGTAGATGTAGTTCAGTAGTAGAGCAGTTGCCTAGCATGTGTGAAACCCTAGGTTAAATTCCCAGTATATCTCTCACACACACACACACACACACACACACACACACACACAGACACGACAAATACATAGAGAATCTAGAATTAACTATATAGGGAATATTAATGATACTAAAAGCTTGGTCCATGTCTCCTTTGACAATTCAATAATAAGGACAAGGTTTTGAGAAAAAGGAAAAAGAAATTTGATTGATTGGCTAGCTAATGAAAAACACAGGGGACTACTGTTCCAGAGGCTGTGATTCTTTCTTCTGAAGAGAAGAGAGAACTTCAGGGCTGGGATCCAAGTATTGTCAGGCAATATAAAGTGTCCTTGAGAAAGTCATTGCTCCAGCTTTGGAGTTTCTTTATTCTTGTGAGCAGTGATATTCTTTTGAGGAGTGAAGGACACAATAGCTTAGCATGGAGTGGAAAAAATGTTAGTCTTATTTCTCCTGTTGTTGTGCGTGGGCCGCAGGAAGAAAAGAGGAAAAACAAAACAAAAATGTCAATTTAAAAATAAGCTACATGTGGGTGAGCGATAAGGTTTATAGTCAAAAGTACAAAGTGGACTCCTGTTACATTACATTAATATAAAGGTGGCATTTCAGTTTCAGGAACAGGATAGTTTCATTTATAAATTGATCAATGCTGAAAATAATTGGCTGTTCACATGGAAAACACAAACTTAAGCTTCTACTTTGTACCATATACCAAAATAAAATTCTAGAACAGTAACAAATAATGTATGTGCATATATGTATATATCCATATACTTATATATGTAATATATATGAGATATACGAAAGAGAGAGACAAAAGAGAAAGGGGGGGGGGGAGAGAGAGAGAGAGACCAACTGAGAGAGTGTAGTGGCACCCTTTCCTACACACACACACAAATCTTAACTAAGCTTCTCCAGAAATCTTCACCATAATTGATTTTAAGACTATAACCAAAAGAGTCTCTACAAAAAAGTTCAATGTAGTTAAACTTCCTATTTTTATGTTGCCCTGTTTTACTTGGCCACTGGCCAGGAAGAAATCAACACTCCAGGTGCTGGACACCCCCTTACTAGTTTTTCACAAACATGCATCCACTATAGTATTTTGTAGAAATGTGTAAACAGGGCCTCTGGCCTTGAGCTGAGCTTCAAGATGTCTGAGATGTCTACATTTCTAAGATAAAAGAAGTTACCAATTGGGCTCCATGGTAACAGCTGGCAGGGGGAGGAAAGAAAGGGGAGAAGAAGCCTCCCCTTCTCAGGTATTGTCCTTGAAGGGTTAACTTGCCCAGAACAGTGAAAGAAAAAAACTACTTTTATGTGAACTTCTACAGACCGTGAGTTTCTGAGCCTCACCCCTTACATGCTGGGTATAAAATTCTGAAACTATCTGAACTTGGGGTTCAGGGGATTGAGTACAGCAAAAGCTGTGCCCTCTGAACCTGGCTGCAGCCAAATAAAACTGTTTCCTGCTATCTTTGGTGCCTTGCCTCATTTGTCCCTACAACATAAGAAGTCTATTCTACCCTTAAGTCCCAGTTAATCTTCTATTTTCTCTCTCTTTCATATCTCTCTCTCTCTCTCTCTCTCTCTCTCTCCTCCCTCCCTCCCTCCCTCCCTCTCTCTCTCTCATTGTAGGGACAAATGAGGGCAAGGCACCAAAGATAGCAGGAAACAGTTTTATTTGGTGCAGCCAGGTTCAGAGGGCACAGCTTTTGCTGTAATGTTAATTAACTAGTAAGGGGGTGTCCAGCACCTGGAGTGTTGATTTCTTCCTGGCCAGTGGCCAAGTAAAATAGGGCAACAGGAAAACAGGAAGTTTATCTACATTGAACTTTTTTATAGAGACTCTTTTGCTGACAGTCCTAAACTCCGCTATGGTGAAGATTTCTATGGAGAAGCCCAGTGAAGAATTCCTGTGGAGAAAGAGGGTGCCATTACACTTAAGGCAGGAATCCTAGAAGCCATAAAACTAAAGTTAGAGTTTAAAATATCTGTATGAAAAAAGTCATCATAAAACATTATATGATAAAGAGATTCTGTGAGAAAATATTTATAAAAATTAGGATACTAGATCAACAACTCTAATGTAAAAAATTCTTGAAATTCGTTTTTTTCACAAAGCAGTAAAATGGGTAGAAGAAATGAACAAGTAATTCATTGAAAAGAAAATGGAAGAAGACAATAAGCAATAATATACTGAGTCTCACTACCTCACTTTTGGAAATACAAATTAAACTACCAATGCTAATTTTCCTCTCTTGGATCAACAGAAGTTAAAGCAATGCATAACATCCAACACTGGGAAGTTGTGGTATAAAATGTACCCTTAGTCACAAGGGCATACATTGCTACAATTCTTTTGGAAAGCAAATTCCACCAAATTTTCTCAACTTTGGAATTCACCTACAGAGATAAATATGCTAGTGCTTTTTGAAAACAGTACTTGTAGTGGCTCCTGACTAAAAACAAATATCAAGAGGGACATGACTGAATGAATAAATTAGAATGTATCATACTATTTGACCATATCCCTCTCTGTGCTTATTCTCCTTGTCTGTTTCTTAGTTCTTCTGATTCTCAAATATTGGAATTCTTTGGCATATACTTAATATCCCTAATGATGGCATGAATGCTATGTATGAAGTTTTCATCCCATAATTTTAAAAAATTGGACTAATCACCTTTTGCATATAAGTTATAAAGAGAATATTGTACAAAATAAGTATATGATCATTTGTTAGTGTATGACTTCATGATTAATATGTATTTGTCAAACATTTATTATGCTGTTAGCAGTGCTAAATTCTGAATGGAGTTTTATTCATGTGTTCACCAAAATGTTCCTTACTGTAGTTTGCCAGACCAATCTTTTTATTTCTAGTTCTGAACTTAAATTAAAATATATTTTAGGAAAAGTAGGTTGTTTGCTACCAAACAGGGATCTTTTTCTCATTGTCTCATTCCCTTGAATGTTTTGATCTACAATTGTAATCTAACTGTGGTTAGGTGTCTTTTAAGTAAAACATACCACCTCCTGGCAGCAGGAAGCACCACCCAAAATAGCGAATTTCAGGTCTTTTCTTTCAGGGTTGTTTGGATAATGAGTAGGTATATTAACAGCAGTGATTTGGAATGATACTATTCCTGCTGAGTAACTGTGTGGTTTTAGCAAGAAGGTCTGAAAGTTTCCTTGAGGCCGACATGGGACACGGTATTCTAATGCAGGTCAAAAGTATGACTGTTTATGTTCACATTATCCTTCTTCAGGTTGGTGTTTCAAATAAATGGTTGTCTGAATGCTTTTTTAATTGCAGTCTTTGTCCTGAAGTGTTTACATAGAAATCAGAGCCTCTTTACAATTAAGATAACTCCAAATGCAAGAGTACACACTGGTAATATCACCCAGTAGTGAGCAAGATGCTTGAACTGAGTCTTAAACATTCTTGGATATAGTTGCTGGCAATCAAAAGTGTTCTCAGTTTATTTTGTGTATTATAATTTTTTAATTTCCTCTCAGAATACTAGAGGAAAAGGAGTTGATAAAATGACTCAATTATAAGCAGTTCAATTCTCACCTGTGTCTTGATAGGGGTGGAAGAAAACATCAAATTCTTATAAGGGTCTTGGCCATCAAATTGCCACTTAGGAAGCAAGCACTTGCTTAATGCTTAATTTCAACCCTAGGGCATTCTCGAGGAAAAATAAAAATCTTCAGCAAGACCAAGAAGTGCAATGTCTAGAGTCTGGACTTTTTAAAGCTAGACAGGCTGAAGTTTAAACACTAGCTCTATTATTTCCAAACTAAGTTTGAAGCATCTTTGAGCTTTACCAGTCATTTGTAAAACGTAAATAATAATAACTACCTCTTTGGTTCTTGTGAATGCTAAATGAGAAAAACATTCAAAATGGTAATCATGATTAGACAAATGGGAAAATCATAAGGCTGATGTTCCCTTTCTTTGCCTTTTAGTGGTAGGTGAATTTCAAGCCCAACATTCTTAGGTTGGCAATCCACTGAGTCACGAAAAGACTCTTTCCTCTAGGTGGATCTTAGCTTCTTGCTCTTCTTCTTTTCATAGCATGATAAATTCCTCAGTCACCTGTTCCCTACTTTTCATCTTGGAAGCTAATCTGAAAAATTAACCCATGTCAATATAAGGATCGAATAGATTAGCTCTAATAAGTTATAACTGTAGCTGAACGGTATAGTGAGAATTTATGGGGTAGTCACATGTGATATTTGCTATCTAATCCCCCCTCTATGTTTTCATTATTATTAGTTTGTTTTTGCAAGTCCATTATTTCAAAGGTGACTCTTCTTTGGTATTTGTACTTCCAATATTTTGCCAGTGATCATAATGGGGCAACGAGGGTTCCTGTATATGAGGCTAACTAATAAAAGACCTTTGGGAAAAAAAAAGATAACTATTTTTTTTTGTGGGGGGGGGGCATGCTGAGGATTGAACCCAGGGCCTTGTGCATGTGAGGCAAGCACTCTATCAACTGAGCTATATTTCCAGCCCAAAAGAGTTAATTTTTATTCAATACTTTATATCTTTATAAATACTGTGAAAAAACTATTTAAATGTAGATTTTAAATGCTGATAAAATAGATGATGAAACTAGGATTAAGTATTGTTAAGTAATGTGCCCAAGGCTACAGTAAACAGAATTGTTTATTTTAACTCCAGCTTGTTTGGATGTGAAATCTATTCTTTTTCCATTACAATATTTCAATTCACATACTCTGTATATGAGTAGCTATAAGAAACCTAATATTATCCTAAAACAATCAATTATTAGCATAGTTTATTTCTTATGGAAGATTTGTTTACTCATCTGTAGAATTGTAGGATGTTAATTTGATACAGGATCTAAAATATTATCTTGTTTTAGTAGAGGCTTTACTAATATTACTACAGAGAAGATTCTAGAACTAGACTAGAGGTTGAATTAGATTGTCGGTTCTCAAAATGTGGTTCATGAGGTGCTATAGCTTAGATCTGGAATGTCTTCAATAGGCCCATACATTAAAGGCTTGGTTCTATTAGGGCTTCGTGTTATTGAAAGATGGTGGAACCTTTGAGGTGGGGCCTAACAGGAGGTCTTTGAGTTATTGGGGGCATGCCCTTGAAGCAAATTGTGAAACCCTGGTCTGTTCCCCTCCTCTCTCTCTTGATCCTGGCCATCAGGTGAGTGGGTATGCTCTGGCACACACTCCCACCATGATGTGCCACTGCAAACCCAAAGCAACAGGGGCAACTGATCATGAACTGAAACCTTTAAAACTGTGAACCAAAATAAAACCTTTTCTTCATAAGTTGATTATCTCAAGTACTTGTTACTGTAATGGATTTTCTAGCCATTTTCATTATTATAATACTAAGACTTTTTACCTTTCTTACTTATGTTCTCCCACAAGTGTACAGTGGGGCTTTCTGGAGACTATGTGAGATATGATATTGCAACAGATTAAATGCAGAAACTCATATGAAAATCCAGTGGTTTTCTAATAATAAGACAATAAGAGATTTGCATAAATGCCACTCTTCTCACTGAATTATTTTTGTTTTGGAAAATAAAAATATTATGTCAACATGTACTATGTATACTTATTTTAACAGAATTAAATATACATGTTAAGAATTTCTTAGCTTTAATATTTAATATGGTAAATAATAATAAACGTGAGTCACATAAAATCTTTTTTTATTTGTTCTTTTTATATATACATGACAGTAGAGTGTATTACACATACATGGAATATAACTTATTCTAATTAGGATCTTATTCTGTGGTTGTATATGATGTGGAGTTTCACTGGTGATGTATTCATATATGAACATAGGAAAGTTATGTCCAATTCATTCTACTGTCCTTCCTAATCCCATCTCCCCTCCCTTCCCTTCATTCCCCTTTGTCTAATCACTGAATTTCCATTATTCCTTTCCCTGCTTATTGTGTGTTAGCACCCACATATCAGAGAACATTTGGCAGCCTTTGTGTTTTCAGGACTGGCTTATTTCACTTAGCATTATAGTCTCCAGTTCCATCTGTTTACCATCCAAAGTCATAAAGTCATTCTTTTTTATGGCTGACTAATATTCCATTGTGTATATACACCATATTTTTTTTGTCCATTCATCTGTTGAAGGGTACCTAGGTTGTTTCTGTAGCTTAGCTATTGTGAATTGAGCTGCTTTAAACATTGATATAACTGTGTCACCATAGTATGCTGATTTTAAGTCCTTTGGGCATATATTGAGGACTAGGATAATTGGGTCAAGAGGTACTTCCATTCCAGATTTTCTGAGGAATCTCCATACTGCTTTCCAGAGTGGTTTCCCCAATTTGCAGTTCCATTACATGAGATCTTTTGGTGGTCTTCAGTTTTTAAGAGCATAAAGAAATCCAAAAAGTTCAAGGGCTATAGAACTAAGTAATAACTAAAAAGTAGTTTTAGGCTTTTGATTTTTAAGTGCCAGTAGACCTAAGCAACAAACAAACAGACAGAAAATCCTTCCAAAATTTTGCCAATGGTATACATCTGCTAGGAGTGCATTAACAAAACACAAGTGGATGCTTTAAACAACAGAAGGTATTATCTCATTGTTTAGCAGGCTAGAAAACTGAGAGCAAGTTGTTAGCAGAGTTAGCTCCCCCGAGGACTGTGGGGAAGTACTTGTTCTATGACTTTCTGAGCTTCTGGTTGTTTGCCATCAATCTTTGGCATTCCTTGACTTGTGGATTATCACCCTTACCTATGACTTTATCTTCAAATGGCATTTTCCCCATATGCATGTCTCTGTCAGAATTTTCTTTTTATAAGGATACCTGCAATATTGGATTAGGATTCATCCTTGTGACTTCATTTTAACTTGATAACCAAATAAAGTTGCATTCCAAGGTATTGAGGGTTAGGACCCCAAAATATCTTTTTTGAGGGGGAATGCAATTCAATTCATAGCATCAAGTAGAAAAGAAGGACTGGGAATGTGGCTCAGTGGTAGAGCTTCTTGTCTGTACACTTCTGTATAATTTTATTTAGCATACAGAAAATCCTGACCCTAGATTCAAATCCCTAGCATTCCTAAAAAAAAAAGAAAAGAAAAAAAACTTCTGTCATTATCATGAACATCATCTTATAAAGTATAAAATATTTTCCCACCAAAAAGCTGAAAGAGACTAATTAAGAAGATCATACTTTAAAATACTTATATTTTAGGAAAACTTCAATATGGCAAAATCACATCATGCAAAGAAATTATGTTCTAAGATCAACCAAGAAGGTTAAGGTTAAGTATAGTAAACATTACTCTAAAAAATTCCCTTAAATTCCCATATATAGCAATATGAGTATATAAGTGAATAATGTATACTGTAGTCAAATTATAATTCTATAATGGAATCATATTAAAATTAATAATTCAGAAGTTTCTGTATTGAAACACTCCAAATATATGAAGATTCCATTCTGGCTCTTTTCTCCATCCTTGTTGTTTTCTTGTGTAGACAATTTCATTAACTCTTCTAACATTTTCAGCTTTCATTCTTTCACCTGACAAATACTTACTTAGCTCTTGATATTGCCAGGCTTGTTCTAGGCACTGGAATTCTGAGATAAACAGGAAAATTTTTAAAATTTTTAAAGTTTTTTTTGTACCAGGGATTTAAATATGGGGCACTTAACCACTGAGCCAAAGCCCCAGACCTTTTAATTTTTTATTTTGTTTTTACCTTTTTTTTTTTTTTAATGTGGTGCTGAGGATCGAACTCAGTGCCTCACGCATGCTAGGCAAGCACTCTACTTCTGAGCCACAATCCCAGCTCAGACCTTTTTATTTTTTACTTTGAGAGAGGGCCTCACTGAATTGCTGAGACTAGCTTTGAACTTGTGATCTTCCTGCCTCAGCCTCTGAGCCACTAGGATTATAGACATGTGCCATTGTGCCTGGTGAACAAGGAAGGTTTGACCTCTGTTCTTACAGAGCATACAAAACAGTGGAAGAGAAAGATGATAATCAAATGAACTATAGCAAGGTGCCCCCAAAATACTGTCAAGTAACTTGTGTTTATCCTTACCATAATAAGGGAGAGGACAACCTTGACTGAGTCTTCATATCATTTCCAAAAGGGAAGAGCTCAGGGTTTAGATTTGAATTAAGAGGGATATTTCAATGAGGGTGGGAGAATTGATTAGGATTGGGTAAGGATTATAATCTCTTTAAGACTGGGGACACATCAAGGTGAAGATTTCCAGGCAAATGTATAAAAAATATCTGGAGGACTAACAGTTATTTAATCCTGTCTTAAAATTGTGAAGCGTTTGATTTCACTTAAGTGAGGTTTTTAAAGAACATTTCTGAAACAAAATTAAAGTTGTTTGTCACTTTTGTTTTCCAGGGCAAGAGATTCCTGAAATTGTGAAATCAAGTTGAAGAAGACATGAGGAAAATGATTTTTAGTGAAGACAGCAAAATAGTATAGTCTTATTAGTGTGGTCAGCAAGCTGGCCTATTCCTAGCATTTTCTCCTTATGGTCATTATTACCCTAAACTGAAGGATTCACATCTGGGGACATATCAGTTTCCACCTTCCACTCTATTTGTATGTCATGATGATGAATCAGGTTTTGGGGTGTCATTTTGGCTCTCCTATTTCCATAGATATCAGGGGTCATGGTGTTTTTTGGTCATCGATGATGTTTTTTTTTAATTGCATTTTAGCAAGATTTGCTAAATCATTTGATGACATAGTATCTATGCAGCAGCATTGAACACATGAGGGACAACACATCTGAACACTACCTCACAGAAAAATGCTGGCAGAAGGATCATGATCAGATTTTGAAGTTTATTTCTCATCCAGAATCAAGAGTGTTAATATTAAATCAACAGAATAGATTCATTCCCAATCTGAAGGCACCAAAGATTTGTCTGTTTGCTTCTTAAACCATTTAAGTAATATTAAAAATTCTAGAGATGTCTGCAAGCATGTAATCACAATATTCTTTCCTTAAAAGAGCATATGTTACCCTTTAAGAGGCCAATATTTCATCTATGTGGCTCTGTTCTAAAACACTGCCTGTCCAATTTTATGAACCTCCCAGGCAAAAAGTTCAATAGCCCAGATGGCATTGTCTAACACTTCCACTACTCTCTGAGACACAACATGTAAAATTACACTAAAACTAGGGGCCTTTTATAAAGCATGTATTGGAAAGAATGTAGAACAGAAAGCAGTCATTAATTTCCCTTGAGTAGATTCTCAAATCTAGATTCTCAAATCTAGTCCAGTTTTTCTTCTCATTTAATTAAGTTATATAAAGATTTCTTTTTCCAAGAGGGGTAACTTATTTTCTAAAGTGAACCCAGGTAAAGTCTGGCATCATTTTATCAAGGTAACAAGCCTCTGTCCAGTTTGTAAATGGTAGTCAGTAGGCTTTTATATCACAAATCCAGTCCCAGTCATTGAGGACCACCCAGTGATATGTTTTCTGCTAAAATATTCCCTCAGGAGTTGTCAAATAGTGTGGTAACATTTTGGCTTCACTCATCATCTGAAGAGGCTGGGATAGTGGTGTTTCCTACTTGCAAGATCTGTAGCAGTGAGACAGCCTCCAGATGCACACTATGTGCTCCCTAGAGTTCTTCAAAGTTCTGTCTCTATAAATTCTTAATTACAAAAGCCAGCCTCTATGAAAGGGCCCTGAGGATAGTTTCAGCAAAGATAGGAAACTCCATTTCTGCCATAGGGATGATACAATTGGATATTTTAAATTTATGCTCTCTGGCCTGTTATGTTGTTTACCATCTGATGGTAAAATAAATGATTCACCTAATGATTGAGTCCAATTACATAGGAAGCCAACTAATTCATTTCAAGAAACTGGTGGCAAGAAAAAAATGGGTGTCTCTCAAAGGAAAATGTATACAAATTCCAAGAGTCAAACTGGATGCTTCAGCCAATTCATGAGTAGTTTACAACCAGGTATTGGATTTATGCCAACTAATTAAAAATGCAAAACTTTATATTAAGAACAAGTCTTTGAAGAAAAAAAAGGTTTAAGTAGGAGAGGAAGAAGTAAAATTATTTGTAAATGACATGATTGTCTATGTAGAAATCCTGAAACAAATCTACCAACAAGAAACTGGAACTAACATATAAGTTTAATGAGGTTTCTGGATATAAGATCAATATGCAAAAAAATTGTATATGTTAACAATAGACAATTTGAAATTGTAATTTGTAAAATACTATTCACTATAGAAATAAAAATAAGATACATTAGGGATAAATGTAATGAAATTGTGCAAGAATTGTACACTGAAAACTATAAAACATGGCTGAGAGAAATGAAAAAAAACTAAATAAATGGAAAGATATACTATGAAGATCAATAATGTTAAGATACCAGCTCTCCCCAATATCATTAATAGATTCAATAAGATTTCCACTAAAATCCCAGAAGTTTTTTGTTATAGAAAGTAACGAGGTTTTCTAAGATTCATATAGATATGTGAATAATCTCAAATATCCAAAACATTGTAAAAAAGAAATGTAAAGTTGGAAGACTAAAACTATGTGCAAGACATTTATGAAGCTACAATAATTAAAGAGTGTGGAACTGGTTGTAAGATGGACAAACAGAACAATAGAACAGAATAAGTCCAGAATTAGACCTACCTGTACATGAACAACAAATTTTTGACAATGGTGGAAAGCAATTCAGTAGAGTAAGGACAGTATTTTCAGTGAACTACACTGGAACAATTTATATCCATGTGTAAGAAAATGAACTTGGGGGCTGGCGATGTGGCTCAAGCGGTAGTACGCTTGCCTGGCATGTGCGGGGCTCTGGGTTCGGTCCTCAGCACCACATAAAAATAAAATAAAGATGTGTGTCCACTGAAAACTAAAAAATAAATTAAAAAAAGAAAATGAACTTTATCCATACCTTCAACTACATACAAAATTTAACTCAAAATGGAGCAGACCTAGATGCCAAACACAAAGCAATAAGATTTGTAGAGAAAAGAAAAGACAAAAATCTTTATGACCAGGTAGAGATTTCATAGACACAATACCACAAACCATAGTAGAAATATTTAATAAATTAAACTTTATAAGATTAAAAATGTTTGCTATTCAAAGGACACTGTTTAGTGCCGCAGTCTGGCTGGGCACAATTCAGGAGCCACTTGTCAAAAGAAACTAACTTTATTTTTAGAACTACAAACGCCAAACAAAACAGCTCCTCAGGAAAAAACCCTCAGAGCCCAACTGCCACCACCGGCTTCCCACAAGCCTCTCACCCCCACACAACCCTCCCCACCTCCCACAATCCTCCTGTTCTTGAGGCCAATTGGATGGGTTGTGTGGGCGGAGCCAAAGAAGTCCCCCAATGAGCAGCTCCGTGGAGGAGCCAATCAGCTAGATGTTGCTGGGGCCGCTGTGAGCCAATCATCAGCTGGCAGTCTGAAGGGCAGGGAAACAGCCCAATGAACATCACTGCAGAGGAGCCAATCAGCTAGATGTTGCTGGGGCCGCTGTGAGCCAATCATCAGCCGGCAGCTGGAAGTTTGCTGGGGCCCCTTTGGCTGTGGCTCTCAACAGTTTAGAAATTTAAGTGGTGAAATGAAAATGAAAAAGCAAATAAGTTGGGAAAAAATACTTATAAATCAAGAACTTGTAACCAGAATACACTAAAAACACTAACAAAAGTCAATAATAAGAAAGTCCTATTAATAAATGGGCAAACAATTTTAAGAAACACTTCACCAAAGAAGAGATATACATGGCAAATAAGCAGATGAAAAAGATCACTGGTTATTGGGGAAATGCACATTAAAACCAATGAGGTTCTACTTACCTATGAGAATGACTAAAATTCAGGAGGAAAATTCTTCAAAGAGGGCAAAGTAGGAAGCACCAGAAATCTGTCTATCCACCTAGATGACAATTTGTTTGATATAACCGTTTTGGAATTCTGGAATCTATTGATAACTTGCAACTTCCAGGGGAAGTCTTCGAGGATAAATTGCAGTTTTTTTGTGGTCAATTGCAGCTCTTAGTGGAGTAGTAGCTACCCATTCCCTCTCCTTTAGCCCTGTGTTGGGTAGTTGTGCCTGTGTTCCTGGAGCAGCTTGGACACAGCTTGAAGGAACCAGGATGGGCAGAAAGGATCTCCAAACACTGGGGATCTGTACTTTGAGAGATTGCTGTATCTGATCACAGAGGTAGACAAAAAGGTGGTGGCCATTATGATTGCATCACCCTTCATCATTGTAGACCCCTCTCCCTCTGGCTAAAGTGGTATCCAGGAGACATAAAGGGCCAGTGCTTTCCCACCTTTATTTATCTCTTTTTGCCTTTTTAGGAGCCACATATTGAAGAAGAGGACATTTAAAAGAAACCACATTTATGGGGGAAACTAGGAAGTCATCATGCATGCACAGGTGAAGGCACAGGCTCAGCAAGTAACCAAGAAGACTTTAAATTTATACCTCAGGCTGATCCTTGGCACAGAGACAGCATGCAGCAATCAAAAACTAAAAACAAAAACAATCAAACCCTGGCCAAGAGGGAGAATCCAGTTTCCAAACTACTACATTATTAAATTCAAACGTCCAATTTTCCACACAAACACAAGTCACAAGGTGAAAGGCCAAGGTTTGTCGTCGGAGATTAAAATGCACACACACAGATAGCAGTGACAAAGATGAAGCACTTTACTGCAAGCTGGTTCTAGCTTATATAGAAAGTGAGAGTCCATTATCTTAAACCAGGAAGCTTCCAGGGCCAATCATAGCAAAGGTCAGGTCATCACCTATGGTGCACGCTCATCCGCCCTGCATAAGATTCATGGGGGGCAAGAACTGTCCACGAGCGTGGAAGACGGGAGGACCAATTAGAAAATTTTCAAAACTTGTTATCCGCCCACTGGCAACTTGCCCGACGCCATGTTGCATTAGGGGCTCCTTATCTGAAAGGCCCAGGGAGTTCTAGCCGCCCACTGGCAATTTGCCTGCCTCCATGTCTGAAAGGCCCAGGGAAGTTCCCAACACAAGGCATGCACAGAAGCAGAAAACTCTGGCCCATACAAAGGAAAAAAATTAAGCTAATACACTATCCCTGCAAAATACATTACGGTAGATCTACTAGACAAACATAAACCCCAAAACAGCATCTTTAGATCAAAGAATTAAGACATGGAGAATTATAAAAATGATGTAGGAAGAAAATGGAAATACCAATAAAGAAATAGAAAGCCTAAAAATAAACCAAAAAAGAAATTACATACTACTAAAATATACAAATAACTAACATGAAAAAAAATTTACTAGAAGGATTCAAAGGCAGATTTGAGCAGGTGGAGGGGAAAAATTAGTGAACTTGGAAATAAGACAATGAAAATAACAGATTCTGAGGAATAGGAAGGAAAAAAAAACTAGAGAAAAGTGAACTGAGTCCAAGGAACCTGTGGAATACCATCAAGTAGACAATACACACATTATAGCAGTCTCAGAGGAAAGAAAGAGAATATTTGAAGAAATAATGGCTGAAAAGTTCCCCAAGTTGATGGAAGACAGCAATATAAATGTTCAAGAAATCAACATATGAGGAACTCAAGGTACATTTTAATTAAAAAAAGCTGAAAGACAAAAACAAAAGAAAATAATTTTGAAAGCAGAAAAAGTGACTTGTCATATACAAGGAATTGTCATTAAGATTCACTGCACGTATCTTTCTTAAGATACACTTTGGAGGCTAGAGGATGGTGGGCCAATATTTTCAAAGTACTAAAGAAAGAAAAAATTGTCAAAGCAAAACTATATTCCCATATTGAAAAATAAATTAAAACATTCCCAAATAAACACAAACTTAATTGAATTCATTTCTACCAGACCTGTTCTGCAAGAAATGCTTAGAGGAAGTCCTGCCAGTTAAAATGAAAGGATACTAGATAGTAACTTGAAGCTGCATGAAGGACTAATAGTCTCAGTAAGGCAAATACATGGACAATTACAAAAGCTAGATAGTCAGCCTTTTTCCCCTCCGTATTTGTGGATTTCACAATTGTGGATTTAACCAACTGTGGGCAAAAATTACATAAGTACTGAAAATGTACAGATATATTTTCCTGTCATCATTCTCTAAATACTGCATAGCAAATATTTATATAGTGTAAGTATTGTATTAGGTATAACAAGCAATCTAGAAATGACTTAAAGTATATGAGAAGATGTGCATGGGTTATATTAAAATGCTATACCATTTTATTGAAAGGACTTGAGCATCTGCAGATTTTGGAATCTGTGCAGAGGATCTGGAACCAATCTCCCACAGATACCCAGAAATGATTTTCTATTATTATAACAATGATGTATTATTCCACTTTTTGTTTTCTATATGATTTCAGAGGTTTTTATGTTAAAAATTGTTATTCTAAAAGTGTTATTATTATTAAAATTATATATTAATTTAATGATTAATAATCATTAAAATTATTATTCTAAAAGTTATTATTTTAGTGTTATTGTAACCTTCATTTGTAACTTCACACTATATTCTCTACATTAATTGATACATTAATGTATTAAAAAGTTTTTAGTTCATGTTTTTGGAAACACAAATAAAGAGGTCATTTTTTGACATTGATTGAAAGGGTTGTTGACAGAGCTGCTAAAAGTACAGAGTATATAACTCAGTTGGTAGAATGTTTTTGCATTGAGTGCATAAGGCCCTGGGTTCAATCTCCAGCACCAAACACACACACACACACACACACACACACACACACAAGTGCAGAATATTTTGTATATTATTGGAGTTAAACTGGTATGAATTCAAGTTACAGGCTTATGACTTTAGAGTGCTAAATGTAATTCTCATAGTAACCATGAGAAAATTGTTGAAGTATATACACAAAAAAGCATAAGGGAAAAAAAGGTAAACATTTTACTACAAAATCAACTAAACACACAAAAGAAGATGGTAATGCAGGAAATAAGGACAAAAAAGCAATAAGGTATATGAAAAACAAATAGCCAAGTGACAGAAGTAAATCCTACCATATCAGTAATTATTTATAAATGGATTAAACTCTCCAGGAAAAAGAGAATGGCAGAATGGATAAAACCAAACCAAAACAATCTATGACAAGTCAGACAGTACATCTAACTACACTCTATCTACAATAGACTAAATTTTAGAGTCAAAGACAAAAATAGATTGAAGAGGGTAGAAAATGATATTCTATGTAAATAGTAATCAAAAGCAGGGAGATGGCTATAATAATATTAAAATGACTGAAATTAAAGAGTAATCGTATCAAGTGTTAGCAAGAATACAGAGGAACTAGAACTCATACACTGTGGAAATTTAAAATGATACATCCACTTTAGAAAACAGAAACCTACCTCCTATATGACCCAGTTATTATAACAGAGACTTGCATACAAAATCCATAGTGACTGTGTATACAATAACCAAACCCTGGAAAAGTTCATTAACTGATAAATGTATGACAAAATATGGTATAGTTATATAATACAGCATAGCAATAAAAAAGACGTACTTTATACACACTATTATTTTAAGAATGAACCTAGAAATAATTATGCTTAATTAAAGCCAGAAAAATAATGCATACTATATTAATTATGAAAAATTTCAGAAAATGCAACCTATGGAGATAAAAGAAAGCTAGGTGATTGCCTGGAGATGAGGTATGAATGGGTGAGAGATTATAAAGGGGCATGAGGAAATTTGGGGGAGTCATGTATATGTTCACTGTTTGATTGAATATGGTGATGATTTCCTGGGTGTTTGTTTCAAAACTTATCTGACTCCTGAGTTGCTGGGATTAGAGATGTGTACCATGAGCCAGGGTCCCTTCATAGGTTCTTTATTTTTTATTAGTTGCTCAAGACAATACAATGATCTTGACATATCATACATTTGATTCAAATAGGATATGAATTCTCGTTTTTCCACGGGTACAGATTGCAGGATCACATTGGTTATACATCCATGTGTATACATACAGCAATCCTAAAGGTGCTAAAAGCATGCAATGGAGAAAGAATAGCATCTTCAACAAATGGTGCTGGGAGAACTGGAAATCCATATGCAACAAAATGAAATTGAATCCCTTTCTCTCACCATGCACAAAAGTTAACTCAAAATGGATCAAGGTGCTAGGAATCAAACCAGAGACTCTGCGTCTAATAGAAGAAAAAGTTGGCCCTAAACTCCAACTTGTGGGGTCGGGCTCCAAATTCCTTAATAGGACACCTATAACACAAGAGTTAAAATCAAGAATCAACAAATGGAACGTATTCAAACTAAAAAGTTTTTTCTCAGCAAGAGAAATAATAAGTGAGGTAAATAGGGAGCCTACATCCTGGGAACAAATTTTTACCCCTCACACTTCAGATAGAGCCCTAATATCCAGAATATACAAAGAACTCAAAAAGTTAAACAACAACAACAACAAAAAAACAAATAACCCAATCAACAAATGGGCCAAGGATCTAAACAGACACTTCACAGAAGAGGATATACAATAAATCAACAATTACACTAAAAAATTCTCACCATCTCTAGCAGTCAGAGAAATGCAAATTAAAACCACTTTAAGATACCATCTCATGCCAGTAAGAATGGCAGCCATTATGAAGTCAAACAATAACAAGTGCTGGCGAGGATGTGGGGGAAAAGGTACACTTGTACATTGCTGGTGGGACTGCAAATTGGTGCAGCCAATTTGGAGGGCAGTATGGAGATTCCTTGGAAAGCTGGGAATGGAACCACCATTTGACCCAGCTATTCCCCTTCTCAGACAATACCCAAAAGACCTAAAAAGAGCATACTACAAAGACACAGCTACATCAATGTTCATAGCAGCACAATTCACAATATCTGGATTATGGAACCAACCTAGATGCCCTTCACTAGATGAATGGATAAAAAAATGTGGCATTTATACACAATGGAATATTACTCAGCACTAAAAAATAACAAAATCATGGCATTTGCAGGGAAATGGATGGCATTAGAGCAGATTATGCTAAGCAAAGTTAGCCAATCCCTAAAAAACAAATGCTGAATGTCTTCTCTGATATAAGAGGTGACTCAAAACAGAGTAGGGAGGAAGAGCATGAGAAGAAGATTACTATGAAACAAGGAAGAGAAGTGGAAGGGAATGGGAGGGAGAAGGGGGATTGCACAGAAGATGGAAGGAGACCCTCATGGTTATACAAAATACATATATGATGGTGTGAGGGGGAAGGGAAGAAAAAAATACAACCTTCATAGGTTCTTGATGGGAACTGCAAGATCATTGAATGCTGCCTTCTGAAAGTTTCAATAGAACAATTTGTTGATGAGACTAGGCTGATTCTTTTTATATTTTATTTTTTAGTTTTTAGGTGGACACAATATCTTTATTTTTTTTTATTTTTGTGTGGTGCTGAGAATCAAACCCAGTGCTTCACGCATGCTAGGCGAGCGTGCTACCATTTGAGCCACATCCCCAGCCCATATTTTAATATATATATATTTAGTTATAGTTGGGCACAATACTTTTATTTTATTTATTCATTTTTATGTGGTGCTGAGAATCAAAGCCAGCTGAATTTAATCTTACTGTGGAAGGAGAGATTATCATCCTGATAAATGATAATTGTTTTAATAGTTTTTGAAAGTGGGGAGGACAAACATAGGATATTTATTCAGTTTAGGAGCATGGTTTAAGGTAATTCTTTCAGAAGAAGTTTTAATTAGGATTAGATGAAGATTGTGATCACATAGTTTATGATTGGTGGGCCCATCAAGGAAAGAATTTTGAAACAATCCCTTGAAGTCTTTGGGAGTAAGTAGTCATTTGATAATATTTATTGGAAAGATAAAAACTTTTGGCGTTCACTTAAATGAGTTTTTCAGGGGATTCTTTAAATTTTTTTTTAGTTATAGATGGACACAATACCTTTATTTTATTTATTTATATGGTGCTGAGGATCAAACCCAGTGCCCCATGTATGCGAGGCAAGCACTCTACCACTGAGTCAGAACCCCAGTATCCTCAGGAGATTCTTGAACCAAAAAATTTTTTTTTTTTGTAGTATAAAGGTAGGCATATTGATCAAGGGAGTCAAGTTAGAGTTGAGAGATACCTTTACATTTATGTTCACATGATTTTTTTTATTAAGGTAAAATTCACAAAGCATAAAAATTAACCACTTTAAAGTACGTAAAGTGGCATTTAATGTATTCACAATATTATACAACTATTACTTCTCTCTAGTTCCAAGAGATCTTCCTCACTCAAAAGAAAATCTCATACCCATCAAGCATTTACTCCTATTCATCCATCCCTTTATCCACTGGAAATCACAAGGCAACTATTTGTTTTATAGATTTTCCTATTCAGAATGTTTCATATAAATGAAGTCATACACGTGTGATTTTTTGTGTTTGACCTCTTTTATCTAGCATGTTTTTAAGGTTCACAACAGTGAAGTGTGTATAAGTGTTTTATTTTTTTAAATCACTGAATAATGTTCTTTTCTGCGGACACATTGCATTTTGTTTAATCTTTCTTCAGTTAATGGACACTTGGGTTGTTTCTACCTCTTGACTGTCATGAATAGTGTTGCTATAGACATTCATATTCAAATTTTTGTTTGGATGCCTGTCCATTACTGTGACAAAATACCTAAGAAAATTAAAAGAAGAAAAATTTTATTTTGGCTCATAGTTTCAGAGGCTTCAGTGTCATGGTTGCTTGTTCCTGTTACTTGGTGCCTGTGGTGGCATGGTATATCATGGTGGGAGCATGGGACAGAGGAGACTTGTTCACTTCATGGTGTCAGGAAACAAAGAGAAAACTAAGAAGGAGCTGGGATGCCAGTATCCCCTTCAAGGGCACGACCCCAGTGACCTAACAGCCTTCCATTAGGTCCCACCTCCCAGAAAGTTCTACCACCTCTCAATAGTACCACAAGTTGTTAACACATGGGCTTTGGGGAACACTTGTCCAAACTATAGCACCCTTTACAATTCTTTTGGATATATATCTAGGAGTTCTATTGCTTCATCAAATGGTGATGATGTGTTTAGATTATTAAGAAATAGGCAAACTGCCACAGTAGCTGTCCCATTTTACCTTCCCACCAGTAATGCGTGAAGGTTCTCACTAACATTGTGCTCTCCCCTCCCTTCCTATCTACCTACCTCTTTTTTCCCTTCCTTCCTCCCTCTCTTCCTTCCTCCTTTCTCTTTTCCTTTCTATCTCAATGTATATGAAATGGTATTTCATTATGACTAAGTATGTTATTTTTTCAAGTGTTGTCTACTATTTGTGTGTGTGTGTGTGTGTGTGTGTGTGTGTGTGTGTGTGTATATATTCATTTATTTATTTATAATGGGAAGTCAACACAGGGGTGCTTTACCACTGAGTTATATCCCCTAGGGCTTCACTAAGTTGCTGAGGATGGCCTTGAACTTGCGACTATCCTCCTTCTACCTCGTGAATTGCTGGGATCAGTGGAATGTACCACTGAATCCAGCACATTCATACATCTTTAGGGAACTATTTATTCAAGTCCTTGACTTTTTTTCTGTTATGTTTTGTTTCTGTCTTTCTCCTGTTGTGTTCTAAGAGTTCTTTATATATTCTGATTACTAGACTATAAGATTTGAAGTGCCATTTTTTTCCAATGCTTGTGTTTTTGCTGTCATTTCTAAGAATACATTTCCAAACACAAGATCATGAAGATTAATTCCCTTTTTTAAATAAAAGTTTTACAGTTGATTATTATATTTAAGTCTTAAATTTATCCATTTTGAGTAACTTTTTGTAGATAGCATGAAGTAGGGATCCAATTTTATTATTCGCATGTGGCTATCCATTTGTCCAGTACTATTTGTTGGAGAGAAAATTTTAGCTCTCTATTGAATTGTTTTGGCACTCACTGAAATCAATTCATTATATATATTGGGGATTTCTGGACTCTGTTGCTTCGATTGACCTATATGTCTATGCTTATGCAAGTACCATACTGTTTAATTACTATAGCTAGCTTTGTAATAAATTTGGAAATGGGGAATGTGAGTCTTTAGCTTTTTCCTTCTTTATCAAGGTAGCTTTGACTGCTAAGGCACACACACACATATAATTATATATATATATATCCCTAGTACCAAATATATATATGTTTGGTACTAGGGTTAGAACCCAGGGCCTTTAACCACTGACCCACATCCTAGCCTTTTTTTTTTTTTTTTTTTTTGAGACAGGGTTTTGCTAAGTTGCTGAGGCTGGCTTTGAACTCGCGATCCTCCTGCCTTAGCAGCCTGAGCTGCTGGTATTAGAGGAGTGCACCACTGCACCTCTCATGGGGCAATTGATTCTTGAAAAAGATGCCAAAACAACTCAATAGGAGAAAAATAGTCTTTTAAATAATTGGTCCTAGGGTTCCGCCCACCTCGGGCTTCCTGAGCGGTCCCGAAAGGCAGGGACAGCTGGGGCAGGATGGAGGCATGCGGCCAATGGTGGCTGGTCGGCGAGCTGGAGGCCCAGCAGGCCAGGACCAATGGGCTGCGGAAACACTCGTACTGGCTGGACCTCTGGCTCTTTGTGCTCTTGGACGTGGTGCTGTTCCTTTTTGTGTACCTCTTGCCCTGATGGGTTTGCTGACATCCCAAGATCACTGGATTCTGGAGTGAATTCTGAAAATGAACTACAATCTTCTTGAACAAAGAAGATGGGATTTTGCTACTGCAGAATTTCAAGTCTCCAAGGGACCTTCCTTTCTTTTTACATAGTTATCTAACTCATTTGGGGAACTACTAAATGAATAGTGATCTCATTCATAGCCAAGTTCCTAAAACTAAATGCAGTGTTTCACATTTAAACTTTTTTCAAACACCTAATGTCTTTATAGGGGCTGGTGTAGAAGTGAAATTTGTACTTCAAAGCTTAGCATAGTCACCGGGAATACCATAATGTCTTTACTGTTGTAAGGGTTGGTCTGGGTTTAATTCAGTCACATACTGTGGTGTATAACTAGGTGAGGTGAGGTAGTTGTAAATTCCAAAGTTCTTCAGAAGTGAGAAAAGGACTAGTGTTCTGAGACTGTGTAGAGGCTGTCACTAACACAAGCTGTACAGAAAAGAGAGTCCACAATCTATTGGCTCTACACATGCTTAGTTTTTAAATGGAATGCTTTTTCTGCATCTATTGAGATGATCATATGGTTCTTATCTTTAAGTCTATCTATGTGATGAATTACATTTATTGATTTTCATATGTTGAATCAACCTTTCATCCCTGGGATGAACCCCACTTGATTGTGGTGTACTATCTTTATGATATATTTTTGTATTTGATTTGCCAGAATTTTATTGAGAATTTTTATATCTATGTTCATTAGATATATTGGTCTGAAGTTTTCTTTCTTTAATGTGTCTTTGCCTGGTTTTGGAATCCGGGTGATATTGGCCTCATAGAATGAGTTTGAAAGTGTTCCTTCTTTTTCTATTTCATGAAATAAATTGAAGAGTATTGGTATCAGTTCTTCTTTAAAGGTCTTTAGAACTCAGCTTTGTATCCATCTAGTCCTGGGCTTTCTAGATGGCTAGGCTTCTGATGGTGTCTTCTATTTCATTTCTTGCAATTGATCTATTTAACTTGTGTATATTATCCTGATTCAGTTTGGGCAAATCATACGAATCTAGAAATTCATCAATGCCTTTGATATTTTCTACTTTATTGGAGTACAAATTTTCAAAATAATTTCTAATTATTTTCTGTATTTCTGTAGTGTCTGTCGTGATATTTCCTTTTTTCATCACAGATATTAGTAACTTGAGTTTTCTCTCTCCTTCTCTTTGTTAGCATGGCTAAGGGTTTATCAATTTTATTTATTTTTTCAAAGATCAAACTTTTTGTTTTGCCATTTTTTTCTATTGTTTCTTTTGTTTCAAATTCATTGATTTCAGCTCTGAATTTAATTATTTCCTGTCTTCTACTGCTTGTGGTGTTGATTTGTTCTTATTTTTCTAGGGCTTTCAGAAGTAATGTTAAGTCATTTATTTGTTGAATTTTTCTTCTTTGAAGGAATGAACTCTATGCAATGAACTTTCCTCTTAGTACTGCCTTCATAGTGTCCCAGAGATTTCAATGTGTTGTATCAGTGTTCTCATTTACCTCTAAGAATTTTTTAATCTCCTCTTTGGTGTCTTTTGCAACCCATTGTTCATTCAATAGCATATTATTTAGTCTGCAGGTGTTGGAGAAGCTTCTATTTTTTTATTTTATCATTGATTTCTAATTTCATTTCATTGTAATCTGATAGAATGCAGGATAGTATCTCTACTTTTTGTATTTGCTAAGTGTTGCTTTGTGGCATAATATGTGGTTCTTTTAGAGAAGGATCCATGTGTTGCTGAGATGAAAGTGTACTCACTCATTGATGGATGGAATATTCTGTTAAGTCTGTTATTGATTGTATTATTGAGTTCTCTAGTTTCTTTGTTTAGCTTTTATTTGGAAGATCATCTATCCAGTGGTGAAAGAGGTGTGTTAAAGTCACCTAGAATTATTGTGTTGTGGTCTATTTGACTCTTGAAGTCATATTGTTGGGTTTCTTTTTTTTTTTAATCCAATCTGCCAGTCTATGTCTTTTGATTGGTGAGTTTAGGCCATTAACATTCAGGGTTATTATTGAGATATGATTTGTTTTCCTGATCATTTTTATTTATTTTTGGTATTTGACTTGTTTTCTCCTTTGATTGGTTTTTCCTTTAGTGTAATATCTCCCTTTGCTAATTTTCATTGTTGTTTTACATTTCCTCCTCATGGAATATTTTGCTGAGGATGTTCTATAGTGTAGGCTTTCTTGTTGTAAATTCTTTTAGCTTTTGTTTGCTATGGAAGGATTTTATTTTTATTTTTATTTTTTATTTTTAAAAAAAATTTTTTTATTGGTTGTTCACAACATTACAAAGCTCTTGACATATCATATTTCATACATTAGATTGAAGTGGGTTATGAACCCCCAATTTTACCCCAAATGCAGATTGCAGAATCACATCGGTTACACATCCACAATTTTACATAATGCCCTATTAGTAATTGTTGTATTCTGCTACCTTTCCTATCCCCTACTATCCCCCCTCCCCTCCCCTCCCATCTTCTCTCTCTACCCCATCTACTGTAATTCATTTCTCTCTCTTGTTTTTTTTCCCCTTTACCCTCACATCCTCTTATATGAAATTTTGTATAACAATGAGGGTCTCCTTCCATTTCCATGCAATTTCCCTTCTTTCTCCCTTTCCCTCCCACCTCTCGTCCCTGTTTAATGTTACTCTTTTTCTCATGCTCTTCCTCCCTGCTCATCACAATACTGGCTACACGCCAGGTCTGCTGCTCCCGGGAGCCCTGTTTTCATGAACGACTGGGCACACTCTTCCAGTTTGCCATTCCCTCAGACCCTAAGTTTGTAGAACTTGGGGCTGAGAATCCTCAGCGAATTTTACTTGCCCTCCGGTAGCCACGCCCCTGGTAGCTGGTGCAAGAGACCTCAGCTGTCAGCACTGGTGGGAGCGGTAGTTCCGCACTGCGGGTCCCGCACCACCTCTGATTCCTTGGGTCTGGCTATCGTGCTCACGGGAGAGCTGGGAGGGGCCCTTACAGGAGAGCTGGGAGGGGCCCTTAAGGTTTCCCCGATGTGTGGAGAGGGAAGGCTAGGGAATTACACACCTGTAGCCGCAGGTTTCAATGAAGTTATCTCCTCCGCCGCAGTCTGATGACGTCAGTTCTCTGCCATGGTGGTATCTCTTGCAAATGGCGACAGTTCGTTTCCCTTTGCCGGGCGACCAATGCAACGGGTGGGTCCTTACTGTCTCTCCCAAGCCCCGTTTCAAACCTGTGGCCACTACCTATGAAGGCTCGGTAGGCATTTACCTCCATAGGATGAGAAGGGCTGACCAGTTGTTTCAGCCGGATGGATTAGTGCTGAGTCACAGCTGTTTATCTGCGGGAAGCAGGCGAACGGGAGCTTGAATTCAGCCGATCCAGGCTCAGAGTGTGTTCTGAGAGGCCCAGACTGTTTGCCCCAGATCCACGTCAGCTCAGCATTGCCTAGTGATCCTGAGCAAACAGATTTAGGTTGTTTATGACTCCCTATGCCTGCACAGCTGAAGAGGTCAGAGACTTGATCTCTCTGCACCCACCGCCATGTTGGAATCTTGGAAGGATTTTATTTTGTCATCAAATATAAAGCTTAATTTTGCTGGATATAGGATTCTTGATTGGCATCCATATTCTTTCAGAGCATGGTATATGTGGTTCCAGGATCTTCTATCTTTGAGGGTCTGGAAAAATCTGCAAATATCCTAATTGGCTTCCCCCTATATGTAAGCTGATTCCTTTCTCTTGTGGCTTTTAAAATTCTCTCTTTATTCTGTATGCTAGACATTTTCATTATAATGTGCCGTGGTGTGGATCTATTGTGATTTTGTACATTTGGTGTTCTGTAGACCTCTTGTATTTGATTTTTCCAATTCATTCTTTATATTTGGAAAATTTTCTGATATCATTTCATTGAATTGAATAGATTGTTCAATCCTTTGTTTTGGAACTCTATGCCTTCCTCTATCTTAATAATTCTTAAATTTGGTCTTTTTATGTTATCCCATAATTTTTGAAGGTTCCTACCATCTTCACTCTGTGGTCAACATTCTTTTCAATATTACATATTTTCTCTTTATTGTCTGAGGTTCTATCTTCCAGATGATCTAATCTGTTGGTGGTACTTTCTATTGAGTTTTAATTAAGTTTATTCTTTCTTTCATTTCAAGGATTTCTGTTTTTCTTTTTCAGAACCTTTATCTCTTTATTGAAGTAATCTTTTGCTTTCTATATTTGCCCATGTAACTCTTTATCAAAATGATCTTCTGCTGACTGTATTTGCTCTCTTATACCATCCTATAGTTCACAGAACATTTTAATTATGTACATCCTGAACTTCTCTGTAATTTCTTCTGTTGTGTTGCCCATGGATTCTAATAATGTAGGATCTTGGTTTGTTTGGGGCACTACTTCTTTGATTTTTCATGTTGTTCATGTGTCTTCCCTTCTAGCACTGCGGATCCAAGGCATTACAGTTTTTATCCTATAGGCTTATAGTATCTCTCCAGGGTTCTAATAGCTCTCCTTTAAGAGAGAGTACAATATTAACAGATCGCAATACAAAATATATACAACCTTAAACCAAAAAGCTGCTATTAAACCTTTATGGTTGTGTCACAATATACAGAAATGGTGAGTTCAATTATTATCTACAATATGAACAGTAGGTTTTCAAAAGGGTCTATAGTTTCTGATGGTGGACAAAGAACCAGGGGTTAGGTGTAGAATGAGATGTTGAGGGAGTAGGATGTGAGGATATAGAGTTATTAGATCTTAGAAAACTTGAAAGAGGAATCTAAAGAAGTTGGTTAGTAGCAGGAGAAGAGACATAAAGTGATTTTTGGGGAGACACATAAGTGGGAGACAATAGAGTACAACAAACAAACAAACATAAATATTATGAAAAATAAAAAATGTAAAAATAGGAGATAAAAATTATAACTGTGATATACTATTCAGACATCCCAGTCCTCAGTAACCTAATTCATGAAAAGTACTTGGTTTCACAAATATTGGGGATGTGAGGGAGGGAGAAGAGAGAAAGAGAAAAAAAAATCTTGAAGGAAGATACAGGATTGTTTTTGTTGGAGATCATTATCTTTCTTGCTTCCCTTCTTGTCCACTAGGTGGGGTTGTCTATTGTTTGCTGGTATTCCCGCCCTCAGGATGGTGAAGGTTATTAGTGTTGGGAGTCGCCCCTGCTCCAAAGACTAACTTCCCCATCCCCCAAGATCTTGCCATCCAATGGTGAGCCCTGCTGGCTCACATGATTCTTACCCACCAATCAGAAAGCACCCCAGCCAATTGTCAAACCGTTCAATCATTAAACTGTCATAACTGTCAAACTGCCCCCAGCTGTATAAATATGCAGAGCTGTTCCTCAATAAATGGGCATTTTCTCTGACGACAAGCCTTGATCGTTCTTTCAATTAGGATGGGAGGGTTGGTCTTGAGGGCAGACTCCTGGAGGTGGGGTGTAGCACTTGCCAGTTCCTGATGGAAGTCTGTACCCCTAGGATCTCCTTTGGGGGCCACCTGTATGATGTGGGCTCCTGTCACCTGTAAACCTCGCAATTCCTGGTCTCTGAACTGTATCTCACTCACTCCCTCCCTTTGTACTTCCCAATCAGGAATGTTTCTTTCCAGAGGTCTTGTGGGCTGTGCTCTGGAGGCTGTGCACCTGTCACAGAGAGCTGTTTTGTATTGGGCAGTTCAGGACCACATTTTGCGAGCTATGGACTGGCTATAAGAGAACTGTGCCAGGTTAGCAGCTGCCGGGAGGAGGGGGGAGTTGCAGACTAAAGGTGCTTGATATTGCTTCTAAGCTCCCGCTGGTGTTCCAAGCTGGGAGTTGCCCCAACTAAAGATGGCAATGAAGGTGTCACAAGATGGAGGCAGCTGATTTCAATGATGGGGTGTCAGGTTGGGTGGGGTTGGGAGGTGGTGGTGAGTAGCGTGTTGTGTTCAGAGATGCAGCTTCGTGGTGTGCAGTGTTGTGTCTGGCAGCTGTCTCTAGACTCTGCGCAGTGTCCCCAGGTGCAGTCTACCACGAGTTGGGGACTATAGCACTGGTTGCAGTGTCCCAAGATGGAGGTGACCAGGGTAGCCACACATTGGTAGATGGAGAGTGGCAGCTGGAGGTCCTGCATGTGGGCAGCATCTGGGTGTCCTGAATGGGAGTGGTGAATGGGATTCCTGCATGGGTGAGTGGCCAGGAGTCCTGTGCTGATGCTGAGGCCTGGAGACCTGTGAGGGCACGGTGGCTGTGATTCCTGTGCTCTAATCACTTGCAGAGAAAAAGTATTCCCACTACTTGAATCCCAGGTCATGAACACAGAATGCAGCCTCCCTCTAGCCCGCCATCTTGGATCCAAGCTTCTTTTAAAAATTGTTTACAACCTCTGTCTTTTTGGGTGAGAGTTTTCTGGAAAATGAATTATGTCAATGAAGATAGAGAAATAGTGAAGTTTTGACAGCAGATTAGTGAAGTCATATTTATGTATACAGTAACTTTAATGGTGTATGTGGTTTCAGTTTTTGAAACAAGTATATTTAGTTTCCATCATAAACATAGCAGAGAATGATTGCTGATGAAAGAATTAAATGGTATGTGATAGAATGAATCGATGGCTATTCCAGATTAAGCATTTGGAGATGACTTTTATAAAAAGGTGATATGGAGCCTTCAATATGAATGATTAAGAGGAGCTAGCCTTGTTAATAAGGAGGTGGGACTGGGTAGAGAAATGGGAAGAGCATTTCAGCAAAGAAACAAGCTGGTGCAGATGGGATCTCTTTTGTTAGTCAACTTCTCAATATCCACCTAGCTCTCTAGCCATTAGAACAACATATTTCTCTACTTTGTTAGTGCTAAGGAAACTTAAACTTTTAGTATTTTATCAATTTTAACTTAAAAAAATCTTTGAGATATAATTCACATACCATAAAATTCACTGGTGTTTGGTGTTTAATTCAATGATGGTTTATTTACAGACTTGTAAATCACAAAGATCAAATTGCAGAATATTTTGTTAGAGTTAAAATAAACCTTGCAAATAATGTGGCTACTCTTTTTGCAGCCCCCCCTTTTTTCCTTCCTTTTCTCTCTCACCAATCAATAGTGAGTGAAAATGTCTTCACTCTTTTACATTAACTCACTAGCCAGTAGTTGCCAACAATTATTTATCAGCATCTTTGCCATTTGATTGAGAGTGTTTGATTCTCTCACTTACTCATTCTTTCTTTGTGACTTTCCCTCTTTCCTTCACTTCTGAAGTTGTTCTCTGGTTGGCAGCATCATTTTTAATTGTATTGGGAAAAATTTAAAGTGCTTTGCAGCATCAACGCAAGTTTTACTACTTTTAGGGTTCATGTAAGTCTCTTAAGAATAAAATATTTGGGTCCTGAAAGGATAGAAGCACATGATTGATACCAAATAAAGATAAGAGACTAAAACAGATGCAGATATACTTGATCCCTTGAAGGATCCCACCTACCTCCTCAGGATACCCACATTTGCCTGAAAATTGGTTGAGTGTCCAATTCAATGCATTATATGAACACCTTCCTTTATTAACTGAATACCACCAAAGTCCTTTGCTATTGAAGAATGGGGTCCTTTTAGGGAAGTTTCTCTTCCTCTAGGGACCTCCTATAGTCCCTCTAGGTGTGGTGACTCAGAAGGAAAAGCTCTGTTGGTATCAGAGACAGTCAGAATAGTGGGGCAGCCTCTCTTGATTGTAATTCACTCAGTAAATATTTATATGAGGCATTCCAGACTCTGACTGTGTTATGACTTTATGACAGTGAAATTTTAGATGAACAATTCACTGTAAAGAATTATAATTTGGTAGGTTTTGCAATAATATTCATGAAATTTATTGTTTATAATATTCTTAAATAAAAGTTTCACTATGTTTCCGTCTATTCAAGTAAATTAATGTCAATAGCCCTTGTCAATGTTTTTACACTGAAATCAAGCTCCTTAAAAAACTATTACATATTCCACTAAATAAATTCCATACTTCTTCATTTGCCTTTTGAAAATAGTAAAGTCAGCAGGAAGGGAGCCCTTGCCAGCATCTATTCAGGTTCCCTCCTATTATTCTTCTCTTGCCTCCAATCAACCCTTGCTAACGCTTGCTAATGTTTTGTTCAGAGAGAAGATATAAATAAAAATTTTCATCGTGGAAGAAATAATAGGCTTATTTCAATAAAAATTCTGATTAGAAGCCAAATACTACACATTATATTTCTCCAGTCTCTAAATTTTAAATATATATATTTATATTTTAACAGATTTTGCTAAACAGCTAATATATCAGATCTTCTTTAATAATTTCTAATCAAATATACATTAGAAATGATTTTCTTATTTTTACTCTAATATACTCACAAGCAACTTTTCAACACATTTATTAAACATCTAATCAGCTAAATATTAGAGGGATATGAAGGGGTACACATTACTGGTTTAGAGAATGCCAGACTCTTCTCTTCATCTGGGGGATCACTTTTTTCATCTCAATAGAGATTTTGGAGAAAAATCCTCATGTTAGCAAACATTTACCTCACCTTGTCCTTTCTGCATATAAATTCCTGGTGGAATGTGGCAAGAGGTGGAGCTGTGGCATAATGGGAATACAGTGTTTGGGATCCTGGAGTCTCACCATCTCTCAATCTATCTTAAAAGACATGACTACAATAAGTTATGTCCCTTGAGCTCAAAAAGCACAAGTGTTTCTGCCACATTGCTAACTGAAATGCTTTAAATTGGGGGATAACTGTTAGATAAGACATTATAATCGTCAACCTTGACAAATACAATTTAATTTACACATTTTTAAATGTGTAAATTAAATTTTACAGGATTTTAAAGTGATTGAAGAAGAAGTTTCTAAAATGAATGTAAGAAAAGTCACTTGTTGGGTAAATATATAAATATAAATGCTTATTGCTACTTTTAAAAAAAATTTAGTTGTAGTTGGACACAATACTTTTATTTATTTATTTATTTTTATGTGGTGCTGAGGATCGAACCCAGCGCTTCACGCATTCGAGGCAAGCACTCAGCTGCTGAGCCACACCACAGCCCCAATGCTTATTGCTATTTTATTTGTGCTACAGAATATGTATCATTTATGTTTTATGAGATTTTTTACACTGCCAGCCCATCATCAGAAAACCCAGTCATGACCATTACCATGGTTTGGATAAATGTCCTCCAAAGGTCAATGAGTTGAAGACCATGTCCCCAGGCCATGGTGCTATTGGGAGATAGTGGAATCTTCAGGAGGCAGGGCCTAGTGGGAGGTCTTTATTTAAATAATATCCAAGCTATTATCTTTTTTGTAAAATCCACTTCTTTAGTAGTTTTACTAAGGTGTAACTTACATACAATAAACTGCACATAACTTGTATACACCTGTGGAACCATCACCACAATTACAACATGAACATATCTATTATCCCCCAATTTTCCTCTTTTGAAAATTTCAGATAAATTTTGTAATCCATCTCTCCTGTTTCTGTGTTCTAATGCCCTACTCTGTCTCAAGGCAACAACTGATCTGCTTCCTGTTATTATAGAGTTATTTACATTTTCTGGAATTTTGTAAGAACAGAATCATAAAATATGTACTCCTTTCTGTGTAGTTTCTTTTACTCAGCATAGTTATTTGGAGAGGCATCCGCACTGTTTTGTATATTATGTATATTATGAGTATTTCATTGTTTCCAGATTTGGGCTATTAAAAATGAAGCTGCTATAACAGTTATGTGTATGCAACAAATCTGAATATATGATTTCAGGTAAATGCCTTGGAGTACAATGGTTGGATCACATTGTAAGAGTATGCTTAACTTTTTAATAAACTTTTTAATATTCTACTGAATGGTTTTCCAAAATGGTTGTACCATTTTACACTTCATCAGCAAATCATAAAGTTTCCAGTACTTCCATTCTTGTCAGCAAACACTCAGTATGATTAACCTATTTATTATTAGCTATTGTAATAGGTGTGTAGTAGAATGACAGTTTCATTAACTTCAGTCTTTTTAATTTTCATTCATTTTAAAAGATGTTTAGTGGCATCTTATTGTGCTTTTAAATTTGTCTTCTCTAATAACTAATGATGTTGAGCATCTTTCCATGTGTGTACTTTCTTCAGTGACGCATTGGTTTAAATTTTTCATCCGTTTTTATTCAGGTGTTTATTTTCTCATTACAGAATTTGAGAGTTCTCATATTATGATCTTTATAAGATGTATAATTTTCACTTTTTCTAAACATTCTAACACTTCATATCAGAGTTATGCTGGCCTCTTACAACCAGATATATGAAAAATTGGGCTGTATATGTGTAATAAGAATTGTAATGCATTTTGCTGTCATTTATTTTTTTAAAAATCAATAAAAAAAAGAAGAAAGAAAATGATACTGGAATATTTCAGTATTTTGTGGAAGAGTTTTTGTAGAATTGGTATTCAAGTTTGATGATTGGTGGAATCCACTAGTAATATTGACTAGGTTTTGAGTTTTGTTTCTGGGAAGGTTTTAAAGCAATTGAATTTATAGTTTAAAGCCACTTAAAGCAGTACATATGGAGAAATTTATAAAACTAACAACTATGTAATAAAAAAAGAACGACCTTTGATGGCCTGCTTCTACTTTACAATTTTTTTTAAAGAACAGAAAATAAACACAAAGTAAGAAAAAAAAAACAAATAAGAAAGGAATTAAAATTAATTAATTGGAAAACAAGAGCAATAGAAATCAATAAAACCAAAAAATGATTATTTGGGAAGATTAATCAAATTGACAAACTTCTAACAAAACTAGCAAATAAAAAAGAAAGAGAGAGAGAGGAAGATGGCGGTGAAGGGAGTGCATCACCCCCGTGTACCGCGTCACTGTGCGGGAGAATGACGAGTTAGAACGGCTAAAAGCTATCTTGTTAGGAATTTCCAGCAAAATTGGGGTGCTCCAAAACCTAGAGGAAGGATTTTCATCGCACAAGGATCAGCTACGGGGGCTCAAGCGCGAGCGATTTGTCCGTACGGAGGGTCACGCTGCTTATTCAGCAAATCGCCCCGCGGCTAGAGTCTGCGGCACGCGCTGGGAAACGACCAGATAGCAACGCAAAGATACAGCGCCACAGATTCTGTGGGCTCCGGCCAGCTGTGCAATCACTGTACTCAGTGCTGAATTCTGGGTTTGAGATGGGGGAAGGAAGCGGTCCAATTCGGTTCTCCACACTGGTCAGACCACAGAGGAAGCCAGCGGCCACCATCTTGGAGAGCTTACGTCACCATCCCTGTTTTCGACTGATCACAGCTCATTCAGCTATAGAACAGGTAATTTCAGGCTGCCATTTGCCTGCGTCTCGCAGACAAATTACTCAGGCTCAGTGCTAAAGAACCTGCGGAAACTGCTTCTTGGAGCCTGCTCCTATCAGAACATACACCGAGCCCGGAGTGGCCGAATTCCGGCTCCCGGAACTTCTCTGGCCCAGGGATAAAGAACCCGCGGAAACTGCTTCTCGGTCCAGGTCCTGCTGAATACTGTGGAGGTAAATACCAACCGAGCCTTCATAGGCAGTGGCAACAGGATTGAGACGGGGCTTGGGAGGGCCGGTCAGGACTCACCCGTTGCGTTGGTCACCCGGCAAAGGGAACAAAATGCTGCCATTTGCATGGGATACCAACATGGCAAAGATCTGATGTCATCAGAAAGCGGCGGAGGAGATAATTTCATCGATACCAGCAGCGACAGAAACATTTGGTCTCCTGGTAAAGAAAGTGAGTCACATACACCCGAGTCTCTCTCACTTTGTCATCAAGCCAGAGGGGCAGAGCAGAGCCGCAGCCTGTGCCTGGAAAAGGCCCAGCGACCCGCCGGCATGGTATCACGTCACCCCAACTGGAGTAGGGGCCAAGCAGAGCCGCCGCCCGCGCCCGCAAGGTAGGCAGACCTGCGAGTGACTGGCGGAACAGGCCCAGCGGCCTGCCGGCGTGGTAGACACGTCACCCCAATTGGAGTAGGGGCAGAGCAGAGCCTTCGCCCGCACCCAGAACAGGCCCAGCGGCCCAACAGCGTGGCAGTCACGACACCCCAATTGGAGTAGGGGCAGAGCAGAGCCGCCACCCGCGCCCACAAGGTAGGCAGGCCTGTGACCGACCGGTGGAACAGGCCCAGCGGGCTGCTGGCGCAGCAGACACGTCACCCCATTTGGAGTAGGGGCAGAGCTGAGCCACCGCCTGTGCCCGGAAGGTAGGCAGACCTGCGACCGACCGGAGGAACAGGCCCAGCGGCCCGTCAGCGTGGTAGTCACATCACCCCAATTGGAGTAGGGGCAGAGCAGAGCCGCCTCCCGTGCCCAGAACAGGCCCAGTGATCCGCCGGCGTGGTAGACACGTCACCCCAATTGGAGTAAGGGCAGAACAGAGCCTCCGCCCACGCCTGCAAGGTAGGCAGACCTGCGACCGACCAGCAGAACAGGCCCAGGGGTCCGCGGGCGTGGTAGACACGTCACACCAATTGGAGGAGGGACAGAGCAGAGTCGCCGCCCATGCCTGCAAGGTAGGCAGACCTGCGACCGACCAGCAGAACAGACCCAGCGGCCCGTCAGCATGGTAGACAGATCAGCCCAATTGGAGGAGGAGCACAGCTGCCGCCCGCCCCTGCAAGGGATACTTTTCAACTATACAAGAGCAATATAAATATATAGGGGGAAATTTTCAAAAACACAACAGTTGCACCAAGCAGAAAGAAATGCGAGCAGTATGAAAAGACAAGGAAAGAAAGGACCACAAGCAATGCAGGTCAACTCAACTTTAGAAGAGGTAATAGCTGCAGCAGATGGAATTTCAGATAAAGAATTCAGGATATACATGCTTCAGATGATCTGGAGTCTCAAGGAAAACATTAGACAGCAAAATCAGACAATGAAAGATCACTTCGACAATGAATTACATAAACAAATCCAAGAAGCAAAAGATCAACTATACAGGGAGATAGAGGTTATGAAAAACAAACAAATAGAAATCCTAGAAATGCAGGAAGCAATAAACCAACTTAAAAACTCAATTGAGAATACTACCAGCAGAGTAGAACACTTAGAAGACAGAACATAAGACAATGAAGACAAAGTATTTCAACTTGAAAAGAACATAGACAGCTCAGCAAGACTGTTAGGAACCATGAGCAGAACATCCAAGAAATATGGGATAACATAAAGAGACCAAACTTAAGAGTCATTGGGATACAGGAAGGTATAGAGGTCCAAACCAAAGGAATGAGCAATCTATTCAATGAAATAATAAGAGAAAACTTCCCAGACTTGAAGAATGAGACAGAATCCCAAATCCTAGAAGCCTACAGGATGCCGCATGTGTAAAATCATAAGAGATCCACACCTAGACACATTATAATGAAGATGCCCAACATATAGAATAAGGAGAGAATTTTAAAAGCTACAAGAGAAAGGAAGCAGATTACATTTAGGGGTAAACCAATCAGGATAACAGCTGATCTTTCAACACAGACTCTGAAAGCTAGAAGATCCTGGAATAACATATTTCAAACACTGAAAGAAAATGGGTTCCAACCAAGAATCGTGTATTCAGCAAAATTAAGCTTCAGGATGGAAGATGAAATTAAAACCTTCCACGATAAACAAAAGTTAAAAGAATTCACAGCTAGAAAACCATCTCTTCAAAACATTACAGGAAGAGGAAATGGAAAATAACAATGAAAACCAACAGTGGGAGGTAGGACAGTAAAGGGGGGAAAAATAATCAAAGAGGAAAACAAACCATGTTTAGTAACATAAATAAACAAATATGGCTGGAAGAACAACCCATATCTCAATAATAACCCTAAATGTTAATGGCTTAAACTCACCAATTAAGAGACACAGGCTAGTATAATGTATCACAAAACAAGACCCAACAATATGCTGCCTACAGGAGATGCATTTGATAGGAAAAGACATACATAGACTGAAGGTGAAAGGTTGGGAAAAATCATATCACTCATATGGACTTCGGAAACAAGCAGGAGTGTCCATACTCATATCAAATAAAATAGATTTCAAGCCAAAATTAATCAAAAGGGATAAAGAGGGACACTACATACTGCTCAAGGGAACCATACACCAACAAGACATAACAATCATAAATATATATGCCCCAAACAATGGTGCAGCTATGTTCACCAAGCAAACTCTTCTCAAGTTCAAGAGTCTAATAGACCACCATATAATAATCATGGGAGACTTCAACACACCTCTCTCACCACTGGACAGATCTTCCAAACAAAAGTTGAATAAGGAAACTATAGAACTCAATAACGCAATTAACAACCTAGACTTAATTGACATATATAGAATATACCACCCAACATCAAGCAGTTACACGTTTTTCTCAGCAGCACATGGATCCTTCTCAAAAATAGATCATATATTATGTCACAGGGCAACTCTTAGACAATATAAAGGAGTAGAGATAATACCATGCATCTTGTCTGATCATAATGGAATGAAACTGAAAATCAACGATAAAAGAAGGAAGGAAAAATCATGCATCACTTGGAGAATGAACAATAGGTTACTGAATGATCAATGGGTTATAGAAGACATCAAGGAGGAAATTAAAAAATTCTTAGAGATAAAGGAAAACACAGACACAACATATCGGAATCTATGGGACACATTGAAAGTAGTTCTAAGGGGCTGGGGATGTGGCTCAAGCGGTAGCGCGCCCATGCCTGGCATGCGTGCGGCCCGGGTTCGATCCTCAGCACCACATACAAACAAAGATGTTGTGTCCGCCCAGAACTAAAAAATAAAATATTAAAAAAAAAAGAAAGCAGTTCTAAGAGGAAAATTAATTGCTTGGAGTTCATTCCTTAAAAAAAGAAAAAAACAACAAATAAATGATCTCATACTTCATCTCAAAATCCTAGAAAAAGAAGAGCAAAACAACAGCAAAAGAAGTAGAAGGCAAGAAATAATTAAAATCAGAGCTGAAATTAATGAAATCGAAAAAAAGAAACAATTGAAAAAATTGACAAAACTTAAAGTTGGTTCTTTGAAAAAATAAATAAAATCGACAGACCCTTAGCCATGCTAACGAAGAGAAGAAGAGAGAGAACTCAAATTACTAGCATATGGGATGAAAAAGGCAATATCACAACAGACACTTCAGAAATACAGAAGATAATCAGAAATTATTTTGAATCCTTATACTCCAATAAAATAGAAGATAGTGAGGGCATTGAGAAATTTCTTAAGTCATATGATCTGCCCAGATTGAGTCAGGAGGATATAGACAACCTAAACAGACCAATATCAATTGAGGAAATAGAAGAAACCATCAAAAGACTACCAACTAAGAAAAGCCTAGGACCGGATGGGTATACAGCGGAGTTTTACAAAACCTTTAAAGAGGAACTAATACCAATACTTTTCAAGCTATTTCAGGAAATAGAAAAAGAGGGAGAACTTCCAAATTCATTCTACAAGGCCAACATCACCCTGATTCCTAAACCAGACAAAGACACTTCAAAGAAAGAAAACTACAGACCAATATCTCTAATGAACCTAGATGCAAAAATCCTCAATAAAATTCTGGCGAATCGGATTCAAAAACATATCAAAAAAATTGTGCACCATGATCAAGTAGGATTCATCCCTGGGATGCAAGGTTGGTTCAATATACGGAAATCAATAAATGTTATTCACCACATCAATAGACTTAAAAATAAGAACCATAAAATCATCTCGATAGATGCAGAAAAAGCATTCGACAAAGTACAGCATCCCTTTATGTTAAAAACTCTAGAAAAACTAGGGATAACAGGAACATACCTCAACATTGTAAATGCAATTTATGCTAAGCCTCAGGCTAGCATCATTCTGAATGGAGGAAAATTGAAGGCATTCCCTCTAAAATCTGGAACAAGACAGGAATGCCCTCTATCACCACTTCTGTTCAACATAGTCCTCGAAACACTGGCCAGAGCAATTAGACAGATGAAAGAAATTAAAGGCATAAAAATAGGAAAAGAAGAACTTAAATTATCACTATTTGCAGATGACATGATTCTATACCTAGCAGACCAAAAGGGTCTACAAAGACACTATTAGAGCTGATAAATGAATTCAGCAAAGTGGCAGGATATAAAATCAACACGCATAAATCAAAGGCATTCCTGTATATCAGCGACAAATCCTCTGAAATGGAAATGAGGACAACCACTCCATTCACAATATCCTCAAAAAAAAAATAAAATACTTGGGAATCAACCTAACAAAAGAGGTGAAAGACTTATACAATGAAAACTACAGAACCCTAAAGAGAGAAATAGAAGAAAATCTTAGAAGATGGAAAAATATACCCTGTTCATGGATAGGCAGAACTAACATCATCAAAATGGCGATATTACCAAAAGTTCTCTATAGGTTTAATGCAACGCCAATCAAAATCCCAACGACATTTCTTGTAGAAATAGATAAAGCAATCATGAAATTCATATGGAAAAATAAAAGACCCAGAATAGCAAAAACAATGCTAGGCAGGAAGTGTGAATCAGGTGGTATAGCGATACCAGACTTCAAACTATACTACAGAGCAATAGTAACAAAAACAGCATGGTACTGGTACCAAAACAGGCGGGTGGACCAATGGTACAGAATAGAGGACACAGAAACCAATCCACAAAACTACAACTATCTTATATTTGATAAAGGGGCTAAAAGCATGCAATGGAGGAAGGATAGCATCTTCAACAAATGGTGCTGGGAAAACTGGAAATTCATATGCAACAAAATGAAACTGAATCCCTTTCTCTCACCATGCACAAAAGTTAACTCAAAATGGATCAAGGAGCTTGATATCAAATCAGAGACACGGCGTCTGATACAAGAAAAAGTTGGCTATGATCTACATACTGTGGGGTCGGGCTCCAAATTCCTCAATAGGACACCCATAGCACAAGAGTTAATAACTAGAATGAACAAATGGGACTTACTCAAACTAAAAAGTTTTTTCTCAGCAAAAGAAACAACAAGAGAGGTAAATAGGGAGCCTACATCCTGGGAACAAATCTTTACTCCTCACACTTCAGATAGAGCCCTAATATCCAGAGTATACAAAGAACTCAAAAAATTAGACAATGAGATCACAAATAACCCAATCAACAAATGGGCCAAGGACCTGAACAGACATTTCTCAGAGGAGGACATACAATCAATCAATAAGTACATGAAAAAATGCTCACCATCTCTAGCAGTCAGAGAAATGCAAATCAAAACCACCCTAAGATACCATCTCACTCCAGTAAGATTGGCAGCCATTATGAAGTCAAACAACAAGTGCTGGCGAGGATGTGGGGAAAAGGGTACACTTGTACATTGTTGGTGGGACTGCAAATTGGTGCAGCCAATTTGGAAAGCAGTATGGAGATTTCTTGGAAAGCTGGGAATGGAACCACCATTTGACCCAGCTATTCCCCTTCTCTGTCTATTCCCTAAAGACCTAAAAAGAGCATGCTACAGGGACACTGCTACATCGATGTTCATAGCAGCACAATTTACAATAGCAAGACTGTGGAAGCAACCTAGATGCCCTTCAATAGACAAATGGATAACAAAATGTGGTATTTATACACAATGGAGTATTACTCTGCATTAAAAAATGACAAAATCATAGAATTTGGAGGGAAATGGATGGCATTAGAGCAGAGTATGCTAAGTGAAGCTAGCCAATCCCTAAAAAACAAATGCCAAATGTCTTCTTTGATATAAGGAGAGCAACTAAGAACAGAATAGGGACGAAGAGCATGAGAAGAAGATTAACATTAAACAGGGATGAGAGGTGGGAGGGAAAGGGAGAGAGAAGGGAAATTGCATGGAAATGGAAGGAGACCCTCAGGGTTATACAAAATTATATACAAGAGGAAGTGAGGGGAAAGGGAAAAATAATACAAGGGGGAGAAATGAATTACAGTAGAGGGGGTAGAGAGAGAAGAGGGGAGGGGAGGGGAGGGGAGGGGGGATAGTAGAGGATAGGAAAGGCAGCAGAATACAACAGACAGGAGTCTGGCAATATGTAAATCAATGGAAGTGTAACTGATGTGATTCTGCAATCTGTATATGGGGTAAAAATGGGAGTTCATAACCCACTTGAATCAAAGTGTGAAATATGATATATCAAGAACTATGTAATGTTTTGAACAACCAACAATAAAAAAAGAAAGAGTTTACATATTACCAATATCAGGAATATCTTTAGGTTATATCACTAAAGATACTACAGAAAGGTAAAGAGATATGAATAACTTTCTGAAGTAAATTTGACAATTTAGACAAAACAGACAAGCCTTGAAGAAATTACCAAACTCATTCAAGAAGAGATAAACTAAATATCCTTTCAGACTTTATTGCCAGTAGATCTGCACTACAGGTAATGTTAAAGACACTTCTTCAAGTAGAAAGAAAGTGAACATGATACTAGAGGAAATTTATAGCTATGGAAAGAAATGAAGAGCACTGGAAATGGATAAGTAGTGTTAAAGTGATCACAGTATTATAAGTTGTTTCTTATTGTTTGTGTCTCTGAACTTTTAAGTATAGTACAAGGTTTTAAATATCCATGAACAATATTTATGATAGATAAAATATATAGAAAATCATTCACATTAAACCTGCTGAAGTATTGTCAATTAATTTTTCTACATCTGAGTTTTTTCACACTATATGTTTTATATATGTGGTATTTTTCATCTCATTCATGAAATGTAGTCAATGTTTCCTATTAAAATCTCTATAACTCCTTGTGCTTCTCTAAACAGAAACATAAATCATGTGGCTAAAATAGTACACGAATACCCTGGTGACAATTAGAATGAGTATACATGGTTTAAAATGTATATTTCTTGGCTCTCCTCTTTAAAAGTATTCATTAATTCATGTAACTAAGAGTAATTATTGAGTGCCAGGTATTATACTAAGCCCTGAAGACAGAGCAACAAAGTCCTTTTATGGTTCTTACATTCTAATGGAGACCCAAAATAAACAAGTAAAAGAATACTTATATAATATGCCAGATGATAGCAAGCTATGAAGAAAAACAACAAAGCAAAATAATAGAGAGTAGGGGATATTTTCTTTTGTATTGAGAAGTTGTTGGAACCCTCCACACTAAAGTGATCTTGAACACAAATATGAATGAGTAAGCTGAGGGAAATCCTGAGACAGAAATGTGCTTGTCAAGTTCTAGGAACCTGAAGGGTGTCAACTGATTGAAGTAGGAGGAATGTGGGACAGAGTTGAAGGAAATGAGGTAGGTGGGAGGCTGGATTGTAGACCTTTTGGCTATGAGAATGATTGGAATTATGTTTTGTGTAAAATGGAAAGTTACTGAAGAATTTGGGGCAGGAAAAGGGCATTGTAAGACTAATATTTTAAGCAGATTCCTTTAGCTGCTGTGTGGAGAATAGAGTGCATGCATGGTGGTCAAGAGAGGAAGTAGAAAGATTTGTAACAGATAAATATCATAACATAGAAAAGCTTTAGACCAACTTTATGCATCTTGTACTTTGCTGATAAAAGAATCCAAGTGTAAATTTAAGGAGCAACTGCATCAATGCTGTTTTGGAGCATTCTGGTGATTGTGAGTCTCCATAATGGACTTTGTATCCATTTGGTGACTTATCTGAGGAGCTGCTTTTAGCATTTCTGTTGTATTCATTGTATTGTTGTTCCAGTTATCCATTGCTATACAATAAATATCTCTGAAATTTAATGGCATAAAATAATGACATTAGTTTTGTTTATAAATCTGTCATTCTGGCAGAGTTTGCCATTTCAGCTGCTCTTTGCTGCACTTGGCATCAACTGAGAGGGCTAGAATCATCTGATGGGGGTCACCTACATCAGGCAGTGAATAACATTGTCAGCTGGGGCCTCAGCTGGGGCTATGGTCAGAATGCTTAAGTACATATAGCATCATGGCTTCCTCCCTGCATGGTGGCTTGGTTGGGTTCCAAGAGTGAGCCAGGTGGAAGCAATATCAACTTCCCTAACCCAGGTTTGAAAGACATGCAGCATCTCTTTTGCAGCCCTCTATTCAATAAAATTAAGTTTGTATGGCTACCCCATATTTAAAAGGAGAAGTAGTTGTCACCTTGTAATAAAAAGAACATCAAATACCACTATGAGGTGAATTGAATTGGCAGAGTAGATGGCCTTAGTAATATCTTTAGGCTTAGAAAAAAATAAACCTTTACTTGGCTTCAAAAGAACACACAAGTTTTGAAGAAAAACATGTAAAATAAAATGAAGGTTTCTTTGAAAAAAGACAGCATCAACTGAACTTGATAATTTATTTCTCCAACAAACAGTTGAAGGCTTGCTATGCTTCAGGAACCATAAACTCAAGTTCATCAGGACTTCAAAGTCTAATGCAGAAAAAGAGACAAGAAGTTCTGAGGTCTTCAATAGAGTGGCCCACATCTCATCCATGTATTCTTGATACCTAGTACTATTCCTGAAATACAATAGACACTCAATAAATGTTGGGTAAATTAAATATAACATTGTTATATTAAGTTATATACAAAAATGTGAGGAAGTACATAGGAGAGAGAAGCAAACAGCAGCAGGTCATGAAAAGCTTCACAGAAGATGAGGCATTTAAATTAGGTCTTGAATGATTGGGAATTTGAAGTCAAGTCATCAGAAATATCACGCGCAAAGGATAGAAAAATGAAAGACCATGTTGGTTAAGACAACAGCAACTTCAGGTGACTCTGGGTAAAATGCCTACTTGAAAGAGTAGGCACTCAATAAATATTGCTCACTACCTTAATGAAGGAAGAGAATTGGAATAATCAGCCTAGAAAAGTTAAGTTTATGTTAGTAGTGAATCTTATGCCATTTAAAGAATGCTAGAATATATCCTTTATGTGGTGTTGAACGATGCAATGTTTTTATACAGGAAAATGCAATTAGAGGTGAATTTAAGACACAGAACTCTTGTAACAACAATAAAAATATGTTGAGATTGAAAAAGATTGAACTCTGATAGCCTGGACCAATTTGGAAGCTACTGCGATAGTTTCCAAAGGTAAAACAGTTGAAATAGGGAGGAGAAAGCAGAAACAAGTGCTAGTTTAATCAAACCATTGAGAATGGAAGTGTGTGTGTGTGTGTGTGTGTGGTTGTAGCTCCAGTTTTCCTAGGACCCACAATCCAGGTTGAAAGGAAAGTGAGAAAAGCAAGAGACGGGCAAGTGAGAAATGAAGGACAGAGACCAGGCAGAGATCCACCTGAAAGTTTATTTGTCAAAGCTGACAAATCAAGGCCATCTCTCTATAGGAGAGAGAGGTCTGAGATGTTCGGGTGTTCAGCTTTTGTGGGGTAGGGGTTTGGACTTGTAGTTGTGGTGCTATGGGTTAGGCTGGGGGTGCTTTCATCAGAGCTAGGCGGGTGGGAATAGTATGGGATTGTCTTAGGTCAATGGTACCATGGGGCTTTCCAGAGCAAAGGAGTCATATCCTTCTGGGATTGGTTTAGGGTTATAGCACCATGGGGTAGGTCACTAATGGAGGTGGGGGGAGTTCCGGTAAAAGAAGGTACAGGAAAGTGAAACTTATCTCATAAGATGGTGGTTTACATTTAAGATGGCTGCTCAGATGTTAAATCAATACCCTAAACAGGTCATATAGTAATATTTAAATAAAAGACTTGAAATTGGACCTCATCCAATTAGCCTCATATTGTTTCTTCCTGGTTCAAGGATATTTCTGTGCTGTTTCATGTGTTCTAACAAATGGCAGTGATTACCTACTTCTGCAGAGTAGTGTTTTCTGTTTTCCCTCAATATAGTAAACTGGTTCTCTAGTTGAGCAATACCTCTTTAAGACAGCTTTTGCTTCTGTTTCATCTCTTGAGTTTTTACAATTCCTTTGTGGACCTCAGATACCTATGGCAACACTGAGACAACTCTGAAACTCCTGAAGTTTGCATGGCTATTCTTCCCCTCTAATCCAGGAAATGCCACCATGATGATACAAGAAAATACATTCCCTAGCACTTGTTTGGTGGCCATGGAAGTATGTCTTTTAGGTCTCCATTCAAGAGAATATGTTGCTGGGAGCATAGTTGATTGACAGCCTCTAGCTGCTGTATCTTTAGATCCATTCTGGCATTTATGCTAAGGTTATGCTTCCTAAAGGTTTTTCGTAGTGAATGACTGAGCATGGCACTAGAGCTGGTTTCTTTCTGCCCACCACTGGACTTCTCTAATGGCAGCCCTTTCTCAGTGAAACTCCTCTAACTTGACCAAGATTTTCTCAGAACAAGTGTATGGTTTAAAAACTCTTCCTGTATTGTGTTCTGAAGGCTCTACCCACCTATTTCTGTTCTCTTACCCTTAATCATTCACAGGTGTTTTTCCCAATACATTTCTTATATGTCTAAATATTGTTTGGGTATTTGGTTTTTGGAAGAACAGAAAATCAGTTACTAATATTTTAGAAATAACATTTTCTAATGTTTATGAGACTTTTACCATGTACCAGGCAAGTTCCAAGTACTATGAAAGTGCTGACTTGATCCTCACAATAATCCCAGCAACCGTGTTCCCCACTTTACAAATGAGGAGACATGGAGGTTCATAACATTACAGGTATAAACTGGCTGCTTTTTGATTCCAACCTGTGGTCTTAATCACTATGCTGTTAGTATAGTGATGGAATAAAAAAAGTCTCACCTGAATATTATTAGCTCAGTGCTTACAGATTTGGAGAAAGAAATCCTACTATCTGTGTTGTCTTTTCCAAAAAATTCAGGTTGGCAGATTACATAGGTACTTTTTAGAAGCAAACTCAAATCTTTCTGAAGAAACTCACTTTAAATTCAGCCCTTAAATAAATCTCATATACAAAGTTCCAGTAAGCATGAATTTGTAATAAAAATATCATAAAACACACAAAAATATGTATTTTAAAAATGAAAGTCATACTTTTAAATGGGAATAAATGGAGCTAATACATTCCTATGTGAAAATTAAACACAATCAATAGTCTGACAATAAGAAATAAAAATCAAAGTAAGAATTATAGATAATTTTTCATAAAAATTTCATTTTCAACAAATGGAAACACTTATGATTTCTGTTTTTTGTGAAAATATCAATATGGAATGGTAATGAGAAGCAATAGGAGTGATAAAACTTCAATGTTTAGAAACTTTCAGAAAATATACCCCTTAGTGATATTTTAATAATCATTTAATAAAACTTATTTTTAAGAATAAGTCATGGGCTGTGGTTGTGGCTCATAGGTAGAGCACTCCCCTAGCATGTGTGAGGCACTGGGTTAGATCCTCAGCACCACAGAAAAATAAAATGAAGATATTTTGTCTATCTAAAAAAAATAATAAAATAATAAATATTTTTTTAAAAGAATAAGTCATAATTTTGTATTTATATTTGCAGAAGCTTTGACAATGATGGCTGTAAAAAATCAAATACTCATGAGTCTGGTGTAACTAATTAATGAAATGCTCTTTGCAAACAAAGTAAATTCAGAAGAATTCATGTCGAAGTTCTAACGCCGAGATAAACATTTGCACCAGAGCAATCTGATTTCAGATGTTGCATCAAATACCAAGTTGAACATTTCACACTGTATTTATAGACCGTCAAAGAGACTAAATTATGCATGATTTATTGTAACTTTGAGATGGCACCCCTCATGTAGTGTTAGCAGTAATACTTATTGTGGGACACATATAAGTATTAAAATAAAATTATAAATTTGAGAGACTGTTTTAAGGCCAAGATACTCATATTTTCTAGTAAATAAGAATTAAAGCACTGTCCATTAAGTAATCAAATAATGGTAAATGAAAATATTCTCATGTAATTTCTTTGAGAGTTTCTCACTACAAAGATAATTGTTTTCTCCAGGCTAAATTGACAAATACTCTGGTACGTTTGAAAGCATGAAGTTTTTCTTATTTTTTTCTCCCTTTTTTGGGTCTGATTTCTGCAGATGCCTTCTGTTTAGGGCTTCAGCTGAAAACAGCAACACAGGCCCAGATTTCATCCTGAGACTTTGGATGCTCTAACATTAGATTCCAAAGCCACACCACCAACAGTTACTAGTTCTAAAAACGATGGAGCCATTCCTATCCATGTGGTAAAAATGAGGGGAGAAGGGGCTTATTCTGCTAGGAAAATGAAGACTGGCCTGAGGAATTTCAGAGGAGCAGACAAGACCAGCAGCCTGTTTGGCAGCCCTAGGCCACCCAAATCAGGGTATCACATGGGGTGAGGGGCAGGGAGAGAGGGAAAGAAAATGGAATGAATGAATGAATGAATGAACGAATGAATGAATTATCAGGGCTGTGAGAATTGCCTGATACTGTTGTGGTTGGTGTTCCTTGCTCTTAAGAAGGCCTGGAAGTTTCCTTGAGGGAACCCATTGTCAATGGAGACTTTTGTGATAAGAATGTAGAAAAAAAAGAGAGGTAGAAGAGAAAGTTGGAGATTCTACAGATACTAAATAGATGGGATTTCCAGGAAAAACTTTATAAGTGGAGACACCAGGAGGAGAGAAAAAGATGGTGGCGAAGGGAGTGCATCACCCCCGTGCGCCACGTCACTGTGCGGGAGAAAGACCAGGTGAAACAGCTGAAGGCTATCTTGTTGGGAATTTCCAGTGAAATTGAGGTGCTCCAGAATCTAGTGGACGGATTTCCATCGCGCGAGGTTCGGCTGCGGGGGCTCGGACGCCGGCGATTTCTCCGCACGGAGGGTCGCATTGCCTGATCTGCGGACCGCCCCGCAGCTGGAGTCTGCGGTGCGCGCTGGGAAGCGGCGAGGTGCCGGAGCGGGAGTGCAGCGATGCGGATTCTAGGGGCTCCTGCCAGTGGTGCAATGGCCGTGCTTAGTACTGAGTTCCGGCTTTGAGACAGAGGAGAGAAGCGGTCCAGTTCGATTCTCGACACCAGTCGGACCATGGAGGAGGACAGCAGCCGCCATCTTGGAGAGCTGATGTAATCATCCCTGTTTTCTACTGATCTCAGCTCATTCAGCTACGGAACAGGTGATTTCAGGCTGGTATTTGCCTGCGTCTCGCAGACAGATCGCTCAGGCTCAGGGCTGGAGAACCTGTGGAGAATACTCCTAGGGGCTCGCTCCTGGCAAGTCGTGCGCTGGGCTCTGAGCGGCCGGATTCTGGTTCCCCGGGCTGCTTTGGCCCAGGGCTGGGGAACCTGTGGAGACTGCGTGTTGAGGCCAGCTCCAAGTGGAGCATGCACTGAGCTCGGGGCGGCTGGGCTCTGACTCCCGGAACAGTTTTGGCCCGGGGCTGGGGAGCCCGTGGGGACTGCGTCTTTGAGCCTGCTCCCAGCGGAGCGTGCACCGAGCTCGGAGAGTTTGGAGCGGCCGGGCTTTGGCTCCTGGGGCAGCTTTGGCCTGGGGCTGGGGAACCCGCAGGGGTCGCTCCTTGGAGCCTGCTCCTAGCGGAGCGTGGCCGGGATCGGAGAGGCCGGGTTCTGGCTCCCGAAGCTGCTTTGGCCCAGGGCTGGGTAACCTGCAGTGACTGCTTCTCGGTCCGGGTCCTGCTGGGTGCTGTGGGGGCCAGGGGGGCAGAGTGGAGCTGCCGCCTGCGCCCAGAGCAGGCCAAGTGACCCGCTGGCGTGGTATCACGACACCCCAACTGCAGCTGGGGCCGAAGAGAGTAGCCGCCCACGTCTAGAACAGGACCAGCGACCCGACGGTGCGGTAGCCAAGTCACCCCATTTGGAGCAGGGGCTGTGCAGAGCCGCTGTCTGAGCCTGCAAGGTAGGCAGACCTGTGACCCACTGGCAGGACAGGCCCGGTAGCCTGCCAGCGTGGTGGACAAGTAGCACTGAGGCAGTCACGTCACACTGGTTGGAGTGGGGGTGGAGCAGAGCCGCCGCCCGTGTCTGGAAAAGGCCCAGCGACCCGTTGGAGAGGCAGTCAGGTACCCCCACTGGGAGTGGGGGCTGAGCAGAACTGCCGCCTGAGCCCGCAAGGTAGGCAGACCTGCGACCCACCGGCGGAACAGGCCTAGAGGCCTGCCAGCGTGGTAGACACGTCACACCAATTGGAGTAGGGGCCGAGCAGAGCCGTTGCCCACATCCGGATCAGGACCAATGACCCGAGGGCGTGGTAGTTACGTCACCACAATTGGAGTGGGGGCAGAGCAGAGCCACCACCTGCGCCCGCAGGGTGGGCAGACCTGTGACCGACCAGCATGGTAGACAGATCACCCTAATTAGAGGAGGAGCACAGCCACTACCCGCCCTGCAAGGGAGATTTCCCAACTATACAAGAGCAATATAAATAAATAGGGGGAAAAATTCAAAAACACAACAGTTTCACCAAGCAGAAAGAAATGCAAGCAGTATGAAAAGACAAGGAAAGAAAGGACCACAAGCAATGCAGGTCAACTCAACTTTAGAAGAGGTAATAGCTGCAACAGATGGAATGTCTGATAAAGAGTTCAGGATATACATGCTTCAGATGATCTGGAGTCTCAAGGAAAACATTAGACAGCAAAATCAGACAATGAAAGATCACTTTGACAATGAACTACATAAACAAATCCAGGAAGTAAAAGATCAATTTCACAGGGAGATAGAGGTAATAAAAAACAAACAAATAGAAATCCTAGAAATGCAGGAAGCAATAAACCAACTTAAAAACTCAATTGAGAATACTACCAGCAGAGTAGATCACTTAGAAGATAGAACATAAGACAATGAAGACAAAGTATTTCAACTTGAAAAGAACATAGACAGCTCAGCAAATCTGCTAAGAAACCATGAGCAGAACATCCAAGAAATATGAGATAACATTAAAAGACCAAACTTAAGAGTCATTGGGATACAGGAAGGCATAGAGCTCCAAACCAAAGGAATAAACAATCTATTCAATGAAATAATAAGAGAAAACTTCCCAGACTTGAAGAATGAGACAGAATCCCAAATCCTAGAAGCCTACAGGACGCCGCATGTGCAAAATAATAAGAGATCCACACCTAGACACATTATAATGAAGATGCCCAACATATAGAATAAGGAGAGAATTTTAAAAGCTACAAGAGAAAGGAAGCAGATTACATTTAGGGGTAAACCAATCAGAATAACAGCTGATCTCTCAACACAGACTCTGAAAGCTAGAAGATCCTGGAATAACATATTTCAAACACTGAAAGAAAATGGGTTCCAGCCAAGAATTGTGTATCCAGCGAAATTAAGCTTCAGGATGGAAGATGAAATTAAAACCTTCCACGATAAACAAAAGTTAAAAGAATTCGCAGCTAGAAAACCATCTCTTCAAAAAATCCTTGGCAAAACATTACAGGAAGAGGAAATGGAAAATAACATTGAAAACCAACAGTGGGAGGTAGGACAGTAAAGGGGGGAAAGTAATCAAAGAGGAAAACAAATCAGGTTTAGTAACATTAATAAACAAATATGGCTGGAATAACAAACCATATCTCAATAATACCCTAAATGTTAATGGCTTAAACTCACCAATTAAGAGACACAGGCTAGTTGAGTGGATCACAAAACAAGACCCAACAATATGCTGCCTACAGGAGATACATTTGATAGGAGAAGATATACATAGACTGAAGGTGAAAGGTTGGGAAAAATCATACCACTCATATGGACTTCGGAAACAAGCAGGAGTGTCCATACTCATATCTAATAAAATAGATTTCAAGCCAAAGTTAATCAAAAGGGATAAAGAGGGACACTACATACTGCTCAAGGGAACCATACACCAACAAGACATAACAATCATAAATATATATGCCCCAAATAATGGTGCAGCTATGTTCATCAAGCAAACTCTTCTCAAATTCAAGAGTCTAATAGACCACCATACAATAATCATGGGAGACTTCAACACACCTCTCTCACCACTGGACAGATCTTCCAAACAAAAGTTAAATAAGGAAACTATAGAACTCAATAACACAATTAACAACCTAGACTTAATTGACATATATAGAATATACCACCCAACATCAAGTAGTTACACTTTTTTCTCAGCAGCACATGGATCCTTCTCAAAAATAGATCATATATTATGTCACAGGGCAACTCTTAGACAATATAAAGGAGTAGAGATAATACCATGCATCTTATCTGATCATAATGGAATGAAACTGAAAATCAGCGATAAAAGAAGGAAGGAAAAATCATGCATCACTTGGAGAATGAACAATAGGTTACTGAATGATCAATGGGTTATAGAAGACATCAAGGAGGAAATTAAAAACTTCTTAGAGTTAAATGAAAACACAGACACAACATATCGGAATCTATGGGTCACATTGAAAGCAGTTCTAAGAGGAAAATTAATTGCTTGGAGTTCATTCCTTAAAAAAAGAAAAAACCAACAAATAAATGATCTCATACTTCATCTCAAAATCCTAGAAAAAGAAGAGCAAAACAACAGCAAAAGAAGTAGAAGGCAAGAAATAATTAAAATCAGAGCTGAAATTAATGAAATCGAAAAAAAAGAAACAATTGAAAAAATTGACAAAACTTAAAGTTGGTTCTTTGAAAAAATAAATAAAATCGACACACCCTTAGTCATGCTAACGAAGAGAAGAAGAGAGAGAACCCAAATTACTAGCATACAGGATGAAAAAGGCAATATCACAACAGACACTTCAGAAATACAGAAGATAATCAGAAATTATTTTGAATCCTTATACTCCAATAAAATAGAAGATAGTGAAGGCATAGATAAATTTCTTAAGTCATATGATCTGCCCAGATTGAGTCAGGAGGATATAGACAACCTAAACAGACCAATAACAATAGAGGAAATAGAAGAAACCATCAAAAGACTACCAACTAAAAAAAGCCCAGGACCAGATGGGTATACAGCAGAGTTTTACAAAACCTTTAAAGAGGAACTAACACCAATACTTTTCAAGCTATTTCAGGAAATAGAAAAAGAGGGAGAACTTCCAAATACATTCTACAAGGCCAACATCACCCTGATGCCTAAACCAGACAAAGACACTTCAAAGAAAGAAAACTACAGACCAATATCTCTAATGAACCTAGATGCAAAAATCCTCAATAAAATTCTGGCGAATCGGATTCAAAAACATATCAAAAAAATTGTGCACCATGATCAAGTAGGATTCATCCCTGGGATGCAAGGCTGGTTCAATATACGGAAATCAATAAATGTTATTCACCACATCAATAGACTTAAAAATAAGAACCATATGATCATCTCGATAGATGCAGAAAAAGCATTCGACAAAGTACAGCATCCCTTTATGTTCAAAACTATAGAAAAATTAGGGATAACAGGATCATACCTCAACATTGTAAAAGCAATCTATGATAAGCCACAGGCCAGCATCATTCTGAATGGAGAAAAATTGAAGGCATTCCCTCTAAGATCTGGTACAAGACAGGGATGCCCTCTATCACCACTTCTGTTCAACATAGTCCTCGAAACACTGGCCAGAGCAATTAGACAGATGAAAGAAATTAAAGGCATAAAAATAGGAAAAGAAGAACTTAAATTATCACTATTTGCAGATGACATGATTCTATGCCTAGCAGACCCAAAAGGGTCTACGAAGAAACTATTAGAGCTAATAAATGAATTCAGCAAAGTGGCAGGATATAAAATCAACACACATAAATCAAATGCATTCCTGTATATCAGCGACAAAGCCTCTGAAACGGAAATGAGGACAACTACTCCATTCACAATATCCCCCCAAAAAATAAAATACTTGGGAATCAACCTAACAAAAGAGGTGAAAGACTTATACAATGAAAACTACAGAACCCTAAAAAGAGAAATAGAAGAAAATCTTAGAAGATGGAAAAATATACCCTGTTCATGGATAGGCAGAACTAACATCATCAAAATGGCGATATTACCAAAAGTTCTCTATAGGTTTAATGCAACGCCAATCAAAATCCCAACGACATTTCTTGTAGAGATAGATAAAGCAATCATGAAATTCATATGGAAAAATAAAAGACCCAGAATAGCAAAAACAATGCTAGGCAGGAAGTGTGAATCAGGTGGTATAGCGATACCAGACTTCAAACTATACTACAGAGCAATAGTAACAAAAACAGCATGGTACTGGTACCAAAACAGGCGGGTGGACCAATGGTACAGAATAGAGGACACAGAAACCAATCCACAAAACTACAACTATCTTATATTTGATAAAGGGGCTAAAAGCATGCAATGGAGGAAGGATAGCATCTTCAACAAATGGTGCTGGGAAAACTGGAAATTCATATGCAACAAAATGAAACTGAATCCCTTTCTCTCACCATGCACAAAAGTTAACTCAAAATGGATCAAGGAGCTTGATATCAAATCAGAGACATGGCATCTGATACAAGAAAAAGTTGGCTACGATCTACATACTGTGGGGTCGGGCTCCAAATTCCTCAATAGGACACCCATAGCACAAGAGTTAATAACTAGAATGAACAAATGGGACTTACTCAAACTAAAAAGTTTTTTCTCAGCAAAAGAAACAACAAGAGAGGTAAATAGGGAGCCTACATCCTGGGAACAAATCTTTACTCCTCACACTTCAGATAGAGCCCTAATATCCAGAGTATACAAAGAACTCAAAAAATTAGACAATGAGATCACAAATAACCCAATCAACAAATGGGCCAAGGACCTGAACAGACATTTCTCAGAGGAGGACATACAATCAATCAACAAGTACATGAAAAAATGCTCACCATCTCTAGCAGTCAGAGAAATGCAAATCAAAACCACCCTAAGATACCATCTCACTCCAGTAAGATTGGCAGCCATTATGAAGTCAAACAAAACAAGTGCTGGTGAGGATGTGGGGAAAAGGGTACACTTGTTCATTGTTGGTGGGACTGCAAATTGGTGCAGCAAATTTGGAAAGCAGTATGGAGATTTCTTGGAAAGTTGGGAATGGAATCACCATTTGACCCAGCTATTCCCCTTCTCTGTCTATTCCCTAAAGACCTAAAAAGAGCATGCTACAGGGACACTGCTACATCGATGTTCATAACAGCACAATTCACGATAGCAAGATTGTGGAACCAACCTAGATGCCCTTCAATAGATGAATGGATAAAAAAAATGTGGCATTTATACACAATGGAGTATTACTCTGCGTTAAAAAATGACAAAATCATAGAATTTGGAGGGAAATGGATGGCATTAGAGCAGATTATGCTAAGTGAAGCTAGCCAATCCTTAAAAAACAAATGCCAAATGACTTCTTTGATATAAGGGGAGTACCCAAAGACAGGGTAGGGACGAAGAGCTTGAGAAGAAGATTAACATTAAACAGGGATGAGAGGTGGGAGGGAAAGGGAGTGAGAAGGGAAATCGCATGGAAATGGAAGGAGACCCTCAGGGTTATACAAAATTACATATAAGAGGAAAGGAGGGGTAAGAGAAGAATAATACAAGTGGAAGAAATGATTTACAGTAGAGGGGGTAGAGAGAGAAAAGGGGAGGGGAGGGGAGGGGAGGGGAAGGGGGATAATAGAGAATAGGATAGACAGCAGAATACAACAGACACTAGAATGGCAATATGTAAATCAATGGAAGTGTAACTGATGTGATACAGCAATCTGTATACGGGGTAAAAATGGGAGTTCATAACCCACTTGAATCAAACTGTGAAATATGATATATTAAGAACTATGTAATGTTTTGAACGACCAACAATAAAAAAAAAAGTGGAGACACCAAAAGAGCAATTTGTAAAGTTCCAAAGAAAACGAGAGCGTTTAAAGTATTCTCTGAGAGAGGCAGTGTGGCAGTGCACATGAACCATGGATTCCACATCTGCTTCCATTTTCCCTCGGATATGGGATTCTAGGATCACAGTTGAACTCCTCATGGAATCCTTCACCCAAAAGAAATCTGAGTCCATGGATGAGGCCCCAAGGCTCTTGAGACAGGAAATGAAGGGCATCCAAGGGGAAATGAAACCAAGAAGACTGCTTTCTTCTCTTCTGTCTTCTCTGCCATACTTTATGGCTGGTTAGAATCATGTGTTCTAGATTTTAGTATTTTCTGATTTGGTGGCATTGTGTTTTGTTTGGAAATCAAATTTAACAAGTAATTGATGCTTACATTGTAAAGTGCTGTAGCAGTAGTTGCACTGATTTTGGAATCTAATTGTGTTTTGTATTTGTGTGTGTATGTGTTAGTGTGAGGCTTGCACTCATTTTTATTATCATGCTGAAACTTTGGCATTTAGGAAAATTAAATACATAAAATTTTGGGGGTCAGAGAAACTTGATTTTGTAGATATTGAAGTTGTGATGTTAACTTCAGTAGAAGAGGAGGGGACTTATTTTAGCATTGTCAGTTATTTAAACCTGTCATTCCCCCCACCCACTGTTTCCCAAATATGGGTCACTTTCTGCAGTATTATTAATAGTATCTTAATGGTGAGGAGTTCTTCGTCAAACAAGTTTGAAAAAAGGTGTCTTGAGATCACTTATCTTCTTCTCGCACAGTTTCTTGGATTTTTTTTTTAAAATCTGTGATTGTTCATTCTTAAATGCCTGAAGATAAATGTGCAATATGATATTTCCATAATATTTTCCACTGGAATAATAATGTGGCATTATGTGTCATACTGATGGGGTTCAGAACACATTACCCCAAATTATGGCACATTGGTATTTGAGAAAAGGACAGAAACTCAAAGGTCTCTCTCACCAACCTGCCACCCCCCCCCCCCGCCGCCCCCCGTTTCTTCTCCCCTGAAGCAGATAATAAAACCTGTGTTCCAAAGATCTCCTCTCTGTACCTGGAGGAAAAGAACATAGGCAGACAGACACTAAGAAGAATCTGAACAAACAGGCCTTGTTAAATCCCCTTAGTTTATTACCTTTGGATCATACCCTCTTGGTTTAATCATACTTCTATCTATTCTTTATCAACATCAGTATAAAAGTGCACAAGTTTTCCTGTTTCTTTGGGTGTTCATTTCTTAAGTCTCCTCATAGCATATAAAACTTAATTTTTTTAAGAGAGAGAGAATTTTTAATATTTATTCATTTATTTTTTGTTTTTTCGGCAGACACAACATCTTTGTATGTGGTGCTGAGGATCGAACCTGGGCCACATGCATGCCAGGCGAGCACAATACCGCTTGAGCCACATCCCCAGCCCTTAAATTTGTATACTTTTTCTGTTGTTAATCTGTTTTTTGTTATGGGGACCTTAGTCATGAATTTGCAATAAATGAGGAAAAGATGTTATGTTAGAGTCTGTAAACAAGTCTGGATGGCGCCTGGCAAAATGCCAGAGGGAGTGGTTTGTGAAGTAACGCCAGCGAGCCATTAAGTGTGGAGATTCCTTACTGGTTGACTGCTGTTTTGAGTTTATGTTAATTAGAGAAGCTATGTGGAATGTATAAATACCTCTGTTGTCCTACAATAAACGGCTCCCACTCCTGCTGTATCAATCTACACAAGTTGCTCGTCACCCCTCCTCACCCCCCCCCCACAGCCGGACTGCGGCAATGTTACTTTTGTTGGTCCTCTATTATACCAAGTAGCTTATTTCTGATAGTTTTAGGAAAACAGTTTGGGAAACACCAACCTATGGAAAGGGGTTTGGCCATTGGTTCATACACTGGGGTTTTAGATAAAATCTTTATAGTAATAAAGAAAGCACATTTACCTGGCTTTGGGCTCTGTGCCTGTATCTCTTGCGTATTTTGTAATGGTAGAGGTTAGAGAGGGTAAGGACAGGTTGGAGGGAGGGAAAGGAAGGGAAAGAAAAGGTAAAGCTATAAAAGGGCAAGATGTAGGCATTTAAAAATCTTGCATTCTGGCCAAATACTTTTACAGTTTCACTTTTCACACAGCTTTTTGAGTCAGAAAGATCTAGGTTGATATCAACGCTGTACTAGCTATCAACAAGATGACAATGTGAATGTTGCCTTCCTTTTAAACTTTATTTTCCTGCTGTATAAAATTAAGGGAATATAACTAACTCATTCAATTATTTTAAGAATAACTAATGACCTATCTGAAACATAATAAGCAATCAGGAGGCATTTTTTAAAAATTTCTATTTCTTTAAAAACAATTTTTTTTGTAGTTGTAGATGGACAGCATGTCTTTATTTTTATTTGTTTATTTTTATGTGGTGCTGAGGATGGATCCCAGTGCCTCACAAGTGCGAGGCAAGTTCTCTACCCCTGAGCTACAACCCCAGCCCCAACCGGGAGGTATTTGTTGAACAAATGTACCTAGTTTTGTGCTAACTATATAGTCTTCAACAAACGGAAACACTTATGATTGCTGCCATCATTATGAGCTCTGAATCCCAAATATCAAGGCAGACAGAAACAGAAAGCACATCAGTGTTAAATACACACACACACACACACACACACACACACACACACTCATTGAGCCTAAATTTTGGACACACTTATGGAGATTTTTCAAAGTTTTCAGCACATCAATGCCAGAGAAACCTTTCCAAAGCTCAATATGCCAACATTCGATATTTGTTCCTTAAAACAGCAATGAACCCCATCAATAATCTGATGACAATTATGGACGTCTTCCTAGAAAATTACATATATGATCATGTACAGATTTCCCCTACTATTTCAAGAAATTTTTGGACACCAAAGTCCATTATAAACTATGGTGTTTCTCAAATTTTTTTTTAATTGGTTGTTCAAAACATTACAAAGCTCATGATATATCATCTTTCATACATTTGACTCAATTGGGTTATGAACTCCCATTTTTACCCCAAATACAAATTGCAGAATCACATCGGTTACACACTCACATTTTTACATAATGGCATATTAGTGACTGTTGTATTCTGCTACCTTTCCTATCCCCTACTATCCCCCTCCCCTCCCATCTTCCCTCTCTACCTCATCTGCTGCTGTTCAATTCTCTCCCTTGTTCCCCCCCCCCTTTCCCCTCACAACCTCTTCTATGTAATTTTGTATAACATTGAGGATCTCCTACCATTTCCATATGCTTTCCCTTCTCTCTCCCTTTCTCTCCCCCCCACTAGTCTTTGTTTAATGTTAATCTTTTCCTCATGCTCTTCCTCCCTGTTCTGTTCTTAGTTGCTCTCTTTATATCAAAGAAGACATTTGGCATTTGTTTTTTAAGGATTGGCTAGCTTCGCTTAGCATAATCTGCTCTCATGCCATCCATTTCCATGCAAATTCTATGATTTTGTCATTTTTTAGTGAATAGATGAATGGATAAAAAAATGTGGCATCTATACACAATGGAGTACTACACAGCATTATAAACTATGTATGGCCCATGGATATAGACCAGCATTTTAAAATCTTGACATTTAAGAACCTCTATGATAATTGTATCTATGATAGCTATAATAACTTTACATTCCACCCTACCCTTACTCTTATCATACACAGAACTATCTTTGTGGGGAAGGATTTACCTGTAATCTTCCTCAAATGCCTGAGCCAGATGCATCTTGTCTCCCAATCTTGTCTGACACTGTTGCTCCTCCCTGCGATGCGTCCTTAGTGTTCCCTGGTATCTGATTCCCATACCCTCTTTAAAGGTCATTTCAATTTCACATACTCTCTGAATCCTCTCCAATCAACTCTGACCAACAAAAACCCACACTCTCCTCTGTGTCCTCTTAAGGGAACTCTTCTGTAGACATCTTCCTTCACCCATCAGGTTTATGGCTGACATCTCTATAACAAAACCAACTAAAACAAAACCCTGATAAATAAGAGGATAACAACACATTTATTTAATGATAGTTTTAACTGATGTAGAAGCCTTCAGAAATGAAGACCCAACAAATGAGGAAAATGTTTATTTTTATGCTTAGGTTTAATGGATGGTTGTGTAGGAAAGGGGAGGTGATCTTGTAGTAACAAACTGGGGAAGATTTAGCAAGGCCTATTCATCCAGATTCTGCTTTGTAACAAGTTGGGGTGTCTCATTCCTTCCTTCCAGGTATGGGGTAGTATACCTCTCACGTGATCTTCAAGACAGGACAGAAGCTCTTGTTTCTGGGGTTCCATTTCCTTCGGCTTAAGTACTCAATATTTCAATGTGCAGTATTTGGTGGGCATTGTATTCTGAGTCTTGGAATTGCCTTTATCACTCATTATAATTTTGATAATTAATATGTGCTCTCTTTCATTCGACTTTCATACATACATGTCCTCCGTAACTAGATTGTAAACTCCACAATGACAAGGGCTGTATTTTATGCATTCTGACTTACGAGTGAAATACCATAGGTCATACATAATGCCATGTTTCTTCAGATTATAGTAAAATCTTCCAGAAAATTACCAAAATTTATCTTAATTTTCCACATAAGTACATGGAAAATCACTGACACAAGCATGGATGTAAAAACAAAAGGACACTTTTTAAAAAAAAAGTTTAAGGGTCCTGGAATTTTGGGCAAACCACAACCAATTACCACTAGATGGAGGTAGTGATTTTCTTAGTCAGAGAATGTGAAGCTTTTCATTTGAAGAATCACAAATGCTTGCTCAGGCATTGATGGTTATTGTTAGCAATTTACCATATTATCAGAATCTTCAAGAAGTTTGATCTTCATAATTTCAGAAAAGGTATATCCTCTTTTTCACACTCCCACCACTAAAAAAGGCAAAAAAAAAAAAAAAAAGCCAGCAGATAAAATTAGTGTGTAATGAAACAGGCTAAATCAATGGTTGAAATGTACTTTCAGAAGCAGGGAAAACTTTCATATAATTTAATTACACATTAGCATAATTGATGTCATTTTATAATAAAATAAGCTCAACGTGCTGATGTTTATAGGCTTATAGGCCTATATAGACTTCATTATCTTTCTGAGCTGTTTTTCTGAATTTATTGCTGTTGTTACATATTTATACCATGACAGCATTTTAGACATCAAGTATGAAAACTTTTGCCATTGACTTTTTGTTTTGAGAAGGCCTGCTTCGTGTTCCTTTAAAATGGTAAACTTGAAACTGAGAGGGGGGAAAAAACCTATGTAAGTATGAAAATCACTTTTTACTAAGGGCAAAACTGATATCACTGCAATTGGTTAGAAAGTGAAACCCTTCACCTTTGTACCTTTCTTTCTTCCTTTTTCCTGGGTAAATGTTGTTACTTTTCTATAACTGTTAGCAGAAATGTTAGAATTATCATAAATGAGCTTTTGCGCATGCTGTTATTTCATCTTCTGTAAAAAAATTTCAATCATATTCTTAATGTTTCTGTTTCCAAGCCAACTGTTTAATGCTCAAGGCTTTATTTCAGACTGCAGCTCAGACTATTCATTTATGCTAACAGTAGAGCTTGAACAATACTGTAAATTAAAGAAAATGTAATTTTGGGATTTGTCTTATAATTTACCATTTTCAAAAAGCACTCTCTGGAGAAATTAATAGCTTAAATATTACTGGAATAATGAGGATCAAGTTTGAGGAAAATATAGCTTGAAAGTCTATTACTGAAAATGATGGAAATAGGCATTTTTGTATTGCTATCTGAGCAAATATAATACCATACCATTTATCTCTAATTATCCCTAAGAAAAAGAACAAGAAGCACTGAAAAAACAAAGAGTAAAGATTTAAATGGATCTGTTATTCTCCTGGTTTTCCTCGCCTACTATTTCTGTTATTGTAAATATTAACAAAAATCAGCAAATAGAACTAGAAAGTAAAAACAGAAGGCTGATACATTCTTTGGGTCAACAAAGAACTTCTATGCAGCACATCAAAAAATCTTAGGCCTATTATTCTGGGAAAATATCCTCACAGATAATCCAAATGTTCATTTTCAAATCCATTCATGTTCAATGAAGTGTGTGATTTTTCTATTCAAGTTAAAGAAAGCCAGATTGAGAATTTATCTAAATTCAGCTAATTATATTTGGTCAAGCATTATCCTTGGCACAAATATTCTCCAGATATAAAATTTTTGTTCTTTTAATAAGCTGTGGTTATAGGGGATATTGACTGCAAAAATAGAAATTTTAATTACCCTGGGATGCAGTGCTATGACTAGACCTTTATATTTTGTTGTTTCTTCCTGTCCAAATAAATGGTTGGGTTATGCAACAAATGTATCCTATAGAGGTAAAACAGGGACAAACAACATGGAATAGTTCTGTGAGATTAATTTGTATCTTGAGTTTAGCTTTATAAAGTTTAGAGCTTTGTTTCCTTCTGTTCAGTAGTTGGCTTCTGACAGCCACTTACAATGTATGTCTTATGCCACCATCATCATTTGGGCTAGGTGCTTCACCACGACCTCATTAATTTTTAAATTCTAGTACAAGGAATTGACACGTTATCTTGATGCTTTTATATCTGTGATATTGGAACTTTGATTCCTCACTTACCACTGCCTTCCCCAAGTTGTGAGAAAGATTTTCTCTCCTTTATAAGTGCAGGAATCTGAGACAGAAAAGAAGGAGGCAGGATCTTTACACCTCCTCTTGTCAGTCTGGATGATTCATTAAGCTTGGGAGGCTGCATGCCTTCCTATCGATACAATGACATAATCATTACCTGTAAGTTAAATCACTTCACAACCCACTGGCAAAAATGTAACAATAAAGCTATTTTTATGATTTTCTTCTCAAAGTAATTATATATAGTTGAAAAACTAAACTACACTCAAACTAATGTAACTTCAAACATTACCTTTCCCCTTATGAAACTTCTTACCTTGCACTATACTGAATTTTTAAAAAAAGGAAAGAGAAATTAGTTATAGTGAAGAGACAAAATATATTTCTCAGATATTTAGCAGATACGTTCAGAAAAATTAACAATTGGAAACAAAAACAATAAAAGGAAGCTGGTAGTATTTGTGCACTGTCAGATAATAGTTTCTTGAGAAGCACCCATTGAAACAATGTTAAATATATAAACTTCTTTCAAAATTACTTGAAAAAGGTCCAGATTTCCAAGAATAAATATGCTCTTAAAGGGATCATTTTTCTATAATAAATGCAAGCATCAATAAAATTTCCATGAATTAAGGGAAACGAGGATGACTTTCTGGTTTTATAATTAGCTAGCTTTGAAAATAAGTGTGCCTAACTTCTGGGCATCCAAAAGATTTAGTGATAGAAGAGGAAGCCATGTGACCTCAAAGGGCATGGGTTTGAATCCAACACAGGTTGTCACAGAAAGTTGATACCATTTGACAACTGCTTTGTGAAATGAGCTGGTCTCAGTCCAGTGGACAGATGTCCATATCACAAAATGCTCTAATTGGCAGTCTCAGCAGAGGAGCTAAGAATCTAATGGGCCTGGAATCTGAACCCTCTTCTCACTCTCTTGAGGGGTAGACAGAGGTACACTCATAAAGGAAGCTCAGAATTGCTGGTGGCAATCATAAATGCATCTTATGGATAAACAGAGGATTTTGTGTTTCAAAGCTGTCAGTCTAATTTTTCAATATATTTAAGTGCTTTTAATAAAAACTTTCCAAGTTGATGCAAATGTTTATTACTTTCACCATAAATTTACTATCACAAGCTTATGTGTTATTCAAGAAAAAACAGTAATTAAAGTGGTAAAAACAGAATTACTCAGGAATTATTCCAGTATGGGAAAAAGGACTTTAGAACAGAACTAGGCTCAATTCTGAATATGGCACAGATGAATGAGGAATTATAGCCAAGGAGCAGGGTGGGAGCTGGTAGAATGGAAAATTACTAAGAGGAAAGAAACATCAGGGATATGGGGGAATTTTGGTTGAACCAACTTGATAGGATTCTTACTGAAGGCAGGTGGAGGTGATCCCATATTATGTGGGGGTGGCTGGTGGAATGAGTGATTTGCTCAGATATCTAGGGTGATGAGATATCAAAGGTGGGGGATTTTTACTAAATTGATCTAGCAGGATTTTCCCCTAAAACCAAGTAATACAAAGACTGACATGGAAGTCCAAATGCTGAGGCCTGGTTGAGAACAGAGTTTAGAGGAGCCTGACTAGGGTTTAGCCAAGGAGGGAGTCCTTATCTAAATAGGACTGCATATCTCATGTAAAATGTGAAATGTGGCTGATGTTAAAGACTATCACTAGTGAGCTAAAAACATTACACATGCCATGAAAAGTTTTTCGAAAGTAAGATTCAGTAAATACTTAATCTATGAATATTTTGCCTGTGACTCAAAATGGGCCCAATCTGCTATAGCTTTCTGTGTGCCATAGAAGTGGCCAATCCCAAATCTGGAAATCAAATAGACTGAATCATTGGACATATCCTTCTAGAACTAATGACACAGCAATAGTTATAATAAGGGGTTTTATGCTGGATAATGACAAATGACTGCCTATCTCTAAGAGTATAAGTAGCTATGAGAAAATCGACTGTCCCTACATGCCTAAAATTCCAGGATGAAAGCATTATCTTTTAGCTTTGGTTTTGATTTCTTTGAGAGAGATCGTCTTTCCAGACCATGGCTCTCAGAACACTACTAGTCCTATAGGTGTTCTGTTAAAAAATAAACAAGGAGAACAGGTGTGGTGTCACATGTCTGTAATCCCAGTATCTTGGGAGGCTGAGGCAGAAGGATCTCAAGTTCAGAGCCAGCTCAGTAAAAGCAAGGTGCTAAGCAACTCAGTGAGACCCTGTCTCTAAATAAAATACAAAATAGGGCTGGGGATGTGGCTCAGTGGCCGAGTACCCCTGAGTTTAATCCTTGGTACCCACAAACAAACAAACAGAGAAAAACAAAAATAAAAACAAGCACAACTCTTCCAACTCTCCAAACCACTAAATACCTCCAAACCATTAAAAAACAGGAAAAATAAAAATACAAACAAGCACAACTCTTCCAACCCTCCAAACCACTAAATACCTGAGATGTTGTGTCTGTGGGGGAGGGTGATTCTATGGTCACATGACTTTGGGAAAATTTGGTTAGAAGATATTAAATAGATTTATTTATGCAAAATTCAGGGCTTTTGCCATACAAATGTGTGTTTTGACTCTCAAAGAAGAATATCTATCATTTCATATAACACCTATTAACATTGTAAAAAACTTGTATTTCAAGAAATACAAATTGAAAAATGCTCTTCTTAATCAAAGTTATTGTACCCAAATATCCAGTTATTACCTGATAGGAGGATTTTCAAAGGAAAGGCAGAACATAAGCAGAATATTTTACCCAGAATTACAGTCTAATTGTTTCCCCCCCCACAATTTTGCTGACATCAAAACACTGTTATAAAATAAACCTTCTTCGGAATGTAAAATGACTTGCTCTTTGAGAAGTTCAGTAAATTCTCGGTAGTGTGCTGTTTTTGGTAAACTATTCTCAGTAAATCTTGGGGATGGTATAATATCCTGCTATCAATTTTCTTTGAAACATTAATTAGATGAGAAAGCAAGGTTCAAGTTCTTTAGTGCCTTTTCTCTTTAAATTTGCTGTGTTTCCTCCTCTTTCTGAGAGTGTCATGCCAGGCGAGGCAGTAAGAAAATTTTGGAACTATACAATTATACAAGAGTACAGAGAAGTGTAACCCCAATGGTGAGTTAAAGTGAAACTGAGTGCTGGTTAGGTTGCCTTGATTGACTTACTATACCTGCAAGACTAAGGCCTGTGGTTCTCAGCCTTGGCTATAAGGTAGTTTTTTTTTTTTGTTTGTTTTTTTTTTAATAAAACAACAACAAAATCCCCCACTGGTGCCTGGGTCTTATCCCCAGAGGTTTGAGTTTAATTGATTTAGGGATAAATTAAGGCACTGAGATTTCTTAAATCTCCCAGGAAGTTTTGCATGCAGCTTACACTGTGAAACACTGCCTGAGAAGGACATAGATATCACAAGTCTTGCCCACGTTGTTATATACTTCTGTTGACACCTCTAACATGCCCAACTAGCTTTAGATCTGTTGTTTTTTGAAAGTGTGTTTTAGTTGTTGATGGACCTTTATTTTTTATTTATTTATACATGGTACTAAGAATCAAACCCAGTGCTTCACACATGCTTGGTAAGCGGCTCTACCACTAAGCCAAAACCCCAGCCCCTAGATCTGTTATTTTTTCCCCCCTTTCAGTACTGGTGATTGAAACTAGAACTACATCCACTGAACCCTGAGCTACATCTCCAGATCTTTTGATTTTTATTTTGAGTCAGGGTCTTAGTAGTTTGCCCAGGCTGGTATTGAACTTGTGATCCTCCTGCCTTAGCCTCTGAGTTGCTAAGCATACAGGTGTGTACCACTGCACCTCATGGCTACTTATAAGTTGGTCAGAGCTGGGGGTGTAGCTTAGTGGTAGAGTGTTTGCCTAGCATGTGCAAGGCCCTGGGTTTGAGCCCCAACTTTGCAAAAAGATAAATAAATAAATAAAAATAAAAGTTAATTAGGATATTCAAGAGTGATCTAATCAGTGCTAGAACCACTTGATGATCCAAGCTTTGGCATACAGGCCACGCTCTATTCACCATCACAGGCATACTTGCATCAAGAAGCAGGGAGCGAATGAAAGAAAAACCTTTGGCTAAAAGTCACTGAACTTTTCTCATTTTCAAAAGATAAAATATCTTTAATATATTATCATTTGATATGCAAAATATACCTAGACTATAACAACCAGGAAACTATCAAAGATATCAAAGCAAAAACCCTCTCCTAATTTGGAAGCCAATATATTTTTATTTGCAAGAGTGCTTGAGAATACTTCTATTATCTATGTGCCGATTCACACTATGCTATAATGTAAAGATTCAGGGACAGAGAATTATCATATATATGTATGTTATGAAATAACTAACAGTAATATGTGTGTAGTAGGGAAGAAATACACTGAAAATGTATCAAGCCAGAACTAGTCTGAAACTAATCATCACCTGTGGAAAATTGTGGGATTGAGTTCCTACTGATCCCAATCAAAGTGGAATTTCTTTCCTATCAGGTATTTGATAATACAATAGAGACGATTACAATTTTTCCTCTGTTGATAGCAATTTTTTGAGATAGAATTCATTTCATGTTCCTATGTTTGTAGTGCACAAACCTGTCATGGTACTATTATTCTTTCTATAGAGACTATTGTAAAATCATTGCTATATGAAGAAGATTCAAAGAATATAGAGCCAAGAAATGTAGGAGGAAAGTATTACAGAGCTGCATCAGGCAGTTAATTCACAAAATTATTATATTTTTTCTGGTATTTGAGATTTTTATAGCATTTTTCAGCTTTCAAAAATTTTCAAGGGGTTGGAATTGTGGCTCAGTGGTAGAGGGCTCGCCTAGCACGTGCGAGACCCTGGGTTCGGTCTTCAGCACCACATAAAAATAAAAAATAAAATAAGTTATTGTGTCCAACTACAACTAAAAAATAAATATTAAAAATTTCAATGTTTTTCTTTTATTAAAAACAAGTATTTGCTTTCATACTTAAATTTATATTATTTTAATTAAATATGGCAACTCCAGATTATATAAGCTTTAAGTATCACAAAACCTGGATCCATTCTTGATATATTGCTTATTAAATGAGTTAAAGGAGTATTCTCTTGTATGTTTCCAGTATGTTCATCTGGTATACATTAGGCAAAAAAAACAAAACAAAACAAAATAGAAAATAATTCTGTCTCCTTCTTTTCCTCCCTTCTTCCCTCCCTCTCCAATTTAAGGGAAATCTCTGGTTGATGAAAATTAACATTAAAAGAAGAACTCAAACTATTATTATTTGCCAATGACATGATTCTGTATTTAGAAGATCAAAAAAATTTCACCAGAAACTTGTAGAGCTAATAAACTACTTCAGGAAAGTAGCAGGGCATAAAATCAACCCCCATAATGCATAAATAATATGCATTTCTATACATCAGTGATGAATCCTCTGAAAGAGAAATTAGAAAAACTACACCATTTGCTATAGCCCCCAAACAACAACAACAAACAACTTGGGATCAATCTAACAAAAGAGGTTAAAACCTCTACAATGAAAACTACAGAACACTAAAGAAAGTAATTGAAGAAGACCTTAGAAGATGGAAAGATCTCCCATGTTCTTGGATAGGAATTAATATTATCAAAATAGCCATACTACTAAAAGCACTATACAGATTTAATGCTATTTCCATTAAAATCCCAATGCCATTCTTCATAGAAATAGAAAAAGTAGTTATGAAATTTATTTGGAAAAATAAGACTCAGAATAGCCAAAGCAATACTTAGTAAGAAGAGTGAAGCAGGAGGCATCACAATACCAGAACTTAAACTATACTATAGAACTATAGTAACAAAATCAGCATGGTATTGGCACCAAAATAGACCTTAGACCGATAGTACAGAATAGAAGACACAGACAAACCCATATAAATAAAGTTATCTCATACTAGACAAAGGCATCAAAAACACACATTGGAGAAAAGATAGTCTTTTCAACAAGTGGTGCTGGGAAAACTGGAAATCCATATATAGCAAAATGCAATTGAACCCTTATCTCTCACCCTGCACAAAACTCAACTCGAAGTGGATCAAGGACCTAGGAATTAGACCAAAGACCCTGTGCCTACTAGAAGAAAAAGTAGACCCAAATCTCTATCATGTCAGCTTAGGAACTGAATTTCTCAACAAGACTCCTAAAGTGCAAGAAGTAAAATCAAGACTCAATAAATGGGATGGTATCACACTAAAAAGTTTCTTCATAGGAAAGGAAACCATCAAGAATGTGAAGAGAGTGCCTACAGAATGGGAGACAATCTTTACCACATGCACCTCAGAAAGAGCACTAATCTCCAGGATACATAAAGAACTCAAATACTTAACACCAAAACCCCAAATAACTCAATCAATAAATTTGCACAAGAACTGAAAAGACACTTCACAGAAAAGAAATACAAGACACTTCACAGAAAAGAAATACAAATGATCAACAAATATATGAAAAAATGTTTAACATCTCTAGCAATTAGATTACTAATTAAAATTACTCTGAGATTTCATATCCAGTCAGAATGGCAGTTATCAAGAATACAAGTAACAAATGCTGGCAAGGGTGTGGGAAAAAGGGTATATTCATGCATTGCTGGTGGGATTGCAAATTGGTATAACCACTCTGGAAAGCAGTATGGAGATTCCTTAGCAAACTTGGAATGGAACTACCCTTTGAACCAGTTATCCCACTCCTCGGCATACACCCAAAGGACTCAAAATCAGTATACTATAGTGACATGGTCACATCAATGTTTATAGCAATTTAATTCACAATAGTTAACCTATGAAACTAACCTAGGTGCCCTTCAACAGATAAATGGACAAAGACAATGTGGTATTTATACACAATGGAATATTACTCAGCCATTAAGAAAAAAAAATGAAATTATGGCATTTGCCAGTAAGTGGATGGAAACAGAGACTATCATGTTAATTGGAATAAACCAATCCCCACAAAACAAAGCTTGAATATTCTCTCTGATATACAGTTGCTAACACACAATAAGGATGATGGGTAGGAAAGAATAGAAGTTCACTGGATTTGAGAAAGGGGAATGAAGGGAAGGGAGAGGGATACTATAGGACAGATAGTAGAATGAATCAGACATGACTTTTCTATATTCATATATGGATATACCACCAGTGTAACTCCACATCATGTCTCACAACAAGAATGGAAAGCTATACCCATGTATGTATAGTATATCAAAATATATTCTATTTTCATGTATAACTAAAAAGAACAAATAAAAAATTTAAAAAAATAATGAGTTGAAGTCCTATTCCCAACATGATGGAATTAGGAGGCGTGGGCGTTTGTGAGGTGATAGATCATGAGGAATCTATGCTCATTAAAGGGATTAAGCTCTAATAAAGGAGACCCAAGAGAACTACCTTGCCCCTTTTTCCACTTGAGGACCCAGCAATAAGTCAGCATCTATGTATCAGAAAATGGGCCTCACCAGACACTAAATCTGCTAGTTCTTTGATCTTAGACTTTGCAGACTCTAGCTACATGAGAAATAAATTTCTGTTGTATAAAATCCATTTAACCTCAGGTATTTTGTTATAGCAGTCCAAATGGACTTAGACGTTGGCTGATGACATTATATTCTGCTGCGCCCCTCCCCTGACTCAGGCAATGGCAAAACCCTACTGAGGTGGATGGCGCAAGTATGTTTCTGGGAATGGGCTGGTTTGTTTTTGTATTCCTTTAATAAGTATAGTTGTGACTTCTCATATGACCATTAAGTATGAAGGAAAAAACATGACTTTCCCAATTAATGCAACTACTTCTAAAGGATAGATCTGTTTGCTCTAAATGCAATGATTCAGCTGTGGAGCGTAAATTGTTAATGTTTAATGAAAAAAAACCCCTGTAGGAAAAACAGTCAAGGAAGTTTTTGAGAAATTAAATTAAAATCTAGAGAAGAAGAATTAATGTTAAGAAGACAGATTAGTACTTGGTACTGGGCAACTTGTTCTTGTTCCTGTGCACAATGGTTTGTGCTCTTATTCTTGTTTGATTAAAATTAATAGCCTCTCTTTTCAAGTTAACCACTTGCCATAACCATGGCGCCGATTCTAGTCAGTAAGTCAAGAAAGAATAGTCAAGGTATAGGCCAATAGTCTGGGACATTTCTAACTACTATTAAAAGCTAACTAAGCAGAAACAGCTCAAAGCAAAACGTGAACTGAAAGGAAAAATGCTTGCTTATGCATAAGCCAGAATACATTCTTCTTATCTAATTGTAGCTATGATTTTGTTTCTTTGAATAATGATTCCTGTTTTGTAACCACAAAGTACTGTGAGCCTGCCAAAATGAAAAGTATATATGGTTAACTTCACAAGTAAAGATTGGGATTCAGCACCTTCACTTTGGTGTCTGTGTTGTTTCTCCACCCCCTTTCGCTGACTCCTCACCATCAGTTTGTCTCCTGAGACCCTCTGTTGGAGCTGGACTCCGACAATATTCTTCTAGGTAATAAAATAAAATAGTGAAGGACTAATGAAGTGGTATAACATGTATCCTTAGATATTAGTAAAAGACTGTTAATTTGATAAGAATTTTAAAAACTAACAACTTGTTGAATGCTAAATTACAAATCATCTTTTTAGGAATCAACAATGATAAAGTTTCCATAAGAATCTATTGTCCCCAGAGCCCAAAATACTAAAAATGCCTGTCATAATTGGCATAGACTAGGAAACAGAAAAAAAAAAAAACACAACAAAACTTACCTCCTAATAGAAGTACAGCAAATCCATATCTGGAAGGTTGTGTGCATACCTTGTTTTTGTATCTCAAAAAAAAAAAAAACCCAGTTATAATCTAGATAGTGACAACTAACTAAGCAGAGTAACTAACTTAAGATTTGAAAAAGGGACTGGAGTGGTAGTGTTTGCCTAGCATGTATGAGGTCCTGGGTTTGATCCTCAGCATAACATAAAAATAAATAAAATAAAATAAAGGTATTGTGTCCATCTACAACTAAAACTTTTTAAAAAAGAAAACAAGGTAATATTAAAAAAAAGACTTGGAAGAAAAAACAAAACTAATTTTTTCTGGAAAAATGAAAATCTAGAGAGGGTAACAATAAACTTTGCAAAATAATAAGAGGTATGAATAAAAGAATCTGAATTTAATTAATTATAATCATGATACATTAATCTAATGACTAATTTTCTGGGGCTTTCTTTCATTTTGAGCTTTATCCTGTCTGTTTTTATACTATACACACTCCCCTTTGACATGATCTAAAATAAAATGTTCTATTAAAAAATTGTTCATTGCACTTAGTGATTTTAAAATACTTACTGTATTATAGCAACTGAATAAGATGCAGTATAAACATGACATGGTCAAGTCTTTGGATGACTGACCTCCTGATTCTTTATTTTTTTCATTGGTGTTGGTGGTAACATGATCTCTCTAGTCACCGGTACTATAAACCTTGGCATTGTATTAAGTTACCCCTATGGCCAGAAAATTCAGTTGGTCACCAAATCCTTCCATGGAACTTTTTTTTTTTTAAATCTTTTTTTTTTTTTGAGAGAGAGAGAGAGAGAGAGAGAATTTTAATATTTTATTTTTTAGTTATCGGCGGACACAACATCTTTGTTTGTATGTGGTGCTGAGGATCCAACCCCGGCCGCACGCATGCCAGGCGAGCGTGCTACCGCTGAGCCACATCCCCAGCCCTCCATGGAATTTTTTTTCTGGAATTATCCTTTGCATGTTCATGCTCACTGCTCTAATTCAAGCTCTTATTATCACTTGGACTACTGCAGTAGGTTCCCAGCAATCTTGTTGCTTTGGAATAATGGAATCCAGGGGTTGGCAAACACTATGGCTCATGGACTAAATCCAGTTGCTGTTTTCTGTAAATAAGGTGTTTTTTTTGGAACTATATACAATATACATATATAAAATATATTTTATATATGTAATATGTAATATATGTAATATACTGTATATATTACATATATGTTAGTTGTAGATGGACACAATACCTTTAATTTATTTATTTATTTTTATGTGGTGCTGAGGATTGAATCCAGTGCCTCATGTGCTAGGTGAACACTCTACCACTGAGCCACAACCCCAGCCCTCTAAATAAAGTTTTAATGGAACACAGCCATGACTATTCATTAACATATTACTTATGGCTGTTTTCATGCCTCAACAGAGAGGTGAGCAGTTGTAAGCCCCAAATATATTATGTGAGATTATATATATATGTATTTAATAGACAAAGTTTTGCTAGGCTCTTACATAATCTATTCTCTATGCAATCAGAGTGATATTTCAAAAACTTAAATCTAATTGTGTTATTATTGCTTAAAATATGGCACCAATTTCTCATCTTCTATCACAGGATAAAGTTCAGATACTTTTGTATTAAGTATAATTGCCAAGGCTCTTGCCTACTTTTCTAATTTCATTTCCCCCCTTGCTTACTGCATCTGTTACAATAAAGTACTTCCATATATCGTGATATTTCTCCTCAAGCCCTTGCTTTTTGTAAATATAGTCATCTTTCCAGGTTATACACAACAGTTGATGTTTATGTAGACATTCTAGATTTCTCCAAAAGTTAAGTATTTCCTTCCTATAAATTTATCATTTCTTCCTCTTTGTTACCACTAATACTCATTTTAATTTGTTGTCATTTTAAACTTGGTCTTTGCTTATAGATTATAAGACCTGGAGGAGCTGGACAGTATCTTATTTATTCTAGTGTCCCTTCTCCTTGCATACATTTGTATATAAGAAACACTTTTGAGACAATTGCTGAATAAATGAACTTTATAGCTCAATGTTCTGTGAATGAAATCTCATATGACCCTTGGAGAAGTGAACTTTTTGCCATAAAGATGAAAAAACAGGGGATGGGGTTGTGGTTCAGTGGTAGAGTGCTCACCTAGCATGTGTGAGGCACTGCGTTTGATCCTCAGCACCACATAAAAATAAATAATAAATAAAATAAAGGTATTGTGTCCAACCACAACTAAAAAAATTTTTAAAAAGATGAAAAAACACTATTGATTTCTCTTATGTCAAAATTTGCTGAGTCTGTAACTGTAAAACAGAAAATCACCTCTTCCTTATAAATTTATATAGTAGAAAAATGAAAATCAATTTTAGTTTTTTTAAATCAGAAGAATGAAAAGTTTCTAACATGAGAAAAACAAGAAAATTATTTTATAACTAAATATGATTATAGACATACTATTATTTGAATTAAATTATATTATTCAAAATTGAATTAAAGGAAAGTCTCAATTTGGTTTCATAACATCAAATGACTGATTTTTCATCTGCTAACAGAGTGAACCAACTATACAGAATAATGTTAGGACTTTGCATACAAAGGTACAATTAAAGGCTCTGAATCTAGATAATCAGCAGATGTAATGAATACACATATTAGAGCACATAAAGCAATATCACACAGTAAAAATTCATGCAACAGCCTAATATAATAACATAAACAAAAGAGCAGACTGTGAAAACAGATATTAGATTCAGGTTTTAGAAATAGTAGAGTAGTTTAGCCAGAACAGGAAACAGTTACATATGGGCAAATAGCCTTCATAGTGTCTAGTATATAATAAAAATACTGGATATACAAAGACGTAGAAAAATGTGATCCATAGGAGAAAAAACAGGTATTAAAATCTAGTGTCAAAATGATTCAGCTGCCACAATTAAAAAATAAAGACTTTAAGATTGCTATTTATAATACATTCAAAAGCTTAAAGAAACAAACAAGACATCAGATGGAAAATTTTAGCAAAGAACTAGAAACTTTTTTTTAAAAAAAGAACCAAACAAAAATTCCAGAATAAAACATGTATTAAACTAAAATGAAATGTTATTAGATAGTAATAAAAGCAGATTAAAAGTGGCAGAAAAAGCATCAAGAGAATGGATCTAGAAATTATTATTTTGAAGGGCACCGAGGAAAAAATTTGGAGGAAAATGAAGAGTCTCAGACGCATGAGACAGTATCATGAGGTCTGAGAATATGCATAAATGGATTTCCAGAGGTGAGGAGAAAGAATGAAGAACAAGAAAACACAACCACTTTGAAACATCATGGCATAGTGGTTAAAAAGTTTAAAAAATTTATAAAGACATAAACTCAAGGTTTCAAGAAATAACAACCCTGCAAAAGAATTAGCACAAGGAAAACTGCACCTTAGCACATCACAGTACAAATTTTAAATCAGAGAAAGCCTTGGAAACAGCCAGAGAAAAAACATAATATATTCAAGGAAATAACAGTTAACATTCTTATTCCACTGCCTTTGCAACCAAAATGACTGAAGTCAGTTAACAATGGAACATCTTTAAAGCACTGAAAGAAAGAAAGAAAAAAAGATCAGCCAGAATTCTAAAACTGGAGAAAATTCATCAAAATTGAAGGTAAAATAGTGACATTTGAAGAGAAACAAAAACAGATTTGTAGCTGTTCAGACTGTAAATCAGAAATGTTAAAGAAAATTCTTTAGGTTGATGAGAAACAAAGACAACTGTAATTTGTAGGTATAGGAATGGATGAAGAACATTAGAAATAATAAGTATAAATGATTTATTTGAGTGAATATAAAAGATTATATAGGAGCTGGGGGATGTAGTTCAGTAGTATAATATATGCTTAGCATGTGTGAGATCTTGGGTTCAATTCCCAGCACTATATATATATATATATATATATATATATATATATACACACAACATAAAGGCTGTATACACATTTTCCCTTAATTTCTTTAAGAGACATTATTATTTAAATTTTTTTAGTTGTAGATGGACACAATATCTTTATTTATTTATTAGCAGGCACTGTACCACTGAGCTACAGCCCTAGCCCTTTAAGAGACATTATTAAAAACAGAAATTATAACCCTGCCTTCTATATTAATGGACTTTCACAACACTGACAGTATAAAGAGGGTAAATGGAACTATACTATTTTAAGATTCCCATATTTCACATGAAGTAGTATAATATCAAGTCTAAATAGATTGTGAAAAGTTAATAATATACTTATCCCTAGTTTAACCACTAGAAATGAAGAAGCATGGTGAAAAAACCAACAGAAGAATTAAAATCACTGAAAATATTTAACTCCAAAAAGGGCAGAACAACAGGAATAGAGAAAGAACAAAAAAAGAGAAGATGAATGGAAAACAAATGGCAAAATGGTAGTTCTAAATCCAAGCATGTAAATATGGATGGGTTTAGGTCTACTACTAGAAATACTATTGGTGAGGGCACTGCGGTTGTGGCTCAGTGGTAGAGCGCTTGCCTAGAATGTGTGAGGCACTGGGTTTGATCCTTAGTACCACATATAAATAAATAAAACAAAGGTTTGTTGACAACTAATAAACTATTTAAAAATACTATTGGGTAAATAGTGCAATTAAAAAGCAGAAATTCAGACAGGTCAAGAAAAGAAAGACCCAATTGTCTGCAAGAGATATACATTTTAAAAAAAGACAAATAAATTGAAAGGAAAGGAAAAGATGTACAAGAGTATGTGCTATGCAAACAATAAGCATAATATTGTATATTAGGTAAAAATAATGGTGAAATTCAAAAAGGCAAAACTAATCTCTGGTGTTTGCTATTAGGATGGTGGTTTCATTGGGGAGAAACTGCTGGATAAGGGACCAGGGGACCTTTAAAGTGCTTAGCAGTGGTCTGTTTGTTGATCTAGGTGCAGTTTATATGGGTGTGTTTACTTTGTTATTTATTCACTGAACTGGGCATTTAGGATTGCCTATGTGTACTTTTCCATAGGCATAAACTTCAATAAGCAAGTTTATTTTAAAAAATGGCTAGGATCAGGCTATTTAAATTCTTGAAAGATACTGCACAATTAATTAATCATCTCACAAAGAGAAGTATATCAGTCCACAGAAAGTATATTTTAAGGCAAATATATAAAAGAAATGTTTTACTATAAAAATCTTGAAAACCTCCATAATTTAGAATCATGTATATTTAACCACAATTAAGGGTGACCCTATAGAATCTCTTGTAAATGTTTTGGTAGTTTGCTGAGGGCCATTACCAAGTAGGAAATTTCCTTGCCAGCGTACCCCATGTTAATTTCGCTGTTGACATTGCATGTTAGGTGACCCTGCCCAAGGACGAGGGTGGATCCAGGATTAGGGTGTATCCTGCAGTTTGAGGAAGTATCCCAATCCTTGGGTTTAGGGCGTTCCCGGTTTAAGACAAGGCGTTCCCAGTTTAAGACCTTGGATTTTAGGGAAGTTCGATGTTGAGGATTATTGCTGCTGGAATTAGGGCGTTCCTGCTGCCTAAGCTCCTGTTGAACTCTCGTGAGATTCAGAGAGCATTTTGGGAAAAAAGCCTCGTGGAGTAGGTGAATTGGGTGGCAGGAGAACTGGGATTGCGAGAGAACGTGTGTGGAGGCCGGTGTGAGTTCGGGAATAAAGAATTGCTGTTTGAATCTACAAAGCTGTGTGGTGGCTCGTGATTCTGTGCCCAGCCAAGACTGCGGCATTTGGTGGCCCGTACGCGGAACGTCTGAAACTTGGAGGTAAGTGAAATTGCTCGCCCCTGAGGGAAGGCGAGAGAATGGGTGACTATTTTAAAAAACAATGTGTTCTTGTTTTGATTTATTTCGTTTTTGTTTCAAGCTGCCTGTCCCTAGAAATTTCTCAGGCAAACTGGGAAAAATGGATGGCTGAAGGTTTGAAGTTTGTCAGCCCAGAGAAAGAGAAAATTGATACAGCGAATTTTTATTCAGTTTTTGTTGCATTCAGTTGCGGTTTTGTTCTGTGTTATCTTATTGGGTTGCGTTATCTTTATAGAAGATTAGAAATTAGTAAAAAAGAAACCGAAAAGGTGTTAAGTAAATTGTTAGAGATTCAGACCATGGAGAAAGACATTTTAGATCAAGCAAAAGAGAAGGTCTCTCGAGCTAGTCAGACAGAGGAAGAAAATTTAAAGGAAAAGGGGTTATTAGGAAAAAGGCCACAACAAGAGGCTGTTACTAACTCCGTTTTATTACCAGAGGGCGTAATTCAACCAACAGCCCCACCGATGGAAACAGCTGAGTGGCCCTCAAACCCCGTAGTTGATAAGTGGGATCCTGAGACAGGACCTCAAAGATTAGCATGCCCTGTACTTGAACAGGTAGGAGGGCAGCGAATTCACCGTGCTTTAGATTTTAAAACAGTGAAGCAGTTAAAGGAGGCTGTAACAACCTACGGTCCCCAAGCTCCCTTCACGGTAAGCATGGTCGAATCCATTATTAACTTGGACATGACGCCAGCAGATTGGGCTAGCATGTGTAAATCTGTGCTAAATGGAGGACAATATTTGTTATGGAAAGTTGCCAATGAGGAATTTTGCACGGAGACAGCTAGGCGAAATGCAGCAGCTGGTTACCCTCAAAGAAATCTAGAAATGCTTTTAGGAAAAGGACCTTATGAGGGTCAACGGCAACAAATTGAATATGATCCTGCTGTATATGCACAAATTGCTGTAGACGCAGTTAGGGCATGGAAGACTTTACAAGGACATGGAGATTCACAAGGTCAGCTATCTAAGGTAATACAGAGACCTAATGAACCTTACGCTGACTTTGTAGATAGGCTTATTCAAACAGCCGCCAAAATTTTTGGGGATACAGATCAAGCAATGCCATTAATAAAACAACTTGCTTATGACCAAGCGAATCGTTGCTGCAGAGAGGTTATTAGACCATGGAGACATGAAGACTTAAATACATATATTAAACTATGTAGAGATATTAATGAACAAGGGCAAGTCTTGGCAGCTGCAGTACAACAGGCTTTAGATGCCAGGCCAGAAACATGCTATAATTGCGAACAAACAGGACATTTTAAAAGGAGTTGCCCTATAAGAGGAGGGTTTAACAAAACTAGGTATCAAAGGAGTAGAATACCAGGTATTTGCCCACGATGCCGTAGAGGGAGACATTGGGCTAATGAATGCCGTTCTCAAACCACCATAGAAGGTACTCCGTTATCAAAAAACAGACAAGGATCAGGTATTTACCCACAATATCGTGGAGAAAGGCATCAGGCTTCATTGCCAAAAAACGGAGTGAGGGGCCCAATGCTCCGGGGCCCAAAACCACAAATATACGGGGCAGTGGAGGAACCCAGCAACACCATCAGGGTGGTGCCCAGGACACATTGTCCATTAAATCCCTCATCAGACAAACCCGAGGGAGCGCAGGGTTGGACATCTGCGCCTCTGCCAGAGCAGTATTAACTCCAGAGATGGGAGTTCAAATTATTCCTACAGGAGTAAAAGGACCTCTTCCCCAAGGAACAGTAGGCTTATTATTGGGACGTAGTTCATCTACATTAAAAGGACTTATGATAAGTCCTGGGGTAATTGATCCCGATTATGTAGGTGAAATAAAAATTATAGCTAGTTCTCCAGGAGGTATATCAGTAATTTCACCTGGAGATAGAATAGCACAGTTGTTAATAATACCCAGCCTACATAATAAGTTCTCTAGTCATAATGTAGAAAGAGGTTCTAAGGGATTAGGCTCCACAGGTGTAGACTGGGCTATGTTGTCTTTAAATTTAGATTCTCGCCCGATGCTAAAACTAAATATTCAAGGGCACGAGTTTAATGGGCTACTGGACACAGGTGCTGACCTTAGCATTATATCTCGTCGAGAATGGCCAAAACATTGGCCATTACAACAAGCCACTCAAACGCTTCGAGGCCTAGGAGTGGCTACTAATCCCCATAGAAGTTCTATGGTATTAGATTGGAAGGATCCTGAAGGATGTGAAGGAACTATACAACCATATGTTTTGGATCACCTTCCTATTAATCTATGGGGACGAGATGTCCTGGATCAACTAGGTTTGATGTTAACAAATAACATCAATTCTAATGCGCCCACTACTAGGGCTAGACAAGGTGTTAAGAAAGAAAAAAGATTAGGAAAGCAAGAACAAGGTTTAGCAGCACCAATTCAATTAGATCAAGGAACAGACAGACATGGGTCGGATTTTCAGAAAGGGCCACTGAGACAATCAAAATTACTTGGAAATCAGAAAGACCAGTGTGGGTTCCTCAGTGGCCCTTGACTAAAGAAAAGATACAAGTAGCCCATGATCTGGTCAAACAACAATTAGCGGAAGGACATTTACAACCTTCTGTATCTCCCCATAATACTCCCATTTTTGTCATCAAAAAGAAATCGGGTAAATGGAGATTATTGCAAGATTTAAGAGCCATTAATAATGAGATGGTTATTATGGGACCTGCTCAATCAGGGATTCCTCAATTGTCTGCTTTACCAAAAACGTGGCATGTTTTATCTATAGATATTAAAGATTGTTTTTTTTCGATTCCAATTCATCCCGAGGATAGTCCACGTTTTGCATTTACTATCCCTGCATTAAATCATGAAGGTCCTGATGAGAGATATGAGTGGAAAGTACTCCCTCAAGGTATGGCTAACAGTCCAACTATGTGTCAAATCTATGTAAATAAAGCAATCCAGCCACTTAGAAATCAAAATCCTGAACTAAAAATATTTCACTATTAAAAAATTATAATCTAGAGATAGGAATAGATAAAGTACAATTAAATTTTCCAATTAATTATTTAGGAGTTCTATTATCCTCAACCATGGTCCGTCCACCGAAAATTCAAATACGAGTAGATCAACTCAAATCACTCAACGATTTTCAAAAGTTATTGGGAGACATAAATTGGATAAGGCCTTATCTAGGCATACCAACAGGAGAGTTGGGACCTTTATTTGATATTCTAAAGGGTCCATCAGATCCTGATTCACCCCGAATGTTAACTCCTAAAGCTAGAAAGGCATTAAAAATTATTGAAACTTATATGGAAAATATGCATTTAGATAGAATTGATATAAGTTTGCCTTTATTATTTATTGTACTACCAACAAAAAATATTCCTACAGGAGTATTTTGGCAAGAAGGTCCATTATTGTGGATACATTTATCTTATTCTCCTAACACTATTCTTACTAGGTATCCTGAGGCTGTAGGACAATTAATACTCAAAGGAATAAGAGCAGCAAAAGGAGTGTTTGGAATTTCTCCCAATAAAATTATTACTCCATATACTATGGATCAAATTGATGAGTTAGCTAATGAGCTAAATACTTGGGCAATAATCATGTGTAAATCTAATGTTTCATTTGATAATCATTTGCCATCGAATCCTTTGTTGTCTTTTTGGTCTAAGCATCCTGTAATTTTTCCTAAAATGACAAGGAAAACACCTATCATGAATGCTCCAAATATATTCACTGATGGGTCTAATAATGGTACAGCAGCTGTAGTTACCCCTGATCAAACTTTTACGTTTTTAGTACCCAAACAATCAGCTCAAAAGGTAGAGCTTAATGCAGTTTTACAAGCTTTTGTGATGTTCAAAGATTCTGTATTTAATTTATTTTCTGATAGTCAATATATAGTTAATGCTATTAATTCCCTTGAAGATGCTGGTAGGATTTCCCCTTCCTCTACTGTTTTTTCTTTGTTTTCCACTATACAAAGTCTAATATGGGACAGAAAAGATCCATTCTTTATAGGACATATTAGGGCACATACAGGATTGCCTGGAGCCCTTAGTTTGGGCAATGATTTAGCAGATAAAACTACACATGACGTACATATTTTCTCTACATTAGAAGAAGCTACAAATTTTCATAAAAGGTTTCATGTCAATGCTAATACTTTACAAAAGCGTTTTAAAATAACTAAGGAACAAGCCAGGCATATAATAAAACAATGTCAAAATTGTGTGACCTTTCTACCACAAGTTAATCTTGGAGTCAATCCTAGAGGACTGATACCTAACCATATTTGGCAGATGGACGTCACACACTTGCCAGAATTTGGAAAATTAAAATATTTACATGTTACAGTTGATACTTCTTCTGGATTTTTGATGGGCTCCCTTCATGCCGGAGAAAAAACTAAAGATGTTATAGCTCATTGCTTACAAAATTTTGCCACTGTGGGTGTTCCTAAACAGTTAAAAACTGATAATGGTCCTGGTTATACATCTGCCTCTTTTAAACAATTTTGCTCATCATTCGGTATTACTCATATAACAGGAATCCCATACAATCCACAGGGACAAGGCATAGTTGAAAGAGCTCATCAAACTATTAAAACGTACCTATTAAAGCAAAAAGAGGGAATTGGTAAGGGGTATATATCCCCCAAAGATAAACTTAAAATAACCCTTTTTACTCTAAACTTTTTAAATTTGGATTCATCAGGACTTAGTGCTGCGGAAAGACATATGTATCCGAAAAATGTACATAAGCCTAAGGTACTTTGGAAAGATGTTCTAACAGGACAATGGAAAGGTCCTGATCCAGTTATTGTCTGGAATCGGGGTTCCGTCTGTGTTTTTCCGCAGGGAGAACAGCAGCCGATTTGGATTCCAGAGAGATTAACTAAAGCAATTTCTACAGAAAAAGAAGATGATTTGACTCAAATCCATAACAGCTGATATCCAGAGCTCCAGTTTGGCTATTCTTACATCTGCGACAGTGATTAACCATGGTGCTTTTTTCAATATCTATTTTATTATTGCATTTTTCCCACATCGTAAAGTTCTATTTTATTTTTGAGCTCATACAAACCTAGGTTAATGTTTTTCTGATCAGTTTTATTTTTTGACTGTGTTTTATTTTTTGACTGTGGAGTTTTTAAACATTGCAATGGAGATTTCACCTAGGTAAAACTACAAGGCCTTTATTGTCTTATGTGTTGTATGTTATGTGTGCACATTTCTGTTTTGTGTTGTATGTCTGTATGTGTGTATGTCCATATTTCATATATAAGGAGCGCTCATGAAAAAATGGATCCGAATTTTTTTTTTATTCACGTGATTTAAATGCTTTAATTTTAATTAGGTAAACAGCTGTTAAGGATTGTTTTTAAAGGTGGTTAACAGATCTGTTTGCTTACTAATTTAAATTAGGTAAACAGCTGTTAAGGATTGTTTTTTAGGAGGTTAACAGATCTGTTTGTTTACTTTCACCTTTCCTTTTCATTATATTTAATAATTCTGTTCAGGATAATGTCTCTTTAGCATCATTGCCAGAATTCCCATCTCCATCCAAGTGCCGGTGAAGACTAAGATAAAACCAAACTACAGCTTCTATGATAGCCATCACAGTAACTGTATAAACTGATGCATCAATGAATATAACTCAACAAGTTATGCTCAATCAAGGACTCGATTTACTTTGGGAGGAAATGGACATATTGATAGACTCCTCCGATTTGAACTGCCTGCAGAACTTGCCTGGACTATATATCAGTTGCATGCATTGTGAAATATCATCTGATGCAGCGAATTGTGGTACTGCTGGCATATCTTTGCTGATGGTGTCACCAGTGATGCAATTTCCTTGCCAGCGCACCCCATGTTAATTGTGGTAATGCTGGCATATCTTTGCTGATGGTGTCACCAGTGACGCAATTTTTCCAAAGGAGCCGTCAATTGGCTTGGTGTCGTGGCATTTCTGTATCCTCCTCCCTTCTACTAGTGATGGTCTAAAATTTGGGGGCCAACAGAGGTGAGGCAAGAACCTCACCCCCCCACTGGCACCAAGGATATTTGGGGGCCAACAGAGGTGAGGCAAGAACCTCACCCCCCCACTGGTGCATAGGCCTTTCCACAAGCTTGGCTGAATGCTGGACCGGTAGTCAGTGACGGGTTGATCTGATTGCAGTGGATTCAACCTAAGACAGGAGGCTGACGCCTAAAGGTCAGTTTTCCCATGACGGGTAAGAACCATATGTTGAATTGGACAACCTACCAGGCACGGTCCTTAAGCCACATTGCTTGTTGTTTAATTAATCAGAAGGGGGGAGATGCTGAGGGCCATTACCAAGTAGGAAATTTCCTTGCCAGCGTACCCCATGTTAATTTCGCTGTTGACATTGCATGTTAGGTGACCCTGCCCAAGGACGAGGGTGGATCCAGGATTAGGGTGTATCCTGCAGTTTGAGGAAGTATCCCAATCCTTGGGTTTAGGGCGTTCCCGGTTTAAGACAAGGCGTTCCCAGTTTAAGACCTTGGATTTTAGGGAAGTTCGATGTTGAGGATTATTGCTGCTGGAATTAGGGCGTTCCTGCTGCCTAAGCTCCTGTTGAACTCTCGTGAGATTCAGAGAGCATTTTGGGAAAAAAGCCTCGTGGAGTAGGTGAATTGGGTGGCAGGAGAACTGGGATTGCGAGAGAACGTGTGTGGAGGCCGGTGTGAGTTCGGGAATAAAGAATTGCTGTTTGAATCTACAAAGCTGTGTGGTGGCTCGTGATTCTGTGCCCAGCCAAGACTGCGGCAGTAGTTTATTTTAAAAAATAAAGGCAGTGCTATAATTAAGGAGATTTTTAATGCTTCTTTATATATCTTGAAATTTGTAGTTTTATTACCATCCCTACTCTTGAAGGTCTCCCATCTTTCTATGTTCTTTTATAAAATATTTATAAAACTGTTTTGTTATGTTGCAGATAATATGCATAGTAAGAAAACTCATGTTTTTCTGTGCTCATTGCTTTTGTGGTATGACTCAGAATTGCTGACTCCCACTTCTAGGGTCATGTTTTGGTGTCAGAGATCCATAGTTATTCAGATAGTTGAGATGGAAAAAATTGTGCAATTATTTAATTAACTCATCTTAGTTGCCTTGTATTTTTCAAATATTTTCAATATACGAGGTTATGTGATGTTTGCCTTGATGATATCTTGCCAAAGCACATGCTCCTTCTTCAACCTCAGTGTCCTTGAGTTCACAAACATAGGGACACAGTTCTGTGTTTGTTTCCATCTTTCACTTAGAATTCATTGCTAAATCCTCTACTAATACTTAGTCAATTTTTTGCTTTCCTCATGAATTCCAAATTATCGTTTTCTTTTCATTTGTAGTGATTCTAGTTTGAGAATATATTAAAATTTCTATGGTGTCTAAAATACTGAAATACAACCAGATATTCTAAAATTCCACATAAGGGTTACTTTTGGTAAGTGCTAGTGCCATATATCACATTTAAAAAATTACTTATTTATTCTAATTTGTTACACATGATAGCAGGATACATTTCAATTAATAGTACACATATAGAACACAATTTTTCATTTCTCTGGTTGTACACAAAGTAGAGTCACACCATTCATGTCTTCATACATGTACTTAAGGTAATGATGTCCATCTCATTCCACCATCTTTCCTACCCCATGCTCCCTCCCTTCCCCTCTCTCCTCTTTGCCCTATTCAGAGTTCCTCCATTCCTCCCATGCCCCCACCACCCCCATTATGGATCAGCATTTACATATCAGAGAAAACATTTGGCCTTTGGATTTTTAGGATTGGCTAACTTCACTTACCATGATATTCTCCAACTCCATCCATTTACCTGCAAATGCCATGATTTTATTCTCTTTTAATGTTGAGTAATATTCCATTGTGTATATATACACCACAGTTTCTTTATCCATTCATCTATTGAAGGGCATCTAGGTTGGTTCCACAATTTAGCTATTGTGAGTTGTGCTGCTATAAACATTGATGTGGCTGTGTCTCTGTAGTACGCTGTTTTTAAGTCTTTGGGTATAAACTGAGGAGTGGGATAGCTGGGTCAAATGGTGGTTCCATTCCAAGTTTTCCAGGGAATCTCCATACTGCTTTCCAGAGTGGTTGTACCAATTTGCAATCCCATCAACAATGTATGAGTGTGCCTTTCCCCCCACATCCTTGCCAACACTTACTGTTGTTTGTATTCTTCATATATATATATATATATATATATATATATATATATATATATAATATCACATTAACAATGTATATCACTAATGTTTAGAATTAACAATATCACTGAAATTTAGAATTTCAGGCTATTTTAGTACTTTTTTTTTTTACTTTTAATGATTTCCAACTTTCTATCCCAATTACTTTATAAAGAAAAAATATTTCTCAATAGTATCAGCAATCAGTATGGTGTGTTGGAATTGGCTATTGGTATTGATTCAGGGGAACATATTATGTGCACCTTCCCAACTTCCTGCCAGTAACCCAATGTTGGCAACCGGACATCAACCATGGTGGCAGCATTTATACCATGATAACTGGCAAAACTAAAAATTAAGGTTTTGGTGCTAGAAAGTATGCTTATGAGGACACCATAGTAACCAGTATCTCTGTACGACCTGAAAGAGTATTTCAGTTTGCAGTTCAAAAATTAACTAGAAATTCTGCAGAAACACAGGAGTGGAGACAGGGCTGCCTATGTACTTCATTCATTTTGGTAAAACCCAGTCTCACATGAGCTTGGCAAATGGATCACCAGAAATGAAAACATTAAATTGCTGTCTGGGTGGATAGTGAATTTTGGGGTAGTAAGAACAATTGCGGCTCTAAACTCTTGGTCTTGCAGTAACAATGTCAAAAGGGCCTGAGAATTATTATATCCCTTATATAATAAGACATCTTACTGCTATATTGAAGGCTAAGCAGGAAATGTTAAGTTTATGGTTTAGCTGAATTTGTGACTTGGGCTGTGTGTAAGTGTGGTGAATCATAAGAATGTATGACAAGTTAATATCCTAATGTCTCCTTCTATGGATACTTTCCAGAGTCTAGAATGCTGGTTTTGGGAGGTTGTGATTTTATTTTTCCTAAAAGCAGACAGGAAATCACATGGCATTCTGATGGTTGCTTTTAGATTTCTATACCTATAAAACCTTATTTTGGTGGGCACATTTTTGTTAAGAATTATATTCACCTAAAAACAAATAAGCCGGGGAAATGCTATTTTCTTTTCAATCAGAGTTAGCAGGTCTTACTATAGTGCTTTTCTCACCATGGTATTGTCAGCGAATGAAGACTACTGCTTCTGATGCATTATTACTATTTGTAGCAACATTTAAAGACACAAATATAGAAATGTTGATACTTGACTTTAATGTGCTGATCAAAGCAATTGGAAATTGCTTAAGTGGACTGGTTTTAAAATTTCCTAAATGCAGAAGATTTCTAACTCACTAGCAAGCAAGAAAGGCACTAAAAACTAAAGATTAGAATGTTGTGCTTGAGATGGACATCATTACCCAAAGTACATGTATGAAGACACGAATTGGGTGTCAACATACTTTATATACAAACAGAGATATGAAAAATTGTGGTATATATGTGTAATAAGAATTGTAATGCATCCCGCTGTCATTTTTTTAATCAATTAAAAAAAAAGAATGTTGTGCTTGAAAGTGATTTTACTAAGAATTCAACTTGGTTCAATTAAACAGACATTTGTGAGACACTTTTTCTATGGTGGTTACTGTTTTAAAATAGAGACGATTAGGAGATATACACTTCTGGCTCTCTAGGAGGTCAAAGTATAGTTGAGGGGTTGCCAGTAAACCAACCAACCAACCAACCAACAAACAAAAACCCCATCATTGTTAGAGAGCTACACAAATTTCAACACTAGATTCATGGTGTTTTATAAAGTATACCTAGTTGTGTAAGTATTCAGTTCCCTGAAAAAGCTGGTTGCCTGGTTGTCTGCCATAGTCATATGATAATTAGTACACTTGAAAGTATTTTTACATAACAAAATAACCAGCCAATTCAGGAAAAACAATCCAGGCATACAGTACAATAAAAATGTTACTTAAATTGGCTGTTTTGCAAAATTCAAAGAAAACAATGAATTATTTTAATAAAATGTTTGTTAGAATATGTTAGAGCACATAATTGCTTTTTCTGATTCTTTCCTGCCTGTTTGATAAAACGAGTAGTGTGAATCCAAGGATCTTCAGAATGTTGCCATGGTGGTGGAGAAGACAGGAAAATAGACATGCCATCCTGTTCAGGTAACAGCAAAATGAGTGTCCTGTAGATGTGAAGATATAGACTATTTGGAATTATCTAGACAGGAAGAGCTTTGCTGCCACATTATTTTAGTTTGGGGAAGCTGATACTATAATGTTAGGAAAACTATTGGCATTGGGAGAATAATTCAGTATAATAATACAGCTAACCTGTTAACTGGAAAGAAAATGCTAGTTCAGGAAAGTTGGATTTATCTTTTGCTTTATATTTATTTAAAAAGGGTCCTTTAGTTGTTTTCCTTAGATGAAATTTTCAAAATAGTTCTTCCAAATTTATTAAGAGTCTCGTATGATCAGTATAGTAATTAACAGCACTTATTCTCTTAGGTAGGCAACAGAATTAAAAAGAAAACAACAAAAATCTATTTCATAAAGGAACCAGAGACACAAAAGAAGAAATAACTTCATCAGACAAAGCACCATGTGAAAGTAAACTGTCATCTATTTTGGCCAGAACACTCAAGGGTGTGCATATTGTGAATTCTCTGATTAGACTGACAAATTTTAAAAGATGCTGAGATTCTCTTAAATAAATTAGTTCTGTTCCCCTTAAAAAATGAGAGAGATAAACCAGATGAACAGAGACGCTCCAATCTTACTGTAGATACTGCTTCCCTCTTCTATCTTCTTTTTCTATCTCAGTACTTTTAAATAGGGTGGGCAGGAATAAGCACTATCAGGAAGTTCCAGAGTTTTTCTCCGAGTTGTTCCCAGAATATTCTTGATTGTAAAAGCAAACAAAAGTTGTGTCCCAAGAGAGAAGGTGAGAACCAGAACAATCAACAAACCTGTGAGACTTACCCTAAAAACTAGGGAGTTGTCTTTGACACTTGAGTGAATAAACGTTGAGTCTTCATCCTGCAGCAGTATGTTCCCCCCACAGCAGAACATCAGTGACAACTAGGTCTATGGTGAAATGACCTACTCACTGCAAGAAAGTCATTTTGATACAATAACCAAGAGGGTTTTGGGGTAGCATCTCTATACCATTTCAAATTTGAGAAGGTATCAGTTTCAACATCCATTTCAGAAAATCTTGCTGGCTTATTGCATAGGTGTGCTGTAGATGTAAAGATATAAATTAAGTTCCTTCTGAGTTCAATTAATTAGTTTTATAGGGAGAACTCAGAGTTTTATAAAAGGAAAGTCTGGTTTCTTGATGTTCAGTGCAGGTGATATTTATTAATAAGTAGACTGTGTAAAGAATATGTTTGTATGCATGCAAAGTGGTATTTTATTGAAGAACGCAAGGTAGGTTGTCATGGAGATTAAAAGCCTTGAAGTGCTATTCACTGGTGCTAGTTATGGTTGCTGGGCACTAAGATATTAGGTTCTGGCACCCTGAATCTTTCATTGTTATAAAAATAATTACACTTTTATCTTCACTGTAAGGGCTATTCAAGTAGGATAAATAAATACAGACACATGAACAAATCTAACTTAAAGGTAAATATAGCAACCCTATGACCCATCCTGGTGCAAAATTATGTAGCTGTAGTTATTATAACATCAAAATGCTTGATTTTCATTGCAGGGCCATTGAAGCTGTTTATAAGATGAAATTACAAAATGCACAAAATCTGCACTTACATTAAAAAGCAAAAGAAGAATGAAAGCTATTGACCGTTAGTGTGGTCACTGGTAAATATAAAGGTTTCCTTTAGAAGCAGAGGAAACAAATGAAAAGCTTGTAATATGTTTTGCTAGCATTTTCTTGAAATACTGTATTTATATGAGATTTCCAACCTCACTTTGAGCTCTACGTAAAGCACAAAGTGATTTTTTCTGGTGTTCTTTTCTCTTCAACGATTAGGTGAAATGATCTTGACAAGTTTACCTCAGTGAGAAACTATGTATTTTCTGTATAAAGAGAACACTTATGCCTGGCAGAATCAGTATGGACATTTTCTTAACCAATAAATCAATAGAAAGAGTTGTAATGTAGCCAACTACACAACATACACAATGTAACACTGACATTTGCAGCAGCAAGTAATGTAGTTTTCAAAACTGCCTTAAGTGATGATTAACTAGAATTTTATATATTTATATTTAAACTGACACTACAGAATTCTTTTAAGTCTTGACAGATATGTGGAATATTTAAATGTAGTAATTGCAGTTGCTAAACCTCCTGGGATTAACCTGCTGGAGAGATAGTGACATCTTATACCAAGAAAAAATGATTTGTACTGTGTGGGGAAAAACTAAAAATGAAGCAATTCCATGTGTATTTTATATAACTCTTTGGAAAAGAAGTTTGTTATAACTCATGAATTGATAATGTTTTATAATAATCTACCACATGAACAATTATATAATTTATATAAATGCAGGCATATAATAATTTAGCCTTTAATATTGTTTTTTAGGTTTCACAATATAACACAGTTCACAAAAAGTAAAACAGAATTAAGAGTAGATCAGCACTGGGTTACTGTTAATGGCAGAAATCTTGAATTTTTGTTTGAAGGTAGGCTCTGTATTAATTTATCTTCCAGTAGCAGGGAATGATGTAGCAGTACTTCTCAGTTCGTTTCAGGAAATACTTAAATTCCTTTATGCTTCAAGCATATGCTTTGATAAATTTAATTGAAGTCAAGGAGCAGAAAGATTAATAAAGGGAGATAATGTTGATTGTTTTCATCATATTAAAACATTAAAGTAAGCTAATAGAACTCATATTACCTGTAGATAGAAGACACACTACTCATAGAAATCACTTCCTCTGATAGAACTTCTGGGAAAGTTCTTTGAGCTGCATCTATATAACATAACCAAAAAGCCTACAATTTGAGCTTCAAAATTAATTTTAAAGACTTAATAGGATATAAATCTCTGTGAAAGAAAGCAGAGGGAGAAGATAGCAGAATATAGAAAATAGCAGAATATAGAAAATAGCAGAGGGAGAAGGTATTTGGGTAGATACATCAGAATCTGAGTCCCTCTGTTATCAAACTATATCTTGAAAGCCTTAAAGTATTTCCAAAATTGGCAAACTTACATCCATAAGGTAGTGGGACAATCTGTTTTTAAGTCAGGGTGGATTGCAGTATATATTTAGTAGACATGTGCATTGCAGTTGCACACCCACCAGACAGGTTCTTGGATTGGGAACCACAAATTTAATTGTAACTATCTTACTAGCCAACTGACTGATTCACAACAATTTGTTCATCCCACTGGTAGAACAAAGCTGAGACATCATGCAATGCCAATTTCTTAAAGTGACTGTTGTTGCTACAGTTGGAGAAAAGGGGATATTTCTCCATTCAACAGCCTGAGACTCAGCTTTCCTAACCTCTGAGTTCCCTGAATTCTTACATGTAAGTAGCCAAAGGCCTCCCTTCCTGGAAAAAGCAATCCTGTCTTTCTGGAACTTACAGCTTAGTGGGAGAAAAGCAGCCTGAATATGCCATTATAAGTGTGACAAGTTTTACAAAAGATAAGACCAAGATATATATATATATATATATATATATATAAATTAAAAATTTATATATATATATAAATTTTCAATTTTCATAAAATGAAAGAGCTGCCACCACTAAAATGACTCAAAAAACTGTGATATATATATTGAACTCAGGGGCACTTGACCACTGAGCCACACACCCATCCTTATTTTGTATTTTATTTAGAGACAGGGTCTCATTGAGTTGCTGAGTGCCTCTCCATTGCTGAGGCTGGTTTTGAACTTGTGATTCTCCTGCCTCAGCCTCCCGAGCCACTGTCAAAAATTAGCTTTATCTAATTACAACCTCTTTTCAAAGTTGTACACCTTTATTATAAATTACATATTTTCAGTTTAAACCTGGATGAGATTAGCATCTCTAACTCAACATACCCAAACAACCCAAATCCACCATTTGCCTATCCAAACATCTCTTTCTAAATTTCCTACTTGTTTTGGTGGCTCTGTCCTTTCCTTAGGCACAGCAGACCTCCAATTCATCTTTCATCCCTTCTTTTGTCTTCCACATCCATTTTGTTGCCAGGAATTAAAGATTCTCTGTTCCTGCACTCGAGAGGCATTGGACTTTCAAGTAAATAAAGCATCATCGTTCATTCAATAGACATTCACTTGTTCAACAAGTATTTGAGTACCTATAATAGATTATGCCCTGAGCTGGGAATATAGTAGTCAGCAAAATGGCAATTCTTATGCTTTCACATAATTTATGGGTTATAAAAATATGAGGCAGCTATTAAATGAGTAATCATATATATATAAATGTTATCTACACATCTTTTATGCTCTGAAGGGAAAGTATAGGGTGCTATGGGTTGCCACACGAGAGGATGATGGGGTATCTGGTATACTTTGGGGCAGGGGGAGAAAACTTGTCTGAGATGGGAGTGATAATTAGGAGTTAAAGGAAGAGTGGGAGGAAAAGCATTCCAAGTAGAGAGAAGTCTTATAAGATTCTGATTCTGGAGAGTATGGAGCCTTTAAAGCTGGAGATTGTGCTAGGTATCATTAGTTTCTTTTAAGGAATTCAGATTTCATTTCAGGTGGGATGGGAAGCCACTGAAGTGTTTTAGTAAGGAGTGAAGACAGAAATATATTTGTGATATATATAAAAAGTAGAATGAAGAAAATTTGTGAAAGGTTATAAAGTAGAAGAGAGGCTAGATTTGGGACAAGGGCAACTGGAAGTAACATTTTGTGAAACATGGTATGGAAAGCAGGAGAATGAGTTCAGTGCTAGACATGTTAAATTTGAAGAAAATATTGGCTATTTAAGTGGCTGTTCAAGAGATAGCTATGCATGTGGACAAGTCCCTGCTATTAAGGACAGCACACACTTAATAGATGTTGACATGTGTATAATCACTACACAAAAAATGCATGTTGTTAATGATTATAGTTAATGCCACATTAAGTTGATGACACAAGAAAGCTCTCATTGAAAAAGTGACCAAAGAGAGCTTTAAAAGAATGATAGAATTTTGACAAATGCTTTTTGGTTGTCTACAGTTAAGAATGATACACTATAATGTTCTAAATTTAAAAGTTGGTGTTTACTGACAAGCATAGGATGTTAGGAGCCCTTTCTTTGAGGAATCCTCAAATGTCAGTATATATACTGACATTTTTTTGGGGGGGGGTGGTCCTGGGCACTTCCTTCTAATTTTTTGCCTTAAGGGATACAAACTTGACTGCCAGTGTTTTTGGAGTCAAATGGGGGAAGGGAGCTCTGGGACTTACACAGACATTGATCCAATTTCTTTGTTTTAATTATGGTACTTCTGCCCTTAGCAGTATTTGATGATCCAAAACCAGAGTTCTTAGGATAATCTCCCCTGAGAGTAATTTCTGCAGAGTGGGAGAGTGAACTTACTTTCTGGTTGTGGAGGGGGATTTGAGAATCTCACTGCGATTTATAGTTTCCTTTAACAAATTCTACAGCTCTGTCCCAAGCCATCCTGATGCTCCAGGTACTTCTAATTCTGAAACCTCTCAGAAGTTCTGAAGGGAGGGTGAGAACTGACTTGCTCCTCCTCCAGGCTTAAATTTATGCTTTTTTGACTTTGTAAGTCAGTACCATCATCCATGTATCTGCTTTCCAGCTTCTAAACTAGTGGTAACTCTATTCTTTTTGTCTTTGCAGGGTATCTTCCTTCGCTTTCATTCTGAAGGGACTCAAAATAAACTTGGGTTTAATTTGTCATGTATAATGGTAATGCAATTTCTAAAAAGTGCTTAGTGATAGTGACTATAAGTAGCAGAAGATGATAGCTTAATGAAGTACATGATCTAATTTTCCTCCTATAATTTTATAATTCTTATTGTAAAGGCATACTCCATAAACTCAGACATTTGAGCTTCAGTTATTTCACAATTGTTTTATTGTCATTAACACCATATGTAACTATAGGTATCTTTTTTTCTCTCTGAAGTCCATTCGCATTAGTCCATTCAATGAAAGCATATTTACACAAACTTGTTTTTTAGAGAATGTATTTACTATGGCTAACAGAACCAGCTGAAGGTTTAAAAACAAAAGGCACAAGTACAGAAATAGTCATTTAATTAACATTAGACTTGTGACCTCAATTGACAAAAAATAATGAAATTGAGAATTGTGGTTGGTAATGTAGATTTAAGTATAACCATTCTGAGCCTGAGGATGATATTAGAATGACAGTATCAAGTTATGTAGGTGGTAGGATAATCCAAGAATGACTTTCATGATCCCGAGTTCATGGCAGGTGTAATGAAATAACTGAGACTGTGATATCTTTCTTCTCATTGCTTCTCTCATATTACCAAATGTTTTATTTAAACCATAGATCAAGTTTCTTCATAGCCTTAAAAATTCAATCTTATACAAAAAAGAATAAGACTTTGATAAATTTTCCTTTCTTATATTTTGTAGCCTGAACCTCTCACTAGTAAAGAAACACTCATCTGTCTATCCAACAATATATTCCTTCATTTTTTGTTTTTGAGCATTGATTCTGTTTGGCATATGGGAAGACACTGGCAGCCATAGTGGTGAGCAGTAAGAAATGTTGTCAGGTAGCTTTTAATTAAGGGGAAGAGATATGCATTGACTAACTAAACCTACTGACGGAATAAACTGAGACAAATATCCTAAAGAATAGAAACAGGCTTTGTTGGCAGCTATGTCATGAGAGTTTCACCTGCCCTAGAGGGAAAAGGAAAACTTCCTGAAAAAAATGACAGTTGGACTGAGATCTCAAGAATGCCAAGACAACGAAACTAAAGGCAGAGTGCATTGGTAGGAACAGTATTTCTTAGTGCAGGAGGAAAAGTACAAGATATCTAGAAAAGAAACAAGGGAAATATATGTAGGGATCGAAGAGGACCACGACTGAACTAGAGAAAAGGATAAGATCAGAGAATAACTAGAAGCTGGAAATGAGGGAGGTAATGTAAAAAAAAATGTTAGCCCCAAATAAAGGTACTTTCATGAAACTGTTGTTTCATTACAGATGATTCTCACCAGGCGAAGCTGACAAAAGACCCTGAAGTTGAATGAATCCCTCCGCCCACCCGCCCTGCCACCTTAGGATATCAGACTTTTATTAGATCTAACTGAAGACTCTTTCATTACCAATGAACAGTGGGGCTCACTTATTTTAACCAACTATACAAAAAACCCCTGGGCTCATTTTATCCTATCTAGAGTGTTGGTTTTCAATGCTTAATTAGTACAAACACCATGAGTTCTCCCCTTCTAGTACTTAAACACCTCTTGAGTTCTCCCTGCCCACAGTGGATTACCTGTGAATTTCTTCACTTGCAGGTGTTTACTTGCTTAGGAAGGAAATATTTAGCTCTTAATTTAGATTGCTTAGATGCTTTTTGTTTTATTTATTTTTTGACTACAAGGTATGGGGATATGGGACATATCAGCTTTTAATCAGGAAAGTTCTGTCTGGTTGCAGTTCAAGAATGCATTGAAATATGAATCAGTGGATTTTAGGAGATAGGAGTCTACAGTAGTCAAATCCAGAAATGCTAATAACTTGGTTCAGAATGGTGACAGGGGACAGTAATAGAAAAATCAGAGAGATAACCAAGAGGTGAACCCATAGGGTTTCGGAAAGGACTAGGTATGGGGGTAGAGATGTGTCAGGGATGACTTCTTGGCTTGAAGGGATATGATGACATTTACTAAGCAGGGAACCCTGAAAGAGTCTCAGATTGGAGAACGGTCAGGGGAGATTTGGTGTTCAGTGTTGCTTTGTCTATCATCTTTTAAATTATTTGTATGGGACCAGAAACTAAAAGATAGAACCCTGAACAGAATTGAGTTTTTATATGTATCATATTTCAGAGTCATTAGAGATATAATTTTTCTTATAAAACACTCTTGGTTTGTTATGTATCTCTGTAGATAATGCTTGGACAATTCTATTGGCGTTTTCCATTGATAACAATTACAGTTATTACAGATTGTTTTTCTAAGGAAGTTATGTCTAAAGGTGTTATGTGGTTTTGCTATGGATCATTTATGCAGAGTAGAAAACATACTGGGAGTTCAATTCAAAAATAAAACAAAAAAAAAGCAAAAGCTTCCTTACATTGGTGCATTGCAATGTGTAAATTCAGTTTAAATGAATGTAATTGCAGAAATCAAGTACAGGCATGGGGAAATATTACCTATTGCTCACTTAGCATTGATTCTTAGTGGCTGTGGGTTTAGATAAAATCTGAGATCAATGAACTGTTACAACTAAGTGGTCTCTCTCATTTCCAAGGTAGGAGAAGAAACACTGACTCTTTTCTGGAAATAAAGTTTTCTTTTATAATAAAAGCAATATGCTTTCAATGTAGAAAACCAAATTTTAGATTCTGGAATCTTTCTTTTTCTCTCTTTTCAAATAGATGCCAGCAAGGCTTTTGTGTTTTCTTTTTCTTTAGTGTATATGGGAAATGGGGAAACAGAGCATAAGCAGAATCTCTCAATCCTAGCTGTGACTCACAATTCCAATTGTTTAAAACACTTTTAACTCACAACTGGATTATCTGTAACACTACATATAACTGGTTTAGAAGTAAAATAGCATGCTTTCCCTGCCCCCCCAATATATCATTGGTCTGTAAGGATCTGATATTGGTCAGATTTTTGTTAAATCTCTAATATACATTTTTAAGGAATTGGTCCAGCTTTTTAAAAAACTTCTTGGGCTGGGAGTGTAGCTTAGTGGTAGAGTTTTTGCCTAGCATGCACAAGGCCCTGGGTTCTATCCCCAGCACTGGGTGGAGAGGCAAGGGACATACAAACAAAAAATTCTTATTTCTGTTTTAAATTTATCACTTTATCTATTTAAGTCTATTTATTATATTTATTTTATATTCTTATGATACCTGTTTCAATATTTTCACTTTAGTTGGTACGTGTTGTTCAAGTTGTTGACGTCCTTAGGTGTCTAAATATTCTTGGAGCTGAGGTTCTTTTGCAGTGGGAGTACGGGAGGGGCCAAAGATCATTCTGTAATCCTCAGGCGGGTTTGAGGAGGGAAGTGTTGGGCCCTATGCTGAAAAGCCCTGGGAACTGCAGGATCCTTGCTGACCATTTCTGATGCTGACTGACTTACTCTCATCATGGATGTACCTTTTGTCCTTAGAAGAAGCCAGTCTCCATCAGTCCCCAGATTTGGAGAGAATAATTGATTCCATGTTTTTTTCTTTTTTCATCAGCTTCTTCCCCAGAAGTGGTTTTGCATTGCCCTGATATTTCCTGCTGACACTGGCAACTTGGGCTATGTTTTCAAATTTCGACATTCATTGGGTGGGCAGAAATTCTCTTGATATAAGGAAAGGAGAGGTAGAAGAAGCACTCAAAACTTTTTATACCTTTTATAAAGACCTTTTGTAAAAGAAAATTTCCTCTACATGCAACAGTTGTCTAGACGATATCACTGTCTTGCTGTTTCATCATAACTGGTTCTAACCAGTTAAAGGTGATAAAGACCATGACATTCACCGTACTCCCATGACATCAGACCCTCACCAGATCTGCCTGAACACTCTTTCCTAAGTCAGTAAATGATGAGGCTTATTGGCTTAAGCTGTCCTTCCTCTTGACTTCAGCTGTCCTTCCTCTTCTAGCATTTTAAGTCCCTGACTTTTCTCCCTTAACGGAGAACTCATTGAGTTTGTCCTAGGATATGTGTCCTTTGCCTGGCTGAGTTTGTCTGATATGTAATTCTGACCTGTTCTTTCTACTCTCTGACCCAGACTACAGTCACCTTTCCCCACCCAGTTTACAACTGCCTTCAGACTGTCCTAGGATTTCTCATGGTCTCTTCTTCCTCTTATTTTTGTTAGTTTTCTTATCCTTTTTACTCTTTTAGTTTTTCCAGAACTGACTGATGACAGTTCACTTTCTTGAGAGGGACTGGAAACTCTTGACCCAACGGTAAAAACAAAAACAACAACAAAAAAATCTTTCTATGACCCAAGAAAACTTGAAAGGTTTAGTAAGTAACATCTTCTTAAGAAAAGTGGAAATGGGGCTAGGTTGTGGCTCAGTGGTAGAGCACTTACCTAGTACGTATGAAGCACTTGATTCGTTCCCAGCACCGCATTAAAAAACTAAATAAAAAAATAAAGATATTGTGTTAATCTACAACTAAAAATATATATAAAAAGAGAAAAGTGGAAATGTTTATTTTGATACACAGTCTCCTTTAGGACTTTGAAGCATTATTTTGCTGCCTATACGGCTTACATCATAGTAGCTATTTATGTATTCATCTATTTACTTTCCTGAAATAATTACATGAGCTGGCTCATGGATAAGGAGCCTTGACATCCCATTTTAAAATTATTTTACTCAGCATCTAAAATTGCTTTTACTATACTTATATCATTTATGGACCTCTTGGCAAACATGGTGATTCAATCCTACTGGTTCTTTTTAATAGACATTTTCAATTCTAGCTTTGGATTGAATCATACATATCTATTTTGTTTATTTATGAACATTAGAAATCTAATGCCTAGACTTGGGCATTAGACTTACTTCAAAATTGGCTCAGGATTCTGCTCCTGTTGCAACACGACACACTTCTATTTTGCTAAAACAAGGTGCCAAACTTTAAAGTGGCTTTGAATGTTGGTTCGTCCAAAATCCCATCACACAAGTCTAATAATAAAATACTTCTGAGTTTATGGCTTATGGACTAGGGGGGATATTATGGTTTGGATGTATCCCGAAAAAGCTCCTTGGATCTGTACACAATGTAAGGTTTGGAGGAGAATTGATTGGGTTATAGCCTTGACCTGATCAGTGAATTAATCCCTGATGGGATTAACTGAGTGGTAACTGGAGGCAGGTGGGGTATGGCTGGAGGCAGCGGTTCACTGGGGGAGTGGCTATGGGGTATATATTTGAATCTGGCGAGTGGGAGCCAGATTTCTTTCTGCTTCCTGATTATCAAGTGAACTGCATCCCTCTGCTACACACTCTGCCATTATGTTCAGCCTCAACTAGAGCCCCGAGGAATGGAGTCTGCTGTCCATGGACCAAGACCTCTGAAACTGTGAGCCCCCAAATAAACTTTTCATCCCCTAAAATTGTTCCCATCAGATCTTTTAGTTTCAACTAAAAGATGAAGTGGCCAAGAAAAACAGGAGATCCTATATTGACAAAGTTTAGTAATAACTTGAAGTGTAGAAAGGAAAGATGAGATTTTTTTATGATGTTTTGGGATCTGGTTCAAAATAGGTCTTTTAACATGGGGAGCTTTGTTAAAGAATTAGGCAAAATTATAATAATTATTTTAAATTGGTATACATAGCAAAGTGAGGATTTTGAAGTGAGTCTTAAGGAGTAAGTAGGAATTTGATGAGTTGGTTGAGCTATTGTCTTGAAAGAGGGTATTTACTCTAATGAGAAAAAGTTGAGTAATGTACTGTTTGAATTACATTATTTGCAACTTCATCTTCTTCTGCAAGAACTGCCTGGAACAATACGCAAATTAATGCAGATAGTCACCTGTGTGGACAGATATGGTTTTAGTTCTGGTGTCTTCCTTTCACTTATGGGCATTCTTTAGCTTGAGCAGAATAGATGGTCAGCATCTGTGATTACTTCGTATGTTTACTATTGAATGAGAAGATCTGATGTTACCAGAGGTTGAGGGTCCACTATGGATTGGTCATTGGTTCTTGGGTGTAATGCCTAAAATTTGGGCAATTACCTCTGTGCAGAAACAGAGATATAGCAAGGCAGAGATAGTGTTTATTTTAAGATGAGGAAAAGGCAAAGTAAAGTGAGGGAAGCCCCAGAGAGAGGGGTGGGTACATTGCTTAGGGACTGAAATCTCTCAAAATGATTAAACTTTAGGCTCTTATTAGGAGGGGGGTGGAAACTTGCAGTGATATGAAACCTTGGAGTGGTGCTGACCATTGGGGGGAAGTCATACACTTGTGCTGTGTAAAAACTAAGGGCATGTGTCTGCCTACTTGGGTCACTTTTGCCCTTTTTGGCCTACCATTGTCAGCAGAAAGTCATATAATGATCAGATAAACACAGGAGCATCCTGTGGGTACATGCATGACCTTGGGAACATGATGTGTGCCCACAAATTTAGGGAGAGAATGCTAGTCCTCTTTCTGGAATATGCAAGAAGCCTGGTATTTCTTGGTCAATTAACAGCCAGGGACCCTTTACAGCCATTCCCTTCCTCTATCTCCCTCTTCTCCTGTTCTGCTCACCTCTAGCTAACTATCTATGTGAATAAGACTGCATGTCAAGTTTCCAGAGTGGCTATTTCTATGTAGAAGCATCATATTTTTCTGTTCTTTTTGTTGGATAATTATTTGTTGGGTCCTTTGAATGATCACTACATAGCTGCATTTAAGACTGGGCTTCATACATCCAAGCATTGCATCACAGATAAATACTGAAGAATGGATAATGGTGAGAATTTGCAGTATCTTCTCAACTAAGAAAGCATGGCCAAATTAAACCAAGGGAGATTAATACTATTTCCAAACTAGCAGATATGGGGTTGTTAGGCATATTATCTAATTTTGTGGTTTTAGAATGCTAGCTTCTGTACCTTTTAGTAATATTTGAGAACCAAAAAAAATACAATATTCCTTCTTTAAAACAACACTTTTTAAAAGAGCCAACATCATATCTAAAGGAGCTCTAATTTTGAATCACTTCCTGACCAATTTCATGAAATGTTCAGTAAATTCTAAGCCATGTCTAGCTTCCTTGTTCTGTGACTCATAGTAGTACCTTCTGAACCTCTTGTAAAGCATGAAGTTAAGAGGCTTGAGAAAAGAAATCCCCTTGAATGATTAGGGTTTTGGTTCTTTAATTTTTTCCTACTTCTTGAATTACCTATAATTTCTTTTTCTGAGGGGGCCCTGAGTAATATCAGGAACTATATCCCCCAAACAGGCATATTGTAGTAATCAAAAGATTCTTCTGGAAATGAAAATATTTCCCTTCATACATATTTTATCAATATGGCTCATTTATATTATTCAGCAATCTGCTTTATTTTCACTTAATATAGAGGTCTTTCAAATAAAAAATAAACAATTGCATCTACTCTGTAAGTCAATGGACTTTTATGTAGCAAATCCAGTACAAGTTTTTGAGGACTGAAATTAATGTTTTGTACCAAATACTCATATGGTGTCTTAAATAGTAATGTAAAATTTTGGGGCTATTCATTAAGAATGGTCTGGTGCCATGCAATAAATATAAATATACATATCAAAACCAAACAATCTAAAGCAAAAGTATTTGCATCTTGTGTAGTGAGTCTTGTAAGGTCGTGAGAGTGACATTACTTTCAAATACACATATTCTAGTTCTTTTTTATGTTCTATGTTTTGCAATTGGTTATAAAATTTAGCTCTCACAAAGGTCCTCCTCTATTTGGTGGAGAGATAGAAGCCTCCCTTTCATCATACAGTGTAATAGGACATTTTAGATTTCTGAATTTCTTCTCTGTTGTATTTGCCATCTAAATTTCCTTAATGGTTGAACCAAATTACCCAGGAAACTAATAGTTATAAAGTACTGGTACCAAAGGAATCTGGGTGACTTCCAAAGGAAAATTTATATAAACCCAACAGTAAGAGTGGCCGTGTGCCTAGCTAGTTCGTAAGTATATTGGAACTATGTGACTAAGCATGTAAAAAAACAACATTAAATAGATGTTTTGTGGGCAACACAGTTAAAGATAGTCTTAAAGATAGCAAAAGAAGTAAGAAGACAACTAGAAAAAGAGTCAAAGAATGTAAATTAAAGTGTTGTAATTCATGGTCTTATTCCATAGCTTTGGGTGAGGCTGTTGACATCTCATACAAACATCAAAGATTTTGATTCACAGATTTTGGGTGAAAACTCTGCCTCTGAAGACTGTCAACTTTTGGAGGATTGCTAAGAATGCTTAGCTTAAAGACTCTGGAAGTTTCCTCCTTAATTTAAGGATATGAGTCTAAGAATCAACGCCTTCAATTTTACTGCTATGTTACTTATAAATATTACAAGGTAGGGAGGCTCATTAAATTGGAATTCAAAGCTATCTTTCCCTGATGTCTTTTTCAGGGCACCAGGTCTCTAAGTTTTATGTTATGCAAGAATTTTTTAGGAGGATGTTGAAAACGGGGAGCTCATATATGTTGATTATCAGACCAAGTACATAGCATGAATACCTAGCAATATTTAGTTAGGTCTACTTTTAAAATAGAGTATGGAATTAGAGGTGATATTCTTAGATGCATGTGACAGTATAATTTGTAAGACTAGAGTATGAACTCAAGGAGAAGTTGATCTCATTGCTATTAAAACAAATGAAAATACTTTGGTTCACGGAAGTTCAAATGTCCTGAGAACTATGCTAATTTGATAATTTGTTCTATGTGCCTTTCCTGAAAATTGGGGATGATATGGAGCATGATTTTCTAAGTAGAAGAGCATTGCAAAATTCCAGTAAAAATGGGCTCCTCTGTTCTCCAACTTGTGGACACAAAATCAAGTCATTTTTTTTGCTACTCTGAGGAATACTGCTCTCTGGCAAAGGATTATTTCAATCCAACTCAAGCAAACAATAACTAGAATATATTAAAAACATATCAGAAAGTTATATGGAAAACATTTGGAGATGTTCAAAGAACATAGAGGTTTTGAGCTCTTGAATTCTCCATCTTTCGAACTACACCAGGATAATGGTGGTTACAAAGACATGCACCAGAGGCACACTCAGAAAGTTTAAGTTTTTTTCCCACTGAGTGTAGGCAATCTTGTTCCTAACCATGGTGGGTAATTTCATGTAAATTTTCTTAGCGTCAAGTTGAGAGTCTCTGGTGGCACTAAGGGACTGTCCTGAGAGCTGCCCTTGAACTTGTCAGTGGATTCATTCTTCTTGATTATAAAGAAGAGTTATTTTTAATTATTTTAATTTTTATGAAAGAGTTTATTTTTTAAGAGCAGTTTTTAGGTTCATCACAAATTCGAGAGAAAACTATCTGGATACCTCCCCTCCCCCTTACCCATACATACATGGCTTCTTCTATCTTCAACATCTCTCATCAAAGTGTGTACTTGTTACACTTGATGAACCTACATTATTATTACCTGTAATTGACTTTAGAATTCACTCTTGGTGTTGTACATTCTATGGGTTTGATATATATCCATCATTATAGTATCATATAGTCTATTTCCACAGTCTTAAAAAGCCTCTGCCTATCTACTCTCAAAAACTCTTGGCAATGACTGCTAATTATCTCCATGATTTTGCCTTTTCCAGAATGCATATAATTGGAATTGTAAAGTTTGTAGACTTTTACTCAGTAACATGAAGTTTCTCCATGTCTTTTCAGGACTCAATAACTTGTTTCTTTTCATTGCTAAATAATATTTTATTATCTGGATATACCACATTTTGTTTATCCATTCATCTATTGGAGGACAATTTGTTGCTTCCAAGTTCTGACAAATAAGAATAAAGCTGCTATAAACACCCAGTGCTCAAGTTTTTGTATGGCCATACAAATTTTCAACTTTTGGGGTAAATACAAAGGAAGGCAGTTGTTGGATTATATGGTAAATGCATGTTTAGTTTTATAATAAATTGCCAAACTGTCTTCCAAGGTAATTGTGCCATTTTACATTCCCACCAGTGATCAATGAGAGCTCCTGTTGTTCCACATTCTCACTAGCAGTAGGTGTTATCACTGTTCTGGACTTTGGCAATTCTAATAGTTGTGTAGTGGTTTCTCATTGTTTTTTCAGTTTTCATTTCCCTGATGACACATGATGTGGAGCTTCTTTGCATGACTATTTGCTGTGTTTGTATCTTCTTTTATGAGGTGTCTATTAGGGTCTTGGCCCATTTAAAAATGGGTTGTTTGTTTTCTTATTGTTAAGTTTCAAGAGTTCTTTGTATATTTTAGACAATAGTGTTTTATTATATATGTCGTTTTAAAATGTTTATACCTAGCTTGTGACTTTATTCTCTTGACAGTGTTTTTGTTTTTTATAGAACAGTCTTTAATTTTAACAAATTAGTTTAGCAATTCTCTTATGTGGATCATGACTTTATTGTTGTATCTGAAAAGTTATTGCCATACCCAAGATTATATAGGTTTTCTCCTATGTTACTTTATATGAGTTTTATAGTTTTGCATTTTACATTTAGGTCTATAGTCTTTTGAGTTAAATTTTGCAAAGGATGTAGTGTTTATACCTAGACTCATCTTTTAATTATGTGGATGTCCAGTTATTCCAGCACCATTTGTTGAAAAGACTATCTTTTTTTTATCGTATTGCTTTGATTGCATTTATGTGGGTTTATTTCTGTGCTCTCTACTCTGTTGCATTGATCTACTTGTCTACTTCTTCAACTATGCCAAACTGTCTTAATAATGAGTCTTGAAGTTATATAGTCCTCTATCTTTTTTCCTTTAATATTATGTTGGCTATTCTGGGTCTTTTTCCTTTCCATAACATTTATAATCATTTTATATATATCTACAAATTTTAAATTCATAAGATTTTGATTGAAATTGTTTTAAACCGATAGATCAGTTGGGATGAATTGACACCTTGACAGTATTGAGTCTTTATACCCACAAACATGGACAAGCTCTCCTTTTATTTAGTTCTTTGATTTAATTCATCAGAGTTTTGTAGCTTTCCTCATATATATCTTATATATATATTTTGTTAGATTTATACCAAAGTATTTCATTTGTTGGGTGCTAATGAAAATGATATTGTGTTTTTATTTCAAAATCCACTTGTTCATTGCTGATACATAGGAAATCTATTGACTTTTGTACAGTATCTTTGTATTCTGCAACCTTCCTATAATTGCTTATTAGTTCCAGGTGTTTTTCCTTGAATTTTTTTTGATTTCCTATATCAATGATCATGTCATCTGAGAAAAAGTATAGTTTTATTTCCTTCTTCCCTACCTGTATACATTTATTTACTTTTATTATCTTATTGCATTAGCAAGGACTTCCAATATGATGCTTAAAGGAAGTAGTGAGAGGGGACATCTGTGCCTCAAATCTGATCTTAGTGAGAAAGCTTTGAGTTTCTCACTATTAAGTGTAATGTTAATTGTAGGTTCTTTTGATGACATTCATTATCAAGCTGAGGAAGTTTCTCTGTATTGCTAGTTTAGTGAGCTTTTATCATTCATAGGTGTTAGATTTACTAATGCTTGTTTTTTGCATATGTTGATATGGTCATGGGATTTTTTTCAACATGTTGATGTGATGAATTACATTCATTATTTTGTGTGTTGAACCAGACTTGTATATACAGAATTAATTCTACTTGATTTTGTTGTATAACTCTTTTATGTATTGTAGGATTCAATTAGCTAATATTTTGTTGGGTATTTCACCATATGTATTTATGAGGGACATTAGTATATAGTTTTCTTTGCTTGAGTGTGTAGGTCTGGTTTTGATATTACAGTAATGCTGTCTCTTACAGAGTTAAGAAATAGTTCTTCTGTTTTTATTTTCTAAAAGAGAGTATAGAGAATTATTACAACTTCTTCCTTAAATGTTTGCTAGATTTTACCAGTGAACCCACTTGGGTTGGATGCTTTTTGTTTTGAAAGATTATTCATTATTGATTTAATTTATTTATTAAATAAGACCTATTCAGTTGTCCATTTCTTATTGTGTGTATTTTGGTAGTCTGTGTCATTTAAGGAATGGTTGATTTAATCTAGGATATCATATCTGTGGGCAGAGAACTGTTAATAGTATTTTTTTTTAAAGAGAGAGTGAGAGAGGGAGAGAGAGAGAGAGAGAGAGAGAGAGAGAGAGAGAGAGAGAGAGAGAATTTTTTAATATTTATTTTTTAGTTCTCGGCGGACACAACATCTTTGTTGGTATGTGGTGCTGAGGATTGAACCCTGGCCGCACGCATGCCAGGCGAGCGTGCTACTGCTTGAGCCACATCCCCAGCCCTGTTAATAGTATTTTAAAAATTATCCATTTAATGTCCCAGGGATCTGTAGTAATGTTCTCTTTTTCATTTCTGCCAGTAGTAATTTTTATTCTCTCTTTTTTTTTTCTTAATCTGGCTAGAGGTAAATTGATTCTATTCAGTTTTTGAAAAGAATGGTTTTTGGTTTTGTTGGTTTTTCTGTATTGATATTCTGTTTCCAATTTTATTGATTTCTGTTCTGATAATAACAACGTTAATTAATATTTTCATGTCTACTTTTGATTTAATTTGAATTTCTTTTTTTAATTTTCTAAGGTAAAACTTTATTGATTTTAAAATCTGTATTCTTTTCTAATATATATATATATATATATATATATATATATATATATATACACATACACACTCAATGTTATACAAATGTCCCTCTCAGCACAGCTTTCATTATATCACACAGATTTTTATTGTGTTTTCATTTTCATTTAGTTCAAAATATTTTAAATTTTTTTTTTAGATTTCTTCCTTGACACATGCCATTTAGAAGTATGTTGCTTAATCTCTCTGTGGTTTGGGGATTTTCCAGTTATCTTCCTGTTATTGCTTTTTAGTTTAACTTTATTCTGGGCTGAGGAGAGATATTGTAGGATAACTAATTTTTTTTTAGCAAGGCTCCTTTTTTAATATTTATTTATTTATTTTTTAGGTGTAGATGGATATAACACAATGCCTTTATTTTTTTATGTGGTGCTGAGGATTCAACCTGGGCCCTGCTCGTGCTAGGTGAGTGCTCTACTGCTGAGCCACAATCCTAGCCCCTAACTATTCTTTTAAAATTTGTTGAAGTGTGTTTTGTGTCCCAGAATGTAGTCTATAATGGTGAACTTGAAAAGAGTGTATATTCTGCTGTTGTCAATTAAATCCAATTGCTGGTATTGTTGAGTTCAGCTATGTCTTTACTGATTTTCTACCTGATGCATCTGTTCTTTCTTTCTCCTTTTTTTTTGGTACCGAAGATTGAACCCAGGGGCACTTAACATTGGGCTACATCCCTATCCCTTTATTTTTTCTTTTGAGACAGGTGCTCACTAAGTTGTTTAGGCTCTTGCTTAGTTGTTGAGGCTGGCCTTGAACTTGTGATCCTCCCTTCTCAGCCTCCTGAGTTGGTGAGATTATAGGTGTGTACTGCTGCATTGATTATGGATCTGTCCATTTGTGATACAGTGATGTTGAAGTCACCAACTATAATAGTGGATTCATCTACTTTTCTTTGAAGTTCTATTAATTTTTGCTGCATGTGGTTTATTGTTTTGTTGTTAGGTCATACACGTTAAGGACTGTTAAGTCTTCCTAGCAAATTGACCTCTTTATCATTATGTAGTGCTCCTCTTTATCTTTGACTTTTTTTTTTGCTTTAAAATCTGCTTTGTCTGAAATTAATATCATTATCCTTGCTTTAAAAAATTAGCGCTTTAAAAAATTATTTTCTCCATAATTAACTTTTATTCAATATGTCCTTCAAGTAGATTTCAATATGTCCTTCAAGTAGGCAATGTATAGTTGAGTATTGTTTTTGATCCACTCTGACAATTTTTGTCTTTTAACTACTGCATAAATGCGTCCATTCATGTTCAAAGTGATTATTGATACAGATGAATGTCTACCATATTAATATTTTCTATTTTTGCCCTTGTTCTTTGTTTTTAATTGTGGTTTCTGCATTTTTCCTGCCTTTTGTCGAGCAAAATCATATAATTGAACAAAATATATGATCCAATTTTCTCTTCTTTCTTAGAATATCTTCTTTTAAATTTTGTTCTTAATAGTTGCCCATTTTCAAATAGTATGCCCTTTCATAGGTAGTAGGAATGCTTTAATAATAGAAAACTAATCCTAGTATCTTTTTCCTGTTCCTTATATAATTGCTGTTGTTCATTTCACTTATATATAAGCACACATGAATATGCATATATATATATGTATATATATGTAACTGAATACATTTTTTACTATTATTATTTTGATCAAGCTGTTATCTGTTAATCAGTCAAGAATAAGAAAAGTAAAAGTTTTACTTTTACTTAGTCTTTGATGCTCTTCTTTTCTATGTGTAGATTTGACCCATAGAATTTTCCTCTTTTTAAAGAATTTATTTTAAGATTTCTTGCAAGGCAGGTCTATTGGCAACAAGTTCTCTCAACTTTTGTTTGTTTGGAAAAGCCTATATTTATCCTCCGTTTTTTTTTTTTTTTTTTTTTTTTGAGTATCAGGGATTAAACTCAGAGGCACTGGACCACTGAACCACATCCTCAGCCCTATTTTGTGTTTTATTTACTTAGTGAGACTCAGGGTCTCACTGAGTTGCTTTGCACCTCACCATTGCTGAGGCTGGCTTTGAACTTGTGATCCTCCTGCCTCAGCCTCCGGAGCTGCTGGGATTGCAGGTGTACACCACTGTGCCTGGTTTATCTTCCACTTTTGAAATATATTTTCAGGGTAGAATTCTAGGTTGGCAGTGTTGTTTTTCCTCTTAACACTCTGAGTACTTCACTTTCCTCTTGCTTACACCGTTTCTGAGGAGAAGTCAGGTGTAATGCTCATTATTATTTTGCTACAGGTAAGGTGACCCCTTCCCCTGTTTTTTTAAAAAAAAATTTAAAAAATTTTTAATTTTCTGTAGTTTGATAATGACAAACATATGTGTTTTTTTGTGGGGGTGCATTTGTGCTACTTGATATTCTCTGAGCTTTCAGGTTCTGTGGTTTGGTGTCTGACATTAATTTGGGAAAAATTTCATGTGGTATTTCCAAATATTTTTCTTTTATTTCCCCTCTCTTTCTTCTCCTTCTAGTATCCCAATACACATTTTTAATAACTTTTGTAGTTGTTCCACAGTCCTTAGGTATTTTGCTTTTTTTTTTGGTCTTTATTATCATTGCTTTTCAGTTTTGGAATTTTCTATTTTTATATGCACAATATGCAGAAGCTCAGATTTTCCTTAGCCTTGTCATGTCTACTACTAAGCCCATCAAAGACATTTTTTCTTCTGTTAAAGTGTTTTTTTTTTCCTCTAGCATTGTTTTGTTCTTTTTCCCCCTTAGGATTTGCATGTCTCTAATTACATTCCCCACTGGTTCTTGCATGTTCTCTATTTCTTTCTTTGGAAACCACAGTCATTGTATCATCCTTGGGGAAAAGGAAGACAGTAAAACACCAGGTCCCTGAAATGCCCCCCCCATTCCCAAGAACCTCGCCACAATAGGGATCAATGAGAGCAAGTCTGGGCTGAAATGTCCATATAAATATAATCTTGAAGGACACTGGTTTTCTCTTTTGTATTCTGGGAATTAAGGCAAATTTGTATATCTGTAGAAAACTGCTTTCTTGCATGCATGCCAAGTTCCTTCCTTCTAGAAGGACTTACAGTGGGGCAAAGCAAGGTAAGTCAGCGATGTCACTGCTTCTGTATCCTCACCTATATTACCCCTGTCCTGTGGTTACTGGGGAAAGGATTGGTGGAAAGGATTGGTGGACATCCAGCTGGCTGCCACTGGACAAAGCATTGTGAAGGCTGGAGGCACATGAGAAACAGAAGTGCTTCTTGTCCAGCATAGAGCCACAGGACTTTTTGGCCAAGCATCCAAGATACTGTGAAAAATGGAGATGTTATTTTTTCAGCCTGGGGAACTCTGGCAAAGCACTAGAGGCACTGTGAGAAAAAAGTCTGCTACTTATCCAGCCATTGCCGTTGGACATTTTCCACAAGCTATAAAACTATGTCTCACATCTCATCTCTGGGTGTCTTTGGTCTCTTGAAAACCTATTCCACTGCCCTAGCACAACTAGGCTGTGTACAGTAAAATTATAACCTTAAATTGTCTGTCTGATAGTTCTAATACCATGTCATGTCAGCTTTATAATTTTTTCATGATATCTAGACATGATGTAAGGAATTACAAATAGGTCTTAGTTATGTGGCAGTGAGGTGTGAGGGAGAAGTCTGCCATAGACCTCTGGTTAGGTCTCAGTTTTTTATGAGAGTTTCTCAGGTTTTTCTTTTCTCCTCCCTTAGGTGAGACAGCATGGTAGTGTGGGCTCTCTCCCCACATGGGTATTTTCCTGTATTCAGGTTGTTTTCTTTAGGGGAGACCTTGACAGGAAGAACAGTGTACTCTTTTGATTCCTTTTTCTTTCCCCCTGGCAGAAGCATGGGGGGATTTTTCTCGAATATTTACCAGAGTACTTGGTCAAACGTCAGGAGGCAAACCTCACAAAATTGTGGAGCACCCCTCCATGACTGGCTTCCTTTGGAGCTTTTAGCTCTTTGTCTAGTCCACACTGAGACTTGACAGTTTACAGTCCAGCTTTCTCTACACTGACACTGATTCCTGCTGAGGTTTCTTCTGCTTAGTTTCTGCTCTGATAAGTTATAACTTCCTTGTACTTTTCTATTTAATTTGGGGGCCACCGTTTGTCCTGTTTCCTAATCTCTCTTACAGATCATAAAAGAGTAATTTTTTTTCCAGCCTGCTCAGCATTTTACTCATTAGAATGAAGTGGTGACTCCATTGGATGAGGAATTGAAAATGGAATCTTCTGGGGCTGGGGTTGTAGTTCAGTGGTTGAGTGCTTGCCTAGCATGTGTGTGGCATTGGGTTAGATTCTCAGCACTGCAAAAAAATAAATAAAGTAAAGGTCCATTGACAACTAAAAAAAAAATTGAAAAAGAAAAATAGAAGCTTGAATTCAATATGTTTTTACATAAAATGAACTTAGGGGAGTCTCCAAAAAACCTCCAATATCTACTGCTTTTCTAGACAGCTAGGATTACCTATAAAATTTGGGGTCCTGAAGTTACCCTTAGAATCTTCCCATATTACTTCTTCCATCCAATTTTTTTACAGTTGAAATTTAAGTTTTTACAAATATATGAAGCAGTTGCTATAGAGCTGAGGTTCTGGAGTTTATCTTCCTTGAAATCACACTGAATTCTTCTAAAATTTCTTTTTCTCGTCTAGGCTTTGTGAAGTTTCACAGTGACTCTCTACTTAGAACTTGTAATTTACCATCAGTGTTTTTCCCGTTCTGAGGTATGTTTAATTTTAAGAGGCAAATAAGCTTTAGGTGCTACTGGATTATCAGCAAGGAAGGGAATTAGGTCAGGAAGAAAGGGACAGGACCTTCAAGAGCACAGACAAGAAAAGAAGAGTTGAATGGAGGTCATTTGTTTCCAGTTGAGATGTAAGATATCTTATAGAGGGCTGATTTTAATTAAAAAAATTTCTTTTGCCTTAGCCAAGGGATATTTTAATAGAGCAATTTTGGAACCTGAATTCCTTTGGCATACTTTCTCATACCAATAAAAACATGTACACCATTTGCACTTTTTTTTTGTTCTATGATGCCCTTCAAATGAATAATTTTTTCCTATAAAGTGAAAAAAGTGACTACTGTAAATTCTATCATGTGAAATTATGTTACTTTGGGAAGATAAGTAGAAGAACCTGAGATGTAGAGAAAATTCACAGGAGAAGGAGAAATATACCCCAAAATAGATGAATACTGAGACTGACCCACGAATAGCCTATGAACAGTTATAATTGTTATTTAAGCACTTTGCCAATTGAATCTCCAGCCTAAGAGCCATTCCATCTCCAGCTGCAAATCTAGCTTATGTAGTTGCTTGTGGATGGAGAGGTTTAGAGAAGAAGTCCTTCCCAAGACCAGAATCTCAGGGACAACTCCAGATAAGAAATTTTTATGATGTTTTGATAATCTACTGCGGATAGAATTTGTGTGAAGGATACTAAAAAGAAACCTTCTGAAATTCTTCATATTGAGACTAGAACAATGAATGGTCTTATCATGGACCTAATGAAATTACTCTTGGAGACACACACACACAAATACAAATAGGAGTTGAGAAAGATAAATAGTAATGAAAGTAATTAGGTTTCTACGAAGGATAAAATTTTATCAGGTAATCAAAGCAACCTTAAGAAAGGGTTCCATATTCTAAGAGTCAATACAAATGCATCATTTAGAGTGATTAAAAGAAAAGAAGCCAGATGTGATAGCTCACTCTTGTAATCTCTGACTCCGGATACTGAAGCAGGAGTTGAAGCTCATACCAACAGGAAGTACCTTACCTATCTTGTCTGAGGAAGAGAATCAAGGCCTTTGAAGAACACTTCTGTAGAAAATCTTCAGCCAGTGCATTGGGCAGATCTCGATTATAATTTGTAGAAACTCCAAGATTGTAAAATACAGGTTCCCTGAAAATACCACTAAAATATTCTGTTGATAAGAAAAAGTCAAGTTTATTGTTACTGCGGTGTGACAGATCACTACTTTTAACAGTTAAGCTATCCATTGTCTTGAGAAAAGGAACTTCCTCTAAAGAAGTTAAATCAAGTGGTTTAGTGGTCAGAAGGATAGAATTTTGAGAAGTTCCTGAAAGAAGTAATGGTTTTTGTAATTTTCATGTTCCTGGGAAAGAACTTCCTATAATAGTAAATTTATGTTAATTCAGGCAGTTGAATAGTAACTTTGTGTTGTAGACAGTAAGTTGTGGAAATGGTTTCAGTTGTCAATACTTCCCCCATCTCATGTATTTTTTTTTTTTCCTGTTGAAACTTTGGAAATTTAGGTTCAGGAGCCATATGAAATGTTGCATCAGTTTGCAAAGTTCTTTCTGTTTGCGGTGACACTTTTTCGTTTAGTTGACTTAGAATTTGCTTTATTCTGTTGTCAGTTGGGATTTATTTTGTAAAATGAAATTAAAATGCCAACAGAGAATTTAAAGTGCATAATGGCCTCTAAAAAAGAGAACATTTAGGCACAATCAACATAACTTTTTCCATTTTAAGTCATGGTCAAAATTGGAAAGAAAAATTTAAAAGTATGATTTCTTTTTTTTTCCCTCCCAGCAGGCATTATTAAATATAGAAAGCTTAAAATTTCAGAACAGTCTATGTTACTATGATTTAAATAAAATATTCTGTTAAGATCACTTAAAAAATAGAAATCTGGGGTAATGTTAGTGCTATATTTTCATTGTACACTTTTTGAAATATTCTCTTGCCACATTCAAAATCAGTTAAAAACCCGAAGAGCAGACTTATTTTTTGCTTCCAGATGATTTGTTGAAAATAACATCTTTTGATTTTAAAAGTAAAGAAATTCTTATTATAACACTTTAGAAAATTTAGAAAAGTACAAATAAGAAAGGAAAATTTATAAAAAAATTTACTACTTTCTAGAGATAAACTTAGCAGCTTAAAACAACAGCATGCATTTATTGTCTCATAGTGTCCATAGGTTGGACTTCTCTGCTTCAGGGTCTCACCAGGTTGCCAGTGGAGTGTTGGCTGAGTTGTGTGCTCATCTGGAGACTCATCAAAGGAAAAATCTGCTTCTGAGCTCATTCAGGTTGTTGGAAAGATTGACTTCTTTGTGGCTGTGTGGCTGGGAGCCCTGTTCCTTATTGACCATTGATTAAAGTCTCCCTTCAGGCCCATAGAGACTGCCCATAGTTCTTTGCCATATGACACTGTATTTTGTAAAGCCTGCAAGATATCTTTCTCTAGACTACTAGTGTGGAATTTTTTCATAATGTAACATAATCATGGGAGTGGTACTGCATCCATTACCTTTGCTGTATTCTATCTTTGGAGGCAAGTCATGAGTGTTGCCTTCATTCAAAGGTAGGGCATTATACAAGGGCACCACGTATCGTTGGTCAGTTTAGGGTGTCCACCACAGCACCTTTCCTTTTCAGGGGAGTATATCCTTCCATGCTTTCTCTGTGATGGCATACAAATGGTATATTAAAAATACAGTATAAAATACTTTTTAAATTTTGTATTTAAGAATATCTTTTAATATATGTATTATAGTATAAACATATGCATATGTACATGTATATATACAGTACATGTAGTACTATATTTTTTAATAGTGATATAACTTCTAATAAAATATATCAACTAATAGTCATAAAATTTATAGTAGAAAAACACTGTATCAAACAAAGCTAAATGCCCATTAAGAAGAGTTTGCTTATATAACTTTTAATTTTAAATATTTTCTTACTATGGATTATTTCTAACTTTTAACTATTATAAATAATGCTTTTATAGAAATCTTTGTGAATTTTTCAAAAACTCTTCAGGATAAATCTGTGTCAATAAAATTACTAGGTCAAACAGCAAGACATCATAAAGGCTTTGAATTTATAATTCCAAAGTAACTACTGGGATGGCAGTACCAATTTAAACCTCTCTCACTCTTCAATATTCTATCAATTTGATAAGTAGAAAATAATGTCTAGTTTTAATTTTCTTTTTTCTCCCTATAAGTGAGAAAGATATTTTCTATGTGATTTTTTTTCTCTATTTACATTTATTCTTTTAAGACTACCTGTTTATTTGCTGTTTTTCTGTTGGATTACAGTTATTTTTTAATAAAGAGAATATATTAGTTGAAGTGAGAAGCATCAAAGATTGGTTTGTTTGCTTTTGGCAAATGATAAATGCTTTAAAATCAGCTTTTACTTATATAGATGATAAATAAATGCTAGCACCTTATAACATTGCCCACTGAAACACTGAAAAGTACAAGAGTTCAAAACATATTGTAAGGAAAACTCATCAAGAATCTGCTCTGTTATCTTGGAGGTACCAGACATACCATATGCTGTGTCTAGGAGTTGCTATGGCAACTAATTTTAAAATTTAAGAACAGGGTAAATTGTTGCTTAAAATCTCCATAACTTAGTGAGTTGATTAAGATCTTGTCAGAGTAACGCATTCTTTTTGATACCTGATAATGCTTTATTTCTTGTAGTTCTATAGCATATAAAGTCTCTGGGTCATAGAAAAATGATTCAATTCTGTCTATTTAAGATTTTGGAGAAGAAGTTGCTCATTTGGTATTTTTTATGATTAGTCAATGAATCACTGTAAGGAAGACACAAAGAATAGCCTCACTGAAGATGGCCAGATTTAGCATGTAAGTGTAAAGTTGAGAGAAATTTTTAGCTCAGATGTTGAATAAAGAAATTGTAGTAAAAAGACTTAATCCTTTGAAGTTAGCAGGACTGGGATTAGAACCTCAGTTCCTAGCCTCTCATTTTGTCACCACACTGTTGTATTTTCATAATTAAATTAAATGTAAATATTAAATTTTATTTTATTTTTTGAAATGGGTCTTGCTATGTTTCACAGGCTAGCCTTGAACTCCTGGGTGCAAGCTTCATCCTCTCAGCTGGTATTACAGGTGCAAACCACAGCATACTAGTTACATTTTAGAAAATTAAATCCCATTGTTATCAAATTAATACATTAATCTACCATGAATACCCCCAAAATAAACTCACAATTTTATAATCAAATGATTAGTTTCTGCCCCTTTCATACTTGCCAAGCTTAATATATCAGATTTTGACATTACCTACTGATTTATTAAAATGATAATAAAGGTTCTAACTGCTTTTATACTTTATTCTGCCTCCTTTCCTTCTTCCCTGTACTCTCAAAATAGAAATGAACACTGTTTAGCTAATTCGATAATCAAATTTATGAAATCAAAGCTTATAAGATATTATTGACTGGGCAAACAAGTAGATTTCTTTCTCATGAAACTTTGTTTTCCCTGGAGTTAATAACTGTCTCTTTTAAAATTTCTATGCACTTATTACTATCTTTTTTTGCTCATACACATCAGATTTTTAAGAAACCATCAAATGCAGTTCTAAACACTCTAACAATTTAAGCCCCTGCCTGGGCCATCCCTCTGGAAGCTGTCCTTCCCTGGCTGCAGACTGGACTATCTGCTTTCCAGGCTGCTGCATGGCTGCCAACCCTGGTCTTTCCATTGTTCTCATATGCTGAAGTCCTTGATTTTTGTAATCCACGTTTTCCTCTTTTTCCCTCGTGTTGCTGAAGTGTGTCTTCCTGTAGCTTCCTAGAAAACAGTGTATGGGAAATAACAATCTTTAAATTCTTTCGTGCTTAAAATGGCTTTAATTTAACCTCATATCTGTTTGACAGATTGTCTTTGTTTACAATCACAGGTTGAAAAATAATTTTCTCTTAGATGTTGAAGGCATCACTTCACTATTTTTTAGTATTCATATGCTTTTGGACAGCATTCTCTTCTTCCTGGTGCTTTGAAATTTGTCAATGATCAACCTTTGTGTAGTTCTTTCTTCATTCCTTACACAGGTCCTATATCTTTAGAAGTTTATGGTTTTTGGTTCTGAGAATGTTTCTTGTGTTATATCTTTGAGACTTTTCTTCTGTTGATTCCCTGTTCTCTATGAAATATTTTCTGGGTGGTTTGCCCAAACTACTTTTCCTACCCTAAAATTATCAAATTTGGCTAATTTCTGAGGACTCTTTCTCTGAATACATTTTGATTTCTTCCTTTTCATAGCCTCCTATTCTTATTCACATATGTACAGTCTTATTTTATTTTTGTAAAGATACTGATTATAGTTTTTGGAAAATATCTTTCTTTTGTTTGGTTGTATATCATGTACATTATCTCTTTCTCCCTATATATACTTTTTTCCAAATATATTCTTTGAAAATAAAAATTATAGAATAGGTCTGTGTTCATTTATTCTTATTAATAATATTAGAAAAAATACTTAAATATGTTCAAGAAAGGATGTTATTAGCTGTTAATACTGAAGGGCTTTATTTTTTTTTATTTCCTACAATACATACACACAAATAAAACTTACAGTGCTTGCAAGATTCTGCCCACTTTGACAGGGGCCTTAGAAAAACTACTGCTTCATTAATTGTTTGTTAGCTTTTTATTAACCGGCAAATGGTCCTTTCTGTCTACTGTCTAGTCTTTTTTATCTTCATTCTCTAGGTCTGTTTCTGAAGTTTTCGGTTCAGTGTCTATAACTGTTTCTTCTTATTTGCAAATGTAATTCCCTGGCCAACTTTTCTTTCTAACATATTATAAAATATCTAATGATTAGGGAAAACTAGTTATAAATCTCCATATAATTGAATATGGAAAGAAATATTTCTTAGATGAGTCATAATAAAGCATTGTTTAAATATTCTTAAATATAAAAGTGTTTGCCACTAGTAAGTCTGGGGAATGAGCACTTTAATTGGGCTTATATTACACAAAAAGGGGAAAGCACTCTTATCAATATTACAAATTTTATTATCTTTGGCTTAGTGAAATTCTAAACAAAAAAGGTATTTTAAAATAATATGTTCCTATTCTGGTAACCAAAGAAGCAACAGGTTTACTCTGATGGAAATCATTTCCATTTTTCCCCCTAGTATTTGGACTTACCGGTTGAACCCTGTCTTTAAAAGGATTAAATTTAGCAACAAATATTTTTAAACTGTTCATTTAGTCCTTCATTCTTAACTTTTAGACTTTCTAGAAAGTAGAGACCATTTTATCCTTTTTTTTCATTAGTTGTGTTAGTAGGGATATAAGGTAGTCAACTCTTTGTTGCTGTGACCAAGATACCCAACAAAAACAACTTAGAGAAGGAAAAGTTTATTTTGGACTTAAGGTTTTAGAGGTTTCATCTGTGCTTGGCCAACTCCATCACTCTGAGCCTAAGGTGAGGCAGTAGAGCCATGCCCCACCAGCCCAGAGTTACCACCCAACATGGTAGTCTTTTAAAATTAGAATGGAATGATTAGGTTATAGCTCTCATAATCTTAATTATTTACTTCTGAATATGTCTGCATTAACAGAGAAGATTTCAGGAGACAACTCATAGCCAAACCATAAAATTCCAAACTTTTTGGACCCCAAAATGTTTATGTCTATCTCACATTGTAAAATATATGTAATTCATCACTAAGAGTCCTCATAGTCTTAATAGTTTCAGCATTGCCCCAAAGTCCAAGTCCAAAGTCTCATTTAAGACTTATGGTAAATTCTTGGTTGTGAAACCCTTATAATGATCAAAAGCAAGATAAATGCATATAATGTACAATGAAACAGAGTAAACATTCCCATATTAAAATGGAGGAATGGGGGCATAGAAAGAAGGGATGGAAACAAAGGAAGACCAAAATCTAGCCAGGCAGATATTGGCTCCTTAGTTCCATGTACAGTATCTGGGGCACATTGTGGGGAGATGTTTTCTCCCAAGGACTTATTCATCCCTGTTCTTTTGGCCTTGTTGGTTGTTGCTCATGTGGCCTCACTTTTAGGCTAGTTTTGTCAGTAGCTTTTCTCAGTAGATGATCTTCATTACTGGTATTTCTTATTCCTTGGGATCTCCATTTTAGCTTAGGTATTATCTTTATAACTTTGTGCATCACCCTTTTAGGGGCAACCTGTAGGATTCTGACTCTCTTATACTTTGCCTAGTCTCCCAGGTCTTTATCTGAAGCCTTGGTGTAAGCTTCCACAACCCCCTAACTCCAGCATCTTGCATTTTGCCAAACCAGCACCACGTGGACAAAGCTAAGGTCTATGACTGGTTTGAGAAGTATCCTGGCCTTCTTGGATCCTGGCTGCAATGGCCTCTTAGTGGGTGGCTGAGCTTGGTGAACAAATTCTTGGGGAAACAGCTTTTTAAGGACCTCTGCGTAAGTAGGGTGTCCCCACATTCTCTTAAAGTACTTTTTATTTTTATACCTAAGAATCTTTGATGGAGACCCCCTCTGGAGCTCAGGCTTGACTGCGAGAACTGTCTCCACCCACTGGAAGACCCTGCTGAGCTCAGGCTCAGTCCAGACCCCTGTGGGAGCTTGGGCCCAGGGTAGGCTCAAGTCCATCCTGCCATCAGCAGACACTCACTGGAGCTCAGGCCCACCCCAGATCCACCTCACTGACCTGTGCAGAAGCCAGGGCCCAGGGTAAGCTTGGGTCAATCCCCCCCACCATCACCTGGGAGCCAGGTCTAACCTACTTCCAGCTTGAGACACTGCAGCCACCTCTATAGCCTTCCCCATGCAGTAGCCTCTACCTTGGGACAATACACAGGGCCTAGAAGCAGTTGTATCTTGGAGCAGGTTTCCCAAAGTCAGTGTAAGGCCCACCCTTTCAGCCTCATCTCTGAAAGATGTTGCATCCATCTTGGGGCACCTCCTCTGCTATCTCAAGTTACCTCCTGATATTACTGCCACCAACTATAGTTGCAGTAGCTTCCATCCTGGGACACCAGCAGGGTCTGGAAGCCCAACACCAAGGTGAGATAATCTGCACAGATACTACAATATTATAGGGTAGAAACTGTAATACCTCAGATCCACACTGCAAGTAAGGAAATCACATAGACAGCATGAAAAAACAAGAAAGAAAAGTGCCCCAAACAAACCAGGATACTACATAACAGGACCCATGGACAGTGCAGTTGATGAAATGTCAGAGAAGAAGTTCAGAATGTTCCTAATTAAAATAATCTGTGAATTAAAGAATGACCTAAATGAGCAAATACAGGCAAAAATTGATCACTCCAACAAAGAGGTAAGAGAGCTAATACAGGATGACACCAATAAACAGATAAAGGAGCAAATACAGGCATACATTGATCACACTAATAAAGAGATAAGGGAGTAAATACAGGTAGCAAAAGATTACTTCAAGAAATAGGTAGAGATTCTGAAAACAAACAAACAACAGCAACAAAAAAACCAATCAGAATCCTTAAAATGAAGTAAACATTAAACCAAATAAAAAACTCAATACAAAGCATCACCAATACACTAGATCACTTGGAAGACAGAACATCAGATAATGAAGAAAAAGTACACAATCTGGAAAATAAAGTTGACTACACAGTGAAGATGGTAAGAAACCATGAGCAAAACATCCAAGAATTATAGGATAGCATCAAAAGACCAAATCTAAGAGTTATTGAGATAGAGGAAGGCACAGAGTTTCAAACCAAAGGAATGTACAATCTCTTCAGTGAAATAATATCAGAAAAATGTTCAAACATGAAGAATGAATTGGAAATCAAACACTAGAGGCTTATAGGACACCAAATGTACAAAATTACAACAGATCTACACCAAGGTACATTATAATGAAAATGCCCAGTATACAGAATAAGGATAGAATCTTAAAGGCCACATGAGAAAGGAATCAGATCACCTATAGAAGGAGACCAATTTATATATCAGCAGATTTTTCAACCCAGACCCTCAAAGCTAGATGATCCTGGAACAGTATATACCAAGCTCTGAAAGAAAATGGATGCCAACCAGGAATCTTATATCCAGCAAAATTAAGCTTTATATTTGATGATGAAATAAAAACCTTCCATGATGAACAAAAGCTAAAAACATTTACAACTAGAAAGCCTGCACTACAGAACATTCTCAGCAAAATATTCCATGAAGAGGAATTGAAAAACAACAATAAAAATCTGCAAAGGGAGGAATTACACTAAAGGAAAAACCAATCAAAGGAGAAACCAAATCAAGTTAAATACCAAAAATAAACAAAAATGATTGGGAAAACAAATCATGACTCAATAGTAACCCTGAATGTTAATGGCCTAAACTCACCAATCAAAACACATAGATTGGCAGATTGGATTAAAAAAAAAAGACCCAACAGTATATGGCCTTCAAGAGGCTCATCTCATAGGAAAAGACATCCACAGACTGAAGGTGAAAGGTTGGGACAAATCATACGTGACTCACATGGACTGTGGAAACAAACAGGGGTTTCCATCCTCATATCAAATAAAGTAGACTTCAAGCCAAAGTTAATCAAAAGGGATAAAGAAGGATATTTCATACTGCTTAAGGAATGATTCATCAACTAGATATAACAATAATAAATTTATATACCTCAAACAATGGCACTTCTATGTTCATCAACAAACTCTTCTCAAGTTCAAAAGTCAAATAGACAACAGAATAATTCTGGGTGACTTTAACACACCTCTTTCACCAATGAATAGCTCTTCCAAATAAAAACTGAACAAAGAAACTACAGGAATAATATAACTCAATAATATAATCCATAACAGACTTAACTGACATATATAGAATATTTTATCCTTCAATGAGCAAATATACTTTCTTTTCAGCAGCACATGGATCCTTCTCTAACATAGACCATATATTATAACACAAAGCAACTCTTAGCAAAAATAAAAAAGTAGAGATACTACCCTGCATTCTATAAGATCATAATGGAATGAAATTAGAAATTAATGATAAAGTAAGAAAAGCTACTCCAACACCTGGAGACTAAATAATATGCTATTGAATGAACAATGGGTTGCAAAAGACATCAAAAAGGAGATTTAAAAATTCTTAGAGGTGAATGAGAACATTGATACAACATATTGAAATCTTTGGGACACTATGAAGGCAGTACTAAGAGAAAAGTTCATTGCATGGAGTTTATTCTTAAAAGAAGAAAAAGTCAACAAATAAATGACTTAACATTACATCTCAAAGCCCTACAAAAAGAACAAATCAACACCAAAATCAGGAGGAGAAAGAAAATAATTAAAATCAGAGCTGAAATCAATGAAACGGAAACAAAAAATAGAAAAAATTGACAAAACAAAAAGTTGGTTCTTTGAAAAAAAATAAAATTGACAAACCCTTAGCCATGCTAATGAAGAGAAGGAGAGAGAAAACTCAATTACTAACGTATGGATTGAAAAAGGGAATATTACAACAGACACTACAGAAATACAGAAGATAATTAGAAATTATTTTGAAAACTTTCACTCCAATAAAATAGAAAATATTAAAGGCATCTACAAATTTCTAGAGTCATATGATTTGCCCAAATTGAATCAGGATGATATACACAATTTAAACAAATCAATTTCAAGTGATGAAATAGAGGACGCCAACAGAAGCCTACCAACCAAGAGAAACCCAGGAGTAGATAGATATACAGCTGAGTTTCACAAGACCTTTAAAGAAGAACTAATACCAATACTCTTCAATTTGTTTCAGGAAATAGAAAAAGAGGGAGCACTTCCAAACTCATTCTATGAGGCCAATATCATCCTGATTCCAAAACCAGGCAAAGACACATTAAAGAAAGAAAATTTCAGACCAATATCTCTAATGAACATAGGTGCAAAAATTCTCAATAAAATTATAGCAAATTGAATACAAAAACATATAAAAAAAAGTACACCATGATCAAGTGGGGTTCATCCCAGGGATGCAACATACAGAAATCAATAAATATAATTAATCACATCAATAGACTTAAACATAAGAACCAAATGATCATCTCAATAGATGCAGAAAAAGCATTCAACAAAATACAGCACCACTGCATGTTCAAAACACTAGAAAAACTGGGGATAACAGTAACATATCTCCACATTGTAAAAGCTCTCTATGCTAAGCCCCAGGTCAACATCATTCTAAATGGAGAAAAATTGAAAGCATTCCCTCTAAAAACTGAAACAAGATAGGGATGTCCTCTTTCACCACTTCTATTTAATATAGTTCTTGAAACACTTGCCAGAGCAATTAGACGAAAGAAACTAAAGGGATATGGACAGGAAAAGAAGAACACAAATTAGCACTATTTGCTGACAATATGATTCTATACCTAAAAGTCCAAAAAATTCCACCAGAAAACTTCTAGAACTAGTAAATGAATTCAGCAAAGTAGCAGGATAAAAAAAATCAACACCCATAAATCAAAGGCATTTCTGTATATCAGTGACAAATTCTCTGAAAGGGAAACAAGGAAAATTACTCCATTTACAATAGCCTCAAAAAAATGAAATACTTTGGAATCAACTTAATGAAAGAGGTGAAAGACCTCTACAATGAAAGCTACAGAACCTTAAGAGATAAATTAAAGAAGACCTTAGAAGATGGAAAGGTCTACCTTGTTCCTGGATAGGCAAAATGAATATTGTCAAAGTGACCATACTACCAAAAGCACTATACAGATTTAACACAATTTCAGTCAAAATCCCAATGGCATTCCTCATAGAAATAGAAAAATGCAGTCATGAAATTCATCTAGAAAAATAAGAGACCCAGAATGGCTAAAGCAATCCTTAGCAAGAAAAGCGAAGCAGGTGGCATCACTATATCAAACCTTAAACTATACTACAGAGCAATAGTAACAAAAATAGTGTGGTATTGGCACCAAAATAGACTTGTAGACCAATGATACAGAATAGAGGACACAGAGACTAACCTACATAATTACAGTTACCTTATATTAGACAAAGTTGCCAAAAACATACATTGGAAAGGTGCCAAAAATATACTTTGGAAAAAGATACCTCTTCAACAAATGGTTCTGGGAAAACTGAAAATCCATATGCAACAAAATGAAATTAAGCCCCTCTCACCATGCTCAAAACTCAACTCAAAGTGGAGCAAGGACCTAGGAATTAAACCAGAAAACTGTGTCTATTAGAAGAAAAAGTAGGCCCAAATCTCCATCATGTCGTATTAGACCCCAACTTCCTTAATAAGACTCCTATAGCACAAGAATTAATATCAAGAATCAATAAATGGGGTGGATTCAAACTTAAAAGCTTCTTCTCAGCAAAAGAAACAATCAGTGAGGTGAGTAGAGAGAGGCTACAATTTGGTAACAATTTTTACCACACACACATCAGATAGAGCACTAATATCTAGGGTATATAAAGCATTCAAAAACTTTAACACTAAAAAACCAAATAATCCAATCAATAAATGGACCAAAGAACTGAACAGACACTTCTCAGAAGAAGATATACAATCAATCAAGAAATTCATGAAAAAAGTTCAACATCTCTAGCAATTAGAGAAATGCAAATCAAAACTACTCTAATATTTCATCTCACTCCATTCAGAATGGCAGCTATTAAGAATGCAAACAACAATAAGTGTTGGCGAGGATGTGGGAGAAAGGCACACTCATACATTGCTGGTGGGACTGCAAATTGGTGCAGACAATATGGAATGCCGCAGTCTGGCTGGGCACAATTCAGGAGCCACTTGTCAAAAGAAACTAACTTTATTTTTAGAACTACAAACGCCAAACAAAACAGCTCCTCAGGGAAAACCCCTCAGAGCCCAACTGCCACCACCGGCTTCCCACAAGCCTCTCACTCCCACACAACCCTCACCACCTCCCACAATCCTCCTGTTCTTGAGGCCGATTGGCTGGGTCGCATGGGCGGAGCCAAAGAAGTCCCCCAATGAGCAGCTCTGTGGAGGAGCCAATCAGCTAGATGTTGCTGGGGCCGCTGTGAGCCAATCATCAGCTGGCAGTCTGAAGGACAGGGAAACAGCCCAATGAACATCATCGCAGAGGAGCAAATCAGCTAGATGTTGCTGGGGCTGCTGTGAGCCAATCATCAGCTGGCAGTCCGAAGGGCAGGGAAACAGCCCAATGAACATCACCACAGAGGAGCCAATCAGCTAGATGTTGCTGGGGCTGCTGTGAGCCAATCATCAGCCGGCAGCTGGAAGTTTGCTGGCAGCTGGAAGTTTGCTGGGGCCCCTTTGGCTGTGGCTCTCAACATCTCCCCCTCTCTGTTTAAACAACAAGCATGTGGCTTGGGGACCGTGCCTGCCTTAGGTTGTCCAATACTACATATGGTCCTTACCCGTCTTCGGATGAGCTGACCTCAGGGCGTCAGCCTCCTGTCTTAGGTTGGTACCATTGTAATTGGATCTTACCCATCATTGACTACCGGTCCAGTATACAGCCACACCTGTGGAGAGGTCTTTGTCATGACAAGCAGAAGGGAGGAAGATACACCAAGCCAATCGATGGCTCTTGTTGGAAAAATTGTACCACCGATGACATCATCAGCAAAAATACCCCAACACTACCACAAGTCGCTGCACCAACAGATAGTTCACAATGCATAGTCTAGGCAAGTCTAGGCAAGTTCTGCAAGTTCTGCACATAGTTTAGGCAAGTTCTGCAAGCAGTTCAGTGATGGCGATTGCAGAAGCTGTAGATTAGTTTTATCTTTGTCTTCACCGGCACTGGGATGAAGATAGGAATTCTGGCAATAATGGCTAAAGAAAAAATTATGTAACATTCCAGAAGGCACTAAAAGAAAACAATTTTCTTAACAATTTACATTATCTTGAAGAGAAAAGAAAACAATTTTCTTAACAATTTACATTATCTTGAAGAGAATTATTAAATATAATGAAGAAGAAAGGTGAAAGTAAACAAACAGATCTGTTAACCTTCTTTTTTGTTTACATATTAAAACAATTCTTAATAGTTATTTATCCAATTTAAATTAAACCATTTAAATCATGTGAATAAAAAAAAATATTTGGATCCATTTTTTCATGAGCGCTCATCATATATGATATATGGACATACGTACATTCAAACATATAACACAAAACACAAGTGTGCACACATAATATAATACATATAACACATAACATAATAGTAAAGGCCTTATAACTTTTTACAGGTGAAATCTCCATTGCAATGTTTAAAACTCTATAGTCAAAAAAAAAAAAAAACAGAACTGATCAGCAAAACATTAACCTAGGTCTGTATGAGCTCAAAAAACAAAATAGAACTTCATGATATGAGAAAGGGAAATAATAAAATAGATATTGAAAAAAGCATCCTGGTTCTGTCGCAGATGTAAGGATAGCCAAATTGGAGTTTTGGATATCAGCTGTTATGGATTTGAGCCAAATCATCTTCTTTTTGGTCTGTAGAAATCGCTTTAGTTAATCTCTCTGGAATCCAAATCAGCTGCTGTTCTCCCTGTGGAAATACACAAACAGGCCCCCGACTCCAGACAATCACTGGGTCAGGATTTTAGTTAATCTTTCCGGAATCCAAATCGGCTGCTGTTCTTCCTGTGGAAACACACAAACAGACCCTCGACTCCAGACAATTACTGGGTCAGGACCTTTCCATTGTCCTGTTAGAATATCTTTCCAAAGTACCTTGGGCTTATGTACATTTTTTGGATACATATGCCTTTCTGCAGCACTAAGTCCTGATGAATCCAAATTTAAAAAGTTTAGAGTAAAAAGGGTTATTTTAAGTTTATCTTTGGGGAATATATACCCCTTCCCAATTCCGTCTTTTTGCTTTAATAAGTACATTTTAATAGTTTGATGAACTCTTTCAACTATGTCTTGTCCCTGTGGATTGTATGGGATTCCTGTTATATGAGTAATGCCAAATGATGAGCAAAATTGTTTAAAAGAGGTAGAAGTATAACCAGGGGCATTATCTGTTTTTAACTGTTTTGGAATGCCCACAGTGGCAAAATTTTGTAAGCAATGAGCTATAACATCTTTAGTTTTTTCTCCGGCATGAAGGGAGCCCATCAAAAATCCAGAAGAAGTATCAACTGTAACATGCAAATATTTTAATTTTCCAAATTCTGGCAAGTGTGTGACGTCCATCTGCCAAATATGGTTAGGTATCAATCCTCTAGGATTGACTCCAAGATTAACTTGTGGTAAAAAGGTCACACAATTTTGACATTGTTTTATTATTTGTCTAGCTTGTTCCTTAGTTATTTTAAAATGCTTTTGTAAAGTATTAGCATTGACATGGAACCTTTTATGAAAATTTATAGCTTCTTCTAGTGTAGAGAAAATATGTACGTCATGTGTAGTTTTATCTGCTATATCATTGCCCAAACTAAGGGCTCCAGGCAATCCTGTATGTGCCCTGATATGTCCTATAAAGAATGGATCTTTTCTGTCCCAGATTAAACTTTGTATAGTGGAAAACAAAGAGAAAACAGTAGAAGAAGGGGAAATCCTACCAGCATCTTCAAGGGATACTATAGCATTAACTATATACTGACTATCAGAAAATAAATTAAATACAGAATCTTTAAACATCACAAAAGCTTGTAATACTGCATTAAGCTCTACCTTTTGAGCTGATTGTTTGGGTACTAAAAATGTAAAAGTTTGATCAGGTGTAACTATTGCTGCTGTACCATTATTTGACCCATCAGTGAATATATTTGGAGCATTCATGATAGGTGTTTTTTTGGTCATTTTTGGAAAAATTACAGGATGCAATGACCAAAAAGACAATAAAGGATTAGATGGTAAGTGGTTATCAAATGAAACATTAGATTTGCACATGATTATTGCCCAAGTATTTAACTCATTAGCTAATTCATCAATTTGATTCATAGTATATGGAGTAATAATTTTATTGGGAGAAATTCCAAATACTCCCTTTGCTGTTTTTATTCCTTTGAGTATTAATTGTCCTACAGCCTCAGGATACCTAGTAAGAATAGAGTTAGGAGAATAAGATAAATGTATCCATAATAATGGACCTTCTTGCCAAAATACTCCTGTAGGAATATTTTTTGTTGGTAGTACAATAAATAATAAAGGCAAACTTATATCAATTCTATCCAAATGCATATTTTCCATATATGTTTCAATGATTTTTAATGCCTTTCTTGCTTCAGGCGTTAACATTCGGGGTGAATTTGGATCTGATGGACCTTTTAAGATATCAAATAAAGGTCCTAATTCTCCTGTTGGAATACCTAGATAAGGCCTTATCCAGTTTATGTCTCCTAATAACTTTTGAAAGTCATTAAGTGATTTGAGTTGATCTACTCGTATTTGAATTTTTGGTGGATGGACCATGGTTGAGGATAATAGAACTCCTAAATAATTAATTGGAAAATTTAATTGTACTTTATCTATTGCTATCTCTAGATTATAATTTTTTAATAAATTTGTAAGTGTGGCATAACATTCTAGCAATGTGTTTTTAGCTTTGTGTGCTAATAATACATCATCCATATAGTGAAATATTTGTAGTTCAGGATTTTGATTTCTAAATGGCTGGATTACTTTGTTAACATAAATTTGACACATAGTTGGGCTGTTAGCCATCCCTTGAGGGAGTACTTTCCATTCATATCTCTGATCAGGACCTTCATGATTTAGTGCAGGGATAGTAAATGCAAAACGTGGACTATCCTCAGGATGAATTGGAATTGAAAAAAAACAATCTTTAATATCTATAACTAAAACATACCAAGTCTTTGGCAAAGCAGACAATTGAGGAAACCCCGATTGAGCAGGTCCCATAATGACCATTTCATTATTAATGGCTCTTAAGTCTTGCAATAATCTCCATTTACCAGATTTCTTTTTGATGACAAAAATGGGAGTATTATGGGGAGATACAGAAGGTTGTATATGTCCTTCTGCTAATTGTTGTTTGACCAGATCATGGGCTACTTGTATCTTTTCTTTAGTCAAGGGCCACTGAGGAACCCATACTGGTCTTTCTGATTTCCATGTAATTTTTATTGTCTCAGTGGCCCTTTGTGAAAATCCAACCCATGTCTGTCTGTTCCTTGATCTATTTGTATTGGTGCTGCTATACCTTGTTCTTGTTTTTCTAATCTTTTTCCTTTCCTAAAACCTTGTCTAGCCATAATAGTGGGTGCATTTTGATTGATGTTATTTGTCAATGTCAAACCTAATTGATCTAAGACATCTCGTCCCCATAAATTTACGGAAAGATGATCCAATACATATGGCTGTATAGTTCCTTCACATCCTTCAGGATCCTTCCAATCTAATACCATTGCGCTTCTATCAGGATTAGTCGCCACTCCTAGGCCTCGAAGCGTTTGAGTGGCTTGTTGTAATGGCCAATGTTTTGGCCATTCTTGACGAGAGATGATGCTAAGGTCTGCACCTGTATCCAGTAGCCCATTAAATTCATGTCCTTGAATATTTAGTTTTAGCATGGGGTGAGAATCTAAATTTAAAGAAAGCATAGCCCAATCTACACCTGTGGAGCCTAATCCCTTGGAACCTCTTTCTACAGCATGACTGGAAAATTTATCATGTAGGCTTGGTATTATTAGTAACTGTGCTATTCTATCTCCTGGTGAAATTACTGATATACCCTTTGGAGAACTGGCTATAATTTTTATTTCACCTTCATAATCGGGATCAATTACCCCAGGACTTATCAAAAGTCCTTTTAGAGTAGAAGAGCTGCGTCCCAATAATAAGCCTACTGTTCCTTTGGGAAGAGGTCCTTTTACCCCTGTGGGAATGATTTGAACTCCCATCTCTGGAGTTAGTACTGATCTGGCAGAGGCGCAGATGTCCAACCCTGCGCTCCCTCTGGTTTGTCTGAAGAGGGATCTGATGGACAATGTGTCCTGGTCACTACCCTGATGGGGTTGCTGGGTTCCTCCAGTGCTCTGTATATTTGTGGTTTAGGGCCCCGGAGCATTGGGGCCCCCTGTCCATTTTTTGGCAACGGAACCCGATGCCTTTGTCCACGATATTGTGGATAAACACCTTGTCCTTGTTCGTTTTTTGATAATGGAGTACCCTCTATGGTGGTTTGAGAACGGCATTCATTAGCCCAATGTAATGGAGTACCCTCTATGGTGGTTTGAGAACGGCATTCATTAGCCCAATGTCTCCCTCTACGGCATAGTGGGCAAATACCCGGTATTCTACTCCTTTGATACCTAGTTTTGTTAAACCCTCCTCCTATGGGGCAATTCCTTTTAAAATGTCCTGTTTGTTGACAATCGTAGCATGTTCTTGGCCTGGTATATAAAGCCTGTTTTACTGCAGCTTCCACAATTTGCCCTTGTTCATTAATGTCTCTGGCATCTAAAGCCTGTTTTACTGCAGCTGCCATGACTTGCTCTTGTTCATTAATGTCTCTACATAATTTAATATATGTGTTTAAATCTTCCTGTTTCCATGGTCTAATGATATCTCTGCACCAACGATTCGCTTGGTCATAAGCCAGTTGTTTTATTAATGGCATTGCTTGTTCTGTATTCCCAAAAACTCTGGTAGCTGTTTGAATAAGCCTATCTACAAATTCAGCGTAAGGTTCATTAGCTCCTTGTATTATCTTAGATAATTGACCTTGTAAACCTCCATGTCCTTGTAAAGTCTTCCATGCCTTAACTGCATCTACAGCAATTTGTGAGTATACGCCAGGATCATATGCAATTTGTTGCTGCCGATCCTCATAAGGTCCCTTTCCTAACAACATATCTAGATTTCTCTGAGAATAACCAGCTGCTGCATTTTGCCTAGCCGTCTCCTTGCAAAATTCCTCATTGGCAACCTTCCATAACAGGTATTGTCCTCCATTTAGCACAGCTTTACAAATATTAGCCCAATCTGCTGGCGTCATGTTTAAGTTGGTAATGGATTCGACCAAGCTTACAGTGAAGGGTGCTTGGGGACCATAGGTTGTTACAGCCTCTTTTAGCTCCTTCACTGTTTTGAAATTTAAACCCTGGTAAATTCGCTGCCCTCCTACCTCAAATACAGGGCATATTTGAGATCCTGTCTCAGGATCCCAACTATCAACTGCGGGGGTTGGGAGTCTCCTAGCATATGGAGGTGGTGCTGCTGATTGGACACTTATGTCCTCTGGTGATAGAATGCTGTTAGTAGCAGTCTCCTGTAGAGGTGGTGCTGATGGTTGGACACTTACGCTCTCTGATAGAAAGGTGTTATTAGCAGTCTCCTGTTGTAACTTTTCCCCTGGTGGCTTTTTCTGCTCTAAACTTCCTTCCTCTGTCTCACTAGCTTGAAAGACCTTCTCTTTTACTTGAATCTTTTCCTCTTTCTGACTAACTTGAGAGACCTTCTCTTTTACTTGAATCAATATGTCTTCTCCTTCCTCTACCTTTGTCTGAATTGAAGGCTTTGGACTAAGCAAACCAGATACGAGTGTCCACAATGGCAATGTGCCAGTTGGCAGAGTCCCTGGGTTGTTCTTTTCTATTCTTTTTAAATCTTCACCATGATGGTCCCATTGTGATATATCTAACAACTCCTCCTTAAAAAGCCATGGGCTACATTGTTGTATTGTATCAACGTATGCCCTGACTGCTCTTGATTTTACTGGGATGCCTCCGTCCTCTAACAATTTACTTAACAGTCTTTCGGTTTGTTTTTTACTAATTGCTGATTCCGTATTTCTGCTATAATACAACCCAACAAGATGACGCCAAACAAAACCAAGACAGAATGCAATAAAAATGGAACCACACAAAATCATTATATCAGCCTTTCTATCCTCCTGACGTGTGCATCTGTCCTTTCTCCCTATCTGTTCCTCAGACGCAAATAGTTTTTCCTCAGATGTGAGCGGTTTTTCTTCCGTCTCACTCATCTCCAGGGACAGGCAACTTAAAACAAAAATGAAGCAAAACAAAAGAGGAAACTTAGAATGGCTATCCATCCTCTCCCCCTGCCCTCAGGGGCGAGCAGTTTACTTACCCTCAGTCGCTCCCCGTGCGAGCCACCAAATGCCGCAGTCTGGCTGGGCACAATTCAGGAGCCACTTGTCAAAAGAAACTAACTTTATTTTTAGAACTACAAACGCCAAACAAAACAGCTCCTCAGGGAAAACCCCTCAGAGCCCAACTGCCACCACTGGCTTCCCACAAGCCTCTCACCCCCACACAACCCTCACCACCTCCCACAATCCTCCTGTTCTTGAGGCCGATTGGCTGGGTCGCGTGGGCGGAGCCAAAGAAGTCCCCCAATGAGCAGCTCTGTGGAGGAGCCAATCAGCTAGATGTTGCTGGGGCCGCTGTGAGCCAATCATCAGCTGGCAGTCCGAAGGACAGGGAAACAGCCCAATGAACATCACCGCAGAGGAGCAAATCAGCTAGATGTTGCTGGGGCCGCTGTGAGCCAATCATCAGCTGGCAGTCCGAAGGGCAGGGAAACAGCCCAATGAACATCACCGCAGAGGAGCCAATCAGCTAGATGTTGCTGGGGCTGCTGTGAGCCAATCATCAGCCGGCAGCTGGAAGTTTGCTGGCAGCTGGAAGTTTGCTGGGGCCCCTTTGGCTGTGGCTCTCAACAATGGAAAGCAGTATGGAAAATCCTTGGAAAACTTGGAATGAAATCACCATTTGATCCAGCTATCCCACTCCTTGGTCTATACTCAAAGGACTTAAAAAGAGCATACTACAGTGACAAAGCCACATCAGTGTTTATAGTCACTCAATTTACAATAGCTAAACTCTGGAACCAACCTAGATGCCCTTCAGTAGATGGATGGATAAAGAAAATGTGGCAGACATGCACAATGGAATATTACTCAGCATTAAAAGAATAAAATCATGGCATGTGCAGGTAGATGGATGGAGTTGGAGAATATAATGCTAAGTGAAATAAGCCAATTCTAAAAAAAACCAAATGCCAAATGTTTTCTCTGATTTGATTAGATGAACTCTATATAGGGCAAAGGTGAAAAGGGAAGGGAGGGGAAAGGAGGGAGCATGGGGGTAGGAAAAATGGTAGAATGCGATGGACATCATTACCCTAAGTACATGTAAGAAAATGTATGAAGACATGCATGTGTGACCAGAGATAAGAAAAATTGTGCTCTATATGTGTAATATGAATTGTAATGCATTCTGCTGTCATATGTAACAAATAAAAATTTAAAAAAGATTAATGATGGATGTGGTCTTTCTTGCTCATTCCTGAGGTGCCCTCAAGGAATCATATCTATTGTCTCTGTGCAAAGTACTTATCATCTCTTTAGTGGCTATAATTTCTTTTTTTTTAAAGAGAGAGTGAGAGAGGAGAGAGAGAGAGAGAGAGAGAATTTTTAATATTTATTTTTTAGTTCTCAGCGGACACAACATCTTTGTTGGTATGTGGTGCTGAGGATCGAACCCGGGCTGCACGCATGCCAGGCGAGTGCGCTACCGCTTGAGCCACATCCCCAGCCAACTGTAATTTCTTTAACAACCACATCTTTGGAGCCTTAATTTTACAGGCACTTTTCTGGCCACATTGCAAGTTTTAAAAATCCTTCTGTTTTGCTTTTTGTTCTTTATTTTTATAGTAAATCTGACTAAAGGCTAATAGTAATGGCCATGTTACTGCCTGATGGTGTGTTGCTTTGAAATTCTTTCTCCCAGATTTATTAGTCCATTATGTTTAAATTTGGCCTCATGCAAAATCTCAGGACATGGACAAAATGTAGACAAGTTTTTTTTACCAGAATATAACATAAATGACCTAATTTTCAATAGAATTCATGACCCTCTGAAACCTTATGAGCACAGTCTTTACAGTCTGCATTTCTATGGGCATTCTGGTCTACCGAATTCCCGCAAGAATTGCCCATTAAACTCTACTTATAACACTTTTAGGCTTTTTCCAGTCTGCATTTCCAAATTTTTGAGACCCCTCCCACAAACTAGGTCCAAAAAACTCTAAACCACATGGTCAGATTAATTAGCAATGACTCCACTCTTGGTACCAATTTTTGTTTTAGTCAGGTTTTTGACACTGTGGCATATACCTGATGAGAACAACTTAGATAAGAAAAATTTTATTTTGAGTTTATGATTTTTAGAGGTTTAGTCCATGCTTGGCCATCTCCATCACTCTGGGCCTAAGATGAGGCAGAATATTATGGTGGAAAGGCTATGGCAATGGAATACTGTTTTGCTTGTGGCAGCCAGGAAGCAGAGAGGGAGGTGTGGGTGTGAATGTGTGGGAGAGGTTTCAGGGAAGATAAACCTTTTCAGGGCTTGCCCCCAGTGATGGATCTCCTCCAGACATGCCCCACCAGCCCAGAGTTACCACCCATCAAAGAAGTAATTCTTTTAAATTAGGGTGGACTGATTATGTTCCAGCTCTCATAATCTAATCATTTTATATGTGAATATTCCTACATGAACAGGAGCTCTTGGGGGACACATCATATACAAACCATTATAGGCTTCAATTTGTTCCATTGTAGATATGTGATGTTAAAAGATTGGCTCTTATTTTGAACTCTATTTAAAAGCTGAACCCAGTTGTCCTTACCATTGTTCTTTGGTTTGATCAATTCAAAAGATGAATCTTCTCCAACTGTAACTGATCTTTATGGTCTACTACTTCTCACTTTTCCTAAGCAACATCCTTCATGTTAAACATGAAGTTAATGTGAAAAATTTCCCACATAGAGTTTCTGAACCATTTGGTTCTACTGAATGGATGAAAAGCAATGGAGGAGGGAAAAAAATAGGAAGTTAAATGGCTGAAACTGGATACAGCAGAGACTAAAGGTAGGTGAGTGTGAATTTAGGATATATCTCAATACTCAGAGATACTGTGGACCTGTTGGCTCTAGGAAAATCCAGAACAGAGCATATTTACATCAGGATCAAAGTATATTTGATTTTCTGAGCAAGGAATCTTAGGCTATCAACTATTCATAGTGTAGTTAGTTGGGTTATTTTAAGCATATGTTTTCACCTTCTCTGTGCACTCTGCACTTGTCATTTGTCAAATGGGGGTAATGTCTACCTGAGCACACTGGTTTGCAGATTGCAATTAGCTAATGGATTTGAAAGTACTGTAGCAAGTGAATAATGTTCTACAAAGGCAAGGCATTTAACATATTCTTCAAGTGCTCTGTGCTGTTCTAATGGGTGGGAGGGGAGTCTTGGGCACCTTGCTAAGCCAAGATCTGTGGCAATTTCCCACAGAGACCATAGGGTATGGTTAGTTGGGTAATATTAAATTGCACAGGTCTCAACCTGAGACCGAGGAATGCTAACACTAAAGGTTAGTTTATTTCTTTATTTTGTTTTCTCTGTGTTTCAGAGCATCTTCAGATGTAGTTCTTATTTTTTTGCAAAGGGGAGAGGGAAAGGGCTGCCATATAATTAAGAATAAAGTATTATCCTTTATCCTGAGCCACCACTTCTAATGTTTGACTAAAACAGGTTACTATATAATCAGAGCTTTCAAGGTCATTGATGAACCAGGTCTCTTTTATTTCTCTGCTTTACTGTCCTGAACACTGGCTTCTTGTGAGGGCTAATGTCAAAGAAAATCAAAGGTAGACAGTAGTTAAAGAGGAACAAGGATGTTTAAATCAGAAACCATAGCAACATGGGGGAAAAAAGACTTTGGAATAGAAATGAGCTCAATTCTGAATTCAATGAGGAAAATTAAAAATTTGTACCCAAGGAGCAGGGTTGGAGAATTGGTGAATAGACAGTTATGGAGAGGTGAGGGCAATTCTTATAAACTGATCTAATAGGATTTTAGCTGAAGGCAGGCCAGGTGATCAGATATTACCTGGGATAAAGGGAAGATTACATCAAATATCAAAGGAGATCAGATATTGAAGGTGGAGGACTATGGATAAACTAATTTATCAGTGTATTTGCTAAAAGTAGACTCTACAAAGGATTGATAAGAAGCCAAGATTTTTCTTAGTTCAGTAGAAGGCTCAAAGGAACCTAATTAAAATTTTGTCAAGCAAAGAATCTCTGTTATAGATTCCCAATATGTTTGCATGATGGCTGCAGCAATTTCAAGCTTTCTATCCAGATTCAGTAACCTCCAGGGGAAAGTGAGCTACTGTTTCTTCCCTCAATAAATATTTTTTTTAATGAGTGAAAAAATTTTCCAGAAGCTCCAACTTGGCTTCTCTGTATGTCAATGACTGCATTGGGTCATGTGCCCATTTCAAACCAATAACTAAAATGAGAAATGGTTTACCACCATTGATTTAGACATAGTGTCTTGCTAAGTTAACCTCAATCAGTTGATGACAAAACATGGCTAGAATTAAGGTGAGTTGGAATGGACAGTCAGATTCTAAAGAACTGCAGCTAGCTGGTAGACAGAAGTCATTTCTGGTCATTTCACTGACTTCAAGATAGTGCAAACTACATTTTATGTGATTGAGTTTTTAGATTTTATTTATTGAGTTATGTCATAATTTTATTACAGCTGGCCTTTGGTCTTCCTACTGGAATTTCTTTAGCCTGGGGATATTAGTGATTCCTTCTGTTTGTCTCAGAAATTGTAAACTGAACAAGAGACAAAGAGGTAGTAGGACAGGAGAAGAAGAACAAGGAGAAAGATGCTAAAGTGTAGGACTTATGGAACACTGTCCAGGAAGAAGAGCCTTTCTTTTAGGCATTCCTTTCAAATAATCATAGTAATAATAAATAATCAGAAACTATAACTGACCATGGCTAAAATGTTGAAAGAAAAATTTCTACCAAGTGATGAGAATCTGTTACTGTATTATATTAGGGTTCTCTAGAAAAAATAGTACCAATAGGATCTCTCTCTCTCTCTCTCTCTCTCTCTCTCTCTCTCTCTCTCTCACACACACACACACACACACACACACACTCACTGAAAGAGATTTACCATGAGTTATTGTTTCACATAATTACAGAGGCTGAGAAGTCCCATAATCTTTTGGAGAACTAGTAAAGCTAGTGGTGTCATTGTAATCCCAGCCCCAATTTCTGAGAATTGGGATGGTCAATGATGTGAGTCTGTGCCTGAGTCTGAAGGCCTGAGAACAGGAGCACTGCAAATCTGAGAGCAGGAGAAAATGGATTTTTAGTTCAAAAAAGAAAGTGTGAATTTAGTCTTTCTCTGCTGCTTTGTTCCATTCGTGCCCTCAGTGGATTGGATGACACCCATGTACATTGGTGAGGGCAACCTTCTTTGCTTAATCTATTGATTTAACTGCTAATCTCTTCTGAAAACATCCTCACAGACATACCCATAATAATGTTTTACCAGCTCTCTGGGCACCTAAAGATTAACATGTATAGATCTGAATAAACTAGCCTGTCTAAGCAATTAACCAGCAAACTAATAGCTAGTGATGATAGTGAAGGGCCATCATGGGTTACTTTATATGAAATGTTCTTAATTGTCTCTGTATTTATTTTCAATATTGATGAAACATGATTTTTTTTACACTGTTGAAGAACAAATAGAGCAAATAATAGTATGTAATTTGTATAGCTGAATTCGTGTAGTTCTTTTAGGGCTTTAAAATAATTATTTTAAAATAGCTCTCAGCTAGTCATGGTGGCAAGTACGTGCCTGTAGTTCACAGGTACTCACGAGGCTAATGCAGGAGGATCATTTGCATCTAGGGGTTTGTCAGCTAGGGCAACACAGTGAGACTGCATCTAAAAAAATTGTTCATTGAGATATTATTTATATAACATAAAAATTATCCATTGTAAATTTATAATTCAATACTTTTTAGCAAAGAAAATTTTGGATAAATTTCATAGTGACTCAATTCTAGAACACTTTTCTAACCTCAAAAAATTTCATTGTGTTCATTTGCAGTCAGTCCCTATTATCCCTCAGTCCCAGACAGCCATTTATCTGCACTCTTTACCTATAAATTTGCATTTCCTAGAGACTTCATGTAAAGAGAAGTACACAATTTGCAGTCATTCATGTTTGGCTTCTTTCACATAGCATACTGTTTTTGAATTTGAACAAGTTGTGGTATGTATTAGAGGTTCCTTCATTTTATTGCCCAATGGTATTTGATTGTATAGATGTGTCTAATACTTTTGGATTATCTATTCACTAGTTAATAGCCACTGTGTTGCTTATAATTTTTGGCTATTATGAATAATTCTGCTATGAATATTTGTGTACCAATTGTTGTGTATGTTTTCATTTGGGGGGCACTATACCTTGGAATAGTATTACAAGATCTTGTGATAATTCCAAGTTTAACCAAACTGTTTTTCAAATGGCTATACCATTTAATAATTTTACCAGCAATGTACTAGGGTTCCAGTTTCTCAATATCCTTGCTAATATCTAGTGTCATCACTTTTCGATTAGTTATTTTAATGTATGAATATATTATTTTACTGTCATATTTCCCTAATGACTAATAACATTGATAATATGTTTATTTGCTTATTATCCATATGTTTATTTTTTGTATAATGTTTATTCAAATATTGTGACTATGTTTAATTGGGTTATTTTACTAATTGAGTTGTGGAGTTGAAGGAAAGAAGGGGGGCACTGTAGACTGAAATGGAGTGAATAAAATTCCATGCATGGTTTTGTCAAATTGAATTCAACTATTATGTATAAATATAATTCTCTAATTTAAAAAAGAGTGTTGGGTGTTCTTTCTATGTCCTGGATAAAGCTTTTTTATTCAGACATGTGATCTGTATGTGATCTCCTACTCTGTATGTTGTCTTTTTGCTTTCCAAATTGGTAACTTTTTTTTTGGTACCAGGAATTGAACTCTTTTAAAAGCTAACACTTTTAAAAGCTAATAGTTTCAATTTTGATGAAGTTCAGTTTACACTTTTTTCTTTTATGAATCATGCTTTTAATGTTACATCTGGAATTTGTTTTCCATTTTCTTCCAGAAGATTTATGACTTTTGCCAGTATAAATTACATCTTTGATCTGACCTGAGTGAATTTTTTCCTTTTTTTAAATTGGAGAATTATAGTTATACATAATAGTTGAATTCAATTTGACAGAACTATGCATAGAATTTTATTCACTCCATTTCAGTCTACAGTGCTCAACCTCTTTCCCTCATCTCCTCCCTCCTCCTATTCTCCTTCCTCTACTTTACTGATCTTCCTTTCACTTTTTTATTTATTTTAATTGATGCTTCCTACATATACATAAAGGTGAAATTCACTGTGGTATATTTATACTTGCATCTAGTGTAATCTTGTTAAATTCATTCCACATTTCCTCTCTTTTCCCATGCCTCTTCCTTTCCTCTTGATCTCCTTTTTCTGCTCCATTGATCTTCCCTATATCTTTATGATATTTGATTTCCCCCTTTCCCTTATTTTGCTCTAGATTCTGCATATGAGAGAAAACATTCAACCCTTGATTTTCTTGCTTATTTCACATAGCATGATGTTATTCATTTTCATCCATTTACAGGCAAATGCCATAATTTCATAGTTCTTTATGGCTGAGAAAAATTCCATTGTGTGTGTGTGTGTGTAATTTTATAATTTGGCTATTTCAAATTGTGTTGCTATAAACATTGATGTGGTTATACCATTGTAGTATACTGATTTTAATTCTTTTGTATAAATACAAGGAGTGGGACAGCTTAGTCATACAGGAATCTTCATATTGCTTCCCAGAGTGGCTGTACTAATTAAAATGTGAGTGTACCCTTTCCTCCACATCCTTGCCAGAATTTATTATTGTTTGTATTCTTGATCACTGCCATTCTGATTGGAGTGAGTTAAAATCTTAGTGTAGTTTTGATTTGAATTTCCATGATTGTTAGAGATGTCAAATATTTGTTAATATATTTGTTGTACTTTTGTGTTTCTTCTTTTGAGAAATGTCTATTTAGTTCTTTTGCCCCATGTATCAATTATTATATGATTCTGATGTTGTTTTTGGAGTTCTTTATATAGTCTGGATATTCATCCCCTGTCAAAGGAGAAGCTGGCAAAGATTTTCTCCCATTGCTGTAGGCTCTCTCTTCACACTTAATCAGTTCCTTTGCTGTGCAGAAGCTTTTAAATGTGTGGCATCTCACTTATTGATTCTTAGTTTTGTTTCTTGAACTCGAGATCAGGTGAAAGAAGCTGGTACTTGCATCAGTATGATGGAGTGATGACCCCATGTTTTCTTCTAGCAGTTGAAAAATTTCTGGGCTAATTCCTGAGTCATCAATTAATTATGATTTGACTTTTGTGCAAGGTGAGAGACAGGGATCTAGTTTCATTCTTTTACATATGGATATCCAGTTTTCCCAGCACCATTTGTTAAAGCGGCTATCATTTCTCCAACACATATTTTTAGCACCTTTGTCAAATATCAGATGACTGTAAGCATGTGGGTTTGCTTCTGTGTCTTCTATTCCATTAGTCTTCAAGTCTAGTTTGATACCAATACCATGCCATTTTTGTTACTGTAGCTCTGAAGTATAATTTGAGATCAGGTATTGTGATATCTCCTTGCATCACTTTAATTGCTCAGGATTACTTGGGCTATTCTGGGTCTCTTACTCTTCCAAATTAATTTTAGGACTCCTTTTTTTTTTGTTCTGTGAAGAATGTCATTGGTATTTTGATGGGGATAGCATTTAATCTGTATATTGATTTTGGTAATATGATCATTTTAACAATATTAATATTGCCTATCCTTGCCTTTCCATCTTCTAAAGTCTTTGATTTCTTTCTTGGATGTTCTATTGAGATCTTTCACCTCCTTTGCTATATTAAATCCCAAGTATTTTATTTTTATTTTTGAGGTTTTATTGTGAAAGAGATGGTTTTACTTATTTCTTTATCAGCAGAATCACTGTTGAAATGTACAGAAACTGTTGATTTATAATTGCTGATCTTGTATCCTGCTACTTTGCTGAATTCATTTATCAGCTCTGGAAATTTTCTGGTGGAGTTTCTTTTGGGTTTTCTAGATATAGAATCATGTCATCAGCCAACAGATAATTTGGCTTCTTCTTTTCCTATGGGCATCTCTTTAATGTCCTCCTATTGCCTGATTGCTCTGGGTAGAGTTAAGAACTATATTGAATAGAAGTTGTGAGCCTGGAAATCCTTCTGTTGTTCCTTACTTAAGAGGAAATGCTTACATTTCTGGTTAAGAAGTTGTCTACATTTTGCTCATGTCCTGAGACTTTCTGTGGGGCAGAATTTAAAGGTGATGAGCTTCTTAATCTGGTGGAAGGAAATTCTAGTCATTATAGTATTCAGGTAATGGCATGGGTATTTCTGGTGGCCTTCAGCCGAGTTTATTGTGATATTCAGGAGCAGAAAGCAGGGAAAAGATTTTTGAAAAACTTGGACTTGAAAGGTTGGAGTTAAGGAAGTTGCAGTTTTTAAAGACATTACTGCTACTAAAGAAATGCTGAAGACTGCCCAGAGATAATAAGAAATATGGCTTGAGGGCATCTCAGGAATTGGCAAGACTACACCTATATTAGGCTCAAGTGAGTAAAAGTAAAAATTCTTTGAGCAGAGACTAGTGGGATACCCTGCTTGTACAGGGCATGATGCAGGTTTGCCTTGGGTCCCAGAGGAGACTTTGGACTTGAACTTTTGGACAATGCTTGAACTATTGAGACCATGTGGACTCATGGAAATTGAATAAAAGAATTTTGCATTGTGAGATGAGCATGAGTTTTGGGGGGGGCGGGGGTGGAATGTTATTGGTTTAGATATTAGGTGTTTCCCAAAATATCACATGTAAGACAATGCAGGAACATTCAGAGACAAAATGATTGAGTTATAAAAGCCTTAATTAATCTGAATTAATTAAGTGAATTAATCTCCTGATGGGGATTCACTGAGTGGTAACTGAAGGCAGGTAGGGGGTGTCTGGAGGAGATAGACATTGGGGGAGTGCGTTTAGGGTATGTATTTTATATCTGGCAAATGGAGTCAGTCTCTCTCTCTCTCTCTCTCTCTCTCTCTCTCTCTCTCTCTCTCTCTCTCTCTCTCTCCTGATCTTAATGTGAACCACTTCCCTCTACCATATTCTTCTGTCATGATGTTCTTTTTTTTTTCCTGTCTGCTCAGAACCCTTTATTGTTGTTATTTTCTTTGTAGGAAGCATTTTTTTTTCTTGATTCTGTCACTTAACCCCCTGCCACATATCTGTATCTTATTCTATGGTTCCACTTATTAGCTTTGTGATCTTTTTTTTTCTTGGTTGTTCACAACATTACAAAGCTCTTGACATATCATATTTCATACATTAGATTGAAGTGGGTTATGAACTCCCATTTTTACCTCAAATGCAGATTGCAGAATCACGGCGGTTACACATCCACAATTTTACATAATGCCCTATTAGTAATTGTTGCATTCTGCTACCTTTCCTATCCCCTACTATCCCGCCTCCCCTTCCCTCACATCTTCTCTCTCTACCCCATCTACTGTAATTCATTTCTCTCCTTGTTTATTTTCCCATTCCCCTCACAACCTCTTATATGTAATTTTGTATAGCAATGAGGGTCTCCCTTCATTTCCATGCAATTTCCCTTTTCTCTCCCTTTCCCTCCCATCTCATGTCCTTGTTTAAAGTTAATCTTTTCTTCCTGCTCTTCCTCCCTACTCTGTTCATAATTGCGATCATTATATCAAAGAAGACATTTGATATTTGTTTTTTAGGGATTGGCTAGCTTCACTAAGCATAATCTGCTCTAGTGCCATCCATTTACCTGCAAATTCCATGATTTTGTCATTTTTTAGTGCTGCTTAATATTCCATGGTGTATAAATGCGACATTTTTTTATCTATTCATCTATTGAAGGGCATCTGGGTTGGTTCCACAGTCTAGCTATTGTGAATTGTGCTGCTATGAACATCCATGTGGCAGTATCCCTGTAGCATGCTCTTTTAAGGTCTTCAGGGAATAGTCCGAGAAGGGCAATAGCAGGGTCAAATGGTGGTTCCATTCCCAGCTTTCCCAGGAATCTCCATACTGCTTTCCAAATTGGTCGCACCAATTTGCAGTCCCACCAGCAATGTACAAGTGTACCCTTTTCTCCACATCCTCGCCAGCACTTGTTGTTGTTTGACTTCATAGTGGCTGCCAATCTTACTGGAGTGAGATGGTATCTTAGGGTGGTTTTGATTTGCATTTCTCTGACTGCTAGAGATGGTGAGCATTTTTTCATGTACTTGTTGATTGATTGTATGTCCTCCTCTGAGAAGTGTCTGTTCAGGTCCTTGGCCCATTTGTTGATTGGGTTATTTGTTATCTTATTGTCTAATTTTTTGAGTTCTTTGTATACTCTGGATATTAGGGCTCTATCTGAAGTGTGAGGAGTAAAAATTTGTTCCCAGGATGTAGGCTCCCTATTTACCTCTCTTATTGTTTCTCTTGCTGAGAAAAAACTTTTTAGTTTAAGTAAGTCCCATTTGTTGATTCTTGTTATTAACTCTTGTGCTATGGGTGTCCTATTAAGGAATTTGGAGCCCGACCCCACAATATGTAGATCAGAGCCAACTTTTTCTTCTATCAGACGCAATGTCTCTGATTTGATATCAAGCTCCTTGATCCATTTTGAGTTAACTTTTGTGCATGGCGAGAGAAAGGGATTCAGTTTCATTTTGTTGCATATGGATTTCCAGTTTTCCCAACACCATTTGTTGAAGATGCTATCCTTCCTCCATTGCATATTTTTAGCGCCTTTATCAAATATATGATAGTTGTAACTTTGTGGATTAGTCTCTGTGTCCTCTATTCTATACCATTGGTCCACCTGCCTGTTTTGGTACCAGTACCATGCTGTTTTTGTCACTATTGCTCTGTAATATAGTTTAAAATCTGGTATCGCTATACCGCCTGATTCAAACTTCCTGCTTAGAATTGCTTTTGCTATTCTGGGTCTTTTATTTTTCCATATGAATTTCATGATTGCTTTATCTATTTCTACAAGAAATGCCGCTGGGATTTTGATTGGCATTGCATTAAACCTATAGAGAACTTTTGGTAATATCGCCATTTTGATAATGTTAGTTCTGCCTATCCATGAACAGGGTATATTTTTCCATCTTCCAAGATCTTCTTCTATTTCTCTCTTTAGGGTTCTGTAGTTTTCATTGTATAAATCTTTCACCTCTCTTGTTAGGTTGATTCCCAAGTTTTTTTTTTTTTTGAGGATATTGTGAATGGAGTGTTTTTCCTCATTTCCGTTTCAGAAGTTTTGTCGCTGATATACAGAAATGACTTTGATTTATGAGTGTTGATTTTATATCCTGCCACTTTGCTGAATTCATTTATTAGTTCTAGTAGTTTCTTTGTAGACCCTTTTGGGTCTTCTAGGTATAGAATCATGTCGTCTGCAAATAGTGATGATTTAAGTTCTTCTTTTCCTATTTTTATGCCTTTGATTTCTTTTGTCTGTCTAATTGCTCTGGCTAGTATTTCAAGGACTAAATTAAATAGAAGTGGTGAAAGAGGGCATCCCTGTCTTGTTCCAGATTTTAGAGGGAATGCCTTCAACTTTTCTCCATTCAGAATGATGCTACCTGAGGCTTAGCATAGATAGCTTTTACAATGTCAAGGTAAGTTCCTGTTATCCCTAGTTTTTCTAATGTTTTGAACATAAAGGGATGCTGTACTTTGTCGAATGCTTTCTCTGCGTCTATCGAGATGATCATATGGTTCTTATCTTTAAGTCTATTGATGTGGTGAATAACATTTATTGATTTCCGTATATTGAACCATCCTTGCATCCCAGGGATGAATCCTACTTGATTATGGTGCACAATTTTTTTGATGTGTTTTTGTATTCAATTTGCCAGAATTTTATTGAGGATTTTTGCATCTAGGTTCATTAGAGATATTGGTCTGTAGTTTTCTTTCTTTGAGGTGTCTTTGTCTGGTTTCGGAATCAGGGTGATGTTGGCCTCATAGAATGAATTTGGAAGAGCTCCCTCTTTTTCTATTTCCTGAAATAACTTGCAAAGTATTGGTATTAATTCTTCTTTAAAGGTTTTGTAAAACTCCGCTGTATACCCATCCGGTCCTGGGCTTTTCTTGGTTGGTAGTCTTTTGATGGCTTCTTCAATTTCATCCATTGATATTGGTCTGTTCAAATTGTGTGTATCCTCCTGACTCAGTCTGGGCAAATCATATGACTTAAGAAATTTATCGATGTCTTCACTATCTTCTATTTTATTGGAATATAGGTTTTCAAAATAATTTCTCATTGTCTTCTGTATTTCTGTAGCATCTGTTGTGATATTGCCTATTTCATCCCGTATGTTAGTAATTTGAGTTCTCTCTCTTCTTCTCTTCGTTAGCATGGCTAAAGGTCTGTCGATCTTATTTATTTTTTCGAAGAACCAACTTTTAGTTTTGTTAATTTTTTCAATAGTTTCTTTTGTTTCAATTTCATTGATTTCTGCTCTGATTTTAATTATTTCTTGCCTTCTGCTACATTTGCTGTTGTTTTGCTCTTCCTTTTCTAGGGCTTTGAGATGAAGTGTGAGCTCATTTATTTGTTGGTTTTTTCTTTTTTTGAGGAATGACCTCCAGGCGATGAATTTCCCTCTTAAAACTGCTTTCATTGTGTCCCATAGATTCCGATATGTTGTGTCTGTATTTTCATTTATCTCTAAGAATTTTTTGATTTCCTCCTTTATGTCTTCTGTAACCCTTTGATCATTCAGTAACATATTGTTCATTTTCCATGTGATGTAGGATTTTTCCTTCCTTCTTTTATCATTGATTTCCAGTTCCATTCCATTATGATCAGATAAAATGCATGGTATTATTTCCACCCCTTTATATTTAAAGAGGGTTGCTCTATGGCATAATATATGGTCTATTTTTGAGAAGGATCCATGTGCTGCTGAGAAAAAAGTGTATCCATTTGATGATGGTTGATATATTCTATATATGTCAGTTAAGTTTAGGTAATTGATTGTGGTATTGAGTTCTATAGTTTCTTTATTCAACTTTTGTTTGGAGGATCTGTCCAACGGTGAGAGAGGTGTTTTGAAGTCACCCATAATTATTGTGTTGTGGTCTATTTGGTTCTTGAACTTGAGGAGAATTTGTTTTATGAATGTCTCAGCACCATTATTTGGTGCATAAATATTGATAATTGTTATGTCTTGTTGGTGAATGGTTCCTTTTAACAGTATATAATGTCCTTCCTTATCCCTTTTGATTAACTTAGTCTTGAAGTCGATTTTATTCCATATGAGGATGGCCACCCCTGCTTGCTTACGAGGACCGTGTGCGTGGTATATTTTTTCCCATCCTTTCACCTTCAGCCTGTGTATGTCTTTTCCAATCAGATGTGTCTCCTGGAGGCAGCATATTGTTGGATTTGTTTTTTTAATCCTTGATACCAGCCTATGTCGCTTTATTGGAGAGTTTAAGCCATTAACATTCAGAGTTACTATTGATATATGGTTTATACTTCCAGCCATGTTTGATTATTTATCCTTTTTAAAAAAAATTTAGTTTGTTTCTCCATGATTATCTTTCCCCTCGCCCTTTGTCTTTACCACGGCACTTCCCACTGATGGTTTTGGTTATTGTTTTTCATTTCTTCCTCGTGTAGTGTTTTGCTCAAAATGCTTTGCAATGCTGGTTTTCTGGCTGCAAATTCTTTCAACTTTTGTTTATCATGAAAGTTTTTTATTTCATTGTCATACCTGAAGCTTAATTTTGCTGGATACAGAATTCTTGGTTGGCATCCATTGTCTTTCAGTGTTTGAAATACATTGTTCCATGACCTTCTTGCTTTCAGTGTCTGTGATGAAAAATCCGCTGTTAACCTTATTGGTTTACCCCTGAATGTAATCTGCCTCTTTTCTCTTGTAGCTTTTAATATTTTCTCTTTGTTCTGTATATTGGATATCTTCATAACAATGTGTCTTGGCGTTGGTCTACTGTGATTTTGTGTGCTCGGTGTCCTGTATGCATCTTCAATTTGTATATCTGTTTCCTTTTTTATTTCTGGAAAGTTTTCTGTAATTATTTCATTCAGCAGGTTACTCATTCCCTTGGTTTGAATCTCTGTACCTTCTTCTCTCCCGATGACTCGTAAGTTTGGTTTTTTTATGTTATCCCATAATTCTTGGATGTTTTTCTCGTGATATTTTACCAGCCTTTCTGAGTTGGCTAGACTCTTTTCAAGATGATATATTTTGTCTTCATTATCTGATGTTCTGGCTTCTACTTGCTCCACTCTGTTAGTGATACTCTCAATTGAGTTTTTTTCGGTTTATCATTTCCTTCATTTCTAGGATTATTGTTTGATTATTTTTTATAATCTCTATCTCCTGATAAAGATGCTTAACTTCTTCTTTTATCTGTTTATGTAATTCATTCTCAATGTGTTTTTTCGCTGCTTGAATTTGCTATCTTGTATCCTCTTTAAGGTTCCATTCCATCTGTCTAAGGTGTTCCTTGAGTTCTTTATATGACCATTTTTCTGATGACTCTAGGTCCTCCTGAATATTTAGGCTGTCCTGCATTGTTTGTACTCCTTTTCTTCCTTGCTTTTTGAAGCTGCTCATGTTACTTCTTGTTCTGTTTGACTGATGAGTTACTGTTTACTCCTATAAATTTATTTGATGCTTGGGAGGAAAGGTATTAGAAGGGAAGGGAAGAAGTCACTAAAGAGAATGAGAGTAAGCAGGTAGAATTCAAGGAAGGGGGAATAAGAAAATTGAAAAGAAATGAAAAGACAAAAGAAGAAAAAAGAATAGGAAATAAAAAAAAATTAAAAAAATAAAAATAAAAATAAAAATTAAAATTAGAAGAAAAAAAATTTTTAAAAAATTAAAAAAATTTAAAAACAACAAGAAAGAAAAATAAAAATGAAAGAAAAAACCCAAATCAAAAAAAAAGAGAAAAAAAACCCTAATAAATGCAGTCTTAGAGTTTTATTAACTTCTCTTCCAGTAGGTGGCGCTGTGCCCACCACGCCAAGTTTCTCCTGTCAATACGCGGGAACCAATCACTGTGCAGCAGCTCCTCTTCCCAGACTGGGCGAGTCTCCAATCCTGAGTGCCTAGGGCCTCCTCTTGTGTCTAGTCACTTCCCCACTTTTCCTCTAGCCAGGCCCCTCTCACGGGTGCCGCTCACCACAATACTGGCTACACGCCAGGTCTGCTGTTCCCGGGAGCCCTGTTTTCATGAATGACTGGGCACACTCTTCCAGTTTGCCATTCCCTCAGACCCTAAGTTTGTAGAGCTTGGGGCTGAGAATCCTTAGCGAATTTTACTTGCCCTCCGGTAGCCATGCCTGCGGTAGCTGGTGCTAGAGACCTCAGTTGTCAGCACTGGTGGGGGCGGTAGCCGGGAGTTCCGCGCTGCAGGTCCCGCGCCACGTCTGATTCCCTCGGTCTGGCTATCACGCTCACAGGAGAGCTGGGAGGGGCCCTTAAGTTTTCCCCGATGTGTGGAGAGGGAAGGCTAGGGAATTACTCACCTGTAGCAGCAGGTTTCAATGAAGTTATCTCCTCCGCCGCAGTCTGGTGATGTCAGTTCTCTGCCATGGTGGTATCTCTTGCAAATGGCAACAGTTCGTTTCCCTTTGCCAGGTGACCAATGCAACGGGTGGGTCCTTACTGTCTCTCCCAAGCCCCGTTTCAAACCTGTGGCCCCTACCTATGAAGGCTTGGTTGGCATTTACCTCCATAGGATCAGAAGGGCTGACCAGTTGTTTCAGCTGGATGGATTAGTGCTGAGTCACAGCTGTTTGTCTGCGGGAAGCAGGCGAACGGGAGCTTGAGGAGCTTGAATTCAGCCGATCTGGGCTCAGTGTGTGTTCTGAGAGGCCCAGACTGTTCGCCCCAGATCCACATCAGCTCAGCATTGCCTAGTGATCCTGAGCAAACAGAATTTAGATTGTTTACGACTCCGTATGCCCACACAGCTGAAGAGGTCAGAGACTTGATCTCTCCGCGCCCGCCACCATGTTGGAATCTAGCTTTTCTGTCATGATGTTCTGCCTGACCTCGAACCCCATGGAGCTGGCTGTCTATGGACTGAGACCTCTGAAACTGTGAGCCCCCAAGTGAAATTTTCCTCCTCTAAAATATTTTTGTCAGGTCAGTCACAGCAGTGCAAAATCCGACTAAAACAAAAGACAATGATTTCCTTAATAAGACTCCTATAGCTCAGGAAATAATAACGAGAATCAATAAATGGAAAGACATCAAATTAAAAAGCTTCTACATAGCAAAGGGAACAAAAGTGTAAAGAGAAACCCTATAAAAATGAGAGAAAACTTTTTTAGCTACTCTTCTAACAGAGGTTTAATATCCAGAGTATATAAAGAATGCAAAAAACTCAGCATAATAGCCCATTTAATAAATGGGCAGATGAAATGAACAGACTTTATCAAAAGAAGCCTTACAAATGACAAATAATTATATTAAAAATGATCAACATCTTTAGCCATCAGGAAAATATAAATCAAAACTACACTGAGATTCCATCTCCAATCAGAATGACAATCATGAATAGCACAAATAAAACAAACACTGATGGGAATGTGAGGAAAAAGGAACCCCTCTATACTCTTTGGTGGGAATGTAAATTAATACTGGCACTACAGAAATCAGTATGGAGGTTCCTCAAAAAACCTAAAATGGAACTGCTATATGATACAGCTATACCACTTCTCTGTATTTACACCAAAGCATTAAAGTCAGAATACTCTAGTGATACATGTATGCCTACATATATCACAGCTTAATTTACAATAGCCCAGTTATGGAATCATCCTAGGTGCCCATAAAGAGATGAGTGAAATATATATATCTGTGTGTGTGTGTGTATTAAAATGTAAGATATACACACACATATATGGATAAAATATGATCTATTTCAGCCATAAAGAAAAAATAATATTATGTTATTTGCAGGAAAATGGATGAGCCTGGAAAGCATTATGTTAAGTGAAATAAGCCAGATTCAGAGAGGCAAACATTACATGTTTTGTTTCATACGTGGGAGCTGAGGAAGGAAAAAAAAAGGGCGTCATGAATATAAAACAGAAATCATTAGTGTAGAGAAAGTGTAGTGTAGAGAGGGACAGGAAGGGGAGGTAATGGGGAGTGAATCTGATCAAACAATGTTAAAAGCATGTATAAATATGTCACAATGAAATCTGCCATCCTGTATAATTAATATATACCAATAAAAAGAATAGAATTATTTATAAGTTTCATTTTTATATTGATTATTGCTACTATGTAGAAGTAAAATAGTGATTCTTGTATATTTGTTTTGTATCCTGTGACCTTGTTAGGTTTATTTATTAGTTCTAGTAACTTTTTAAAGGTTTCTTAGGATCGTGTCAACTGTGAATGAAGACAGTTTTACTTATTTCTTTCCAATTTGTATTCCTTTAATTGCTTCTTATTCAATAAGAATAGTGAGAGTGGATATCTCAGCTACTTCCTAATCTTGGGGAAAGGGTGTTTTGTCTTTTACCATTAAGTATGATATTAGTTACAGGTTTCTTACAGGTGTGCTTTGTCAAGATAAGGAAATTCTATTCCATTTTTGAGTGTTTTATCTTGAGACATCATGATGAGGAGTTTGGTTTTTATTTATTTTTTTCTCTTTATTTTTAAAATTTTTCTAATTAGTTATACATGACAGATGAATGAATAAAATGTGATATATGTATGAAAATGTAAGATATATATATATATACACACACACATATGTATTATACACACACACACACACACACACAGATAAAATGTGATCCATTCAACTCATTGTACACAAATGGAGCACAACTTCTCATTTCTGGCTATACAAGATGCAGAGTCACACTGTTTGTGCAATCATACATGTATATAGGGTAATAATGTCCATCTCATTCTACCATTCTTCCCACCCCCATACCCCCTTCCCTCCCCTCACTCCCCTCTGCCCAATCCAAATTCCTTCATTCTTCCCTAAACACCCCCACATTATGGATCAGCATCTGCTTATCAGGGAAAACATTTGGCCTTTGGTTTTTGAGATTGACTTATTTTGCTTAGCATAATGTTCTCCAACTCATCCATTTACCTGCAAATGCCATAATTTCAGTCTTCTTTAAGGCCGAGTAATATCCCATTGTGTATACATACCACAGTTTCTTTATCCATTCATCTACTGAAGGGAATCTAGGTTGGTTCCAAAGTTTAGCTATGGTTAATTGAGCAGCTATAAACATTGATGTGGTTTTGTCACTGTAGTATGCTAATTTTAAGTTCTTTGGGTATAAATTAAGGCGTGGGATAGCTGGGTCAAATGATGGTTCTTTGATGATAATAAAGGGCCACATGTTTTATAAAGGAAGTGGCATGATCCGAGTTATTCATTAGGAAAGTAATCCTTAGTGGGGCATGGAAATGAAAGAGACTGGAGACAGGAAAGCCAATCCAAATTAATCTGCAACAGTAAACTCTGATAATGCAGGTTCTTAAATTTTAGTGCACATGAGAATCATGTGGAGATCTTGCTAAGAATTGCTTTGCTGGCTTCATCCAAAGAATTTTATATGCAAAGAGTCAGAGGTAGAGCCTGAGAATTTGTATTTCTAACAAGTTCACAGGAATTCTAATACTGTCTGTAAACTTTGATGACCACAGGTCCATGCAAATAAAGGAACTCTTGACCTAGAATGGTGGAAAGAGTATGAAAAGATATCAGAGTTTAAGAATTCTTATCTTAGTAATTTGTGGCTTAAGGGAAATATATCTAGGAGTTCATAATGACAAAATTCAGATTTGTGTGATTTGGTGGTCCTGTTAAAAGATCTAGTTGTAGAAGGCTATTTGGAGGGGTAGGTTGATGATGCTTTTTTTTTTTTTTTTTTTTTTGGATAGAACTGATTTGAGATGCTAGAGATACTTAGGGAGGGATTCTTGTTATGCATTTGGAAATGTGGTTTCTTTTTTTCCCCCATTTTTTATTTGGTGCCTTGTAGTTTATAATGGTGAAATTCTTTGCTACATATTTCTACATATACACAATATAATTTGGTCAATATCATTTTCCAAATTGTCAATATGTTTCCCCTTTCCTTTTCCTCCTCCCTCCCACTAGTCCTCTATCCCTACTCTTCAATTTTCATAAGATTTCCCCCCACCTTTCTTTTCCCTTTTCCTTTCTAGCTTCCATATATGAGAAGAAACATATGACCCTTGACTTTCTAAGTTTGGCTTATTTTGCTTAATATAATATTCCTAAGTTCTATCCATTTTTCCTTCAAATAACATAATTTTATTCTTTATGACTTAATAAAACTCTACTGGGTATATATACACCAATTTTTTTTTATTCATTCACCCACTGATGGACACTTAGACTGGTTCCATAGTTTGGCTATTGTGAAATGTGTGCTATGAACATGGGATATACATGTATAATGACTTTAATTCTTGAAGATAAATACTAGGGAGGGTTTAGCTGGGTCATATGGCGTTCCATTCATAGTCTTTTGAGAAAAACTTCATACTGATTTCCATAGTGGCTGTGTTACTTTACAATTTCAACAGTGTAACAGTATTCATTTTCCTCTCCATCCTCTCCAGCATTTGTTGTTTGATGACTGCTATTCTAACCAGAGTAAGATGAAATTCTGGTGTAGTTTTGATTTAGTTCCCTAATTACTAATGATGTTGATTTATTTTTATTTCTTCTTTTGAGAACTGTTTGGTTAATTTATTGATTTATTAATTGGGTTATTTGTGGGCTTTTTTTGGTGTTTTGGATTACTTTATATATTCTTGATATTAATCCTCTGTCAGAAGGGTGGCTAGCAAAAATTTTTATCCCATTCAGTATGTTCTCTCTTTACATTCTTAGTAGTTTCATTTGCTGTGCAGAAGTTTTTAAAAAACTTATTAACTCCTAGCATTATTTCTTGAACTTTAGGTTTTCTGTTGAGAAAGTTATTGCCTGTGCCTATATGTTGGAGTAGTGACCCTATGATTTCTTCTAGGAGTTGCATAGTTTCTGTTCTAATTCCTAGGTATTTGATCCATTTTGAGTTGAATTTTGTGCAGCGTGAGAGATAAGAAATTACTCTCATTCTTCTATATATGGATAACCAGTTTTCCCAGCACCATTTATTAAAGAGGCTGTAAGTTTTTGGTAACTTTGTCAAAGATCTGATGACTGTAGCAATGTGGGTTTGTTTCTGTGTCTTCTATTCTGTATCATTGGTCTATGTATCAGTACCATGCAGGTTTTGTTACTATAGCTCTGTAGTATAATTTGTACTCAGGTAATATGATGCCTTCATTTTGCTTTTTGGCTTAGAATTGCTTTGGCTATTCCTGGGTCTTTTATTTTTCCAAGTGAATTTTAGGACTTTTCCCCCTAATACTATGAAGAATTTCATTGGTATTTTTATGGGAATTGAATTGGATCTTTATATTGCTTTTGGTAATATGACCATTTTGACAATGTTAATTCTGCCTATTTATGAACATGGAGGATTTTTCTATCTTTTTGTATCTTCTTCAATTTCTTTCTTCAGTGTCCTATAGTTTTCATTGTAGAGGTCTTTCACCTCCTTAGTTAGATTTATTCCTAGGTATTTTTTTGAGGTTATTTCAAATGGAATTTTTTTTCCTACTAATTACTTTCTCAGCAGATTAATTGTTGGAATATAGGAAAGCTGTTGATTTTTTTATATCGATTTTATAACCCAATACTTTGCTGAATTTTTTTTTCTTTAAAATAAAGTTTAGTGTTTTTTTTTTTTTTTGGTACCAAAGATTGGACCCAGTGTCACATTACCACTAACCTATATTCCCAACCCTTAAAAAATTTTTTTTGAGACACAGTCTTGCTAAGTTGTTAAGGGTCTCACTAAATTGCTGAGGCTGGCTTCAAACTTGCAGTCCTCCTGTTTTATCCTCTCAAGTTGCTGGAATTGCTGGTGTGTGCCAACATGTTGGGCTATTGAATTTGTTTATTAGGTCAAGCATTCTGCTGGTGAAGCTTTTTGGATCTTCTAAATATAGGGTCATATCATCTGCAAACAGTGATAATTGACTTCTTTCTTTCTTATCTTTATCCCTTTCCCCCAGATTTCTAGTACTATACTGAATAGAAGTGATGACAGTGGACATCCTTATCTTCTAGATTTTAAAAGCATCTCTTTCAGTTTTTTCCCATTCACCATGATGTTGGCTTTGTTTGTTGTATATAGCCTTTATGATGTTGAAGTTGTTTTCTTCTATCCTTAGTTTCTTCATTTTTTTAAAACCATGAGTGGGTGCTGAATTTTGTTGAAGGCTTTCTCTGAATCTATTTAGATAATTATAATTTTTGTCCTTAATTCTATTATGTGGTAAATTATATTTATTGATTCACATATGTTAAACAATCCTTGCATTGCTGGGATAAAACCAACTTGGTCATGCTGTATAATTTTTTTAATATAGATTGAATACAATTTGATAATATTTTATTAAGGATTTTTTATGTAAGTTCATCAGGGTATTGGTTTGTAGTTTTCTTTCCTTGATGTGTCCTTATCTGGTTTTGGTATGAGTGATACTGTCTTTATGGAATAATTTCAGGAATACTGGGTTTAGTTTTTCTTTAGAAGTCTGATAAAATTTAGGTGAGAAACTCTTTGGTCCTGGGCTTTTTATTACTGCTTCTATCTCATTGTTATTTACTCAATTTTGGTAGATCTTAGGTGTCTAAAAATGTATCCACTAGGTTTCCCAATTTATTGGAGTGTAAACTTTTAAAATAGTTGGAAATGTGGCTTCTTATCTATGAGAGGTTGGAAGTCAGAAATAGATTTTTTGAAGTCACAATAGAGGTAAGCTTGAGGCTGTGGGAATGGTTGAGGTTTTGGTGGAACTCAAAGGATTGAACCAAGAACAGAATTGTGGAGATTCTCACTTTCTGGAAATGAGAGGAATAGGAAAACAGGAGTGGCCAGGAGAGTGTAGTGTTGCCATGTGGAAAGGAATAGAAAGTAAGCCAATGAGGTCTGGTGCTGCAGAAAAAGTTACCCTCCCATACCTTTAGATTCTGTGATGACAAAGTAATTGGTGACCTTTTAAGGGAGACATTTCAAGCAGAGACACAGGTGTAAAACAAGGAGCAAGTAAATTGGTTACAAAGTGAAGACAAGGAATGAGGGGAAAATCTCTTCTTCCCCTGAAGTTCCACTGAAATGAACTGGCAGCAAGAAGATTAACAGGAGAAAAAAGATCCAAATCTATAAACATGCCTAGGGTTAATACAAGTGCAATTACTCATTAGACCAACATGATTCAGAAGCATGTAGAGAGCTCTCTATTGGGTAGGTAGAGAAGAGGGAACCTAGACAATTTTTAGGGGGATAGTAAATGGTTTATAGGGGATTTCAATAGACTTATATAAAAAGTGGCCTTGGGAAAGGACTACAGAAGAGACATTGGTTTGTAAATAATTCATTTTAAAATACTGAGTGAAACCAGAAGAGAGAACAATACTGTACAACAAAAGTCTGTCCAGGTGTGTTGAACAATTTTGTCTTCTTGCAATATGAATTTAATTTTCTCTGGTTTTTGAAATTTCAATAAGAAAACTGAAGGCACTGTATTTTTCTTTTGCTGGGTTGGTTAGAAAAATAAGGATACTTTGCAGAAAGTCTCCCCTATGTGAGGCTGGAGAGAAACTAGGGAAAATCAGTGGGAATTTGAGATGAGGCAGCTTTTAAAGTCTCTCAGCCGATCAAAGCATCAGTCCTTGGGATATCATTTTGAGCCCCAACAACCAATATGGTAACCAAATATGAAGTTAAAACAAAACAAAATTTCAGAAAATAGTATATATGTGTATTTATATATCTGCCCCTCCCCCTGCCCCAGAAAACTCAATGGGGAATTCAAACATTCCACTCTTGAACACAGAGAATTACCTCCAGATTTTTAGGGATTTTACACTGCTAGAATATGGGGGTTTGGTGAAACCAGGGAGAAGTTGTGATTAGCAGCAACATGATGATCAAGTAAGTGATGGAGCAGTGGTTTAGTAAATACTTTTGCCATTCAGGGCCCAGAAAGAAGAAATATATGACTATAAAAATAAAAAAGTGGAAAGAAAAGAGGCTTCAATGTGCCATTGAGGGTATGAAAGAAAAGATTTCTTTCCTCACCCATTGTTAGATTTATAACCGAGTCCCATATAACAAAAGACACATAAAACAACAGACGAGCATAACAAAAATTTAAAATACAGGTTTTGTGATACAAGCATTCATTCAGAAATGAGCACCCAAAGAAACAGGAAGATATTTTATGCTAAGATTGATCAATAAATGGACACTTGTGGGAAAATATGATTGGACAAATGGGGGTGTAATCTAATTAATAAACTGGGGGAGGGGGTCTCAGAAAGTCCTATTAAGATTATTCTCTGTATACTAGTATGATGCACCTTTCTTCCAGAGGACATATGAGACTCTATGACCTACTTAGGAAGAAAGTCAGAGAATTCTTTCATGGCCCACTTCAGGTTAGAGGGGCAGAAGAAAATCAGAGAGGTCTTCTTGTTTCTGCTGTTTCCTCAAATGCCAAGGTGCCAAAAGTTGGGGGAATGTGTCTTGAACCCCACCCAAGGGATATATTTAGGCATGTTCTAGCAGGGAGAGCTTGTCCTTTCTGCTTACTCTGTCACCTCATGATAAAAAGAATTTTCATGTTGCCAGAATTCATATATATATATATATATATATATATATGTGTGTGTGTGTGTGTGTGTGTGTGTGTGTATCCTTTTCTTAATACCAAAAATTAATAGCATTTCTCAAATCTTAAAGTATAGTTCATAGGAATCTAAAATGTATAACAAGATAATTATTACTGAGATACTGTGTATTTTATTTAATATCATAGTATAGAAATGTGATCTGATTTTGCAGGTGCTTCTATTTTCTGAAAGTGCTGTGGGTTAGGGACTGACGAGAATTGTGGGAAACACATAACCCAATGAAGGAGTAGTCCAAATGCAGTTCTTATAAAAATAAACAATGCACAAAAATACTTTTGTCTTCATTTGTACCCCTTTCCTCTCTTTTGGGTTATTTGAAACAGTAGCTAGAAACATATGTGATTTCACTCAAGACCTTGTGCTTTTTCCCCCGCCAGGCCCAGAGGAAAAATTTCTTTAGCTGAACTGCTTGCTCAGTGTACATTAAAGAACTGATGTTCACAGTATAGCTGATAGCTAGTGGAAATGAAATAATCTGTATTGACACATTTGAAAGTTTCACATCTTTTTCCACTTAACATGCTAACGTGATAATTGCTAGACTGATGATTTTTCCAGTGACACATCTCCCTTTGTCAATATTTAGACCTGTGTATAGAAAGCTTATCTAACACACCTGGCTAATTTTCACTTCATTTAAAAATAAATGGAACATGTTTAGTTTGCTGGGTTAGGACAAAAAAAAGAGAGATTTCATAAATAATTTTCTCTAAACACCTTTATGATAATAAGAAAATAACTATAAAAAGCAATTTTCTTCATTAAATATATTTGATCAAATTTAAAATCTTAGCTGAAGGATGTGTGAAGATCATCTTAAGGATTTCAATGCTTTTTATTTACTTTATATAATTATATATTTCATTTTTTTTCCTTTGGAAAGCAGGCAGTTCTGTTTTGCATATGAATTCCATTGGCAGCAAATCCTACTAACCCTCAGGTCTCTGCCAGGCTGATAAAGTGGACAGTGCTAAGAACTAGAAATACTCATTTCAAAAAGATGAGGTGAAAGGAGATCTGAAACAGTCTTATGACTGGTTCATCATCATCATGCTTTGTGGGGTTTTAATGTTCATCTCACTCCAATCTTTTCCCTTTCTCATAAAATAAAATCGCTATTTAAAATGTAAGTGTGACTTTCTTTTGAAAATAGAATTGCACCGACAGTAACTGGGTTGACTGTATTTCTAGGTTTTTCTTGTTTCCAAAGAATGCTTCAAAAGTATGGAAATAAAACTCTTTTTCTTCTTTATGGCTAACAGCATCCCGTGTTCTCATTTCCTATCCTGTTGCATTGGAGTTCATTATCTTTGTATTACAGTTTAGTCATTTTGTTTGTGTTTCCATTCTTTCTTTCTCTTTCTTGAATTCTTGCTGAAAACAGCAATAAACAGCTGAAACTAGCATGCAAACCAAACACAAAATGAGAACAGCACTTCGATAAGAATTCCATCCTACATCACAGATTTTATTTGCAAGTATTAAGAATGAAAAACAGACTAGAGGCATATTGAGATTTCCCCCCTGGCTCTTCCCTCTCCTTCCAAATTCAATTATAAACACAGCACATTATTTTACCTTCCCCACTACCACAGTAGAGGGAACAAGGTCATTGAAAACCTCTGAAGATTCAGAGTATAGTGGCCCAAGAAATCATTAAATACGATAATTTTTGTTGAGCCAAAGCACAAGATATCCTAACACCAATGTTTTAAGTAATGAAGTTGGAATTAGAAGTTAAAGCTGTAGTGTAGCTACACTTTCCTAGTTATTCTGGAAAGTCAACTGCAAAAACTGAAAGCAGATGCTATAGCTAAGGGCAGCCATGCAATTGAGACCAATAGCAAGATCCCACTAGTTGGGTGATTCAGAATGTCCCATGAAAAGAAAACCTTCATTTTGAGTTAACTTTTGTGCATGGCGAGAGAAGGGGATTCAGTTTCATTTTGTTGCATATGGATTTCCAGTTTTCCCAGCACCATTTGTTGAAGATGCTATCCTTCTTCCATTGCATGCTTTTAGCCCCTTTATCAAATATAAGATAGTTGTAACTTTGTGGATTAGTCTCTGTGTCCTCTATTCTGTACCATTGGTTCACCCGCCTGTTTTGGTACCAGTACCATGCTGTTTTTGTTACTATTGCTCTGAAGTATAGTTTGAAATCTGGTATTGCTATGCCGCCTGATTCACACTTCCTGCTTAGAGTTGCTTTTGCTATTCTGGGTCTTTTATTTTTCCATATGAATTTCATGATTGCTTTATCTATTTATACAAGAAATGCTGTTGGGATTTTGATTGGCATTGCATTAAACCTATAGAGAACTTTTGGTAATATCGCCATTTTGATGATGTTAGTTCTGCCTATCCATGAACAGGGTATATTTTTCCATCTTCTAAGATCTTCTTCTATTTCTCTCTTTAGGGTTCTGTAGTTTTCATTGTATAAATCTTTCACCTCTTATGTTAGGTTGATTCTTAAGTATTTTATTTTATTTTTGAGGATATTGTGAATGGGGTGTTTTTCCTCATTTCCATTTCAGAAGTTTTGTCGCTGATATACAGAAATGCCTTTGATTTATGCGTGTTGATTTTATATCCTGCCACTCAAAATGGATCAAGGAGCTTGATATCAAGTCAGAGACTCTGCGTCTGATAGAAGAAAAAGTTGGCTCCGATCTACATATTGTGGGGTCGGGCTCCAAATTCCTTAATAGGACACCCACAGCACAAGAGTTAATAACAAGAATCAACAAATGGGACTTACTTAAACTAAAAAGTTTTTTCCTCAGCAAGAGAAACAATAAGAGAGGTAAATAGGGAGCCTACATCATGGGAACAAATTTTTACTCCTCACACTTCAGATAGAGCCCTAATATCCAGAGTATACAAAGAACTCAAAAAATTAGACAGTAAGATAACAAATAACCCAATCAACAAATGGGCCAAGGACCTGAACAGACACTTCTCAGAGGAGGACATACAATCAATCAACAAGTACATGAAAAAATGCTCACCATCTCTAGCAGTCAGAGAAATGCAAATCAAAACCACCCTAATATACCATCTTACTCCAGTAAGATTGGCAGCCATTATGAAGTCAAACAACAACAAGTGCTGGCAAGGATGTGGGGAAAAGGGTACACTTGTACATTGCTGGTGGGACTGCAAATTGGTGCGGCCAATTTGGAAAGCAGTATGGAGATTTCTTGGAAAGCTGGGAATGGAACCACCATTTGACCCTGCTATTGCCCTTCTCGGACTATTCCCTGAAGACCTTAAAAGAGCGTACTACAGGGATACTGCTACATCGATGTTCATAGCAGCACAATTCACAATAGCTAGACTGTGGAACCAACCTAGATGCCCTTCAATAGATGAATGGATAAAAAAATGTGGCATTTATACACAATGGAGTATTACTCTGCACTAAAAAATGACAAAATCATGGAATTTGCAGGTAAATGGATGGCACTAGAGCAGATTATGCTAAGTGAATCTAGCCAATCCCTAAAAAACAAATGCCAAATGTCATCTTTGATGTAAGGAGAGCAACTAAGAACAGAATAGGGAGGAAGAGCATGAGAAGAAGATCACCATTAAACAGGGTCGAGAGGGGGGAGGGAAAGAGAGAGAGAAGGGAAATTGCATGGAAATGGAAGGAGACCCTCATTGTTATACAAAATTACATATAAGAGGATGTGAAGGGAAAGGGGAAAAAAACAAGAGAGAGAAATGAATTACAGTAGATGGGGTAGAGAGAGAAGCTGGGAGGGGAGGGGAGGGGAAGGGAGGGGAGGGGGGATAGTAGAGGATAGGAAAGGCAGCAGAATACAACAGACACTAGTATGGCGGTATGTAAAAAAGTGGAGGTGTAACCGATGTGAATCTGCAATATGTATACGGGGTAAAAATGGGAGTTCATAATCTGCTTGAATCAAATGTATGAAATATGATATGTCAAGAGCTTTGTAATGTTTTGAACAACTAATAATAATAAAAAAAGAAAATAAAACCTTCAAAACACTGCTTATGATTTTTTTTTCATGAAAGTAATACTAAACAATTAAAATAATGTGCACTTCAAAGCAATTGTTCCAAAACCAAAGTTAACTTTGTGGGTTTATATTTTTAATAAAAATAAAACTCCAGCATTCCTAATTAATATGATAGATTTTTTCTAGATATTATTTTGGTAAAACAAGATTGGCAATAAAATAATAAGCAAGGGCATTCTAGAACTGATTTTTGATTGAAACATCATAGCTCAGGTACTGAAAGAATAAAAATATAAATACAAGCATTTCTAGAAATGAATAGTGAGTAAAAGAATGGCATAATTAGGGCTGGGGTTGTGGCTCAGAGGTAGAGCGCTCACCTAGCATGCGTAAGGCACTGGGTTTGATTCTCAGCCCCACATAAGGTAAAATAAAGACATTGTATCCACCTATAACTTAAAAAAACCCAAATTAAAAAAAAGAATGACATAATTAAATAAGTTCAATTATGTGTCCAATTCAGTGTTTTTTGTGCTTTTATAGGATAGAGTAGAATTCTTTTTCTTTAGAAATTACCAATCTTTTCCAATAGACAGAACTACGTGGGGGCCCAAATTATGATTTAGAAAGTTGGCTGGTGGGCTGAATACCAAATAAACAGAATGAGGTTATTTAATGTTTAATGGCAATGGGAAATTATGGAACCATCCTTAGGGGAGGACTGATTCCTTCAGTGGGAAAATGATGCTCGAGGACCTTAGAGTACTGTTTCCTGTGTCTTGGAAGAATGCTTAGAAGAGCTGTGTTTGGGTGCTTGGTCCTTCTTTCTAGGTTTTTTTTTTTTGTTTGGATTTGTTTCCCCTCCCCCCCATCCCTCATGTTCTTTGTTTAGATGAGTTGCATTGTTTAATTGATGATTAAGTATGATGCCATTCTGGTTCTTTCGGTTCACCTTATGTGTTTATAGTTTGGCCCAGTCCGTGCTCACTATATAATTTAACCCTGTAGTCCTTTAGCTCTGTGTTTCATATCACCTGGGGACCTTTACGTGCAGATTCCGGGTCTTCCAATAAACAAGTATTTTTAGTGGATCAGGGGTGAGACAAATGTAGGAGATGTGGGGATAACACTTTGGAAAGCACTGTAAGAGAATACTTTAGATTTAATTTTGGGCTGTATGAAAAGTTTATAAGTTTCAAAAATAAAGACTCTAATCCAATATCTTCTTCATGTCCTACCCTTTAAAAGGTAATTGGGCTTCTGAAATGCAGCTAGCAAAATGAGATTCAATGTGCGTATCAGAAACCTGTGGAAAGACAGAGAAGGAAATAGGATTGGGTAGGAGGAATAGCAATTGCAGCATAGTTCCAAGAAAGATTGGCCAGGCAAGAGGAGAGCCATGGCTTGCTGGTATACGCTTGTCTCAGTACGTTAATCTTTCTCAGTCATTGTCTGAGAGCAGCCTGTGGAAGTTGTCCTTGGCACAAATGTAGTGGTAGATTCAGAGGGAATGCAGCTGGGGCCACAAGTCCATTCAGTTCTTTGGTAGCATTCAGCAGTAGATCTGAATGTCACAGTTCACATATTGTCATTAGTTTCTTGACAATCTTTTCAAAGTAGCTTTTTGCACATATAGGCACATACAAAGATATTCCCAGTTTTCCTTCTTTGTACATGAAAGTTAGTATTTTATACTTTTGGGGTCACTTTCCCCACTTGCCTTTTCATCTAAATCTTGATAGATCTTTCCATCTCATTACATATATAACTTCCTAAATTTTCTTTTATGGTTGCCTGGGGTTCTGTAATTTGGCTGTACCATGGTTTTTAATTTGTTTAAACCAGTCTTCATGATGGACATTCAAGTTGTTTCCATTTTAAACACTGCTGTTGTGATTGAACTTGTATGGACACCATTTTGCACACATGCAACTACATCTGTAGGATAGATCCCAGAAAGACACCGAGGGGTCAGAGGATGCAAGTCATTGTGATAGGTGTTGTCAGATTTCTCTCCACAGAGCACAATGCCTACCAATAGGTCTATACTCCTGATGGACAAAAGTGCCTGTTTTCTTCATAGCCTTGCAAATTGAATATTATCAAATATCTGTATTTTTGCCAATATAAGTAAAAATTGCTAGCTAGGGGAATTTTATTTTGCATTTATCTTTCTATAAAGAGTAAGTTTAAAGATTGATATTTAAGAGTAACTTGATTTTCTTCTTTCTGTGAGTTGGCTATTATACTTTGTCTATTTTTCTAGTGGGTTGTCTTTCTTTTTGATTTATGAAAGTTTAAAAAACACAAGGGAGATTAGCAGGTTATCTATGCTACGAGATTAAATTTTTCTAGGTTTATTGGTTTTCTTTCTACTTTGTGTATGGTAGGTTTTACATGTGGGAGGAAAATTCTTTCTCTTTCACACACACGCAGGCATGCGGGAGCACACACGTATGTGCACGCACACACACGAAACACTAAAAAGATGCTTAAATTTGCCAGTTATTTTGGGGAGGGGCTTCTGAATTTTGGTGACTGTTTTCAAGGATATAAAGGAGTTCTCCTAGATTTTCTTATAGTATGTATATGATTTTATCTTTTACAATGAAGTCTTGAAGCTATTTGGTTTAGAATGTGATATAGGAATTCAGCATAATTCTACCCTCCCTCCCCCCCGTTTTTCCAACTTCATTTGTTTAATGAGTCATCTTTGATTCACAGTCTTGAGGCAACACTTCTGCTATATTTTAACTCATCTCAATTCCTTTAAGTATCTGAGTTGAAATTATTTCTATTAATCCCATCTGCATATTTATTTATGTAGCGGCATTATGCCTTTTAATTTGATGCTTTTTAATAAGTTTTAATATTTGATAAGAGTAATCTTTCCTCAGAGGTCTTCTCTTTCATTAGTTTCCTGAATACTATACATTTTTTTCCAAATGCACTCTAGAATTGTTTCAAAAAGCAAACAGCAAATGAAAGCCTGATGGCTCTGTTAGGATGTTAATTAATTCATAAGCTAACTTATGAAGAATGACAACTTTATCACTTTGAATCTTTGTGTTAGTAAACATGATGTAGTTGTCTTTCATGTTCTAGATGAAAATCTTATTTTGCTCTTTTTTAAGCCCTTTAAAGTATTTCAGTATAGTCCCTGAGTGTTAAAATTTAGCTGATCATTGAACAGGTTGAAATTTAATTTTGAATAGACTAAATCATGATGCTAATAGATATATAGAATGAACACATCAAAGATTTTATTCATCTCATAAGTAATGAAGGAACCAGTAAGATGTTGCATTGGCCCAAAGAGTTTTGAGGAGCCAGGTACCTATGGGAAATTTAATGAATTGCTGGAATAGATCCAAAATGAGTTAATGTCCAAGGGGACTATAAGTCTTTATGGTCATCTGTTCTACTGACAGAAAGTATTTGCCAATTTACTGAATTAAATGCCTACATGTTAACCTTTGCCTCTAGAGAATTGAAAAGCAACCCAGACATTAGTAAAGTTAAGAACTGCCTTGCTTAACCCATCTGTTTTGATTCCCAGATAATATTTTATCTGGCATGTCATTAATTATGATATTTAAAAAGTTAATATTCATTGGGTTGAAGTCTTTATTATGTAATATTATTTTGTAGTTACCATGGTACTTTCTCTTTGATTACTTATTTGTTTATGATGAATCCCTAGTGATATGTCTTTGACAAAAAAAATTGAGAAAGACATTAATTCTTTCAACAAATAATAATTGCTGAACACTATTCTAGGTTCCTAGGATTCAGCAATGAACAAAAAATAGAAAGCTCTTTGTCTTCCTGGGCCTTTATTGACTGTCTGAATGACAGTCAATAAACCAAAAATGTATTAATACAGTGTATAATTTGAAGAAGGAGATAAAAGAAAAAACAGAAAAGCGTAAAGGGCATCAGGGGTGTGAGAAGAGTGTTGTGTGTTGTAGTTTACACAGACTGGTTAGGGAAGGTTTCACTGTGACAGTGATATTTGAACAAAGGGTTGAAGGAGATAAGGGAGTCTGCCACAGAGGAATCTGGGGCAAGCAAATTTTCAACAGAAGTCACAGCTGTACTAATGTCCTAATGAGGGAGTTTGTCAGCTCTGTATGAAGAACAGCAAAGAGACCAATGTGACTGGGTTGGACGGAAACACAGAGAACAGAGGCCTTATCATGCACCGTTTTGCAGCTCATGCTGTAATCTCTTATTTTATTCAGAGGGAGATAAGAAGCAGATGAGTGATGTGATCTGACATACTTGAAAGGATTGCTTTGGCTGTTGTGAAAATAGACTAGGGGTCAAAAGTGGAAACAGGAAAACTAGTGAAAAGGCTAAAACAATTCAGGAAAGAGATTGTCATGGTTTGACCTAGGGTGATAATCAAAAAGGTTGGATTCTGGATATATTTTGAAGGTAGAACCAATTGATTTGCTGTAGATTGGGTGTGATGACTTAAAGAGAATAAAGAGTAGTTCACAGATTTTTGGTTTAAGCCACTGAAGGATGGGACTGCTATCAACTGTGATGGAGTGTGTATTGTGTCTGGGACAGATCTGGTAAAATTAGGAGCTCAGTTTTAGAGCTGTTGACCATCAGATTACTAGAAGACTTCTGAGCAGGAATTTCACATATGAAATTAAATAATGAGTCCTAACTATAGGAGTGAGAACTGTGTTGAACATGTAAATTTCAGTTTCCTTGGACTAGAGCTGGGAATTAAAGCTAAGAGCCTTGATGAAAACTAGTATATATAGAAACAAGAATTAGGTCCTGGGGTTATCCAACTTTCAAGAGATCCTTTCTTGATATGACCAAATGATCTGTGTTAGATCAGTATCAACTGAAGTTGACAGAGCAGAGCATTTTGTGCCATCCATTGGTGACTAAAAGCTAAACCAAGCATATGTCAAATCAAATCCTTCTGGAATCTCAATAAGTAAAATAGGAAGCAAGCAAGTAATGAAACATTCTTTCAAAATAAATAATATTTTGGAATTTTTTAATAGCTAAAGAAGTTATTATCTCAGAGAAACATATGTCTGTGCTTAGTTTGTTTTATGTCACATTGAACATTATAGACTTATCAGAGAAATACAGTGGATGTGTATTATGTACCTTGACCTTTAGAACTCATTGTTTAAATGTTACACAGGTTCATAGATGCAATTATAGCATTATACCGTCTCTGATATTTGATAGGCTTTGCAAAAAAAAAAAAAACCAGCTGGTAGTTAACAAAAACCTCTATTATTTGTACCATATAATTATACTGAAGGGATGGACTATATTTCCTGGGAGGGAGGGGTGAATATGTGTGGCCTGCATACAGCTCCCTGACTGGGTCATGTTGAGCAGTGTTTGAAGGAGAGCCAAGCATGTTCTGGAGAGAGAAGACAGCCCTTGAAACCAGCTTAACAATTAAACGGGGAATTTTATTTCTCATAAAAGATCAGTGTTCTCAGAAGCCCATCAGCACATGGCAACCTTGAAGCCTCCTGACTTTCCTAAGGATTGGTTTAGCATTTCGGTACCACAGTTTTACTTATTCTTTCTCCCTAGGAACATGTCTTTAAAGAGTTAAAATTGTCTTCTTCTGCTATAACCAAAAATTTAAATATGAGAAATTTTATTTTTTATTATTCAAATGATAGGAATACGATAAAGAAAAAAAACTTACAGCCAAAAAGACATTTTTTAAACTCATAATTATTTTGGAATCATGATCATAAATTTTATTTATTCAAATTCACAAAGAAAATGGCAGTCAACTACTGCAGAGCTGTACCTATTCTAAGCAGATACCGAACAAATTTTAGGGCTAAATTCCTAACTGGCTTGATGATTATAAGCTTTATTTATATACTTACTAAATATCTCCTTCCCTCCCCCCCCCTTTTTTTTGCTATGGACTGAACTATGTCCTTCCAAAATTTATATGATGAAACCCTAACCCCAGTGTGAATATATTTGGAGATAGAAAAAAAATTAAGTGTGGTCATAAGATGGGGCCCTAACCCAATAAAACCAGTGTCATTATAATAAAAGGAAGAAACACCAGAAAGAGCTCTCTCTCTCCCTCTTCCTGATAGTCTCCCTGTCCCTCTCTCTCTGTCCATAGACAGAGGCCATGTGATGACATAGTGAGAAGATAGCCATGTATAAGCTGGGAAGAGAAGCCTACCCAGAAACTGACCCTGATGGCAACTTTATTTTGGACTTCCAACCTCCAGAACTGGGAGAAAATAAATTCCTGTTGTTTAAGCCACCTAGTCTGTGTATTACATTTATGGTGTGGCTAAAGTGGAATAATACACCTACTCTATTTTTCCTTGCAACAATTATTACTGCACATATGTATAGGGTATTGCTCACCTATATAATTAAATTTACCATACAACCAATCTAGCTATTTTGTCTCTGATCCTCTTCTAATCTCATTTTCTGCGTCAGATTGTGTGGTCTTTGAGGGCAGGTACCTGTCATTATTGGGTTCCCTAAGAAGTGTATCCTGAGACAAGGATTCAGACACAGTGAATGCCTGCTGAAAAACAGGGAAATGGTTGAAGGAAGGAATAGGAGCTAATAAAGGAAGTGTTATTAAGCCAGGTACCACTGTAATCAACTGAAGTTTAATCCTGTGAGGAAACTCTGGGACAGGTACAAAATGTGTGCAGATTATACCTCCTGAGGGGTGAGGGGACGGGGGCAGTTATTCACCAACTCTTGAGAGCCACTGGCCCCTAGCACTATGGGTAACTTGACCTTCACAGTTCTAGAAAAAGTTATCTGTAGAGGGGTGCTGATACTGTGGCTGAGTCTACTGGATAAAAAGTCCTAGGAATGTGGATGGGGCCCTCATGGTGTCTGCTACAGCTCTCATTCATCTCTCTGTGTATCTGACAGCAACTGTTTAGCAGCAAATTTATTGACATAGTGTGAAATATTGGGTCTTTCTTGCCCTATAAATTATCTGGGGAGCAGAGCTCTCTTATTCATCTATGATCGTTGAAAAACGGAGCTTTATCATTAAACAACAATGGAAACAGACCTAAAAACTTCATTCCCAATTCATTCAAAACCACTTCACATTATATTTTTATCCATACATGCAAAATGTATCCCAATTATCTATAAATACCCATGGAATAAATGGGTTGTGCTGATCCTCAGGTTAATGGTGATGGGATCAGACTTCTGGTCTGCATGGCCCTGGTTTGACCTCCTATTTAGGCATTGATGTTTTCTCTTAAGCTCAGTGCTGGCATTGTTTCAACCCTTGATGTTATTCAATACTAGGTTTTTACAAAAAACTCCACCTCCTTTTATTTATTTTTTCTTGGATGAAGCTTTTAAAAAATGTTAATCTATAGATCCTCCTCCTCCATAATTACACTTGCCAGAGGAGTAGGAGCCAAACAATTAAATTCCCCATAGGTGTTGGGTGTAATAATTCCTCATGAATCAGAAGATTAAGCGTGGAAACAACAAATGGAACAAGATGGTCTAAGCTCTGTTTTTCCTGCAGAACAGCAAATAGTTGCAAATCAAAAAGCAGTTCTCCTTAATTACCACTGTATGAGGCATTGGGCTAAAAGCAGGCTCATTTGGTAATGTTTTCTGTGTGGCTACAGTATGTACACACAGTGCAGGCCTTTATGCACTGTCTAATAGACAATATTATATACTAGGGTATTGCTGACATTCATTTTATGTGGAGATACAACTGGTACACCCAGGACACTGGCCTCCAAGCTGTGTGTGCAGTGAACTGAAGGAACAGTTTTGCTTGCTCAAGCCAGGCAAGACTATTTATACTTAAACACATTCTTCACGACTTACAACATGCCTTACTAGGTGACAGTCCGTGAGCAGGACAGGCTGCAATCATGGACTGTGATCTCGAGGAGTCCTGCAAGCTGTAGCTTGTAGCGAGCTTCACCAAGTTGACACATTTTCTCTCTCTCTTTACCCAAGAATCAGCAACCCTGCTGATCTGGAGGCCTTTAGGGACAAGAACTCTGGTAGCAGGAATCCAAGAACTGGTATAAGAAAATGAATAGCAGAGCTGTAGTGTTTTATCCCCTCTCTTCGGTCCCCAAATTAGACCCGCTTGTTTATTGAAATTGGTCAAACAGTTTAATTAGCATTCCATGTTTGTTATTTCTTTAATCAAGGTTTCAAACAGAACAAGGCAACAAGCCAGGCCAGTAATGAGTCTCTTCCACCTACTCTTAAGTTAAATTCTTGCTGAGATTCCCATTGGTTTCCTGGGGATGTCTCATCACTGATGTACTTTCACTTATCATCAGGGTTATTGGGCCCTGCTCATAAGTGAATACTAATTGGCAGGAGGCGATGTATATATTTATGTAAATTTATAGTTATATATAGGAACCCATAAAACATGCTTTTTTTTTTAAGTGAGAAGAGTATTTTTCTGACAAATTTGTGAGATTGTGAGGGCCATCCTTGGGGAAAATTGATTCACAAGATCCACTGACTCATGTTTGAAAGCTCATATATTAACCTTCTTGCTTTTATTAAGTTTACTTGACACATAATAAGCAAGATTTTTAAAAAATAAAAAAATTGTTTTTGAAAAAATTTCAAGTATCTAATTACTTGGGTTCCCATAAAAAGTTGAGGTGTTTAGAAGAGATGTCAAAGGTCAGGCACATGGATTTCATTTTGTTTCATCCAAAATACTGCCCTACTTTTAGCTGCAAATGTAGATAACTTAGGCAGTGTTAAAGAAATTATGCAAATCCTAATTGCAAACAGTTTTCCTTTTAGCTTTTTTTTTTTTTACATTTAGACTAACTGTACTAATTATTTGAAAACCTTTTCAAATCCCACACTTAATAAAAGAAAATTTTATGCAAACAATGAAAGAGAATTTTAAAGCAGAAAGTGAGGGTGATGCTGGCTTGCCTTCAGGGGCTAGTCAAGCTGGAGAGGAGTATATTTCTGATCTCCATATTTTCAGGATCAGGATGTACTGAGGTCTTGGCAGATCTGCAAAGACCAGCAAAAGGACCAACATTTTTAGATTCCACACATGAGTGAGATCATGCAGTATTTGCCTTGCTGTGTCTAATGGTATGGAAACGTTAGATTTTACCCCATCAATTTGTACAATTATGTGTCAATTAAAAATAAATAAAATGAAAATTAAAAAAAATATATAACAAAGGTAATGAAGATTTGTTCCTGCCAATTGCTTGATGTATAGGCTATGAAGGAGAAAAGGTCACACATTCCAAGTGGCTTATGTGGCTACTTCCCCAGCTTTGTAGGTACACAGGGTAAAACAGAATTGTAGTGAAGAGGGATTAGAGAAATGGGCATTAGACTTCTTGCAACCAGATCTCACCTCTGCACCTTGCTGGCTCTGTGTCCTCATCTCTCTTCACCTCAGATTCCTTATCTGTGCCATGAAATTAATATAAGTACCTACTTTATATACTTGCTTGGAGGATTCAGTCTACATATGAGGAGAAGCCCTTTCAAACAATTCCTGGCTTAAAGCACAGGCTACCCTACCATTTTTTGCAAGGCCTGTTACTTTAAAAATATGAACTAATGAAAGTATCCAAACATGCTCCTGGCTGGAGCTCCTTTCTGGGAGTGAGTAGCTGTGGCTTGTGTAATGACCGAGTTAGTGGAATTCTAGTCACTTGAATTCACCTTGATGAAACTTGTAAGAGGCAACGGCATGTGGTTTTAGAGTCAGGTAGATCTGGGTGTGGATAGAGACTGTTCTGTCACTTACAGACTATCTGATCTTGGTACAAATTTTTCAAACTCTGTAAACCTCTATGATCTTCATTGTGAAATGAAGATAATAACAAGGGCCACTTCAGAGTTTGTTGAGCATTGCAAGAATGTTGTGAGGATTAAATGAGATTAGGCATACAAAGCATTCAGCATTAGCACCTGGAACAGTAAGCATTAGGTAATGATAACAGGATTTCTCAATCTCAGCACTATTGACGTTTTGGGTTAGACAATTCTCTGTTATGGGGACTGTCCTGTGGACCATGGCTACTTAATAACACTCCTAACTTCTATCCACTCAATGTCAAGAGCAGTCTCCAACCAAAACATAGACCCAAACATTCCCAAATGTCTCCTGGGGGCAGGAAGACTTTGCCCTGGTTGAGAATCAACTATATAGTAAGGATGAGGCCAAGGGATAGAAAGTGTATTCAGAAACAGTGAACAATATTCACAGTCTGCAATATCCACTTGTGATTTTCCTCTTTGTAGTCCATGAAAAGAAGACAGTGGGGAGGAGTTAATTTAATTTTATTTTTTTTAATAATGGGTACTGGGGATTGAACCCCAGGGGCTCAACCACTGAGGTACATTCCCAGCCCTTTTTAATATTTTATTTGGAGACAGGGTCTCTGTAAGTTGCTGAGGCTGGCTTTGAACTTCTGATCCTCTTGCCTCAGTTTCTTGAGCCACTGAGATTACAGGTGTGCACCACCATGCCCAGCTAAGGGAGGAGTTAAGTCAAAGGGAGCAGTTACTGGGCCCAGTTTCTCCTAAGTTCCTGAGGTTCTTTAGAGGTCTGTATTTGTAGAGTTTGGAGATGTGAGGATACTTCTGGCTCTAATCCTCCACTAGTTTTCTTCATCCTGAATCCTCCCTTAGAGCCTGCAAAATAAGACCTGAATTTCAGGAGTGAAATTAGTAGTCTTGGTCTTAAATATTAAAAATAGGTGAGGAAATCAGGACTATACCTTAAAGTTTCAGCTTGATTTTATTTGATCTTGCTTCCTCGTTTCATGCTGCAGTGGTCCAGGTAGTCATTTATGCCTTAAAGGGCCTTTCTGGCCATTCCAATTTAAACAAAGATGGAATGATTTAATATTAAAATGGTAGAAAACAGTAAAACGACTTTATTTATATATTCAACAAATATTTATTGAAAGTTGACCATGTTTCAGAGACTATTCTGGAGGCTTAGGGTTTATCAGACAATAAAACTGCCAAACTTCTATCCTTCATGAATATGAGCTAAGTTATTTATTTTTAAAGGTAGTAGCAACCCAATTGAAAAAAGATGTGTCTACAGGCTAAGAATGATCGTGAATCCTATGAATTCCGTTTTCCTCTTTTACATCTGTTCTCTTAGGGATTTTCTTTCTCCTCCTAACTTCGTGCCCTTAATATGGTATACCATGGAACAGACTGAGTTGAATATAGCTTTTTGTATATAACTCTGAATGTTTCTGTCAGTCGTGGGCTCTCAAAATGAAAGCAATCCCATCTTGATCCTTAGAGACCTTTGGTCCTAGGTTAAGAGCCTGATATTCATGCCTTAGGCTCCAGAGTGCTTGGATCTCTGTAGTTGCCGTAATCACAATTTTGAAGATTACAGATACCAGTGAATTCTCCTCTCCTTCCGTTTTATGTCACACAGCCTGAATGGGTAAGCCAAGTCTGGGGTTGTTTCCCACCTGGACTTCCCAGAGGAAGTCTATCTTAGATAGACTTAGATAGAGCCATCTATCTCTATGGCTCCATAAAAAAGCTTTGACATAGTTATTTTATGGCCCCATAAAAAACCCCTGCTGTCTTGGTTTGCAAAACACAAACCCAAATAACAGGCCAAACTCTGAGGATGGGATTCTAGACATGTTGGCATGTTGGTTTCCAAGGAATAGTACATATTCTTGTGGAGAAAGGTTCATAATTTTTTTTAATCAAAATCTTGTCCTCTTCCTTGTACATGGGATATTGAATGTAGTGAGAACTGAATTAAAAAAGAAAAAGGATAATTATGTAATAGGACTTAGTGCCATCACTAGGCTTCCTGTTTGTGATAACAACTCCCAGGGATTTATCATTAATGTGCCAAGTAATTATGGGTTGAATTTCAAAAGAGTTAAGGAAGCAGACATATTTGGACCCCAGGTTTAAGGGTGGGAAGAAATGAGAGACTACATAGATATTTACTTTTATGTTGCTTTCCAGTTTCTGGGCTTTTTACTTTGGCATCTATTTTATGACAGTATTTACCTACCACAGTCCATAACCTACTGTGGGTAGAATTTTTTTCCTTTTTAAACTCATATAGAACACGGAAACACTAATGAAGTTTTTCATTCCACATTGCCCCTGACATATTAAACATTAAAAGGGCCACTAGTTGACTTGAGAAGGCTTGTAATACTGAGTACATAGATTTATAGTCCTTTAAGTCACTTTAAAAATATTATTTGATTGTGTGGTCTTAGCAGTTAGTAATTAAGCACATATTGTCACTCAAATAACCATTGAACTTGGTCCACGAATGGTTAGTACTTGGGATTACAGTATTTTCTGCAGATTTTAATTAGGGGAAAGCAAGTTTAGACAGTCTGTAAAGGAGAAAAATGTGAATTTTTTCTTCTGAGCTTTTTTTTTTTTAAAATTTCTATGACTCATCTAGTCTTCTGAATCTTTAAGAAGTCAGGCTTTACTTAGCTTTTTGCAGCAAAGCCAAGTGGTCCAGGCAGATGATAGGCCATTGTTGAGTAGAGAGGGTATGAAGGGTTATGCCCCCTGTAGGGAGGGGGCAAGTCAGATTTTCAAGCTAAACAGATATTTGCTGCAGTAATTATCCTTTATCATTAACGACAGGCAATTGCCATAGCAACTGGCTGCCACCTGTCTCTCACATACCAGCTTGGTATGCTCTGAAACAAAATAAGGGCAGGCTGCAAAGTCAATTGTGGAGCCCCGAGTCTGAAGGAAGAATGAAACTCTATGTCGAGATTAAAAATTTAGCTAGGGATATGCACGGTTCATTATGTTTATGAAGTATTAAATAACAAAAATTTGATCACAAAAAGAAACAACAATGAATGAACAGTGCAGACTGAGGGTAACGTAATGGTTAAAGGCACAGCTCTGGAGTCAGAGGAGAGCAGGTTTGAACCCAGGCTTCTCCACTTACTGGCTGAGTGACCCTGGACAAACGGCTTAACCTCCCTAAGCATCACAAGGTCAAACTCACTGGCTGTTGGAAGGATTAAACTGGATAATGTTTGTAAAGCACTTAGCCCAGGAAGAGTACACTGTCAGTGGCAGCTGAACTCTGGCTGTCTGGCAGCAAGGTACACGGAGCACAAGGCCAGGGTACAATGAGAAGTTATGCCGACTTAGCACATTAGATCAGTACTTGGAGAATTTAGGTCTCTAACACATGCTCCACAAGCTCTCTTCTTGGTGTGTCTGTAGGTACATGCACAGAAAAAGCAGACTGAGCTTTTGAGTGATACAATTGGGATCTTCTCTACATTTTAGTAATGTGCTCTCAGTATTGAAGAATTCAGTAGATCCTTTACTCTTTCCAGTGACAGTCTATATAGATGAATCTTTGTGGCAGTTGAAATTAGTTTTCATTTTGAGTCTCCTTGATTATGTCTTTAACCCTTTTACTGCTTCTCTGAGTCTTGGCACTGTCCAGAGGCCAATTAGAAATGTTCACCACTCTGTGCCTGCAGTAGAGGCTTTTTTTTTTTTTTTTTTGGCTATTAGGGTGACGAAGGCATGCCAAAATTTCTTTTTCTTTGAACCATGTGCTAAACAGAACCTTCAGTATCCAGAACCAGTCTTATAGGTATGCATGTTCCGTTCCCTACTATCTATCATATAATGGTAAAATATTAGGGCTGGCTCAATTCTAATCTATATTGTCAGTGCAGGATCTAAAATTCACACACATTTTCCTTTAAGTAGCAATTGCCTGAATTTGAGCACTCCCTTCCCACCACCTAGCACATTTGAATCCTGTGGTTTTCTCCTCTCTAAACAGCCTTCAGCTATCCAGTGTTCTGTTTAAACTCAGAGTATTCTCTGGAGTCAGGCCTCACCCTCTCCCTCCTGAATGCTCTGACAGCTGACTAGTTGGTCTCCTCTGCTGTTCATGTTCTACACTTTAGGCAGCATGATGTTATAAAATGCTAATGTAATCATGTTACTATCCTTAAAAAAGAACTTTTAGTGGGTTTTTTAACTTCCACGATAAAGATCTGCAGCCATCTGCTTCTGCTCACCTCTCCAGTCACATTTTTTCTCACTGTGGCTTTTCCCTGGGGATACCAGTCTACATCAAGCCATTCCAGCTTTTTGCTTTGACCTAGGATTTCTTCTAGTAAAACACCTTTTATTCTTATTCTCCATCCAAGTCCTTCATAGTCATTATCTTCTATTTAAGGACTTCCTATTTTCCTTTCTTCTAAAGATCATAACTCCCTTCTTTGCTGTAGTTCTACACATTGATCACAATTCTATTATTTTAAGAACTATTTCATTCTTCCTTATTAGACTACTTGTTTCTTACAGTAAGATCTGGGTCTCTCATTTCTCTCATCCACATGGTCAGGTAACATTAGTAAGTCCTTAATAAAATTTTGTTGAAGTAAAAGACATTTAATATTTTTATGAATAGCGTAATATTTAAAAAATTATGGTAATGAAAGAACTCCATAGAAACCATATTTTTTCATCATTACTGGATTATCATATAGACTTCACAAAATTCTAGGCTTATAGCTTTCTACTTTGAAAAATAAGTAATATTATAAGACTCTGCTTCCCATGATTAAAAGATTATTTTTTTATACCCAATAACATAAAAAATGCTCACATGGTTAAAAAACAGGTTATAAAATTATATATTCAGAATATTTAAATTTAGTAAAGATCAATATCAACAACAATATATTAAAGCTAGAAAAAAAAGTCATACCCTTCTACCCAATTTGTGAGTGGAAGGATTGAATTTTTATTTTTTTCTTTTATGTTCCTGCTATTCTAAATTTCTTACAAAGACCATGCATTTTATACTCAGAACAATAGTTTTTCACAGTAATTGGCTTGTATGGTAAGTGAGTTAAGGGTTCTTTAAACTTTCTCACTCTTGTTACGTAGAAAAGAAGGTAAAAGAATGTCTTCTTTGATTATTTACCCATTTTCTTGGTCTTAAGCCAGTCCCATTTGCTAGTATTTGAACTTAGGGTAGGCTTCAAGCCACTATTTCCACTAGATGTCACCAAACTACCGACAATAGTAGCTCAAATGCTCTGAGCACATTCAGTTTTTTAAAAACATTTAAAACACCATTATTTCAGTATTCTTTGGTATCATACAAAGCATTCAAAATTTGAAAAATTAGAAAGAAAATGCATATTACATAAGGTTCTGCCCCTTATATAACAAGTGAGGGCTTATATGAATCCTTTGGCTTTATGTAATATGTATTTTATTAGCTTAATATAAACATGAGGAGAAAATTGGTATCAGTGGCCTTGTTTAAAAATTATTATTATTTCCAGGAAAATTTCAGATATCTTTTTTATATCATACACCAAGCAAAAAAAGGTTAGAATCCTGAAACTCCTTTGAGCAATACTTTTTAACCCCATATGGTTTCAATCACTGAATGTCTAGCCTTTTGGTTAATGAATAAAACTATCTTACTGTATTGGATAATTTCCAGAACATTTATTGTAAAGCTGTTTAGAGTCAATTTTATGCTTCTGACAGCAAAACAAATAACTTCCTTGAGAAATGAAATAAGGTATCTCTAATCTAACAAAGGGCAGCTAAGAGCCACGCTTCTTTAAATGTATTTATGTGTGGGTTCAAAACCGGTCTGTTTTCTGATTGGCTCAGTTACCAACTAAAGTGAGGGGTTTGAGCAAGCTTGTTTCCAATCATTTTGGTGGTGAATGAAAATGATTGGCCAGTCAAAAGACATTTAAATTAGGGAGTGAGCTCTTGGAAAGAAATCTATGCACTGTCTCCTACATTATTGCTTAAACTTCCCCACAGGACAAGAAGGCATAACAGTTTGTAAACAAAAATCTGACTATATTTCTCTCTTTTATTCCTAAATCTTTATTTTTCCCCCTCTTCGGTTGTTACCCTTTTAAAATAACATGTGCTAATTCTTGTTTATGGTGTTAAGGATTCTGACTATAAGAATACTATTGTCTAATTTTAAATTTTTTCTGTCCCTCTTAATGGCAATGTTTCATATTCTCAGCATAAAAATTCAAAAATAACCAAGACAGCAGTGATGATAACAGTGAGTTTTCTTATAGGAAAAGAGCTACTGTTAATTTTTAAAAGATGAAAACCAAACTAAATCAGCAACCTCCCATCATCATCCGCATATCTCAGGTCATTTATAAAGCTTTTAATGTTTTTTTGTTTACTTGTTTTTTTAGTGCTGGGGTTTGAACACAGGGCCTTGTACTTACTAGGTAAGTGCTATACCATACTGAGCCCTCCCATACTCCAGCCCTTCTGAAACATTTTTAAAAAGAAGATAAATGTCATTTAATCATTGTATTTCACGTGTTACCATCCAAAATAAATAAATCTACATTTCATCAGGGATATATTAGGGTTAGCATCACAAGTGTCACCTGACATTTTGTGTAAAAATATGAATTATAAGCACTATGGATAAAAATAATATGGTAGGGAGAATAACCACAGTATTTTGGGATTGTGGTTTTTGCAAGTAATAATCAGTTACAACCTGACACTTATATGGTTTTTGCCCTAAACACTGTTTCATTGAGGATACATGTACATTTTCATTATACAAAGAAGTCAGGTCTGTGTTCAGTCCTCTTGCAATATTATAGTATGTAATTGCAATTTAGTTCTAATATTCTAGACATCTCCTTCAAATTTCTTTACTTAAACCTTTTATATGAAATATTTATCTGAATCACTCTGATAGGTGACAAGCCTGAACTGTAAAGTGGAGAAGCCATTTTTTGGAAGTCTCTCTCCAGATATCCAGATTTGCTTCTCTATAGTACTTAAAAAATGAATAGCCTCTATCAGCTACATACAAACCCTAATAAACTCACCACCTAGACACATTTTAAAATGTTATTATTCAATGACTTTCTTTCTTTGTGTCCACCAAACCTTCCCCTGCCTCTTGGCTCCAAAGCATAATGCATTTATTCTATGTTATTTTCATATTCACTAGATCCTGCTACAACTGATTATTGCAACTGTAGGTAGAGACAGGATTTTTACGAGTATGTTCTCATCCATGAAATTACTCTGGCTCCTCAGAGTCTAAGTCTGCATTTTCACATCTTTTTGAAATAAAAGTTCCTTTTAGGATTGGTTCATGTCTTTGAAGATATTTGTGGTGATTTGCTGCAGTTCTTTAACTTCCTGTGTTTTAATGAATGCTCTGGGGCAAGCTTGCTGTAGTCCAGCACTAAATTTTATATTATTGTTTGCTTTGGGAGTCAGCCATGAAAATTTGCTCAGCTCATTGCTGAAGGATATTGGAACACATTTCTCACCGACATGGCATCATCTGTAGTGTGGATGGAGCCTTCATGCTGACAAATACTGCATGAATGGCTGTTGGAGCCAGTAGGCACTCCTGATGATTAACTATAAAAATGCTTTTGACTCTGGTTGCTGACAGGAATGACAATGCTTTGGCCAGACTGGCCTCCTTCTGGACACCAAAGGATGTTCCAGTCTTGGTTTTACCATCTGGTTTCGATTCAAGCCAGCAACAATGAAAAGAAGAGTCTTTTAAAGAGGCAGCAAGAGACTAATTCTTCTGGCTGTATAATCTTTCTCTGACAAATGAAAAAAAAAATGCACTCAGGCCAGGTGAACAAAGCTGCAGCTTCTGCAATTCTAATTTCTGGGATAAAGGCGTTTGAACATCTTCCTAAGGCAAAGGGAACCTGAGTGTGTGAGTCACAAATATACTTTGTGTGCAAAAGACAGTTAAATGCATGAGCTTGTACTATAGAGCTGAAGTTTAGTGTCTGTATTTTATAGGAATTATTTCTTCCTAAGCAAACCTAAATTTATTCAGCTGGTATAAGAATACTCAGCCCTGGGAATAGTAATAGAAGCAGCAATGATAATACAGGTTGTATATCCCTAATCTAAAATGCCTGGAAACAATATTCTTCTGTGTCCAGGCATTTTAGATTTCTTCTGAATTTTGGGATAGTCACATATTAATGAAATATCTGAGAATAGGACTCAAGTTTAAACACGAACTTTATTTATTTATGTTTCATATGCACTTTATTCATATAGCCTGCAGGTCATTTTATACAATAATTTTAGTGCATCTGTATTTTGACTGCAACCTGTTAAAGGAGATCAGGTGTGGAATTTTATGGCTGAGGTATTATGTCGGCACTCAGAAAGTTTTGGATTTTGGATTCTTGGATTAGGGATACTCAACCTGTAATAATCTTTCTGTGAGGCAGTATAGTTTCCAAATGTTATTCAACTACATTATCTCTTTTGATCCTCACCAAAAATCCTGTACACAAGAATACATTTTCATACTTTAAATTTTACACACACGGAAACAAACTGAGAAAAACTAAATAATAATATAACTCAAGGTCACGCAGAAGATGGTAGGGTTCTGAGTGGAGTGGTGTGGTGGAGAAACTGTAACGCAGGTGACTTCTTGCCAATTGCCAGTGTACCTGGACTTATTTCCTCCTGGCAAAATTCCCATGTTTCAAAAAGGTCAGAATTATTCCTTGACTTTAACTTGAAAAATAAAATATTGCCTGTTTTCTTATGTAACTTGTCATTGTTTTACATAGTGCTTCTTAGACCTGAGATTCTTAAGCCATGGACTAATTGTTTTACCAATAGTAAATGTTAACACTGGATGAGAATTTGAATCATATAGGTGTTGTGTTATAGACCAGTGTTGACTTGGGTGAGGAAGGAGGGACAAAGCCTAGGTGCTGTTGGGGCTCTAAGTGGCTTAACTCTGAAGTAGTGTTGCCTGAATAAATCCTGACATTTCTTTCCCCCCCTGAATCGCCTCTTTTCCCATTCTTTAATGATCCTATACAAACTGAGTGGTACTTTCCTAAAGAGGAAGAAAGTAATAATAAAAATAAAACTATTTGAGCAAAAATATTTTCTTCAATGAAACATTTAGCTAATATCCATATATTTTTCATTCGGGGTGAAAGAATTTCCTGATTAATGTTATAAAAATAAAGCAGAGGCTTGCTGAAAACACTGGCATCACAGACAACAGTGGGCTGCAACCAGAATATACTTGTCCTTGTTTATTGGGTCCCAAATGGACCCCTCTAGTATTTTTAATTTTGTTCTAGGGATTGAACCCAGGAGTGCTTTATAATTGAGTTACATCTTCATTCCTTTTTAAATTTTTTTTTTGACACAAGGTCTAGCTAAGTTGCTGAAGCTGACCTTGAACTTGTGATCCTCCTGCCTCAGTCTCCCTAGTCACTGGGATTACAGGCGTGCACCACTGTACCCAGCCTTTTAGAGTATTCTTTTAAAACTTAGCTACTACAGGGGACAAAAGCAGTATATTTTCCCTCAGCAAGGCAAGGTTCATAACCGAAAATCTATCACAAAAGAGATATTAATAAGATATTAATAAGAGAAAAACATACAAATTTATTCAGTATAAGTTTTACATGAAAGGGGAACCTTTGGAAATGGAGGCTCAAAGAAACAGGGAAATCAGTTTATTTTTATGGACAGTTTTGCAGAAATACCATGGGATAACAAAAGGGTATGGTCTAATGGAAATAAACTGGGGGGAATTTAGCAAGTCCTGTTGTTCAGATTCTTTCCTATAATTCTGTGTCTTCAGAGATAAGGATGTTCCTTTTTTTCTGGATACACAGAGGGCCCCTATGAAGTGAAGGTCTTATGACCTACTTCAGGGCAAGGTAGCTAAATTTTATGGCCTTTTTCAGGGAAGAGGGAACTAGGGGCAGTCTAGTTTCTCTTCCCTGCTGCAAGAAAGAGTAGGTGAGAGAAAGTCACAGTGACCTTCCTGTTTCTATTGTTTTCTCATGTTCCAAAATGCCATATTTGGGTAGTATGTCCAGAACTCCATCACTACACAGAGTACAAAAGTTTTCCAAAACTTGTTTGAATGTTTTCATTTATATGTATATGTAACAATGTATTATATACATATGCATAACTGCATATCTGTTTATGTGTTTTCAGACTGTAGAGCAGAGCAAATCTAGGGTAAGCATTAAAGTGTTCTTTGTGTACAACTTGAATCAAAGTATAATTTGCTTTAGCTCAAATCTCTGCTGCTCAAAATGGACATTTTTATTTCCAGTGTTTCAGGTACTGCATTTGAAGATAGTCTCGTTCACTCTAGAGGTCACTTGCAATAACTGGCCTGCAGGGTTTGGGGAAAGATTACCTTCCAACCATCATCATTTCAAGCAACTATTCTTTTCAAGTAGAAAAAGAGTTGAGTGTCTTAAATAAAAAACAAAAACAAAAATGATTTTTAAAGAGATTATTCTAAACTTGTTGGGAAATCCTAACAAAAATGAGAGTTACTCCTCTCCCAGAGAGCATCGAGTGAGAAGGAGACACATGTCTCGCCTGAATCACTTGAACAAAGCCAGGAGACTTGCCCAGGAACAGATGCCAAAGTCTGTGCTTTCTCACATCTGCATTCCTCTGACCAGAGCAGTGGGCTCAGAAAACCTCTTTTCACAGCTGATTTTCTATAGAATCCTATTTCTTAATTCCCTGCACTTGGTTAATTCCTGAACTTATTTGATTCTCCTCTCACTATTGAAATCTTAGCTCTACCACATTCACCAGGCCATGGTTTTTTGAATATGCCACAATCATTTCTTGTTCTGATTGCTTGGTGATGCTTTTCTGCTCTTCTGTTATGCTCTATGCCCCCTTTTCTATATTCAAATGGCTCCCATCTTTCAGAGAATAGGCTTTGTCATCAGACAGGCCTTGGTTGGAGCCTGTGTTGTTTACATGACTTTGGGTAAAAAGTCCTTTATCCATCAGTAGATAGAGATAGTAATGTTTAAGTATTAAACAGAAGATTAAATAGAATACTTCTTGCAAAAAGTTTAGTGTAATAATTGTCACATAGAAAATAATGTTCAAATGTTTTTACTTCAGAGCCACTGACCACTCCATAAGTCCTTTCCTGGAGATTCAGGCTCATAGGTTTATTTTTTCTTAGGATTGTTCTTATGGATGATCCAGCAGATGCTTTTTAATACATTCTAATAAATCAAATAACTTGATAAAGTAATACAATTTCAATGTTCTCATCATTATATATTTGTTATTTTATCTTCCTTGTCAGATTGTAGATTTGTTGAGATTATGAATCACAATTTATATTTTCCCTGTATAGATCATAACAGATACATGGGCATTTAATTGTCTTTCAAAGAATTCTTATTGGTTATTTAAAAAGCAAGATAAAGGAATATGTGAACTTAAGTCCTATTGAGACTCAGAGAGACAGAGATTGGAAGTAAGGATGAATGAGGATAAAGAGGAAAAGATAAGAAAAATGATTGACTATCTGTATTACGTAACTGACACTCTGCTAAGTCACATAATGTAATTCTTCCAACTCTGTCCTTATTTTATGTAAGAAGAGAAAGTAATGTATGATAGTATGTCTGTTTTCTCATCTGAGGCTCAGGGTATTGGGGTAATTGGAAACCACCATAATAAGATCTAGATAGAAGTGTACCAAGAAGTAAACAAGTCAACATTACATAAACTGATGATCGAGGTTCTGAGTGTCTCTTTACTGGTATTATATTTTAGCTCTGTATGTTCCTTTTTTGAGTTTGACTTCTGGGTCTCTGATGTTAAATTTGCAGATGATCCCTGAGTTTTCTTTGATGTTCTTGAAGAATTTTCTGAGACCACCTTTCCAGAGCTTCACCTAGGTGTGTTGCGTTGGGGTTCCTCTGTAAAGGAGAACAAAGAGCTACTCAGCTCTTCTTTTGTGGGTTTTGATGCTGGTATCCTCTCTGGAGGCCATTCCTTGTTCCTGACTACAAACATTCTAGATCCAACAAAATGAGACCTACCAATAACATGGTTTCAACTTTTTGTCAAAACCCAGCAGACCAACTCAGTTCCAACCATACCATCAACAGGTATTAGGATAAAATTTGGCAATGTGCGGACAGGTCCCAGGATAAAACTTTTATCCTTATTTCATTTCATTTGTTTCTCCCCCAAATCAACAGAAAACCTGTTTAGTTCCTGAACAATGCATCTTCTACTAATCATTGAATATTATGCGTAAATTATTAAAATTCTGAGTTTGTTTTCATTGGTCATTTTGTTTTAAAGGTACATTCTAGAGTCACAGAGTATTTGTCTTTCAACAAATTCTCCGGAGACCAGTGCCTATCCAAATGGGATACATGTACTACATGTATCAGGAATGGTGCTAGTTGAAAGGTAGTAAATAAAAGTTCAAATTTCTGAGATGCTATTGAAACTTTCTGAGTCAGAATCTCTGCTAGAAAGATGTAGGAATCTGCATTTTCAAATAAGCTCCCCAGGTGAGCTACTGCCTTTGACTGTGTGACCCCTCAATTTATTGACCAAGAGTCATCTCCAACATGAATGGGAAGCAGGGCTTTCACTGAAAAGGTGGTGCTATTAAACAACAACAACAGCAGCAGCAACAACAACAAACCAGATGTGCTTATTCATGTTAGAAGGAAAGATACAGATATTCACTCAAGAAATGTTGGTTCAACTTGTGTACCTGTCCCTGTGATAGGCACTCAGAGAACAAAGATGAAATAAGACCTTAGAATTCCTCTTGATGACTTTTCAGTCTGCTTCTAGACACAAATCAATGAAGACAAAATTACGACATGATGCAACATTGCTATTGGGAATATATTGAGTGTATTGACAGTAATTGCATGATATGAATCAATAACCTTAAAAATGTACATGGGTAAAGTCCTTGATCTTTGAATATGAACTTAATCTAAGGGAAAACATTGCAGTTAGATAGTTGGTTAAGAGCAAATTAACACCTATTTACTATGATTTCACATGTATATTCTCATTGGATCCTCACAAATACACTTGGGTGAGATTATATCTTTTTTTTTCCTAGATGACAGAATTAAAACTTTGAGATGATAAATGATTTGACCCAGATCACACCATCAGAAAGTGACAGACCTAGTATTCAAACTTCAGTTTGCTGGCACCAAAGATGATTCTCCTAACCACAGGGCTTTGTCCTCTAAAGAGTACAGCTGTGTGCAATAGTCATTGCAGAGCTGCATGTTGATGTAAAAGTGGGAAATGTCCCAAATGTCCAGCATCTGGGGATTGGTTATTAAGTTAGAGCTACAAAGATGAAAAGCTGATAATTTGGCTAGGGTTTCACCAAGTCCTCCTGGCTTATTGCTTATAGAAACTCTTGATCACTTGGATTCCAACTGTCTATATTGAAGGTCCTGAAATACCCTGACTACCTCTAGTGGTACAGAGAGCTACCTGGAAATGAAGAGTTGAGTTTCTGTTAGTTTAACGAAACCGAGGACTCTGAATATTCACCAAGGCCTCGCTTAGTACGGTGGATCTGACTTTGACTACCTATATGACCCTAATGAAGGATGGTGAAGGTATCCTCAAAGCCCAGGGCATCATTGCTGGTTGCTTTGATGGTCAGTATATGAGCTATTTCTGCAGACGTGAGCTGGGTGAATGATGGGTGGCCAGGTCAGTGGATTTGTTGTCTTGCTGTCTTCTGTAAGTGATTTTGACATAAATGATAGAGTAAATACCTTATTAAGTTCTCCAGTGGACCAGGAAGAAGATATTAACATTTTAAAATATAAAGTACTATACTGCATAACATAAAATGCAATGGTCAGCTGAGGTACTTACAGTAAATTCTCCGTCTGCTGGAGTTTAATTATTTAGAGTTTTCTATTAAACCTCTATTAACTGGAGTGTGTGTGAGTGTGTGTGTGTGTGTGTGTGTGTGTGTGTGTGTGTGTGTACCCATGAGTACTCTCACCAATAATATAAGGAAAAAGTGTTTAATAATCTGCAAACTTGTTTCTGTATTTGAAAGTTTTTTTTTTGTAATAAAACTAGAATAAGATATATTCTGGATTCAACTAGTCTTTACTGGAAGCTATTCTATTTATTTAACTGAATTACTCATATTTAAAATTTCCATCCCCAAACAGAAAGTGTATGTTAGTTAATACTGAGTTATTCAGACTACTAAATTAACATTTCATCTCCATAGCCATTCTAGATAATTGAAGTTTAGTTATCCTAGCCAAACTCGTTGCTCTACCCACAATCTATTTTGAAGAAATAAAAGGGATATTAAGGATTCATGATACCAGATAATGCCTCAGCCTTTTCTTTCTCCCATGAAGAAGCTATCTACATATCTATGCATGTGTATATTCATAAATACATGCATCTCCTTGTTTTCAAGAGATAAACATAAATAAGACATGTAATGAGTTTTTTTCCCCCTCTAATTGTGAACTGTAACAGCACTGAACTCTCTGTGACTTAAGATGAAGCACTTCATTATCCATGTCACATTATCATCTGGAAAGAGTTGGCTGTGTTTAAACTGAGCTTAACTGTATTTAAAATGAAATACAACATATTTACATTTTCTCTCCTAGTTTATTATAAAGTTTACACTTTTAAATTTTTAAATAGAAAACGTTTGCCAGAACTAGGATTTGTATGTGTTCCTTTGACTTAGCTGCAAGAATCAATCAGATCATGTTAAGGTGCACAATAAGGCTCTTTTTGAAGCCTATTATTAAATATACATAAGAATAGACTTTTTTATGTGTTCAGAAATAAAGAGAAAGAAAGTGTTCTGTGTTTTTGAAGATTGAAATCCTTCAAAGCTTTTTTTCCATTGCAAGAAAACAAAAGGCTATTGTAAATTGAAGTGCTGAAACAGCGACAGCAGCAAAGAAATTAATTGCTCATTCATGAAAGAAAAAGTATAAATGAGAGGCAAAAGTTAACCCCTCAAAATAAAGTGTGCGGCTAACAAAAACAGCCATCAGCTCCTCTGTTTTTAAACACGATGGGCCTCTTTGTGCTGCTGGTTGTTTTGTTTGGAGGATTGGTGGCAATGGTTGACGACACTCTACCTATTTTGGAAAAAGACACAAGCCTACATCTAAAGATTTAATGTTTTTCTCCAGAGGAGGATCCTGCTGTTTATGGTACTATATTGTAAAAGCTAAAGTAAGGAGTATCCTATACCTAGTGTCTAATACTTTTGAAAAATTATGCTTATGGCATTCTCTGATTAGATGGTCTAATTAAAATATAATGCACACACAGACACACATTCATCGTGGTAGTGATTATTAAGTTTCCAGGGGCTGTGAACAAGCGCTAGAAATTGAAGACTATGTAGAATTTTCTCTAAAACAGTCAAATTAAGTGATCAATCCTATTTAGAAAGGTTTTTCAATATCTTTCATGCCCCAGGGAATCTTGCTCCAACCAAGAGCTGTGGCTGGTAGCTACTATGTCTACATTTGCAACAGCTTGAGCTATGCCATCTCACAGGGTTTAGGGAAATTGCTGCCAGCATAAAGCAAATAATTCCCTCCCTCTGGTCCTCAGGAATTGCAGGAAACTGTAATTTCTCATTATCAAACCTTCTGCTCTGTACCATCCTGCTGTACCTTTGAACCACGAGTCTTATTCGTAATCACCTTTCCATCTTAAGCACAGGTGTATATGTATTTTGATGTGACAAAATCACACCTCGTCATCAGCAGTATAACATCTTCTGAAGGTGAAGGGAGAAATCTGAGGCAAATTGAAGGGTGGCTAAAGCATCATTGTAATATTAAAACTTTGACTTTACCTACAAAGGTTCACACATTAAGTTAGTTGAAAAATCAAGTATTCATTTGGGTTTCACCCAAAATATTTGTTCACTTTACCAGAAAGAGTCTAAGGCAATTTTCCAGAATTCCATCTCTAAAAGTTCATTTAAGCAGGGAGATATTTCTTGTACTGCATTGATTTAATGTCTTGACCTAGCAGTAGTAATACAACATGGACAAAACATGGAAGTTGGGGATTAGTAATGCTAATAAATAACAACAACAACAACAACAACAATAATAATAATAGTTATTATTATTATTATTATTATATTCAAGGACAAATGCAGTTCCCAATATATGAATATTTTATTCTACAATAATTTTATTTGGAAATTCATGTTTAAAACTCAAAAGACATTTTGTCATGAAAACATTATGATAAATGATTATTTAGTTTCTCGGCTAATGTGTGAAATATATTTGAAATTTGGAAGTTAATTATTAAATAAAATTTCTCTTGGGAAATGTATTCAGAGTACTATAGAATGTCAAGGCAGGTCATTCTCCCCCATACTCAACCTGTGAGCAATAGAATATGGAGTGCCCTGGATCGAAGGTGGCCTCTATAGCAGAAAAGGATTTTCAGCAGGACAGGGGGTTGAAGGATGAGGCCTGAGGGACTTTAACGAAGGGGAGCTGAGATACAAAGGGTTAGAGGGATAGAAGAGGGTTGTGGGGAGATAATAATTGCCAGGAGACAAATGTTCTAACCTTAGTCTGATCTTGTCTCTCGCAGTATGCAGCAGTGTTTTTCTCTGGAAGTAAAAAAAGTTCCTGTTAATAGTAAAAGAAGAGAAGTAAAAAAAGAGAAGTTTCCATCTTAGTTTAGATGGGGCACTATTTACATGTATGAGATACAAGGAAGTTGAGGGTCACTCTTTGATGATAATGATGCTTATTTTTTGAATTGAATTTAGCTACAAATTGAGAGAAGTTCTTGAGAAGTTCTCATTAAAAAAGATCATGTGAACATTTGTTCATTCAATAAACAGTTACTGAGGGCATTGTTGTAAGACACCAGCTATCTCCAATTTCTTTAAAAACTATTAGGGTGCAGAGCAATGAAGTAGAAACTTCAACTTGCAAAATATTTTCTAGTGATTATGTTTTTGACTCCAGAGAACCCAATAGTGGGGAGATGGTATTCTCTGACTCATTTTATTGGGACTCTTCTGAGGGTGTAGACTGTGCATGCGAGGCCTTTAGAAAAGGGAGAGATGACTTCTAGATTAGAGGTTGGAAGACATTATGGAAATAGTGGTGTTTTAACTGGGTTTTGAAGGATGGATAAAACATAGTAAGTACTTAAAAATTAGGTTGCTTTCAGATATGAAGGTAGAATCAATAGGCCTTGGAAACTAATTGGATAAAGAGAGTAAGGAAATTTTATCATGACTTTTGAGTTAGAGTATTTGTGAAGATACTGAGATCTTTTCAGGTAGGGAAAACAGAAGAGAATTTGTATATTCAGTTTAGGTCGCATTGAGACTGAGCAGCTTTCTTGGTCTGTTCAGGTTGACAGGTGCATCGAACACCAGGAAATGAGGGGACTGTATATTCCAGAATGTCATATATAAATTGACTAATATGTGTCTTCTGTGTCTGACTTCTTAGGCTCAGTGCAGTTTTTTGTAAGGTTTACTCATGTTGTGGCATGTATCGGTATTTCATTACTTTTCATGGGTGAATGCTATTTTGTGGTGTGGATATACCACATTTAGTTTATCTGTTCTTCACTTGATGGGTATTTGTGTGTTTCCACCCTTTGACTATTAAGAGTAATGCTGCCATGAACATTTGTGTACTAGTTTTTGTGTGAATATGTGCATTTCTCTTGGGTATATTCCACCTAGCTGTGGAATTGCTGTATCATATGTTTATTAGGATTATTTTTCTTTTTTGTAGTTTTTTATCGTAGGCTACTTTTTTCAATGTTTTCCACAATGAATATACCATTTTGAGTTTCCACAGCAATGTGGATGGTGGTACCTATTTCCGCACATCCTTGTCAACATTTGTTATTTTCTGTTTTTTGAATAGAGCCATCCTAATGGGTATGAAGTGGTACCTATGGATTTGAGCTGCATGTCTCTAATGACTAATGATATTGAGGATTTTTTTCATATGCTCATTGGCCATCTGTATATATTATTTGGGGAAAAATGACTATTCAAACACCCTTAATCAATTTAATTGGGCTCTTCGTCTTTTGAGTTGTTAGAGAATTCTTTATATATTCTTGATATTAGCCTCTTATTAGATACATGATTTCCAAATATCTTATCCTATTCTGTTTGTTGTCATTTCATTTTCTGGATAGTGTCTTTTGAAGTTCACATTTCTTAGCCATCTGAGGTCCTCTCTAACTCTGCTTCTGATTTACCTTCCTGTTTTATCTTCTGTGATCTCTTATATTAGTTCTAAGTAGATGCATTCACTTCCTGTTTGGTTTAAAAAAAACACCTAGATGCATTCACTTCCTGTTTGGTTTAAAAAAACACCTAAGTATGCTCATCATACTAATGCCACTTTTCCCACTGAAATACACTTCTCAATTCCTCTATTATTACCTAAATCCTGTGTATCCAGAAAGACACACCTCCTGTTTTGAAAATTCTGCTTTCTCTTTGAAGAATTCCTCGACAATCTTAGCCCAGAGCAGCTCCTTCTTAGTTTACACTTTTCTTTTTTTGCTACCAAAAAATTGTTTACTTGGCACTTAACACAGGAGATAAAAACTCTTATTCCTAATAATTTTTTTCAGCATACAGTTTTACCCCACTAACAGTGAATTCCTTGCTTTGTATATTTATTTACATTTAAGTGTGTGTGTGTGTGTGTGTGTGTGTGTGTGTGTGTGAGAGAGAGAGAGAGAGAAAGAGGTGGGGGGAGGGAGATGGAGTAGGTTTGTACTTCATTTAAATTTGTTTTGAGAAAAGCTCTCTAGTTTACCTTAAAACAATGACATATGATTGGCACTAAATCAATTCTCTCTCACATACATTCATATTTATTCTGATATTAAGTATGTTTAGCAAGCTACCTATCTTTCTTTAATAAAAATAAGCATTTGAAGTTTATAAGTTCTGATTCTCATAGAAGAATATTGGTAGGAAAATTGATTCTTCTAATTTTAACTCCCCAAACGGATGCATTGCAATTTATTATTATTATTCTTGTAATTATATTCGTTATTATATGTAAGATAATTAGGGAAACATTAGAAAACATAGTTATTTCCATTATTATGATTAGGTTGTCTTTTCAAAAGGAGTGTTATAGAAACCAACCATTAATGTGGAGATTGCAAAAACTATCTGAATATGTGATAGCTCCCAGCAGGAATACTGAGAAAGGAGTGAAGGCTGAATCTAGGCTATAGTCTACAGAAACAGGTTACCTAGGGTTACAGTCATGACTGACAATGTACAAAATTAAGGGTATATGTCACTTAAAAATGACACTTACTCCATGGACAAATATAGAGAATGGAATAAAGAATAAAAAATACCCTGAAGTGTTTGAAAGTCATGTCAGAGAAAGATGAGAGACAATAGCCTCCCTTTTATTTTTTTTAATTTTAAGTAGGAACATAAACTTTCAAGTTATATTTTGACACCAGTGATGGATGAAATAACATTGCCTATTTTTCCTTTCTGAAAAATGGATATTTTATATCAGAGATTTGAAATTGAAGGAAGAAATAGAAATGAGTATATAATTTCTCTCTATTTTTTCTCTGCTACATCAAGCAGCAGGTTATACACATAGCCAAGGAAATCATTTACAAGCCAAATGAACCCAAGGCGAAGATCATTGAATAGATGCTATCATATTTGTCAAGCTTGGATATGTGCTTCCCACTCACCTATATCCCCTCTCCCATCAAAGAGACCTTTCTTTGGGCTGGGGAAGAGAGTGGTGAGTTAGAAATTCAGAGTTATAGGTCACTGATACAGGACACTGCACAGTGACATCTCTTCAGAGTCCCCAAATAGTTGGCAATCTGAGCAATGGAGATGCACGCCTTATCATCAGCCAGTGTTCTGTTGCTTTATTTTTTTTAATAACAGATTTTTCATTCATTTACTATGAACTATTGTAGATAACCAGGTACAACCTACTAAAAGTATCTTATAAATATGATTTTCCCATAAGCAAGTATAATTAGTCTATCAAGAGTTCTATGATTAATAAATATACAGAGATTAAGATTGAGTCATTTTTGGAGAGTTGATTGCAAATCTGCTTAAAAGTTTGTAGACAAAAAAAGATCTTTTTTTTTTTTTTTGGACTAGGGGTTGAACCCAGGGGTACTCTACCACCAAGCCACATACCCCAGCCCTATTTTGTATTTTATTTAGAGACAAGTTCTCACTGAGTTGCTTAGGGCCTCTCTAAGTTGCCAAGGCTGGCTTTGAACTGAGATCCTCCTGCCTCAGCCTTCCGAGCCACTGGGATTACAGGTGTGTGCCACTGCACCTGGCTTTGTATACAAATTTTTAGATGGATTTTTAAAAGCACTCCTTTTGCAAAAAAAAAAAATACATAACAAACATCAACCACTCATCAGGTGTACACAAATAACTAATTTGAGAGTTAGAGAACAAACTCTATTCATTTATTATTCAAATTGCATGTGGCATTGCTTTTTTAAGGGATTGTGGGGTTGCCAATTGGTTGTCAGTTCATGATATTCTGGCCTTTCTATCCATTAGGGAAAATATACCAGCTGTGTCCCAGGGGTTCCTTCTTTGCTCAATGGACTCTACATAATTTAATAGTGTGTTTTACAATGTTTAAGAGCAAAAGTGGGTTGCCATAGCCCTTCAGCCCTTAGTGGTTACCAACAATAGGGTTTCTTGAAGAATGAGTCTCCTGGGCTGGGGGTGGAGCTCAGTGGTAGAACAATTGTCTAGCATTTACAAGGCCCTGGGTTTGATCCCCAGCACTGGGAAAAGAAGTGAGTCTTCCATTCTGGTGGTATTTTCCATCAATACGCTGGAAATTGTAAAGCTAGGAAAAGATGATGCTGAGTTAAGAAATGGAAGTGAGTGGTAAATTTTATACACATCCTGTAAAAAAGCAGCCTATTTCCCTGCCATAATCCCCAGTATTAACAGGAATAAAAGACCAATGCGTGATAATAAAAGAGCAATAAAAGACAATAGTATATTTATTAGGAAATTAGTTGGGATGATTGATCTATCTTCTTCGTTAAAATACTAAAAGTACATTCAGCATTCCTTTCATGAATACCATAAAAGCTGAATGAGTTAAATTTCTCTAGGCAATTTTCAGCACTAAGAAAAGATGCCTTTTCAAACTAATGACTATTTCATGGATGCAGTGGAGAGATATTCAGCATCTGTAATTCTCTTTGGCCCAAGAGTGAAGAGATAAGTAGTAATCATGCCTTCAAGGTAGAATTCATAATCAAATCCTTAATTAAACTCAATATGGAAAGTCCTTAATAAATATCAAAATCTGACTATCAGATTTTCTGGCAAATATTTAATGCTGTGTTCAGTATCTGCTATCTGTACATCACCATGGAAAGAATTAAGCCTTTCTTTTTATGTACTGGGTACACGGGACTATCAATGTCATATTTAAATGGAGACGAATCCTATATGTTAATAACACACCTTCATATTATCCTATTTATGCTTTACCCACACTTAACACTTTCCAGAGGAATTTCAATTCATTTTGATATCTTAACATTTATATTCATTATGTAGTAAGTGAATATGTATGGCTGATTCTCTCTCCAAGGAGCTTTTAATCAACTCTCTTCTGTTTGTTCAGACCAAGTACCTCATTGTCTTTTTGACTCCTCTCTTTCTTTCATATCCCACGTCTCTCAGCAAATTCTATCAATTTTGCCTCCCAAATAGAATTCTATCATCTGGCTACCCCCTAGTCCAGTCTTTTCCCATCTCTCACCTGAATTATTGTAATGACCTCCTACCTGGCCTCTTTTATCCCTGTTCTGCTGTGGGAGATCACAGACTTTGTCATTCCTGTGCTTTCAACCCTTCAATAATTCCCAGCTCACTCTAAATACAAACTTTTTATAGTGGCCTAGAATTGTGTTCATGATATAGAGAACCTTCTCATCCTGTCTTCTGGTCTCTGTCCCCTCCCCTTCATCTGAGGCCTTACTTACCCTGGCTCTTTTTCTCTCCTCCAGCCACAGTGACCTTCTGATGTTTCTGGAACATGCCAGGCATACTCTGAATTGAGGTGGTCCCTTTCTGCCTTGAATTCTCTTCTGCATATCTTTATGGCGACAGCTGTTACTCCTGTGGCTCTTTACTCAAAGGTCATGCTCTTGGTGTCATTCTTCCCTGGTATACGTTTAATACTTCAACTCCCTCCCTGACACTCTGTATCTTCCTTCTCAGCATTATTTCCTTTTTAGCACTTGTTATCATTTAATAGGTCATGTCATTTACATATTTATCTTGTTTATTATGTGTCCTTCCACAAGAAGGTAGTGGTTTTCATTATTGTAATAGCAATGCTAAAAAACAGTATAGAAATACTTATTAAATGAACAAATGACTAACCAAAATATTTCATTCATGTTGATTAACCTTGACAAAATAAGTAAGAATATTTTCATGGTCTGAGATCACCCCCTCCATTTGAATTATTCTGAGAGAAATGAGAGCAAGTAAAGGATGAGTGCTTTCATCCTTGGAAGGCAGTAGTTGGAATTTCTGTTAGGAAAAAATGTCATCTTCCCTGTTCCAAGTACATGCAGGCTTCTAAAAAGTGATAAGGTTTCAGATACTGCTTAAAATATGGAAATAATCCATTATAACCATCTTTTTTTGCATTTGAAATCACTTGAATTTTGGCAAAATGTTTAGAAATCAGAATAGACTGACTAGACAGGCATAGTAGTTAAGAGAAACTCCAGAATGAAAAAAAAAAAAAAACCCTGAATTTCTATTGGTCGTTTGGCATGTTATATCTATGAGAATTTGGGCAAGTATTAAAATTTACTTATCTCAATTTCCCTATCTGCAAAATGGGGGATAATAATAGACCCTTCATGGGGTGGTTGCAAATATTAATGATTTAATTCATGTAAAATAAAGCAACACTTGATTGTAATTAAGTGCTCGTTTAGTTGGAATTAGTTGCTTCATCCATATTATTTTGACTGTAAGCACTGAGAAGACAGGGGCCATTGGCAAATCAAGGGAAACTGAGGTCGGAGAAGATACTGAATTGGAAATGGATCACTGGTGCCTAAAGGTAGAAACACAGTGGGAGGTGGGGTGGTGGGGACTTGTATGAAGAACATGTCACAGTGGAGGGTTCTGAAGCCAGCCTGCAGCATCATGGTGGATTTTGTAATAGTCAACCCAGGATGTATAGGGAAAGAGGAAGGAGGGGTATGTTCCAGAAGCCTTTGTCTTGATTCTTTTGATATTCTACCCGAATAGTAAATTGAAGGGGGTGAGATCAAAATTGGGGGAGCTGGCAGGAAGGAAATAGTACTTTATCTGTGACTGGATAATGCTATTCAGTAGAAGTGCATAAAATATTACCATTAAAAAAAAAGAAACTGAGAAACAGAAGTAATTTGAAGAAAGCAGGAGACAGAGTCAGATATCCAAATGAAATGTGAAAGTTCCATCAGCCATTTCATATTTCTGAATATCTTCATGTTTAGCATTGTGTAGATAAAATATCCAGCTGCTTGTCTAAATTTCCCATTTTTCATCCAGATGTTTCCATTTCCATTGTACATGGATATATTTAATAATATTTATAGTTTAATTAGGCATTTATGAAAGCAATTATGAAGTTTGATTGGATATTCATAGTTTTGAAACTATAAAGAATGGCATGAAATGTTTGTACTGCTATAATAAAATTCTATTTTTTATTTTGCAAAGATGTACTTGATTTTTCAATAGACGAAAGATCTTAAAAAATTCAGTGTCATAACAAATTTGACACATCTGTTCTTCCTGTACAGAATCCTAAGAGTGCGTGGCTGGAATGGGGTTTAGGTCACAGACTGGTGAGACAAGAGATTAGGCAAAGGATGTCCAAGATTTATATGAAGCTAAAAGCTGAGTCCCTGAGGGTTTTGTCAGATAATCTTTGTTCAGATTTTTGTGGTTGCTCTTCAGATACCAGCTTAATTTCTTTCCTTCAGGCCAATCCTATAACTAAAGATAACTCTCGTGTCTCTCCTCACTTTTCCTTTCCTTTATATTTTCTGTCTCTTCTACCATTCTTCATATGACCCAATGCCGAAACTCTTTTCTGCCCTAATCACAATTCTCTGTGTATACTGTTTTGTATTTTGATTTTCTTGTAAAAAATAACACTGGTAACTAAAACCCTCCCTGGAGTCTGACCAGGCCAAGAAGACAATGAACTTCTTACATGTCTTATTTTGGACAACACAGATATGCACATAGTCTGAAAATTCAACAGTGTTTTTGAAGTTCTATTTCATTGTTGTTTCCTATTATTTGATGTCAACTGAAACAGCTGGATTCTTTCCATGCAAGTGTCTCTTTCTGTACCTCCTCCTCCTCCATCTTGTTAAGGGGCTCTGATTGTATTACATCATTGAAAAGATGGCATTACTTTTTTCCCTATTATTGTCTTGTAAGCTTTGGTGCCTTATTCAACCTGTACAGAACTTTGAGTCTCTGTCTAATATGTTACCTCTGATAGGGGCATACAGATGTGATACCTTTCCTTATCGGTCATGAGGGTCACAGCCAACCCTCCTCTAACAAAAGACATATTTACAAGAGAAAAAAAGAAAACATAACAAAACATAACAAATTTAATTAATAAGAATAACAAAAAGCCTTCAGAAATGAAAACTCCAAGACCTATAGAAGCCTCTATTTTTAGACTGTCTATTTTTAACTATGCTTAGGTTCAATGAAGAATGAATGGCTGTGTAGAAGGGCAACTGGACAAAAGGGTATGCTCTAGTGCTAATAGACAGAAGAGGCAGAACCCAGGAAGGCCTGTGTGTTTGCTTTCTTCTTATCCTTTCTGTGTAGCGTTCCTTCCTCCTGGGTGTGGAGTGGAACGCCTCTGGAATGAGGAACTCCTCTTTGAGGGTAACAAGAGAGAGTGAACTTTCTAGATTTTATGACTTGCTTTAGGGGAAAGTGATCCTCGTTTCAATGATCTACCTTGGAGAAGAGGAATTCTGATCTCTATGGTTTGCTTTGGGGGAGAAGAAGGAGTGAGAGACAGAGGGCAGGAGATCAGAACGACCATGTTTCTGAGGTCTTCCGATCTCCTTTAGTTTAAAGTGCTCAACAGGCCAAAGTATCACACTTTGGGGTATCATTTTCTGAATCCCAATTTTATCTTTTCCAGATAAAATTGATTCAGAGTTCAGATGAAAAAAAAAAAGCCTATTCTATGCGTTTAAGCATTTGATTAAAGTTGGAATAAAACAGAACCGGTCCTGTTGTATGTCCTTGGAGACATTTCTCTTGGTTGGTACCAGTGAGGCAATCCTTGGAACCATTCTGTGAATGCAGCCCTGGGGGAGATATGTGTTTATTCAGTGTTTGAGGAAAATTTTTGGGAATAAACAGGTTTTGTTGTAGAGTTTATGATTTGAACACCTTAAGGGTTTCATTTATTACTAAGAATTAACATCTAATTAATTTGTTAAAATGTTTCAACAACAGCAAACAAAGTAGGTAAAGAAATAAAAGCAAAAAAAAATATTGCCATGTGCAAGAAGTGAAGTTGAATTGTGCCCTGATTAATTGATTAAGGATGGTTCCTGTGGTGAATAATTATGTTCAATAACTGTCAATATAATTTGCAATGAATTATCACTTATAAAACCAGCCTATAGCAAACTTGGTTTTACATGCATCCTAATGCATCTGCCACATTAGGAAGCACTACTTTCCATCTCTTTCATAATTTCCTTTATTCAGAAAGTCATAATCAAAAGCTCTCAGTTTATATCCAACAAGGTATCTTTCTCCTACTTCCAGAAATTGTCTAAAAGCCTGTATTTTACTTTTTTTTCTAGAAAATCCATTATGATTAGAGGCTGTGGTCAGAAGTCATCCAGCCTGCAGTGAGATTAAATTTCTCACTCTCCTTCACTCTCCTGTAGGGGTATTATACATTCACATCTTTGTCATGGCTTCATGGTGAGTGATGAATGCTTTCCTGCCCTTTGACTTTGGGGCTTTGTCAATGTGACTTGTTTGGACCAATGGGCTGTCAGCAGACATGTTAAGGCAGAGTCAGGGGCTATGTTTAAGTAGATGAGCTTGCTCTCTTGTGCTTCCCTAAGTAGCTGTTGCCTTTTCAGTCTGGATCTCTGAATAAGCACACAGGGAATAGACCTGAGCTCAACCTGCAGAATGAGTCCAGGGAGACCCACAACCTGAAGCAAAGTTGCTCACCTCAGCCTACATGGTTGGAATCTTAGCTGATTGAAGACCTCTGAGAATGAGCCACTTGCATGTCACTGCATTTTGGGGACTGATTTTTTAAAAATAGAAAAAAAACCATGGCCTTTTATTATCAAATACCATTCCTTAATTCAAGTGGGAAATTTGATGTCTATTTTATTGCCTACATTTGACAAACAATTCATCTAGTCAAAATTTAGCTTCCAGAAACTTCAGTTATCTGCAATGTAACCAAGAACACAGAAGAAGGAAGGGGGTGTAGGAAAAGGAGATCTCTGAATGGCCCAAATAGATATAGAGACCATACAATAATATTCATACATTTATTCACACGAGAATTCTTCAGACACTCACTCAGGTATATTTATTTGAATTCATACATTCAATATAAAATCTTTGAGAATCTGGTTTCTTCATCATCAGAACATACAAGGAGTGTAAAAGTGAATGAAGATGACAAAAGCTGGCATGGGAGAGGAATTTCAGAGATGGGGAGGTGTGGTCAGTATAGTAGTTTTGGATTTCCAGGCTGGAACCAGAAAACCCCACTTGCTTCTGTAGGCCTTGAGAGCACAGTTGAGGTTCATAATGGTGCACACTTTTGGGGGCATAAGGCAGCATGCTAGGGGATATGGGCAATGTGGGACTTATATAGGACATCTTTATGGAACTTTAAAAAAACTTTATGTTCAATTAAAATAATAGATATAGGTTCTTTAAGGAGGCCCCCCTTTTTTGTTAAAAAAGGGCATTTATCAACATATTTCATAAAGGAAGTCTATTGTAATATTAACAAAATAGGAGGGAGATAAACCTTCCTCAAAGAGGTTATTTGGCAAAGTGAAACCTTTGTCACATCTATGAACATGTGTTAGGAACCCATTGATTTAAATCATTAACTTCATTTTTAAAGATATAATATGAAATACAAAATTTAGATACTATTTTAAGATAGAAATAGGAGAATTTTAGGCTTATTCTCTTGGAGACAGATTTGCTAGATAGAGGTCATCCCAGGAGACTTCCATGTTGGTGAGTGGTGACATGAATGGCAGGAATCCACCAAGAGCAGTAGAAAAATCCTTTTAGATACATAAGAAGTGATGCTAGGATACCCAAGGAATCAAAACAGTAGGAAAAGACAAATAGACACGTGGTATGGTGATGAGAAAGGTTGATCTGCTGAGAAGAATAACAAAAGAGCAAGAGTGAAATGTAAAATGATAGATTCTCCACTCACAGGGGTAACACAAGGGATCTCTGAAGAGATGAGGTAGGTAAGCTTCCCTGTGTGTATGTGGAAGAAGGACGGAAAATATGAGGGTTTGCACATGTCCTAAGAATGAAGGGATACTTGAGTGACTAATGTTACTTTATAGTTTGACTTCAGACTTTTAAGGGGTGCATTTGGTAAGTAGATTTAAGGATCCTGAACCACAGTTGGGTTCTCAGGAAAGCCAACCTCCCCAGGAAATCTGGGAGGGATAATGTTTGTTTTCTTTTAAAAGATAATCAGTTTATGGTGGCAAAGACAATGGCTTTGGGGGTGGAGATAGCATCTTTTATGCCTGCTACCAAATTTTCAATCTCTCTGATCCCTGTGAACAACTTCTTTTGAGCACTATCTGATTCCACTTAGCCAAATGCAAACATTAACCCTATGAAGTAAGTACTCTGGCTTCATTTAGTATCTGAGGAGGCCAAAGGTCAAGTGGTGATAAAAGTGAAGCCAGATGTTTCTGTGCTGGTCTTCTGGCCACACAAATCTTTACCTACTCTCTTCTCCTTATCTCCTGACCTGGAAAGGGAATGAATATCTCAGAGATCCAAATTGACGGAAAGAATGAGATGATGTAAAGGTAAACAGCATTTTGTTTAAGAACTCAAATAACGGATAGTAAAAGTGGCACAAGGTCGAATATGTCCATTTATGTACTTTCCTTGGTCTCTATATAAGAAGTGCTTTATGAAATGAAAGTTCTTTGTACTCAAAGAAACAAGAGAAAGATGTTTCGATTCTCCACCCAGATAGAACGTACAGACCCCTAATTAACCAAAGTTTTCATACTGTTTTCAGGGAAGTCCTGAAGGGGATAAGGTAAGACCTCTATGTGTGTCTAGGGCTCCTGGACTCCTCTCCCATCATACATGCTCTGCTGTTTTGTTTGTCAAATTATTTTCATATATGTGTAAGATTTCCTTTGATTAAAAATTATATGACTTAAGAAAGAACTTATATCTAAATCCAGTTCTTTCCCCCATACACCATCAGCTGAACAACTCAATTGGATTTATTCTGAAATCAAACCTGGTTTTATGTTTACTACCACAAATGATACAAAGCAGAATATGTTATTTTAAAAGTACAAGCAAACATGATCAAGAGATTCAAATAATGATCGAATATACTCATATAACCAT